>NC_091074.1:30012500-31356875 GCF_032405125.1 Capricornis sumatraensis
GACTGAACTGAACTGAACTGAATATTCCATTGTGTATATGTATCACAGCTCTCTTATCCATTCAACTGCCAATGTACATCTAGATTGCTTCCGTGTCCTAGCTATTGTAAACAATGCCATGATGAACATTGGTGTACATGTGTCTCTTTCAATTCTGGTTTCCTCGGTGTGTATGCCCAGCAGTGCGATGCTGGATCATATGGCAGTTCTAAGATCTCCTGGAGAAGGAAATGGCAACCCACTCCAGTATCCTTGCCTGGAAAATCCCATGGATGGAAGAACCTGGTTAAACTACAGTCCATGGGGTCACAAAGAGTCAGACATGACTGAGTGAGTTCACTCACTTCTCACTCACTTACTGTTTTTAAGGAGTCTTCACACTGTTCTCCATAGTGGCTGTCCTAGTTTGCATTCCCACCAACAGTGTAAGAGGTTCCTTTTCTCCAAACCCTCTCTAGCATTTATTTCTTGTAGACTTTGGATAGCAGCCATTGTGACTGGCGTGAGATGGTACCTCACTGTGGTTTTGATTTGCATTTCTCCTATGAGTGATGTTGAGCATCTTTTCATGTGTTTGTTAGTCATCTGTATGTCTTCTTTGGAGAAATGTCTGTTCAGTTCTTTGGCCCATTTTTTGAATGGGTCATTCATTTTTCTGGTATTGAGCTGCAGGAGCTGCTTGTGTATTTTTGAGATTAATTCTTTGTCCATTGCTTCATTTGCTATTATTTTCTCCCATTCTGAAGGCTGTCTTTTTGCCTTGCTTATAGTTTCCTTCATTGTGCAAAAGCTTTTAAGTTCAATTAGGTCAAATTTGTTTATTTTTGCTTCTATTTCCATTACTCTGGGAGGTGGGTCATAGAGGATCCTGCTATGATTTATGTCAGATGGTGTTAGAAAGTGTTCTAGTTTCATTCTTTTACAAGTGGTTGACCAGGTTTCCCAGAACCACTTGTTAAAGAGATCTTCTTTTCTCCATTATATATTCTTGACTCCTTTGTCAAAGATAAGTTGTCCATAGGTGTGTGGATTTATCTCTGGGCTTTCTGTTTTGTTCCATTGAGCTATATTTTTGTCTTTGTGACAGTACTTTACTGTCTTGATGACAGTTGCTTTGTAGTATATCCTGAAGTCAGGCAGGTTGATTCCTCCAGTTTCATTCTTCTTTCTCAAGATTGCTTTGGCTATTCAAGATTTTTTGTATTTCCATACAAATTGTGAAATTATTTGTCCTAGTTCTCTGAAAAATACCATTGGTAGCATGATAGGGATTGCATTGAATCTATAGATTGCTTTGGGTAGTATACTCATTTTTCACTATATTGATTCTTCCAATCCATGAACATGGTATATTTCTCCATCGATTTGTGTCATCTGTGGCTCAGAGGTTAAAGCGTCTGCCTCCAACGCAGGAGACCCGGGTTCGATCCCTGGGTTGGGAAGATCCTCTGGAGAAGGAAATGGCAATCCACTCCAGTATTCTTGCCTGGAGAATCCCATGGACAGAGAAGCCTAGTAGGTTACAGTCCACGGGGTTGCAAAGAGTCTGACACAACTGAGCGACTTCACCTTACCTTACCTTGATTTCTTCATCAGTGTTTTATAGTTTTCTATATATAGGTCTTTGGTTTCTTTAGGTAGATATATCTAAGTATTTTATTCTTTTCATTGTAATGCTTAATGGAATTGTTTCTTAATTGCTCCTTCTGTTTTCTCATTGTTAGTGTAGAGGAATGCAAGGGATTTCTGAGTGTTAATTTTATATCCTGCAACTTTATTATATTTACTGATTAGCTCTAGCAATTTTCTGGTGGAGTCTTTAGCGTTTCTATGTAGAGGATCATGTCATCTGCACAGTGAGAGTTTTACTTCTTCTTTCCAATCTGGATTCCTTTTATTTCTTTTTCTTCTTTGAATGCTATAGCAAAAACTTCCAAAACTATGTTGAATAGGAGTGGTGAGAGTGAGCACCCTTGTCTCCTTCCTGACTTTAGGGGAAATGCTTTCCATTTTTCACCACTGAGGATGTTTGCTGTGGGTTTTATTATGTTGAGTTATGTTCCTTCTATGTCTGCTTTCTGGAGGTTTTTTTTTTTTATCATAAATGGATGTTGCATTTGTCAAAGGCTTTCTCTGCATCTATTGAGATAATCATACAGTTTTTATCTTTCAATTTGTTAACGTGGTGTATCACATTTATTCATTTGCAGATATTAAAGAATCCTTCCATCCCTGGGATGAAGCCCACTTAGTCATGATGTATGATGTTTTTAATATGCTATTGGATTCTGTTTGCTAGAATTTTTTTTGAGGATTTTGCATCTATGTTCATCGGTGATACTGGCCTGTAGTTTTCTCTTTTTGTGTGTGGCATCTTTGTCTGGTTTTCATATTAGGGTGATGGTGGCCTCATAGAATGAATTTGGCAGTTTACCTTCCTCTGCAATATTCTGGAAGAGTTTTAGTAGAATAGGTGTCACTGTTCTCTAAATTTTTGGTAGAATTCAGCTGTGAAGGCCTGGGCTTTTGTTTGTTGGAATATTTCTGATTACAGTTTTGATTTCTGTTCTTGTGATGGGTCTATTAAGATTTTCTATTTCTTCCTGGTTCAGTTTTGGAAGATTATATTTTTCTAAGAATTCTCCCATTTCTTCCAAGTTGTGCATTTTATTGTCATAAAGTTGCTGATAGTAGTCTCTCATAATCCTTTGTATTTCTATGTTGTCTGTTTGATTTCTCCATTTTCATTTCTAATTTTGCCAATTTGATTCTTCTCCTTTTTTTTTTTCTGATGGGTCTGGCTAATGGTTTGTCTATTTTATTTATCTTCTCAAAAAAACAGCTTTTAGCTTTGTTGAATTTTGCTATAGTCTCCTTTGTTTCTTTTTCATTTATTTCTGCCCTAATTTTTATGATTTCTTCTACTAACCCCAGGGTTCTTCATCTCTTTCTTTTCTAGTTGCTTTAGGTGTAAAGTTAGATTATTTATTTGATTTGTTCTCTTGTTTCTTGAGGTAAGCTTGTATTGCTATGAACCTTCCCCTTCAGTTCAGTTCAGTTCAGTCGCTCAGTAGTGTCCAACTCTTTGAGATCCCATGAATCGCAGCACGCCAGGCCTCCCTGTCCATCACCAACTCCCGGAGCTCACTCAGACTCCCATCCATCGAGTCAGTGATGCCATCCAGCCATCTCATCCTATGTCGTCCCCTTCTCCTCCTGCCCCCAATCCCTCCCAGCATCAGAGTCTTTTCCAATGAGTCAAATCTTCGCATGAGGTGGCCAAAGTACTGGACTTTCAGCTTTAGCTTCATTCCTTCCAAAGAAATCCCAGGGCTGATCTCCTTCAGAATGGACTGGTTGGATCTCCTTGCAGTCCAAGGGACTCTCAAGAGTCTTTTCCAATGCCACAGTTCAAAAGCATCAATTCTTTGGTGCTCAGCTTTCTTCACAGTCCAACTCTCACATCTATACATGATCACTGGAAAAACCATAGCCTTGACTAAACAGACCTTTGTTGGCAAAGTAATTTCTTTGCTTTTCAATATGCCATCTAGGTTGGTCATAACTTTCCTTCCAAGGAGTAAGTGTCTTTTAATTTCATGGCTGCAGTCACCATCTGCAGTGATTTTAGAGCCCTCAGAAATAAAGTCTGACACTGTTTCCACTGTTTCCCCATCTATTTGCCATGAAGGGATGGGACCAGATGCCATGATCTTCGTTTTCTGAATGTTGAGCTTTAAACCTTCCCCTTAGCACTGCTTTTACTGAATCCCATAGGTTTTGGGCTGTCGTGTTTTCATATTCATTTGTTTCTATGCATATTTTGATTTCTTCTGTGATTTGTCAGTTATTCAGTAGCATGTTGTTTAGCCTTCATATTTTTGTTTTTTAAATAGTTTTTTCCTGTAGTTGACATCTAATCTTACAGCATTGTGATTAGAAAAGATGCTTGAAATGATTTCAATTCTTTTGAATTTACCAAGGCTAGATTTATGGCCCAGGATGTGATCTATCCTGGAGAATATTCTGTGTGCATTTGAGAGAAAGGTGAAATTCATTATTTTGGGGTGAAATGTCCTATAGATATCAATTAGGTCTAAATAGTCCATTGTATCATTTAAAGTTTGTGTTTCCTTGCTAATTTTCTGTTTGTTAATCTGTCCATAGCTGTAAGTGGGTATTAAAGTCTCTCACTATTATTGTGTTACTGTTAATTTCCCCTTTCAGATTTGATAGCATTTGCCTTACATATTGTGGTGCTCCTATGTTGGGTGCATATATATACATATATATATATATATATATATATATATATATACACATATATATATATATATATATATAATTGTTATATCTTCATCTTGGATTGATCCTTTAATCATTATGTAGTGTCTGTCTTTGTCTCTTTTCATGGCCTTTATTTCAAAGTCTATTTTATCTGATATGAGTATTTCTACTCCTGCTTTATTTTGGTCAATTTGCATGAAATATCTTTTTCCAGCCCTTCACTTTCAGTCTGTATGTGTACCTTGGTTTGAGGTGGGTCTCTTACAGACAGCATATATAGGGGTCTTGTTTTTGTATCCATTCAGCCAGTCTTTGTCTTTTGGTTAGGACATTCAACCCATTTACATTTAAGGTAATTATTGATAAGTATGATCCCATTGCCATTTACTTTGTTGTTTTGGGTTCAAGTTTATACTCCTTTTCTGTGTTTACTGTCTAGAGAAGATCCTTTAGCATTTGTTGAAGAGCTGGTTTGGTGGTGCTGAATTCTCTCAGCTTTTGCTTGTCTGTAAAGCTTTTGATTTCTCCTTCATATCTGAATGAGATCCTTGCTAGGTATAGTAATCTGGGTTGTCAGTTTTTCTCTTTCATCACTTTAAGTATGTCCTGCCATTCCCTTCTGGTCCAAAGAGTTTCTTTTGAAAGATCACCTGTTATCCTTATGGGAATCCCCTTGTGTGTTACTTCTTGTTTTTCCCTTGCTGCTTTTAATATTTGTTCTTTGTGTTTGATCTTCATTAATTTGATTAAAATGTGTCTTGGGGTGTTTTGCCTTGAGTTTATCCTGTTTGGGACTCTCTGGGTTTCTTGGACTTGGGTGACTATTTCCTTCCCCATTTTAGGGAAGTTTTCAACTACTGTCTACTCAAGTATTTTCTCATGCCCTTTCTTTTTGTATTCTTCTTCTGGGACTCCTATGATTCAAATGTTGAGGTGTTTAACACTGTCCCAGAGGCCTGTGAGGTTGTCCTCATTTAATTCTTTTTTTCTTTTTTCCTCTCTGCTTCATTTATTTCCACCATTCTATCTTCCACCTCACTTATTCTATCTTCTGCTTCAGTTATTCTACTACTGGTTCCCTCCAGAGTGCTTTTGATCTCAGTTATTGCACTACTCATTATTGATTGACTCTTTTTTAATTTATTCTAGGTCCTTGTTAAACATTTCTTACATCTTCTCAATCCTTGTCTCTAGTCTGTTTATCTGTAACTCCATTTTGCTTTCACAATTTTGGATCATCTTTACTATCACTATTCTGGATTCTTTTTCAGGTAGACTCCTCACCTCCTGCTCTTTTGTTTTGTTTGGTGGGCATTATCATATTCCTTTACCTTCTCAATATTTCTTTTTTTTTTTTTTTCATCTTGTTTAGATTGCTGTGCTTGGGGTGGCCTTTTGTAGGCTGGAAGTTTATGGTTTTTCTTTATTGTGGAGCTTGTTCCCTGTGGGTGGGGTTGTGTTCAATTCGTTGCAACTCCATGAACTGCAGCATGCCAGGAAAGCATTCCCTGTCCTTCACTATCTCCCTGAGTTTGTGCAAACTCATGTCCATTGAGTCAGGGATGCCATCCAACCATCCCATCTTCTGTTGCCCCCTTCTCTTGTCCTCAGTCTTTCCCACCATCAGGGTCTTTTCCAATGAGTCAACTTTTCACATCAGGTGGCCAAAGTATTGGAGCTTCAGCTTCAGAACCAGTCCTTCCAATGAATATTCAGGGTTGATCTCCTTTAAGAGTGACTGGTTTGATTTCCTTGCAGTCCAAAGGACTCTTAAGAGTCTTCTTCTGCACCACAGTTCAAAAGTGTCAGTTTTTGGTGCTCAGCCTTCTTTATGGTTCAGCTCTCACATACATACATGACTACTGGAAAAACCATAACTTTGGCTATATGGACCTTTGCCAGCAAAGTGATCTCTCTGCTTTTTAATGCATTGTCTAGGTTTGTCATAACTTTTCTTCTAAGGAGCAAGTGTCTTTTAATTCCGTGGCTGCAGTCACCATCTGCAGTGATTCTGGAGCCCAAGAAAATAAAGTCTGACAATGTTTCTACTTTTTCCCCATCTATTTGCCATGAAGTGATGTAGACGTATTATTTTCCTCATGTTTAACTCTACTTCAAAACATTCTTCTGAATCAGCAGGTAGGTTTCACAAAAAATACATCAGAAAAATGCCCATTTCCCTTGTAACATACCAATCATGAAATATAACAGTTTCTCCTTTTTCTCTAATGAAGCAATATGATAATTCATTACTTTTTAATTTCATTATGTATATGATGCTGGCTTTTTGATGCCAGTCTCTCCCATAGACTTCAGAGTACATATCTCCCAGTACAAAATGAAAGGTTACAATGATGTGCCAAATTTACTGAAGCTTACCAGTATAAGTCTTCAAATGCATCTTACAAAATAATGTTAGAGCTGCTTAAAATTAAACAATACTATGTTGAAATCCATGAAGGGAATTAAAAATAATATATCCCACTGTGGGAGGTGAGAATGACTGTAAACACAGGCAGAAAGGCACTGAATCATGAATGATTCCTGTTTTGGATGTCTTACTTCCTAGTCACTATTATTAGTGCAACAGTAATACTTTATTCATTAGCTAGTATAATGTTTAGTAATGGCAGTAATCATATTGATCATCCACAAAGCTATTCTATATCCTTTAGCAACTTATGTATTTGAGATTTTACAGTCTCTTCCTTGTCAGTAGCATAATGAGACAATTGACTTTGATTCCTGGCTTTATGATTTGTGGTCAGACTTCTGTCAAGATGCCTAATCAACCTAATTGTCAATTTCCTCATCATTAAAATTGGAATGAAAAACTATTTTTATCATTGAGTGTTTGTAAAAATTAAACAAGATAATATATATGTATAACAGGTTTAAACATAATAATGTTTTCTAATACTATCTCAATGTAAATTTTTTTTTCAAGTTTCAACACTCAGCAACTAAATTCTTAAAGAGATATTTTCTCCAAAATCATAATGTAGGAATTATTACTTTTGATTCCTCAAAGTAATGAACTGGCACACAATTTGCCTTGCAGGAACTTCTGTGAATCAGCCTTTATTTCATCAGTTCTCAAACTATCTTATGCCTAATTTTACAGATCTCTTTATAAATTCCCATCATCCTCTCTAGAGTCCTTTTTTTCTCTGATATGACTCATCTTTATCAGTTTATCTCAGTACCTAAAAACTGATCATAATTCAATTATAGAAATTTTAGAAGCAAAAGAGGAACCAAACGGGAAGAGAGCCGGAAAAAAAATGTTAAATGGAAACAGTGGGAAATATTTCAAGTTGATATTTTACAACCATTTTACTGCTATTCATTTTCTGGTGGTGGTAATTCAAAGAATGAATAGATCCAATTAAAAGAGACCACCTGTCTCCCTAAATAGCAGATATTCAAAAGTTTTTAAGATCAGTTTTCTTTATCTTATTTGATACAATAAAACAGAAATTCTAAACTTTCTTATGATCAGAGATCTTTCTGAAAATAGAAACTATGACAATTCAGCCCAGGAAAATGCACATAAAAAAATTTCACATATAGTGTTCATGGGCTCCAAGGACCCTTTCAAATCCATCTCCATCTATGGATTCTCTAGGTTACCCTGTAAGCAGATTTTGAAGCCCTGATTTTGAATATTAACAATATAGCTAAAAGTTACCCTGTTACTTTAAGATTTATATTCTCCCATAAGGAAGCAAGTAGTTTGCATGGAGCAAATACCTGCTCAAAACCAGGTGTAGCTCCCTCCTCATGCACATTCAATTTATAGAACATTCGTGTGTACACACACATGAGTCTGTATGTTAAGTCCTCACAGAGCATCCCTCTGATAAAATGAACTGTGAAGGCTGTCCACCAAATTGCTTAGATATCCCTAAATGCAAATATTCCTTACTGGACACTCCAGTGGCACTGTAGTTACAATCTCTTAGTCCAAAGACATTGAGTTGAATCCATTTTAGGGCTTTCAGATATTCCTATTAAATTTTCATAAACAGTGCTCCCTCTGGAGTCCCACAGTAATCACAAGATAGGTCATCAATAACAACCTCAGCAACTACCAAGAGAAACCTCCATCAAAACTAATGACAGCTATATCTATCATGCATTTTACATACATAATTTCTAGTTCTTAGAACAACTCTTCAAAGCATTACTGTAATCATTTTACAGATGAGGCAATCAGGCTTCAGAGAGGCTGAATGATTTGCCCAGTACCAAACATAAAACACATACTTTCCATTACATCACAGCCAAACAAACAAACAAAAATAGCTCCTTAAGAAAATTATCCTCTTGATATGCACCACAAAAACTTATATATCCTGGCCAAATGCTCCTAGTGCTCACAGAAATTATGCATGTGAGAGACAGGGGGTGCAAATTATGTTGTCTCTATCAATCATGGTTCACTAGCACTAACCTAGTCTTTCAAAATTAGCAAATTGCAGCTTCTCTTTCAGACCTGCAACAGTGTCTTAGGCTGCCACATTGTTATTTTAAGCCATTGCTTCTATGGCTCACAGACTCAGATCTAGCAGGATTCTTTGCTTCCTCTCCCTCATCTGTTCCTTAACCCCCTCTCCAGTGCACTCCACCGCTTCACTAAATGGCAGACTGACAGACATAGTATGTGTACCTTGTTTAAACATCTGCTTTATCACCATTGAGTGACTGTCCTAATGGGTAGCAGGATTTCTTATCTTTCACTAAGGAATTCAGATGGTCTGATTAGAAAGCTGAACTGCTTGAAGGACCCTGACAGATGTCTCTTATTTTATTTTAAGACTACCGCCAGTGCTTAGGCATTCCACTCAGACAATTTTCAGTGGAACAACTGCCTATTTAGGTTCCTGACTATGTCAAACATGCATTTAGCTGAGGATTCCCACTTCCACACCCAAGGATTACTTTTCTCCTGAGAAATTGTCAGAGAAAGAACCACTTATTCTATAAATGCTATTAATATGTTAGGGATTGCTTATGATAACTGTATAATAGAATGACTGCTGAGAGGAATAACTATTGTCAGAACTCAAATAAAATCTGGAAAAATCTACAGACATGAAGAAAAACAACAAAAACATTCAGTATATAAGCAGAAAATACAAAGAAGAGCATAAGTTTCATAAAATAGCCTACAGTTTTTTTAATGCTTATGTTAAAGCTCCCTTGTGAAAAAGTTTAAAACAGAATATTCTGTGTTCAAATATCAGAGATAATTTTGGATTCAGGGATATAGATCAATATATGTAAAGACTTCCAAAAAAGACTGAAAAAATACACACTATTGTACTCTAGTTAGGATCTTTTAGGAAAGAAAATATTAGTCTAAATTCATGTGAAGTTGTTACATCCCACAAAAAGGAAAAAAAAAAAGTTGTATAAGACATTCTAGAATACTATATGAAGAAAGTGAGACTCAAAAGAAAGAGTAGTTGGAAGTATTGACAGGAAATGAGTAAGGATGAAATAAAGAAGACAAAAAAGAGCATCAGTGGTAACACTGCCAATTATTTTGCCTCAGCTAAATGCTCCCTCAGTTCAGTTCAGTTCAGTCGCTCAGTCACGTCCGACTCTTTGCAACCCCATGAATCGCAGCATGCCAGACCTCCCTGTCCATCACCAACTCCCGGAGTTCACTCTGACTCATGTCCATCGAGTCCGTGATGCCATCCAGCCATCTCATCCTCGGTCGTCTCCTTCTCCTCCTGGCCCCAATCCCTCCCAGCATCAGAGTCTTTTCCAATGAGTCAACTCTTCACATGAGGTGGCCAAAGTACTGGAGCTTCGGCTTTAGCATCATTCCTTCCAAAGAAATCCCAGGGCTGATCTCATTCAGAATGGACTGGTTGGATCTCCTTGCAGTCCAAGGAACTCTCAAGAGTCCTCTCCAACACCACAGTTCAAAAGCATCCATTTTTCGGCGCTCAGCCTTCTTCACAGTCCAACTCTCACATCCATATATGACCACTGGAAAAACCATAGCCTTGACTAGACGGACCTTAGTCGGCAAAGAAATGTCTCTGCTTTTGAATAGGCTATCTGGGTTGCTAATAACTTTTCTTCCAAGGAGTAAGCGTCTTTTAATTTCATGGCTGCAGTCACCATCTGCAGTGATTTTGGAGCCCCAAAAAATAAAGTCTGACACTGTTTCCCCTGTTTCCCCACCTATTTCCCATGAAGTGATGGGACCAGATGCCATGATCTTCATTTTCTGAATGCTGAGCTTTAAGCCAACTTTTTCACTCTCCTCTTTCATTTTCATCAAGAGGCTTTTTAGTTCCTCTTCACTTTCTGCCATAAGGGTGGTATCATCTGCATATCTGAGGTTATTGATATTTCTCCCAGTAATCTTGATTCCTGTTTGTGCTTCTTCCAGCCCAGTGTTTCTCTTAATGTATTCTGCATATAAGTTAAATAAGCAAGGTGACAATATACAGCCTTGACATACTCCTTTTCCTATTTGGAACCAGTCTGTTGTTCCATGTCCAGTTCGAACTGTTGCTTCCTGACCTGCATACAGATTTCTCAAGAGGCAGGTCAGGTGGTCTGGTATTTCCATCTCTTTCAGAATTTTCCAGTTTATTGTGATCCACATAGTCAAAGGCTTTGGCATACTCTCTTGCTTTTTCCATGATCCAGCAGATGTTGGCAATTTGATCTCTGGTTCCTCTGCCTTTTCGAAAACCAGCTTGAACATCTGGAAGTTCATGGTTCACATATTGCTGAAGCCTGGCTTGGAGAATTTTGAGCATTACTTTACTAGCATGTGAGATGAGTACAATTGTGTGGTAGTTTGAGCATTCTTTGGCATTGCCTTTCTTTGGGACTGGAATGAAAACTGACCTTTTCCAGTCCTGTGGCCACTGCTGTTTTCCCAATTTGCTGGCATATTGAGTGCAGCACTTTCACAGCATCATCTTTCAGGATCTGAAATAGCTCAATTGGAATTCCATCTCTTCTACTAGCTTTGTTCGTAGTGATGCTCCCTAGTCATCCTCAGTCTTTTTCTATCCTTCTACCATATTAAGTTCATGGGTTTTGATAATGTCTGTTTCCTCCACCAGTGACACTTTTCCTCTAGATCTTCTCTTACGTGTATTCCCATATTTAGCTGTTTCCTCACGTTAACCTGCATCTTAAGCACTAATATCACTTCTCAAAGAGGACTTCTCTATGCAATTTGAAGAGCTCCCCAGCCACTCTCTATCACATACCCCCTTTTATTTTCAATTTTTTATAGTTTCTTTACTTTTTCCCTTTTTTAATCCTTTTTAGAAAACCTGTCTCATTCACCACTGTATTCTCACCATTTAGCACACTGTAGATGCTCAATGAAAGTTTACTAATAAAGATAAAAGTAATGAAAAATCAAATAAAAATTATTTATTTTATTCATGGTGGGGAAATTATTCCCAGAACACAAAGCCCCTTTCTAGAGCTGGTGAATGCACCTTCTTTGGTGAATGCACTCTCACTTCTTAAATGGAAGAGAACAGGCTACAGAACAAGTATAATCTGACATACTTTTTCAGTTTCTGGAAGAGATTCAGAAGTATATAGTTACTTCCAGTACAGGGGACCTATATCTAGAAGATTTACAATGTACTTGATTGAAGCACAAGTGCCTCTTCATCTGATGACAAATAGATATAACAAAGCCAGAGATAAGGGATGAACCTGCTCCCACCCCATACTACCTTTAATGGACTAATTCTACTATCCACTAGGATACATCTCCCAAAGATATCAAGGTTTTGCCAATTTAATCAGAGCAAGTACTCATATTTCTAAGGGGGAAAAAGTATTAAATGAGTGGATAGATCATTTGAAAGTATTCATTCCAGTTCTTCCACCTGTGGAAATTGGATCAGAAATTACTTTCCCTCAGTAGTAATGGGAGGATATGGAATAAGGCTCTCTTTTAATGAATACTGTCTGTTCCAGAAATAGTTAATGGTTATTTTTGTTGACAATATAAACAAAATTTAGAAAAGTTAAGGAACAGAATCAAAGTTGGAAATGTAATAAATGTCTCTATTCCCTTATCTGTAAAAACAAGAGAAGGCAAAGGGATAGAGGCAAAAAAAGAAAAAGAAAAGAAACTGTCACTTACATAATGATACCATACAAAGTACATCAAAGTGTCTCACAATTTCCTTTCATGCATATTAATAACTGTGAGCTTCTTGAGGATAGGGGCCAAATCTTTCATCTTTTGAACTCTGTCCTTTCATTCCTACTGTCTGGAACATCATAAAGGCTCAGTAAATAATTGTTGAATTAAGCAAATTATATTTGAGAGTAAGATGATAAAGACTTGCTTAGGACCTACTGAGTTTCTTCAGAGAGATAAAAAAAATAATAGATCATATATTCTGTACCATCTTGGGCAACATTTGCAAAGTGGAAAATTCAACACAGTAAAGGAAAACATTTCCTAACAATTCAGGCTAGTCACAAAAAAACAGTTGCTTACTTATGTAATATTTATTTATTACATTCCACAGGAATATGTAGGTTTGCTTCCCTGATGGTTCAGTGGTAAAGAATCCACCTGCCAATGCAGGAGATAGGGTTCAATCCCTGGATTGGAAAGATCCCCTGGAGAAGGAAATGGCAACCCACTCCAGTATTCTTGCCTGGGAAATCCCATGGACAGAGAAGCCTGGCGGGCTAGAGTCTGTGGAGTTGTAAAATTCCAAAACAACTGAAGCAACTTAGCATACATGTGCACATGAAGCAAAACTAATAAAACGGCAAGGAGAAGCAAACAAGTCCACAAACAGAATTAGAGATGTTTGTGCCCCTTTCTTCAAAATCACTAGGAGTATACAGAAAATCAGTGATAATATAGTGGACCTAAATGATGCTATCAACCAACATGAACACTATTTATTAATAGCGGAATTCACAATTACTACAAGTGAAACACATAGGGATTTATCAATTAGATCATATTCTGCACCATAAAATAAGTCTTAAAATTTAAAAGTATTCATGTCATACAACCTATGATCTCTGCCTACTATGGAATTAAATTAGAAATCAATAATAGAAACATACCTGGAAAATCTCCAAATAAAATTAACACACTTCTAAGTAACCCACTGATCAAAGAACACTTAAACAGTGCAATTTTAACCCAAACATAAACATAAGATAGCATAATTTGTCATGTCCTCAACATAGAACTTAGGAGGAAATTTTATAGTAGTATACTAAATGCCAATATTAGAAAATAAGAAATAAATGACTTCAGATACTCTCTTAAAAATCTACAAAAGGAAGATAAGATTAAACTTAAGCAGGAGAAAGGAAATAATAAAGATCAAAGAGGGAATCAATCAAATAGAAAGTAAAAACAATACAGAAAATTACCAAAATTAAAAGCTGATTTTTGAGATGACCAATAAACCCATAAGCAAAAGAGAAGATTCAAGTTAACAATAACAGGAATATGTGACATCACTCCAGATTCTACAGATATTAAAATGATACTAAGAGAACACCTGAACAGGAACAGATGGAAAAACAGTTAATTCTACCAAATATTTAAGAAAAAGATAATCCTATACAAGCACTTCCAGAAAACCAAAGAAAGAATTTTTTATATGCATCCTGTGAAATCAGCACTGTCCTAATATCCAAACTAAACAAAAACATCACAATAAAAAAAGAAACTATAGACTAATAGCCCTCATGAATATAGATGTAGTAAGTCTAAGTTTGGCAAATTAAAACTGAAAATACTTAAAGAGGGTAATAATACATTAAGGGATTTATCTTAGAAATTCAGTGGTGGTTTAACATTTCAAAATCATATATTAAGAAACTAAAAAAAATTAAAAATGATTGTCCTAACAGAGACAGAAAAAAATATTTGGCAAAAGTTAACATTTATTGCTAATCAAAACTATTCAAGAAATTAGGAGTAGAAGAAAATCTCTCAAAATGAAAAAGAACACCTTTAGGTAAAAACATAATGGTGAAAAAAAAAAAAACATAATGGTGAAACATTGAATATTTTCTCCCTGAGATAAAGAACAAGACACTATTAATCAGCAATGTACTAAGAATGTTAGCTATTATTATCAAGAAAAAAATGAGTTTGGGGAGGGAAAAAAGAAAGGGGCTCCAGATCTGAAAGGATGAAGCCAAACTATTTTTACTCACAGACAGCAAGATCAACTGTAGAGAAAATCCAATGGAATCTATAAAAAGGCATCTATAAAATCTATAAATCTATAAAAAGGAATCTATAAAAAGAATTAACAAGGAAGTATAACGAGGTTGTAGAATAGAGAATCAATATACAAAAATCAATTGTATTTTTATAAACTTTTAATAAATAACCAGAAATTGAAATTTAATAAAATAATTTTAAAAGAATCAAAAATATTAACTAATTAAGGGAAAATCTGACAAAAACATGAAAGATGTGTACACTTGAAAACTATGAAACTTTTGTTGTGAGAAATTAAAAAATAGTGTCTGAAAAATAAAGGTTCATAAGCCAGATTCATCACTTACAACACTCAACATTATTAAAACATCAATTCTCCCCAAAGTGATCTATATACTCAACACAATCCAAGTATGCCTTCTTTCGAAATCACCAGATTAACTCAAAAGTTCATATGAAAATTCAAAAGAACTAGAGGAGCCAAGATAACTTTAAATAAAAAGAACAAAATTACGGTACTAGCTACATGATTTCAAGACAAATTATACTTCATCAAAATTTAAAAGGCCTACACTTCAAAAGACTTCTTTGAAAGACTGAAAAGACTCAACAACTAACCTGGAGAAAATACACAAAACATATATCAAAGGACTTGTATCCAGAACAAAGAATATCAAAAATTCTTAAGTCAAATAATCAAATAAAAATGGGCAAAAATTTGAACAGACAGTTCCTTAAATAAGATTTGTGAAAAGTTACTTAGTCGTGTCCAGCTCTTTGTGACCCCACGGATTGTAACACACCAGCTCCTCTGTCCATGGAATTCTCCAGGCAAGAATACTGGAGAGCTTTGTCATTCTTCCTGACCAGGGATCAAACCCGAGCCTCCTACATTGCAGGCAGATTCTTTACCATGTGAGCCACCAGGGAAGTCCCAAATAAGATGTGTAAATGGTAATAAACACATGAATAGATGCTCAACATGCGATGAGGGGAATCCTAATTAAAACCTCAGTTAGATATCACTAGATGTCTAAAAGAATGGGTAAAATTAAGAAGACTCACGATACCAATTTAGCAATGATGTGGAAAGACTAGAATTTTTATATACTTCTGGTGAGAATCTAAAATGACACAACTACTTTGCAAACCACTTTGTTTCTTAAAAAGTTTAAGATACTCATAACATATGATCCAGCCATTCCCCTCCTAAGTATTTGATCAAGAGAAAACATATATCCACATAAAGTCTTGTACATGAACAGCTACAGAAATTCCATTAGTAACAGCCCCAAACTGAAAATAAACCAAATACCAATTAACAACAGGTAAGTAAACAAACTGTGATATATTTATATAATGGAATATTACTCAGCAGTAAAAAGGAATACACTATTGACATATATACAGTATGAATTAATCTCAAAATATTATGCTTTATGAAAGAATCTAGAAACTATCCATCCCCTCACACCCAAAGTAAGTACATGCTATAAAATCCATTTCAACAAACTCTAGAAAATGCAAACTAATCTGTGATGACAGAAAGCAGGTCAGTTGCTTCCTGGAGATGAAAGAAGAGAGGGGATTAAAAAAGATATTACAAAAATATAGGAGAAAAATGAGGTTGGGAGGATGTATATGCTTTCTATCTTGATTATTTATGGTTTCACAGGTTTGTTCACATGCCTGCTGCTGCTACTAAGTCGCTTCAGTCATGTCTGACTCTGCGACCCCATAGACGGCAGCCCACCAGGCTCCCCTGTCCCTGGGATTCTCCAGGCAAGAACACTGGAGTGGGTTATCATTGCCTTTTCCATTCATATGCCAGAACTTATCAAATTGTACTTTGAATTCTTGCAATCTTTTGTATGAGAATTTTGCCTGAATTTTACACACACACCCACACCAACAAATGGAGTCTATATTTAAGAGTCTACATTTACTTTCTCTAAAATACACTATAGTAACTATTGAAAATACTATTTTAAATAACTATATCTAAGGTTTTACAAGACATTACAGGACAAACTGTCTCAAGTAGAAATTGTCACGTATAAAACTAAATGTTTATAGAAAGTAGCACAGGATATAGAATTATGAAAGTATTCTAAACTGCCAATGCCTTACAAAAATAAACTCTGCCTTTAAAGTAAAGCACCTGTAAAGACACTTACAGCAAGAAAAAAGGTAATTTTATTCAGATTACTCAATAAATGAAATCAATGTCATACCTTTTAGTCTAGGATGTGGAAGACAAAAACATTGTGACTTCAGTAAATACTTGTTTTTCTCTTCTAGAATATGGGGAAAATTCAAACTAACTCATGGAATTGAAACAGTTAAACTGTTTATGTAATATGCCTGCTACAGTCTGGTAAAATAACCAATGTTCAGTAATCACTAATTTCTTCCTCGATCTCATTAAGAAAATATAAAGTCATACTTACATAACCACAAAAAATATTCATGGTAGCAAGAGAAAATTACGTAATATGTAATATATATTTTGTTAATCAAACTGCAATCTTTGAATTAAAGGAGCAAATTCTGCACAATATGCTAAATAAGACTGTGTTTCTCAAAGTTAAGAAACTTCCAGCAAAATCCCTTTTGAAGTTCATATAATCTCAGTTCACAGTAAGAGAGAATATTTGTAGTAGAAAGCTGAAAAGGACTATGGATAAAGCCGTAGTTCTCCAGGGCTTTTTAGGATCTACATCTAAGGATAGCACATCACATACCAGAGAGAAAAAAGAAAATTTTTCAAATGAAAAAGAAGAAAGTTGTATTTGCATAACATTTTAAACAATTCAGCATGATATGAGCTTGGTGTAAGTTTGTAACATTGGGGGGAAAAAAAGAAGTAAGCTCATGACAAATTTTGTTAATAAGAGAACACAGCTCAGACCTAGATACTCAATGAGGGAAAAAATATTTAATAGAAAAATGAGCCCAGACTTATTGGAATTTCCCAAGTAAAAAATATTTGAGATATTACTGAAAATTCTAAACTCAAGTATCTTAGAAAAGAAAAATAAATGTGTATGATAGGAACAGCACATGTAAATTCATTCTATTGAATATTCTTAACAGCTTTTATTAGAGGTAGTTTATCAGCCTTATACAACAAACACTACTTACCTCATCTGTGCCCCCAAATCTTTACTGCAAATACAGGTTGTATCTATCTACTTGAATTATCTCTTCTTTAACAAATAAAGAGATCAATTACTTGTGGCCCTATTTTAAAAAAGATATAAATTTTGGTTTACAAAAACCAAACTCACAGTTTAAAAAGAGTAATCATCAACTAAAATTAATTATCACTCCATTTTCACTGGACTTTTTAAAAGATGAAACCCTTAGCCTGGAGTGACTGGAATGGTGTTTCTCAGTGAGGAATATAAATTCACGCTATAAATATGAACTTGACTAAGTAAAAGCAGGACTTTTGTCCAGTATATACCCTGATATTTCAGAAAGGATTTCTATGTGAAAATGTCTTATAATAAGTGACTTTAATCTATTTACTTTTTACTGTAATTACCATTTTGTTGTATTGTACTATCATTTTTTGTTCTTAATTTACCAAACTTTTTCTTTGCTTTATTTTTGTCTCCTTTCCACCTTCAGTTGCTGTGATTACATTTTCCATAATCATTTTTTTACTCTTTACTTATTTAAAAATGGTTTTAGTCCTTTCCTCACAATATTTAAATTTTAATCTGCATACTTCATTTAATAATATCTAACTGTAATCAATATTTTCTGCCTTCCTCCCAAATAAGAAACAGAACTTTCCACTAAACAAGGTATTACATTTTTTCTAGTATTTATTTTTAGACACTTTCAGTGTCTTTTTAAACTCCACAAAATTACTCATTACTATTATTATCTATGCATCTTTCTATTGGCTCACATGCATCTGATATCTTGCTCCTTTTTCTCTATTTTTTCTGAATCAGATGTTTTATTAGTTATCTCAGTAAGAGACTGTTAGTGGCAAATCTCTCAGACTTTATCTGAAAATTTCTTTTTGCTTCATTCCTATATAAGTTCCATCGTGCACAGAAATTTAAACCTTTGGATATATTATTCAATTTTCTTTCAGCTTCTTTTGCTGCTTACTAGTGTTTCAAACTTGAGTATAATTGTTCTTTTGTAGGTAACCTGTCTCCACTCAATTTAAGATGCTTATCATTCTGTGTGATGGATTATATACATATATAATTTATACATATTAGATATATAATATACATATTATCTATAAATTTCTGCTTGACACAGTGCACTTCTTCAACCTAATGACTTTCTTTGACATTGGAAATTCATAGCCACTTTTTCAAAAATTTCCTTTCCACTATTAATTCTCCTCAATCTATTATTGTGTCCTTTGTATCTCAACTTACCCTTTTTTAACTCTGTGCATTCTGGTAAGTTCCTCAAACTTATTTTCAGTTCTCTTCTTATCCTAGTCTTGTCTGATCTGCTATATAATTATTTTTGAGGGTATATCTTAACTCAAATTTCAAAAACTATTTCTAGAACTTCCATGTGATTCTTTATCAAATCTGAAAGTTCTTTATATAGATATGTATATCCTATTACCTCACTATAGTTTCCATCATATCTTCTCCCTTGAATTTCATTTCCAAATCTTTTCCATTTATTACATTTCCTTACATTCTTTAAGGTTAATCTTCCTGTTCTGTTTCTACTGAATCTCCTTTACGATAAATTGCTTTCATGTGTGGCTTGTATAATATTTTGTTATTGTTATCTATTCATCTTAGTCCGAATTACCTTTTCTATAAGTCTTGTGACTTTGGAAGGGAAAATTCCCATTTTGTATTTAATTCTGCTATGAATCTCAGGAGTTTCACTAGTACAGGAAAGAATGCTAATTTCTCAGCCTGAAACTACAATGCAAGTAGTTTGAACTTGAGCTTTATTTGTGGATAATGCTTGGGGTTTCGATTATTTATAGATTTTTCTCTTCATTCTAAACTCCAAACTCTTATTTCTCTATTCCACTGAGGAGTCTTTTTAGCGATCTTTTAAAAAGTTTGAAGCCCTTTATGGTTCCAGCTTTACATTAAGGTTTTATTTGCAACTCTCCAACTCTTGTTAGCCAGGACCACATTTCTTAGTGTTAAATCCCTAGTCCCTGCACTTTATGTAGACCACAAGCACCATCTTGTTTTGTCACAGTACCAACTTGCACACTGGGCTTTCTGATTCCGAGTTTGTTTATTTCTAGCTCTTGTGAATTGCCTGTTATTTCCCTTAAGCCTGACAACAAGCAGTGTAATATGGAGAGACTGCTAAATATTTATTAGCTTAGTTTGTCATGTGACTGGGAACTGTTCTGAAACAGCTTTTATAATCTCTTTTTCTTTTATTTATTTGGCTGCATTGGGTCCGGCTGCACCACACAGGATCTTGACCTCTCTTGGTAATAATAGGCAAGATCCTTTTTTCAGCCCCCGCACGTGAACTCCAAGGTGCGGGACAAACCCGGACCCCTCCACTGGGAGTGACTAAATCCTATAATCTTACTTGTTAATATCTTCGCTTTTATTTCCATCCTATAATTTTATATTTACAACTCTTGGTCTTACCTAATTTTATAAGGTCATTCTTACCCCCACAAATTTTATTACTCGTAATTAAGTACCTGAGGAGGATACCACAGCCAAGCCACAATGCACACACTCCAGGCTCCACCTGTTCCCTGTTAGCTTCCCTGGAAAACTCAACATTCTACCCACCGGTCCCACCTGGCCCCCGGCTTTCGGGCGTATTTAAAAGAGGAGAACTTTTCCTCACAGGGACTTGGGTGAAGAGAACAGGTCCCCCGGCTGCCGGCCTTGGGCGGAATCAGAAAAAGCAATGCCCTGAGGCTGCTCTTCAGAGAGCAACAGCCAAGGTCTCTTGGGATGAATTCTAACCCCCTCACGGCCGAAGGGAAAAACAGCTGGCCCCAAGGATAATAGTTTGAGTTGCGGTGGCCTTGGACCCGGCAGACATGGGCTTGGGCCACAGCAGTTCCTCACCGAAAGTCCGCGGCGCTAACCAGGTTTGCGGCTCCAAAGGCTCAGTTCACTTCGCGACTCTGAGGAGTGACTCAAAACCTTTGGGCCAGAGCCGTCCCGCACTTGGCAGGGCCCCTGAGGAGAGGGGGATGGAGCGAGACGCTGCAGTTTGCTTGAGAGGTGACAAAAGCTAAACTCTTTAGGGACAAGAGTGGAAAGCGGAGCCTCTTGTCACCCGCAGCACCCAGGTATTTCTCATTCCATAACTCCAAAGTCGCCCTGTGGAACCCCGAGTTCCCGCGAGATCCTGAGAGAGCCCACAGGATTCTGTGAAATCCCACAAGATCCCGTGAGATTCCAGAAGATCCAGCTTCCACTGGGAGGTGTGTTTACTTCCCCTACATATAAAGCATATATATTATTTCTGATTGAATATATATATTCAGAAATAATACACTACAGACACTGTTCAATTTGCCTTGTAAAAATATTTGCAAATGTTTTATGGGTGGAAACAACCGCACAGAGAAATGAACTGCCTGAACGAAGAGCTATCTTGAACTCTAAAGAAGAGGCTTTTTCAATACATGCCTGGGAGCCTAAGTCACTTCAGTCGTGTCGGACTCTTCCAGGCTCTATGGGCTGTAACCTGCCAGGCTCCGCTGAACATGGGGTTCTGTAGGCAAGAATATTGGAGTGGGTGGCCATGCCCTCCTCCAGGAAATCTTCCCAACCCAGGGATCAAACCCACCTCTCTTATGTCTCTTGCATTGGCAAGCAAGTTCTTTACCACTTGTGCCACCTGGAAAGCCTTCTCAATACATACTGAAGTGTATACAACATAATAGTGTGTGTGTAATAAATAACCAAAGCAAAGAAATATAAATTCAGTCTATTGCTTGGAACATGTGTACTCAGTATATTTGATGTTTGCACTTGCTATTTCATTAATCCAGTCATGTATGCTCTTAACAAATGTTCTAAGTGAGGAACATGTGCCTACATTTATCTGGGTGTTAGAAATAAAAACATTTCCAACATCAAGGACCTTATTTCTGGAGAGACATAGACAAGTATACTAACAATTATCAAAAATAAAAAGATAATTTCTAAGATAGAAATGTCCTTGGGATTGTCTTGAGTACCATTACAAACATTTTTCTCAGTAAAAACCTACTGAGAAAGGAGGTTCTTTCTCTGTAATACCCCAAATACAATGACAAAATTAGAATATCCTAGCTTTGAGTTCCGGAGAAGGCAATGGCACCCCACTCCAGTACTCTTGCCTGGAAAATCCCATGGACGGAGGAACCTGGTGGGCTAGAGTCCATGGGGACGCTAAGAGTCAGACACAACTGAGCGACTTCACTTTCACTTTTCACTTTCATGCATTGGAGAAGGAAACGGCAACCCACTTCAGTGTTCTTGCCTGGAGAATCCCAGGGATGGCAGAGCCTGGTGGGCTGCCATCTATGGGGTCGCACGAAGTCGGACACGACTGAAATGACTTAGCAGCAGCAGCAGCTTTGAGTTCAAATACAAGACCCAAAGGGGTCACTAAACTTGTCCTCAGAATGACTCAGAGAAGGCTTCATCAGGATTATATTCAGGAAAAATTTCCTACCACCCCCAAAAAAGGATATAACAAATTGTACAATTCTGGCCTTTATTGTTTACTGCCCCTAACCAGGTCTGAATTCTGTGCTTTCATATATAAAGGGGAAAAAAATCTTCAAAAGGGACTTTCTACTAGTGTTTTATTTTGTTTATGTTTATAGCAAAACATATATCCAAGCTTGGGTCTTTCTGGAAATCTTAATGCTATTAGCCCTTTTTGGTTTACGGTAAAAATAAACACAAGTCCAACTCATATTTGCATAGCAAAATTATGGTAGCTAGCCTGAGATTTGGTGGATTCTTATACTGTACCTCTTTATTTCCACAGAACTGAGAGACCTGAAAAGTCATCCAGTGCTAACAGCTGGGAGGGATTGGAAATAGACATCCATCTAATCGCAATTTTGGAGCTCATTTCACAACAAGGAAGATCCCAAATCTATAAACCTAGCAGCAATGAATGTAGCCTATTGAGATTTTTGCAGATAGCTACAGGTAAGAACCCAGATAAAGCTTTAGGTGCAAAGGTAACAAAGCTGCCTTTCTGGGTATAATGGACTTCTTAGGTCTCTTTTCCATTGGTAACAGCAATATCTGAATCACATTTTGTCTTTTCAGATAAATAAAGATTTCTTTAAGTTATCTGCCCTTTTGCTTAATTTCCTTTTTTCCCTCTTGTTACATAATAGTGAGATAGTTTGAGGTTAAAAACTGATACAGCACTTATCATCACATCTTAATTTCAGTAAAAGGAAATGAGAACAAAGAGGTCTTTATATAAAATACACCTATTTATTTATCTTTCAATGCCACTGGCATGTTTTCTAAAAAGATCTTATTGAAAGAATTACTCAATTTGCCTTTGTTCTAATGCTAGTAAATCCCAACTATACAACATAATAGTGTGTGTGTAATAAATAACCAAAGCAAAGAAATATAAATTCAGTCTATTGCTTGGATCATGTGTACTCAGTATATTTGATGTTTGCACTTGCTATTTCATAAATCCAGTCATGTATGCTCTTAACAAATGTTCTAAGTGAGGAACATGTGCCTACATTTATCTGGGTGTTAGAAATAAAAACATTTCCAACATCAAGGACCTTATTTCTGGAGAGACACAGACAAGTATACTAACAATTACCAAAAATAAGATAATTTCTAAGATAGAAATGTCCTTGGAATTCTCTTGAGGGCAGCTACAAATATCTTTCTGGTTCATCTTGAAGACAGAAGGAATGTTGATAAGCTTTGAAGAAGAGGTAGCGCTCAAGAAGGATCTCAAAATTTGCAGTCCTGTATAGAGCATAGCTCTCAATTCTGCCAGTGTCAGTCCTTTTGAAGAGATTAAGATTTGTTTGGGGTTTCAGTGTTTGTACACAGTCCTACATATGTTTGGTGGCAAAGGGTCAGTTATAATATTTTTTAATATTTGGACATTCTTATAGATAAAAACCCAACGTTTAATCCTCTGAATTCTAAACTCAACTCTGTTTTATATGTAAACACAAAAATAATTGTTGCATAATTTATTTACTGAATTTCCCAAAATTAACATGACGGTAGAGAGGAAAGTTTGGGGAAAAATTTTGGAAATTTGTCCAGGGATAGTCCATCATTCCATCAAAAACAGCACTACTCATGATATTGGTGAATCCAATATGATGCTCTATGTGTCTGCATTTAAAGTTGTTTCATTCTAGTTGAATCTCTATCTATATATGTATGTATGTATAATATCTTCAAAATGTAATGTAAAAAACACTTTTTACAATATTCAATTCAAAATTAAAAATCCAAGTTTATGTATTAATATTAGATGCAAGTGTCTGATGATGTCATTACATCTTCAAATATAAATAATCCCTAGCATGGGTCCATGACTCAATGGACATGAATCTGAACAAACTCCAGGAGATAGTGGAGGACAGAGGAGCCTGGCATGATACAGTCCATGGGGTGGCAAAGAGTCAGACACAACTTGGCAACTGAGCAACAACTGCAAGTTTAACAACTATATAATCCATCTGTTCAATACTCCATCAAATTATAGAAGATTCCAATCACTCTACTTACCTCATGTTTCTATTGTCAATCCCATTCCTATTCCACTCCCAAAAGTAACCAGTGTTCTGACATCTAATTTCATTGATTAGTTTTCTTGTTTTCAAGTATCATACAAATGGAATCAGAAATAATGTATTTTTTGTGCCCAAATTTACTCAACATGGTGCTTTTGAGATTCAGCTGAATTGTTTCATGAATCCATAGTTTGTTCTTTTTTTTTTTATTGCTGAACAGCATGTAATTTTATGAATTTTTGAGTTTTATATGTAGGCTGATTATATTATCTATATATTTCATAATAGTAAAGGGAGTCTTTCAAATATTTGTTATAAAAGAGGATGGGTGGAGGTTGAGTGTGATATAGACTGAGAACCAATAGCATAGTGGTTAGTAGCCCAGAATTTATAAAAAAACATCTAAGGATGGAATGCATTTCCTGATTCATTGCTCTTTGACAGCACTTCATCTAGATGCTATAGACCTTGGTTTATCATCATATAAACTAGTGATCTTCATAATTCCTGCCTCACTAGGCTAATGCAAGGATTAAATTAAATATCTTAGGTAATATATATATTCCTGACACACATTAAGCATTCAATTCTTTGAGCATATGTTATAGTAGAAAATGGATTTAAAACTAAGAAAATGGTTCACTAAGTATTTGGATGATTTTTAAGACTTACCTCTCTCTGAGTATATCCATTTCCAACTAAATGTGCCCACTGACTAGATTTCCAAACTGCCACTAGAGGGATTTGGTTTCTTTCCCAGAAGGAAGTTTACAAATGCTTCTACTTACCTCATACCAGCATTACTGGGTGCCTGCCTCTCAGATTACATTTTTGAAAGGAGGTGCCTCTCCGATTATGAGTCAGACTAGAAGACAAGGTGGAACTCAGAGCAAAGGAGATAAGCTTAGGCTCAGTGGGTAAAGAATCTCCCTGCAATGCAGGAGACACAGGAGACTCGACTTCAATCCCTGGGTTGGAAAGATCCCTCGGAGAAAGAAATGGCAACCCACTCCAGTATTCTTCCTGAAAAATCCCATGGACAGAGGAGCCTGGCAGGCTATATTCCAGTCAACCACAAAGAGTGGGACAGGACTGAGTGAGTTAGCAACAACAGAAGTGACAAAGTGATCCCTGAAGTCACAGGTGACATAGCCCTAACTCCTGCAAGGATTTGGAAATGAGGTCAAACTAGCCATAAGTAATTCCTTTGCCTGGAGTAACCTCTGAAAAATCAATCAGGGGTCAAAGTCAGGACTGACTTTCTGGTATGAGAGTAGGAGCAAGAATAGTGTCGTGTCTCTTTAGATGAGTGGTTTTTGCATAAACATTAGACTCATAAAAAATGTGCAAAAACAAGGTTGAAAGCTACTTGATAGGCTTTCCTTATCACTGAAAGGGAAATTAAAGTTGCTAGTTTTTTATTCACTTCAAGCTATGTACTATATATACAGTCTGGAAGTGGAAAAGGGGTTGAGTTTTTTCCCGAGAGTTCTGAGCTTTCAGAAATATGGGTCCTTTCTCATCTGGCCTAAGGACAGCCAGAACTTCCAGCACGGGTCCAGAAAGACACAGCAGGAAAAGTAGCACAAGTATATGACCCATTACTTCAGAATATCCTAGAAAGAGGCTGATGGATGCTCGTTCCAAACTGAGCCACCTGAATCTAGCTTGACTCTTTTAGGAATTGGTAGGATAGGCAGAGTTCAAACAGCCTAATTACACATAGATGGTAACCATTGTTTAGAGGCTGAGTTGACTGAGCTGACCAGGGAGTCAGAGTTGAGGCTCCCAGAGCAAAAAATCTATACATTCATTTAAAACATGTGGCTGAGGGCCAATTGTTCATATGGACTGGCACTGAAACTCATGGCTGCTGGTGCTGCTGCTGCTGCTGCTAAGTCGTTTCAGTCATGTCCTACTCTGTGCGACCCCATGGAGGGCAGCCCACCAGGCTCCCCCGTCCCTGGGATTCTCCAGGCAAGAACACTGGAGTGGGTTGCCATTTCCTTCTCCAATGCATGAAAGTGGAAAGTGAAAGGAAAGTCGCTCAGTCGTGTCCAACTCTTAGCGACAAATTGTGGATAAATTCAAACTGCTATAAGATGATTACATTACAGTTTTACACCAAAAACTTAAAGGCATTCTCTACTTTAGAGCAGAGTTTGTTAAACTTTAGCAAGCACTGGTGTCACCTAGATGACTTGTTAAAACATCATTGAGTTTGTTGAGTTCCAATCCCAGAAGTTATGATTAAGTAATATTTGGGCAAGGCCTGAGAATTTGCATTTGTAACAACAAGCATAACAAGGTTATGCTGATGCTCCTGGTCTGGGGAACTACACTGTGAGAAATATTGCTTTGAGGAATGTCTGGGCCAAAGAAAGTCTTACTTGAATGTGACTTTTACTTAGAGGAAGGAATGATCCTAGGGACTTCTTACCAATTCAGGACCTCATGGGGAAAATGGACTTTCAGATCCTAGATAAATTCCAAGGAGAAATAAAGTTTATTCTGTGCTTAAATTTTTGTGATACTAAACATCTTGCCTCCTGACTTCATCTCGCCCAGGCCTCCTGGTTCAACTAAGTGCCGAGAGTTACCAAATTTTGTGCCTGTCTCTCTTATCAATCTGGCCCTGGGGCTATAGAACTTGGTTTCCATCCCTGCCACTCCTGGGAACCCTTATTTAGGCCAAGAGCAGTCTGTCTACAGGAACACTTTTCCATGAGTGTGTTCACACGTGAGTGCTCAGTCATGTCCAACTTTTTGTGACCCCATGGACTGTAGCCCAACAGGCTCCTCTCTCTATGGATTCTCCAGACAAGAATACTGGAGTCAGTCGCCATTTCCTCCTCCAAGGAATCTTCCTGACCCAAGAATAGAACCCACATCTCCTGTGTCTCCTGCATTGGCAGGCAGATTCTTCACCACTGTGCCACTTAGCAAGCCCTTCCATGAGGTTAGCTTGAATTAGCTTAACAGAAAATCAGAACCTTTCACAGTGTCAAGTCTTTACAATAGATGAGAAAAAGTAGGGAATATATTCTGTGAAACCTTTTTTTTTCCTGAACTAAGTAACTTAGAAAGTAATGTTAGATAATAAAGATAGGTTTTTTCTCAGGATGATGTGAAAATGTCTCCTATTCTTAAAAATGTATCTATTTTATATAGAAACTATAGATCAAAATAGGAGCCTCCTTGGGACAAATAGCCTGCATCCATAGTTTCTTTTTGAAGGCCGCAAATAATCAAAGATGCTATTACAGTAATTTTTTTTCTTTTTATGCTAAGGCTTCAGCATCTACAGCTGCAACTGCTTGAATAAATGGTAGCATCACCTATGCATGTGAGAATCCGCATTTAAGAACAAATTATATTAGCTTTGGGACAAAATGAAACAATCAGTAATCCTTAGAACTTATTCAGACTACTCTGCTCTTATCTTGGAAGACAGTTAAAGATAATGTTTAGCTTTCTTTTGTTATTGCCTGGAACCTGTGTTCCACCTTTCAGGATAGAAGCTGCAGTTTGCCAAGATTAAAATTCACTTGATCTTTAGGCCCTTTGTAATGTTGGCGAAAAAAAGTAACTTCCTGTTTCCTGTCAATAAAAGCCAACAAGGCTACTGAGGCAGATACATATGGGTTGAATTTCCTTTCAAAAATAAATATTGGTTTAAATCTTAAGGGGGAAGGGGTTGACCAGTGCATCGCATTAGACTTCTGCCATGTATGATGAAACCACCACCACTTCCCTGTTCCCCTGTCACTCCACCTACTAACAATCACCTCCTGAACAAAAAGAGATATGTTTAATTCTTTCACAAAGAATCTGGAATATGTTATGGGCCTTTTAATGGAGAATGAACTCTTTTATGGTCAAAAGAGGCCACTGAGTATACAATAGACAGGTTTAAATTTGATCCTTTTTACCAAGTCAGGACAAGGTCAACCAGAGAAGGAGTTGCTGATTTTGACATTTAAAATATGTTACAAATCCCTAGGCTTGTAATTTAAGCGACTGTATAAGCTAATCTTTAGTCTAACCACAGAGAAAATTTAAAATAAGAAATATAATTTTAGAGAAAATATCCGGAAAAAAAGAAAATCAATTAAGTCACTAGAATAACTTGTTCTGCATTCTTTAGTGTCAGGTTTAGGATTTTAAAGTTGAAGTTATACTTTCTGTTACACTCCCCTTTCTTAAATGTCCTGCAGATGTTTGGGGAAAGCTGCAAGGTCTGAAACAATAATTAATTCAGAAGAAATATTTTCTTTTTGAAAAATTCATACTACCTCTTCTCCCCTTTAATTTTCTATTATCCATTCACTCCCCCAGCAAGGTTTACATACAGACATCATACAAAAAACCTTTTGATCCTTCTTTCATTGTGCCCCAGCCAGTTTACCTTACCCTGCTGAGGTGCAGAGCAAAGAATACAAGATTCAGAATTGAGAGGACCATATTCAGGTCCTGGCCCTGTTACTGACGAGCTGGGCAAGTCACTGACCAGGCCCAAGTCACTCTGTTGGAGAGAACAAGTAAAATGTTGTCTCCATACTATTCTCATGAATACAGAATGCTATATGTTCATAGTATTATTGCTACCAACTTGAGTAAGACTCTGTACCTCTGATGGAAGCCATGGCATAAAAATTGCATCTGCAGCCTCTGGAGCCATGGTCAAGAAAGAATCAATCAATTACAAATGGAATATTTATTTTTACTGCTGAGGAAACTGAGGCATGGAGTGTAAACACTCACCAAGTTCACCAGTCTAGAACTAGAAGCTTTATATCTCCCCCTGCACCACATTACTGGACACTCACCTGGCTAACTGTCTTTGTGGAAGGAGAAAAAGGAGGAGAGGAAGAAATGTCTTTATAGGATAAGAAAAAAAACTAAGTGTGGAAGGGATAACAGAATATAACCAACAGCCTAGGATTGTCAGTGCTCGAGACTGAAGAACACCTAGGTACCCATAGCCTAATGAAGAGAAAGGACATTTGAGCTGGAATATGGTGGGAGCAAAGAGGGATGCTTACCTTTGGAATGTCGAGGGAGGACAAAGAAAAGGAGATGGAAAATCTGTAATCTATGAGATGTGTGTCTGAAGGAAATCATTTTGGTAAAGAGGCAGAAATAACTGAGCCTGACTAATAAATATCAAGAGCAAATATATATTGAATACACATACTATTAAATACATGCTTAACTTAAGAATCAAGCTAAGTTGCAAATATTCTCTCCTCTGTACAGGCTAAAAGTCCACTAACCTTCTGAATCAAAAAATTGTTATGTTATATTTGAAGAAATAACTTTCTTAAAGCAAATTTAAGTGAATCAAATAGAACTAATTCTCAGTCGTATTTAGAACCTTTGGGACTTAAACCCTTTTTTGCATACCCACTCCAACACTTAACTCTAGAACCTTTGGCAAGTTATTTAACTTTTCTGAGCTTCTATTTTCCCATCTGCAATATGGGAATAATAGTAAGCCCTTGCAGAGTTTTTCCAAGTGTTTGATAAGATTGTACTGCCAAGCAAAGTGTCTCTTATATGATAAAAATGCTGTGTGTGCTTCAGAAATTCTAGGTCCCTTTTTAATTTCAAGAAAGAAATGATCCTAGAGAGAGAAAAACAATCCAAGCTCAGATTCTTAGGCTATTAAGCCAAAACTATTCCAAGCTGTGTTTCAGTTTATTATAAGGAAATCAAAGTGAAGTGAAGTCGCTCAGTCATGTCTGACTCTTTGCGACCCCATGGACAGTAGCCTACCAGGCTGTCCATGGGATTTTCCAAGCAAGAATACCGGAGTGGGCTGCCATTTCCTTCGCCAGGGGATCTTCCCAACCCAGGGATCAAACCCAGGTCTCCTGCATTGCAGACAGATGCTTTACCATCTGAGCCACCAGGGAATCAAAAAGGATATCAATTTTTAATATAATGTGTTGTCTACAAGACAACAGTCATTGTATTAATCACTTTGAATATCATCTCTAATCTTCACCACAAATCTGTGAGGTTGATATTATTATCCCTATTTTTAGATGAAGAAACAGTCAGACAGGCTAAGTAATACTGACAGTAGATTACCAGGAGTAAAGAAGTGATTCCAGCCCAGATCCGAAGTAAGAAAACCACATCAGTGTTTTCTTGTCTTTACCGTGTGTTACATGTCCAACTGAATATAACATTACATGAAAGGTATGTAAACGTTTTCTTTTGACAGAACAGGATGTTAAAGTCTTAATTATATACCTTTACACAAACACTCTCACAGTCTTCATTCAAAACCCAGTTTCAACTTTTTTTCAGAGTTTGAACTGCTTGCATCAGACTGTGACAAGGGGAACCCTGCAACTGAATATCAGCTTCTTCTACTCTCAGCTAGATTTTCCTCACAGGATTAATGTGAAATCAGTATGAGGCAATCAGTGCCAAAGATTTTTGTCAGTTTTCCACTGCCTTGGCTTAAATAAACACTTAATGTAAACGCGGGGCAGTGAGGAAAGGAAGAAAGACTCATGCACAGTCACACAGATGGACTGTTGCACAGACGCACAACCTCATAAAGACACTTTGTCATGGTTCACTTGGAAAAATCCAAATGAAAAAGGAGGAGGTGGATGAATAATAAAGCAAAGGAGAAAAGGGAACTAATTTAGGGATAATGAGTGAAAGACTGCCTCAATAAAGAAGAACAACCCTGTGTCATTAGGTGGCAAGCTTAGCCTTTGGGCAAAATTACACTTCGAAGCCCTGCTCCAATTACCTGTCTTTAAGTATAAGTGAAGGAGAAATATAAAGAAGAGGGGGGAATACTTCTTTTCCCTGAACTGTAGTAACATTCAGAGAGAATTAACTGTTGCTTTCACAAAGAGACTCTTCTCAGGATTGCAACTATAAAAGGTGAGAATCCAACATCCCCATGTGAAACATACGTTTGGCCAGCAGATGAACCCCATTCCTTCCAGTGGTCCAAAAAGGAACTGAGGAGCCAGGAAAGCGTGTCCCCATATTTGCATCTTGCCCTAACATCTGGGAATTTCAGAAGCCTTTGAATAAAGCAGCAAGCTTCCATCTGAGGTGACCTGCTCGTAGCATGGGTCAGTTCATGAGAATGAGTTTCTTAGACACGAGGACTAATGACAGGGCTGGAAAGCCTGCTGATGAGAAAGTCCTGAGCCTGGGACAATGCATACAAAAGCCTGGTTAAGGAGCTCTTCCAAAGTCATTCCTTCCTCTCCCCACCAGCAACCACTATGTATAAAGGTAGGGGTGGGGTAGAAGGATAAAGATGATCAAGGAAAAGGAACCATAATAAGAGGTTTATCTCTGAATGACTCAAATTTCCCCCTTCCCAGATATCAACTCTATTACAACTGATTGCCTTATCTAATCCCAACTCAATTTGGGGGTAATTGTTGGCTTTTAAAAAGGTAAGCAGGAGATATTCTTTTCACAATTGCCTGCTTTTCTCAAGTGTCCTCCTTCCTAAAATCCCCTTTAATAAGGATTACTTGCATGTAAGTCAGCTTCCTTTTTGGATGCCATAACAACAATGTTCCTTGTAATCTGGGAAAGTACATGATATTTTTAAAACCATGTAGCTAACAGGTGTACACTTCCTGCCTCCAGGTGAAATTGGCAGCTGCCCCCAGATTCCAAAATACGTGTAAGCATTACCTCCAGGGTAGGTTAGCACTTATTTCCTTTCCTCACACTGTTTCCCACAGGGAAAGCAACATTTGAAAAGGTAAATTTTCAGATGCCCTAGGTATACTCTTCTTTGCCTTGTGTACAAGGGACAAGGTGCAATCATCTCGGAAAGACTTCACCCTGTCAATGTCATTATCAGCCTCAGATAATTGCATAAAACATAAATATTTTTAACTTCAAATTTCAAATCAGCAGATCCTTCCAAATGATCAATTTAGGATTTATTAATTTAGGGCCTTATGATTTCTTTTTTTAGAGTTATTACTTGGTGAAGAGATATTCATTTCAAAATATGATTTAGGCTGGTGCCTCTCAAACTTTGGAGCCTATCAGAGTGTTCTTGCATGCGTGTTATGCTAAGTTGCTTTAGTCATGTCCAGCTTTTTGTGACCCCATGGACTATAGCTCACCAGGCTCCCCTGTCTGTGGGATTCTCCAGGCAAGAGTACTGGAGTGGGTTGCCCTGTCCTCCTCCAGGGGATCTTCCTGACCCAGGGATTGAACCCATGTCTCCTGCGGTTCCTGCATTGCAGGTGGATTCTTTACTGCTGAGCCACCAGGGAAGCTCAAAGTCTTCTTGAGAACTCAGTAAAAACACAGAGGTCCAGGCCTACTATACTGGGTCTCTGATTCTTTATTAGTTCCCTAAGTGATTCTAATATATACCACCAGCTGGAGAAATTCTGACTTAGACCAATATCAAGTACTTACATTGACTCCTACCCATATCTTCTAATGCTATAGCCTCTTAGACTCCTGACTCCCTCTGTCTTATTCAGGGCAGAACCTCCCATGTGTTAACTCATTCTGACCCTAGTTTCCCAAGCTCACAAATCATTCTTTGAATGGGGAAAATGGGCAAAAACAAAATTGCAAGTGACTTTTTTCTATAGTGTACGTGTCACTGATGCTCCCAAGCTTCTATCTCTGGTCCTCAACTCTTTCTCTGAAGATTAGATTCTATATATATCCACTCTACCTGGTTGAGATGGTTGGATGGCATCACCAACTCAATAGACATGAGTTTGAGCAAGCTCCAGGAGATAGTGATGGACAGGGAGGCCTGGCATGTTGTAGCCCATGGGGTCACAAAGAGTTGGACATGACTTAGCGACTGAACAACAGCAAAAACACCTGGATGTATGGCTCCAGGATGTATGGCTCCAGATTCATGAAAGAGCATATGGAAGGCCAGGCTCTTCATCCCTCCCCTCAAAAGCCTGCTCCTCTATTCTGGGATGTAAAGAGGAATTAATCATTATCTTTACAAAATCTTTTAACCGTAAAAAGGTCATCATTTAAGAACTTATAAATCAGTATTAAATTCCAGGAGCCTATCATGGCATCCAGTCACATCACTACATGGCAAATAGATGGGGAAACAGTGGAAACAGTGGCAGACTTTATTTTGGGGGGGCTCCAAAATCACTGCAGATGGTGACTGCACCCATGAAATAAAAGACACCCTTTGGAAGGAAAGCTATGACCAACCTAGACAGCATATTCAAAAGCAGAGACATTACTTGCCAACAAAGGTCCATCTCATCAAGGCTATGGTTTTTCCAGTAGTCATGTATGGATGTGAGAGTTGGACTATAAAGAAGGCTGAGTGCCGAAGAATTGATGCTTTTGAACTGTGGTATTGGAGAAGACTCTTGAGAGTCCCTTGGACTGCAAGGAGATCCAACCAGTCCATCCTCAAGGAAATCAGTCCTGAATATTCATTGGAAGGACTGATGCTGAAGCTGAAACTCCAATACTTCGGCCACCTCATGCAAAGAACTAAGTCATTGGAAAAGACCCTGATGCTGGGAAATATTGAAGGCAGGAGGAGAAGAGGACAACAGAGGATGATATTGTTGGATGATATCACCAACTCAGTGGACATGAATTTGGGTAAACTCTGGGAGTTGGTGATGGATAGGGAGGGTTGGTGTGCTGAGATCCACGGAGTCGCAAAGAGTCAGACACGATTGAGCAACTGAACTGAACTAACTTGGAAAGAGCTTATATTTACAGCTATTCTGAAAGAGTTTATAATTTTAACTCACTCACTAGATAAGAATGTGGGAGAGTTTCCAAATCTCTCTGGGCCCCCTTTTCCTCAACTCTGAAGCAAGACAATCAAATCTATATCACCAAACCTTAAAGTAAGTAGTAAAGTGAGATAATCCTTATAAAGTACAAAAGTGGACATAGAAGACTCAAGTCAAATGTTAAGACAGGTGGGCTAATTAATAAATTATTGATTCTAGCAAGATAGTTATGACTCAGAACATACAGATAAAGGAAACAGCAAATCCACATCTCCATAGCCAGGAATGGAAGAGGAAATAGTATTTGCAGTGTTTTACATTGAAGAAAAGAGGTGTTTCCTTCTGTCATTCAAGGTCATATCTAAACCAAAAATGAGAGAGGTTAGAATCATATGCCTTAACTAATAATTTTAAAATCAAAGAAGCGACGTAAGTACGTTGCTATATCCTATTAAATGAAATAAACTAATGCAAATAAAATAGGCCATGCTTCATCCATTCTAAAAAAAAAAAGGATTATTTTATTAAAAGACAAAAAGAATGAGAAAAAATCAGTGGGCTACAATGACGAACATTTTTCACTCTAGGTATATTATTCTATAATACTATATTTAATCACTAATGCCATCTCTACATAATTACAATAAAAGTATAGCTTATTTTTAAATTTACAAGTGCTTTGTTTTATTACCAGTATCTTCCCTCCCAAACTATTAGAAAAACATTCAACTTAAATACTCTCAGTGGGGAAAAAACTTCCCATGAATATATAGTACTATATTTTACAGCTCACAAAATTTTAAAAGAAAGCAGTGATAACAACTAATGATAGTCTTCTAAAAGAAAGGAACTGGTACACAATGTCACATCCTCCAAGGAGCAAGATGATGGCTGTGGGCCTGTGAGACAAACCAAGATGATTAACTGAAAATGAATAGAGACTTAGACTTTGTGTCATGAGACATACTTGGATCCAGAAACCCTTTTGTAAACAGAGGGATCAAGTCTGAATGCATTTTTAAATGTACGATCTGTTCTCCATGAAGCCTGAGTCGCTCACTGGTAGTTTGTTGGGTACTTAATAAATCATATTTAGATCTTTTAAACATATAGACTCCCAACATATATGATGCATCAAAAGAAGCAAAAAAGAAGCAGTTACCAAATGTCAACTGTGTGCCATATAATTTGTTTACTAATCTCATAGGTCTTCACAACAACCCTGCCAGAGGAATGTTATTAATACCAACTTGATAGGTAAAGAAACTGAGCCTCAGTGAGGGCAAGTAACCTTCCCAAAGCTGCACAGAGAATTTATGGCAAAGCTAAAACTCAAATTCATGTTTGCCTGACCCCTAAATCTGTTCTATTCCTACAATATGACTTCAACTTATCAGAATTTTTTCTAATTTCCTGTTTTTCACATTGAACTTTATTTTCTTACCTCTTTTTATGTATTTATTCTGAAACTTCTCACCCAATCATCACTTCCATTCAGTTTATCATTAACAAAAGCATAGCAAGCAATTTATACTTCGAGAGCAAAAAAATAATTAATATTACTTAATGCTACCAGAAAAATCTCATGTTACAAGATATTTTCACACAAACTAGCATGTTTTTACTTCACCACAGAAAAACAGGCTAAGAGACGCTCTTAGAGAAGCAGAATAAGAAGGGAATGAAACCAACATGGCTATCACTTTACAATGACCATGTAAGTAGTAACCAGCATATCTGTTTTACAGATGAGGAATTGAAGCTCAGAGTGACATAAGTGATTAGTAATGTCAGTAACTGATTTGTCATTTTTCAGTACACTTATCTCTTGTCAAATTTCCTTGCCTTTAAGCCACGTTTAACCCAAAAGAGACACACAAAAGGAAAAATACAAAAACATAGTGCCTTGAAAATATTTGGAGATTCTAATCTCAAAAGATGCCTCCTCTTTCAAAATATTTCTGATCCTCCCTCTTTGCCCCTCCTGTGTTAACTATTCTTTCATAAACTTGCTATATGCTACAGGAGCCACAGAAATAAATAGCACATTGTTCCTCTTCTCATAGAATTTACAATCCAGGAGTGTGAGAAAAGATTATAGCTGAATTGTTTCAGAGCATACATCCAAATAAACTAAATGAATTAAAATATTAAATGCCAACTAAAAATATAAACTGGAAAAAAGATGACTGACCATTCCTGAAATGAGAAAAACTTTTATGAACTTAAAACACATAGAAGAACACACAGAAGGGGAAAAAAGTTTTAACGTCTTTTCTTCATGATATGTCACTTATATTCTTTTGTGAAATTCCTCTCTATAATTTTTGCAAATTTTTTCTATTAGAGTATTCTTTCCCCTGCTGATTTGTAAGAAATCTTGATATTTTAAATACAGTCACATTTTGTATGTCATGCATCTTGGATGTGTTTTTTCCCAGATAACAATTTGCTTTTCACTTTTGATGATGAGTTTTTTTAAACTGGATTTTTAATGCCTGTGTTATGTTTAATTTTTTATTCTTTCTTCTTTGGCTTTCATTTTGGTTAGAAAGATCCTTTTTTTTTTTTTCACATTTAACATTTTAAATAACCTGAAAATTATTTGGTGTATTTTAGAAGCTAAGATTCTGACTTAAATATTTTGAAACAATTACTCACAGCTCTTGCATGAAATATAGTTCCCATTGATTTGACTTGCCATCAGTAGTATATGTTCAATTCTTAACTATAATAAAACTTCTTAGGTTTCTGTTTTGTTTCACTGGCAATTTCCTCCTCCTTTCTCCTTTTCTTCTTTCTCCTCCACCTCCTTCCAGTCTCTTTCTCCTTTTTCTTTCTTATAAGTACCTCACCATTGAAAGTTTCTTAACTATAAAATGATACAATTAGTCCTGATCTTTAGATTCATTTAGGGACAGTGTGTAGCTTGTACTGGTGACAGGAAAGACAGAAAACTAAGACCACTCTGGCTTAGGGTAGAAGCAACGAAATGGAAAGGAGGATGACAAATGTGAGACACTCTTTCCTTTCCAGGAAAGCTGCTTGATGGAGTCATCACTTAGAGGTGGGGCATAAGAGAAAGGAGACAGTTGAAATGCCCCACAGACTTCTGATGCAATTGGTCAGAATGAGTAGTAGTATTAATAAGAAAGTGGGGACCCAGAAGAAGAAAGCAGATGGCAGGAAGAGAGAGAAGAAGATTTGGAAGGGACTGATCACTGACTTCCACTTGCAATCCTACATGAACAAACCCTACCCTAAGCTTGTGACTTTGAGGTTACTGCCATATCAACAGGTAAAGCAGCACTCAAGATGAGAATAAAAAGCTTGCTATGCCTATGACCTGACTGAACAACCATTAAGTTAGTAAGAAGAATATTCATTCCACACACTCTGATCCAAGTTCAGTGTCATTTTACTTCCCTGCAGAAATGGGAAAAGATACAAAGAAACAAAATGCATGTTACAGATCTTGATATTACAGAGTTTAGTCTTAATTTTTCCTTCCCTCAGTATTATACAAAATACTCTGAGACAACCACCCCCAAACTGTCACATCCTGTTTTGAACTCCACTGAGTTTGGGGAAACTAGTTGCTTCTATTATTTCATAATAACCAACAGTCTCTACACAAATTTCTCTTACAAGGTTGCTGCAGCTACTGAGATTATCAGCACTCTGTATGGAGAAGGAGCATCTGGAGCACACTTTCAGCTTCAAAATAACTCACTTCCACCAGCATTCTCTACTTTCCAGGTAATTTACACACCACTGAATCCAGTGCTCTTCAGTAAGATCTCTGCTTTATTGAACAGCTGCAAAGCAAGAAGAAAGGATAAAGTGGGATCAGTAGACAGCAGGGAGAGATAAAAGCTTGAGTAACTAAGGCTTTGGATGAAACTGTTATCTCTATTCGGTGAACCAGACGTTAACATTCCATCTCATTCATAGAGTTCTTTGATTGATTTGACAAAGGCTTGGAGGAATGCAATTCATTAGTATGAGGACTTTGTCATGGTTCAGTAACCACTAAGCTCTCTTCATTTTGTAATCCTGGGCACACCTATATAATGGTCCCTGATTTATTACAGTTACATTGTTTTCTGTTTAAAAGAGAATTCTTTTTTCTTCGGCGGCCTGTGGATGAAAGTATGAGCTTTTAACTTTTTTCTTTTATTCATCTCAGTTCACTGATATTGACAAATACTTCTACTTTTGTATGACATCCTTTCTTCTCTTCTTCCTTATCCATAATCCTCCTTCATTCTCATCATATTTTCAAAAAATTTCTATTGGCTCTTGCTTCTACTACTAAGAAGAGGGATTCCTCCTCCCACTTTCATCAAGATATGATGACAAACAAGAAAACAATAATAAAGAAAAACCATAGCCAGGAGGCCTAGGCCCCAGTGCCAGCTCTCTTCCTAATTAAACATGTGACTTTAAACTAATGCTTTCATTTTTCTGGGAATATTAATTGAGGTGATGAGACTTAGTCCATGTCATCTCTAAACCTCTGTTTTTCTGATTCAAACAATATTGAGACATTACCAAGTCAAATATACCATAATTTTTCCTCACTTGCTATGACTCAGCAAATGGATAACAGCTGCAACCTTCAATATGATAATCATTAGCAAAGTAGTGAAATAGATTTAAATTCAAGGTGCTTACAATAATATAATTTTAAAATTTAATACATCAGGCACACTAACCACATTTCAAGTGCTTAAAAGCTACGTGTGGCTACTGATGGATAGGGCAGACATCACAGAACATTTATACCATCTTAGAAAGTTCTCTGGACAGCACTGAGTTAAAACAACCTCGTATGTATCTGGGCTTCCCTGGTAGCTCAGCTGGTAAACAATCCTCCTGCAACACAGGAGACTCTGGTTCAATTCCTGGGTCAGGAAAATCCTCTGGAGAAGGGATAGGCTACCCACTCCAGTATTCTTGGGCTTCCCAGGTGGCTCAGATGATAAAGAATCTACTGGCAATGTGGGAGACCTGGGTTCAATCCCTGTGTTGGGATGATCCCTTGGAGGAGGGCATGGCGACTCACTCCAGTATTCTTGCCTGGAGAATCCCCATGGACAGAGAAGCCTGGCAGCCTGCAGTCCATGAGGTCTCAGAGTCAGACACAACTGAGCTACTAAGCACAGTATGTATTAAACACAGACAAGATCATACATAGAAATTGTAACCACTGCCTTTAAAAAGATTGTAATTAAGAGAAAAAATACAAACTTGCAGTGTTTTACTAATATATATTAAATATTGGTTATGGCTGCATTAGAGAAGATATCAAAATATAAGATGTGGCCTGGTTCCTTGTCAGAGCTCCCTTGTCTTCATTCCCACACCTGTAAAGTGAGGAGATAATACTAGAACATCTGTACATCCTCTTCTGGATTTAACTAAGATTCTGATTCTTCTGGGTTTATAAGTTTATATGGTCATCTTTAGTCTAAGAAATTATTAAGGAAATGATAGGATTTAACCTGGGCTTTGAAAGATATATGAGATTGGAAAAGGCAGAGACACGAGGGGAAGGTATATGTGGAGGATGTAAATTAAAGACAAGCTGTACCAAAACAGCTTTAAGTCAAGCAAGTAGTTCTCCTAACACTGATGGCTTTGAGGAAGACTTAGGGGTCATAAATTAGGAATGGGACTTCCCACTTGGGCTGGGAAGTTTAACTCTACACTAAAACCCTCTTCAACTCTAAGTGTCTTAAATTATGAGAGTATAAGTTGAAGTATCAATATATAGGTAAAGTAAGAATTGAGAGCATACGATGAAGGGGCAGAAATTATTTCTTACGTTGTGATATCCAAATCAATAAAAATTTAGCTTGGAGTCTCATTCCCCAACCAACATGGTGGGGCATGGAGGGGCCACAGAGAAATGCAATTGGAACAATCTTAAGGGCAAGGAATATAAGAGAACCACTAGGGTCTCTCCATCCTATTGAGGAATATTGTATAAAGATACAAACACAGTGCTTTGGCTATCTGAAAATGCTGCAACTTCCTGAAATGAATCTGAACTTCAATTTAGACTAGATTGGCTCAGAACCTCTTGAAGCAAAACTGTGGTCTCAGGGTTGGAAACATGATTAAGTCATTCCAGAGAGCAAAATAGTATACTTTTCCAAGAGTGAGGAATGTGTTCCCTGCCTACTTAGAAGGATGTTCTTTCAACATGTCTACTCTCCTGGTGGGAACAAGTTTCAGAAGTCTGTAATCTCATCAAAGGGAGCCAAGTGGCAGAGACTCTCTCCACAGGGGGAGCTAATCATCAAGGCTTCCTTTCTTTTCTCTCAGGCTTTATTCATTGTTTTCCTGGGGACTAGTTTCCAAGCTATTGAAATTTTCTTTGATCCCTCTCAACCTTCAATCAGATTGAGGAAGTGATGATTTCCCCTGGATTCTTTCTTTTCAGCTCACTCTTTTGAATTAAAGTGTTCCTCAGGTCTTATCACAATACATGATTGGCCTAGCATTTGACATTTTGCAGTCTTAGACACAAGTCTGAAATGAGTCTGGCTGCAGAGGCCCCCAAAATGGTTACTTTCTTTAAGCAAAAGTTCCTTCACATCTTGGCAAATAGTTCTAGATGTAAGGTAATCTGATGCCTTCAGGATGTACCATGACTACCCAAGACTGAGCCATATAGAGTAGGCTGAAAGTGAAGAAAGTGTTAGGTGCTCAGTCGTGTCCAACATGACCCCATGGCCTGTAGCCCAGCCAGCCAGCCAGGCTCCTCTGTCCATGGGGTTCTCCAAGCAGGAATACTAGAGTGGGTAGCCATTCCCTTCTCCAAGGGATCTTCCCAACCCAGGGATTAAATCTCTCACATTGCAGGCAGATTCTTTACCATCTGAGCCACCAGGGAAGCCCATAGATTAAGTTACACCTCAGCTAAATGATTCAAAGTCAAAACTCAATTTAAAAGAAAGAGGCACTTTAGCAACTTTAGGAGCTTAAGCAGTTTTATCAGAGAGGTCATTGAGTCTCTACACTTTTATTCCGCAAATTCATAGGGATGTTCCAACAATTGCCTTTGTCCTTATACAACAAAACGTGGAAATCCTGACTTCTTTTGTCTTCTCTTTCCTTTACCAACTAACCAGAGGGTTATAGAAATGCTTTTCTCTCAAAGACTATAGGAGAGCAATGGCTTCTCAACACAGATGAGTGCTTAATAGGTAAGTCATAGTCCTGCTAACTCAGCACAGTGAAAGCTAGGCTTTGGCTTCTCAGTCATGCACTTGCTGGAGAACCAGACTGAATGTCCTCTTATAATCCACGAGATAGACTGCTGGGAGTAGAGATGAAGAAAGAGAAGATCATCAGAGTATGCCTTTTGTTTTACTGAGGTCCATGGGCCAAATCTGGCCATTACCTGTTCTTAGGTAGATTAAGTTTTATTGGAACACATACATGCCCACTTTTCTGTATAGTGTATGACTGCTTTTTTTTTTTTTTCTTTTTTTGGCCTTACCATGGGGCATGTGCCATGGGTCAGGATCCTAGTTCCCTGACCAGGAATCGAACCTGCACTAAAAGTGTGGTGTCTCAACCACTGGACTGCCAGGGGAGTTCACAGAGTATACGCTTTTTGAATGAAAAAACTCATCCTTTTAATATGATAATGATAAACTGTGCTATAGCCATTTTGGAAGAGTATTCAGGTCAACAGTTGATTCAGCCATCATCTTCTCTAGTTGGGGAGCCAGTGGTTGCCCAGACGTATGGCAGTGTACATTCTGTTCCTTGTTATAAAGGAGATGAGGAATTGTTCTGACATGAATTATCCTGCTCTCTGCTATAATGTCAGTTATATTACAGCACAGTTCACCAAGACAGACCAGACATTGTGTGGCTTCAAAGGTCTTCTTATTTGGCTTTTCCAGCTCCCTCTTAGGGGAGGTAGTGGCTGAAACCTGAGAAAGAGAAATGCTTCTAAGTTGGTCAGAAGCCTGTGGTTACTGCCCATTTAAACACCACCTTTATAACCAGCACTGAGAGAATGTAACACTATCCCAATCACACAATAAATGTTAGCAGTCGCCAAATGATAACATGTCCTTTCCTTCTTCTTATAGGGTCCCTCATACTAGAAAGACGTTCTGTTTTGGGGTAGGTACACTTTCCAAACAATGTGTTTAAGACATATTTAAATACTTTTATTTGCAAGCACCAGAAAACAGCTATTCAGCTCCAAACTGTAGATCTTGGAGGGTGCCAGGAAAATAAACACAGAACCTTGTAATAATTCTCATAAACAGTTGAATTTATCTCTTGGCAACTTTTCACAACCCCTTCAGCAAAGAGGGCACCCATGCATGAAAGAGGAATAATTAAGGCACATGCCCTTAAGTGACAGCATTTAGCATATAACAAGAAAGGCAGTCTTTTCATTCTCCTTGCTCCCTGGTACCCATCAATCCCCTACTCCCAATGCCATTCTAGAAATCAAATCCAGTATAGAGATTTAAACAAATCTTACTCCCTCTGGAAATTCTACTTTGAACTTCAGGATGAAGTTTTCCACCTGGTGAATCCTCAGAAGATTCACTCGAAGGGCATTAGGGTCTTGTGGTACAGTAATAGTCATTCTCTTGCTTCTTCAAACAAAAGATGTGGACTTCCAAGGGATCTTCCTAGCACTATACGGGAGAGCCCCATACTGCCACCTGGATTTACAAATGTCAGTAGGCACTGTGTATGGTGTGTGTTGTAGAGACTCGGTAGCCAAGCTGGGATCTTCTGAGCAGCAGATAGTGGTCTCACTTCCTGGAAAATACATAGTTTCAGACCAGATAAGCAGCTCACCAATCACTCTAGTTTCTGAATCTAACAGAGAAAAGTTATGACAGTAGGAGTTCAAGACATGCTGACTATAGTGGGCCTCTGATTCTTTATTAGCTCTCCAGGTGATTCTAACATATACCAGTTTGAGAAACTGTTGCTTAGACAAATGTCAAGGACTCCCACTGACTCTTACCTACATCTTCTAATGCTGTAGCGTCTTATACTGCTGGCTCCATCTGTCTTACTTGGGGCAGAACCTCTCATATGTTAAGTCAGTCTGCCCTTAGTTTCCCAACCTCACAATCCATTCTGTGAATGCAGAAAATGGGTAAAAATGAGTTAAGATTGCAAGTGCCTTTTCTAACATAGAAACATTGTGAAAGATGGCAGAACATGCCAAAATATGACAGGAGTTCAGAACATGCCACTTCAACATATGCCGCTTTAATGTGTTGATTATTTTGAGCCTTGAAAGTGAAAGTGAAAGTGAAGTCGCTCAGTCGTGTGCTACTCTTTGTGACCCCATGGACTAGTAGCCTACCAGGCTTCTCCCTCCATGGGATTCTCCAGGCAAGAGTACTGGAGTGGGTTGCCATTTCCTTCTCCAGGGGATCTTCCCGACCCAGGGATCGAACCCGGGTCTCCCTCATTCCAGGCAGACGGCTTTAACCTCTGAGCCACCGGGGAAGGCCAAGGCCCTTGAAAAACAGCAAATGCAGGGAGAGGCCTTCTCTAAACTCACCTTAGACAGATTCTGCCTAAAGACAGATTCTCCAAAAGAATTCAATTCATAAATCCCCTCTATGGGAGATTCATCAACCAGGGAAAATTGACTCTTGTCACCAGTGAGGAGACTAGAAGTTGACATCGCATCCAGACAAACTTTGTCACAAACTGTCTTACCTCCTATCTACTCTCCTGAGGACCCGTTCATCTTTCCTACAAATCATTCACTCTCCCCTAAGAGCCTACATCCCCCTCCCTTTTCTCTGTTAAGATAATATTTAAGCCTGAATTCTAAGTTACCTCAGGGAATTACTCATTTCTCCCTATGTAGTAACATCTATACATATTAGTAAACTTTGTTTTTTCTCTTATTAATAGCTTTTTATCTCATGGGTCTCAGCTAGGAACTCAGAAAGGTAGAGGGAACATTCTTTTTGCTTCCCTACAGCTGACATACAATTTATGCACGAAGTTTCTCCACCTACATGGAACTTACCATACTAGAAACTAGAAGAATGGCACCAAAATTCTATATAAGTGCAACAGCAAGAGGGTGTCCCATCAGGTTTTCCATCACCCAAATTGGCACTGATTAGTGAAGGACAGGGTAGAATGTGTGAATCTGAGCTTCAGCAGCCCTATGCTCACTGCATTAGGAAGAAGAGTCAACTTCTACAGTATTCAGGATTTTCCTAGAAAATCTATGAATTATTACACATGAACACTTGCCTCCAATAAGACCCTAGAACTAATTTTAACCATTCCAAAAAAGCATCTTCTTGAACTCCACTGACATTTTAAAATTCTCGAGTCTAGGCTAATATGCTATAGTGACCATCTTAGTGATGAAATAGGCATCATCAAGTGTTTGAGCCTTCTGTCACAACTTGGTTTGGGGAAATCTTTATATCTCAGCCAAGATACCATTTAGCTAAAAGTGGATTATCTCTGAAACCATGCAAAACATTTTGCCCTTCCCAATGAGGTATGGATATTATTCAATTTTGTAGATAATAGGCCAAGGCATATAAAGAAGTGATGCACTTAAGGTTGCATAAATATTAAGTCTGACAGCTAGAGGTGCTCTCTCCATTTAGTACTATTTCCACTTCCTCAGAAAGGTATCAATATACTATACTTAAAAATTCAGATTTTTCCTGACATGTAATAAATATATGATAAATAACCAGTATAGAACAGTATATGGTTATACTTAATGTTATATTTATTAAGTATATAAGTTATATGTATTAAGCATATGCATATACTTAATGTTAATATGCCTTATTCTTTCCCTAGGATCCCATCACACTTATTTATCTGCTTTGATGCTTTTTAATGTAACTTACTCATTATATCAGCTTTTAGACGGTAAACAGGAAACTATTCTATATAAAATTATTTACCTCATTATTTCTAATAAAACAGTGCTGACATTTATTAAGGCCTTAATAATTATGTCATTTTCATGTAACTTATCTTCCTGAAAACTACACTTACATGTGTATGAATGAGTTCAGATTTTATATGACTTGCCTGTAATAAGTGATGGAATATGAACTTAGGTCCACCAGAGGCAAGAGTGCTTAAGTAGCTTGTATGTACTTATGCTTCACAAATTTGTGTGACTAGGAAAAGTGAATCTATTATTTAAAATAATAAAATTAGGAAAGGACATCTTTTGAGAGGATAAATTTGGGAGTTTCATTTATGCAAGCTTATTGTAAGGTGAGGGCTTCCCCAGTGACTCAATGGTAAAGAATCTGCCTGCAAGGCTAGGAGACATAGGAGATGTGGGTTTGATCCCTGGGTTGGGAAGATCGTCTGGAGGAATGCTTGGACACCCACCCCAGTATCTTGCCTGGAGAATCCCACGAACAGAGAAGCCTGGCGGGCTACAGGCCAGAGCAAAGAGTTGGACACGACTGAAGCAACTAGTACAGATGCATGCGCTGCAAGGTAAAGGTTAGACAATCTAAAAGAAATGTCTAGTAGAGTATTCCGAAGACCTGGAGAGATTAACAGTACGTCTTCGGGACACATCTTGGATGAAGGTGAACCTTTAAGATGTTATTTACTTTTTTTTATTAAACTGTTATTTTTACTTTATTTTACTTTACAATACTGTATTGGTTTTGCCATACATTGACATGAATCCACCACGGGTGTACATGCGTTCCCAAACATGAACCCCCCCTCCCACCTCCCTCAATTATTGAAAATAAAGGAGGCTAGAAGAGACTTAGAGGATATCTAAAGTTATGGAAATGTTAGGAAAGGAAAATATCATTTTTTTGGTGTCTACCATCTGCCATACATGGCCTCATATGCCCACTCCAGCTTAATGGTTATCAAACAGAGATAATTCTGCTGTACCCTCAAGGGACATTTTTCAATGTCTGGACACATTTTTATCATAACTGGCTAGTACAACCAGAATCTGAGCAGAGGCTAGGGATGCTGAAATTTTGCCTTGAGTTGTAAAAAAAAAAAAAAAAAAGGATCAAAATGGGAAACATTTATCTGGCATTTTGGGGACAAGCTGTCACAATATGAAAGAACCTTTTGGGGGAAATGACTTCAGAGTAAGCAAGCAACATTTTCTACTATAGGATTACATTTTATGAAGAGTGTTTCCAGGGCCTTCCCTAAGAAGTTATAAAGGGAAATGAAAAGTGTCAAATAAAAAGAATTTGCCTAGAAAGGACTAAAGTTTGATAGGCTTGGTAGGATAGCAGGTAACAGAGAAAGTAAAAACAGTAAATTTTTTTAAATGGCCTTTAAGTTACAGATTGAGGCTGATGGTGTGTATCCTAGTTCAACCCACACTTATTAAACTCTGCAGAAGATAAAGCATATATTCACCAATGAGCTTATTATGGGTTGAATTGTGCCACATTCCCAAAATTCAGATATTTAAATCCTAACCTTACCACAGTAGCTCAGGATTTGATCTTATTTGGAGGATAGGGTCTTTAGGGAAGTAATAAAGTTAAATAAAGTGAGGCCATTATGGTGAGCTGCAATAGCCTAAGATGAGTGTCCTTATAAAAAGAAGAAACTTGGACACAGAGATACACATAAAGGATCGAGACGTAAGGAGAAGACAGCCTAAGAGAATGGCTTGGAATAGAGCTTTCCTTCACTGTCCTCAAAAGGAACCAATCTTGTCAACATCTGTGTGGCAAACTAGTCTCCAGAACTGTAAGATAATAAATTTCTGATGTTTAAGCCATCAGTCTGTGGTGCTTTGTTACAGCAACCCTAGCAAACTAATACACAGTTGTAGAACAGAGTCGCTTTTCGCTTTGATGGTAAATCTTTCAGACAGAATATTTGAAGGTAACCAGCTTCTTTTGCACTAGACTTGGGTAAAGCCATTAAGCATACAAGTTGAATGGAGATAAACAAAGGTACTGCCCATGTGTGGCCGCTGTTTTATGAGGATTGTAAGAAAGAGTATAAAATTAGTAAGTTACCACTTAAACGCTAAGGCAAATGAATGAAGTCTTACAGTTTTTCCCCTCAATAATCAGGATTTTAGCAATTTGGTAAATGCAAAGAGCTTGAGCATCCTAATTTAAATCCTGACTTCACAAATGAACTTGGAAATACTAGACAACTTCTCTGAGTTTCAACAGTTCCTATACCATAGAAATAGTAGCTGTAAACTAGCTTGGCCTAGTTCTTGGCTCAAAGCACAACTATAAAAAATAAATATAATTATTATATTCAAAACCTAGCACAGCATATGGGAGTATGTGTGGTTTGAGCCTAACAAATGTATATTTGTCCTAATTAATTTCATATTTTTCATATTTATTTTACTTATTTATTTGGCTTTTTCAGGTTTCTCAGTTGTGGCATGTAGGGATCCTTTTCTTTTTTTTTTTTTCAGTTGCAGCATCTGAATCTTTAATTGCGGCATGCTGAGTCTTTAGTTATGGAATATGAATTCTTAGTTGAGTCATGTGGGGTCTAGTTCCCTGACCAGGGATGGAACCTGGGCCCCCTGCTTTGGGAGTGCAGAATCTTAGCCACAGGACCATGAGGGAAGTCCCTGTTTTAAAAATCTATTGAGTACTTTTGTCAAACCTGTCTTAACACCTCCACATGTCAACATGATCTCACGGAATTATCATAAGCCCATGAGATGAAGTCTATGACTATTACATTGTCCCCATTAAACAGGAGAAAAAAAATCAAGGTTTAGGAGGTTACGTAATTCAGTCAAGATTGCTTCACTAACGAGGTTACAGAATCAGGCCAGGAAACCCAGTCTATCTGAACTCTAAGCCCATAGTTTAACTACAACTTGGGAGTCCCTCTAATTGTTTTCTTATGGAGAGAAGTTAAAGGGAGAGTAATGATTAGGTAACTGTGAACTGTAACAAGTGAAGGTATCAGGAACTGTGGTGGTTTCCGGAGTGAATGCAGATTTTAACACTGGCTTGCCAAGCCCTACTTGTTACATGCTGAAGTCTGATAAAGGTGACGTGGTATTTACGTTTTGGGAGAAAAAATACATTTAGTTTTGGAAAAAGCTGGAGACTGTCTCCTAAGACATTTCCCAAGCAACCAGGCTTGTATCTTGTTGGGTTGGGGTGGGTGGGGGTAAGCATTGGAGCTGAGAGAGAAAGGTCTCCTCCTGCCACCCCTTCACCTTCTGCTGCAACAGCACAGCTGGTGTGTTGGCCTGTGTTCCAGACAATATGCTTTTCTGACCTTAAGATTTGGCCCATATGGCATTGCCTCCCCATGTTGAAAAGGGAAAGCTGTTTTGTTTTTTGGAAAATTATGTTCATATATACATAGTGTTGACTAAGGCATTATGGGAGCATTTGCTTCTCCTCTAATGTATAAAAGGACCATTTGTTAACTTGTAACCTAGCAAGATGTCCCTTTGGAGAAGGGAGAGGGTTTCAAGGAGCCAGGAAAGCATCTGCTTGCTATTTGCTCAATACTAATCCCCCAAAATCCACTGCCTGAAATCGGACAAAAGACAAATTACATGGCTGCTGAGAAGTTTATTTTTCCAGATGGCCAACCTGAAGCTATAGTTCACTGGCAAATTAAGTCTCCTAATACAGAGAAATCCGGCCCAATCATGTGTTTTATAAAAAGCACAAAGTGTGCTTCTCAAACAAATTATTTGGAAACATGGAAGGTGCTAGAGAAAGTGTATAAAGGGGAGCCCTTGCCACATATTGAGTTTCATCTTTCATGTTTGGTCAGTTGGTATGAAAACAAAGCTGTGAAAACTCCCAGTGACTCTTGTTTATATTGCTCTAATTCTTCAAAGACATCTACTTGCCTTAGTACCTTAAAAAGGTCAAGCTTCTGTTTCTGGATCCCCAGTGATCTGATCTTCCTTCTCTAATACTTCTTTATGGCAAGTGGATATTTATATAATTATATGATATATATGACATATAGGTTTGTAGAGTATATATACACATATATATCACCTATATATATTCACATACATATCCCTTTTGTATAGGAAGTATGATATATAGGACATATAGGTTAGGTTGGAGATGTGTGTATGTATACCATATATCATATGTAGTCTATAGAGATATATGGCTACAGATACAGATATACACTAAGACTGATTGCATGGGGCAGAGAGTGAGTAAGCTAGAATAATAAAAGAAAAGAAGACTCAATCTATCCTACTATCATCATGTTTAGTTAATAAAACCATCTGATTCAATCAATTTGCTTTTTAAAATCATGGTTATATTGAGCAGCAGAGAACACAGAGATGGAGTAAAGTTGTTAGGAATCAAGATTCCAGTTGTCTTCAAGATAGTAATACTGATAGTAATGGTGACAACTCTAGTTTAATGAAATAAATGCTTATTGTGTGAGAGGGAGTGGGTTAAGCACTTTCGATATATTTGTGCCACTTAAATTCACTTTGCATATATTTGTGCCATTTAACTTACTATGATATTGGAATTTCCATGTAATCAATGAATAAACAGGCTTAGAAGGTTATCATGCTAGAAACTGGTGGTGGGATCAAGACTCAAAACCTATCAGTCCTAGTCCAAATATCTTATGTTAAACTACTCTGCTCTTACTTGTTTATGCATTTATTTATCCAACAAACATTTACTGAAGATCTTCTCTGTGCCATACACTATCTAAATACTGGGCATTCATAAAGACATTCTTCATTCATCGAGCTCTCCATCTACTAGGGGAGGCCTTCAAAAAAATATGAGCAGTGTGGTGATGTATGTGCTAGAAAGGAGATGAGGAAGGGTGCCAATGCCCAAAAGAACACAATCCCTAACTGACACTTGGGAGGGGAGATGGAGAGAGCTCAGAAGCAGGACATTAACATCCAGAATATGGATCTTTATTCTGCCTCAAAACCAAGAGATGTTCAAAACAGGATTTGTCTGCAAGAAGCATTTGTCTTAACACTTGGTTTTCCCTAAGATTTCAGTTTTAAAGCCCATAAAATAACCCTATTTAGGATATATGGAAACCTATTCTCTCTCCAAAATTTAACTTCTCTCTGTTCCAAGTTCACAGTATCTCTTTAACTTGTAAGCCTTCATCCTCTATTTCAATACTTTCCTAATGGATTTCCTATCCTTCAGGTTAGTCCCTGTGCTGCTCAACGTCCTTCCTGCTGCCAAGGTGAAACCTTTCAATGTGAAAACCTGATCATGCTGTGTCCTTGCTAAATATCCTTCAGTGATTCCCTGTGATCCTTAACTAGAGTGTACAATTTTGTTCTAAAACTCTGATCCCCTCCAAGTTTCGCCCATATCGTATTTTAACAGCTATTTTTCAGTGACTACTTGTTACAGCTCATCTCTCATATTCACAGAAACATTGGAATGTAGGATATTTATCCTCATTCATAAATGAGGGAATAGAGTATCATAGCAACTGAGTGACTAGCTCAAGTTCATGCCAATAAGTGCCAGAATAACAATCAATACCTGTTGTCTTCGCCATTAGGCAGTTGACATCTTAAGACAAAAAAAAATAAAAAAGAAACTTGCATCTTTTTCATCTCTATATTTCCAACTGTTAGCATAATGCATGATAGTGAGCTAGTGAATAAATGAATAAATGGAAATTGGAAACATGTATTCATCCAGTTCTACTGCATATAAAGTTTGGTTGTCAATTCCACATTCCTTTCATCTTATATTTGAAACAACACACTTCATAGACTTCCTCAAATGACTATTACAAAGTAAAACCAGATTTTGGTCCCTTCTCTTGCTGCCTTCCAAGTGGGACTCTCCAATCTACTTAGACTCCTCTTACCCACAGGTAACAACAAATATTATTGTTTCAATTTTACTGACAGGGAAATAGAGAAGAAATTAATCCTGTTCCAAAATCATTGAATTCTAATAACTAGAAATCCATCTCCATGAAGCTTTTGACCACATGGTATAAAGAATGAAAGGGGTGTATTAATGGAACAAATAATGAAGGTATCTCTCTCCTGTTGGCATGATGAAAAGGCCCCAAATGAGAAGACCTGAATTCAACCATCAGGACTTTCTTATAGAGTTTTACCAATTGTATTTTCACTCTGTTCATTGAGTTCAGGCCCTGAGGACCAAACGAATGAAAGAGTTGGGGGGAAGTATTTTATAAGTGGTTTCCATTAATCACAAAATAAATTATGAATAAGTAGACTGAGGTCATTATATGTCAGTGCCCCTACCCTGGCTAATGCTATTGGTGACACTAGTGGTAAAGAATCCACCTGCCAATGCAGGAGACGCAAGGGACACAGGTTCTATCCCTGAGTTGAGAAGATCTGCTAGAGAAGGAAATGGCAACCCACTACAGTATTCTTGCCTGGAAAATTCCAAGGACAGAGGATTCTGGCAGTCCATGGAGTGGCAAAGAGTCAGACATGACTGAACACATGAACACCTATTGTACATGTTTGTATACATTGACTTAACCCCATTTGACAGATGAGAAGGCTAAAAGACTATAGCTCAGTATGAGTGAATATAAGACTCAAACCCAGGACTGCCAGACTTGCAGACCTATGCCTTTTAACAGTTTTCTATTGAATATATAATTATAAAATATCTCAAAACCCATTTTCTAGGGCAGAGAACTAAGCAGCATTATCCTTATTTTTTTTTAATATAAAGATTCTATAAAGTGACAGGCCTCTCCTCTCTTTGATGATAAGTCATATGCCGTGTCCTGCTTAATCTAACCTGTAATAGTCATGACGCAGGAAATTTTTCAGATGCCTGATATAAGGCTGCCAGTTTATGCTAATTCCTAAGCTAATGAGAATTCAAAAGAAAATCATAAGGTCATTTGAAAGAAAGAATATGATGCGATATGATTTTGCCATTACATCATCAAAGACATTCTCTACACTGAGAAAACGTGTCCACTATAAACAGAATGATATATGTGGTCAAATTTGTAGAAGACTTAGATGATTATTTTCACCTGTTAATATATACTGAAAATTAATTTTTAACAATAATTATGGAGATGCAGGGCATTTCTTAATGATTAAGACCCTTCCAAGAACTACAGATATACAAAGAAACATTCACCCCACTTGCTCAGTATCCTTTAGGAATAATTCTCATTTCCAGAATCATTTTGTACTCATAAATTATCCTTAGAGGATGAGAAAAGATAAAAGCTCTAACAAAGAACACATGAAGATTCTTTTGAACTCTAGGTAAAAATGCAATATATGTCCAGAAAAATCAATACATTGTATTGCAAACTAAATTTAATTATCAGAAATTCATCTTTTCAGAGTTTGAAGGTGCCTCTGAAGACAAATGATCAAATCTTCATCCCTTTCCTTCTACCCACTCTGCCCACCACTGATAAAACTGGTATCTATCTTCCATATAACATTCTTTTTTTTTTTTTTTTCTATTTTTGAGCTTCCCTGGTGGCTCAGATGTAAAGGAGTCTGCTTGCAATGCAGGAGACCCGGGTTCAATTATTAACATTCTATTTTTAATTCTATATTAACACATATATATTGAATCTAGAAAAGTGACACAGATGAACCCATCCGCAGACCAGGGATAGAGATGCAGGCACAGAGAATGGACATGTGGGCCCAAGGGTGGGACAAATTGGCAGATTAGTATTGATGTATAATTGCACTCATCTCACACACTAGTAAAGTAATGCTCAAAATTCTCCAAGCCAGGCTTCAGCAATACGTGAACTGTGAACTTCCAGATGTTCAAGCTGGTTTTAGAAAAGGCAGAGGAACCAGAGATCAAATTGCCAAAATCCGCTGGATCATCAAAAAAGCAAGAGAGTTCCAGAAAAACATCTATTTCTGCTTTACTGACTATGCCAAAGCCTTTGACTGTGTGCATCACAATAAACTGTGGAAAATGCTGAAAGAGATGGGAATACCAGACCACCTGACCTGCCTCTTGAGAAATCTGTATGCAGGTCAGGAAGCAACAGTTAGAACTGGACATGGAACAACAGACTGATTCCAAATAGGAAAAGGAGTACGTCAAGGCTGTATATTGTCACCCTGCTTATTTAACTTATTTGCAGAGTACATCATGAGAAATGCTGGGCTGGAGGAAGCACAAGCTGGAATCACGATTGCCAGGAGAAATATCAATAATCTCAGATATGCAGCTGATACCACCCTTATGGCAGAAAGTGAAGAGGAACTAAAAAGTCTCTTGATGAAAGTGAAAGAGGAGAGTGAAAAAGTTGGCTTAAAGTTCAACATTCAGAAAATGAAGATCATGGCATCTGGTCCCATCACTTTATGGGAAATAGATGGGCAAACAGGGGAAATAGTGGCTGACTTTATCTTTCTGGGCTCCAAAGTCACTGCAGATGGTGATTGCAGCCATAAAATTAAAACACGTTTACTCCTTGGAAGGAAAGTTATGACCAACCTAGATAGCATATTAAAAACCAGAGACATTACTTTGCCAACAAAGGTCCATCTGGTCAAGGCTATGGTTTTTCCAGTGGTCATGTATGGATGTGAGAGTTGGACTATAAAGAAAGCTGAGTGCCGAAGAATTGATGCTTTTGAACTGTGGTGTTGTAGAAGACTCTTGAGAGTCCCTTGGACTGCAACGAGATCCAACCAGTCCATTCTAAAGGAGATCAATCCTGGGTGTACATTGGAAGGACTGATGTTGAAGCTGAAACTCCAGTACTTTGGCCACCTAATGAGAAGAGCTGACTCATTTGAAAAGACCCTGATGCTGGGAAAGATTGATGGCAGGAGGAGAAGGGAACGCAGAGGATGAGATGGTTGGATGGCATTACTGACTTAATGGGCGTGGGTTTGGGTGGACTCCAGGAGTTGGTGATGGACAGGGAGGCCTGGCGTGCTGCGATTCATGGGGTCGCAAAGAGTCAGACACGACTGAGCGACTGAACTGAACTGAACTGAACTGATATACACCACCATGTGTAAAACAGACAGCTAGTGGGAACCTGTTGTGTACCACAGGGAGCTCAGCTCGATGCTCTGTGATGATCCAGATGTAGGTGGGATAGAAGGGTGGGATAGAGGTCCAAAAGGAAGGAGGCATATGTACACATGTAGCTGATTCACTTTGTTGTACAACAGAAGGTAGCACAACATTGTAAAGGAATTATATTCCCCAAAATGTTTGTACCATTTTGCCTTCCCTGTTAACAGTGAGCAAGAGTTCCCATTCCTCCACATCCTCGAAAGCATTTGGTTTTGTCTGTGTTGTGGATTTTGATCATTCTAGTAGGTGTGGAGTAGAATCTCATGATTGTTTTAAGTTGCAGTTCCCTGATGATATATGATGTTGAGCACCATTTCATGTTTATATGCCATGTATGTATATTTTTGGTGAGGTGTCTACTAATGTCCTTGACCCATTTTTTAATTGGGTTGTTATCTTATTGTGGAGTTTTTAGCTACTTGTATATTTTGGATAATAGTCCTTTATCAGATATGTCTTCTGCAAATATTTTCAACCAGTTTGTGGCTTGTCTTATTCTCTTGACAGTGTCCTTTGCAGAGCAGAAAGGTAAAATTTCAAAAAAGTCCAGTTTATGGACTTCTTTCACAGACTGTGGTTTTAGTGTTGTTTCTAAAAAGTCATCACTAACCCCAAATTCATGTAAATTTTCTCTTATGTCAATTTCTAGGAGTTTTACAGTTTTGCATTTAAAATTTAGCTCTAAGATCCATTTTGAGTTAATTTTTGTGAAGGGCATAAGGTGAATATATAGATGCCTCTTTTTACTTGTGGATATACAGATATTACAGCACCATTTACTTAAGAGACAAACTTTTCTCCATTGTCTTGCATTTAGCCCTTTGTCAAAGATCAGTTGTCTATGTCAGTATATTTCTGGACTCTGTGCTGTTCCATTATCTATTTGTCTAGTCTTTTGCCAGTATCATACCATCTTGGTTCATTTCAGTCACTTAGTCGTGTCCAACTCTGCAACCCCACGGATGACAGGACACTAGGCTTCCCTGTCCATCACCAAGTCCCAGAGCTTGCTCAAACTCATGTCCATAGAGTCAGTGATGCCATCCAACCATCTCATCCTCTGTCATCCCCTTCTCCTCCTGCCTTCGATCTCTGCCAGCATCAGGGTCTTTTCCAATGAGTCAGTTCTTCACATCAGGTGGCCAGAGTATTGGAATTTCAGCTTCAGCATCAGTCCATCCAAAGAATATTCAGGACTGATTTCCTTTAGGATGGACTGGTTGGATCTCCTTGCAGTTGAAGGGACTCTCAAGGGTCTTCTCCAACACCACGGTTTAAAAGCATTAATTCTTTGGCACTCAGCTTTCTTTAGCTGAATATCAGATCCATTTTGTTAATTTTTTGTGAAGGATGTAAGGTGAATATATAGATTCAATTTTTTTTTAATTATCTTGATTACTAAGTCTTAAAGTCAGGTACTATCAGTCCTCAGACCCTGTTCTTCAGTATTCAGTTGGCTATTCTGCATCTTTTGCTTATTCATATAAACTTTAGTGTCATGTAAACTTCCTGGGATTTTTTCCCCTCCCTTTTGAATCTCTCTCACATCTCTTTCCCCATCCCACTCCTCTAGGTTGATACAAACATCTCACCCTATCCCCATGTCCACAAGTCCACTTTCCACATCTGTTTCTCTACTTCTGCCCCACAAATAAATTCCTCAGCACCATTCCCCCAGACCCCATACACGTGCACTAGAATACGATTTTTATCTTTTTCTTTCTGTGTCAGAAACAAAATAGTATAATAGGTTCTAGGTTCATCCACCTCATCGAACTGATTCAAATGTGTTCCATTTTATAGCTGAATAATATTCCATTGTGTATACGTACCATGACTTCTTTTTCTTTTAATTTAAATGTATTTATTTTAACTGGAGGCTAATTACTTTACAACATTGTATTGGTTTTGCCATACATCAACATGAATCCACCACAGATGTACACGTGTTCCCCATCCTGAACCTCCCTCCCCTCTCCCTCCCCGTACAATCCCTCTGGGTCATCCCAGTGCACCAGCCCCAAGCATCCTGTATCCTGCACGACTTCTTTATCCATTCATCTGTCAATGGACATCTAGGTTGCTTCCATGTTCTAGCTATTGTAAATAGTGCTGCAATGGGATATATGTATCTTTTTCAATTTTGGTTTCCTCAGGGTATATGCCTAGGAGTGGGATTGCTGGGGCATATGGGCTTCCCTAGTGGTTCAGACAGTAAAGCATCTGTCTGCAATGCAGGAGACCCGGGTTCAAGCCCTGGGTTGGGAAGATCCCCTGGCGAAGGAAATGGCAGCCCACTCCAGTATTCTTGCCTGGAAAGTCCCATAGACCATGGAACCTGGTAGGCTACGGTCCATGAGGTCACAAAGAGTCGGACACAACTGACTTCACTTTCACTTTCATGGTGGTTTTATTCCTAGTTTTTTAAGGAATTTCCATACTGTCTTCCATAGTGCCTGTATCAGTTTGCATTCCTACCAACAGTGCAATAGTGTTCCCTTCTCTTCACACCCTCTGCAACTTTTACTCTTTGTAGATTTTTTGATAATGGCCATTCTGACCAGTGGAGGTGATATCTTATTGTGGTTTTGATTTTCATTTCTCTAATAATGAGCAATGTTGAGCATCTTTTCATGTGTGTTAGCCATGTGTATGTCTTCTTTGGAGAAATGTCTGTTTAGATTTTTTCCCACTTTTTGATTGGGTGGGTTGTTTTTCTGGCATTGAGTTGTATGAGCTGCTTGTATATTTTGGAAATTAATCCTCTGTCAGTTGTTTCATTTGCTATTATTTTCTCCCATTCTGAGGGTTGTCTTTTCACCTTGCTTATAGTTTCCTTTGCTGTGCGAAAGCTTTTAAATTTAATCAGGCCTCACTTGTTTACTTTGGTTTTATTTCCATTACTCTAGAAAATGGGTCATAGAGAATCTTGCTTTGATTTATGTCATTGAGTGTTCTGCCTATGTTTTCCTCTAAGAGTTTTATAGTTTCTGGTCTTACATTTAGGTCTTTAATCCATTTTGAGTTTATCTTTGTGTATGGTGTTAGGAAGTGTTCTTTTTTTTTTTTAGGAAGTGTTCTAATTTCATTCTTTTACATGAAGCTGTCCAGTTTCCCCAGTACCATTTATTGAAGAGGCTGTCTTTGCCCCATTGTATATTCTTGCCTCCTTTGTCAAAAATAAGGTACCCATAGGTGCATGGGTCCATTTCTGTGCTTTCTATCTTGTTCCATGTGTCTATATTTCTGTTTTTGTGCCAGTACCATTCTGTCTTGATGACTGTAGCTTTGTAGTATAATCTGAAGTCAGGAAGGTTGATCCCTCCCAGCTCCATTCTTTCTCAAGACTGCTTTGGCTATTTGAGGTCTTTTGTGCTTCCATATGAATTGTGAAATTTTTTGTTCTAGTTCTGTGAAAAATGCTATTGGTGATTTGAGAGGGATCGCATTGAATCTGTAGACAGCATTTGGTAGTATAGTCATTTTCACAATATTGATTCTTCCTACCCAGGAACATGGACTATCTCTCCATCTGTTTATGTTGTCTTTGATTTCTTTCATCAGTGTCTTATAATTTTCTGTGTAAAGTTCTTTTGTCTCCTTAGATAAGTTTTCCTAGATATTTAATTCTTTTTGTTGCAATGGTGAATGGGATTGATTCCTTAATTTCTCTTTCAGATTTTTCATTGTTAGTATATAGAAATGCAAGTGATTTCTGTGCATTGATTCTGTATTCTGCAACTTTGGTAAATTCACTGATTAGTTCTGGTAATTTCCTGATACTACCTTTAGTGTTTGCTATGTACAGTATCATGTCATCTGCAAACAATGAGAGCTTTACTTCTTCTTTTCTGATCTGGATTCCTTTTATCTCATTTTATTTTTTTCTTCTCTGATTGCTATAGGTAACAGATTTCGAGAACTGTTGCATAATGGTGGTGAAAGTGTACACCCTTGTTTTGTTCTTGATCTTGGGAATGCTTTCAGTTTTTCACCATTGAGAATAATGTTTGCTGTAGGCTTATCATATATGGCCTTTACTATGTTGAGGTAGGTTCCTTCTATGCCCATTTTTTGAAGAGTTTTAATCATAAATGGGTGCTGAATTTTGTCAAAGGCTATTTCTGCATCTATTGAGATGATCATGTGGTTTTATCTTTCAATTTGTTAATATGGTGTATCACATTGATTGATTTGTGTATATTGAAGAATCCTTGCATTCCTGGAATAAACCCAACTTGATGGTGTATGAGCTTTTTGATGTGCTGCTGAATTCTGTTTGCTAAAATTTTGTTGAGGATTTTTGCATCTATGTTCATCAGTGATGTTCACCTGTAGTTTTCTTTTTTGCATGTTGTCTTTGTCTGGTTTTGGTATCAGGGTGATGGTAGCCTCACAGAATGAGTTTGGAAGTGTTTCTTCCTCTGCAATTTTTTTTAAGAATTTTAGAAGGATAGGCATTAGCTCTTCTCTAAATGTTTGATAGTATTCTCCTGTGAAGCCCATCTGGTCTGGGCTTTTGTTTTGGGGGAGATTTTTTATCTCAGCTTCAATTTCATTGCTTGTAATTTGGTTGTTCATAATCTCTATTTCTTTCTGGTTCAGTCTTGAAAGATTGAACTTTTCTAAGAATTTGTCTGTTTCTTCCAGGTTATCCATTTTATTGCCGTATAGTCGTTCATAATAATCTCATAATCCTTTGTATTTCTGCATTGTCTGTTGTAACCTCTCCTTTTTCATTTCTAATTTTGTTGATTTGATTCTTCTCTCTGTTTTTCTTGATGGGTCTGGCTAAAGGCTTGTCAGTTTTGTTTATCTTCTCAAAGAACCAGCTTTTAGTTTTATTAATCTTTACTGTTGTTTCTTTCATTTCTTTTTCATTTATTTCTGCTTGGAACTTTATGATTTCTTTCCTTCTACTAATTTTGGGGGTTTTTTGTTCTTCTTTTTCCAGTTGTTTTAGGTGTAAAGTTAGGTTGTCTATTCGATGATTTTCTTGTTTCTTGAGGTAGGATTGTATTGCTATAAACTTCCCTCTTAGGACTGTTTTTGCTGCATCCCATAGGTTTTGAGTTGTCATGTTTTCATTTGTCATTTGTTTCTAGAAATTTTTTTATTTCCCTTCTGATTTCTTCAGTAACCTGTTGGTTATTTAGAAATGTGTTGTTTAATCTCCATGAGTTTGTGTTTCTTACAGTTTCTTTTTTTTCTTGTAATTGATATCTAGTCTCATAGCATTTTGGTTGGAGAAGATTCTTGATACGATTTCAGTTTTCTTAAATTTACTGAAGTTTGATTTGTGACCCAAGATGTGGTCTATCCTGGAGAATGTTCCATGTGTACTTGAAAGGAAGGTGTATTCTTCTGCATTTAGATGGTATATCCTGAAGATTATCAATGAGATCTATCTTATCTAATGTATCATTTAAGACGTGTTTGCTTTTTAATTTTCTGTTTTGATGATCTATCAATTGGTGTGAGTGGGGTGTTAAAGTCTCCTACGATTATTGTATTACTGTCAATTTCTCCTTTTATGTCTGTTAGTGTTTGTCTTATGTATTGAGGTTCTCCTATGTTGGGTGCATAGATATTTATAATTGTTATCTCTTCCTCTTGGATTGATCCCTTGATCATTATGTAGTGTCCTAATTTATCTCTTGTAATCTTTATTTTAAGGTCTATTTTATTTGATATGAGGATTGCCACTCTGCTTTCTTTTGCTTCCCATGTGCATGGAATATATTTTTCCATCCTCTCACTTTCAATCTACCTGTGTCTTTAGGTCTGAAGTGGGTTTCCTGTGGACAGCATATACATGGGTCTTGTTTTTGTATCCATTCAGCCAGATTGTGTCTTTTGGTTGAAGCATTTAATCCATTTGCATTTACAGTAATTATTGATATATATGTCCCTATTGCTATTTTCTCAATTGTTTGGGGTTGATTTTGTAGATCTTTTTTCTTCTCTTGTATCTCTTGACTATATAAGTCCCTTTAACATATGTTGTAAAGCTGGTTTGGTGATATTGAATTTTCTTAACTTTTGCTCATCTGAAAAGCTTTTTATTTCTCCATCAATTTTGAATGAGATCCCTGCCAGGGACAGTAATCTTGGTTGTAGATATTTCCCTTTCAGTACTTTAAATATATCCTGCCATTCCATTCTGGCCTGCAGACTTTCTGCTAAAAGATCAGCTGTTAAGCTTATATGGTTTCCCTTGTATGTTACTTGTTGCTTCTTCCTTGATGCTTTGCTATCATTATTCTGAATTCTTTTTCAGGTAGTTTGCCTATTTCCTCTTCATTTATTTGGACTTCTGTGTTTCTAGTTTGTTCCTTCATTTGTGTAGTATTTCTCTGCCTTTTAATTATTTTCTTTAACTTGTGTTTGAGGTCTCCTTTTCCCTGGCTTCAAGGTTGAATTCTTTGTTCCTTTTGGTCTCTTCCCTCCTAAGGTTGGTCCAGTGGTTTGTGTAAGCTTTGTACAGGGTGAGATTTGTACTGACTGTTTTTGTATGTTTGTTTTTCCTCTGATGGGCAAGGCTGAGTGAGGTGGTAATGCTGTTTGCTGATGATTTGGTTTGTTTTTTTGTTTTTTTGTTTGTTGTTTAGATGAGGCGTCCTGCACAGGGTGCTACTGGTGGTTGGGTGATTCCAGATCTCGTATTCTAATGGTTTTCTTTGTGTGAGTTCTCACTATTTGATACTCCCTAGGGTTAGCTCTCTGGTAGTCTAGGGTCTTGGAGTCAGTGCTCCCACTCTAAAGGCTCAGGGCTTGATCTCTCCTCCAACAGCAGCTGCTGCTTCTCTCCATACATGCCTCGAGCTCCACTTCTCATAGCCATCTGTCAAGTGTCAGGTGCAAGTCTTTCCCATCCCTTTACAGCATGCATATAACATTCTTTACAGACATTTTCCCCCTCGATAGTCCTACTGCAGTAACCAACATTTGATATTCAAAGTCAATTGGTAGGTAAGAACTAGTATTTTATCTTGAGACTTCTGGATAAGAAATAGAAATTCAGGGACTTACCTGGAAGTCCAGTGGTTAGGACTCCATGCTCCTAGTGCAATGGGCATGGGTTTTATCCCTGGGTGGCAAACTAGGATCCTGCATGCCACACAGAACAGTCAAAATAAATAAATAAATAAATCATAAATACATAAATAAATAAACATACACCAAAAAAAAAAGAAAAGAAGTAGGAGTTCATACCATAACCTAAGATATACCATTGAAAACAGTGCTCATTCTTGTCATTTAATAGACAAACAAATGTCCTCTCAAATTGATGTTGTGCCTTTTCTTAGCTCTGTGTTTCTTATCTTCTCATCCTATCCTACCTATCAATCAGGATTCTCTCTCCAAAAAGCTTTAATGATTATCCCAAACCCACTACAAGCTTGAATTTCTATAATTTTTAAAGTCTAGTCTTCTACAAAATATATTATGTTTATTAGTTTAAAAATTGCACCATTTTTAATAAAGTTTTTTTTTCATTCTTCCCTGATAACCCTCAGTTTGTAGATAGCATCATACAGGATGAAGAGAGATTCTTCAATAAATACTTAAAGGTGGAAACTGTGATTTATTGGAAAAAGACCCATTCAATAATCTTACTTAAAAGCCATCATAATACTCGAAATCCCCACACATAAACCACCTTTTTGGCATGTCCCATTAAAGGTATTTAAAATCACACATTGTTATGAGGAAATAAAGAAGCCCATATTAATCTCAGTCACTAAGACTTTAGTAGAGGTGCGTTTAAAGATCCACTAGTCACTGATCAACAAAGTCCTAGGTATCTAAAACTCATAAACAGTTATTATAATAGCTAAAAACTAGCAAAAATATATTTCAAAGCATGCCAGAAGTAATTTTGTTTGCTTCACATGCATTTACTCATTTCATCTTTGCCAAAATGCTATGAGGTGGATTCTACAATTAAACATTTTATAGATGAGTAAAGTAAGGCACAAGGACATTAAATAACTTCAAAAGATTTACACTGTGTGTAAAATAAGGGAATCAGGATTTGGTGGTAGGCAGTCTGATCCAAAACCCATGCTTTTAACATCTACATTTCACTATCAAATAAATTTTAGATAAAGAAAAATGGGAATGTTTTGAACTCTAGAGTTCTCCACCAAGGAAAAAAGATTATATATCAAGAGTGTTTAGAAAGCAGCATAAAATACCTATGTGCTATTAATAAGATCATATATCATGACCAAGTGGGCTTTATGCCAGGGATGCAAGGATTCTTCAGTATTCACAAATCAATCAAGGTGATATACCACATTAACAAATTGAAAGATAAAAGCTATATGATATGGAATTTAGAAAGAGGGCAATGATGACCCTGTATGCAAGACAGCAAAAAAGACACAGATGTGTATAGCGGACTTTTGGACTCAGAGGGAGAGGGAGAGGGTGGGATGATTTGGGAGAATGGCATTGAAACATGTATACTATTATGTAAGAATCGAATCACCAGTCTATGTCGGATGCAGGATACAGCGTGCTTGGGGCTGGTGCACGGGGATGACCCAGAGGGATGTTGTGAGGAGGGAGGTGGGAGGGGGGGTTCACGTTTGGGATCGCATGTACACCCGTGGTGGATGCATGTCAATGTATGGCAAAACCAATACAGTATTGTAAAGTAAAATAAAGTAAAAATAAAAATTAAAAAAAAGCTATATGATTATCTCAATAGATGCAGAGAAAGCCTTTGACAAAATTCAAAATCCATTTATGATAAAGAACCCTCCAGGAAGCAGGCATAGAAGGAACATACCTCATCATAATAAAAGCCATATATGATAAACTCACAGCAAACATTATCATCAATGGTGAAAACTGGAAAGCATTTCCCCTAAAATCAGGAACAAGACTAGGATGCCCACTCTCACCACTACTATTCAACATAGTTTTGGAAGTTTTAGCCATAGCAATCAGAGAAAAAAAAAGAAATAAAAGGAATCCAAATTGGAAAAGAAGAAGTAAAACTCTCACTGTTTGCAGATGACATTATCCTCCACATAGAAAACTCTAAAGACTCCACCAGAAAGTCACTAGAGCTAATCAATGAATGTAGTAAAGTTACAGGATATAAAATTAACATACAGAAATCCCTTGCATTCCTCTACATTAACAATGAGAAAACAGAAAGAGAAATTAAGGAAACAATTCCATTCACCATTGAAATGAAAAGAATAAAATACTTAGGAATAAATCTACCTAAAGAAACAAAACACTTATATATAGAAAACTATAAAATACTGATGAAAGAAATCAAAGATGACACAAATAGATGGAAAAATATACCATGTTCATGGATCAGAAGAATCATTATAGTTACCCAAAGCAGTCTATAGATTCAACACAATCTCTTTCAAGCTACCAATAGTATTTTGCAGAGAACTAGAACACATAATTTCACAATTTGAATGGAAATACAAAAAAACTTACATAGCCAAAGCAGTCTTGAGAAAGAAGAATGAAACTGGAGGAATCCACCTGCCTGACTTCAGGATATACTAGAAAGCAACAGTCATCAAGACAATACGGTACTGGCACAAAGACAGAAATATAGCTCAATGGAACAAAATAGAAAGCCCAGAGATAAATCCATGCACCTATGGACACCTTATCTTTGACAAAGGAGGCAAGAATATACAATGGAGAAAAGACAATCTCTTTAACAAGTGGTGCTGGGAAAACTGGTCAACCACTTGTAAAAGATGAAACTAGAACACTTTCTAACACCATACACAAAAATAAACTCAAAATGGATTAAAGACCTAAATGTAAGACCAGAAACTTAAAGCTTCTAGAGGAAAACATAGGCAAAACACTCTCTGACATAAATCACAGCAGGACCCTCTATGACCCACCTCCCAGAGTGATGGAAATAAAAGAAAAAATAAACAAATGTGACCTAATTAAACTTAAAAGCTTTTGCACAATGAAGGAAACTATAAGCAAGGTGAAAAGACAGCCTTCAGAATGGGAGAAAATAGTAGCAAATGAAACAACTGACAAAGAATTAATCTCAAAAATATACAAGCAGCTCCTGAAGCTCAATTCCAGAAAAATAAATGACCCAATCAAAAAATGGGCCAAAGAAATAAACAGACATATCTCCAAAGAAGACATACAGATGACTAACAAACACACGAAAGATGCTCAACGTCACTCATGATCAGAGAAATGCAAATCAAAACCATAATGAGACACCATCTCACATTGGTCAGAATGGCTGCTATCACGAAGTCTACAAACAATAAATACTGCAGCGGGTGTGCAGAAAAGGGAACCCTCTTACACTGTTGGTGGGAATGCAAACCAGTACAGCCACTATGGAGAACAATGTGGAGATTCCTTTAAAAACTGAAATAGAACTGCAATATGACCCAGCAATCCCACTGCTGCGCATACACACCCAGGAAACCAGAATTGATAAAGGCACGTATACCCCAATGTTCATCGCAGCACTGTTTACAATAGCCAGGACATGGAAGCAACCTAGATGTCCATTGGCAGATGAATGGATAAGAAAGCTGTGGTACATATACACAATGGAATATTACTCAGCTATTAGAAAGAATGCATTTGAATCAATTCTAATGAGGTGCATGAAACTGGAGCCTATTATACAGAGCAAGGTAAATCAGAAAGAAAAACACCAATACAGTATATTATCACATATATATGGAATTTAGAAAGATGGTAACGATGACCCTATATGTGAGACAGCCAAAGAGATACAGATATAAAGAACAGACTTTTGGACTCTGTGGGAGAAGGCAAGGGTGCGATGGTTTGAGAGAATAGCATTGAAACATATATTATCATATATCAAATAGATCATCAGTCCAGGTTCAATGCATGAGACAGGGTGCTCAGGGCTGATGCACTGGAATGACCCTGAGGGATGGGATGGGGCGGGAGGTGGGAGGGAGGGTCAGAATAGGGAACACATGTACACCCATGGCTGATTCATGTGAATGTATAGCAAAAAAAACACCACAATATTGTAGAGTAATTAGCCTCCAATTAAAATAAAATTTTTTAAAAATCCCTATGTGCATATCCAGGGGTGCAAGTCCTTCTGTTACTTTGTAACTTTGTCTAATGCTTAACAATTTTGATTGATTTTCATTCATCAATCCATCCAACCAACAAATGCTTACTGAGGATTCATGACGTGTTAAGCTTTATGCTATATAATGAAACATTTAAAAACATAAAACCTAGGGGATTTCCCTGGTGGTCAAGTGGTTAAGACCCCAAACTGCCAATGCACAGGTGCAGATTCAATCACTGGTCAGTGAGAGCCAAGATCCCACATGTTGCACATGTGGCCAAAAAAACCCAACCCCTTCCCCCCGCCCCAATAGAACTTAGTCCTTTATCTCAAGGTGTTCATTCTTATGGTATAACAAATATTTTTTAAAGGATTAAGTTTAAAATAAAGGCATAGAAATAAATCCAGGAGACTAATTGATTGGTTCTTCTGTCAGAAGGAGTCATAAAGACAATCTATATGGAGTTAATGTTTTAAAGGGTTTTGAAGGATTGGTCTGAATTCTCTAAGTGAAGTAAAGAAGTGTCAATCCAGGAAAAATAAAAGGCAAATCCAAGGCCTAAAGAGAAGAAATTATAAAGTGTGTTGAGAGAAATAAACTTAATTTGTAACATCTATGGAAGGGCATGGTGGTAGACAACCAAGGAAAGGAAGGCTTGGTCATGATTCAGGAGCTTAGTGTACAATCAAGTTTGGATTTGATTCTACGCACCATGGAAAGTCATCAAACTTAATAATTAAAAACTTAATTCTGCATTTTAGAAAGGCTATTCTGCGAGCTGTATTGACACTAAGATGAGTTTAATAGAATCAAGATAGGGAAACTGGTTAAAAGACCATTGAATTGATGTGAGACACTGAACTAAGAGTGGGGAACAGAAAAGAGAAGGAGCGATATGAAAAACCTTTTGAGTTAAAATTAGAATAACTGAATGCAAACTTGGATAATCCAAGCACTTCTTGGAAGAGGAACATCAGTCATAATCACACAATGATAGCTTTTTATGTTATTTTAGATGTAAATTCAAACTGCTGTCTCTATTTTTAAGGAAAAATACCATTTGTTTAATTTTAAGCTTGCTAAATATGGCAATATCAAGATAATGTATTTTCAATTTTAAATATAATGATTTATTTTATGTTTAATATTGCATTAAATTTTATTCAACAATTATTATCTCCAGCTCCATTGAAGCATACTTGACAAATAAAAGTTGTACATATTTAAGGTGTACAATGTGATGTTTTGCTATATGCATTTATTGTAAAATAATTATAACAAGGAAGCTAATTAACATATCCATCACTTCACTTAGTTATGAATGGCCTTTTTGTGTGGTGAGAACACTTGTGTTCAACTCTCTTAGGGGAACACTTCCAAACTCATTTTATAAGGCCAGCATTACCCTGATGAGAAAACCAGACTGGGAAGAAATTTTTCTTTTCTTGGATCATTTTAGTGATGATGTTAATATTCTATCCCCATTATTCCTGGTGTTTGTTTGCTTAATGTTAAGATGCCAAATCATTATCATCAATGATAGAGACAAACTGAATATTATGGTCTTGTCAATAAATAAACCTGTAATAGGGAAGAACAAATCTGACACCATATTGGATCTGTTTCTTTAAACTTTATATCCTATCATTTCTGCTACAAGTTAATCACTAAAGGGATATTGCCTATATCTTAAATTATACATAACGGCCCATCTCCAAGAACCCTGCTTCCCATGCAAAGAATGTTAAGCTAAAATACCTTTCCTTAAGCTCACAGGAATCATCCTAACCATGCCCACCTGTGAATGGATGCAAGAAGAAATTAACACATCCTCTCTGAAGTCTGGCCAGAAACAGGAAATATTTGCAATACTATTTCATATTTTTTAATATACTTCCTCACCTTCCACTCTCTGTTCTATAAAATAAACTAGCATCCAAACCCAGGCAAGAGTGTTCTTTGGGACACTAGTCCACCATCCTCTCAGTCTGCTGGCCTTCTGAATAAAGTCACTCTTCCTTGTGCCAAAAACTTGTCTCTCAATTTATTGGCCTGTCATCTGGTGAGCAATACAAACTCAGACTCAGTAACAAAGCAACCCTTTTTTTGAGAATATTTCTATACTTCTCTTCCAAGAGCTATACAATTTGTGGCAACATTATTCTCTTACTCATAGGTACAACAGAGTTGGCCCCACAAATCAGTGAAATTACCTGCTGCTGCTGCTGCTGCTAAGTTGCTTCAGTCCTAGTCGCATACTATTCTCTATAACACTTAAAAACGCATTGTCTAAAAAATGAAACATAAAACATTTCCAAAAGGTCCTAAATTTGCCTTTTCCTGTCAGACAACTCTGGTGAAATAAGTGATTGAAGAAGCACAAAAGACAGAAAGAAAGTAGTCTTCACTGTGAAAAATAAAGTAATCTTAAAAGGCAAGTTTATGCAAATGCTCATGAGTCTTTTGCTTGTTTCAAAGATGTAACACTTTTGGAAACTTCTTGGGATTTTCAATTTTTTTCTCTCTCACAGAACAGAAACAAACACAAACAAGTCACCTATAATCTATGGTTTATTTTGGGGGGAAATGAGAGAGTAGGATGAATCATTCTTCTACATAGATATTTCACTGTGAAAAACATTTTGATATATTGATTCAAATTTAATGTGTTTTCTGAAAATAGCATTATTATCTCCTGGTGTTAATATCTTATGATGCTTATAATTGCATGTAATCCATTAACATTCACAACCGTTTGCCAGCCAGCCCACACAGGCACCTCATTTTTCAAAGAACAAAATGCGGTTTGATAACCTTTATAATGAATTGTTCACCTGATAGAAAATGAAAGTATATACCTGTATCTTTTTGTAAGCTTCCGGTTGCTATTTCTGTTCTGGAGTAACTGTCCTGAGTTAACCAATAAATTGGCAACTCCATTAGCTCAGAAATACTCCCCTGGGGTGATTTGCGTTAAATTAGCATTGCTGGTAAATGCTTTCAAGAACACTATTCAGTTATAGCCAGATGAACACATTCTTCATACAATTTCAGGATTAATATTAGTCTCTTAACAACCTAGAAACCAAGATCATAATTACCGACTGCCATTTCCCCTCATTGTCCAGGTAACTGGCCCTCAATATACGGCCAATTTGAAACCTGGGAATCTTGGGGGAAAGCATCAGGTCTGCTGTTGGGAAATTGAATTCAAGTGCAGCCCTGCTCCCTGAACACTCATATTCTTCTTTTCTCTTTGTGCTATTTGTTTGTCTCTATTGTGCAGAGCTATCGTTTGTGCACACATTCTGTGTTAGATTTTCTACCCGATTGAGCTTGAAAAACCAAAGCTTAAGTACTAAATGTTTCCCTAAGGCCTGAATGGACTTAAAAGGACATAGGTGCAAAAAGAAAAGAAAGGAAAATAGGGGGAGAAAACACGGCTTGTTAAGTTGTTGCAATAATCTCATGCTGAGAATAAAGACCTTCAGAGTTAAGAGAATGAAAAACACTCTTCTAAATAGATTGCTTGCTTTTGTTGCACAGGTGGCAAGGCCTGGAAATATAAGATATGGGGAACAGCAGGGCAGCCTGCTAGCATTTCATTACATTTAGAGAATAGCAGAATTGTGGAGTGGTTTCTTCCCACTTTACAAGAGACCTAGGCTTCTTGAAAACTTGGACTTCAGAGTGTTGGTTTGCCGGTATAGAAATACTCTGAGGAAAGAGTGTATATCCTTACATCTTGTAGAGATTTACCCCCTCCCCATCATTAAACCTGGAGGAGGGCACGGCAACCCACTCCAGTATTCTTGCCTGGAGAATCCCATGAACAGAGGAGCCTGGAGGACTACAGTCCATGGGGTCGCAAAGAGTCAGACATGACTGAGTGACTTAGCATGCACACCATCATTAAAACAAAGTCCTTCACATGGGGCATGAATATGTGATCATCATTGCTTTGGGCTTTCCATCATTTAGATACTGTCATGCCTTCAATATAAAGCCTGTATGATAGATAACAGAACTTTAAATAAAATGCTATCTCTGAACACTGACGCTTAAAATCATACAAGTGTAATGTGCCATGGCATTGGGCAATCCTTTGGATTCAGGAATTAAATCACTCCTCACAATAAGTGAACAATAACTAAAAAGCTTCTTCACAGCAAAGAAAACAATCAGCCTAATGAATAAGCAGCCTTTGAAATAGGAGAAAATATTTGTAAAAAATATATCTGGTAAGGAGTTAATTTCCAAGATATAAGGAACTCATACAACACAATAGCAAAAAGAACAACAACAACAACAAAAAAAAGCCCAATTTAAAGATGGGCGGAGGACTTGAACAGACATTTCTCCAAAGAAGACATGAGTATAAAAGTTTAAATAAATATGTAAGTGTTGTCTGCTTTCATTGTCAACCTATATAAGAAAAGTTGCTCAATGTCACTAATTATCAGGGAAATGCAAGCCCAAATCACAATGAGATTGTGATCACCTAACACCTATTTGTGTGGCTGTTATCAAAAAATAATAAAGAACAAGTGTTGGAAAGAATGTGGAAAATGTGAACCCTTGTACACTATTGGTGGGAAATTAAAATGGTGCAGCTACCAAGGGAAATAGTGTGGAGATTCCTCAAAAAACTAAAAATAGAACTACTGTATGATCCAGTCAGCCTATTTCTGGGTATATAACCCAATGATTTGAAATGTGGTTCTCAAAGAGATATCTGTACTCCTCTTTATTACAGCTTATTTACAACAGTCAAGATATGAAAACAACCCAAGCATCTGGGTCAATACATAAAGAAAACATAGCATATGCACATGGTGGAATATTATGCTGCCTTAAAAAATATGAAATCCTGCCATTTTCAACACCATGGATGCACCTGGAGGACATTATGCTAAGTGAAATGTCAGGCACAGAAGGACAAATACTGCATGATTCTGCTTATATAAAATACCTGACTAAAATACTCAGACTCATAGAAACAAATACAGTAGTGATTGCCATAAGCTGGAGGGTGAGGAAAATGGGCATTCTTGTGTAATGGATTTAAAGTTTCAGTTAGGCAAGATGTTTAAGTTCTACAGATCTGCTGTACAATATGGTGCCTATAGTTAAAATATAGTAGTGTGCCCTTCAAAAATTATCAGGCAGGCAGATTTCATGTTAGATGTTCTTAACACAAAAACAAGAACAAAGTGACACAAGAAAACTTCAAGGTGTCGAATATGTCTACCACCTTGATTATAGCGATGGTATCACAAATGTCCAAAGTCATCAAACTGACACATTAAAGAATAGAGGGAAATTTTAAAAAATACTTAAGGGTTGTCTGCTTTCATTGTCAGATTAAGTCACTGATAGGGTGTGACCACTGGTTGATCTCCTGGCTGAACATGAACAGAGGCTCCTCCCCCACCTCCCCTGGCCTGGCCTCAAAATGTAAGTTAAGTTCTGCCCACAGTTCACACAATGGGAATTATTTCTGAGGACACACCCTTGAGAGAATAATGTGTTGTTGAGACCAGCTGGATGGTATATGTGATGTAACTCAATTAAGGCCTCCATATAAATTTTTAAGATTCTAGCAGGCAGCTGCAGAGACCTACTCATCTTGTGGCCTGAGAAAAGCCTCAAGTGTAAGTTCCCTTGCTTATTAAAACTACCACCTACCAATCTGGAGTGGTTTGCCTTTTTCCTTTTCCTTACCCTCTGTGTACCAGGGCCAGGGTGTAAACCAACATCCATTTGTGTCAAGCACAGTGTCAAAACTAACGCAAGTTGACCACAACTCATAAGTTAGATCTCTTAGCCTTAACTAAAAGACTTCTAGTAAGCTCCTTGGTATCAAGCACCACGATTTTAATATGATAGTTATTTCCAGTCTGATTAAATGTTTGTGCTCCAAAGTCACTTTATTCTCAATACAGCCATTTCCAGCTTTGGGAGTTCAGTCCAAAAATGGGAATCCAACTTGGGGAAATGAGGTAACAGCACCAACCAAGAGCACACAAAGCAGTTCAAACAGATTCAGAGATCTTATTGGAGGAAAATATCAACCCTTTCTGCTAGCTCCCTGGATTTCCAAGAAGAGCAGATGGTGACCCGCCACATGGTTTGGGGAAAAAAACCCAAACTCCAATTATACGCTTAAAAGTTTCACACAAATATTAAAATTGGCCAAAGTCCCATTCCATATACTTGATACTTGAGAAAGACAGTAGAGTAGATATGCTGAGCTTTTGTTGCTCTCAGTTCTCTATGTTCTGGATTAAAAGTGTGGTCCTGGAAGTACTGTCTCAAATATATAAGGAATAACATACATTAATTAAGATTTAATATTGTGTCCCCATATATATAAGGAAAAGACAACCATTTGAATAAAATTGCACTTTTATAAAAGCTTTATAAACCATCTTCTATGTGTTAGCTGTTAGCTCCTTGAGTACAGAGACATTGTCTTATTTGTCTATAAACCTCAGTACCTAGCACAGTACCTGATCATGTAGCAGGTGCTCAGTAAAAAAAGATAATTAATTAACTAGCTTGGGCCAGTAAGTTTGTAAAAAGCAATAGCTTTACCTTCAATGTCAGTAAAAACGTTATCCCTGTTGAGAAAATTGTGTATTTCTCTTTTCTAAAAAATAGCACTATGTTTCCAGAGGTTTTCATTTTTTGTTTTAGCTGTCAGAAAATTTTGTGTTCTACCATAACTTTTTCAAAAATATCAAAAGCACAGAATTATGAGGAAATTATGCTACATTCTTATTCATTCATCAAAGCATGCATAGGCAAGCATTCAGCCTACTTCTTCTTGCCAAATGGACTTGAATGCAATAAAATTGCATTTCACTTAAAATAATCCATACTTCTCACCCCAATCCTTTTCCATACATTCAGTCAAGTGAGATTTTTTTCATAGGTTTGAAGGTGTTAGTCACTCAGTCATGTCCCCGTGTCGTGTCGTGACTCTTTGTGACCCCATGGCCTATAGCCCCCAGGCTCCTCTGTCCATGGAATTCTCCAGGCAAGAATACTGAAGTGGGTAGCCATTGCCTTTTCCAGGGGATCTTCCCAACTGGATCGAACCTGGGTCTCCTGAATTTCAGGGAGATTCTTTACTGTCTGAACCACCAGGGAAGCCCTTAGAGTGAAAGTGAAAGTGTTAGTTTCATATGTATAGTATGTATAGTCAAATTTAATCTGGCCTTAGGAATAGACTTCAAAACAGAACTGAAAACTCTAAGAGTCAATGTGTTAAACACTTTGGGGGAGAAAGTGCTAATTAAAAATGTCCCTTTCGAGGACTGGATGGAATATAGGTCCAAAATTGTACACCTGCACAGTTTATCTGAGATCCACATTACAAGGACATGGAATGGATTGTAATAGAGTGGGATTCCTAACACAATTTAAAGACTTGACTTCAATAGTTTCTTGTATAGTATTGTAAAAACAAGCTCTTTTTCCAAGGAGAAAGAACTCTTCCAACAGAAGCAAGTAAGATTATGGTCTCTAAGAGGGAGACAGATGGTAGTGCTGGTCTTCCACAACATTAGTCTCACAAAGCATAAGGCTAAAAATAATTCTGATGTTAGAGGCTGTATATAACTCAGTACTTGCTGTAGCTCACCGATAAGGAATGATAATCTCTTCTCCCTTATAAAAGGGATAAATCTAAGTTTGTTTGCACAGACTAAGGTTACTGAGAAGGCTTGAAGTACAGAGAGCTCATAAGCCTATTTGGTTACAGATATGATCTTTAACTTTCCCTAGCCTGAGAAGCCAAAAATAAACATTTCATAACTTTTAATGTGTGGTTAGCAAATATAGCTGGCCATGGTCGTGTCCCCACAACCTGGAGTCCTAGACAGAGTCAACTTAGCTGGATGCCTGTGGCCGCCTGCTCACAGCCTTCCCCTGTAGTTTCAAAAGAACAGGCTCTTTTTTATCTGCTTAGCTCAGTTGCTATAAACACTTGCTGTATGTTAAATGACTTCTCAGGTCCATTCAATCCGATTTGCACATCATTAGTCTGTGCAAGATAAAATGTATGCTTTTGGATATTTAATTTTGTTAAATACTGAGACTTTTGTAAGTGAAAAGCCCTTCATATAAAATATTACATCAGAGTTGGCTAACATTCCTATTTCATGAATCATTGGTACCTCCAAGCCGTCCTTGAAATTTCAAATTCACTGCAGACGCTTCCAGACTCATACAGTACTTCTCTTTTTTTGTTGTTTTATTTATTTATATTTTTATATGGATGCCAACTAGGCTACGAAAAGATGTGCAAAATTTAGCATTAGAGCAGAACCCTTCCTCTACCTCAAAAAAGGAGAAGAAAAGTAGCATTATAGATCTGAGAGGAAAATGTGAGTCTAGACAGCAGAAAAATTCATCAGAGATCTGTGCTTTATTCTGACTTATCACACTATTCAGGGATCATCATTTACCTTTTCAATTTCTCAGTGGTAGTGGCCATATTCATACCTGATATAAGCCTCTACTTTAAAAAATATGAATTTATTTATTTTAATTGGAGGCTAATTACTTTACAATATTTTAGTGGTTTTTCCCAAACATCGATATGAATCAGCCAGGGGTGCACATGTGTTCCCCATTCAGAACCGCCTCCCACCTCCCTCCCCATCCCATCCCCCAAGGTCATCCCAGTGTGGCAGCCCCAAACACCCTGTATCATGCATCAAACCTGGACCAGCGATCCGCTTCGCATATGATAATATGCACATTTCAACACTACACTTTCAAATCATTCCACCCTCGCCTTCTCCCACAAAGTCCAAAAACTGTTCTTTACATCTGTGTCTCTTTTGCTGACTTGCATATAGGGTCATCGTTACCATCTTTCTAAATTCCATATATATATATATATGTTAGTATATTCTATTGGTGTTTTTCTTTCTGGCTTGCTTCACTCTGTATAATAGGCTTCAGTTTCATCTACCTCATTAGAACTGATTCAAATGCATTTTTTAATGGCTGAGTAATATTCCATTGTGTGTATGTACCACAGCTTTCTTATCCATTCATCTGCCAATGGACATCTAGGTTGCTTCCATGTCCTGGCTATTGTAAACAGTGCTGCAATGAACATTACATGTGTCTCTTTCAATTCTAGTTTCCTCCATGTATATGCCCAGCAGTGGGATTGCTGACTCATATGGCGGTTCTATTTCCAGTTTTTTAAGGAATCTCCACACTGTTCTCCATAGTGGCTGTACTAGTTTGCATTCCCACCAACAGTGTAAGAGGGTTCCCTTTTCTGCACACCTGCTGCAGTATTAATTGTTTGTAGACTTTGTGATAGCAGCCATTCTGACCAATGTGAGATGGTGTCTCATTATGGTTTTGATTAGCATTTCTCTGATCATGAGTGACATTGAGCATATTTTCCTGTGTTTGTTAGTCATCTGTATGTCTTCTTTGGAGAAATGTCTGTTTATTTCTTTGGCCCATTTTTTGATTGGGTCGTTTATTTTTCTGGAATTGAGCTTCAGGAGCTGCTTGTATATTTTTGAGATTAATTCTTTGTCAGTTGTTTCATTTGCTATTTTCTCCCATTCTGAAGGCTGTCTTTTCACTTTGCTTATAGTTTCCTTCATTGTGCAAAAACTTTTAAGTTTAATTAGGTCATATTTGTTTAGTTTTTCTTTTATTTCCATTACTCTGGGAGATGGGTCATAGAGGGTCCTGCTGTGATTTATGTCAGAGAGTGTTTTGCCTGTTTTCCTCTAGGAGCTTTATAGTTTCTGGTCTTATGTTTAGGTCTTTAATCCATTTTGAGTTTATTTTTGTGTATGGTGTTAGAAAGTTTTCTAGTTTCATTCTTTTACAAGTGGTTGACCAGTTTTCCCAGCACCACTTCCTAATGAGATTGTCTTTTCTCCATTGTATATTCTTGCCTCCTTTGTCAAAGATAAGGTGTCCATAGATGCATGGATTTATCTCTGGGCTTTCTATTTTGTTCCATTGATCTATATTTCTGTCTTTGTGCTCTACCATACTGTCTTGATAACTGTTGCTTTGTAGTATATCCTGAAGTTAGGCATGTGGATTCCTCCAGTTTCATTCTTCTTTCTCAAGACTGCTTTGGCTATTTAAGTTTTTTGTATTTCCGTAGAAATTGTGAAATTATTTGTTCTAGTTCTCTGAAAAATACTGTTGGTAGCTTGATAGGGATTGCATTGAATCCATAGATTACTTTGGGTAGTATACTCATTTACACTATATTGATTCTTCCAATCCATGAACATGGTATCTTTTTCCATCTATTTGTGTCATCTTTGATTTCTTTCATCAGTGTTTTATAGTTTTCTATACGTAAGTCTTTTGCTTCTTTAGGTAGATTTATTCCTAAGTATTTTATTCTTTTCATTCCAATGGTGATCCTTAATTTCTCTTTCTGTTTTCTCATTGTTAGTGTAGAGGAATGCAAGGGATTTCTGTATGTTAATTTTATATCCTGCAACTTTACTGTATTCATTGATTAGCTCTAATAATTTTCTGGTGAAGTCTTTAAAGTTTTCTATGTAGAGGATCATGTCATCTCCAAACAGTGAAAGTCTTACTTCTTCTTTTCCAATCTGGATTCGTTTTATTTCTTTTTCTTCTCTGCTATGGATAAAACTTCCAAAACTATGTTAAACAGTAGTGGTGATAGTGGACACCCTTGTCTTGTTCCTGACTTTAGGGGAAATGCTTTCCATTTTTCACCATTGATGATAATGTTTGCTATGGGTTTATCATATATGGCATTTATTATGTTGAAGTATGTTCCTTCTTGGAGAAGGCGATGGCACCCCACTCCAGTACTCTTGCCTGGAAAATCCCAAAGACAGAGGAGCCTGGTAGGCTGTGGTCCATGTGATTGGGAGGAGTCAGACACCACTGAGTGACTTCCCTTTCACTTTTCACTTTCATGCACTGGAGAAGGAAATGGCAACCCACTCCAGTGTTCTTGCCTGGAGAATCCCAGGGATAGAGGAGCCTGGTGGGCTACCGTCTACGGGGTCACACTTTGGACACAACTGAAGTGACTTAGCAGCAGCATATTCCTTCTATTCCTGCTTTCTGGAGGGTTTTTATCATAAATGTATGTTGAATTTTGTCAAAGGCTTTCTCTGCATCTATTGAGATAATCATATGGTTTTTATCTTTCAATTTGTTAATGTGGTGTATCACATTTATTGATTTGTGGATATTAAAAAATCCTTGCATCCCTGGGGATAAAGCCCACTTGGTCATGATATATGATCTTTTTAATATGTTGTTGGATTCTGTTTGCTAGAATTTTGTTGAGGATTTTTGTATCTATGTTCATCAGTGATATTAGCCTATAGTTTTCTTTTTTTGTGGCATCTTTGTCTGGTTTTGGTGTTAGGGTGATGGTGGCCTCACACAATGAATTTGGCAGTTTACCTTCCTCTGCAATTTTCTGGAAGAGTTTGAGTAGGATAGATGTTAGCTCTTCTTTAAATTTTTGATAGAATTCAGCTATGAAGTCGTCTGGTCCTGAGCTTTTGTTTGCAGGAAGTTTTCTGATTACAATTTCGATTTCCATGCTTGTGATGGGTCTGTTAAGATTTCCTTTTTTTTCTGGTTCAGTTTTGGAAAGTTATACTTTTCTAAGAATTTGTCCATTTCTTCCAAGTTGTCCATTTTATTGGCATATAGTTGCTGATAGTAGTGTCTTATGATCTTTTGTATTTCTGTGTTGTCTGTTGTGATTTCTCCATTTTCATTTCTAATTTCGGTGATTTGATTCTCTCCCTTTGTTTCTTGATGAGTCTGGGTAACAGTTTGTCTATTCTATTTATCTTCTTGAAGAACCAGCTTTTAGCTTTGATGATTTTTGCTATGGTCTCCTTTGTTTCTTTTTCATTTATTTCTGCCCTAATTTTTATGATTTCTTTCCTTCTACTAACCCTGGAGTTCATTTCTTCCTTTTCTAGTTGCTTTAGGTGTAGAGTTCAGTTATTTATTTGACTTTTCTCTGTTTCTTGAGGTAAGCTTGTATTGCTATGAACCTTCCCCTTAGCATGCTTTTACTGAGTCCCATTGGTTTTGGGTTGTTGTGTTTTCATTTTCATTCATTTCTATGCACATTTTGATTTCTTTTTTGATTTCTTCTGTGATTTGTTGGTTATTTATAAGAGTGTTGTTTAGCCTCCATATGTTTGTATTTTTAATAGTTTCTTTCCTGTAGTTGACATCTAATCTTACCACATTGTGATCAGAAAAAAATGCTTGGAATGATTTCAGTTTTTTTTTTAATTTACCAAGGCTAGATTTATGTAAGCCTCTACTTTTTACACACATTCAGGTTTGAGTTAAAAACTGATGAAAAAGCAATAAGCTACTTGTCATTGTAAACTTTTCATTTTGACTTTTGACAGAGTTCATAGACAGAGGATGAGATGGCTGGATGGCATCACAGACTTGATGGACATTAGTTTGAGTGAACTCTGGGAGTTGGTGATGGACAGAGAGGCCTGGCATGCTGCGATTCATGGGGTTGCAAAGAGTTCGACACAACTGAGTGACTGAACTGAACTGAACTGATAAGATAACTGCTTATGATTACAAATAGGACAGATGATTACTTTTTAAAACTAGATCTTATTTAGAACAATCAACATCAGTGATTTAAAAGCTGCTGCTATATTATCACATTGAAATGACTCTGAGACCTCATGGCCTTTTCTATGATGATGCTAAACTGCTGCTGCTCTGGACCCTACCTTCACTGAGAGGTCATCAGAGTAATGAATTGCTGTGACGGCAGCTATACAATAGAAAAGAAGCTTGATAGTTCTAACAGTGTCACTGTCATTTCTTGAGAATATCCCAATATCATTTTTCCCATGAAGTTTTCTTACTGCTAACAGATTATAGCTGTGGGGCCAAATACATCTAGAATACTGACCAAATTTCAGTTTCCCATCATTCTGCCTGTAGTGTTTCTATTAGCAGATTTTACTGAGAAATTTCAGATGCTACAGATGCTTTCAAAAGATGACCTATTTTGCCCCTTCCATGACCCTTCAGTAAGAATTTTTTTCATGAGTTTGAGCTTTTTTTAAGATGAAAGAAAAGTGACATTCTTTGATATATATTGAATGTATTTTATGGTAAGAGTTTAAGATACATGTGTGATTCATTTAATCTCCAGAATAGCCTTGTAAAAGAGTTTCTCATCATCCCTGCTTTACAAATATAGAAACTGAATCTCATGGGGCAATTTTGGTACTTGCTTTCTTCCAGAAAATGTTTTCAATAGCTTACTGAAAATGTGACAAGAAGGGTAACTACCATTTCACTGAATATTACCAAAACTATGGAAGATTTTTTTTAATCCAAAACATTGTCAAGAAACAAAAAATGGGATTCTTGAATGACAAAAAGTCAATGGGATTGTATTAGAAAATCAAAACCAGAGGAAAGCACAGTTTAAAACACACAGAGGTGAAAACTGCCACAGAGCTAGAAGTTGAAAGATCTTCAGGGCCAGAACCAATAGATGCATCATGTCACATTTGGCCCTGGAGAAAGCAGCAGATGAGTGTTGGAAGAACTGCAGAAGACAGTGCATTTGCACCCCAGATAAAGTCAGCCCTGGTGGCTCAGATGGTAAAGCATACAACTGCATTGCAAGAGACCTGGGTTCTATCCCCTGGAGAAGGGAATGACTATCCAGTCCAGTATTCTTGCCTGGAGAATTCCATGGACAGAGGAACCTGGCAGGCTATGGTCCATGGGGCTTGTAAAGAATAGGACATGACTGATCAAGTAACACTTCCATTTTTGTGAAAGCCGGCATTATGGGCACTGAGATGAAAAACACAGGGCATTGTTCCAAGTAGTCTCACATCTGGGAGAAAACTAGTGGCCAACTCAGGGGCGTGTTTCACACCTTTCCCATGGTCTGTAAGCAACTTAAATAGAAATACTGTCCATAGACAGGTGAAAGGGGAATTTTAAGAATAAGGATGATTCCATAACTAAGAGCAATGAAGCTCAACATTGAAGAGATAATTTTCCATAAAATAATTATAAATTCAGTATTTTCCCAACCAAATTCATAACAGGACTTCTATACAACTAGACAAGTCTATTTGAGAGGGACAGTTGAGATGACTTGCCATAACAAATATCAAAACATACTTTAAAATTCTGAAAATGCAAGCAGTATATTACCAATGGAACAAAATAGAGTCCAGAAGAAGTATGGGTGAGTGTACATGTATGTATCTGTATTAATGTATGAGAAAAAATGGAAATTTAAATTAGTAGAGAAATATTGCACTATTTAAAAAATGAGGTTTTAGGAAGTATGGAGGCTCCCAAGGGGAAGGATGGGAGAGGAGGCCAGAGCTGTAGCTGGAAACTGCTGAACTCAGAGGCCATGATTGTTTATTGATTATTTTTACCAACATCACGCCACTTCACTTTCACTTTTCACTTTCATGCTGGAGAAGGAAATGGCAACCCACTCCAGTGTTCTTGCCTGGAGAATCCCAGGGACAGGGGAGCCTGGTGGGCTGCCATCTATGGGGTCGCACAGAGTCGGACACGACTGAAGCGACTTAGCAGCAGCAGCAGCACTTGTCTTCATTGGCAGGATTTCAGAAAAAGCCTCCTAAGGTCACCTAGAACCTACTTTGGACTTGCTTTGGGGACAATAACAGGCCCTTTGAGCACTGTAACTTCAAAGCACCCTTGCTTTGATATGTACTTTATAATAAAATGAAACTAGAAGGAAGTGGGAAACTGTGCTTCTAACCTGCCAGCTCCCAGACAGGCAGCCACCCAATGAAACTCTACATTGGACTGGTTTCTACAATTGGTATGAAGTTAATATTTGCAAGTACTTATCTAACCCCAAAATGGCAAGATTTAACTTTTTGACATTTCAAAACTGATTTTTGCATTTATAATTAAAGAAAGTAAACTTACTGAAACATCTTTTTTTTTAAAAAAAAAAAGTATGATTAGCCCTTTAAATTTAGGTTAATTGGAACACTATACACAAAACAAATTATAGAATAATTAAAGAAGTAATGTAAATAAAACTCTTTTAAAAATTTAATAGAATGATAGCTTTTAATCTTAAAGGAATGAGAAGAATTGCATAAAAATCTTGAAACGTCTTTGTGGCAAAGATTATAATGAACAACAATATAGTAATAATAATAGTAAAAGACAATACTGACAGAAAACATAATAATAATAAAAAAGAATACTGAGAGAAAATATTTGTAAAAAGTTTAAGAAACAAGTAGTAATAATTATTGTGTAAAGAGAGCACCCATGTTATTAAGAAGAGCAATGATCTTATAAGATCATTGGATAAAAGTTACTAGGAAAGAATTCACAGATGAAACTGTGACCCTACATAAGTATATGAAATTATGCTAAACCTTCATAGTTTTAAAGGAAATTGAAACTAAAACAATATCACTATGTAATTTTTTTTATTCCTCAGGTTATATACACTTTTAAAATTTGATAATGCCCACTTGGGGGAGGGTATAAAGAAACAGTTACTTTCATAACCCATTCGTGGAAGTTTGAAGTCATAAACCATTTTTAGAAGGTACTTTTGTCGATATTTATTAAAACTTAGCATTTCTATGTATGTAAACCATACCCATGAATTTTATTTCTATATATTTATCCTAGATATTTCCCATGTGGCACAGAAATAAGGAATCTGCCTACAATGCAAGAATCACAGGAGACGTGGGTTCAATCCCTGAGTTGTGAAGATCCCCTGGAGGAGGGCATGGCAACCCACTCCAGTATTCTTGCCTGGAGAATCCCATGGACAGAGGAGCCTGGCAGGCTACAGTCCATGGGGTCACAAAGAGTCGGACACAACTGAAGCAACTTAGCACAGCACAGCATATATTTGGCCTATGGAAATTCATATTTGCCCTAAGATTCATGTATAAGTTCATTGCTGTACTTTTTAAAACAAATAAATCAAATCAATCTAATTTCTCTTAGACAGTAACTAAATAAATTATGTCATGACAGTTCTATGAAAGTCATTGTACTTAGTGAATAATTATGTATCGACTGAGACTAGCAAATCACCAAGATAAACTCTTAAAATAATAATAATGCCTCAAAAGGTGTGTGGTGAGATCTCATTTATATTTTTTTAATGTATGTATGTGAGTATGTATATATAAATGCAAGAAATAGTGGATTATTTTGACCTAAGGTTTTGGCAGTAGAAAAGTAGTTGAATTTGAGTAGGGAAATATCTTTTATAAGATATATAGCAAATTTTTAAATATCTTCTCTTTGTGTGCAATTACAAGCTAAGGTACATATAGTTTATCCTACAGACCAAAAGTACGCCTCTGAATATCAGATCATAAAAATTCTCTAATCTTACAGGTTTTACCTAGCAAAAAAAATTCTTCCTCCTTATACCTTGTGAAAATTTCATAAAAAGAAATCACAATCTTTTCATAACATATAGATGAAATCCAAGTGATCAACAATTTTGTTTAATAAATATCATTTTCAGTTCAATGTGTAATTCAATTACATGAAATCACTTTTTTTTTTTTTGCTTTCAAAACTAAGAGAGTAAAAATATTTAAATAAAAAGCAAAACATTACTCTGGAGGTTAAAAAAATAAGACTGTAAAAACTTAGCCATGGAAATGTCTCTTTTTTAATTTTACCACAACTTTTTACTAGAGCTTAAAACATTTTAGCACTCCCTATATGGGTAAAAATTCTACTTTTACTTCAGCTATTTGAGATCAAATGAATTTAAAGTATGAATAACAAATATAATTACTGTAAACTTTCTGTACCGGCTGTGGAAACCATCACATTCACACTTGGCAAGATTTCCCAATAGTCTAATATATGTCTAGCTGATGCATTTGATATTTTTATATAGAGAATTTACTTACCAGCATTATAAAATAATATTTTTAATGTGGTAGTTTTACAATTTTCTTTTTAAAATATTGAAGATGGAGTGTTTTCTTTATTTGTTGTAAGTCTTCAGAACTAAAAACAGTTGAAAATGAATTCTTTCATTATTTCAGTATCAGTATTCAATGTTAAATAATTACTGGGAACATAATAGAGAACATCATTCTTTTCCATTATAAAATCTTTTGGATTTTCCTTCTTTAATTCTAATCAGAAGCCATAAAATCCTCTTTTTGTTTGTATGTATTAGCTCCACAATGCTCATATGATGTCTGGAATTAGGATACATGTGGGAGCTTAAATAGAATTTGTCAAATTATTTTTCTTCTTGCATTTAGATTTTTGAGCTCCTTATAAAGGATAAAATTCATTTCAGTACTATTTACTGAATGTTGGTCTTTGGAAGCTTCAATGAATGGGCCATAGGCAAGAACATGTTTGTTCATAAAAGGCAGAAGTGGGAGCATTTTACATTTAAATCAGAGTTGTAGACCAGGAGTTTGGAATGAGGATAACTGATCTTTGAAAAGATATGAACAAAGTTCACTGCATTTGGACTATATAATTCAGGCTGATTGGTCTGAGATTTTAATGGTTATTTTGTAAGAGTGCATTTTAAATGTGACTTTTATAGTGGTCAAGTAATAGTATTTATTGATAATTAAGACTGGCATATACATATTGTTTTCCTTTATAGATCTCTTTCCCTTTCTAGAATGAGTTCCATGAGGACGGGATAAGGTTTTGGAATTTTTTGAATCCTAAAGACCTAGTATAGTGACTGCTGAAATAACTTCTAAATAAAGGGATGGGTAAGTTAATATATTAATGCATCTCTCAAGTAAGCAAGGCATTAGAAAGTGATGCAATATGCCCCTTCCAAATTCTGAACAAAATATTTTACAAAGTGGTACATAAACTAGTACTTAAAAGGTATTAAGGGCCTACCATTTATTCAGTCACATGCTTTTCTATACATTGGAGAATATTTTTATCATGTGAATGACACTTCACATTCTCAAGAAACCACAATCCAGTCTAGTGAAAAGACAAAGATAACACTAAGAAACATCAAAACTAGCCAGCATATAGTTAAGTAAAAATGTATGAAGATCCAAAATCAGGAAGGCACATGGCATAGCTGCCTAATAGCCCGTCACAGGTAGCCAACACACAGATGCATGTGCTAAGTAAATGCTACTGTTGTATGTCATTGAGGTTTTGGAAAATTTGTCATGCACCACTGGTTAATCTAAGTACCTCCAATATTTAACTCACCATAAAATTCTAGTTTACTTCCAAAATTCCCTTCCTATTCAAGTCTAAGCCACCTCTGTCTTCCACCTAAACTACTGCCACCACCTGGCTCTTGAGCCTCACTAGGTCCATTTTTCTCTCTCATGCTTTGTCACACTGCATCCAAAATGATCTTTTAAAATGTAAATGTGAATATAACCCTGTCTGTTCTAAAATCTTTTGACAGCTTTCAATTGAACTTAGGATAAAGCCAAACATTTTTAAATGGACTACAGGGTTCAACATCATGTGTCCCCAGGTTTGGATTCAACCTCATCACCACTCCTTAGTCACACTAACTTTTTATTTCTTTCAGCTCTAAGAATACACCACATGTTTTCCTTTTTCTGGACTTTTGCACAGATTTCCCCTTTCCCTGCAATGCTCTTCTCCAAACTTGACTTCCTTACCTTTTACTCATCTTTCAAATTTAGCTAAAATGTCACTTAACAAGCCTTCTCTGACCCTATAATCTATGATAAAACCCCCTATTATGTGCTCCTATAACATTCCACACTTTTCCTTCATATCACTTTTAACAATTAATCATTATGTATTTATTTGGATTTGGATTAATATTTATTTAGATTAACATCATCATTTCCAGACTGATGGTAGGGATCATGTGTCTCTTGTTGAATACTGTATATTATGTATCTCTAGTATATTCTGGACCATAGTAGGTGCTCAATAAATATTAGGTTAATTAATTCTGATATCTAATGGATTTGTTCATTTTTTTCTATATGAGGAAGCCAATAAAACCATTAATATCTGAAACGCACAAAAAAATTGCCTCCACTCCTTATTGCTTTGAAACTGGAAGAGATATCTTTTAAAGAAAAATGTGTACTTATATTACAGAATTTTGCAGCACTTTTCTACCTACTTTCTGTTTACAATCCACAAGAGAGTGTTGGATGAATTACATCTATTTCCCTTTGATGAATTAAGATTTTAACACAATAAGGTTGGAGGTTAGATAGAAACATAAAGAGAAAGATGGATAAAGTTATATATCGATAGACTGATAAATTTTAAAAGAAACCAGACAAACAGCTAGATACATAGTGTATTTAGCTTGGCTCACTCATACATTTGTGGGTCCACTGGAAGTCAGTTAATCTGGGCCGAACCTGATTGAGGAACATGCAAGTTCACCTAGTGAGTGAAGTCACTAAGTCGTGTCCGACTCTTTGTGACCCCGTGGACTGTAGCCCACCAGGCTCCTCCGTCCATGGGATTCTCCAGGCAAGAATACTGGAGTGGGTTGCCATTTCCTCCTCCAGGGGATCTTCCTGACCCAGGGATCGAACCCAGGTCTCGCGCATTTCAGACAGACGCTTTAACCTCTAAGCTAAAGTTGGCATACTATCATTTCCCTATTCTATTAGCCAAAGCAAGTCACATGGAGAAATCTAAAGTCAAGAGCCAGAGAAAAATGCACTTCTTCTTTAATGGGAAGAGCCACAGTCATGTACAAGGAACATGTTATATAGGGAAAGGTAAAGTTAATGTTTGGGACAAATATGTGATGTACCACAAGAGATAGGAAATGGAACTATCAAAGCATCTATCTATCAAAGCAGCTATCAAATTATCTATACATATATATAGGGAGAAACCAATTACATGTAGAAATAGTCTAGCTAGGCTAGACATTTTTCATAGTATTTGTAAAAAATAATTTGCTCCCTATAGCATATTCTATTTTCTGTTGATCTCCAAATATCATGCATGACATTTTGTGCTGATTATCTTGTTTAACACTTAAGTATTAAGAAATTTATACTGAGCACTCTTATTCTAGGGTTCAACTACAAACAGGATAACCATTTTTGTCCATTTGGGTTTTAAATTATACAATTAAAACCAACTCCAAACACTACTGCCCATCAACTTCATGTTATATAATCTGCCCTAAATTATTATATATATACATGAGCTTCTCTGGTGGCCCAGCAGTAGAGCCTGCCAATGCAGGAGTCGTGAATCTGATCCCTGAGTCAGGAAGAGACCCTGGAAAAGGAAATGGCAACCCACTCCAGTATTCTTGCCGGAAAAATTGTATAGACAGAGGAGCCTGGTGGGCTACAGCCCATAGGGTCGCAAGAGTTCGGCATGACTTAGTGACTATACAACAATGATATGTATATATATAGTCTTGGGAAAAAAGTTTTTGTTCTGACAATTAATGAGATTCAATATCCTAGACACTATGATTGGGCTTTCTAACTTGAGAAAAGTTGAGAGTCACTGAACTCCATGACCTTACAGTCACCCGAAAGCTCTTTGGTTTATTTTTAATCCATATACTTAAATGATTTTAAAGTCAATAAATATGGTGTTGGCCAACTGCACTATGTCTATGTAACTGGACTATTTAAAATTGTCTTTATTAACTGTTTTCAGTTTCAATAACCATTTTGGGGAGTTTATTTATCATGTTTCAGCACAAATTACTATATGCTCAATAGAAAACAAAGAACCCTTAGAAACCTGCATTAAATCACCTGCAGTAGGAAACAACCTAGATTGAGCCACAAAAATTTATCAAGTGGTCAATACATGGTTTTAAAAGATATTTAAAAGATAAATGAATAGAGAAGAAGCTGAGGAAGCAAATGTATAGAATATATAAGGATTTTAACCTGTGGGAAAGTCAATTAAAGTTCAGAGAAAAGTAAATAGTTACAATTAATACCTGTTAACTGCTTTTGGCCTTCAGGCTCACCCCACCAAATGATGCATAATAATTAGAAAACATTTCATTACCAGCTGGCATCAAAGGATTAAGTGTGTAAGAAAGAGCTTTGCAAACTATAAAGTTATGAAACAAGGTAGCTATTGTTTCCGTTATTACTATCAGCTGATACACCATGTGGACAGGTCTTTTGAAATCTCACTGATAAACATATAGTAATGTATAAACTTTAAATACTGTATACAAACCATAACTAAGGGAATATGTAGATGATTCTTCCCACTAGTCATAAATACATGTCATGCTTTAAGATTTTACTGAGCACTATCTTTCTAACTTGGAAACATATTAATATTAATTGTGATATTAATGTCACCAATTTATTTTCAAATATAAATTCATCACATAATTAATATGAAGAAAGACTATATTTTCCTATATTCTTAATATGGGCTTCTTTGTTGGCTTAATGGTAAAAAATCAGCCTGCTAATGTAAGAGACGTGGGTTCAATCCCTGAGTCAGGAAGATCCCCTGGAGAAGGAAATGGCAATCCACTCCAGGATTCTTGCCTGGGAAATCCCATGGACAGAGGAGGCTGGTGGGCTACAGTACATGGGGTTGCAAGGAGTCAGACACGACTTAGCCACTAAACAACACCAACAGTATTAATATAAGTTGAAGGGAAAGGAAGATTTCAAATCAATACCATATACCTATCATGTGTATTTGTATTTACATACCTAACAACAAAATAAAACAATTAATGATCAAAGAGCTTCAAATATTGCCAGGCAACCAATAAATATTGGATGTGGGATTTAAATGAATGGTACATCAGATTTCTTAGTCCAACATACCTCTCTAACATAGTTTTTTTTTCAAAATTATTCTTCATTAAAATTAAAACCTGACACAAATATGTTCTGTAAGAGCTCTGTGGCCTATGAACGATGTGGGAGAAATGGGAGGCTGTAAGCTCCCTGAGTCTTTACATCTCTGGCAGTAGTCCATTAAAGAGTAGATCAATAATTGGTTGCAGTAGTTGGGTTTGTTTATTGAGATGTTTTCCTGTGAACCTGATGACCAAAGTATATCATTTCATACTCAACCCTTACACATGTTCTATTGACTTGCTTATCCAAAGTGCTTGTAATGGGTTTGCTCCACTCAATCATTCACCCATCCAGTCATTCAAGTACCTTCTATGGACCAGGCACTTTTCTAGGAGCTAGGGATTCAGGATTGAATAAATTGCATTATCTGCCTTCATGAAGTTTACATCTTAGTGGGAAGATGTCTGTATATGAGTAACAACTAAACATCAGAATGATTATAATAATGGAGAATAGATCTACCTAGAAGAAGACAGAAAGACTTTGATCTGAAAACTGATGAATGGATGCATTTTCAGGAGTGTGCCTTGTGTTTAAGGCAGAGATACGACAGTGTGATTGTTTAATGGAAAACAGAAGGTGATTCTACATGGCTGAAAAGTAAAGTACATGGATTATAGTATATGGAAAGTTGACAGATCATAGAGTCAGAAGCCAGATGACTGTTTAACCTGCTTAAATGTAAAAGGTAAAAACTAATTGGTATATAGAAAATCCTGGGTACTTATGAGTAATATGTTGAAATAGCAAAGGTATTTTGCTAGACCTCCATAGATAAATACAGAGGCCACAGAACTTAAAAATAAGCAGCTGTAATTTATCAGCTGTACAAAATCAGAATGTTATCTATCTGTCAGAAATATAAGGAATTTCTACTAGGTATGACATTGATAGAACAAGACAGAATAAGACATAAAGATTAATGGCGAGGAAATAGAGGAAACTTGAACTGAATCTCACTCTGAAACCTTGGACTATGAGGAGTCAGAAAATATCAAGTCAAGGCCAGTAGGATGGAGTTTCCTTCAGAGTCAATGGCCAGGAGACAACAGGGCCAGAATAGCAGATCAAGTCATTTTGTCATATCAAGATGAAAGAACAAGAGTAGGGAAAATTCATAAAATGTATGAAGAACTGTACTCTAATCCAGGAGAATGATTTTAAGAGAGAAAGTTAGTGAGTATCAAGATACAAGAGAAAACTGCCAGGAAATTTTGGATTAATATTCTCGATGACATTTAAGAAAGCATCCCAGCTTCGGATATCTAAGTAAGCAGTCACAAAATCAGGTAGCTTCTGAGATAAGAGAAGAAAATATTAAACTAAAAACTCCATTGTAAATTTACCAACTACAATGGTGATAATTAACAACTTATACAAAAATTCAGGCAATCCACTCAAAGATTATAAGATTTGAAGATATCTGTGTGTACTGGAAACAACAGAGCATAATAGATACTGCTGCTGCTGTTGCTAAGTCACTTCAGTCGTGTCCGACTCTGTGCAACCCCAGAGACGGCAGCCCACCAGGTTGCCCTGTCCCTGGGATTCTCCAGGCAAGAACACTGGAGTGGGTTACCATTTCCTTCTCCAATGCATGAAAGTAAAAAGTGAAAGTGAAGTTGCTCAGTCGTGTCCGACTCTTAGCGACCCCATGGACTGCAGCCCACCAAGCTCCTCCATAGATACTGGTCAATAGCTAAAGAATAATGGAAAAATTCTGGAATGAAGCAAGGCATGACTCTAGATAAAAAGGTTTTTGCCAAGTAAGAATACTTCTTACCTAGTAAAATGTCAATTCTGGATGTATACAAATAGGAACAAAATTTTAATCTTCTATTTTTAAAATCCTTTTATTTTAAAAGGTCTGCAATCACCACAGCAGAGAAAAGAAAGAATTACCTAAATAGAGGCAAAAAAGGGGGGATCAGTTTGGAATCAGAATTCTCTTCTACAGCACAAAATACTAGGTATCAATGGCTTGAAGAAATGATTCTGAAATAAAAATTCCATGTACAGTCAATCGGTCTTGCAAGTTCAAGAGTAACCAAAAGTTATTTTAGACAAGTAAGCAAAAGACTGTGAAACCTATATTTTCTTCCTGTAAAATTGCTCAAAAACATACTCTAGCTAACTAAGCAGTGAATTCACATAAAGAAACAAACTATGGAAATTTCAGAATAAAAGCATTGATAGTGATAAAATGACCCAACCAAATACTCTTTGTATTTATAAGTATGGTTAATCTTTTAATTACAATAGAATATAATTACTAATAAGCCCTTAAACTTTAAGCAAAATATCAAAATGGCATCTAGAAGTTAGTCTTGAAAGAAATAATACTAAATTGGACCGAAATCCCAGCTAACATAAAAAAATTGAGAGGGTAAATAAAGAAGGAATGAAATTATGAATGCCAAAGTTTTAATCATATTAAAGACAAATTATCACATAATATTTTATTCTTGATATTTATAATGGAAGAAATAAATTTAATTATATTTTATATACTTTTAAAACTTTATCACAATGAAAAGATGTGGTCTACAACATTAGAGAAATTAAAAATAACTGCAACTGTAAAGAAATTTAAAGAAAAACAAAGAAACAAATAAATACTCTTACACTTTTTATACTATCCTAGTAAGAACAATCGCCTATAACAGTTACATATACTGATTTTCCTCTTTGCTTCCATATTTTTAAACACTACTTGAATAAACCTTAAAAAATTCAGAGCATCATGTGGCCTTTGTCTGTTTTTCTTCTTCCCATAACCTATGCTATAAGCTATTCATAAGACTAATTTCTGTACCAAAAATAAATAAAACATTCTGATCAAATTAAGCATCACTGGAATTTAAAGGACTGCTTTGAAGTTCTATTATGTATTTTTAAGGAAACAATGCTGTATCCAAAAAGAAAAAGATGTTAAAAAACCTTAAGAGAAGAGGTTGCAGTGTTTTGAACACATAGGGTAGTGAAGTAAATGAGAAAGCATGGTAATGGAGTAGAACATTTATCCATGGTGGTACATACAACTCTACAGAATATATACCTTGAAATCCTAGATCTCAGTATGAAAACCAATTATAATTACTTTAAAAATGATACTTCTTGATCTGGGAATTGAGAATCACTATCTACAGCAATGTTATTGCATGACTTATGACATCAGGCCATAATGCGTTCTGTATCATAACTCTTCCCATGGATTCTTCTTTCATTTGTTTAGAATATTAAATACACTGTCATAACTGAATTGGTTGTCTGCATCCACTCATCATAGACTCATTTGTCTGTCTAAAGCTCTCTTATTTTGTTAAGGAAGAAATTGCTATTTAAAAAATGTAAGCTGTAGCTCCAAGGCTTAGTTTTCACCTCTGTAAAGTTAAGATGTTGGATTAAATGACCCCTGAGTCCCTCTGAGCTCCAAATCCTATAATTCTACCATCTGATCACCTAAGGCTTATAGTATTCAATGAAGTTCTTACCATGTAGACTAACTGAAAAATATTTGTGAATAGCTAAAGTAAAAGCAATTTAACATTTAGATTTTTAAATGTCATAAGCCTAATTTTTAAAACTAGCTATACCAGAGTTTCCCATTCTTCTTTCTACAAAACAAGACATATTTCAAATTAAATAAACATACAGTCTGTTCAATAAACTTGTTTAAACTGTAGGTGGTAATTTGTCAGAATATCCAAATCTAAGTCATGAAGATAGAACTCGAGTTTTTTACAGAAACTATAGAAAAAGAATTTCAAGTATAAACACTATATCTAGATCTTCAGGTAATGAACTTGATTAGATCACCTTTGTAATAAATGAGCCAAAACATGGCAACTCTCCATCAAAATATATTCTGCTCTATTATATTGGCATTAGGCATGTTTTCACTTAAATATCAGAATCATATATACAATAACTCATTTAAATTGCTGGACCTGAAGATTCTATTACATTCAAGATCATCTACTGTGCTCAGAAAATGTAACTAATATTTTCCTTACAGTAACATGTCAAATGCCAGGAAAATTTGTCTCTACCCCACCTCCACCACCTCCCTGACACCCACATTAACTCAAGTCACCTAAGCACCATATGTTGTAATACATGTGTTAATGAGATGTCAAGTTGTACAGTTGAGACTTGTTACTTTGATGATCCCATGTTAGACTCCTAAAAGTGAAACTAATTAGAGCATATCCTGAGTGTGAATTTCACTAGGTATGGAGGGGAAAAGAAAACTGCATATATTGAGACAGAGTTAGACTTTATGTCCAGAGCTTTTGGAGCCTTTTCCCTCATTGTAAAAATTTAGAATGCTTCATCAAAAATGAGATTAAAAGCAAGAACAAAATTAGAAAGCTTAAAGCTTGAGCTTCTTTGTATTCCAAGGACAGAGAATTAGTAGATACAAGGAAAGAAAGACTGTGATTATGGTTTCACAGGTATATGCATATTCACAAACCCATCAAATTATATACATAAAATATGTCCTTTTTTTTTGTATACCAAGTATATCTTGATAAAGCTGTTAGGGAAAAGAAACTTTAGAAGATAGGTTTAGTTTATGGTATTCACTTTGGAAAATATGGAAATACAAGAAATAGACAAGAAATTTATTTCTTCCATTTATCTAGGATTCGTCATCATGATTTTCTCCATTGCTTTTGTAGGAAGAAAAAAAATTTCAAGGAGCAAGAGAAAAAAGAAATTATCTTTCAAGGTTCAATACAATTAACATTATAAATTAATACTTATCTAGCACTTTAACTTAAACTGAAGAAAGTAGAGAAAACCACTAGACCAATCAGATTTGACCTAAATCAAATCCTTTATGATTATATAGCAGAAGTGGAAAATAGATTTAAGGAACTAGATCTGACAGACAGAGTGCCTGATGAACTATGGACGGAGGTTCGTGACATTGTACAGGAGACAGGGATCAAGAGCCTCCCCAAGAAAAAGAAACACAAAATAGCAAAATGGCTGTTGGAGGAGGACTTACAAATAGCTGTGAAAAAAGAGATGCAAAAAATACAGGGGTAAAGGAAAGATATACCCATTCCAATGCAGAGTTCCAAAGAATAGCAAGGAGAGATAAGAAAGCCTTCCTCAGTGATCAATGCAAAGAAAGAGAAAAAAAATAGAAGGGGAAGGACTAGGTATCTCTTCAAGAAAATTAGAGATACCAAGGGAACATTTCATGCAAAGATTGGCACAATAAAGGACAGAAATGGTAGAGACCTACAGAAGCAGAAGATATTGACAGAAGTGGCAAGAATATACAGAAGAACTGAACAAAAAAGATCTTCACGACCCAAATAATCACAATGGTGTGATCACTCACCTAGAGCCTGATATCCTAGAATGCAAAGTCAACTGCGCCTTTGTTCACAAAGCTAGTGGAGGTGAAAGAATTCCAATTGAACTATTTCAAATCCTAAAAGATGATTCTGCGAAAGTGCTGCACTCAATATGCTAGCAAATTTGGAAAACTCAGCAGTGGCCACAGAACTGGAAAAGGTCAGTTCTCATTCCAATCCCAAAGAAAGGCAATGCCAAAGAATGTTCAAACTACCACACAATTGCATTCATCTCACACGCTAGTAATGTTCAAAATTCTCCAAGCCAGGCTTCAACAGTACATGAACTGTGAACTTCCAATGTTCAAGCTGGTTTTAGAAAAGGCAGAGGAACCAGAGATCAAGTTGCCAACATCTTCTAGATCATCAAAAAAGCAAGAGAGTTCCAGAAAAACATCTATTTTGCTTTATTGACTATGCCAAAGGCTTTGGCTGTGTGAATCACAACAAACTGTGGAAAATTCTTCAAGAGATGGGAATACCAGACCACCTAACCTGCCTCTTGATAAATCTGTATGCAGGTCAGGAAGCAACAGTTAGAATTGGACATGGAACAACAGACTGGTTCCAAATAGGAAAAGGAGTACGTCAAGGCTGTATATTGTCACCCTGCTTATTTAACTTATATGCAGAGTACATCATGAGAAATGCCAGGCTGGATGAAGCACAAGTTGGTATCAAGATTGCTGGGAGAAATATCAATAACCTCAGATATACATATGACACCATCCTTACGGCAGAAAGTGAAGAACTAAAGAGCCTCTTGATGAAAGTGAAAGAGCAGTGAAAAAGTGGGCTTAAAACTGAACATTCAGAAAACTCTGATCATGGCATCTGGTCCCATCACTTCATGGGAAATAGATGGGGAAACTGTGAAAACAGTGGCAGACTTTATTTTGGGGGGCTCCAAAATCACTGCAGATGGTGACTGCAGCCATGAAATAAAAGACGTTTGCTCCTTGGAAGGAAAGTTATAACCAACCTAGACAGCATGTTAAAAAGCAGAGACATTACTTTGCCAACAAAGGGCCGTCTAGTCAAGGCTATGGTTCTTCCAATAGTCATGTATGGATGTGAGAGTTGGACTATAAAGAAAGCTGAGCACTGAAGAATTGATGCTTTTGAACTGTGGTGTTGGAGAAGACTTTTGTGAGTCTCTTAGACCACAAGGAGATCCAACCAGTCCCTTCTAAAGGAGACCAGTCCTCAGTGTTCATTGGAAGGACTGATGCTGAAGCTGAAACTCCAATACTTTGGCCACCTGATGCAAAGAACTGACTCATTGGTAAAGACCCTGATGCTGGGAAAGATTGAAGGCAGGAGGAGAAGGGGATGACAGAGGATGAGATGGTTGGATGGCATCACCAACTCAATGTACATGAGTTTGGGTAAACTCTGGGAGTTGGTGATGGACAGGGAGGCCTGACATGCTGCAGTCAATGGAGTCACAAAGAGTTGGACATGACTGAGCGACTGAACTGAACTGAGAACTTTACAGTTTAAAAACTATGTTTTGGAGGATAGCCACTATTAGGAATGAAATGATCAGAAAAACATACTCTGAGCCATGGATGTTTAATAAATTTTGCAACATAGTATGACATCCCTTCTTCTCCTGATGGGAGATAAATTATCATGTTGGTCCCTAAACAAGATGCTATTTTTCTTGCTGAAAGACATAAGCTATGTAGACTTTCTAACCACTGAAGTGGGACAGCCAACAAAAACAAGAAAATTAGGAAAAGAATGCCATCCCCTGTTAAAAATCATAGTCAATATGCAGAACTTAATGGAAAAAACACACCTTCATCAAAACTAAAGATCTGAACTTCAAACTATAACATTAGCAGACTCTGAATAATATCGGCAAAGAATATCCAATGAGGCAAAGAGCTATCATATTCCAACGAAATTAGGAAACAGAAAAGAATTGTTAGTACCTAGGAAAATATGCATCTTGATGAAAGTGAAAGAGGAGATTGAAAAGGCTGGCTTAAAACTCAACATTCAAAAAACTAAGATCATGGCATCTGGTCCTATCTCTTCATGGCAAATAGATGGGGAACAGTGAAAGCAGAGACAGGCTTTACTTTGGGTGGCTCCAAAATCACTGCCAATAGTAACTGCAGCCATGAAATTAAAAGATGCTTGCTCCTTGAAAGAAAAACTATGACCAACCTAGACAGCATATTAAAAAGCAGAGACATTACTTTGCTGACAAAGGTCCATCTAGCAAAACTATGGTTTTTCCACTAGTCACATGGATGTGAGAGTTGGACCATAAAGATAGCTGAGTGCTGAAGATTGATGCTTTTGAACTGTGCTGTTGGAGAAGACTCTTGAGAGCCCCTTGAAGTACAAGAAGATCAAACCAGTCCATCCTAAAGGAAATCAGTCCTGAATATTCATTGAATTACTGACGCTGAAGCTGAAGCTTTGATACTTTGACCACCTGATGCGAAGAACTGACTCTTTGGAAAAGACCCTGATGCTGCAAAAGATTGAAGGCAGGAGGAGAAGGGGACGACAGAGGATGAGATGGTTGGATGGGATCACCAACTCGATGGACATGAATTTGAGCAAACTCCAGGAGTTGGTGATGGACAGGGAAGCCTGGTGTGCTGCTACCCATGGGGTTGCAAAGAGTCAGACATGACTGAGCAACTGAACTGAACTGAAGAAGAGATAAACCCAAACCAAAAGAGAAACACTTCCTTAATCTCAATAACTGAACTTTCTGTCCAGCTTTTTTGCTTTGTGAGTAAGAACTAGAAAATGCCAAAACTCCACTTCACAGTAGGATAGTGTATCCATGCATAAGCTAATTGTGTCACTTATGTAGCTCCCATTATACAATATGGTTTTCTTTTTTGGTGTTCTGAGACCAAGTCCAGTGTGTGTAGGGGGTGGAGGGATGGGATTGCCACACCAACAAGAATTTTCTGACACCAGCTAGGGATCCTACAATTCAACTCAATTCTGATACTGTCTATCCTGAGACAGTGTCAGATTCGAAAACTTAAAGGTCCAGTCCTACAAGAATGCCCCCATTCAAAACTTCAGATGTCAATCAGAAGCCCAGATTATCAACTGTGTTTCTGACTGACTGGCTATCAATCAGAGGTCTCTGTGGCCTCCTCTTTAAGTCTGATGAATTTGTTAGAGTAGCTCATAAAACTCAGGAAACCCATTGACTCAGTATCACAAGTTTGTTGTAAGAGGATTTATAACTCTGGAATTACCAGATGGGAGAGAGGCATAGGACGAGTATAGAGAAGGGGTAAGGAGATTCCATGCCCTCTCCAAGCTCTCCAGTCTCATATAATCTCCCTGTTCACCAACCAGGAAGATCTCCAAACCCCCTGCTTTTGTTTTTTTTTTTAATAGAGGCTTGTGATTGATTGACCCATTGGTCATTGGTGATTGATTCAACCACCAGCCTTTCTGCCTCCCAGAGGCTGGGAGTGGGGCTGAAAGTTCCAATCATCTAATTGCATGGTTGGTTTTTCCATAGATCAGTCCCCACTCTTAGATAGGTCCCAAAGTTACCTTACTAACACATAACAAAAGTCACATTTATTGGTCCTCTTAGGAAATTCCAAGGATTTTAGAAGCTCTGTGCCAGAAAAGGGGATAGAAGTAAAATCTATATTTCTTATTATAAGTCACAACATCCTACTTTTCTTAGTCAAGTTGACCCTTTTATTATCTTCAGAGGGTTTTGAGTTAGAGAATTTCTTCAACTATTTTTACAGATGAATGTACACTTTGGGAGATTCCTGACAGTTAAAATTTTGTATCCTGAGTGGATAAAGAATCCTTAATGAAGTTTAATTATCTCTGAATATTTTATATTATTGATGAAAGTGAAAGAGGAGAGCGAAAAAGTAGGCTTAAAGCTCAACATTCAGAGAACGAAGATCATGGCATCCGGTCCCATCACTTCATGGGAAATAGATGGGGAAACAGTGGAAACAGTGTCAGACTTTATTTTTTGGGCTCCAAAATTACTGCAGATGGTGACAGCAGCCATGAAATTAAAAGACGCTTACTCCCTGGAAGAAAAGTTATGACCAACCTAGATAGTATATTCAAAAGCAGAGACATTACTTTGCCGACTAAGGTCCATCTAGTCAAGGCTATGGTTTTTCTTGTGGTCATGTATGGATGTGAGAGTTGGACTGTGAAGAAAGCTGAGTGCTGAAGAATTGATGCTTTTGAACTGTGGTGTTGGAGAAGACTCTTGAGAGTCCACTGGACTGCAAGGAGATCCAACCAGTCCATTCTGAATGAGATCAGCCCTGGGATTTCTTTGGAAGGAATGATGCTATAGCTGAAGCTCCAGTACTTTGGCCACCTCATGCGAAGAGTTGACTCATTGGAAAAGACTCTGATGCTGGGAGGGATTGGGGGCAGGAGGAGAAGGGGACGACAGAGGATGAGATGGCTGGATGGCATCATGGACTCGATGGACATGAGTGTGAGTGAACTCCGGGAGATGGTGATGGACAGGGAGGCCTGGCGTGCTGCGATTCATGGGGTCGCGAAGAGTAGGACACGACTGAGCAACTGAACTGAACTGAACTGAGCAAATATAATCATATTTTATACTCACAAAATTCATGTGGAAATGAAGGTACAGGTATTATTAATTCTACTTTACAACAATGCTTTAAAGTTACTTATTCAAGCTCATACAGTTTATAAGCCTCATAACCTATTTGATACTGGCTGTTATAAATCTAGAACTAATTCTTAATCTTAAACTCTCTGAAAGCCTAAAAGTTTCTCAGGTAAAAGCACTTCAAAAGCTCTTTATTCTTCCATTTATTTTGTTTTTGCTGTTGTTTTTATTGGAGTATAATTGCTTTACAATGTTGCATTAGTTTCTGCTATACAAGGAAGTGAATCAGCTGTATGTATACATATATCCCCCCTCCATTGTTCTCAAAGCCAAGCCAAATTTCAGTATTTTTATATTTTTGTTTTGACTGCAACACTTAAATATTCTGATTTTTACTTTATTTCAGGTAATTGTTTGCATAAAATAAAACAAACCTATAGAACAATCAGTGGAGTGTATACACTCATATGACAGAATTTACTGACTTTCTCAGTTGACATATCAGAAGAGTCTTACATTAGGGAAATGAAACCACATGCCCACCAAAAGGGCTAAATTTCAATGAATGAAAATTTCATATGTTGATAAAAACATGGAGCACCTAGGCTGTTTAGAAAATCACTTTGGAAAAGTTGGCAGCATCTACCAAAGCTGAACAAAGTAATTCATTGCTTGCTGCATATTGAAGGGAATCACCTACATGCTAACACCAAAAGACACGTACAAGAAATTACACAGGTTCATTCATGGTAACACCAACATGAAAACAATCCAAATATTCAAGGGTGATCCACAAACCAAATCCAACCTGTCATTATTGGAACACAGCCACAGCTATCATTTACACATTGTCTATGACTACTGTAAAAATATAATATCAAAGATGAATAGTTGCAATAAAAACCATACAGCCCACACAGACTAAAATAATTAGTATCTTACCATTTACAGAAAAATTCTACTGATTCCTGATCTTCAGTATACTAGCCTAGAGATTTTTCCTTATTTAGTCATACAGTACAATACTATACAGCAATTAAAACAAATGAACTAAAACTACATGAAACAATATCAATGAACCTAACACACATAATCTTAAGTCAAAGACAGAAGCAAATACTCTTTACTCTATGATTCCATTTATGTAATTTTCAGAAAATAGCAAAACTTCTCTTTGGTGACAATGGATACTAGAAGGAAATGGCAACCCACTTCAGTACTATTGCCTGGAAAATCCCTTGGACAGAGGAGCCTGGTATGCTACAGTACATGGGGTCGCAAGGAGTCGGACACGACAGAGCGACTTCAATCATCAGTGATTAGAGGGGTCATGGTGGGACTTCTGGATGACGGAAAAGTTTGGATATAAATGTTATTAGTAAGTCAATTAAGATATTATTTTATTTGCAGAGTAAGGTAAACTTCCAAACTCATTCTATGAGGCCACCGTCACCCTAATACCAAAACCTGACAAAGATGCCACAAAAAAAGAAAACTACAAGCCAATATCACGGATGAACATGGATGCAAAAATCCTCAACAAAGTTCTAGCAATCAGAATCCAACAACACATTAAAAAGATCATACACCATGACCAAGTGGGCTTTATCCCAGGGATACAAGGATTCTTCAATATCTGCAAATCAATCAATGTAATTCACCACGTTAACAAATTGAAAAATAAAAGCCATATGATTATCTCAATAGATGCAGAGAAGGCTTTGACAAAATTCAACATCCATTTATGATAAAAACTCTCCAGAAAGCAGGAATAGAAGGAACATACCTCAACATAATAAAAGCTATATATGACAAACCCACAGCAAACATTATCCTCAATGGTGAAAAATTGAAAGCATTTCCCCTAAAGTCAGGAACAAGACAAGGGTGCCCACTTTTACCGCTATTATTCAACATAGTTCTGGAAGTTTTGGCCACAGCAATCAGAGCAGAAAAAGAAATAAAAGGAATCCAAATTGGAAAAGAAGAAGCAAAACTCTCACTGTTTGCAGATGACATGATCCTCTACATAGAAAACCCTAAAGACTCCACCAGAAAATTACCAGAGCTAATCAATGAATATAGTAAAGTTGCAGGATATAAAGTCAACACAGAGAAATCCCTTGCATTCCTATACACTAATAATGAGAAAGTAGAAAAAGAAATTAAGGAAACAATTCCATTCACCATTGAAATGAAAATAATAAAATACTTAGGAATATATCTACCTAAAGAAACTAAAGACCTATATATAGAAAACTATAAAACACTGATGAAAGAAATCAAAGAGGACACTAATAGATGGAGAAATATACCATGTTCATGGATCAGAAGAATCAATATAGTGAAAATGAGTATACTACCCAAAGCAATCTACAGATTCAATGCAATCCCTATCAAGCTACCAGCCGTATTTTTCACAGAACTAGAACAAATAATTTCAAGATTTGTATGGAAATACAAAAAACCTCGAATAGCCAAAGCAATCTTGAGAAAGAAGAATGGAACTGGAGGATTCAACTTGCCTGACTTCAAGCCCTACTATAAAGCCACAGTCATCAAGACAGTATGGTACTGGCACAAAGATAGAAATATAGATCAATGGAACAAAATAGAAAGCCCAGAGATAAATCCACACACCTATGGACACCTTATCTTCGACAAAGAAGGCAAGAATATGCAATGGAGTAAAGACAATCTCTTTAACAAGTGGTGCTGGGAAAACTGGTCAACTACTTGTAAAAGAATGAAACTAGAACACTTTCTAACACCATACACAAAAATAAACTCAAAATGGATTAAAGATCTAAACATAAGACCAGAAACTATAAAACTCCTAGAGGAAAACATAGGCAAAACACTCTCTGACATACATCACAGCAGGATCCTCTATGATCCACCTCCCAGAATACTGGAAATAAAAGCAAAAATAAACAAATGGAATCTAATTAAAATTAAAAGCTTCTGCACAAACAAAGGAAACTATAAGCAAGGTGAAAAGACAGCCTTCTGAATGGGAGAAAATAATAGCAAATGAAGCAACTGACAAACAACTAATCTCAAAAATATACAAGCAACTCCTGCAGCTCAATTCCAGAAAAATAAATGACCCAATCAAAAAATGGGCCAAAGAACTAAATAGACATTTCTCCAAGGAAGACATATGGATGGCTAACAAAGATGATGAAAAGAGGCTCAACATCACTCATTATCAGAGAAATGCAAATCAAGACCACAATGAGGTACCATTTCACACCAGTCAGAATGGCTGCGATCCAAAAGTCTGCAAGCAATAAATGCTGGAGAGGGTGTGGAGAAAAGGGAACCCTCTTACACTGTTGGTGGGAATGCAAACTAGTACAGCCACTATGGAGAACAGGGTGGAGATTCCTTGAAAAATTGCAAATAGAACTGCCATATGAGTCAGCAATCCCACTGCTGGGCATACACACCGAGGAAACCAGAATTGAAAGAGACACGTGTGCCCCAGTGTTCATTGCAGCACTGTTTATAATAGCCAGGACATGGAAACAACCTAGATGTCCCTCAGCAGATGAGTGGATAAGAAAGCTGTGGTACATATACACAATGGAGTATTACTCAGCCATTAAAAAGAATATATTTGAATCAGTTCTAATGAGATGGATGAAACTAGAGCCAATTATACAGAGTGAAATAAGCCAGAAAGAAAAACACCAGTACAGTATACTAACACATATATATGGAATTTAGAAAGATGGTAATGATAACCCTGTATGTGAGACAGCAAAAGAGACACAGATGTATAGAACGGACTTTTGGACTCTGAGGGAGAGGGAGAGGGTGGGATGATTTGGGAGAATGGCATTCTATCATGTATACTATCAGGTAAGGAAAACAATAAAAGATATTATTTTATATTTTAGGCATTTCATCATAATTTTCCCGACTGGAAATTCCACAAGGGGCAGAGCTAGGCCTCATTTACCATCTAAACAGAGTCTGAAGAAGAGGATATTGGCTCCTGGGTATTTAATATTTTTATGCCTTTGGAAAAACTATCCCTGCAATAGGGAACGGTGACTCAAACAGCTTACCTGAGGAAAAGAAAAAACCCTCAAACTATTTTAAATCAGCCTTTCTGTTCTAATTTTACACAAATCAAGCTTCTAATTAAATGTGACTTGCCTTGGAGTTTTTCCTATAAGAAAATAATTCTCTGATTATGATGATTTGAATTGCAAGTTACATTTCCCATTGTTTTTTTAATTCATGCATTAGTTAATCCTTGCAAAGGGCATGCATTTCAAAAGGATTGCCCAAACTAGTTTCTGATTTTGCAGACAATGAATATCTCCCTATGTAGACCCTTTGGGAGATGGCCAGTTGACCTCTCTTGCTAACAGCTAGACCTCATTGCAGCTCATTCAGTTTAAACTTTAACCCTGTGAATTGGTATTTTGTGGCTTGTTTCATTACTGATTTACTAATGAATAGTAAAATAGTAAAATATTGGAGAAGGCAATGGCACCCCACTCCAGTACCCTTGCCTGGAAAATCCATGGATGGAGGAGCCTGGTAGGCTGCAGTCCATGGGGTCGCGAAGAGTCGGACACGACTGACTGACTTCACTTTCACTTTTCACTTTCATGCATTGGAGAAGAAAATGGCAGCCCACTCCAGTGTTCTTGCCTGGAGAATCCCAGGGACGGGGGAGCCTGGTGGGCTGCCATCTATGGGGTCGCACAGAGTCGGTCACGACTGAAGCAACTTAGCAGCAGCAGTAAAATATTTTCTTGTTAGTTATTGGTCAAAACAGTCATTATTTTCCTTTAACTGTTTGATTTTCAAAGATTTACTGCCTTAGTAATGTTATTAGGCATTGGGTCAAAAAATGTCTACAGCAAAATACATTTTCAATTTTATTATAAGATTGAAGTATAAAATTCCATTTTATGTATACCAATTCAGTTTACACAAAGCTTGTGTGGAAAATAATCATTCAATATAATAATGTTTATAATACATTGACTGAATATATTATTGAGCCTACTTTTCCATTGTAATGTAACATAACAAGATATGTATGAGCCAAAAACTCATCTTTCATTGGCAGAGTTCCTTCACAAGCAGAGGGTTTAGTGCCTTTTAGACGTCTCTCCTTTGATCATGTTTTGTAACTCTGAGAAGTATGCCACATCATAAAATGAAAACTATCAAAACTGAGGATGTGACCATGCTGCCTTTCCATCCCATCCCCTCATCACACACATACAGACACACACATACACACACACATACCCCATTGCCCACCCCCCCCACACACAGATACACACACACACTCCATTCATCCTTTCCCAGTCTATGACAGCCTTTACAAAAGTACTTAAGACAATCAACATTTGTTTAAATTTGTGGGCATAGACTCCTTTCTCCCTGAATATTTAACTGAAACAGGCTGTGATCACAAATGCCAAAACTGTGATATTCCTGGTTGCCTCCCAAAGCTGCCTGGGCCAAGTGCAGTGGGATATCATTCCTGCTGGATCATCATCTCTCAGTGCTCTTTTTCAAGAAGAGAATATTTGGAATGGGTGTTAAGCCAGAGAAATTAATCTAAAATGGTAGTAGCTGTTCTTTCTCCTTTAAGGGAGCCAGTTAAAAGAATTCTGGCCAGAATTTTCTCAATAGCTTTCAAACATAGTAAAGAAATTAAGTTTGTATCTCCCAATAATTCTTCTTGAAGGAGTTCATTTCTCATTATCATTTTCTCCATCACACCTCACCTCCCCAACGACTGCCTATTTTGAATGAGATATTGGAAAGCTAACCAGCAGAGCCTAAGAAGTGCATGAGCTCCCTCTTGTGGGTCTTGGAAGTCACTTCTGAACCTAGAAGCTCCAGCCACTCAAATTGAATGTAGGTAAATTTGAAATTAAGTCGTTGTCTCTAAGAGAAGGTCTAATGTCTTGTCTCATCTTCACCAAATATCTCACCAAATGAACAATTCCCATTTTAAGCTATTCTTAGTTGTTCTGGGAATTTATCTTGACTCTCCAAATCAATCCTAGAACCATCATTGTAAGTAAAAAATTAAGCTTTAGAAACTTACTTGTGACAATGCATGCCTACTATTTGCTTTACTAAATTTATATTTTACAAAGGACACTCATATAACTCTATTTTATTTGAACTACAGGATGACTCTGAAAATGCAATATTACCATTCTCAGTTTCAGGTTTGAGATCAGCAGGGGTCAGCTGCTGCTGTTGCTGCTGCTGCTGCTGCTAAGTCGCTTCAGTTGTGTCCGACTCTGTGCGACCACATAGACGGCAGCCCACCAGGCTCCCTCTTCCCTGGGATTCTCCAGGCAAGAACACTGGAGTGGGTTGCCATTTCCTTCTCCAATGTATGAAAGTGAAAATTGAAAGTGAAGTCACTTCAGTTGTGTCTGACTCTTAGTGACCCCATGGACTGTAGCCCACCAGGCTCCTCCATCCATGGATTTTCCAGGCAAGAGTACTGGAGTGGGGTGTCATTGCCTTCTCTGAAGCAGGGGTCAGACATAAACCTAAATCTTTTGGCACCAAATCTAACATGCTTTCTATCCCACCGGATCCTCACTCTTCCACATTTGCAATCTTACCATTCCTCCTCTCAAAGTAAGATTCTTTCTCAAGTTTCAGATCACTGTCCCAATATCTCTTTCTTCAAAAGTTTCCTACCAGATATATGATTGGAAGCCATATGTTTCTAACTCTTAAAACATGCATCAGTTAATGCTAATACCTCTCTCCATAGTGACAATATCTTTGAACAAGAATTTAAGATAATTGTGGTATGTTTGGAAATGCATTTGAAGAGGATAGAGTATTTTGGAAATAGAGTCCCTCAAGAATTCAAATCTTGAAGTTTCCACTTCTACATCCTTTTTTTGTTTGATTATGCAGAAATAACTACTGAATTTGAGGGAGACTAAGTTGATATATCATTTATTCAAGCAAAACCATTGGCTGAACTGTAATCAAATGACAAATGATACCTGCTACTCACCATAAAATTCATTACAAGAAACAGTACAGTGAGATAAGTGACACTGTACTTACTCCTTGTTCCCTCAGTCCAGTTCATATCTGCTCACAGCCAGAAAGCTGTGCTGAGTCTGACAACCAACTCATTCATTTACTAATCGTATCCTTAATCTCTCTGAGACTTAGTTTCCTCACTTGTAAAATTAAGGTAATAATAGAACTTGCCTTATAGAACTGCAGGAAGAACTAAATAACACAATGCATAAAAGTACCAAACATTGTCTGGCACAGATTAAGTAGGCAATAAATGTAACTCTTTCTGCTGCTGCTAAGTCACTTCAGTCAGGTCTGACTCTGTGTGACCCCATGGACAGCAGCCCACCAGGCTCCTCTGTCCAAGGGATTCTCTAGGCAAGAATACTGGAGTAGGGTTGCCATTGCCTTCTCCGAACTCTTACTAGTACTATTAATATTATTAATCCAAGAGCTCTGTAAATGCCTTAATTCTTTTTGCTTTGGTCCCATTTCTGATGTCCAAATAGCTTGCCTAGTTTTGATCTCTCTCTGAACACATCCATTTGCCCTGGTCTCTAACCCTTTTTTCTTGATCTCTGCTGCCTTTTATTATGTACTTTCACCTTAAGTAGTGATGGCTCAATAGCACCCCTCTGGACCTCCCTGCCAAGTTGGCTTCCATTGCCTTTATCACTGGCTCTGCTGCATCCTCTCCGCTATATTTTATATCTGCCTTTATATATGCCTTTTATTATTTTTCATTTTATTAGTGCCCCACTGAACCTCCCTGCCAAGCTGGCTTCCATGGTCTTTATCACTGGCCCTGCTGCATCCTCTCTGCTATAGCTGAAACTCCTAATCCTCACGGCACATGGATAGCCTTATGCTGCTGCCATAAGGTCCTGTATGAAACCAGAACAAGGATATGTGCACCAACTGGAATTCTAAGTCTCCACTTAATGAACAGTCCTTTGCAGTACTGCTCAAACACTGACCAACAAATTTGCAGCTCAACAGAAACCCAACAACACAAGATGTCATGTAGCCATTCACAGAATCATTCATTCATTCCCTAAGTACAACAGAAGATCCAAAAACCTACTACAAACAGACTGCTGATCACCCCTATTTTCTTCCTCCTTATCTCCACACTTGAGGCTCAAAACAGCACACACAGGGAACTTCTCTGGTGGTTGGGTGGTTAAGACTCCATGCTTCCAATTCAGGGTGCAGAGGTTTGATCCTTGGTTGGGGAACTAGGATCCCACATGCCAAGTGGCATGGCCAAAAAATTAATAAATAAATTATTAAAACGAAAAAAAGAAACCCAACACAAACAACTACTGGAGTGAATGCCTAGCCCTCCGATACACACAGGGGAAATTCAAAGATATAAAAGGATGCTGTGGACTTGTCTGATACAGAAGAAAAAATTAAACCCTAGGAAAAGGGGGAACACAAGGCAGAAACTTTAGAACCATCAAAATAATAGCTAAGATGCAAGAAAATGGGAGTGGGTGCCAAGAGAAACGAAGAGCCTGAATTTCTGCATAACAAACGTCCACATTAAGGATCATCCAAATCTTTGCAATGAAGCCTTACATACTTTCTAATGAATAAGAAATAATTTGCTAGATCAAAGCAAGTAATAACTACTTTCTCATGTTAGTAGCTCCATTCCATCTGGTTTTGATTTAATCACCAGGAATGCTGAATAAACAGCTGCTTGGACAGGATCTCCATGGGATGTTTCTGCACCTACATTCATTGCAGAATTATTCAGAGCAGCCAACAGGTGGAAGTAACCCAAGTGTCCATTGTCTTTACAGGGCCTCCACTGCAAATACTGATATTTTCTGACTCTCTTTTGGGACAATCTCCGTGTTTGGATTAATAACCTCATAGCACATGATATCTTCATAAATTCTTCATAAGTTACAGCTAAGTAGCAGGAACTCTTCAAAACACTTTACAAACAATACCTTTTTCCTTTCTCAATGAAATATGTCCTCAGTAAACCTATGAGAAAGATATTATCATTATTAACCCTAATTTGTGAATGATGAAATTAAGATTTAGAGAGATTAAATAGCTTGCCAAAAGTTACACAGTAACTAGAACAAAGATTTCACACACTCCATGCTTACTCACTTACTTTCCATGCACCCAATTTTCAAAGCCCTGGGGAAACCCAGATTAACTCATTATTCATTTTACCAAAACAATATTATAATCTCCTCAGGATATTTAAAATGCCCCTGAAGCCTTCATTCATTTGTTCAGTCACTCATTCATTACTTTATTCATTCCATAAGCATTATTCCAGGAACTGGGTATGCAGTTATTTACATACAAAGCCCTTACTTTCATGGAACTTATAGTCTAGTCCATGTTCAAGGGGCTTTAAAATCTGCATGCACAAAAAAGGGTTTTTACAGAGAGGGGCAGAATGTTCTGTCTCCACACTAGGGACAGAGAGGCAGTGTAAGACAGAAAATCCATAAGATTTACTGTGGAAAAAAGCAACCATTTCTTGTAAAGAACAACATTTCCATTACTTCTATTTGGATTAAGGTTTACAGACCCAATTTACCTAAGTTACATGAATTCTCACGAATATTCTCAAGTATGTCCTATGATATAGAGTTAGTCGTGTGTGTGTGTGTTGTGTGTGTGTGTGGTTGTGCTCAGTGGCTCAGTCGTATCTGACTCCTTGCGACCCCATGGACTGTAGCCCCGCCCAGGCTCCTCTGTCCATGGAATTTTCCAGGCAAGAATACTGGAGCAGGTTGCCATTTCCTACTCCAGGGGGCCTTCCCAACCCAGGGACTGAACTCCTGTCTCTTCCTCTCCTGCGTTGGCACACAGATTCTTTACCACTCATCACCTAGGATGCAACTGTGATTAAAACTTGAAAGATCACAATCCTAGGAGTATGGTCAGGGTTTTTTTTCTTCTAAATGCTTATCTTTTCATTAACCCAGTCATAAGCTCAGAGGTCCTTTATACATAGCAAACAGAATTTCACAAAATATATCAGTATTAGAAACAAAGGCAATGTCTCAACAAATGGAGATTTGTTTTCTCCTCACAACAGATTTTTCTCTAAATTATAGTCACCAAGTGGCAAAAACTGAAGCAGTACTGCTGGTAAGTTCGCAAGACTTAAGACTATAGAATCTCCAACTGGACAACTTTCATGCCCCATTTCATGTACAGATTCAAAATCCTGGTATACCCTCATTTTACTTGATAAGGGCTGATTAACTTTGCAATTAAGCTATATAGTTTTGGGGCATAGCTCTGAAAGAATACCCATCTACTTACTGCTACTTAAAAAGTCTTACTTTCAGTATAATAGCCTTTTCCGTTAGTTTCAATTGGATAGAGCAGACAATTTCTCATGGCACCATTTAACACAAGCACAGTATATGAGTCCACCAAGGAACAAGCAACTCTCTCAGTGTGCAGTTAATGAATCAAAGTTTAGGACGACAAATTGGCTCGCTGAGGCAAAATAGTTAATTAACTTTTAGTCACAAATATTCATCCTGCTTTCCTGGCATAAACAAGTCTCATAAACTCTGTTTACTTACTCAAGTGTTTTTCTTCTCTCCTCCATCCCTAGGCATCATTCAGAGCTCTTTAATATATCATGTCAGAGTAGCTTCATAATTTTAATCCAATTTTTTATGTTTTCAGCCTCCAAGACAAAAAAAAATTACATCACTTCATCATTAATGTAAGTTCTGTAAACACCGGACTATCAAATAGAAAAAGAAAGAAAGAAAAGCCTCCAACGTTTAATTCTGTAGCCTCTATGACTTTGAATGCTAATTGAATCAGACTTTGTGTTTCTTAAAGCAAACACATTAATTCTAAATGTTCGGTTAGCTCAGGCTGTTTAGCCTGTCAGGTAAGGCCGCAGATTAATGTGATAGCAGTAGCTGGTGTGTCCAATTAGCAAAGAGGTTTAATGGCAGCTACTCCAGACTCTCTTGCCTCTGGTATTTTACAGAGGCACCATTTCCTTAAAACAACATTTTACATATTAGCTAATAAGAGAACTATGTCAACAGCTTTGATGAATATACACCTGAACAGTCGTTACATTATATACTCTCCAGCCACTCTTCCAAAGTCACCTTTCCCTAATTCCCACCCCACCAATTATTATGTTTCTTCTAGAGAGAAGGGTGTCTATTTGTTATCTTCTGTCCTTGGCCTGTGTTTTCTAAAGAAAGACTGTCTGCTACAGTGAATGCTTGCATTTAACAGCTACCAACACTAACTGCAGTTTGCATTTTGTTCTTTGCAATGTTGCCACAAAGTTTACTTTTGTTCTAGCTCTGGGCCAGATTTCTTAAACCTCAAGTCATCATCATTTTATGAGATGATTTTTCCAAAAGCAAATTACAGGTTGATGAATTAAGTAAGTGTTGGTTAAGAAATGGTGCTTATTTTTGGAAGAGACTCATTTGTATATGAGAAGACAGGTTAATGTCTTTCTCTGTATGTTTAGGAATAGACATAGCATACTAGAGAAGGTAACCTTCAACTGGAAAATAAATTAGTTTCAAAAAGTTTACTCTAAGTTGACATATTTTCCCATAGGTAAGCTAAACATATTTTAATTTATGTATGTATTTAACTTAGGTAAGTTCAACTTATTTTTCCATGATACCAATCCTAAACAAGATTGATATTGTTTAATTCAGCAAACCTGTGTTGGAACTCCTACAAGGCATCAGGTGATTTTCTAAGAACCAGGAGTAAGGGCCAGGAGATGAATAAGATAGAGTGCTGTCCTCAAGGATTTGCAAGGTAACAAGACAGAATTTATTTTTATGGTAAATTCATTCAAAACTTTTCCTTGAAAGGTCAAAACATGTATCACCTTTAACTCTACTCATGGACTCCTCATATCCCTCTGCCTACCACCTGGAGCAAAGACTCTCCCAAGTATAATTCCAAAGCAGTATAATTCCAAAGAAGTATAGTAAGTGCATAGAGTGTTAGTGAAGGGAAAAGGGTATTAATCTGAAAAGGGGAAGGGTGATGAGGATATGAGTGAATAGGTAGGTTTCCTAAAGGAGATGACTGCTCAGTTGAGTTATAAAGGATGTAAGGAGTTTATTAAGCCACTGATCCTCAAAAATTATAAACTTCATAGCAGCAGCATCATTATCTGAGAACTTGTTAGAATTATTCATTATTGGGCTCCACACCAGAGTGACTGACTCAGAATCTCTGAGGGTGGGAGTCAGCAATCTGAATCTTAAGAAGGTGACTCTGATGCAATAGGTAAGGTTTGAAAACTACTATATTAAGGCAAGTTTTCAGGCAGTAACACAGGAGGAGGGGCTGCTACTTTTTCATGGAGTGAATTGTGTAAGCAAACACTTGGAATGGTTGTAGTAGATCTCCCAGCTGCTCTGAGGATGGGTTGTTAAGAGCTCCCAGTTGCATTCTTCTGAGAATTGTTCTCAACCTATGGGAAAGAACTTGCCTGGAAATGCCTAAGTTACTCCCTGTTCCAAAAGTGACCCACCACCAATAATACACTGATATGGCCAGTCCCCTTACCTCAGGGTAGGAAAGCTTTGTGGTATAATTCATGCTCCAAAAGCTCCCCATAGGATCAGCTGAACCCACATCTTGGCCTGGCCTCTTTCCCTGTCCTGTTGTGCTTCCCTTGTTCCATTTCAGGTTTCTCCTGAAAGCACTTCCTCAGTAACTACTGGCACAAGAATCCGCATCTCAGGCTGTTTCCAGGGAACCAAACCCAAGACAGTGGTATACAGCATAGGAATGCTTGGAGAACTTCAAAGGGTTGCATTGATGGAGCATAAAAGTATAAGTTCTGACTGGTAAGACTGGAAGGAGCCAGTTTATAGACTGGGTAACAGGGTTCTTTGGGCAACAATTCCCAAAAGCATCAAAATTCACAGAAACACTCATTGAACTTCAATACATACCAAGTACTGATGTGAGTAGAGGGAGGGAAATCACTCAAATACCACCTTGGATGGCAAGGAAAGTATCTTCCCTGTTTACAATAAATAACAATTCACATCCCATCTCTCACCAGTCACCAAAAATAAGGAGACTCCTAGATCCAAGCCACAGAGGTCAGGGGCTGTGTGATCATTTGTAGAGACCTATTCTTGGTGATATGGAAGGGAGAGAAGGACTGACAAAGTGAAGAGCTGGGGTAACCCTCTACGCAATGCAAAATTGTAAGGATTAGACGCTGGGTTGAGGATGGCAACCAAAGGAATGATATTCAAAACAGGCCAATCATGGGCTTCCGTTTTCCTTCTGTGTCTTCTTTAGATTCTCCTTGCCTTGACTCTGGGAGCTCCTGCTAGTGCAAACTACTAGGACCAAATTTCCAAACTATCTAGGGGATCTTAATAGTTCAACACATTCTTTCCTTCTAAGAGCCTCTGCTTTGCCTTCTACTCCACCAGTGATTGCTCCTAACCAGGATATCTTTCTCATCTGTTCCAGTGCAGTCTGAGAATCAGGTCAACACTCCAAGCTTCTCCCCTTCTCCAGTCACTCAAATAAGCACACATACCTTTAGAGCATGCTCTAAGGGTTTTTTTCTTCCTGTCAGAACAGTAAAAAACAGGGCAGGAAGATGCACTAGATTATTATTTTGACATTTTGATTGCGTGTCTTCCCCAGCATCATTTCCTCTTATTATAGCAACCATCCTCAGTTTCTTTTTGACAGTCCTCAATGCCTTCCCTCTCAATTCATTTATCCTGAAAGGGTCCATTACTATTTACACCAAACAAGGGGGCTCTATTCTGCAAACATGAAGGAATGGAGACTCTGTAGCTACCGTGCCCCCACAAACAGAGAGAATGATCTTCCAGAAACTATACAAGAACACTGAGCAGGATGGTAGCACTGCAGGTGAAGGAAAACTGCTTGGTCCCTGAATTCAGCCATGTCTGAAGCCACACCGCCCCTCAGTTTTTCAGCATTGTGAAATATTAAATTCTCTTTTTCCTTTTAAGCCTCTTTGAAACAGTTTTCTTAGCCCTTTCAACAGAGAGTCCTAACTGATCTAAGATGCCTTCCAATTTTCAGATAGTATATATGACTATATATAAAGCTAATCTTCCTTTGGCTTCACTTACTGAAGGACCTTTAAATGTCTTCCTCTTCCTTCATTCATTTATACACAGTATCCCAAACACGTGTTCCAAGTAAAATTAGATGGGGTTGTTGCACCATGCAAACTATAAAAGGAAGGAGATGTGTGTGCATGTGTGCTAAGGCACTTGGCTGTGCCATGCTGTCGCTTAGTCATGTCCAACTCTTTGCGACCCCATGGACTGCAGCCCACCAGGCTTCTCTGTCCATGGAGATTCTCCAGGCAAGACTACTGGAATGGGTTGCCATGCCTTCCCCCAGGGGAAATTCCCAACCCAGGGACCAAACCCATGTGTCTTATGTCTGCCTGCACTGGCAGGCAGGTTCTTTACCACAAGCGCCACCTGGGAAGCCCCAAATCCCCAAGTGAGGATCATAATGTCTCTCATTCCCCTCATATGAGTGACTGTAGAAATGCTATTTTCATGGAGTAACTGTGGGGCAACACTACACGAAATACATTTCAGAAAATGGGTACCCAGTTGAAATTCCAGGCCTTTTTCTATTCCAAACTGCTTGGCATTAAGGGGTCCTTTAGCTCCCACCTGGGCTTTTGATCATTCCATCTGGTATGCTCCCAAATGACTCTACCAAAAATAAGGTTGGAGGACTGGGTAAAAGGGAATTATAAGCAAAAGAGAGGGATAAATAAGGGTGCTCCACGCCACCCTAATTTGGAAGAAATTTTCATTACCCTTGGGCAGATTGTAGGTCTCCAATGTAATGTGGTCATTTTTATCTTCACTGCTTCATGCGGTGTACATTTGTTGAACTTAAGAATATATCCATGAAAACTTCTAAAACACACACACAAAAACAAAAAACAGAACCAAAATCCTCTGCCCAGAATACAAAAACTACTACAGCAGTTAATTACCTTCAATACATCTGAGCAGAACAGATTTTAGAAAGACATGTATAAGGTTTTGGCTGTACTTTCTAAAATGTTTTTGATGGGCTTTTCATGTTTTAAAAGTCTGACAGCTGCTCCTGAAAATGAAATACTGTTTGTCAGCAAGCTACAGTTAACTCATTTCAATAAATAGGTAATTTGTTCCCTTAGAAAACAGTTGAAAGCATTCAATGACATTTGAGCCGAAAGGAAAACTGAGTAATTTTTGGCTGGGGGAGGAAAAATTTTACATGCCATTTCACCCCAAGCTCTCTGAAAGTAAGAGAGGGATTGGACACATGAGGGCAGACTATTTTGGTGTCTCCAGTGAAAAGGATCAAAATGTAAATGATTTTCTTTTACAGCCTGACTTAGTGAAAAGAGGCCACCATATGAAAACCTGATTCCTCTGTGTGGCCTTTTGCATTCACTTTAAAGAGATGTGGCCTCTAAAGCATCTCTCTGAACCTTACACTTTCGTGCTTTAAGAGATATTCTAACTGGATAATGTGGAAATCAGACATTTTCTTCCAAGAGCTTCTCAGTCAAGATAATGCCTCCTCTAACACTCCTCGGATGCAGTCAGCAGTTTACTGGACCGGATCAGAGATCGTTCTAGTTTTCTCCAGCTTTTGGTACTCCCAGTTGCGTGTGTATCCACTCCACAGTTAGACATTCAAACACACACAATCTATATCTGGTCAGGAAAACAGAAACCCCTGAGACATTTCAAAACACAAAGGACTTGGGGGTTCCCTGGCTGTCCAGTGGTTAGGACTCTGAGCTCTCACAATGGCGGCCCAGGTTCAATCCCTGATGGGAGAACTAAGATCCCACAAGCCACACAGTGTACACACACACACACACACTCACACACACACACACACACACACACACAAACAGCTTAATATAGGAAATTAGTACACAGGTGTTGGATGACTAAAATAGGGAGAAGGGAGCTGTGAGGTAGACCAGGCAAGAAGCAGTTACTACCCTAAGACTGAGAGAAGAAAAGGCAGAGAGGAGTTTACAAGGACCCATGAGCATGAACCAGGAGCCTTAGGAATTGGTGCTCAGCCCTCTAAGGATAAGGCATATCATTGGCCATGGCTGGTATCCCAAGAGGGTATGAAGACACTGTTCATAGGGTGCTAAAAGTAGTTAGAGTTTGGAACCAATTTTTGCCACTAGGGCCTCCTACTATGTTGTCATTGTTGTTGTTTAGTTGCTAAATTATATCTGGCTCTTTTACAACACCATGGACTATAGCCCACCAGGCTTCTCTGTCCACAGGATTTCCCAGGCAAGTATACTGGAGTGGGTTGCCGTTTCCTTCTCCAAGGGAATCTTCCTGGATCAGGGATTGAGCCTATCTCCTGCATTGGCAGGTGGGTTTTTTTACTACTGAGCCACCAGGGAAGCCCACTTGACACTGTAGAAACAGGTAAAACAGGAGAGAAGTCCTCTCCCTCCTCCTCACACGTTCCAGTCTCTCTCTAGTGCCCCTATTGGCAGATCCTAAAAGACAACAGGGACTTCCCTGGTGGCTCAGTGGTAAAGAATATGCCTGGCCAATGCAGGAGACGCAGGTTTGATCCTCAGCTTGGGAAGATCCCTTGGAGAAGGAAATGGCAACCCACTACAGTATTCTCATCTGGAAAATTCCATATGGACAGAGGAGCCTGGCAGGCTACAGTCCACAAGGTCAGAAAACAGTTACACACAACTTAATGACTTAATAAAAAGAGAACAACCTTGGCAAAGAAGTCATAGGAGAGTTGACTTGGAGCTGAGGGAAAATAGGTAAACGACAAATTCTCCTAAGGGAAAGATGACTGACTTTGGGCAAGGTGCATAAACTCACTGGCATTAATTTCCTCTTCTGGGACAGTTACATCTACCTTGGATGGTAGTGTCACATATACAAATAGATAATCTAAATAAAGGGCTTAGTATAGTGCCTGAACCATAATAGATTCCCAATAAATAAAAATTGACTTCCTTCTTTTCCTCCCTTATTCCTCATCTTTCCTAGTGGAATAAAAGGCTTTCTACCTTGTAAATGGACTCCTGGGCATCAGTAAACACCTGTAAGCTCACTGGCAAGGCAATATCTCCTCTAAGTTGGAGAGGTTTTATTAGCCTAGTAAGATTCTCAAGAGTTTCAAGGAAAAGATATGCAAATTGCTTCCAATTCATTGCTTACAATGAATTCATTGTAAGGATACACGGGACATAGAAAGGAAGGTCTTAGAAGAGCAGCTTCCTGCTCAGGAATGTGTGGCAAAGGAAAGACACCAGGAAAATCGGCCTAACTTTGCTAGGGACAAGAATTTTTGCCTGTGTGACCTGACTATTTCTTCACTTAACATCTGTGTTTCCCCCAAGTTGCGAATTTAAATGCAGTCTTTTGCCCCTCTAGGTATGAAGTGTTGCTACTGAGCAGAGTTCACAACAAGTCTTCTCAAAGAGTGTTGACCTCTGAACCCCAGCTTACATGGGACAGATTCCAGTTTATATAGCTTCCCCTATATAATCACTGAGCTAAGGTAGCAAGGTTCAGCTTGATCTCTGAAAGGCCCTCTCCTTATCCATCCACCACAAAGCAAAATACTAAGTGTTTTCCCCACAAACTAGACCTTACTGGCTCTTTCTGTCCTAACATGAAGAAATATTTTCTACTCTTTTCTTTTTTTTTTTTTTTTCTACTCTTTTCTTATAACTATCCTGTTTCAGAACTATTTCTCATTGAGAAAAGTTTCATGAAGCACTGTGAGAAGCAGTGTATAAGAGTCCACCAAGATAAGTGGATGTCTAGAAAATAAAATAATTTGTCTTTCAACCACATCATGACATGGATCTCAGAAGTGGGGAGCAAAGCAAAAGAGAAGGACATAATGCCTAGATCTCTAAACTGAAGGATTAAATGACTGTGGTGGTAACAGAAATAGAGAAAACAGTGATTGGGTTTGCTTGTGATGAATGAGTTGTAGAAAACTTGAAGGAGGTACTTGTGGAGTGTCCAAATACACTGTTAAGCATGATATAGAGATAAGAGCTTTGAAAAATCAGAGAATGAATCCTGTCTTATTTTGTTTTATTTTTAGTGCAATGATTTCTAAGCTTTCTGGTATCATATGTCAGTTTGAACATCTAATTACAGCTATATATACTCAGTAAAAAAGCAAAGAAAATATCCAGATGTATATATAGCTAAATAGTATGTAAACTTTTAGAAGACCTTCAGAACTTGCAGGTTAAGTTCCATCATCTCACCCATGTAATGAAAAATTATAGAAAATATAAAAATCGAAAGCCCTGAATCTGTACTGTGTTAGAACTTAACATTTCTTGTAAATCACCTTCTTTACCCCCAAACAAACTAAAATTCAATGTGTGCCAAATAGCTTCTTTCCTGGCAAAGCTTTTGATAGATAATGAGAAACAAAGCAGGGCAATTCAATGATAAGAACTTCTAACTATTGCCAGCAAGAAAATAACCCAAGGTGTTCATTTTCTCAATTACTGCAAAGTTCCTTTATTCGTCGGATGGCCGAGTGCTCCTGAGGAAACCTTCGGGCTAACTGTACACATCCTGGCTTATCCAGCGCACCCTAAGCCCAGATCCAGCAGCTAGCAATTATATTTCACCAATTGATGTACAATCATAAATTTACAGGCTTGATGGTCCAATGAGGCTCCCTGCTATGTGAGATAATGAATAGGAAATTGTCAGAATAATTAGCCAAGTCAGAGTTTGCAAATCTACCTGTGTATTGAAACTAAAGAAACAAATAAAAATGCCCATCCTTTGACAGAATTAGACATTGAAAGGTGGGATGTGAAAAAAAAAATGACCTGGTCAAAATACTTCTTTTTGCCATTTTTGCTGAATTTAGTTCCCCACCTATACAGAATCCAGTGTGTACCTCTCTCAGATCCTCCTACAAAGTACCAGGATTTATTCCTATTATTCCAGCCACTGGACATACTGCTATTTGTACAGTCAATCCTCTCCAGCAATTGCCCTTAGCTGGAGTCAGCTGTTTTGCCCAATGTCAGACTCTTACTAGGAAGGAAGTAGGGAAGTTCATATTAAATAAGTGGTCAATTCCAGATTATAAAGGTGTGGGCTCTCTTGCCAGAATAAGACACAGATCAGAAGGGTCAACCCATCTTCAAAGCTCCCTAAAGGGTTGGCTGAAGTCTTGGTTGAGATTACATTGTAGACCGACTTCTCTTTCTGCCCATTCCTAGCTATTTCCCTAAGAATGCGCCCTACCAGAAGTTGGTACTAATTGCTATCTGAGTATGCTTTTCAGAAAATCTAACTTGCAGCATTGTCAAATCATATATCAGTGTCAGGATTATAACAAAGAAATGCCCTTAACAAGGAATAATCTATTCAATTCAATTTAAGAAATATTTTTGTATGCCTACTATGGACAAGGCAAGTCTACACCAAAAGTAAGTTTTTTCTTGAGATTTTTCCCTTGAGAGTTTTAATTGTTTCTTTTTTAATTAGTTGATTTGATTTGGTGTAGTGAATCAAATATACATAGACACTAACTTCTAAGGTGACCCTTCTGAGTTAATTTACCTACTTCTGGATTTTCACAGTCTAAACTAAAAAAAAAACAAATCTTAAAAAATACACCAAAAGAGAAACTACTGATGATGAAAATCAAGACTATTTCTGTTACATTTGAAGTACATAATTATGTGTACAGCTTAACATTAAATTCAAATAGGTCAGGGAAGGGGATAAAAAGACTTTGTAGATATATATATAAAGGAGATATTTGATATAAATATCATAATATATTGTCAATGCAATAAAAGACACCACAATCTCTATTAACTAGAAAGACCAAGAGAAGTGAATGGATTATATGAATTATATATGTTAAAGGATATAACAAGTGTTATATAAGTATAGTTCTAAATGCTATGGGTGAATCCCACTTTGTGCAAATCTGATACTTGAAACCTAGACTAATATAAAAGATGGAGAGTGATTTTAAAATAAATGTGAGACTGATGGGATCAAGATAGTAGAATAGGAAGATTCTGAGCTCAGCTTCCCTCACAAACACATCAAAACTACAAATACATACAGAGCAACATTCTCTGAGAATGATCTGGAGACTAGCAGAAAGGTTCTCCTACAACCAAGGCTCCAAAGAAAGAACCACATGGAGTATGGTAGAAAGGGGAGAAGTGATCTAGTCAGGCAGGACCACACCCCTAGCAGGTGACCCACAAGAGAAAGAGGATTTCACAGGCTTGGGGAGCCTCCCTTTGGAATGAGGGGTTCGAGCAACATAGGCAACCCAGCTGTGGGGTCTAACACCAGGAAAACAAATCTCCTTAACTGATTTAAATATCAGTGGGGCTTAACAGAGGGGTGTGAAAAACCAAGACTCCACTCTCAGTGAACGCATGCACGGGTTTGCTTGCTCCCCATCTCAGCACAGAAGCAGCAGACTGAAAACTGCCTCCTGCTCTGGCCATCCTGCCAGGACAGCCCCACAGGCCCTGCAGCCCATCAGCCTCCTGCTTCGGCCCCGCCTACCTCCCCACGGAACCAGTTTGGGCCTCAGCCCTGCCTCTAGCCAGGGCAGAAACTGCCGTGGCGGGTGTGCACATGCACAAAGGAAGGAACAAAGCCAGCTCAGGAGGGCAGCTCCAAGCCCTTGAGCCCTGGCCCTGCCCCCAGCCACAGCAGAGATTATTATTGAGCCCAAGAGAAGCCCCAGCTCACACCTGGCTCTAGCTATAGCCCCTCCATCCCTAGCCATACCTTGCACCAAGGCACCAACTGCAACACAGCCAGGAGAAGACATGGCCTGTGTTCACTTTAGATCTAGTAAACCTAAACCTAAACCACTGGGAACACACGGACTGCATAGGAACACCCACACAAGGACATGCCTTCGAGACCAGGATAGGCAACTGTGTCAATTAATTTCATGGAGACAAAAAGAGAATACTACTCAGCCAGAAAAAGAGAATGAAATTTTGCCTTTTGCAACAACATGGATGGACCTGGAATGTATTATGCTACAAAGGAGGCAAGAATATACAATGGAAAAAGACAATCTCTTTAACAAGTGGTGCTGGGAAAACTGGTCAACCACTTGTAAAAGAATGAAATTAGAACACTTTCTAACACTATACACAAAAATAAACTCAAAATGGATTAAAGATCTAAACATAAGACCAGAAACTATAAAGCTCCTAGAGGAAAACACAGGCAAAACAGTCTCTGACATAAGTCATAGCAGGACCCTCTATGACCCACCTCCAAGAGAAATGGAAATAAAAGCAAGAATAAATAAATGGGACCTAATTAAAATTAAAAGCTTCTGCACAAACAAAGGAAACTATAAGCAAGGTGAAAAGACAGCCTTCTGAATGGGAGAAAATAATAGCAAATGAAGCAACCGACAAAGAACTAATCTTAAAAATATACAAGCAACTCCTGCAGCTCAATTCCAGAAAAATAAACGACCCAATCAAAAAATGGGCCAAAGAACTAAATAGACATTTCTCCAAGGAAGACATACAGATAGCTAACAAACACATGCAAAGATGCTCAACATCACTCATTATCAGAGAAATACAAATCAAAACCACAGTGAGGTACCATTTCACACCAGTCAGAATGACTGCGATCCAAAAGCCTACAAGCAATAAATGCTGGAGAGGGTATGGAGAAAAGGGAACCCTCTTACACTGTTGGTGGGAATGCAAACTAGTACAGCCACTATGGAGAACAGGGTGGAGATTCCTTAAAAAACTGGAAATAGAACTGCCTTATGACCCAGCAATGCCACTACTTGGCATACACACTAAGGAAACCAGAATTGAAAGAGCCGCGTATACCCCAGTGTTCATTGCAGCACTGTTTATAATAGCCAGGACATGGAAACAACCTAGATGTCCATCAGCAGATGAATGGATAAGAAAGCTGTGGTACATATGCACAATGGAGTATTACTCAGCCATTAAAAAGAATACATCTGAATCAGTTCTAATGAGGTGGATGAAACTGGAGCCGATTTACAGAGTGAAGTAAGCCAGAAAGAAAAACACCAATACAGTATACTAACACATATATATGGAATTTAGAAAGATGGTAATGATAACCCTGTATGTGAGACAGCAAAAGAGACACAGCTGTAGAGAACAATCTTTTGGACTCTGTGGGGGAGGGCGAGGGTAGAATGATTTGGGAGAATGGCACTGAAACATGTATAATATCATATATGAAACAAATCGCCAGTCCAGGTTCTGTGCATGATACTGGATGCTTGGGGCTGGTGCACTGGGATGACCCAGAGGGATGGTACGGGGAGGGAGGTGGGAGGGGGTTCAGGATTGGGAACACATGTACACCTTTGGTGGATTCATGGTGATGTATGGCAAAACCAATACAATATTACAAAGTAATTAGCCTCCAATTTAAATAAATTTTTAAAAAAAGAAATGTCACACAGAGGAAGACAAATACTATACTATCTCACTTGTATATGGAATCTAAAAACTGAATCAAACAAATATAACAAAAAGCTGAAACATACTCACAGATAAAGAGAGTAAACTAGTCATTACCAGTGGGCAAGAGGAGTTGGGGTGAAACAGATAGGCAAAGGATTGTGAGGTTCCAACTACCAGGTATAAAATAAAGAAGATTGAAGAATGTAATGTACAGCACACAGAATATAGTCAACATTTTAGAATAACTTCATCTGGAGTATAATCTATAATAACATCAAATCACTATGCTGTATGCCTAAAAATAAAGATAAAAAAATTTTTAAGATTAAGCAGAGACATTACTTTGCTGACAGGTCTGTCTAGTCAAGGCTATGGTTTTTCCTGTGGTCATGTATGGATGTGAGAGTTGGACTGTGAAGAAGGCTGAGCGCTGAAAATTTGATGCTTTTGAACAGTGGTGTTGGAGAAGACTCTTGAGAGTCCCTTGGACCGCAAGGAGATCCAACCAATCCATTCTGAAGGAGATCAGCCCTGGGATTTCTTTGGAAGGAATGATGCTAAAGCTGAAACTCCAGTACTTTGGCCACCTCATGCGAAGAGTTGACTCATTGGAAAAGACTCTGATGCTGGGAGGGATTGGGGGCAGGAGGAGAAGGGGACAACAGAGGATGAGATGGCTGGATGGCATCACTGACTCGATGGACGTGAGTCTGAGTGAACTCTGGGAGTAGGTGATGGACAGGGAGGCCTGGTGTGCTGCGATTCATGGGGTCGCACAGAGTCGGACATGACTGAGCGACTGAACTGAACTGAGCTTAAAAGATTTTTTAAACATTTAATTAAAATATATCCCAAATTTTAAAATTTATTTATAATTAACTTTTTATCAGCATATTTTATAGATCTGTCTTTTAATTTTTAAAATCTCCTTTTATGCCTTATCTTCTGTTTAAACGTCATCACTGTTTTCATTTTTAACTGATACTGTGATTTATAATAAGAAATATACGTTTGGTCGTTGTCCTCTTCTCTGGCACAGAGTTCAGAGTTTTCTAACTGATGGGAGCGATTAAGATATTTTTTGTTGTATTTAATAAGGTGATTTTGGGATCCCCCTCACCTCAACCTAGGAATGGGGGCTGACTAGCAGAAGAACCTAACATGTGCTTAGAGGTTTGGAACTTTCAGTCCTATCTGCTGACTTCTTAGGAGGGGAGAGGAGCTGAAAATTGAATCACCAATGGCCACTGATTGCATCCTTCATGCCTGTGTAATGAAGCCTCCATAAAAATCCAAAAGGAGAGGGTTTGGAAGATTTGAGGAGAATGGCTCACTCTGAGCATGGAAACTCTGAGCCCTTTCCTATACCTTTCCCTGTGTATGTCTTCCATCTGGCTGTTCTTGAATTATATCCTTTTGTAATAAGCAGGTTACCTAGGAAGCAAAATGTTTCCCTGAGTTCTGTGTGCTGCTCTAGCAAATTTTTCAAACCTGAGGAGGGGACTGCGGGAAGCTCTGATTCACAGCCAGTTGTCAGAAGTATAGGTAACAGCCTGTGCTTGAAACTGGTGTCTGAAGTGGGGGCAGGACTGATGGTGGAACTGATGCTATATTTAGGTACAACAGATAGAGTCAGAATTGAATTGAATTGAGTGGGATTCTTAGACATCCTGCTGGTGTCCGAGAATTATTTAGTGGTTTGTGGGGAAACTCCCAGCATCCTACCCCCACACGTACACATACACACACACACACACACACACATACATACTGCAATTGAGTCCAAGAACTTGAGATTAACCTATACATAACACCCATGCTCCTGCCTCTTACCAGTAGTGTGATCTTACAAGGATATTTGTCCATCCAAGCCTCAACTTCCTCTTCTGTAAAATGGATCTGGAAATGCTAGCCGAGAGCTGAGAAAAACTAAGAAATGTATGAGAAAATGCCTCACAGACCTCAGTGGTTGCTACATATCCTCAATAATGCAAAATGTTTGATACAATTTTCCACACAGACTTTAAGAAAGAAAGTGTTCAAATAATGTAATGATTTAGCACACACTCAAATCCCTTATAGCTTACATGACTGTATTTTAACACAAGGAGAGTATTTTTAAAGATAAACTTTTAACTCTGTATTTATAAATAATGCCCTGATAAAGAGCAACTCATTATGCCTCTTCAAAATGCCCTAAGATAAAGGAAACTGCTTTCAGATTAAGAAGATCGGTTTACTTAGTGGTTTATGGGGAAACTCCCAGCATCCTACCCCCACTTGTGCACAAGCCACATGATCTGAGCCTACTCTTCTCAAATACGTAATGTTCCTTTTATAGTTTGGTGCTGAAAAAAAGTCCTCATGAGAAGAGGCAACAGGCTCACTAAGTACTCAAATGTTTTGTAATTTAAGGATCTAGCAAGGGTAATAGGCCTTAAATAATCTTTCCAGAAGAAACTTTGTACTGTGTTTAGTACTGTGTTTACTGGGATCATTTGCTTTAAAGTTGAATTTGCTGAAAAGCCTCAGGCACAATTTTTAACAGTGTCCCAAAGCACTGTAATTAGGCAATTAGTGCTTAATGACATAGAAGCAGGGTGTAGCTCTGCTACATAAAATTGAAAGAAAGGTACCGCTTGAGCTCTTCAGACCACAGAGGCATGCATTTTCCACTGTCAGCATTAAGGGCATTTTGTTGCTATTTCTCAATCTAAAGCAACGCACACATATTTACCTAAAAGCAATCAGTCAACATTTAGAAGCAAAGATGCAGAAATAGGAAAAGAGAGTTTTGATTTGCTTGTTTATTGAGAAGTCAAGTTGAGTGCATGGCGTATTTATGTGTTTGGTGAGCTTGCTTTTTCCTAGTCCTGTTTCATGCACAATACTAGGATGAATGGAATCCTATAGTTTTAGCACTTTTAGAACTTTCCTCCTGTATGGAGGCTAAGATTTCTGTAAAATGTAGAAACTTTGAGAAATGTGTTCTTAAATTCAAATTTTATTTCCACAGGACCAATGTGATGACGTTCTGAAATATTCAGTTAAGTAGACATCACCCAGTGCCATGCACTCTGAGGCACCAAGAATATAAAAATGGCACAGGTATGAGCAGGAGATTTTCACTCTGGCATTCTTGACGATGGGTTTTTGTTATAACTACAATCCTTTATACAATGAGTTCATACAGTATTAAGATTATTCTTTTGTAAAGCTGATGTGAAATGACCTTTCATGGATGAATTGTTTTTCTGAGAATGACCTCAAACAGATGCAGTAATTCATGTAGAAACCTTTAAAAACAAAAGGACTACTTTCTTCATGAGACAAACTGAGTCAGAAGCAGAATTCAGACTAGTTCTGGCTTAAAATCCGCCCAATCCATCCAAGGATTAATAGGATGCAAATGCAACCAGAAATGAGCCCGAGGTGGTATTTAGTCACAGCGATAACTATGATTAAATAAATTCAATTAACCAATATATGAATAAAAGAAAAAATGGACTTTCAAGTACACTTGAACTTAAGCATCCACATGAAGGCCAGAGAGCTGGAGTGTAATCTCAGCTCTCATTCACTGACAGTATGCCTCAAATATTTGCAAACCTCCATTTCCTCACCCATAAGCTGGACATAGTAATGCCTGTCCATTCAGAACCTAGGTCATTAATATGAAAGCCTTTTATGAATTATATATACCTTACAAATGTGGGGAAATTAATTTGCTACCATTAGGGGTGCTTCCTTATAAAACTACATGTATTTACTTTGAAATAGTAGGTAGAAAGCTCCCAAGCACATAAGTCATCTTAGGAATATACTCACCCTCGGCTCCACTGAAGCGAACTTCAGACAGTGCTGACTGTGCCCAATAAAGAAAAGAAATGTTCTGAATTTTAAAGACAAAATCAAGAAATTAAATGTCCAGACCTATTCTAAGGCACAAAGTAGAAACTCAATTCCTGAATTAGAGAACATGTGCTTAGAAACAAGATAGATGTCGAGAACAAGCACAGTACTTCTCTGATCCAAACCCCTCCTGTTACTCTTCAGGTGAAGGGTTCAGATTTTCATTATCCAGCTGGGACCTAAAAGGAACATTCATGGGAATATATTCCATGCCTGTCTGCTTCTTGAACTGCATTCTAATGCCTATATCCAACTCCCTGGAGAGTCTTATTTTTTCATTAGGTTTTTTCAAACTAATTTTGAATTGAAAGACTGCTTTGTTTCCTCTGAATGATTAGGCAAAGTAAGTATGAGTGGATATATCCCAGTATGGAAGCCAATGTATTGATCACATCATCCCTTGAAACTCAGACCTCTTTCAAACCAAACTATAACACAGCTTTACGTGACATCAGGGCTCAAACTCAAATTAAATGTTGAATTGTCCTTCTGATGACTGTTTCTGGGAACTGAACACCTAAACCAGCAGTTCATTACCTAAACTCTGTCGACTTTAGGGGAGGAAGTATGTCAAGAATGCTTTAAAATAGCCTGTAAAATATTTGTAAATATGAGCATTTTTCTGGGGAGATGACCTATTTCTGTGTTTAGACCCTTGGGATGATCTAAGACACACAAACATGAATGAGAATTCTAGGCCAGTCAAAACTGTAAAAACTGCATTTTTGTATGCCTTCTATCCTATAAAGGACAACTTGGCAAATGACCTGCATAAGCTGTTGCTCTTCACTTATGCTTTTTTTTTTAAACTTTGGTTTAGCTCTTAATTTCAAGTGACAATAAAAACTTGTGCGTTAAACTGAATCAGCCAGTTCTGGGCTCTAACTCAAGACATTGCTCATCTCAGCCCTTGCTGGCACAAAGAAATGACTGTAAAGGTTCTTTTCATCCTATTTTTAAGATTAAAAGGTTTTGGAAATGATTTCTCTGATTGATATTTATTGACATTTTAGTGAATGTTTTTAAAAAACATAGGCCACTTACTCCCCTAGCAACGAAATCATGGCTGTAATGAAAGATTCCAATTAATAAAGCTGTCTCCATTGCTTCAGATTAATACTATTAAAGCATCAGTGAATTAAAGTGAAAATAAAATTCTCTGGAACTGCAGCAAATGAAGTCCTTTTGGATTAAGAAAAATATATCTCTCCCTTTCAGAGGCATTTCCTTCTTTGCCTGTACATGGAATTTCACAGAACCTCCAAATTATAATAACTTAACCTATGAGTTTTAAAAAGAAAATACTTTCAAATTAAATATAAGGAAAAGTAGTTCTACAATTTAGTGTTTGTCTTCAGAATGACAACTGCTGTATTAATTACTACCATTGGCATAGGACTTTCCTATGGGAAAATCTTTTTCCAAAATTTTATCTCTACTCAGTGTTCACAATAACAATGTGATATTAATGCTTGTTTCATACCACGAAGGAGGGAATAGATTTCACCTGTGTTCTGATCCTACATCTTCAGAAAATTTTCTCATTTGAATGCTCCTGTCATCAATAGTGTATGGACTTATCTCAGAGTTATCCAAAAGGTTAGGAAGACACATCCTCTATTCACCCACTTCAGTCACTGGTTGAAGGCTGCTTGGGGTGGTGGAGTGGGAGTGACATGGAGCAGGACTCTATGGTCCTTAGCCTGCCTGTCCCCAGCCTCTGGAGAAAAACTTTAACTGAGGAATAAGGTTAATTAAAGAAGTGAGAAAATGCAGAAACAGGAAAACAGTCAAATGAGACCAAATAATGAGTTTAGTCATTAAGTAAAATCAAGACTTTTAGTTCCAAAAAAAGGCCTTTACTTCCTCCTCAAGGGAGACAGATAATATTCTGAGCCATGTTCTGTGAGTTGTCTTATAGATACTGAAAGCCCCACCAGGGGGAAGAAGTTAACTACAGGAGGACAAGACTGAACCCATGACACAATATGCAACAATTCTGAGAACTTGTCTCTAAGAAATGGAAACAAACCGATCGTGGAATGAAAGATTTAGCTATACTTAAAACAATCAAAATGATGCTAATCAGAACACCGCATGACTAATACCAAGATGACTGCCAGAGCTGACTATGCTGTTTTGGCATATAGCCCCCTCCCTCCATCTATAAAATCTCTTGCCCATTGACTGTCAGTGGGGAAGGTTGGCCTTTAGACAGGAGGCCACCCTCCTCCATTTCCCCGCCAGGCTCCTAAATAAACCAAAATTTCCTTTCCACTAACTTGCCTCTTTATTTGCTTTTGAGTGGCAAGCAGTCATTCTCTCACTTTCGGTAACAGGAAGAGGGTGCACAGCTGATGGTAGAAAGAGGCCAGAAAGCTCAAGGGCAGAGTCATAGTAAGCTGCTTTCTTTTGGAGTCTTTTGGGTCAGAGTACATGAGAACAATGAGTGTGGAAGGAATATGAGCAGGGTATGAAAAGCATCTGCTACAGTGAAATAATCTATAGGACAACTGACCAACACAACCACGAAAAGGGGAGTGAGGAAAAACTGCTATTCCAATTAAAACAGACTTTAAAAAGTCTTCAGTGAAATAAATCAGCAAGTGGTTTGTTTGGATTTTGGTTTAAACAAACCAAAGTTATTTTAAGTCATTCAGGAAAATTCTCAGATGTTTTGCAAGACATATTCAGGAAATGTTTTAAGTCTCACTTTGTGTTGTAAAAAGTAAAGACTCAATGCTTAAAGTGAATTGTAGAATTTTTGCAAGGGCTTAAGATGAATAATACATGCTTCCCTGGTAGCTCAGTGGTAAAGAATCTGCCTGAGATGCAGGAGACTCAGGTTCGATCCCTGGGTTGGGAAGAGCCCCTGGGTGAGGGCATGGCAACCAACGCCAGTAATCTTGCCTGGAGAGTCCCATGAACAGAGGAGCCTGGTGGACCACAGTCCATAGGGTCTCACAGACCTGGACACGACTTAAGTGACTAAGCAGCAGTAGCAGCAAGATGGACAATCCAAGCAAGAACATTTCAGGATGAAATAGCAACATGATAAGAGAGAAGCGGATCTACAATTCTGTTGTGAAAAAAGAGAAAACCTGTTACTTTACTTTCATTGTGCTCTATTCCCTGTGGCATAGTCACACCCCACAGCCTGGAGAAACTTGGGTTTCGTTATGAATTGATCTTTCATAACTGCACTTCATAATACTAGGAAGTAGAGTGAGCACATTTGCTGCAAGTGACTAAAATTAAGGTTCATGTATTTGTTTTTAAATATGGCCCAGCACTAAGACTCTGAAGCAATTTTCAACTCTTGTCTCACATTAAAACAAAGGAAATCATCTCTTTAAGGAAAATGTCAGTGGAGATAATGTATCATTTTGTAATCCTCTATAGCTACCAAGGCACCTGGGAGATCAAAGCTCTCTGACCAATTCCTTGATAGAAGCACAGTCTTAAAGGTTTTGCCATTTCTTGACTCTAAACACTGGGATAAGTTAGGCCAGCTGCTGTATTCAGCTAACCACCACAAATGACTTCACCCTGTGGCCAGTTTTGCTGAACTTCAATGACGGAGTTACAAGGTTATTGGAAAACTCTTAAAAGGGGAGAAAAAGAAAAGAAAAACTCTCACTAAAAATTCAAGGCTTTTTTTTCCCCTACAACATGCCGTATCAAGGTTATAGGTCAGTTTTCATTCCAATCCCAAAGAAAGGAAATGCCAAAGAATGCACAAACTACCACACAATTGCACTCATCTCACACGCTAGTAAAGTAATGCTCAAAATTCTCCAAGCCAGGCTTCAGCAATACATGAACTGTGAACTTCCAGATGTTCAAGCTGGTTTTTGAAAAGGCAGAGGAACCAGAGATCAAATTGCCAACATCCACTGGATAATCAAAAAAGCAAGAGAGTTCCAGTAAAACATCTATTTCTGCTTTATTGACTATGCCAAAGCCTTTGTGTGGATCACAACAAACTGTGGACAATTCTGAAAGAGATGGGAATACCAGACCACCTGACCTGCCTTTTGAGAAATCTATATGCAGGTCAGGAAGCAACAGTTAGAACTGGACATGGAACAACAGACTGGTTCCAAATAGGAAAAGGAGTATGTCAAGGCTGTATATTGTCACCCTGCTTATTTAACTTCTATGCAGAGGACATTATGAGAAACGCTGGGCTGGAGGAAGCACAAGCTGGAATTAAGATTGTTGGGAGAAATCTCAATAACCTCAGATATGCAGATGACACCACCCTTATGGCAGAAAGTGAAGAGGAACTAAAAAGCCTCTTGATGAAAGTGAAAGAGGAGAGTGAAAAAGTTGGCTTAAAGCTCAACATTCAGAAAACTAAGATCATGGCATCTGGTCCCATCACTTCATGGGAAATAGATGGAGAAACAGTGGAAACAGTGTCAGACTTAATTTTTCTGGGCTCCAAAATCACTGCAGATGGTGATTGCAGCCATGAAATTAAAAGATGCTTACTCCTTGGAGGTCTTCCCTGGTGGCTCAGAGGGTAAAGCATCTGCCTGCAATGTGGGAGACCTTGGTTCGATCCCTGGGTCGGGAAGATCCCATGGAGAAGGAAAGGACAACCCACTCCAGTATTCTTGCCTGGAGAATTCCACAGACGGAGGAGCCTGGTAGGCTACAGTCTATGGGATCACAGAGTCAGACACGACTGAGTGAGTTCACTTCACTTTACTCTTTGGAAGGAAAGTTATAACCAACCTAAATAGCATATTAAAAAGCAGAGACATTACTTTGCCAACAAAGGTCTGTCTAATCAAGGCTATGGTTTTTCCAGTGGTCATGTACGGATGTGAGAGTTGGACTGTGAAGAAAGCTGAGCGCCGAAGAATTGATGCGTTTGAACTGTGATGTTGGAGAAGACTCTTGAGAGTCCCTTGGACTGCAAGGAGATCCAACCAGTCCATCCTAAAGGAGATCAGTCCTAGGTGTTCATTGGAAGGACTGATGCTAAAGCTGAAACTCCAATACTTTGGCCACCTGATGTGAAGAGTTGACTCATTGGAAAAGACTCTGATGCTGGGAGGGATTGGGGGCAGGAGGAGAAGAGGACGAGAGGATGAGATGGCTGGATGGCATCACCAACTCAATGGACATGAGTTTGCATAAACTCCAGGAGTTGGTGATGGACAGGGAAGCCTGGCGTGGTGCCATTCATGGGGTCGCAAAGAGTTGGACACAACTGAGTGACTGAACTGAACTGACGCTGACTTCTCAGCAAGCCAGGATGCTCTTTGCTTGTCCCTCAGTAATTCTGAGGCCCACAAGAACAAGAACTATATATAACTTATTCAACACTGTATCTACAACAGTTAGCATAGTGCCTAGAATACAGTAGCCACTCAATTACTATTCACATGGATGAATAAGTGAGTCATAAATTAATCTTAAAAACGCAGAAGAGAAAATAAAACAGAATTTTGACCAAAAAATAAAGTATGATCTGGAAATCCTTGCCTTGATTATTCAGAGCCTACGTTTTCCTTATTTCTCAAAAAATCTTATATCTTGATGATGCAGGTGTTAGGAAGAGGGAAACGCATCACCTCTCTGTCACCACCTAAGCACAGCGTCGCTGGCATTAACCATAAATCTCACATCGTGGAAGGTTTTCCAGGCATTGCGCCATGCGCATTGTGCTTTGCGCATTCACTCACCTGATCCTCACAACAACTGCGTAACAGAGATACTAATATCACCTACTTTTACAGATGAGGAAAATGAGGTAGCGAGAGGGTAGTTAACTTGTAGAAAGGTGCACAGCAGAGAGTCAGGATTTCAATTCAGACATGGATTAGCTGACAATAGAAGCCATCTCAATTAAATATAGGAAAAAAGGTTTTAGCATCAGGGGAATGAGAAACAGGATAAATTTTATCATGGTTTAGTTTTAGAATTGCCTTCCTCCATCCTGTTTAGTGTAGAAAATGGATCTACCTGGCCCACTAATAGCAGTCAAGAATTTTGGACATGAAAATCTTCTTCAAAATGAAAGAAACTACAATTTCAAAGTACCATTTCCAGCTATAATTTCACCTTGATTTACTACTAAGTAAATAAATCCAAAGAATACTTAAATTCTGAGTATTCTTTCTTGGTCCTGAGGTTAATATTGATACTGGCTACTCTAGGAAGTTAAAATAAACTCTTGCCTTGAATAAAATGCTAAGAATAAGAGAAAATAAAGTATCAGATTGAAATGGTATAAAAAGCCATCTATTAATTGCTATTAACATTGAAATTTGGGAAAGCTATTAGAACCTATTTGGTCCAACCTCCAATCCAAGGTGAATAATGATACTATGAAAAATTGGTTCAACTTTCCCAAGTAATAATCTTACTATGAAAGATTAAAAGTTCCAGAGTAGAATGCTTGTCTGCATGGAGATCATCACATATTCCACAAAAATAATTAGAGGGCACATCAACTGCCTCCCCAAACTAAATTATAAAGGGGAAAACCTAGGATGACAGTATAATGAAATGTGAATCTCTATTATTATTTTCCTTTAATTGGGCTAAATAGGCTGAATAGCAACTTTGTTTCCTGTAAAGAACTTATTCCAGGAAAGTACCAATAACTTGGAACAATGTAGAGGGCACATTTCAGGTCTCTGGCAGTTCATAACTAATTAATATTTAATAAAACTCATAATTAACCAACATCTAAGATAAGTCAAGAATACATAGTAGGCAAAAACATGGAGAACCAGTCAAGAACATAGCACAGAATTTAGGTGGCAAAATTAGAAAAATTAAAATTAAGTGGTCTTTCAAACACTTACTCATTCCTGCAATTTTACAGATAAAAATAGTAAGGCCCGAAAAGATTAGGTGACTTACCAAGATCACAAGGCAAGTCAAAGGCAGAGTCAAACTATAGACTGAACCAATTGCAATTGCTGGTATTGTTTTTGCCCTAACCTATAGAAAGGCTAAAAGAAGAAGGAGGGAGAGGAGGAGGGTGGAGAGAGAGGAAGAAAACAAAGAGGATCTCCCAACTGCTAGTCCAGGTTTTGGGGGTTTTTTAGTGGGTTTTTTTTTTTTTTTTCCACTATATGCCAGGTCTCTGGTGACTGCAAAATTGTTGCATTAGGGGTTGAGGCACAGAAAGATCTGTGATGTTTGGTCTCAATTACAAAAAAAGAGCTTTCATCTAAATAATTAAAAATTGATTCTGAGTATTGGGAAAGTGGGAGTCTTCCCAGGTGACACAGTGGTAAAGAATCCACCTGCCAGTTCAGGAGACATGGGAGCTGTGGGTTTGATCTCTAGGTCGGGAAGATCCCCTGGAGAAGGAAATGGCAGCCCACTCCAGTATTCTTGCCTGGAAAATTCCTTGGACAGAGGAGCCTGGTAGGCTGCAATCCCTGGGGCTGCAAGAGTCGGACACAACTGAGTGACTGAGCACACAGGCATGCACTGGGAGACTGAAAGAGATAAAGTGTAAGACCTTTCCATTTAAAGAACAAAATAGCCAGTAGAGCAAAAGATAAATGGAGAATGAATGTCATTATATACGGGCTCAAATAACACACTAGTTTACAAATCTCAAAAAAATAATTACCTTTAAACCTATTTTGAGCAAAATCTGAGGGTTGGTAACAGTACACCATTTCATTTGAGCTTCCCTCCAAGGCTCCCTGGCTCCACCTAGTGCCAAGCAATTAAAAATTACAGGGAACTGAATTTGGAGCATACACTGCCAGTTTCTTCTTTTCCTTAGAAAAGCAATCTGGGGAATTATTAGCCTCTTCTCCACAAATAGAGAATGTGAAGCATTTTAGCTCCTTGCAAACCTCAGTGTTTATAACAACCATGCTAAGTCACTTCGGTCGTGTACGATCCTGTGCGACCCCATAGACGGCAGCCCACCAGGCTCCCCCACCCCTGGGATTCTCCAGGCAAGAACACTGGAGTGGGTTGCCATTTCCTTCTCCAATGCATGAAAGTGAAAAGTGAAAGCGAAGTCACTCAGTTGTGTCTGACTCTTAGCGACCCCATGGACTGCAGCCTTCCTGTCTCCTCCGTCCGTGGGATTTTCTACGCAAGAGTACTGGAGTGGGGTGCCATTGCCTTCTCTAATAACAACCATAGATTGTTGTATATATCAACACACTCATATCCTGAAAGAAATTCAGCCTGATACACAATTCAGTATTTCATCCCACTGGCCTTATTGAATCCCAACTTTGTACCAGGCACTGTACAATGGGCTAGGGATGAAAAATAAGACCTAAGAGTCTGGTAGAGAAGAGAAACAAGGAATCAAATACAATAGAGTGTAATCAGTATTTACAGCCTGAATTGAATTTTAAGAGTGACCTTTAAGATGCCCAGGAATGCTTGCAAGCAGACGTTTGCCTCCATACTTCCAAATGAAGAATCAAGGAGAAAGGCAAGCAGAAATAACAGTCTTGTGATAGCTTGAAAGCACAGACTGGAAGGCCTTCAGGGAACTGATTATAGTAGGAGGCAGAGGCACAGTCATTAAAGACTAGATTCTGAAGCCAGAACAACCTCGTTTAATCTCAGTTCTCCTTTACCCTTTGTGCCTTGATTGTCTCATTCATCAAACTGGGCCGGTAACCATGTCTTTCCCATAGGGTGATTGTGAAAATGAAAGGAGTTAACACAGAGAATGCACTTAGAAGAGCACCTAGCTCACAGCGAATGCTCACCACTTACTGGCCGCAACTATTTTGGGTGGAGTATAAATTCTTATGGACTGAAAAGGGAGGCAGTCATCACGTGAGGTACAAATGGGAGCTGAGATTCCCTCTCCCTCCACACATGTTCTATAGGGGAGCCAGCCCAGGGATGCCCAGGAAAGCTCCCAAGCAGACATTTGCCTCCATTCTCTAAGGACTCTGTGGGGGAGTCTAGAGAACCAGCTGCCTCAGAGCTGATCACTTTGACCTTTCAGCCTTAGTATGAAGGAAAATGCTGCCAGAACCTCCCTACATTCCTCAAAGTTACCAGAGGCTCAGTGGTTACATAAGACTAAGAGTCTCAAAGGAGAGACCTTGTGGTCTCTGCAGTCTCCTTCACATCAGGACAGAGTATGGTTGACAGGGTGGACAGAGAATGTGAGAGAAAGACCATGGCTATGTCTTTCTCTGGCACTATCTCATTTTTGTCTGCCTTCTTCTTCTGATGTGTCTTGCTCTCTTGGTATGCCCTCGTCTCCCATCCACCAAGGGTCTAGGAGGAAAAGAAGAGGAGAAAATAGGAAAAAAAAGAAGGAGGAAGAAGAAGAGGATGCATACTAATATTTTTTGATTACTTGTGTCCTAAGCATCTCCTATGCACTAATCTCATTTAACTAGCACAATGTCCTATGAGACTTTTGATACTATTATTATTCACATTTTACAAATGAGAAACAAACGAAGACCCAGGGAGATTAAGTAGTTTACACAAATTCACACAGCTAGCATGTGGTGAGGCTGGGCATCTAATATGTCTAAACCACCACACTTACAGTCTTCCATGTACCCTTATGCTTTCTGAAGGCCATCAGCATTATGGGCCAACTAAGTCTGCCTTCTTCATCAGATGTTCCATGCTCCAAAATTCTCTCTCCTCCTCCTCACCCAGAACACTGTCTAAATAGCTATTCTTTCAAAATACATAGGTAATTAAAAAAAAAAAAACACACACACACACACACAAACTGTAATTTGTTATTTTTGTTCAGTTGCTAAGTCGTGTCCAACTTTTTGCTGTCTCATGAACTGCAGCACTCCAGGCTCCCCTGTCCTTCACTATTTCCCAGAGTTTGCTCAAACTCAAGTCCATTGAGTCAGTAATGCCATCCAGCTATCTCATCCTCTGTGGCCCCCTTCTCCTCCTGCCCTCAGTCTTTCCCAGCATCAGGGTCTTTTACAATGAATCACTTTTGAATGGATTGTTAATTTGAATTTTTCCTAAATAAAAGATAAAGAAATTTCATTTTTTCCTTGGACTGTGAAGAAAGCTGAGTGCTGAAGAATTGATGCTTTTGAACTGTGGTATTGGAGAAGACTGTTGGGAGTCCCTTGGACTGCAAGGAGATCCAGCCAGTCCATTCTAAAGGAGATCAGCCCTGGGTGTTCTTTGGAAGGAATGATGCTAAAGCTGAAACTCCAGTACTTTGGCCACCTCATGCAAAGAGTTGACTCATTGGAAAAGACTCTGATACTGGGAGGGATTGGGGGCAGGAGGAGAAGGGGATGACAGAGGATGAGATGGCTGGATGGCATCACGGACTCGATGGACTTGAGTTTGAGCAAACTCTGGGAAATAGTGAAGGATAGGGGAGCCTGGAGGGCTGCAGTTCATGAAACAGCAAAAAGCTGGACATGACTGAGCAACTGAACTGAACTGACTGAGAACCCATACTTTGTTTAGTATTCATTGGCCACAAATACTTTTCTGGAGTATAAGTGCTTATCTTCATTGTCCTCAACTAATACCCTTAAGGTTAAAAACGTCCTCTACTTCAAATAGACATATTAGCCTTTTACAACTTCATATTCAATGAAGTTTTCGTGCTGCTTCTCCTGGGAATCACCTCATAAGACTCAACCTTACTACAGAATACAAAGTTGCCCCTCCCTCCCCCAAATATAAAAATTCAAGACATCTCTTAACATGCACAATCATTTCCTATAAGGACCTAAAGTTCAGACTTACAGGAGAGTTAAAGAATCCCATTTGGAAGAAAAGAAAATGAATAGTTCAAAATTCAAGAGAATGAAGAATTTTGTACTTGACCCTAAGAATCTCTATATATTACTTTTTCTGCTAATAGAAAAATAGATTTGTGTTATAAGAGCATTTCAGATCACTCCAAAGCTGAGCTACAAAAATAGAAAAAAAAAATGGAAATAAGTATCAAGAATGATTGCATGAAACCAATAGCTTCACAAAAATCATAGTAATGTAATCAACCCAAAACATTCATTTTGCAATAGACAAGGTCACACTCTTATGTCCACCCAATATACATCAAGATAGCTTTGTTCTGCAGGTGCTGCTCATCTATCACGGAGAACCCAGGCAGGCAGTGACTAGGCAGGCTTTGAGGGGGGTTCATGTTTGGGAACACATGTAAAAATTAAAGATTTTAAAATTTAAAAAAAAAAAGTGAAAAAACAAAAAATAAAATTTAAAAAAAATTAAAAAAAAAAGATGAGATTTGAAAAAAAAAAAAACTGATTTCTTACTCTAAATTTAATTTGACTCATCAAGTGCATTATATACATGTTTGCTCATTTCTCACTTCTGTTCAAACAGCCTGAGTCACTATTTTGATTTAAAACTTGCAAAATAAATGCTGTCTGCAGACACCTAGCAACTTGTCACTGTTGTTTTTTTATAGGTCAAGTTTCTTAAATAGAAAAGACTTCTGTAGATGCCCAACCACTTGAATCAGAAATGTTTTTATAGCCCCATTTGCTTAGACAAAAGAAAGGGGTTTTCCCTTAATATTACACAAATATCTTTAAAGCCTTTGGTGCCCTGCAGCACAACCCCTTGGATCACCTCTGATATTGGCCAAGTAGCAAGAGACAGTTCTGATAACCTCAGATTCAGCTCATCAAAGCCCCTGTGCATCTTCTTTCTTTCTGTCTCAGAACCTTCACTGACTCAGTGCTGCACAACCCAGAAGTGCCATTGAGCCCCTGGGGTCCATCCTCAAATAAGAAGTGGTCATTTACCAGGTGATCTAGGAAGTTAGGGGGAGGGTAGAAAGGAATCACCCAAAGGGTTGCCTAGGGTGAAACTTGCAGATTCTCAAGAGTTTTCAGGGGAACGTAGGCCCCTATTGATCACAAAAATAATTTCAACAATGCCCTCACATTGGATTTCCCTCCTTCCCTGTCTTAATCTTGAAATCACTTCACAAATAAACTACTGGCACAGAAACCTGTGTTTCAGATTCTGCTTTCTGGGAAGCCAAAGTAAGACAAGATGATTCATATTTTAATTATAAAGATTTCAAGTCTTAAGGTCTGGTTAATTTTTGAAAAATTATAATGCTGGATCTAAATATACTGCTCTTCATACTGTGTGTGTGTGCTAAGTTGCTTCAGTTGTGTCCAACTCTTTGCAACCCATAGACTGTAACTGCCAGGCTCCTCTGCCCATGGGATTTTCCAGGCAAGAATACTGGAGTGGGTTGCCATTTCCTCCTCCAGGGGATCTTCCCCATCCAGGGATCGAACCTGCCTCTCTTAGTTCTCCTGCACTGGCAGGTGGGTTCTTTACCACTAGCACCAACTGGGAAGCCCCAGTAAGTTAAGCTTAACCACATGTAAAGAAAAAGAACTATGAAATTCTATGAAATCCTGAACTATGGAATTGTGCATTACTAACTGACTGAAAAACAGACTTGGATTTTTGGATAACTTCTCAACCCACAAACTCAGGGCATGAAAAAATCTTTTCATTGCACAAAGCTATCTGTTGTGATGGGAATTTGTCCAAAAAGAACTTGTGCTATTATAAGTTTAAATAAAAAGATATGTAAGGAGCATTAATTGAATTGTCTATTTTAAGGGGGAAAAGTATCTTCTGAATGGTAAAAAAAAGATAGAGATTCTTCTTAGGAAACAATTTTTTTTTTTTCATTTGAAACTATCAACAGCCAAAAATAACCTCTGAGGCAAAGGGGAATCCCCAGAAGGCTGCTGAACAAAAATGCTTTGTGGATGGAAATGTAGGGCAGGTTAGTGTGCGGAAGTGATAAATGGACTTTCCTCATTAATAGCATTGGTTTCATTCATTCAATAATGAGTGCTCTGCATGAGCCAATATCTTGCTAGGTAAATGAAATAAATAAAAATGCCATGTCCCTATTTTCACTGAATATCTGTTTCTCGTGGGAACACAAGACAATAAACAAAATATAAACATAAACACATAGCTAGAAATTATGATAGGTGCTAAGAAGAGGAATATAAGGAAGAGACTAAATTTAGATTAGTGTCAGGAAAGAACTTTCCAGGGAAGCAACCTCTAAGAAGGAGTTATTCAGATAAACAGTAGAAGAATGAGAAGTCCGGAAAGAACACTCATGTACTAATTTCACAAGGCAATAAAGAGCTCACTTGGTTTATGGAAGTTTTTTTTTTTTTTTAATTAATGGGCAGGAATGTAATAAGCAAGTTCAAGAGTGGCTCATGATGCAGCTTAAGAGGTAGGCAGAGACAGCTTTGTGGCTCCTTAAAGGCCATATGAAAATGCTTGGACTTTATACCAAATGCAGTGAGGATTGTAGAAACCATCCTGTCTAAACTTAAGCCAATAGATGGGGAAACAGTGGAAACAGTGTCAGACTTTATTTTCTGGGCTCCAAAATCACTGCAGATGGTGACTACAGCCATGAAATTAAAAGACGCTTACTCCTTGGAAGAAAAGTTATGACCAACCTAGATAGCATATTCAAAAGCAGAGACATTACTTTGCCAACTAAGGTCTGTCTAGTCAAGGCTATGGTTTTTCCTGTGGTCATGTATGGATGTGAGAGTTGGACTGTGAAGAAGGCTGAGCACCGAAGAATTGATGCTTTTGAACTGTGGTGTTGGAGAAGACTCTTGAGAGTCCCTTGGACTGCAAGGAGATCCAACCAGTCCATTCTGAAAGAGATCAGCCCTGGGGTTTCTTTGGAAGGAATGATGCTAAAGCTGAAACTCCATTACTTTGGCCACCTCATGCGAAGAGTTGACTCCCTGGAAAAGACTCTTATGCTGGGAGGGATTGGGGGCAGGAGGAGAAGGGGACGACAGAGGATGAGATGGCTGGATGGCATCACTGACTCGATGGACGTGAGTCTGAGTGAACTCCGGGAGTTGGTGATGGACAGGGAGGCCTGGCGTGCTACGATTCATGGGGTCGCAAAGAGTCGGACACGACTGAGCGACTGAACTGAACTGAGGGGATGAGCGGCTTCTTGGCAAAGAGTTAATCACCTCATCTCTTCTTGACCATCAGGGAATTTACTGTTAAAACAGTCGGTTTTGATGCTGGATATCAGAACTAACAGGAAACTCTGCCTATAGAGATGTAGCTTTGTGTGATTTATCTCCATCTAACAGAGTAGGGTTGTAAGACGGATCCAGCGCAAGTCAGTAGATCTGTATTGCAAGTGAGAATCAAAGTGGTGAGATGTTGTAAGTTTCTGGGACTGAGATGGGGGTGAATCAGAGTGCAGAAGTGAACAACTGTCTTCTGTCGAGAAGACAACCAGAGCAAGGGCCATGCCCTAGGTCAGGGGTAAAGTTAGATGAGTAGAGAGGGAAGGATCTTACCAATTATTTAGTATCTACCAGATACTAGGTGCTAAGCGAGTTATCGCGAGATTTCTTGTAATCTTCACACCCACCTTCTAACCTAAGCACGGCTCACCTCCATTTTAGAGATGAGGAAAAGGAAAAAGGGATGAAGTCATGGACTCTGAGAATACAGCTGAGAAGCAGCTCTTCACCATCAGAAGTAAAGAGATTAAAAAAAAAAAAATCCCATGCACATAGATCTTTGCGTTATATTTCTAAACTCTTCAAAATGTCTGCCTAAAACAGACCGTCAGGATCTTTTCATTAGTTGGTGAATTGACCAGATTGTGGTCATCCTGTAATCTTTAAAAAGAGGTCATTAGCGGCAAATAAACAATGAGCTCGTTAAAAACTACTTGTGAAACAATTAGGCAGGGGATTTTGTTTGATAAACCACCTGTGGAAAGTGGGGGTGGGGATTTGGCTGCAGAAGGTGGCAAGGGCCAGCCTGTCACCCAGGGCCAGAGCAAGTTTGTCTTCAGTCTGAAGGCGTTGAGAAAAACAGGCTCGTCTGCGGTTATTACATCCTGTAGCTTCTCTCAGTTCGACTTTAAAGGACACTGCCACTAGGTGTCCTCAAAGTAAAAATAATCACGACTTCAAAAGTACTTTAGGACCTTTAAGAATGAACTTGACTCAAGCCACCTGTTTCCTTTGAATAACCCTTGCAATAAACCTTTCTCTGTGCTAAACTCAAAAGAAAAAAAAAGAACATCATGCAGGTTCTTTGACTCCTCAGTGCTAAGGGAGAGCACGGCATTTACTAGTTAAACAGGAACTTCTGACTGCTGTAAATGATATGGAGTTCTGTAAAGAAAAGGACGTTTCAGCTGCTGACTTTCATTTCCAATTAGATTTTGTATTACTCTGCTTCAGAAAGCAGGCCAAGGAGATTTTCAGTGGGAACACTGTTCTTGCCCAAATCTAACAGTCTTCTGGAGAGTTCTTCAGAATAGGAAATAGCCAGGGGCCAGCTTATCCTTGGCTCTGAGCTACTGAGCAATTTCAAGACTATAGAAACTTCTCTGGAAGATGTTTAAGGTCAAAACACCTTAAAACTTAAATTGTTGAACTTCAACAACTTCCTTTGTTTTCTTTGGTTGTAGCATGGGCAAATAGAAAATTATTGTTTAGCAAAGTATGCCATCATCAGTCCGTCTTTTAAAGGAACATAGACTTTGCTTCTCATCATTGGTCTCTGCAGGCTTATCCTCCTCATCCTCCTCACTTTCCCTCCTCTCCTGCTCTTGCTCATCTCCACCTCTTCTGTCTCTCCTCTTTCATCTTCTCCCTCTTTTAAGCATTTTTACATAAAAAATCAATTCCCTGATGATGGTCCGTTATACATACAATATAAATTAGTGTCTGGTTTTAAAAGTCAGGAAAGGGGGGAAAAACAGAAGGGGAAGGAAGAAAGGAAGATTAGGAAACAAGCAGCATCTCAATCTGTACATGTCCAAAACTAAAGAAGGAAAATTAGGCTTCCAAGAGGTAGAGGTGGTGATAGAAGCCATAGGGAGCTCCCTTCTTCGTTTTTCCCCTCAGATCTGGACTTCTATATCATGTTTTAGGAATTTCTAATCTGACCACAGCCAGGTGACTCATACCCACTGACTGACTGTTTAGGCTTTCTACAAAACACCTGGAGAGATAAAACTGACCGAGAAGACAATCTCTCATTCCACATTAGCCTTTCAAGGTGAGTAGGGGAATTTTCAGCATTTATTTCCATTTTGTTCACCAAAGACTCGCAGGCTTTAATCTTGACTTCAGACATAGTTGTGTCTGACAGTCAGAACAATTTCCAAATTAAGTGATAAAGTGGCATGGACTAAAGCTTTCTTCTGCCTGGGGAGGGAAATTAAAATGAGTCAAAGATGACTTTATTTGGGGCCAGAAAGAACTGAGGTTTCTGTGGTAAGCGTACCCTGTCTGCAGGCAGAAACTTGCCCCTTGCCCCTCAGACCAACCCTCCCCTCATACACCTTCAGGGACATGTCTTCTTCTCTGTCTCCCTCAAGGATAACTGAGATGATCTTTGTGATTAAAGTCTTTCTGAAAGCAAGCAATCAGGGAAAGAGAAAGTATGGTCCACAGAGTCTGATCCATAACCTAAGTGTTAACTAAACCCATAGAAATGATCATATACCAGCATGCCTCTTCTTTTTGTATGAGAATCAGAAGGGAAAATAAACCAAGAAAATACTTTTCTGAAATTCAGTAGTCCTGAATTTAGAAACCCTAGAACTGGAAGCAAACTGCACACACACAGAGATAACCAACTGTTCAACTCTTGTGTCTAAGAGAACAGCTAACGTTAATCAAGCACTTGAAATATCCCTAGCTTGGTGCTAGGACCTCTACAAACTTTAATTAATTTAATGATCTCAACAGCCCTACAAGATATATATCAATTTTTAAATTGAGACATAGATGACAACTTTGTGTAAGTTTACGGTGTACAACATATATAAATATACATTTATATACTGCAATGTGATTACCATTGTGTATCATTATTATCTCCACTGACAAGAAAATTTTTGCTCAGATTTAAAAAAAATTTTTTAAGTAGACAGCAATTTCTTCTGACAAAATTTGGCTGAGGTCCTCTCACTGAGAGCCTTGAGAAACTTGGGAATTAGGAGAAACTCAGTTAGCACTTAGATGGGAGATTAGGCCATTCATTAATTTTGGAATCTTTGAAAATGGAAATGATATTTCTCAATATACGATGGAGGGAAACATACTCTTACATCCCCTGTTTTTGTCTTTCTCTTTTTTAGAATTTTATCCATATTCTTTCTCAGTAGACCTCACTTACCATTCAATGGCACAGAGCTAGTGGATTTGAATCCAGGAAGATTCACTTCAGAACCTGGACTCCTGTTTACCTTGCTCAGCTGACTCAGCCTGTTGGCAGCTCACTGTGCCCCCCCCACCCCCCCGTCCCATGCCACGGCTATTGAGACCAAGTTGAAGGGTAGAGGACCAACACTTTTAGAAATATGAGTGCTCTTGTGTGAATGAAGAGGAACAACTGTGAAATGACAAAAGAATGCAGCAAGATTCACTCCCATAGCCAACTTCTATTAGAAACTAACTTGTCTGTAGCACTAAATCCCATTTGAAACATTCCCTGAGTTCAGTGTAACTCACTGTGTGCCAAGGTTCTGAATGAGAAAAGAACAAAAATTTGGTACTACCACATCATCCAACAAAAAGATTCTATATTTTCAAAATTATCTGTCTGCCACTGATTGGAAATGGAAACAACTGGTCCTTCAAGACAAACAGTTTAAGAAACATTTATTTCATTAGGATCTTTGTAGGTGTCTCCAGGTCTCTCTTATAAGGCCTACGAATCATTCAGCAAAACCTAAGTTTATTGTCTGCCTCTCCAACTAGAATCTAAGTTCCCCAATGATAAGACTTTGTTTCATTCACTTCTCTACCCCTAATTCCTGATGTTCAATCAATCTTTGTTTAATGACTAAAATACACTCATTTCCCAGTAAGAAATGCCCAAAATCTTGTTTAAGAGTTGCTCTGGTCTTACATTTAGAGCTTTAATACATTTTGAGTTTATTTTTGTGAATGGTGTTAGAAAGTGTTCTAGTTTCATTCTTTCACAACTGGTTGACCAGTTTTCCCAGCACCACTTGTTAAAGACATTGTCTTTACTCCATTGTATATTCTTGCCTCCTTTGTCAAAGATAAGGTGTCCATAGGTGTGTGGATTTATCTCTGGGCTTTCTATTTTGTTCCATTGATCTATATTTCTGTCTTTGTGCCAGTACCATACTGTCTTGATGACTGTGGCTTTGTAGTAGAGCCTGAAGTCAGGCAGGTTGATTTCTCCAGTTTCATTCTTCTTTCTCAAGATTGCTTTGGCTATTCAAGGTTTTTTGTATTTCCATACAAATTGTGAAATTATTTGTTCTAGCTCTGTGAAAAATACCGCTGGTAGCTTGATAGGGATTGCATTGAATCTGTAGATTGCTTTGGGTAGTATACTCATTTTCACTATATTGATTTTTCCAATCCATGAACATGGTATATTTCTCCATCTATTAGTGTCCTCTTTGATTTCTTTCATCGGTTTTTTATAGTTTTCTATATATTGGTCTTTAGTTTCTTTAGGTAGATATATTCCCAAGTATTTTATTCTTTTTGTTGCAATGGTGAATGGAATTGTTTCCTCAATTTCTTTTTCTACTTTCTCATTATTAGTGTATAGGAATGCAAGGGATTTCTGTGTGTTGATTTTATATCCTGCAACTTTACTATATTCATTGATTAGCTCTAATAATTTTCTGTTGGAGTCTTTAGAGTTTTCTATGTAGAGGATCATGTCATCTGCAAACAGTGAGAGTTTTGCTTCTTCTTTTCCAATTTGGATTCCTTTTATTTCTTTTTCTGCTCTGATTGCTGTGGCTAAAACTTTCAGAACTATGTTGAATAGTAGTGGTAAAAGTGGGCACCCTTGTCTTGTTCCTGACTTTAGGGGAAATGCTTTCAATTTTTCACCATTGAGGATTAAAGATCTAAATGTAAGACCAGAAACTATAAAACTCCTAGAGGAGAACATAGGCAAAACACTCTCTGACATACATCACAGCAGGATCCTCTATGATCCACCTCCCAGAATACTGGAAATAAAAGCAAAAATAAACAAATGGAATCTAATTAAAATTAAAAGCTTCTGCACAACAAAGGAAACTATAAGCAAGGTGAAAAGACAGCCTTCTGAATGGGAGAAAATAATAGCAAATGAAGCAACTAACAACTAATCTCAAAAATATACAAGCAACTCCTGCAGCTCAATTCCAGAGAAATAAATGACCCAATCCAAAAATGGGCCAAAGAACTAAATAGACATTTCTCCAAAGAAAACATACGGATGGCTAACAAACACATGAAAAGATGCTCAACATCACTCATTATCAGAGAAATGCAAATCAAGACCACAATGAGGTACCATTTCACACCAGTCAGAATGGCTGTGATCCAAAAGTCTACAAGCAATAAATGCTGGAGAGGGTGTGGAGAAAAGGGAACCCTCTTACACTGTTGGTGGGAATGCAAACTAGCACAGCCACTATGGAGAACAGGATGGAGATTCCTTTAAAAACTGCAAATAGAACTGCCTTATGACCCAGCAATCCCACTGCTGGGCATACACACCGAGGAAATCAGAATTGAAAGAGACACATGTACCCCAATGTGCATCGCACCACTGTTTATAATAGCCAGGACATGGAAACAACCTAGATGTCCATCAGCAGATGAATGGATAAGAAAGCTGTGGTACATATACACAATGGAGTATTACTCAGCCATTAAAAAGAATACATTTGAATCAGTTCTAATGAGGTGGATGAAACTGGAGCCAATTATATAGAGTGAAGTAAGTTAGAAAGAAAAACACCAATACAGTATACTAACACATATATATGGAATTTAGAAAGATGGTAATGATAACCCTGTATGCGAGATAGCAATAGAGACACAGATGTAAAGAACAGAGTTTTGGACTCTGTGGGAGAGGGAGAGGGTGGGATGATTTGGGATAATGGCATTGAAACATGTATACAATCATGTAAGAAACAAATCGCTAGTCTAGGTTTGATACAGGATACAGGATGCTTGGGGCCGGTGCACTGGGATGACCCAGAGAGATGATATGGGGAGAGTGGTGGGAGGGGGGTTCAAGCTTGGGAACTCATGTACACCTGTGGTGGATTCATGTCAATGTATGGCAAAACCAATACAGTATTGTAAAGTAAAAAAAAATAATGTGTGTATATATATATATATATATATATATATATATATATATATATATATATATATATATATATATATATAAAGAGTTGCTCTGGATCACTTTGAGAATGGGTCACAGGACCCAGGTGATGGCAGTCCTCTGTCCCCAGCCTGCCTCCTCACCTTCCTGTCATCTATGTCTTGTCACTCAGCCCAGACCTTCACCTCCCCAGGAGGAAAGGTAGGAGAAATTATTTCCATTTCTTTTCCCCAGATGAGCTTCAGAATCATTTGGGCATATTTTCCATAGAGTTCCATTGAGATTTTGATTGACATTACTCTTAATATACAGATTAAAGATACACATTTTTAGAACACTGAGTCTTCTCACTTGAGCATGATATGTCCCTTTTCTTGTTTTCTTTTATAAATCATTGTAACATTTTATAGTTTTTGTATCATTTCTACATTTTTATTGACAAGCTAATTTTAGGATGCTCTATTTTGATAGCTGCTATGGTATATGGGCATCTCCCCATAACCTTTTATTTCCTAATTATTGGTATAAAAGAAGAAAGGAATCATTTTGTGAATATTTACTTTGTATAATTCAGTTTAAACTTTTACTAATTCTAAGAACTTTTCATTTATTATCTTTGGCATAATATCAGTATCATGTTATCAGCAACTGATCATTTTATCTTCTTCGGCTTCTTTCCTCTAGTTGTATCTCTTTTTCAGCTCTTTTTTTTTTTTTAATGCACTCAGTAGAGTGAATTCTTCTTAAATAAACCTTATAAAATAAATGAAAAATAGAAAGCAACCTATTTTCACCTGGATGAAAATTCAGAAAGTGAGTCATATGTCACAGTAATTTTTTTTTTTTTTTTTTTGCCTTTGGTCATGCTGCACTGCATGACAGATCTTAGTGTCCTGAAACTGAAAGTGAAAGTCACTCAGTTGTGTCCAACTTTTTGTGACCGCATGGACTATACAGTTCATGGAATTCTCCAGGTCAGAATACTGGAGTGGTTAAACTTTCCCTTCTCCAGAGGATCTTCCCAACCCAGGGACTGAACCCAGGTCTCCCACATTGCAGAAAGATTCTTTGCCAGATGAGCCACAAGAGAAGCCCAAGAATACTGGAATAGGTGGCCTATCCCTTCTCCAGTGGTTCTTCCAGACCCAGGAATGGAACCAGGGTCTCCTCCATTGCAGGTGAATTCTTAACCAACTGAGCTATCAGGGAAGCACTGTTCAGTTCAGTTCAGTTCAGTCGCTCAGTCGTGTCCAACTCTTTGCAACCCCATGAATCGCAGCACACCAGGCCTCCCTGTCCATCACCAATTTCTGGAGTTCACTCAGACTCACATCCTTCGAGTCAGCGATGCCATCCAGCCATCCCATCCTCTGTCATCCCCTTCTCCTACTGCCCCCAATCCCTCCCAGCATCAGAGTCCAGGGGTCAAACCTGTGCCCCCTGCAGTGGAAGCACAGAGTCCTAACCACTGGGCCACAGGGAATTTCCATGTCATAGCAGTTTAAACGGCATGGAAATGCTATATTGTCAAATCCCCCACTGTATACCTAAGACAAATGAGGATCAGAGACAGCAATTTTCTTTCCCAGGTTATTAAGTCTACTTAAGGGAAAGGACTCATTTCCTGTTTCCACTAATTTGTAGCTATACCATGTCTACACAGCGTGTCTTCCACACAATTCCTGCTTTATCACATCAAATCTTTCCCCAAGTAGGCCCTGAAGAACTTGATCTGAGAGTGTAAATAACAATTATAGTAACTTACAGGAATTTCTTATTATGTACACCTCATTAAATTATGGTAAAATTGTATATATCCCTAAACAATTCTCAAACACTGCTATAAGTTGTATTTTATCACAGAATGATATTGTCTTTGTGTACTTATTCTTCATAATTTCTACCATTTTTATCTGCTTTCATGGAAATATTGGTGCAACTATTTCTGAAGTGCCTACCTATATGGTAATTGTTGTTGTCCATTCACTCAGTCATGTCTGACTCTTTGTAACCCCATGAATTGCAGCACACCAGGCTTCCCTGTCCTTCACCATCTCCCAGAGCTTGCTCAAACTCATGTCCATTGAGTCAGTGTGCCATCCAACCATCCTGTCCTCTGTAACCCTCTTCTCCTCCTACCCTCAATCTTTCCCAACATCTGGGTCTGTTCCAGTGAGTTGCTCTTCACATCAGGTGGTCAGAGTATTGGAGTTTCAGCATATGTCCTTCCAGTGAATATTCAGGCTTGATTTCCTTTAGGATTGACTGGTTTGATCTCCTTGCTTCTCTAGCACCCCAATTTGAAAGTATCAGTTCTTTGGCATTTAGCCTTCTTTGTGGTCCAACTCTCACATTCATACATGAATACTGGAAAAACCATAGCTTTGACTATACGAACCTTTGTTGGCAAAGTGATGTCTCTGCATTTTAGTACACTAAGTTTGTCATAGTTTTCCTTCCAAGGAGCAGGTGTCTTTTAATTTCATGGCTGCAGTCAAAAATCTGCCACTGTTTCCACTTTCCCCCTTCTATTTGCCATTAAGTGATGGGACCAGATGCCATGATCTTAGTTTTTTGAATTTTGAGTTTTAAGCCAAATTTTTCCCTCTCCTCTTTCACCCTCATCATGAGGCTCTTTAGTTCCTCTTTGCTATCTGCCATTAGAGTGGTATCATCTGCATATCTGAGGTTGTTGCTATTTCTCCTGACAATCTTGATTTCAGCTTGTGATTTATCAGCTCAGCATTTCACATGTTGTACCTATATGGTCAGAAGAGGAAATTGGATACCAGAACTAGGTAATGATCATTTATCCTAACTGAGTATGTCTAAAGTCCAAGGCATTGCATTGAATAATGTTTTTCCAAATTTTTTTCCAAAGTTTGTAGTTACACTATGAGATATGACATGCAACATACATTCAACTCTTCTTCAAAGCTCATATTCAAAGCCATCGGTCCTGTTCTCCTGCCCAGTTTAGAAGTGCCTCTGTGAACTTGCACTTGGAATTCAGAAAGACTCTTTAGGGGTCCATTTGTTTATGGAAAAGAAATTTCCTAAGAAACAGGAGAGGTGCTGCCTTTCAAGAATCTGAGCCTTCAACATGTTAGAAAAATTCTTTTTGGACTGGAAAGTGATTTGTCAATTTTTTTCACGTTATTTTTTAAATATTTTTTTTCATGTTTTTAAAATCTATTTATATTCAAAAAAATCTAAATTTTATAACTTTATTTTGAGAACTTTTAGCTGTCACCAACTACCTATCACTACCTGGGTAACTCAGTTGGTAAAGAATCTGCCTGCAATGCAGGAGATCCTGGTTTGATTCCTGGGTTGGGAAGTTCCCTTGGAGAAGGGATAGGCTACCTACTCCAGTGTTCTTGGGCTTCTCTGGTAGCTCAGATGGTCTCCTGCAGTGTGGGAGACCTGGGTTAGATCCCTGGGATGGGAATCTCCTGCAGGAGGGCATGGCAACCCACTCTTGCCTGGAGAATCTCCAAGGACAGAGGAGTCTGGAGGGCTATAGTCCATGTGGTTGGACGCAGAGTTGGACACAACTGAGCAACTACACACAATTTCCTATGACTAAAAGTCCCCATCTTTATTCTTTAAGAAATTAACATTTTCTTTCTGGGGACATTTTAGTATTTGCAGCCTATAGCACAATCAATGGAGAAGGCAGTGACACCCCACTCTAGTACGCTTGCCTGGAAAATCTCATGGATGGAGGAACCTGAAAAGCTGCAGTCCATGGGGTCGCTGAGGGTCGGACACGACTGAGCGACTTCACTTTCACTTTTCACTTTCATGCATTGGAGGAGGAAATGGCAACCCACTCCAGCACTCTTGCCTGGAGAATCCCAGGGACGGCAGAGCCCGGTGGGCTGCTATCTATGGGGTCGCACAGAGTCGGACATGACTGAAGTGACTTAGCAACAGCAGCAGCACAATCAAATACAAACTAAATCCATCACAGTGATGCATTTGAAATTATTTTACTGTATCTAACTAAACTCTGAAAGAGTAATGTCTGTATACTTTACATAACCACATTGATCATGAGTCATCCTTAGTTGTTTTATATTTAGTTAGAACTGTATGCTTTGAAAAATGTGTTTGAGATTTTCATTTCACCTATCAACAGCATTTAGTTGATTGTTTTAAATGTGTCTTTTTAATTCAAAATGAGTATTTAAAATAAAGTTGGCTCAATTTTCTAGTGATAAACCTTATAGCTAAAAAGTGACTTGATTTTAAAATAATGAATTAATATAGACTGCAAAAAATTTTTTTTTAATAAATTAGCATTTCCCAGCTACAGACTGACAGGAAGTAGCTTTTGGTATCTGAATTTACTTCATTATTATAAGATCCTTATACTCCCCAAATCAAATCATTTCTAATACATTTTAGTACATATATGATTACAACATAGTGAGAAGAAAAGAACTTTTAAATAGTTGTCTTCATAACAGGAGAAGACTGTATGATATGACTATGATAGCAATGTAGATTATAAGAAGTTATTTCAACCTCTGATTTTAATACAATCAACTAACTCTGGGGCTTCCCAGTGGCTCAGCGGTAAAGAATCTGCCTGCAATGCAGGAGCCACAGGAGATGTGGGTTTGATCCCTGGGTTGGGAAGATTCCCCGGAGGAGGGCATGGCAGCCCACTCCAGTTATCTTGCCTGGAGAATCCCATGGACAGAGGAGTCTGGTGGGCTACTGTCCACAGGGTTGCAAAGAGTCAGACTTGACTGAAGTGACTGAGCATGCATGCACGCAACTAACTTTAGAGAAAAAAATCCTGCTCTTAGGAGTCACAGTCATTTTCCAGTTTTATGAATTAATTGACTCATCTTTCATTTACCCATTTCTTCATTTTTAAGCATATGTATTAAGCAGTCATTGGGTAGGATGTAGGCCCACAGCTAGGTAGTAAAGAAAAAGAGCTGTAAACAACATGAAGTCCTTCTCATACTACCCATCCCCCACCATCCCATGGGGTTCACATTCTAACAGCAAAGAAAAACCATAAATAGGAATGTGTAAGGTAGTTTCCAGTTTTATGAAGAAAATAACAACAGAGCTACAGTGGGGAGAGTGATACTGCTGTATAAGGTGGCAGGGTAAGGTATCTTTAAGGTAGTGACTTTTGAAAGGAAGCCTGAAAGAACTGAACACACAAGCCAAAGCAATATCTGAAAGACTTCAGACGGAAGGAATAAGTCCAAAGATCATGAAACAGGAGTAATGAAGGATGAGTGTCACTTTTTTTTTATGGGACTTAATCCTTTCTCTTTTTCACAATATTTTTTGTCTATATAATTATACATTTTTAACCCAGAATTGGTGCACACAGTCAAAAAATTGTCACCAAGCACCTACTATGCCAAAACCAGGCTGATCACTCTAGAGATGCAGCCCCTGTTTGAAAGAACTTAAGAGCAGCCTCTGTAAATAGGATGACATAGAACTTGAGCTTCGCCAAGCAGCCAGAATCTCTGAAACTGGAGGAAAATGTGCTCTTTTTTGCTTTGTGTAATCTATGTTTTGTTTTTTTTTTAAGGAATAGGGGGGATATCACTTGCAAAACAGAAATTGAGGTTTATCTTTCACAGTCTAAAGTAGTCCAGTAGGTCATAAATCAACTGGTCATTTCTCCATTTAATGATTTACCACCTTATCAAAGGAATCTCCTTGTTAACTTTTTATGAGGCTTATCATCTAGAGCCAACCTCCAAAATTAGAGGCTAACAAATGAATAGTTACATGTCTAGATGTGCAACAGCTGATTGAGGAGTAATAAAAGATCCCTCCCCCATTACCTTTCAGCTGCGAGACTTGTCTGGGTCCACTGGCACCATCCTGTAAAAATCTGAAAATTGCTCTGCTAATTGTTCATGGGCAGCTACAGGCATAGGCCTCTTCAAAGCGGCTGTGGGGGAATCTCAGTAATCTCAATTGACTGCTTATGCTAATCACATTTTGAAGTCTCAAATTTCCATCTCCCTCTGCTATCTGTCTATAGACAGAGGCAGATATTGATATTTTTATTTCTATTTATAATTTCCAAAGTCATGGGCTTTTCAAATGTGCTGTCAAATTTTACCCAGCTTGATTAAGATTCCACTAATTTTGGAAGTCCAAGTAACGCTGACAATAGCTGCAAAAAGATGATCTTTTTAAAGCCAATCTTTTCTTTCCTGGTAAATTCAGATTATATAAAAATATTTGTAAGGGGCAAAAATGTTTTATATTCCATTAGAAAGTAAAAGTTTTCATGTACTTCAGAAGTATCCTTTCTATCCCAGTATAGATATGTAAGTATGTCCTGCCTCGGAGGATGATGGATGGATGGATAGATAGATAGGTAATGGATGGAAGGAAAGGAGGGAGGGAGGAAGAAAAGGGAGGAAAGAAAAGGAGGAATATACACATCACTAGGCCCAGGGACCTACTGCTCAGGTTTGCAAATGTAGAAACTTGATATGCTTGATTTTCTTAAGATTGATGAGCCTTTTGGAAGCTGACTCAGTGTAACAATCTCATACAAAAATATTTATTTAAAAAATTTTATTGAAAATCATTAAAAAAAATTCCCTAGAAGAAATCTCCCTGACTAAGATCTAAGGCCAACCACTTGCCTTCTTATGGATGCAAAGGATGTATTCAACAGTAAAGTTTGGTTGGTGGAGAGAGAATCTGAACCTAAGGAGATGGTATTCTCTCACAAAGGTCACTCTTGTTATTATAGAAAGAACAGAAAACAGAACTGCTAGAGTAAGTGAGCTGATGGCTGAGGCAGAGGATACAAACGACCCTCCCTTTATAGGGTCATCACATGCAAGATTTGGTCCTCGGATCTGAAAGTGCCACACCTCAATGCAGATGACACAATCACATTCACAATCACAGAAGATCAAAGACAGAATAACTCTTGTTAATGTAATTCACAATAGGTGAGTGTATATGCTGGTAATCAACACTCCTCACAAAATATTTCTGGCTCTCCACTTTCCTGGTACATGGTAGGACTGTTTCCCACCCTACTGATATTAGCCATGCTCAGTATTTTAGCTAAAAAAAAGAAAATGAAGTGAAATGTGTCACTTTCATGCTGAAGCTCTAAGAAACAGGGTGTGATTTGCCACTTCCTCTGCTTGGTTATTGTGGATGTACAGGTTTTGGTGACTTGCAATGACCATGCCCTATAACAACCTTTGTTGAGTGCAGGTGTGTGAAAGAAAAAAAAGAAAAAAAACATAATTGCTGGATCAAGACACTGAGATAGTGAGGTTGTTTATTACAGAAACATAACCCAACCTATCCTGTCTGTTATGGTATACAGCCCAGAATTTTAAATTATTTTAAATTAATCCTATTTGAATTCAGTGTATTTTGACAACCCAACTAATATGCAGAAGTTGTCTTGGTGTTTCTATAATCAGAATAAAAGGAACTAGAGGGTGTTGTACGATGCCTGAAAAAGCGCAATGAACTAGGACTGCATTGTAATCGAGCATACTCTTTGGTGATTCCATTAGACCTGCCTGTAAAACACCACAGCTCATTCACTCATTCATTCATTCACCAAATATACAGAGAGTGCTCACTATTAATATATACCAGAACCTGTTCTGGACCCTGGGGATACAACCATGAAAAGATTGAGACAGTCCTATACCTTTCAGATATACTTATTATCTTAGCCTCTTTACTCCAGTTCCAGATTCCATGACGATCATGTACATTTCACCAACACATAGTCCTTTATCATAATTGCTTAGGCTGCCACTTACTTGTTCTAAACATATCTTCTCATCAGTGCTTCTCAAACTATTGGGTTTCTTTTCTAATCCATTCCAGATGAACACTTTTGTAAAATACAGGGAAAATATAATAAAATGCAATAAAAATAAGTTACTAGAAAATAGGTCATGCAGTTGGATGTCAATGTAATGTCAATAAGCTATAAAAGTTTCTAAATGATTACTTGCAATTTCTGTACTTATCCTCTCCAGGTGGACAAAATGTTCTCAATCACTGATCTATGGACCACACTTTGAGGAGGACTACTGTGGACCAGCAGGGAGGACTTAAGCAAGCTATGTTTTCTGTATTCATTTGTGAAACCATCTGCCTGCTACCAAAGTTATAAAGTTTTATATGCTGTGTAACCTCTTCAGGTCAATTCCCCATTGCCCATTCAGCTCACCATATGTATTATTATTTAGCTAATATTTTTAAAATCAACTCACTCTTTCATATGGATAAATTTTAAACTTCTCCATGTAGATGAAAAAAAAGAAACAATTTCACTTGCCATAAATAAAATGTAACTGCACAAAGAAGTGCTTGGAGTAAGTAGTTATTCACGTCTAGGGAAATGTGGTTGCCTGCTCTGAGATTTCAAATCTCAGTAATGTCAAAATGAAATTTCCTATTTGATGTAACCAGAAAAGTGAGAGGAAATTAAAAAGAAGGCCTTACTCATTATGTGTTTCAATGTTGTGTAATACACTACTTATGTTCCATCTAAACCATTTTAAGGATCAAATAGTGGTCTCATAATCAAATGGGTAACTGTAATTGAGCATGTGTGTCAAATATCATCACTTCCTTTCCTGGTACCTGTCCTACAGACAACTAATGCTATGGACCATAGGCTCACTTCAACTTCTGAAAATAATATTTTCCCCAGATATAAATAATATTTCTGAGACTGGGGAGTCCTATTGCAGCATCTGGCACACCATAAGTATCAAACCAACTTGTATTTCCTTCCTTCTTCCATTAATAATCAGTTTCTTTTCCTGATTTAAAAAAAATGTGTTTCTGCTATATTTAAAATGGATAACCAACAAAGACCTACTTTACAGCTCATGGAACTCTGCTCAGTGTTATGTGGCAGCCTGAATGGGAGGGAAATTTAGGGGAGAATGGATACCTGTTTATGTATAGCTGAATCCCTTTGCTGTTCACCTGAAACTATCACAACATTGTTAGTCAGCTATACTCCAATACCCAACAAACAGTTTAAAAAAATAAAATACATTTATCAAATTTTAAAAAAAGAAAAAAAAATTGTGTTTAATGACTAAAATTCCCCCCTTGGGCTCCCTTGTAACTACAAGGAGAAAAACTAATTCCTTCCCACTTTTTTTTTTTTTTTTGCTGTTGTAATTATTTAATCATAATCCACAACTATAATATTGGTGATATTATCATCCAACAGACTAGAGATTCAGCTTGCTCTCTGTTTTCACATGGCTACAATTCTATCCAACTTAGAGCATTACTTTAGCATTAGGAAGCAGAGACTCCCCAGGACAAAAGGAGAGTCATTTAACCAGTTGTTTACTCTCTGTGTATTACTCCCAATTAAATGTGAGATCAGGGCTTCTACACGCTCTAGGTTAAGCTGTGAATATGCACAGGCTAAAGAATATGATTTATGTTATATTCCCAGAGATGTGGCTATGAGCTGAATCTTCATAACAAAACAAAGTCCTTCCACAAGAATTTCTTACCTAACACTGAACTTTTATCAAATAATTTTTTTTCCAACTAGCTTTTTCAAATAAATGCTAACCATACAGTGTCTCTTCTCTCCCTTCAGGATATACAAACCACAGAATTCCGATGACTCACCCCAAAATAGCTTATGAATATGCCAGGGGCGGAAGGGCATGCTGTTTAGTTCTTTAAAACTTCCTGCCAAACTGAAGAAGCTGAACATACACAGATATTTGGGGCCTAACTATGAGTAATAATGAGAATTTAATCCCTTTTAGTCTTCTGGGTTAGCAACAGCTTGCCTAACATGTCCGGCAACATCCTGCTTGCTACATGTGACTTCTCAAAAAATAATAATATAATATTAATAGCACAGTGTTTCATTGTTAAGACTGCTGTTATCTATGTCAGTGGTTCCCAAACATTTGCAACCATTTGTAGATGAAGGTCATATCTTGGAAGAACTGTCGCTAACTACTTTATAGAACAAACATGTTATCAGCTTAACTTTGAAATTTAAAACAAATAAAAGATTCAATGTATAGAATTTTAAGTCTGCATAAGCCCTTAAAATGGGTTTGAATCTCAGATAGGCCACCTGTAGCAGTTACTTGAACCCTCCAAATTCTAATTTCCCTATATGTAAAGTGAGGATGATAATGTTATTGTTAGACGTGTATGTAAACAAAGAGTACTGCTAAGTGAATAAGATATCTAGTACTAATAAGGAATCTGAAGACCACAACTATTAACTAACATAAGAAGGGTCACACACTCATCAGTCAAGTGCCAAGACAGAGCATATTATAAAGCTGTGGTTAAACACAGTCTCTGGAGCCAGTCAGCCCAAGTTCAAGCCCCAGTTTTCCTATCTGCTAGCTGCATCACCTTGAGCAGATCACTTTTCTGTGCTTCAATATTCTTCTCTATAATATTAAGATAATAATAGTTCTTTTATCACTGGGTTGGTAGTGACAGCTTAAAAAGAATACACATAGCAGTGCCTGGTACATAATAATTAATCAACAAATACTACCACCCCCAAATTGGAAAGTTCTGGTTCTTCAAAAAAATTTTTTTAAGTAAAATCAATGTCAACAATGACAGACATTTTTTTAACAGTGACAGTTTTTAAAAACTTGATCCAGAAAAGCAACCCAAACTTTAAACACACACACACACACACACACTTACTTAAGATAGTTTATAAAGTGATCATAATATTTGCAGATGTCTTTACAGGTCAAGGTACTTGTGCTCTGCAGCCGTGTTGATGTGTCATCTTTCCCTTTTCCTGTAGAGGAAGGATACAAAGCAAACAAAAATACTACACACAACAACCCCGATTACTAAAGAGTCACCTTGATTAGAGTTTGAAAAGAATGCCATCATCCAGCTGCACTTGACATTCATGGAAGAAGCTTAGTGCAATGGGAGGAGCATCAGACTCCCCTTTTCAGTCCAGGCTCTGCCACTTGACTAGCTATAGTAAGTTGCTCAGACTCTGAGGTGCCATCTGTAAAATGGGGACAGTAAACAGAGACCACCTTATTATAAATATTATAAATTCTCTTGATGCAAATTAGCACTAACCCCCCCATACACACACACAGAATAACTGCTAATGACATATTTGTTTAAATAATAAATAAGATACAAATTAAAGATTTTAGGATTTATTGTGTCCAGTCCCTAACTGACACCACTATATCCCTGTTCCCACCCAAACAGTACCTAATTTGAAAATCACAGATCTAGGCCCTGCCTTTGATGGCCTCCAAGAGTTAAATACTATAATCGCTAGATCCTTAATAAGAAGCCTAAAAAGATGACAGTGGTATAGATAAAGAACTTCTTCCCAACTCATCATTTGTTTTTCAAATAATAGACATTTGCATTGTCTTAAAAGTTCTGAGTGATTTCAACCCCAATTTGAAACAAAGTGGTCAAAGGACCTAAGAAACTATACTCCCTACCCTCAGTAGACATCGTTTCCAAAAACGAGAGAAAAAAATACCCACATGGCCTTTGTACTCCATTTGTCTCTTGAAGCACCATAAGAAATAAGTGGGAATGTTTTGTGATTCGGGAATAGGTTGTGGGTTTGGACAGGTGTGGGCTCTTACAGCTCCTCACACCTTAAAGGAGAAAACTTGCTGAACAGAACTCTGCTTAAAAACTCTAGGGATCACGACTGTTCAGACTACTTACTCTGATCATGTCACAAACAAAGATCAGATGGAGACCGCCCTTCAGGGCTGCACATGTTTGCTGGCACAGCTTTCTCACTGCGTCAGAGCCTCACCTGACACTGACTCATTATTGGATGAAAAGCCAGTGCCTGATAGTGTTGGTCATGTGTAACTTGCCACATCCAGCCAAGTATCCCAGGCCCTTTCAAAAATAGTCCACCAACTTGCTTCCCCACTATACCCTGAGATATTTCTATGACTGTAGCCATCACAGACTCCTAAAATCTCTTGTTTCTATGAGCTTACTCCTGTCTCTTCTAATGGTTCTTTTCCTCCGTTACAGCCAGTTTTTATATCAGACCTAATGCAGACACTGGGAGACTCTTCTCTGTGGGCTTTCAATCAATATTTATTCAACTCTAGTTTGTCATACTCAGAGATAATAGGAAGCAAGGATTACTATATTTCCTAAATGCATCTGGAAACTCATTGCCTGGGGTCAGGATGATAGTGGTTATTTCCTTACAGAAAAACCAATTTTCTCAAATGCACTGCCTTCATCAGCCTCAATGCAGATACTGTATATTATTCAAGGTTTATAAAAAAATTCAACATCTGCCAGAACAGCTTAAGGTTCCAAAGCAGAAAATCTGAATCAGTAACAAAATTCTCCCCAAGTAATACATGGTTCTTAAATATCAGATAAAGAGTCAAACCTGTCATGAAATATGTATTGGACAAAAACAACATAGAACCAGCTCTTGTTTCTGGATATTTCAAACAATATGTCCTCCCATTTTCCATGGTGGATTCCCTGTATTATTATTTTGCATACACTCTGTGCTTGCAAAGTGCTGGGAGCATAGATGCATATTTGGGGGCTTTTGTTACAGAAATAAAAAATAATTAACATGGGCTTGCAAGAGAAGCAAGAAAGGAAGTGAAAACGGAAGCAAAAAAAAAAAAAAAAAACCAAACCTGTGACTAATCAGCAATCTGTTCCTTGAATATAAACACTTAGGTATCGTTTTCTGTGTGTATTAACATCTTAAATCTAAAACGAGCCTATGAAGCTCAATTCTGTGTCCAGCCTGGACAAAGCTAAACTCTTATCTGTCCTCTGCACCTGTAGCCGTTTTGACTTATACATAGTTTGCCCTTTTACTTTGCTTCACGGTCAGCTGCACAGCAGAAGGAATGCCTGAGATCACGTTGCTGTTGTGACTAATCTCTACAAAGAATAGTGCAGGAGATGAAAGGGAAACTACCTCCAGAGCCCTCAAAACCAGGAGCAGGGACCCACCAGCCCAAGGTGGAGAGTCATAATGCAGAGATGTTGTGATGTGACTTGCTGGGAAAAGAAAAGAAAAGAAAGCAAAGAAAAAAACACTTAAAAGGATTAGAGCAATATAGGACAGAGGCAGTAAAGAAAAGAAAATAATTGGCCTGTTTCTGAGCGTTTTTGCACTTTGAAGACAGATAGTACAATATCTTAGTATAAAGTTTAAAATGCACTGTCCCAAATCAATCCCCTCATTAGAAAGTTACACAGCCTCAAAAATCATCAATATGAATTTTATGTTCTTAGTCGCTCAGTTCTGTCCAATTCTTTGAGACCCTTTGTACTGTAGCCCTTCTCCAGGAGACCTTCCTGACTGAGGGATCTAACCTATAGCTCCTTCCATAATGGACCTAACATTCTAATATAATGCTATGTCAAGGCACAGGATAAAATCCAGGGCAGCAAAAAGGAAAGAACATGAATTATGGTGGCCTGGCCAATACAGTTTTTAATCTCAGTTCTGCCACTGGCTTGCTGTATTAATGTAGAAGGTTAGCCTGCTCATGTTGCTTCTTTTTTCTACATTTATAACAAAGGGGCACATAAGAGCTATCTCATTGTATTATCATAAAGATTAAACAAGTTTAAAACCTGGATTTTTGGCAGTACTAGACCTGACGATATAGTGTTCTAGGTGTCAGTGTCCAAAGAAATTCTCTCTGTGTAGAGTATCTCACAGACACAGACACAGTCACACATGTGCACATGCACACAGGCTTATCATTTTTTTTTAACTAATGCATTTCTGCATTAGGTGGTGCTAGGGGTAAAGAATCTTACTGCCAATGCAGCAGACTCAAGAGACATGGGTTCAATCCCTGGGTTGGGAAGATCCCCTGGAGAAGGAAATGGCAACCCACTGCAGTATTCCTGCCTGGGAAATCCCACGGACAGAGGAGCCTGGCAGGCTACAGTCCTTGGGGTTGCAAAGAGTTGGACATGACTGAACAAGCACACACAATGCATTTCTGAGTATGCAAAAAAGCCAGGGAAATCCTCAGAGGCCAGAAACGATGAGAAAACATATATGCAAAGAGGGACGCAGGTGCTTGAGACAGCATTTGTGTTTTGGGCATCTTCTTCTCTGATCCACGATCAAAGAACTAGCAAGGTGGAGGCAAAAATCTAAATCCAGGATTCTCAAAATCACCTTCAGAGGAGCATTAAGATATTTCCTGTCTTACTGTTAAATCTGAGTGATAAAATATGTATCTCCCCAGAAGGTTACTAGTCATAATCCTGCACTCACAAAGGTTCACAATATTGTTTGAAGCTTAAAAATAAAAATAAAACTGAATATTTAATTTATGAGATTTCTGGATTGGTGATAGCTCTCCTCAATCCTCCCCATCCACCCACACCTGACAGAAGTAAATATAAATTCTTTCTAGGGGAAAGTACTTTAAATTCAGGCCTCAAAACATTCCCACAAATAAGATAGCAAGGCATATGGTGTTTGCACACAGTAAAACCAGGCACTACAAATAAAAGTCAGTAGAAATAATAAATTTTAATTTAACAAGTAGTCAAAATATGAATGTGTGATAAACACTTTAAAGAAATAAATAAGTACAGAAATATATAAAAGGAAATGAGACTTTAATTACCAGGCAGATTTTTGAAAAATAAAATTCCCAGAAATGACAAATACAATCATTTAAAAATTAGAAATTCACGGGGGGACATGAACAGACAGCACATGGGGAAATGTTTACTTTAAGCTTGTATCATTGATCTATATTTTTTTTAGAATTATTCTTTTCAACAGCTTTATTAAGATATAATTTACATACAAAAAACTGCATGTATTTAATGTTGTACAGTTTGAAGAGTTTGGAGATGGGCAACACCCATGACTTTGTCACCACAATCAAGGGAATAGATACATCCAACACCTCCTAACATTTTCTTGTGTGCTTTTTCACTCTTCTTTTTTCTTTTTTTGTGGTGAGAACTTTTAATGTGAGCTCTACCCTCTTAACTAATTTTGAAGGGCATAATACTGTATTGTTAGCTACAGTTACTATTTTATGGAGCTTCCCGGGTAGGACTGTGGTAAAGAATCCACCTGCCACTGCAGGGGACACAAGAGACACTGGTTCCATCCCTGGGTCAGGAAGATCCCCGAGAAGGGAGTGGGAACCCACTGCCATATTCTTGCCTGGAAAACCCCATGGACAGAGGAACCTGATGGGCTGCAGTCCAAGGAGTCGTAAAGAGTCAGACATGACTGAGGGCACACACACTATGTTGTACAGCAGATTTTTAGAACTTACACAAATTTCTTAACTGAAACTTGCTACACATTGAACAGTAACTGCCCATTTTCCCCATCCCAGCCCCTGTCCCTGGAAACCACTACGGTATTTTCTGCTTCTATGCATTTGACTTTTAGATTCCTCATGTAAGTGGAATCCAATAGTATTTGTCTTTCTGTGACAAGCTAATTTCAGTCAGCATAATTCCTCCAGATTCATCCATGTTATCATAGATGGCAAGATTTCTCCCTCTTTTTTATGACTGAGTGATACTTTAAGCATATAAAATATGTATGTTTATGTATATAAAATATGTATGTATGTATGTATGTATGTCCATTCATCTGTTGATAGACATATTGTTTATTTCTGTATCTTGACTATTTTGAATAATACTGCAGTGAATGTGGAAGTGTGATCCATACATTTTTCACTGAGAAATGAAATATAATGATTTTTTAGAGCAAGGGTTCTTTTTCAACTTATTTATTTTTAATATTAATTGCTTTATAATATTGTGTTGGTTTCTGCCATACATCAGCATGAATCAGCCATAGGTATTTTAATACATATGTCCCCCTCTCCCTTGAACCTCCCTCTCACCTCCCACCCTTTCCCACCCCTCTAGGTTGGCAAAGAGCACCAAGTCTGAGCTCCCTGTGACATACAGCAGATTCCCACTGGCTCTCTGTTTTACATATGGTAACATGTATGTTTCAGAGCTGCCCTCTCCATTTGTCCCACCCTCTCCTTCCCCTACTGTGTCTGCAAGTCTGTTCTCTGTGTCTGCGTCTCCATTGCCTCCCTGCAAAATGTTCATCAGTACTGTCTTTCTAATTATATGCATTAATATACAATATTTGTTTTTCTCTTTCTGACTTGCTTCACTCTGTATAATGGACTTAGAGCAAGGGTTCTTAACTGGGGTCATAACTCAAAGAATTCAGAGAGTCTGCAAACTTGAATTAGAAAGAATTTACATATTTATTTGCATTAACTATGATTTAGCATGGCTTTCAGAGTGTAAACAACAAACCATAGTATCGGTAGTAATAACTTTGACATTTTTATCAATATAAATCCCAGAAACTTTTATATCACACAATCACTATTTCATATATCACAAAATATTATTTATTTTCATCTCACAGAATCATATTACTCATTGTGATAGACCTATATATTTCCCTGTTACTTAATGTATTAATTTTAAAATGTATATATTACTATATCATAATTTTTATATTTTGATAATTAAATTTTAATAGAATTGGGTTCTTTTATAGTCTTTTGTATTTTATCCGACCTGCTTTTAAAAAATCACTATTTAGAGAAGTCCCTAGGCTTCATGTGACAGCCAAAGGTGGCATAAGCAAGGTTAGAATAATACCACAAAACAAACTCAGAAAAAAAAAAATCTTATGACCATCTGCAAATTTAAATTAAAATGAATTCCCTTTGCATTTTTTAACTCTAAAATTGCCCCCTAAAAATAGTCCTTGGACAAATTTTACTAAGTATATTTTTGTTTGGGCTTTCAAGTTTTAATGTAAATGTTTGTCACAGTTTTAATAGTGAAAGAGGAAAGGAGTGAAGAAAGAAGAAGTGAAAGATTTGTTTTGCAATTTATCAAGCTATATGCACTTACCTCCTATCTTACTAAAAAAGAAAACAGGAATATTTGAATGTCTTTACTTTCTTTTAGTTGTTTTCAAATCACTCGTCTAAGAATCTACACCAAAAATAAAGCAAATTTTCCACCTCTTGAGGAAGTAAATCATTAGCATTTACTACCTGACATTTAACCCACTCCAGTGTTCTTGCCTGGAGAATCCCAGGGACGGGGGAGCCTGGTGGGCTGCCGTCTATGGTGTCGCACAGAGTCGGACACGACTGAAGCAACTTAGCAGCAGCAGCAGCAGCAGCAGCAGCACCTGACATTTAAAATATTATTTAGTTTTCAGAGGTTTCAACATAAGACTGAGTTTGGGTATCTTATAATTTGACAAGGTTGCTTTATCTCATTCCATCTTAGATTCTTCATAAAATATAAAGTTCAAATATTTTATCTCACGCTGATATTTTACCCACTTCAGCTCCCTCTCTGGACCTTTTCTATGGATTCTATCATAGTCATTGGAGTTCTTCATGACTGTGTCTCAGGTTCATTAAACACCCCAACCACAACTTCAAAAGAAGCTATGAATAGCAGCACTTCTAACTGGAAGATCATCCTGAGTCGTCCCCACCCCCTCCAGCCCCTCCAACCCCACACTCTTTACTCTTGAAAGGTTTGGGCCTCCTTTCATCTCCAGTTCTCAGATTCTGGCATAATAACCCAGCCCTGACATCAGCATCTAATCCTCTGGATCCCAGGCTCTTACCAAAATATGTATGCTTTGCCATTCTGACTCTGCAGCTCTGCTCACTTAGCTAATACTGCCTGGGATGAGCCTTCAAATTCCCAGAGCACAGGGCTTTGGGCTCTTCCACCTCTTTTCCTATAATCGAATCAGGTCTTGAAGAATCTATGCCATTAGCCACAGTTGAAACAGGACTTTTAAATGACCCCCTGTATAATATCATTGATCCTCTCCTGAAACTCAAATAAAATTAAGCTCTTGTTACATTTTCAAAGGTATTTTAGCAAAATGACATTTCCAGTAAAACAACAAAGTGACCTTTTCTGAAAATTTTCTTGGAGGATAGAGAAATAGAGTGAATTACACCTCACAGCTCCAGCTTCCCTCATAGCTCAGCTGGCAAAGAATCCTCCTGCAATGCAGGAGACCCAGGTTCGATTTCTGGGTTGGGAAGATCACCTGGAGAAGGAAATGGCAACCCACTCCAGTATTCTCGCCTGGAGTATCCCATGAACAGAGGAGCCTGGCAGGCTATAGTCCATGGGGTCACAAAGAGTCAGGTATGACTTAGAGACTAAACCACCACCACCACACCTCACAACCCAGAGAAAAACTTCCAAAAAATGTTTTCTATACATATCTCTCTCCCATGTCTGTACCCCCATACAACAGTATCCTTGTCCCTCTCCTTTCTCTCTCTCTCCCTCTCTATTTCTCTCTAAATCTCTGGCTCATTGCTACTCTCTAAATTCCATGAGGCCATAAGAAAGATCTCTGATCTCACGTGAAGCAATCGCCCAAAGATACTGTAAAGTGACTGACAGTATAAAGTATTAGAGGATATATAGTATGCTACTTTGGTGTGACAAAAGACAAGGATGCAAGAAATGGTACATATGCCTGCATACTTCACAAAAAGAAACAAAAAGGAGAAACCTAAAAATAATGAAATTGGTTACCTACAAGGGGTGAGGGAAACAGAGTGGAAGGGATATGCAAGGCAGTGGTATATCCCAGTGAATTTCTGGGTTTTTTTTTTTAGTTTTGGCTTGAAATTACATTAATTTTCTACGTACTCAAAGAATGAACATACATATTTTTAAAAGGATAAGGAGAAAAAGACTAAAACAAGTGAACTCTATTATTTCAAAAAAAATCATAACATTATAAGAATGAGATGGTAAGGAGAGAACTTTTAGTTATGATCACAGTATTTGGCATATTAGTATTTGACACTTGAGATGATCACAGTCTTAGGCAAAGTATAAAGCAAAGGGTGGAAGACAGTAGACACATTTTGAATCTTTAAAAAAAAATTATTGGAGTATAGTTACTGGGTTTGGGAATAACAGAAATGTCAGTATGCTTAGAGACACAGTATACTGTCTACAGCTTTGTCACCAAAGAAACTATTTAGGACATTAACTTGTAAATTGAGTAATCTTAGTGTGAAAGACACATCTATCTTTTTTTTTTTTGATAGACTTTTCCTAAATTAGGTAGAAGTTATTCAGGAAGATCTCAGATTTGTGGGTTAAACCAAAAGTTTGTCACTAACACTTTTCCTGACCTCCTTGACAATACTAAGTGAACATTTCTTTTAGTCCAAGAAAGTTGACCCTATAAGAAGATTCCAGCCGTACACCTTTTGTTCACCCCAAGCAACCTCCTGTTTTGCATCCTACCTCACTTGACTTTAACTTTTTGGCACCAAACTTTTCTTTGTCAAAAATAGTTAGCAGCCTTAGTAGACCAATACATTTTAAAGAGTGGCTTCTTATAAAGAAGTATAAGATCTTAGCCTGATTTTCTTGTAATGAAAACCTTGTAATGAGGTATGGCCATGGGTTCCTTCCTGGGACCCAGGTTCAGATGCTATCAGCAGCCAGCCTTGTGAAACACATATACCCCCCCCCATCCCCCAATCCCCATCCCCCATCCCTAACCCATCAACAAATGACTCATCCTGCCTCCTATTGGTAAGGTCAATGAAGAATGGAGTGGCCAAAGCCCGAACAGGGAGGAAAAAATCTGAAAGTGGGAGCCAAGGCACTATCCTAGGCTGTTAAACCTATATTCATTTGAGGATCTCACTACGATCAAGTTGACTATAATAAGCTTGCCAACTGTTCAGCAAGCATGGATGTCCTGAGAATTCAAAACAGGAAAGAGATTTGGATGTCATTCAGGTCCTAGCTCATTCTTCAGAGATCAAAAGCAAGGTTGCTCAAATGAATTGCTCAAGACAAAACAGTGGCACACCTAGGTCTAAAACCCTTTGGCCTAGGTCTAAAACCCTTTGGCTTAGATTCTAGAATTTTCTCTGAAGCAGAAGTTGTGTGGTGATGATTTTTGACATAAGCTGTTTTAATCAGCTAGTGGATATAAGGCATACAATTTATTAAATTTATATGAAGAAGTTATTGATGTAACATTCTCAATTTATGAAAATCATTACAGATGAAAAACCAATGTGTTGTAAAGAAAATGAAGAAAATTTAAAGTATAACATGTTAGCTGTGAAAAAACAGTGGAGGGTTATCTGCCTCAGCGATTTTACAAGGGGGTTTTTGCTGTTGGATTTTTTGAGGCTGGTTTACGGGGGAAGAGAAGTGTTCTGTTGTTATATTTTGGTTGAGATTGTTTTTAAACAGCGGCCCCAGAAGCACCTTTTCATTCCTAGGAACTCAACCACAATTTGAAAACGCCCATCTACTTCAGTCCCCTCGTTTTACTGAAAGGAAACTGAAGGCCAGACACCAGGGCTGCTCGGTAAGCAAAGACGTTTACTTAATGAAGTAACGAAACAAAAAGACTTTCTCAATCCGTTCTTACAATGCTGCAAAGGGCAGGGAAACGGCGAGAATGGGGAAGAAGTCGGGAAAAGGGTCTATCTCCGAGCCTTGCGAGCGGTGCCCAGCCCTCGGCGGGGCGTTCAGCCCCGGACCGAGGCCGGCGAGCCTGCAGAGCTTAGCGAAGTCAGGCAGCCACCGAGTGTCAGGGACTGGCGACGCTGCGGGACTCCGCAGCCTCCAGGAGACTGGCAGGTGACCGCAAGGCCCGATCCGCTCGGTGGCTCCGAGGGGAGGAGCGCAGCAAGGTCCGGGTTCATTCAGTCATGGAGCAAGCGTCAGTATTCGCCACTCGAATGTAACACTGCAGGAGGTTGCAAAACCAGTGGAAGATCTAGTCCCTGTGAGGATGGAGTTTATAGCGGAGTTAGGATGTGTGTGTCCCCGGAAGCAAATTCTTAGGAGAATGTTGTTGAGATGTCCCAGAACTGGCTGGCATATATGGAAATCCTGCTGGATTGACAAAATATAATGCAATCTTCAAAGGTGTTTTGTAAAAAATGTCTGTGGGTTACTAGGGTTTGAGAGATAACAGCTCAGCTGCATCACGGTTGTTTCAAAAGAATGTTGAATTCAAATGATTTGAATCCACATATTAATCCTGATCCTAGGGACCATGAGAAACTGATGTTCTGACTAGGAAAGTGACTGCATTACTTAAGTTATAGGAAAGAATCATCAACTGGAGGGTTTGTTAAAGCTCCCTGCAGGTCCAGTGCTCTTTTTTTTTTCCAAAAGTTAAATATTTAAACCAGTCAAAACAGACATTCATTTATCTTAGAGTTAATACTTTCCCAGATATATTAATGACTCATTAATTGTTTATTTCATACAACAAATTTTATTGACTACCACACTCAAAGCAATGTAAAAGATACAAAGGAAAACTACAAAAAGGTCCTTTAACAGTCTGCTAGGGATAAAATATGTAGACAACCCATTCACTTGTAAATCAATACACCATTATGAGCCACAGTGGACATACAAGCTTAGTTTAAAAAAATCAGTAAGGAAAGGAAATGTTACTTTTTATATGCTATGGAGATGAAATGATTGGGAGTCCTGTCAGCGCCTTCCATTACACCATACTCTTAAAATTATTCAGAAGAAATAATAAACTAAGCATTTTTTAAAAATCATAAATCAACATGAAGCAAATTTAAATATATATTATCTTAGGATGGGGAGGACTTTCTGAGTAAAACTTCTAAAGAAATAACAATAAAAAATACTGATAGGTTTGATGGTAAAAATTTAAAACTTCATTGGAAAAAACAAATGAAATTAGAAGAAAATATTTAACAACATAAGGTACACAAGAAGTTTATGTCTTTACTATAGACAAAGTTTTTACAAATCAGTAAGATGAGCCCTGAAATAGAAAGTTGGTCCAGAATCATGCCAGGCAAAGAATTACAGTTATAAATAGAAACATTTGAAAAAAATTAAAAAAACATTGAAAGATAATTCATTCTCACAAAAAGCTAAAGGAAAGATGCAATATTTCATACATCATTTTATTAAAACTTACATGTTATATTTTATACTAATGAAGTTGAATTAAAATAAGTACTCATTTTCTAGAAATTGAATTGGAAAACAATTTCTGGGGGATAATTGGGGAATGGATTTTAAAAATCTTACAAGCATTCACACTCTTGAACACCGTAATTCTATTATAGGAAATCAAATTAAATAAATTTTATAAAAATTAAAAAGCAAAACCTATATATTGACTTTCTAAAATAATATGCAATTAAAAGTAAACATTTTGCAACTTAATCTCAAAATAATAATTATTTTTGCTGTAATAGATCATGTCTGTCATTATCACCACCAACATTATCATTATCAAAATATTATTACTAGATATGTTTCTTCAAATAAGTCTATTATAATTTCCAATAACTTCTCACATTTTTGCCTAATTATAATAAGTGAAATATGTTGTTTAAAAATATGTGAAATAAGCAAATCTGAATATGGGTTGAATGTTAAAATTGTTAATTTTGTAAATTGAGATAATGACATGGTTGGTACATAAAACATACTCTTTCAACTAGCAATGCATAATGAAGTGTGTATGAATAAAATGAAACAATGTCAGGAATTTGCTTAAATACTAGCCCCTCCCTCAAAAAAGTAAGGGTTTAAATGAAACAAGATGAGAAAAATATTGATAATTCTTGAAGCTGGATAATAAATTCAGAATTTATTATACTTATTCTCTTCTGTATGCTTTAGATTTTTCACAATAAAAAGTTTTTTTAAATGTCAGTGGAATCATTTTAGCAGCTACCAATATACATATTTTACAGAGAGAAAAACACTGTCCTAGAGAAATCATACAGAACGACACCTTCTAAGCAGTAGAATTTTTTTCTCAGTACTCTATTTTAACAAGTACATCTTGTTAAAATGTAAAACATCTCTGGCTTTTGAGTTATCTCCCTTTATTTGGACCTCTCACACATTATTCTCGTTCGTGTCCCTGCATGAGTGCTAGAAGTGGGTCAAGAACCACAGTGGAAATCATTTTTTAAATCTCAGTATATCTTAATGCTGCTTATCATATTTATATATTTTTACGTATAGTGTTGGCTCACAGAGATAGCAGAGAAGGCAATAGCAACCCACTCCAGTACTCTTGCCTGGAAAATCCCATGGACGAGGAAGCCTGGCGGGCTGCTGTCTATGCGGTTGCACAGAGTCGGACAGGACTGAAGTGACTTAGCAGCAGCAGCATAGAGATAGCAAGGGAATTTCAGAAAACAATCTACTTCTGCTTCTTTGACTTCATTTGACTGTGTGGATCACAACAAGCTATGAAAAATTCTTAAACGGATAGGAATACCAGACCACCTTACCTGCTTCCTGAGAAACCTGTATGCAGGTAAAGAAGCAACAGTTAGAATTGGACATGGAACAACCGACCGGTACAAAATTGGGAAAGGAGTACTTCAAGGCTGTATATTATCACTTTATTTAGTGCCTATGCAGAGTACATCATCCAAAATACCAGGCTAGATGAATCACAAACTGGAATTAAGATTTCCAAGAGAAATATCAACAACCTCAGATATGCAGATGATATCACTCTAATGGCAGAAAGTAAAAAGGAACTAAAGAGCCTCTTTATGAGGGTGAAAGAGGAGAGGAAAAACGCAAGTTTAAAAGTCAACATTCAGAAAACGAAGACATGGCATCTGGTCCCATTACTTCATGACAAATAGAAGGCAAAAGTGGAAGCAGTGACAGCTTTTTTTGGGGGGGGCTCCAAAATCACTGCAGATGGTAACGGCAGCTATGAACTTAAAAGACATTTACTCCTTGGAAAAAAGCTATGACAAAGCTAGACAGTGTATTCAAAAACAGGGACATCCCTTTGCTGACAAATGTCCATATAGTCAAAGCTTTGCTTTTTCCAATAGTCACATGCAGATGTGAGAGGTGGACCATAAAGAAGACTGAGTTCGAAAATCGTGGTGCTGGAGAAGACTCTTGAGAGTCCCTTGGACTGCAAGGAGATTCAACCAGTCAATCCTAAAGGAAATCAAATCTAAATATTCATTGGAAGGACTGATGATGAAGCTAATGCTCCAATATTTGGGCCACCTGATGTGAAGAGTGATGCATTGGAAAAGACCCTGATGCTGGGGAAGATTGAAGGTAAAAGGAGAAGGGGATGACAGAGGATGAGATGGTTAGATAGTATCACCAACTCAATAGAAATGGATTTGAGCAAACTGGGAGATAGTGAAGGACAGGGATGGCTGGTGTGCTGCAGTCCTGGCGTGCTGCTGTGACCATGGGGTCACAAAGAGTCAGACACAACTTGGCAACTGAACAACAACAAATATAAATGTATGTACATATCTTATATTTTAAATATATAACATTTATGAAAAGTATTTTATATAGTATATTGTATATTTATTAAATTGTTATAGATTTTTTAAAGCTATATGTTTTTAAACGTCAGTATTCCCATCAGTTACAAATAGAAGTAAAGATTTATTCACACAACTGTGGTCAATGTCAGTATGCAAAAAAGTATCAACTAAAAACTGCTCCTACTACGCTATATCCTGTAACATTTTTCATTGCCAGAGTTGGGGACAAAGTTTGAGAGATCATTAAGATAGAATGGAATGATATTTCTCTGGTGTTATTTCAATTTTGGTCTTCTACCACAGATTTGGGATATAAGGCAGATAGAAATATATTATTATAAAAGATGAAAACTCTTGCTCAAGAAAATCTCTCATCACTTCCAAAGTGGTGTGAAATTTCTGCTTATGTATGGCAAGCCCTTGTCTTTGTTAGTCGAGAGCCCTATCCTGGAGTCTCTCTTAAACTAGTCTGTTTCAGTGGCAGATTTGCCATGCATGATCTGCAGATACAATGGAATCAGAGACCATCAAGCTTGTTTGATTCTTCCACATCCTTATGATCCTTACTCAGCTCTGAACTCTTGACTCTATGACCCAGCCTTGCCTGTACCTCCATAGGTCTTGACATTTGTAAGTTCCCTCCTTGTTAGTTCCTTCGACTTCTCTCAACACACTTTGTTTTATCATGCTTTCAGTTATTCCCCTCTGCCTTTGCCTTGTTCTAATAAATTGTGCACCACCATTCCTAGTTTTTCTAGCCTCTCTACTTTCAGGCCCCTCCCCCAGCCACTCTAACCACAACCCAGTAGAGAGGAACATGGGTATCTGATGCTCCCAAGGCTACAGACTTATGAAGGCTCATCTATCAGCTCTAAACCAGTGATTCTCACAGCCATATCACTTTGACAAGAACTTATAAAATAAATTCTGATGATATGTATTTTCTAGGGTGTTTTTACCATCACCTTGGCCAGAAGGAAAGGATGTGGGCTTCATTTACAGTTGTGGGGACAATGAAGCACCTTTAGAATTTGGTGCATTTCAAAGGTATGACTTTCCTCTCACCCACTAAGTTCAGATATTGCTTCCTGGTAATCAGGAAAATGAGTAAAACTTAAACCTGAAGCTAAAACCAAAAGTTTCATTTGAGTCAATAATTTTTAACATTGCAACCAAATATCACAGTAGAAAAGTTGACCAGATTTTTTTTGTTTAATGAGAATTTTACTTCTTTTTCCCCAGTTTGCATTCAAACGTTGTGTAACTTGAAATCCTTTCTTTTCAGCTATTCACTTTTCCATGAAACATGTTCTCCTTGTAGCCTAATGACTCTGTTCAACTCAGCAAACATTTGGTAGGCATCAATTATCTTCAAAATATTATGAATGCAAGGAGAGTCATAGTAAGTATAGCTAACAGTTCTTGACTGCTTACTCTGTTCAAGGTACAACAATTGCCATATATTATTTTATTTAACCCTCATAGCAACAGTATGAGACAGAGGGGATGCTATTTTGAGCTGCCAAACTAAAAGTTACCTGTAAAGTTATAAAACCTTAGACATTGAAATTTAGATATATTCTAAACTATTGTCAAAATATATTTATCAAACTGACAAATGACATGTGAAACACAAATAGGCAAATATGTAATCTTAGAAGCAAATGTGCAGAAGACTACTGTCCACTTACTTAGGCTTTGAATTCATGAACAGTCTTTGCCATTGATGTCCTACTATAGGCATTTCATTGTTTGTTAGCATTTCTTCCAGGATTTGGAATGGTGTGAGAATAGAAAAAAAAAAGGGGGGGGGGAATAGAATTCAGCGTTTTTCCACAGCTACACTCTGGTGAGAAGTTTGTTAGGCATAGTTGGAAATGACAGATTCAACTAAGATTTTGAATTCCCATGGTCCCTGAGATTCAGAGTTACATATTGAATTTGGAATTGAACTAGAAAGCACTCACATTTTTTGACCACTTGTACAATCTAAAGGCTTTCTGTGCATTATCCCATTTAGTAATTACATCTATATGACATAGTATTCATATACCAGTTTTAAGTTACAGTAATATGTGCAAGTTATCAAACTTGTGATGACTTGGAGGAGGGTAGCAGAGAAGCCTCAATGAAATACTGAGTTTTGAAGTCAGGTAGATATGGGTTCAAATTAGAGCTCTGATATATTTCTGCTCTGTAAACTTGGACCAGTTCCTTAACTTGCTTGAACTCTGCTTCTCTAAATAACTATAATGCTATTACATAGGCTTGCTGTAATAATGAATTAAGGTACATATGCTGCAGTCAACGGGGTGGCAAAGAGTCAGACACGACTTAGCAACTGAACAACAGATGCTCAAATTATAGCTCTTCAAATGCCCACCCATTGTGATTACTGTAATAAGGGAAAATGCAGGCCTGCCTCAGTTGAGCCCAGGATCTTCCTCAGATGGCAATCACTATGCCCTAGAGGAAGATGTAAAGAATGACAGAAAAAAAGAGTAAAATTTATATGAGGAGAGGATAAAGGTAGGAGAAAACTAAGGAGGGCCGGAGAGAACTGTTCATATTAAATGATACCATGTCAGGAATTCTTTGTTTTTTAAACAGCATAAACCACATTTTTTAATGAGTTTAATGGCAAGATATGGGATGAAATAGCTCACAGAATCAAAGGAAACTTGAATAACCAGCTTCTTGCAGGACAGAGAAGGTAGGGAAGGCAAGACCCGTCATTTGGCTGGTTGGATAGTCTCTTCAGGACATGCCCAAAATACTCTCAAAAATTCAAAGTCCTAAGAGAGAGTGTGAGTTAGCCTACCTTGTTTCACATACTTGCCCCCTTGGTTAAAAGAGTCCAGTCACCTTGAATGATAGTTTCAAATGACAGGTTGTACTGGGAGGCAGGATTTACCAGGGAAAGTTGGGGTCCTGTAAGAAAAGGAGTAAGGAAGTCTGAGTCAGCAAAACCCACAGGGTCCATGACAAAGTATTTCTGGGTGTTGTGAGAAATGGTACAGGAGAAAACCCAATTCTGGGCAAATCTCTTCTATCCCATTGATCAAAATACTTTACAAGTGTTGCTTTATCTTTGACCCCCATGACATTATGAACTCCTTGCAGGCAGGGGGCTGCTTTGAATATTTGTCCTCAGTACTTGTCACATAGGGAGTTCTCCTGCAAGTCTTAGACTCACAAAAAGTTTCCATTTCACCATGCAATAAAGTTTCAGTAGAACCATTATGGCTTAGATCCCAGAAACAAAGGAAGAATATTAATTTGCATGAATCCTGCATATAGATGATTAAATTCAGAATTAGATGATGCATCAAATTAGTTTAAAGTTCAGTTTTCAGTCTTTAGAATCTGTGAGTAATGTAGCGAACAAGAGTGATAAACTTTATTGTGTGCTTTGACATGTGCAGCAATAAATTTATTCCTGGCTAGTTGGTTTTTTAAAAAAACTCAAAATCTCATTTAAAAAATAAATAAGATACAGAAAGAAAGATTCTGGTCCTTCACATCCATCCCTGACCAGGCAATGATGTAATTTATCCATTACCATACCCCAACAACCTACAATTCTGAATGGTTTTCTCACAGGAGCTTATGTGTATATTGATTTAGCTATACCTCTTACCAGGTTCTCTTAGTGAGTAAGGATATATTTCAAAGGCTTAGAGATATAGTCTAAAACCTTGAGATGTAGTCTAAAATATGGCCCTTAAAACCCAAACTCATGTTTATTAGCATTGAACACTAGCAATTGATAACATACTTGGTAGTATTTGTTTTGTTAAAACCTGAAATAAATTAAGTTTTAAGGTCAGAGTTTAAAAGAAAAGTTATGGAAGATTCTTAGAACTGTTATGACTTCTTTTTCAAATAATTAATTGCAAGTGACCTTTAAATTTAATGTAACTAAGTAATGAGTCAATTTTTCTAAGAAACTAGAATTTTTTGGTCAACTGTATATGATATGTAATGAGCTCAGGACTGTATCTTTGTTTCTCTGTTGTTGGTGTATTTCCACCATGGCTCTAAGATGTACAGGGCAAGACTTTCAAAACTAGAAAATAGGAAGGAAGTTCTCCCTTTTATGTCACCAAGCAGGATTGTTAACAATCTTCCACAATCCATCCCAGTATCATTTTTCATTTTCTGTAAACACAATCATTATGTATTGTAAATATTTCTTCCTTAGAAGGAAACAGTTGTTCACTAGAAGTAGAGACATTCATTTTAACACGGAAAATTCAAATTAATTAAGGCTTCCCTGGTGGCTCAGATAGTAAAGCATCTGTCTGCAATGCAGGAGACCTGGGTTCGATCCAATTAATTAACAAACCATCAACTAGTAGGTTTCCACAATGTCAGTGACGAAGCTAAAAGTCATTAGCCCTTATCACAAAGTTGTCAATAAAAGGATTGTGTGATATAGGACAAAAAGGAAAGTGTTCAAATAGCGGTAATTATCACCTTGGATTTCTAGGGGGCTGTAAAATACTCCTGTTACCTTATTCCTCCCCTTCCAAGTGTGAAGCAGATAACAAGAGTGGTCCTCTCTCTTAACTGATTGCAAGCCTAAAGCAAAATGGTCAATTGACTTACCTGGGCAAATAGAATCACTTCTAAACTAAGGATAACATCATAAACCTTTACTATCTGCAATGGTTAATTTTATGTGTCAACCTGGCCCAGATTTTGGCCAAATTGAAGTGAAAGTTGCTCAGTTATGTCCAACTCTTTGTGACCCCCATGGACTATACAGTCCATGGAATTCTCCAGCCCGGGATACTGAAGTGGGTAACATTTTCCTTCTCCAGGGGATCTTCCCAACCCAAGGGCTGAACCCAGATCTCCTGCATAGCAGGCGGATTCTTTATGAACTGAGCCACCCCAAGTAAGCCCAAGCATACTGGGGTGGGTAGCCTATCCTTTCTCCAGGGTATCTTCCCAACAGAGGAATCAAACCGGGGTCTCCCACATTGCACGCAGATTCTTTACCAACTGAGCTACAACCGGCACAGCTTTTTGGCCGAACATCAGTCTAGATTTTGCTGTGAAGCCATTTTAAGTGTGAAAGTGAAAGTCGTTTCGACTCTTTACGACCCCATGATCTACACAGTCCATGGAATTCTCAGACCAGAATACTGGAGGGGGTAGCCTTTCCCTTTTCCAAGGGACCTTCCCAATCCAGGGATTGAACCCAGGACTCCCACATTGCAGGTGGATTCTTTATCAGCGAAGTCACCAGGGAAGCCCAAAAATACTGGAGTGGGTAGCCTATCCCTTCTCCAGCAGCTCTTCCCAACCCAGGAATCACACTGGGGTCTCCTGCATTGCAGGCGGATTCTTTACCAACTGAGCTATGAGGGAAGCTTAACATTTCATCAGTAGGCCTTGAGTAAAACAAGTTACCCTCATAACGTGAGTGAGTTTTGTCCAATCAGCTGAGAGCCTTAAGAGCAAGGACTGAAGGGAAGGCCTTCTCTTCAAGACAGCAACACAGAAACCCTCCTGAATCTCCATACTGCTGCTCGGTAAAATTCAGATTCAAAGTTATAACTTCAACTCTTATCTCAATTTCCAGACTGCTGGCTTGCTCCTCACAATCACAAGAGCCAATCCAGTTATATATATATATATATATATACACATACATACACATATATGTAAATATTTAATTGAATATATATATTTAAATGTATAAATTTTAAACATATATAATCTTAATGTGAAATATGTATTATATATATTTATATATCCTATTGGTCTGCTTCTCTGGAGAACCCTGACTAATGCACTATCTTAGAGTGTTTCCAAAGTTTTATGAATGGAAGTCAAGTGACTCTTAAATTTAAATAGCTAAAATAGATGATTTTTTTCTGATTTCATATTTTATAAATCTATAAATAGCACCACATTTTCTCTCACTTCCTTATTTAAAACCCACAAATGGCTTTCCAACCCCGGACATCTTTAGCATGGCCCACAAGGCCCTGTGTTTTCTGCCCCCAGACAGAAGGTTCATCTCACAAAATAACCAGCATCAAGCATTTACCAAATCACTTTCTCCTCTTGGGCGTGGACAGTCAGTGGGAAAAAGAATGCCCTAGTCTGTGCCCTTGTGAGCACAGAACTAAAACAGCTGGGAAAGGATGCTTCTAATAGTTTCAGAAAAGTATCTGAGCAGATTGTTCTAGCCCATACTAGATATTTCTGCCCAGACAACTGGGGTCTACCCTCCATATCAGCTTACTTTTCTACTCTGAGGACTGCTGGCTGCCTAGTGAGCAGGTTTTAGCCATTGGCGCTCGTTTCTTCAAACTTCCTTTCTCTAACTCGAGCTGTTTTCACAGTACAACATTTCCCTAGATGTGATGCAATACTTACTGTCCTGTTTTCCTAGTGTATACTTTGATGCACCTGGTCACTTTGATGCAATTTGAAAAACACTCTGGTGCCTATAAGTAAATAGAGAAGACACCTTGGTCTCATTTGTTGTTGTTTAGTTGCTCAGTGGTTTCTGATCCTTTTGCGACCCTATGGAGTGTAGCCCACCAGACTGCTCTGTCCATGGGATTTCCCAGGTAAGAATACTGGAGTGGGTTACCATTTCCTTCTCCAGGGGATCTTCCCAACCCAGGGATTGAACCCACAACTCCAACATTGACAGGCAGATTCTTTACCACTGAGCCACCCGGGATGCCCCTTGGTCCCATTAGCAACACATTTAAAAATGATCTCTCTGGTTACTGCCATAGAGGGTACCTCTACTTTGGCTCTGTTGTTATTTTCTTCAGTGTGAGTGGAAAACGTTTTCTGACACAGTCCCTACAATCTGAGAATAATGTTCCCATTTGGTATCTGAGGTTCCTGTGCACTACTTAAGCTGTCTTATTCCTGAGTAATCTGGCCATGTGATTTGTCTCTGTGTCTGAGTTATTCAGCATCCAAGTCCTAAACCTAGTAATCCTTTATTGTCAACATGTTGGAAAGAACTTGGGTTATTCCATTCCCACCCCCCACTAAACTTTGTACACTGTTTACCTTTTGAGACAGTAATAAAATGTCCCATAACAGAAGCAGAAATCTGTAGAAATCTCCCAACAAAAGATTAGTGATAAAATAATTGTGTACATAGTTGGGCTGCACCAAAGTCCAACAGGGTGCTTATGCCACTACACTTGAGGGTCCCAACACATACACACGATGGTGCCCACCGCCGCCACTACCATCACAAGAGCGGTGAGGAAAAGAACAAGAAAAGGGGGATACACCTCACACAATTCTAATCAATTATAATCACAGGAGGAAACCTTGACCTGATTATGTAAACTCTGGATTGTGTGACTGTATTAAATATATCAACAGAAGGAAGAAGGTCTATATAAGACCTAGTAAAAGAGAAGTAAAAAGTAAGAAGTGGTCAGTGTATCTCACGCATCATCCAAAGGGGAAATGCCTTAAACTTTGGGCTTGGAAATTTCATTCCTTTAGGCAGAAAATAAAGATAAAAATTTACACCATATGGTTCCTAGTCTGGGGCAGAAAACATTCTCAGCACTCTAACTAACTCACTTGATATGCATAGCAGGCTATAAATAGGAAGTATTATTATCTATATTTTCATATAAGAAAACTGAGGGACAAAACTTGCATTCATATCACTTGCCCAAAGCCAAGAGTGGAGCTGGACTTGAATCTAGAGAGCCTGACCCCAGGATCTGCTCTCTAATATTAGAATATAGTATAAGGGGAAAGACTGCTTCACTTTCTCTTTGAGAAGAGAGAAGAGTAAACTAGCATTGTTGCGCACCTGCTTATTGCTGAGGACTGTGCCAAGAGTTTTACGTACATTGTGCTGGAAATAATCCTATGAGTCAAACCATCTAATCCCCATTTTACAGAAGTAGAAACTAGGCCTCAGGGAGGTCCCCGTAGAAACAAGTACTTTCTAGGGGATCCCTGGGAACTTGTCAAAATCAAAGCTAGGGTGTCTGCTCCCTTTCACTCATCTTGAAACTAAGCAACAAACAAATTTTGTATGTTAAACAGGCCTTGATGAGAAATGCAATCTTGAGACTGCGGTCCATTTGTTCATCTGATACAGACCACTGGACCAGTTGATAAAAAGACACACATACACACCACACACACACACACACACGCACACACACACACACACACACACGCACACACACACACCATGTGCAAGAAACAAAAACAGGAAATTCAGTTTGGCTGTTTTCTGAACTGATCAAATTGAGTTGAACATGACTCAACTTTAATAGACCTTTTTCTACTGATTATGTGAGTCAACAGAGAGTGTTATGTTTAACAGGAAAAGGAGTCTACAGAACTTAACACATTTAGAATCCCTACAATTGTTTGGTTAGCTCCATAAAGACTCATTTAGATGTAGGAAGGAAGATCCAAAGTTACAATAGAAGTCAAAGCCAGAACTAAGATCACCACCCATAATTTTCTTCAAGTATGACTTTCCCAGAGACCTTTCCTTTAAATGAATTCACATTTTTTTTAAGTCTGACTATATATATATATATATATATGCATATATATATATATATATATATATATATATATATATAAACTTTTTATTTTGTATTGGAGTCTAGCCTATTAGCAATGTTGTGATAGTTTCAGGTGAACAGCAAAGGGTCTTCACTTCAGTCGCTCAGTCATGTCCGACTCTTTGCGACCCCATGAATCTCAGCACACCAGGCCTCCTTGTCCATCACCAGCTCCTGGAGTTCACTCAGACTCACGTCCATCGAGTCAGTGATGCCATCCAGCCATCTCATCCTCTGTCATCCCCTTCTCCTCCTGCCCCCAATCCCACCCAGCATCAGAGTCTTTTCCAATGAGTCAACTCTTCACATGAGGTGGCCAAAGTACTGGAGTTTCACCTTTAGCATCATTCCCTCCAAAGAAATCCCAGGGCTGATCTCCTTCAGAATGGACTGGTTGGATCTCCTTGCAGTCCAAGGGACTCTCAAGAGTCCTCTCCAACACCACAGTTCAAAAGCATCAATTCTTCGGCACTCAGCCTTCTTCATAGTCCAACTCTCACATCCATACATAACTACTGGAAAAACCATAGCCTTGACTAGACGGACCTTAGTCGGCAAAGTAATGTCTCTGCTTTTGAATATGCTATCTAGGTTGATCATAGCTTTCCTTCCAAGGAGTAAGTGTCTTTTAATTTCATAGCTGCAGTCACCATCTGCAGTGATTTTGGAGCCCCAAAAATAACGTCTGACACTGTTTCCACTGTTTCCCCATCTATTTCCCATGAAGTGATGGGATCAGATGCCATGATCATCATTTTCTGAGTGTTGAGCTTTAAGCCAACTTTTTCACTCTCCTCTTTCACTTTCATCAAGAGGCTTTTCAGTTCCTCTTCACTTTCTGCCATAAGGGTGGTGTCATCTACATATCTGAGGTTATTGATATTTCTCCCAGAAATCTTGATTCCAGCTTGTGCTTCTTCCAGCCCAGCGTGTCTCATGATGTACTCTGCATAGAAGCTAAATAAGCAGAGTGACAATATACAGCCTTGATGTACTCCTTTTCCTATTTGGAACCAGTCTGTTGTTCCATGTCCAGTTCTAACTGTTGCTTCCTGACCTGCATACAGATTTCTCAAGAGGCAGGTCAGGTGGTCTGGTATTCCCATCTCTCTCAGAATTTTCCACAGTTATTAGCCATTCATAAACATGTATCAATTCTTCAAACTCCCCTACCATGATAAAAGTATTTCAGGAAGTTCTATGGAAAATAAATGTAGATATTTTAAGACCCTAAAACTCACTGTCCTATGGTAATCATGTTAATATCTGAGACTGAATTAGGACTTTGCAATGTATGTATTATAGATATTTGGATCATGCTACATGTATATTTCTATGTCCTTTTTCATTTAATATTTCATCTATATTATTAAACATTATTTTACATTTAAAGTTTGCACAGTAAAAAGTTATAGCACACATATATCACAGGATATCTTCTACTGCTGGACATTCATGTTGTTTCTAGACTGCACTATTATAAACCAATTAATAGGAGTAGCAAGAGCATTAACACATTACTCTGAAAACTGATAAATAAGAGAAAGAATCAAGCATGTATCATACCCGTCCTGCATGAATTATTTTAGAGTAACCAAATTGTTGAAAAAGAGAGGTTTATCTTTGTAGAAAATTCTAGTTAATTAATGCAAAAGAATTGGCAGAATTAGAAAAATATGATTTTGTATTCTAAAGAACATATGGGTACATATATCTTTAGAAAACAAAATAGTTACTAAAGGGGAGAGGCAAATTAGTGGTATGGAATTAAGATACAAACTACCATATATAAGTTAGATAAACAACAAGGATCTGTTGTATTTAGGGAATTATAGTCATTATCTTGTAATAACTTTTTCTAACCTTTTTATTTTGTAATAACTTTTAATGGAATGTATTCTTTAAAATACTGAATCACTATGTTGTATACTTGAAACTAATATTGTAAAAAAAACTATACTTTGATTAAAAAAATCTAATGAAATAATGAATGTAGGCAACGATCATTAATGAAAGTTATAACTAACAACTATGTAGAAAGTCAATAAGGAAACTGATAAAAATAAAGGGAGGGGGGCCTCACCAGAACCTATAAATCTTCAGTAAAAGTGGGGCAACCAGAAATTTTATGCATGATACAGCAGGAAGTACAAAACACCACACATACAGTACTCTTGCCAAAAAATAAAAATAAAAATGAGCCTGTCTCTAATAAGCCTCACCCTAAGTACAACTTTACAGGAAATAAGTGGGCTATAAAAAAATGAATGAAACCATGAAGCAAACAACAGCTAAATCTAGAATGAGGGACATTCTACAGAACAGATAACCTAATTTCTTTATCCAAATAAAGAGGAAAGAGGAAGGGGTCAACTGTTATACATTAGTAGAAACTTAAGAGACATAATGTCAACACATGCATTGTGCAGACCTCTTTTGGATTCGAATGTGAAGAAAACAGGAGAAAAACATTCTTGGAACAATGAAGAAATTTTAGCATAAAACCTGTTTAGTTCTCTAGACTTAATAACAACCTTTGAATAATTTTTAGAGATTTTATCATATTCAGGTATTTACAAATAAAATAAGATTTCTAGGAGTTGCTTTAAAATACTCCTGGAGAAAGAGAAAGAGAGGAAACCAGGGACAGAAATAGAGCAGAAATAGATGAAACAACACTGGGAAAATCTCACCAGCTGTTGAAGCTGGATAAGGGGTACATAGAGATTTGTTGTAATGTTTTCTCGATGTTGGTATGAAATTTTCCATCATAAAAAAATTCCTAGAATATTAATATAAAAATCTTTTTGCGTGTGTAGCTTTGAAATTTTTACTGGAACCACAGAATATATTCCTAGGAAGAGAACTATGGGGTCAAAGGCACGAGCTTCTTTGACGTTCTCAGAAAAAAATTTTAAGTGCTCTCCAGAAAGTCTGTACCAGTTTATTAACTGCACTAAGATGTATGTGTCCATCTCACCAGACCATCACCAAATTGAATATATATTTCAAAACATTCATTCTATTTTGATAGATAAGGGTATATTATTTCATTTAATGTTTTCTCAAGGAATGGGTTGAACTCTTTTAATTGTAATTAGTCATGTATTTTTTCTTCACTGAATTGTCTGGTTATATTCTTTGTCCATTTTTTATTTAAGCCTTAGTGATTTTTGTTCTTTGATTGTAAGGTGTTTTTAAATAACAGCTCTTCTTAATCTGATGCCAAATATTTCTCCTTTATTTGATTTTTATTTTGTGTTTTAAATATTTAGAAATAAATTTTTTATGTAATCAAATCTATAGACTTTGGTCTATGCTTTCTTTCATTATGTTCAAGCTTAAAAATTCTTGTCCTCCCTAAGACGAGGTAGATTCACTTTCTCATATTTTTATTTTAATGACTTTACTTTTTAAATTTTTTAATTTATCTAGATTTCACCTTGGTGCATGACTTATAGGCTTACTTTATTGTTTCCCAAATAATAAGCCAATCATTTTTTTTCTTTTTCATTAAATTTTTTTTCTTTTAATATACCATCTGACACATAATGAGTCTCTTCACAGAGTACTCTCATATGTTCCTGGTTCTCTTGATAACATGGCTTCCTCTTACGGTTGAATTTTGTGCCTATACCATATTATTATGACTTTGTACCTGGTGAATAGACTTGTTAAACTAACTAAATAAGAAATGAGAGAAACAAGAAGAGAGCATATAATGTATAGAGTAAATTTTTATCAGATAGAGTGTATCATCTATATCATATGGATGTGAGAGTTGGACTGTGAAGAAGGCAGAGCGCCGAAGAATTGATGCTTTTGAACTCTGGTGTTGGAGAAGACTCTTGAGAGTCGCTTGAACTGCAAGGAGATCCAACCAGTCCATTCTGAAGGAGATCAACCCTGGGATTTCTTTGGAGGGAATGATGCTAAAGGTGAAACTCCAGTACTTTGACCACCTCATGCGAAGAGTTGACTCATTGGAAAAGACTGTGATGCTGGGAGGGATTGGGGGCAGGAGGAGAAAGGGACGACCAAGTATGAGATAGCTGGATGGCATCACTGACTCGATGGATGTGAGTCTGAGTGAACTCCGGGAGTTGGTGATGGACAGGGAGGCCTGGTGTGCTGAGATTCATGGGGTCACAAAGAGTCGGACATGACTGAGCAACTGAACTGAACTGAACACAAAGTCTGTGTACTATATAAAAGAGAGCAAAGACTCTGGAGTGAGTATACAAAGATTCACAGTCTGGTTTATTTATTTACTGGTTGTGTGTTCTTGGATGAAGCACTTAACTTCTCTGATTCTGTCTCCTCCATTGCAAAATGAACATAAAAACATCTATATCATGTGAGACATCCTTATAAAATATAAAACACAGTGTATTTTTAAATTAAATGTTGACAATGCCCAGAATACTTAAAAAAAAAAAAGTAACAATGATTTCATTGGGAAGATGCTGAAGATACTCGACATGTCTTTTTCAGTAATTTCTGCAGTAAAGATGTCCACTTTTAATACAGATGGGTATTATTCAATCTGCCAGTTATGCTGAAGTGGGTTTAAAAAAACACAAAAAAAACTTTCTTTGGCTCTTGGAAATTCTGCATCATTAATGGAATTAAACATTTTCAATTAATTTCAATCTGGTATGGTCAATTTGACTGAAGTATGGGATAGATGAAAATCTAGCTTCATTACTTAGTGCCTCTTGGCACCTACTTACAGACTTGGCTGTACCTGCATATTGAGGCATTCTAAGTAGAAGAGGAAAAAATCCCCACCACAGCTGTAAACAAATAGGTCAGATACTGTGCTTAAAATGATCTTTAAAAATACTTCCAACAAGTGAGTTCTGAATAAACTCTCTTCGGTATCGGAAGCTGTGGTCTGTGCCTTTAAAAAGATGGAGAGAACCACAGTCCTTGCCTTAGTGCAGCAAGGAAGGATGAAACATCTGGGACTTGGGGAAGCTGCCAGGTTTCCAGCAGTACTTTGGAGGGCTTGCCCTCCCTCCTCCTACGTTAACAACTCTGTGGCTACCTACAGCTGACAGCCCTGCTCTCAAAATCATCAACCCCCAATTTTACCCACGCTGGCTGTCTTCTCTTGCCCAGCCGGGCACTGGTTTCTAGCTGGCTTTCCAAACTTCTGTCCTCGCTTGGTGTGCCTGGCTTCCTCCCTTGTGTCAACAAGTTCTAGCATGTAGAACATGAGTAGGAGCAAGCTTTCAATAAATATACTTGGTGAATACAACTGAACTTCAAATGAATAGCATAAAAAGTGCTACTAGAAAGGTGAAAAATGCCAGTCCTAAAGTGAATAATACAGTCTCATACAGCCACCACCAGTAAATTTTATGAGCATTGAATTCTAGTGGAACATAGATTTCTTGACTACTCATATTTACATATCTTTCAAATCAGAGAGAAGAGGTTTAAGTGAAAAACATATATACTGTACTAAAGCAGTACAATTAAATTCTCAGCCCAGCTTGGCTTTTTTTCACATTTAGTAATGAAATCTCGCTAGGTATTTATTAGTTTCAATATGAGCACAATTAAAAGGAGAGAAGATTGGTGTAAAGTTTATATATCTTTAGGTGTGAACTATCATGGAAATCTATATACCATCCCATACTTAAATTTAATTCATTCAATGTATACCTTGTTGATCTAACGATAGTAGATTTATACTTATATCCATAAGATTTAGTTGAATATAAACAAAATAGTCATGTATAGTCTACTCTACAATCACCAAGCATAGACCAGAGCCCCAAACTGACTATAATTCAAATAAATAAGTCTTTTATTCTTATGCTATAAGTCTTAAAATTAAAAGTCCTTTATATTTTCCTCTAATTTCTCAAACTCCTATTAAATTCCTACCACGTGATAAGCATAGCTACACATTTATCCATACGTTTCCTCTTTTAAATCAGATAATAACCCTGGGAGATTGGTATTATCACGATTTAACATTTTCTATTTATTTATTTTTGGCTGCGCTGGGTCTTCATTGCTGCACCAGCTCTTCTCTAGTTGTGGCGAGCAGGGGCTACTCTCTCTCCAGCTGTGGTGTGCAGACTTCTCATTGTATTGGCTTCCCTTGTTGCAGAACACGGGCTCTGGGGCACGCCAGCTTCTCTCTAGTTGTGGCACATGGGCTCAGTAGTTGTAGCTCCCAAGTTCTAGAACACAGACTCAATAGTTGTGGTACACGACCTTAGTTTCTCTGAGGCGTGTGGGATCTTCTCAGAACAGGGATCGAACCCGTGTCTCCTGCATTGGCTGATGGATTCTTCACCACTGAACCACCGGGGAATCCCTGTGTTGTCACTTTAAATTCACCAAAGAACTCAAACCTGAGAGAGCTCAGGCAGCTGTAAAGAACAGAACTGGAGTTTTAGCTTAGGTCTTCTGATTCTCAGACTTTTCCATAGTTTATTGTTCCGTTCCTAAACTTCTTCAGTTCAGTTCAGTTCAGTTCAGTTCAGTCTCTCAGTCGTGTCCGACTCTTTGCGACCCCATGAATCGCAGCACACCAGGCCTCCCTGTCCATCACCAACACCCAGAGTTCACTCAGACTCACGTCCATCGAGTCAGTGATGCCATCCAGCCATCTCATCCTCGGTCATCCCCTTCTCCTCCTGCCCCCAATCCCTCCCAGCATCAGTCTTTTCCAGTGAGTCAACTCTTCGCATGAGGTGGCCAAAGTACTGGAGTTTCAGTTTCAGCATCATTCCTTCCAAAGAACACCCAGGACTGATCTCCTTTAGGATGGACTGGTTGGATCTCCTTGCAGTCCAAGGGACTCTCAAGAGTCTTCTCCAACACCACAGTTCAAAAGCATCAATTCTTCGGCACTCCGCCTTCTTCACAGTCCAACTCTCACATCCATACATGACCACAGGAAAAACCATAGCCTTGACTAGACAGACCTTAGTCGGCAAAGTAATGTCTCTGCTTTTGAATATACTATCTAGGTTGGTCACTAAGCTCAATTGGTAACTATGGTTGAAAGGTATCATCACCACTAAAAAATAACAACAAACATTCAAAGAGAAAGTGTCATTATAGAATACACTGAAATATAAGATATTATGTCACCTCATATTTAAAAGTAGATCATGGATTTTCAAATAGATTCCAAGTCCAACCACTCTCATCATGTGAAAGCAGAGTAAAGGAAAAGCCAAGCAAAGGCAAAGCTCTAAACAGACACAACAAAATCTGACTCTGCCTTCAATCACTATCTCTGTTTCCCTGGGTAAGTCACTTCACATCTCAGAACCTCAATTTCCTCATCTATCAAATGGAAAAAGTAATTTCTCCCACAGAGTCTTGACTCAAGGATTAAATTAGTGAAGTGAAGTCGCTCAGTTGTGTCCGACTCTTTGCGACCCCATGGGCTGTAGCCTACCAGGCTCCTCTGTCCATGGGGTTTTCCAGGCAATAGTCCTGGAGTGGATTGCCATTTCCTTCTTCAGGGGATCTTCCCAACCCAGGGATCGAACCCGGGTCTCCCACATTGTAGACAGATGCTTTACCGTCTGAGCCACCCTGGTATATGCCCAGAAAACTGTAGTTAATATGGTAAACATTTTCTAGGGGCAAGTTAGCTGATTTATGGAATAAAGATAGATCAAATTAAAAGCACATCTATATGCATAATATGTGTTTGTGTGTCTGTGTAAATTAGAAGGCACATGATATTTGTAGCATATGATGATAATTGCTGCCCCTGGCACCAGCTGATCAGTACACTGACCTACAACTGCAGCCTCACCAATTGCCACTTTATCTGTTCAGCCTCCATTTGAGCTCTTTCCCTTCCTTCAGTCTTGCTATTTCCCCTACCCACCCCACTGCACTCTCTCTTCTAATCCTGGTTAAGATTACTTCTCTGTGCCCAGTTATACAGTCAGCCATAGAAGTGATTAAGGTCCAAGTCCCCTCTGTACCAAACAATAGTTAATTTGTACCTGTAGGATACAGAGCTAGTATGATTACATTCACTGATTATTTGGGATTGTTTGTTACCTTCCAACACCTTACCCCATTCCAAGCCTCCATACACAAACACACCTTCTTCTCAGTTAATTCATATTTGACTCATATATTTCTACACCAGACCTTCCAAGTGGCTTTTTGACTTAGGTCTCTAGACCCTAATAGCAGGGAAAGAATCACTTCTTAAAGGTGTATCCTATTTTGATAACCCTGAAAATTTCCTTTCTCATACTAAGCCAAACTCTCCTTTGGATAAGATTAATCTGAGCTTTTCTTCCCTTTAATGATCCTTTAAAAAAAAAAAAACAAACTTCTCATCTAATCCTTTTTCCATGAAATCAGCCCTTCAGTTAAGATTCTGTATAAATCAGATTGTACCACAAATGCATCATGCTAAATGAAAAATGTCAGTCTCTAAAGGTCACATACACTATAATCCCATTTATATGACATTTTGAGAAAGGGTAAAACCACAGGGACATAAGACACATCAGTTGTAGCCAGGGGTTAAGATCTGGAGGTGAGAGGGGAGTGTCACTAGCATCTGACTAGAAAGAGGCAGCATAAGTGAATTCTTTGGGTATTGAAATTATTCTGCTTCCTGTTGTGTTGGTGATTATAATATGCATGTATTGAAATTCATAGGACTGTACACCAGAAATCAGTGAATATGACTATAGGTAAATTTTGAAAAATTACAAATATTGATCTCATGTGTCAAATACTTATCATGATTCTTTCATTTTAATCTTCACAACAACCCCATAAGATAGATCGTTTTATTATCATCCCTGTTTTAATAACAAAAATGAAACAGTAGCACAGAGAGGTTAACTAACTTGCCAAGGCCACAGAATTTGATAGAGGCTGAGCTTTGATTTTAACCCCAGCAGTCTGACTCTAGAACTGAATATTTTTACCACTGTCCTACGCTGGCTCTGCAAAGAGAGAAAGTGGCTTTATTTTTCCTCTATCAATGAAAAACACATGACCTCCTTGGCAAGAAAAATATCAGGTAGAACTATTGAGTGAGCCAAAAAGTTTGTTCAGGTTTTTCTGTATGATGCAATGTAAAGCAAACTTTTTGGCCTGCCATATGTAAATGAATCAGCTTGCAAGCGGGGCAGAGCATGTGCCACCAAGACCAGCGTGTTTCTGGGCCACAAAATGCCTTAATTGTTGTTTTAATAACTTATATTTAAACTTTGCAATTTCCCATTTTCTTTGAAATAAAATGCCCTTTTGTTAACATACTAAAAACTTCCAAAATCAACTCTCTCGTGCCTATGGACACTGGTTTGAAAATCTGTAAGAGTCCCTTAAAAAATTCTGATTCTGATGTAAAGAAAATAGAATGTATCAATAGGAAGCTCAAATAAATTGTTTAAAAATTTAAAAATCTTACTTTACTCCTTCTCCCTCCCCACTTCCCCAAAACTAAATCCTTCCGGATATTTTTTGGAACTAAAACCTCTTAGTAATGAGACAAACGGATAAATACACCCACGCCTGGTGCCTTGTGGTCATTCTTACACATTCATTTAGGTCTTTCAGTGCCTGCAGTCTACAACTTCATTCTATGCACTTTGCAGAAATAAAGCTATCCACTGAAGAAGTGAAGCATGGCAAGCCTCATAATTCAGAAGCAGCAGCAGCTGGAAAGAGAAAACAAAGGGAAAAAATTATGATGGCTTTTAGAAACTAAGAGTCACAGAAAATGCCTAAATTTGGTGAGCACAATCTTGAGATAATAAAGGTTTCTCAGTTATTGGTTAAAGGAAATCTGCTTCTGGATTTTAATATTTGGGACTTGTTCATGATGGATTTAATCAGTTTAGAACTATGCCCAAGACAGGTTATATGCAGAGCCATGTACACATTGTCTATCTCCACATGAAAATGGTCTGAGCTCTGTGTGACTTTTCTGCCTTAGATCCACCTTCTCTGAAATATTCAAGAGTTTAATGGATCTATTCTCAGACCACTAACATCATTTCCCAAACATCTTTAGCCCAAACCCCTTAATATACAGAGGCAGTTCTAATAAATTCTGGTAAACCTTATGTAACCTACAATTAAACTTCATCCAGAGTAACATCAAAAAAGGAACCAAAGAGAGATCAGGGCAACATAGGACACATTATTTGAATTCTCTGGTCATCTTCCATAAAATTGCGTTAGCTATATTTATCTTTCAGGGTTAGCATTAGAATCAAATAAAATGATACTGACCTAACAAAGTCCTTGCCATATAACTAGGCTCCCTATAAGTAGTGGTTATAATTATGATCAAGGAAAGAAATTCCACAGATGGAACATTGTTCATCTATGGCCATTTGCAACTTTATTTCACAATATTTCCTTAGGCAAATTTCTCTATTCTTTGCCTCAATATCAGGTTTGATCTTGTTGTAAACTCATGGGGTTTGCAGTGTTAATTATCAGTTACCAGCACACCTCCTATGAAATACAATGGTTTTTGGTTTATGAAATTAGGCTTGCTAGAGAAATGTTGAAGAGATGTGAAATGACTTTGCAACTTGATGCAGCTACCCGGGAGATTGCACAATCTTAATTCACAGGCGCAAGCACACACACCCACACACCCAGGAAGTGCGGGGGGTCTTGTGGAAATCAGTAGCTTATCTATTATGTGCACTCCGGAGCTGTAAACAAGACCATGTGAAGACTCAGCTAGAATGTTTCCTCTGAGTCAGTATTAAACAAACTTCCGAAATGTTAGAGAAGGAAATATAAAGCCAGTGTACCCTGAAGACACCCAGGACAGAGAGCCGGGGATGTAGAAATTGTGTTCAACGCTGTTAGAGACTGACATAATAAAGTAAGTTCTGTAATAAAAGCAAATGCTGCTTAATAATCAATAGCTAATATGAATTAGAACAGGTTGTAATTTCCATCAGAATTTACATGACTTATATGTGGACTGGCAAAAAAAATTTTTTTAAACCTGTGATGTTTTATTCCATGAGAGCGATAGCATGATTTTCTATTTGGTAATAATAACAGTATGTAATAGTCTCAGTATAATTTGGTTCAGAATAAATCAGAGGGAAAGAGCTCATCAATGGTGAAAAAATAAAACCCCAGGAAAGCAAAGATTTTTCACAGACAGAATAGTGTGATACAATGGAAAAGACACACACTTTGAAATCAGAAGTATTCCAACTCTACATTTGCAAGTTTTGTGATCTTGGGCAAGTTACATCCCCTTATTGAGATTCCATCTTCTTATCTATAAGATCATGACATTCATGAAGTTCTTATTAAGATCAGATTAGATATTAAGTGAGTAAGCAGTCTGACAAATATGAAGAGCTCTACAAATATGAGAAAATGGTTCACTGCTTTAAACTGTAAGTGTCCTCAGATCAACAAAACAGAGTCAGAAAGAAATCAAGTTTAGAATACCCTGGAATTGTTTTTGCTTGAGGTAGATAATGAGTTCTACAATTTACATTCTTTTTGACCTGCAGAACATTTTGGTTTTTAGGAAGGAAAAGAGGAATGTTACCTGTAACTGGAAATCTGCAGTTATAGCTGAATATAGAGAACATAAGTAAGAATATAGCTCTTACTTACATATAACTATATTTGACTCTTCGAAGACTGAATATAGAAATCACAAAATAAGAGGAAACAGTAAAGCACTTTAATCCTTACCAATGTCTGCAAAGTGGGATGTTTCATTAACTGCTGTCTGGGTGCTCAGACAGTAAAGGACATTACATTTCCGGCAACCCAAGGCTTGACCTCACACTTGGACTTCTGAAGGTAAACTTCCGGAGAGGAAATTAAATACAGAGAACCTCTTCCAGTTTAGAATACTAGTTCTGCCAAAATCATTAAGAGAAACATGTAGACTAAGCTATATTTTTAAATTGTACACTAAAAATATTTAAGCCAACAGAAAGGTCGATGTTTTTTCAAAAAATTATTTAAAATAGGGAGTGAACTCAAAATCAAAATATCCAAAATGTTTTTTTCTCCTTACCTATTCCCTATAAAAACAGGCTCTAAAGTAAGATGAGTTCTTCTTTCCCTCCCTACAATATTTTTTCTTAAGCCCTAAACTCCAGGCCTTAAAAGTTAAAATATTCAACTGACAGGAAAAATAAAGAACTATGGCTGTTGTCATTTACATATATGATATAGATAAATCAAATTAAGCATGAAATTTATTCACCCTGTTTTTATTTTCCAAGCTACCCAGGATAATTCAAGCTCACGTTCTTCTCTAAGGTGTGTGTACCTTCTGGGTTCAGTGGATACTCTGAAAGGTCAAATAGAGTCCATCCTTCAAGCAGATGAGATGCTGTTCTATTTTTAAAAAACCTCTAGAGAAGGAAATTCCACAAGCTTCCCCAGTTACACATTCCAGTGTCTATCAAATCTCACTGTCTGAAGATTTTTCCTTTTCTCTTATCTAAATCCCTCATGCTGTAACCTAAACCTATGCCTCTAATCTGGTCCCTAATGGAGATGGTCATCATCCTTCATAGACCAACCAACAAGGCTCTTTTCAGATTCTGTAAACCAGAAACCACTTGATTTCTAACTCTCTTTATTACAGCTTTTAGTTATTGTCATACTCATCTATCATTTTTTTCCAAGTTTTTTTCCGCCAACCTTGTATTCATTTCATATATCCTTTGAAAATAATGTTTTAAAAAGAAACAGAAATTAAAAATTATTCATTAACCTTACTGCACTAAAACAGCCTATTTTAACTTTTTGTTCTTGCTCCTAATTACATATACATGCATCATATAACCATAATGTATAATTGTATTATGTTTATTCCAAGTTTTAAAATTACTCCTTTAGTGTCATTACCCAGAACATGCCTAGAATGAGCTAGCTTATCATTATAACTTTGATGGTGTTGATATAAAGTTCATGATTTGAGGAATTTCCTTTATCTAATAGAATTAAATGATTGATTACTAAGTCCTGAAGCACTCTGCTAGGTTCTAAAGAGTCAAAACTTTTACCATTCAATCCTTACCCACAAGCAGATCATTACAAGACACACAACTTATTAATTAGAATGAAAAAGATCTTGTGTAGATGATTCCTGGATCTACCTATACTGTATATATATTGGGTTGGAAATCCAACATCTTATGGAAAAACCCAAACAAACTTTTAGGTCAACCCAATACCTATATAAATTTATGGGGTCAATTGAGAGAGCTAGACCTCAGAGGAGGGTTGACCCTGAAGAAGCCAGAATGGTGGAGTCACCCAGCAGGTGATCTGGAGGAGTGGGAGCTGTGGGTAAATTGCCACAGCTTCTACCAGCTACCATCTTCCACTATCTGGGCCAGAGCACCTAGGAGAGAGTACCTGATACTACCCATTGTTTCTGTGATTTCATCAAGAGGCTCTTTAGTTCTTCTTCACTTTCTGACATAAGTGTGGTGTGATCTGCGTATCTGAGGTTATTGATCTTTCTCCCAGAAATCTTGATTCCAGCTTGTGCTTCATCCAGTCCAGTATTTCTCATGATGTACTCTGCATATAAGTTAAATAAACAAGGTGACAATAATATACAGCCTTGACACGCTCCTTTCCCAATTTGGAACCAGTCTGTTGTTACATGTCCAGTTCTAACTGTTGCTTTTAGAGGAGAGTGAAAAAGTTGGCTTAAAACTCAACATTCCGAAAACTACAATCATGGCATCTGGTCCCATCACTTCATGGCTCATAGATGGGGAAACAGTGGAAAGAGTGACAGACTTTATTTTGGGGGGCTCAAAAATCACTGCAGATGGTGACTGCAGCTATGAAATTAAAAGACACTTGCTCCTTGGAAGAAAAGTTATGACCAACCTAGACAGCATATTAAAAAGCAGACATTGCTTTGCCAACAAAGGTCCGTCTAGTCAAAGCTATGGCTTTTCCAGTAGTCATGTATGGATGTGAGAGTTGGACTATAAAGAAAGCTGAGTGCTGAAGAATTGATGCTTTTGAACTGTGGTGTTGGAGAAGACACTTGAGAGTCCCTTGGACTGCAAGGAGATCCAACCAGTCCATCCTAAAGGCAATCAGTCCTGAATATTCATTGAAAGGACTAATGATGAAGCTGAAACTCCAATAATTTGGCTACCTGATGTGAAAAACTGACCCATTTGAATAGACCCTGATGCTGGGAAAGATTGAAGGCAGGAGGAGAAGGGAACGACAGAGGATGAGATAGTTGGATGGTATCACCGACTCAGCAGACATGAGTTTGTGTAAACTCCGGGAGTTGGTAATGGACAGGGAAGTCTGTCATGCTGCAGTCCATGGGGTCACAAAGAGTCAGACACAGTTGAGCAACCGAACTGAACTGAACTAAACTGATCCGATGTTTAGTTGGGCCTTTGTAGAAGGAATGTAGGTAAAAGGCTGAACTCAATGGCAGCTGCTTCCCAAATCTTTTGTGAATTATAAGAGCTTTGGTTAACAGAATAAAATGGAAAGTTTGTACAACTGACAAAAAAGATAGTTAATAAGGGTCAGGTGACTCTGGGGTAAGTCTGACGAGGATTCATTTAATAATTGATGAAACAATCTAATATTATTAAGAGAGCAAAACCATGAAAGGAAAAACTGGTTGCAGTACCATAGTATCCTTGAACAATTAGTCTTCAGATCTGATCCTCAGTTTCTTCACTGTAAATGTTATTTATGGTATAGTCCATGATTTAGATTCCAGGAAATAGCAAGTATTAAAAATAATGTATTGTATTTCACAAAATCAAACATACAGCTACTTCTTTAAAGAAAAAAAAATAATTGATGTCCATTTTCACTATTTCTTAGATTAAAAAAGGAAACACACGGTTATGCTATCCTGTCAAGATGTTTAGGTCTTCAAGAAGGGTAGAAAATAGAGGATAGAGCCATATTGGGATTTAAGGACTCTTTTTTTTAGCCTGAGTTTTCCTAATGGTAGTGCCTCAGGTAAAAACATGTATATAGGGAGCAGGAGTGAGGAACAGTGCAAAAAGCAAACATAGATGCATTATTCAAACCACTGTTGCAAGCAACTGGCACTCAAACCGGCATGGAATCGTCTAAAGAGGATGTAAAAAATCTTTTGGAACTGTGTACCTGAGGACTGATTTTGTCTATAGCTCATATTCCTCATTAATTGAGATCTACTTTGGGTTAAATAAATTCCTATATACTTCCAGACTCAGCATGCCTGATTGAACAGAGGGCTTCTCAGAAGCAACTATGGCACTAGAAAACCTGAAGGTAAAAGTATAATACACCCAGTACTTGAAAGAAGATGTCAGCACGAGGTAGGCCAAACTATCACTACATGTGTGTTGACGTCAGAGATGAGACTAAGACCAAGTGAGTCAGGAATTCAGAAGCAATCTGTATCCTTTGTACCACTCAGATACATCTATGCCCTGTAAAAAGTCCCATCTGCCTCTAAGTCTTCAAGGTGGTGGCCAGCTGTAATCTCCACAAGTGACTTTATAGGTAAAGATTAATGTAATAAGCTGTACTCTTCACTGCTGAAACTGATCTTGAAGTTATAAGACCTATTTGTCTAGGTTTCTATCCCCGTGGAACGATGCCTACCTTCATCCCTGAGCAGGTTGAGCCCTTGGCTATCTTTAGCCCTTGGCTAATTTCAGGCCATGGTTGCTAAAATTTCCATTCACCATTATTACTGGGCATGTGAACACCAGAAAACACTAATGATTCACCTACACGTTGCTGATGCTTTAGCTATATCAAATTGCCCAAAGCTTCAGTTTCTGACATCTTCTCATCCTAATTTACCGCCAATGAGAATCTAATAATATATGTCTTAGCTTTGATTCTACCAAAAATCAAAGCCTCTGTCCAGGAGATAATTCCACAGCACAAATGGGGAACCAGAGAGAATGGGGGAAGGAGGAAAAGTCTCAAGAAAAGTGTACTTTGATATTACAGCTTTGAGACCCTCTGGCTTAATTCTGGCCTCTAAGAAACACCATCTTAAAATGTCTCAGAGCTGATTTCATCCCTCAGGGATTGAGGATTTCCCTCAGAGTTAACTTTCTTAAATTTGGGGGCTCCATGAGTGAGCTCAAACAAGTAGAATCCCATTCCCAGCTATGGCACTGGAGAAGTCCTAGAGCAAAAAGTGAAAAACACATTGTGTCCATTTGAGATGAGATTCTGTTGAAATGAGTCAAAGCCAAAATGCCAATTTCATCCAGGCTGGAATCCAAGGTGAGGCTGAGAAGATGTGAATTAGGCTCTGTTCTAAAGGCTCTGGTACAGCCTTAAAAGCTTCTCAGGGAATTTGGACTGAATTTGGTAAAACATAGCAAATATCAAAGACTTTTAAGTAGAAGAGACATAATTAAGTTCGTATTGCAGGAAGATTACACTGGAGATACTGAGGAGGATGAAGTAGGAAGAGAATGGGATGATGAAGGACAGGAGACAATTCTGGAGTCATAACCTATAGCTAGTTGTGTAGTGTCAGTGGGGATGGGAGAAGGCAAGAATTAATGAGTGATTTGAGATAGTGAATCAGAGTTGAGAAAAACTTCACACTGATAATTTGATCAAAAATATTATAACAAAGTATCAGCTTTTAGCTGTTACAGGTCATTTAATAGTAATAGTTCATTGATGGAATCAATGTGGTTTCAAATTTAGGCGAGTGAATGGTTCATGAGGCCAGTCATGGTATATAGACAGAAAAGGATAAACTCATGTGTTCACTGTGGTTATATCCAAGGAGGTGGGTAGAGGAAGAATTGATATGATTTCGCACTTTCATTTTCTAAATTATTATCTTTGTGTCATTTTTATATTTCAATATGAGATGATAGGAAATTTGAGGGAATGATTTTGAAATGTGCTATCTCAGAATCACATATTTTTTATTAACTTCTTAAAAATTTTATTGAAATATAATTGATTTATAATGTTGTATTACTCTTATTAACATTTTTAATGTGAGGACTACTTCAGGAAAGCCAGACACTTCACTGATAATCAAACTGTTTGTTGATTGGAATTCTGTGGAACATTTCATAATATGACTTAGCATGAGATGTCTGTGATATTTGTTTTGATATTTGTATTACCCGATTTTTGAGACTAAATCCCACATGTATCTTTACATTATAACATGTAATATAAGCAATAGCCTTGGCAGAAAATTAATGGTAGAGAAATTGCACTCATTTTGCTGATAACAACAAATTTCAAGGAAGAGAAATATTTTATTATGAAGCCTACAGCTTCCAACCAACCTTACTTCTTGCTCATATTGGTAGGATTCACTCTACATAAACATTTTTCATATCACTTGTTATCTGCAATCTAATGTCAACTTTCTGCTTAAGTAAGGCTTTATTATAAATATGTCCATATACATACTTTATGGCCTCAAGAAATTTGAAAATCTCTCATAGATACCACCTGTTCTCTTTATCATCATGTCAATTTCAAGACTAGCAAGCATGAACAGGAAGTAAATCTTAACAGAAAATGCAGTAGAATAAGAATTAGAAGTTAGTGAACAGACCAAATAATTTTGGAATGAGTGGAGTCTTTAAGACTTGAAATGAAGGCTATTGCACATAAACACTCTATGCTACTTGATAAATTTTCCACAAGGATCTTGGGTTAACAGCTCTGATACATGCATGGTGTAACTGGCAAATGATGGGAGCAAGGTTTCCCATTGTTGGAGGAAATTAAAACATACAAAGGGTAATGGATTAGAGTTGGAAATGTACATATGAACTTATGTTTAGGTTGCTTTTGATACCAGTGGGTTACATATAGAAATATTTATATATGTGTGTTATACAGCTTAGTAGGTACACATGCATTACCTTCCCCTGTCAGCTGAGGGGTCCTAGAAGCAACTGCACCCAGTAGCAATAACCATGTCTAGTGATCAGATCTTGCTTTCTAATAAAAGGAAACTAATTATAAGGAAATTGGAGCTCCTTGAAGAAATGGCTGATTCTATTGCTAAGGCAACAAATATGCAAGATAAACTTGGAGCTTCTTGTTGTGCCAGAAATTAAGAAGTTCTCTAAAAAACAAAACAAACAAGCAAAAAGCCCTATATTGACAGAGGTATGTCAAAGAAATACTGGAGTCAACTGAAAGAGCTCCCAGTAGCCAAATCTGGAACAATTTGAGCTACAAAATAAATAGAAGTGTTAGGTTATAACCCAAAGTGTAATAAATATTCATGAGTACATACTGATATAAAGAAATGATAGAATAAATAAATAAATGCCAAAGTAGAAAAAAATATTCCATGAAAAAGAATTCCAAATAATTTATGTAAGTACTCCATCTTCAAGAAGGAGGAAAATAACTCCATATTCCTTTTTATTTATTTTTTAATGTTTCGAGTTTTTTTAATTTCATCTTTTTTAGGGTATAATTGGCATCTTAAATTGTAAGATATTTAAAGTGTACATTATGGTGATTCAATACATATATATATATATATATGTATGTGTGTATATATATAGAGAGAGAGAAAGAGAGAGAGAGAAAGAGAGAGAGAGAGAAAGAGAGAGAGAGAGAAAGAGAGAGAGAGAGAAAGAGAGAGAGAGAGAAAGAGAGAGAGAGAGAAAGAGAGAGAGAGAGAAAGAGAGAGAGAGAGAAAGGATTCCCCCCTTTAGGTAATTAATATATCCAACACCTCAAATATTTGTCATTTTCTGATTTTGGTGAGAACATTTAAGTTCTATTCTGATATCAAATTTCAGTTATACAATTTAATACTAACAACCATAGTCACAATGTTTTACTTTAGAGTCTCAAATTTTACTCATCTTATAACTGAAAGTTTATACTCTTTTATCAATCTCTATGTCCCCATCCTCCAACCCCTGACAACTGTTTTTTTTTTTTTGATTTTCTATTTCTGTGAGGTTGACTTTCCCCCCATTCCTTCAATGTGAACTACACATAGAAACTTCTTTATAAAGATACAATATGGAAAGGGGGAAAAAAGAGTAGCTTGACAATGAACAAACATGACAAGCATGACCGCAGCAGGTAGTCAGGGTCAATATCAACAATGATATGTCATTTGATAGTATGTACCCTTGACACTATGTGATGACAATGGTAATTTACTTCTGTGATCTTCCTCCCAAATTCCATAAACTCAGCCCAACTTTGGAAAAAAAAAAAAAAAGGCCAATTCTAATAGAGGGGCTTCATATAAAATATCCAATCAACGTTCCTTTATAAAAACTGTCAAAGTCATCAAAATCAAGGAAAGTCTGAGAAACTGTTACAGCCAAGAAAAGCCAAAGAGACTTGACAACTAAATGTAATGTGTCATTCTGGATGAGATCCTGAAACAAAAACAGTATCAGGTAAAAACTAGAGAAAGCAAATAAAATATAGACTATAATGATAATGTACTAATATTGGTTCATTAATTGTAATCAACATACAATTTTAATGTAAGATATTAATAATCAAGAAATTGAGTGTGGGGTTTATAGGAACTATTTGTACTATTATTGCAATTTTTCTGCAAGCCCAAAATTTTTCCTAAAAAATCTATTTATAAAAATAGATCTTAAAAATAGATCTATAAAAATAGATTTTAAAAATCTATTTCAGCACACACTGAAAAGACATTTGATAAATTTAAATATAAATCAATTTCCATTAAAAGAAATTTTTTTCATTAGGCTCATTTTATTGTGATGTGAAATCAGTATCATGTTTAAAATTACTTAAATAGATACCCAAATTTTATTTTAAAAAAGGTTTTTTATAACTGTTGACAAAATCTCATTAAATTGACTTCAAGGAGACATAATTCTTTGAAGAAGAATTTCTTTATATATTGACTCATTGAAACAAGTGGAGTTATTATCTGAGACTTAGAATCCTTTTTCTTATATATATATTTGTTCTGGTAGTGGAAATTTGTATATTTTAAAATTCTCTTTTATTTATCTTTTCAGTTTGTGAAAAAATCTAGAGTGATTTAGGTAATTGCAACATGCCAACAATGTAGTATCAATTTAGGATTCCTTAGGCCTATGCCAAAGCCTTTGACTGTGTGGATCACAATAAACTATGGAAAATTCTGAAAGAGATGGGAATACCAGACCACCTGACCTGCCTCTTGAAAAACCTATATGCTGGTCAGGAAGCAACAGTTAGAATTGGACATGGAACAACAGGCTGGTTTCAAATCGGGAAAGGAGTGTATCAAGGCTGTATATTGTCACCCTGTTTATTTAACTTATATGCAGAGTACATCATGAGAAACACTGGGCTGGATGAAGCACAAGCTGGAATCAAGATTGTGGGGAGAAATACCAATAACCTCAGTTACACAGATGACACCACCCTTATGGCAGAAAGTGAAGAACTAAAGAGCCTCTTGATGAAAGTGAAAGAGGAGAGTGAAAAAGTTGGCTTAAGACTCAACATTCAGAAAACTATGATCATGGCATCTGGTTCCATCACTTCATGGATAATAGATGGGGAAACAATGGAAACAGTGACAGACTTTATTTGGAGGGGCTCCAAAACCACTGCAGATAGTGACTGCAGCCATGAAATTAAAAGACGTTTGCTCCTTGGAAGAAAAGTTATGACCAACCTAGACAGCATATTAGAAAGCAGAGACATTACTTTGCCAACAAAGGTCCATCTAGTCAGAGCTATGGTTTTTCCAGTAGTCATGTATGGATGTGAGAGTTGGACTAGAAAAAAAGCTGAGTGCTGAAGACTGATGCTTTTGAACTGTGGTGTTGGGAAGACTTGAGAGTCCCTTGGACTGTGAGGAGATCCAACCAGTCCACCCTAAAGGCAATCAGTCCTGAATATTCATTGGAAGGACTGATGCTAAAGCTAAAACTCCAATACTTTGGCCACCTGATGCAAAGAACCGACTCATTGAAAAGACCCTGATGCTGGGAAAGATTGAAGGCAGGAGGAGAAGGGGACGACAGAGGATGAGATGGTTGAATGGCATCACCAACATGAGGGACATGAGTTTGAGTAGCCTCCAGGAGTTGGTGATGGACAGGGATGCCTTGCATGCTACAGTCCATGGGGTCACAAAGAGTTGGACATGACTGAGTGACTGAACTGAACTGATGAATTCAACTATGTAAAAAAGCATTTGTGATAAAAAAAAAAATTGTTAGCAGAAACAGCTTTAAAATATTAATCAGAATTTTTCTCAAAAGGCGGAATAAGGACTTTTTCCCTTCCTCATTCCTACAACACCACTTTTGCATGTATTAAAAATAAGAAAAATCCTAAAGCCATTTATTGGAGTTTGTTTTTAATCAGTAAGCTAGAATTTCCCAGACCAGTTTCAGATTTGAAAGTATTCTTATTCGTGTTATTTACGTACATTCAAAAAATATTCTGGTTAATCTTCACCCAGTTCTCCATAATAATGGGCTTCTTTGACATTCAGAAATTATATTTTAAAATATTACTTGCTTCTAATCAATTCAGATTAGGATTCCAAATCCACTATTAGTTACTCATGAAAATGCTTCACCTCTTCCAGAGCTTCTGATATTTTATGGGGATTGAAGAGTTGACTCATTGGAAAAGACTCTGACGCTGGGAGGGATTGGGGGCAGGAGGAAAAGGGGACGACAGAGGATAAGATGGCTGGATGGCATCACTGACTCAATGGATGTGAGTCTGAGTGAACTCTGGGAGTTGGTGATGGACAGGGAGGCCCGGCGTGTTGCGATTCATGGGGTTGCAAAGAGTCGGACCCGACTGAGCGACTGAACTGAACTGAAAGCTACAATATTGGAACATTTTGCCTATTTTTCTAAAGTTCTTTTAATGACTCGTGTTCTAATAGCCTTGTTTAAGTGACAAAAGAACCACTGTTGTTCAGAGGGATGTACAGTATATTACACAAGTTTACCCTGGCAAGCCAGAGGCCCTGATCTGCAATCCTGTGTCAGCACTTTTCAGTCCCACTAACATGGATACAGATGGGTGTGTGAGCTGCTCCAGGCTTCTCACGGGGCCAAGGAAAACATGGAAAACAAAGGCCTTTATGAGCTCCATGCTGACCACAGTCCCTGCAGTATTGCTAAAATCACATTTTTCTCTGGACTTGCCATATACAGAATACTTCTCACCTGAGAGAAATCAAATTTCATTCACAGCCTAGGACCTAAGTTTGTTGTTCTAGTGAGAGTAAGAAATTGCTCCCTTTGGAAAAGGGAAAATGAAGCCTTTTTCAGCCTTTCTCTACAAACTTGCAAAACAGCTCAGTAGCTCTGAACACACAGAATGCAAACCATGGACAGCTAGTTGGACTAGAGCAAAGCCACACGGTTGGGCTGACACTACATACATTTAGAAAAATGAAAAAAAATGAACCCATTATCTGAGACCATTCAAGCGAGAGAAAGATGTGCTTGCTCAGCTCCACCATCACCCCACAGAGCCCCACCCTGCCACCACCAAGGTCGTCATCTCCTGTCCTTCACTCCATCTATTATTCTCTCTCAGAAGGACATGTGTGCTATTATAAGAGTTTCTCATTAGATTAGGTTTAAATTTACTTGTTTTTGTCCACTTCCTTCACTAGAAATAGTTTCTTTGCAAAGGCAGACGCCATAGTCTGTCTGAGCTTTGCTGCTGTTCTTGTTCTGTTTTCCGTATTAAATACATGATGAATTTGTGATGAATGCACGGATGAATAGCTGGCTAATTTAGTAGGAACACTAGATTGCTATGGATTACTGGATTACAGACAATGTGTGTTTTCCTCTGGCTGGACCATCAACCTGTTATTAACGAAGTTCCCACTGTGATAGTGCTGGGTGACACCCACCACAAATCTCAGTGACCTACATTAGAAAGCATTTTACTTGCTCACAAGTCGGCAGGTTCTCTGGGGATCTCCAAGGCTTGCTTACAGTCAGATTAGGGTCAGGTTGGCTTCACACGTCTCTTCATTCTGACACCAGCAGCTACTTTTAGAGCGTGTTTTCCCAGTAAACGGCAGAAGCATGAAGAGCAGATTTTCTGTCCTTCCTTTGTCCCCCTATTCATATGCCTTTCAGGTTTAGCCACATAATGCTCTGCCTCACACCAGCCCACGCTGAGTGACTCACCATCCTGCCCTACTGTCTTTTGTAGAACAGTTTCATCATCCAAAGAAAAAAACCTCTGGCTTCCACCACCACTCTTTTGGATGGCAGTGTTTTGCCCTGAAGTTGATTTTTAACCCCAGGCTCTTAAGAAACTCACTTGAACACCACGATCCAGTACCAACAGTCTGCCCCGTATAGCTTCTCTGCGTTTAGAAAGTTCCTTATTAAACTCCTCATAATGTATGGGCTGCTTAGGCAGAATATTCAATCCCTCATGATCTATCTGTTAGTTTATAAAAATAGCATATTATCTCAAGTTAGTTCTTAGACTACTTGGCACATGCCTTATTCTAGCAAAAAGCTTTTCTCTTCTAACCGTATGGGCTAGCTCTTGTCAACTTTTCTATCCCTTCATCTCACACCATCTCTCCTGTGCTCACTATCCTCCAAATGCACCTCTTTTGGTTCCTTCAGTATGCCGAGACCTCTTAATTTTTAGCCTCCAGGACATTCCACTAGGTTCTTCCAGTTCCTCAGAAGTTGGCTCATTCTCAAACTTCACTCTCACTCTCCAATACTACTTTTTGGAGATGTTTTCTCTGGCCATCCTATCTAAAACAACTTCCTTCCATTCTCAAACTTATCATGCCCCTTATTTTCTTCTAGAGTCATCTGTCCATTTCTACATTTCCTGATTTATTGGGTGTCTCCTTTAAAAAGAGATAGCATGTCCACCTAGTTCAGTAATAGTCTCTGCTGCTCATACAGTGCCTAATATGTAATAAGTGTCTAATAAATATGAATTGAATGAAAAAAGAAAACTCTGGGCTCAGATCTTTCAAAATCTTCATAAGCTTGGACTCTAAGCAGGAAATGTAGAAACACTTGACTGTGTTGCCTATTAGTGCTGGTGTCCTAGGCCTGTGGTTCTGTGACCCAGATTTTTTTGCCTGGATTTAGAACACTGACACAGTATTCTGAAGTCTCTTATCTTGGGCATTTAACTTAGCTTCAAAGTTTTGTGTTCCAGATTCTGTTTTCAAGAGCAATCAATCGGTCTTCTCACTTACCATTTCTGAACTTGACCTCTCACGTTATTATAATAACTGCTGTCCCTACTGTTTTAGAGTACAAATACAGAATGACCCCAAAGCTGCCCAAATCCTCCTTAGACAAGGACTGATTTCCTGTCTCTCTCATCTGTTGTCTTTCAACTCTAAATCTTCCTTCTTCTGTTTCTACCCTGCTCATGGCATGACTGTAAAAATAAGCAAAGGGTTAATGTGGCACATTTTTTAAAGCTAGGCATTCCAGCTCACAGTACCCTCTCTATTAGAGGCTTGTGCAAAACTCCCATGTACTCATCTCACTGGATACAATAAACCTCCACATCAGCAATTAGGGTTTATGCACTTGCCAACTCTGATATAGATAGGAGCTAAATCTGCAACATTTTCAGCTTTGGGTGCTTTAAAACAACTTTTTGATACAGTTGAGACCATTTTTAACATTGACAGTAGGTATGCCTTGAAGACTCTCCTCTGTAAACCTAATTTTACTACTTTCCTTAAAATCCAGTGTCTACAAAGCATTTAAGAAAAGCTACTGTGAGTTGCCTGGATATTTTCCAAGCTCTGGATACCATAGTTAGTCACATGGAATGTGGAATAGGCTAGACATCTTGGAATTGTTCTTGTTAAACTGGTGTAAGCGATTGACCCAATAGCTTTAATAATCATTATTTGTTTAACAAGTTCCTGTGAGGAAAGCTATGCAGTTGTCTTGTGAAGTAGCTTCTTAAAAGGCTTTTATTTTGTCTGGATATGATAAGGATCATTACATGGTATGTCTAACTGATGACTTAGTGCTCTTTCAGTGCATAGAAACTTCTATGGGAAAAAGAATTAGACAATAAGTACCAATGACTTAATACATGCCATGTTTCCAATTCAATTTGCTTTGATAAAAATCAAATAATCCCCAGGAACACAAATATTTATCTACAGTCATTGGACAGTCTGTTAAAATTGGCATTCTCAGTCCCTCCAAAACATTCATTTGTCCTTTATACGACCCACACATTGTCAGGAGGTTAATAATGTTGAAAAATTCCTGTGGTGTTCTTAGTTTTTGTGCTATCTGGCAGAGAAACATCAGAATTCTTAATTTTCTTTTCAACGTAGCATGTTCTTTATTCACAATCAATGCTCTTCTGTCTTAATCAACGAAATAGGAAACAGATTTTAGAATTCTAAAAGCACTATAAATTCATAGCATTTTTCCTTTGAAGTATAATGTTTTATAGGACTACAATGAAACATGAAAAGAATTCATATGATCAGAAGGCTCTACAATTAAAAGCATAATAATCTGTCCTCTGTGGTATAGTCCAAGATTTTAAGGGCAAGCAGCTATTATTAAAGAGTTTGGTAAAGTGATTTTTTTTAATGTGCTAGGTTTATATTATGGAATATATTTTAAAATATGATTCAACTCTAAATATAATTATATACCACATTTCCTACTTGCAAAGATTATTCTTTCCTACTTAGACTTTTTTTAAGTATTAAAATTTTGCCTTAGTATCAATTACCCTGGCACCAAGGAAAAATGTACCTGAAACAAAAGATAAGTTATCTACTCTAATAAAACCATAACAGATAAACCCCTTTATTGAAGGTCAAGTACATGTTAAATGGTAAAATATCATAGGACTAACTATAGAGGACACATTCATACTTTTGTGGTTATTATCTTTATACACATGCCTAATGTGCTTTCAAACAAGACTTTGAAAAAAGGAAAAGTCAGTTTTTAGAATGGCAATTAATATTAGTCATCAAAGTCAAAAACATAGGAATGTTTCACTTTCTTCAGTAAGTTTCAGGTGTTTAGAAGAAAAGTATAATAGGAAGAAAACTTCTCAGATCAGAAATCAGGAAAGAAATTTAGATCCAGAACTCCTCTGGTGGTCCATTGCAGGAGCATGGGTTCGACCTCTGGTCTGGGAAGATCCCATCTGACAGCAGCTAAGACCATGCACCTCAACTACTGAGCCAGTTCTCTAGAGCCTGCAAGCTGCTACTGAGCCCATGTGATGCAACTACTGAAGCCCAGGCACTCTAGGGTCCATGCTCCACTAGGTGACAAAAGAAGCCACCACAATGAGAAGCCACCACAACGAAGAGCAGTCCCCACTATTTGCAACTGGAGAAAGCCTGTGCACAGCAGTGAGGACCTAGCACAGCCCAAAAGTAAATAAATAAATCTTTTTTAAAAATAAAAAGAAAGTTAGAACCCAGCTCCAACCTATCACAGAGGTGGAACATAAACAGTATATTATATAGATTATATGTTTCATATAGATTCTCACTAGTCTATATGGTATGAATGTTACTACTAAAAAGTAAAGCAATAGACCACTATTTCTCTTAAACTGACTAGTAGCCTAGAGATGTTTCTATTGTCATCTCTTGTCCCCACCTTCTTTCTTAGACCTTGAAGGCCCTCCACCTTTATCTAACTTACCCCTGACTACCCTTCCTCTCCTCTCCACCACTAATTTCCCATGACGTTTACCTCCTTCGCTGATCTTGCACACTGAGCCCATTCTGATTTACCCCAATCAACCTTATTTATGTCTATGTCACATAAGCACTACAGCTTCACTCTCACATGCTGCTCCTCTACTCAAAGATGTTTTGCCTTGGATCTACATTCAGAGGTTTCCCAGGTTGCTCAGTGGTAAAGAATCCACCTGCCAATGCAGGAGTTGCAGGAGACTCAGGTTCAGTTTCTGGGTCAGGAAGATCCCCGGGAGGAGGAAATGGTAACCTACCCCAGTATTCTTGTCTGAAAATTTCCTTGGACAGAGGAGCCTGGCGGACTATAGTCCATGGGGTGGCAAAGAGTTAGACATGACTGAGTGATTGAGCACCTTACTTTCAAAGTTGTTCTGTGGGTATGTGTAAGACTTGAGCTCTGGAGCTATTCTGCCTATACTCAAATTCCAGCTCTGCCCTAACTACTGGGAATCAAGTTAGCTGATCCCAGTAAGCCTCAATGCCCCTACCTATAAAGTAAAGATTATAACAATTTATTAACACCTAATGGGCATACTGTGAAGATAAAATAAGGTAATGAAAGTAAATAAAGCAAGCATTCAGTACAGTGCTGGTAGAAAACAAATCAATACTGGTTATTATTGTTGTCTTTTTTATTATTTCACCAACACAAAGGCAATTCTCTTCAGTGCAAAGGCAAAGTAATTCACATTGTTTTGTATCATCCTGTAAGTATGGTGACTGCATTGCTTGAACTGAAATCTGAGCAAATGCTCCCACAGATCGCATACACTTATTGGCAACAGAATAGAAGCATTGAAATGAGAACAGCACCAGTTGATTCGGGGTGGGGAAATCACTGTATGTGTAAGTCTTGTGCTTTGCTTTTTTAATAGATTGAGTCCTCAGATAAAAGCATGCCAGGTCTACACAAGTGAAATACAGGACTGATTTGTTTGGGGTAAGATTTTTGAATTTACAAGCAAGTTAAGACAAGTTGTTTTCCTTCCAGCTTGGAGTGCATAAATATAGACACCTATGCAATGCACTGTGACTTCCCTAGTGGCTCAGACAGTAAAGCGTCTGTCTACAATGTGGGAGACCTGGTTTCGATCCCTGGGTTGAGAAGACCCCCTGGAGAAGGAAATGGCAATCCACTCCAGGACTATTGCCTGGAAAATCCCATGAACAGAGGAGCCTGGTAGGCTACAGTCCATGGGGTCACAAAGAGTTGGACACAACTAAGCGACTTCACTCACTCACTCAAGCAATGTACTAGGCAATTGTTCTTGCTGCTGTTATTTAGTCACTAAGTTGTGTCCAATTCTTTGCTAGCCCATGGACTATACCCTGCTAGACTCCTCTGTCCATGGGGTTTCCCAGGTAAGAATACTGGAGTGGGTTGCCATTTCCTTCTTTAGGGGATATTCCTAAGGCAGGGCTTGAACCTGCATCTCCTGCATTGGCAGGCGGATTCTTTACCACTGAGCCACCTGGAAAGCCCCAGGCTATTGTTCTTAGTGTGTTAGTGGCTCAGTCATGTCTGACTCTTTGCAACCCTATGGACTGTAGCCTGCCAGGCACCTCTGCCCATGGGATTCTCCAGGCAAGAATACTAGAGTGGGTTTCCATTCCCTTCACCAGAGGATCTCCATGATGCAGGGATCAAACTTAGGTTTCCTGCATTGCAGGCAGATTCTTTACCGTCTGAGCCACCAGGGAAGCCAGCTAGGGTAAAATAAAAGGGTTCAAAGTAACGGAATGCTAAAATATTAGAAATCATACGAACGATAGTTTACTTTCACAAAGTCTAGTGAGGAAATAGAGACAATATTTCCAATTAAGTGACTGAAGAAATTTGTGTTTTTTCTTCTTAAAATTCTTTATCTGTCCTCTGGCATTTAAGAGGTGGATCTTCATGACTGTTTCAATTTACAGTGTGGTTCTTGTAAAGTATAGCAGCAGGAATCCAAAAAGAGATGCATAACATTTCCTTGTTAGGGGCCACTTTTCTTACTAGGTGAACTGAACTACAAGCCTCCACGGAGATGCCTAACACGGTTCCACCTGGTTGCTGAACATCCTTAGATGGATTAGCATCTTTGGTAAAGTTGTGATAGTGCCCAGTGGGAAAGAGTTCACTGTCACATGGCTGTCCATCTAAGAGTGCTTTGAAAGCGCTGAGAAACTCAATAGCCTTTGCTGGCAAATTCATGACAATGTGCGCAGAGTGTTTTCTTTCGACAGTAGCCCCAGCTGCTGCATTAACTCTTCTCTGACAGGTCCTTGCAGGAACTCTTTCCCATCCAAGTTAAAGACTTTTACCTTTTGGTTCACTTTATTTAATTTACAATTGTGCACTAGCCATTATGGGATTCAAGATTGAGATCATTAGCAAACAATTTTCTTAGAGAAAACCTTATCTTCATTTACCAGAATTTGTTATGAGGGCAATATCAGGAGAAAAACTGTCCCAGTACCAGGGTGGAAGAGGTCAGCAGATGAAACAGTGGGGGGAATACACTTACTATCGTGTGAGAACCATATCTGGAGGGATACTGTTGATAGAACCGGAACCCCTGTGGACATAGAAAATGGTCTGGGATGGTCATGGTGTCTAAAGTGTGTTAGTCTCTCAGTCATGTCTGACTGGTTGCGACCCCATGGACTGTAGCCCACCAGGCTCCTTTGTCCATGGAATTCTTCAAGCAAGAATACTGGAGTGGGTTGTCATCCCCTAGTAATTGTGTGAAGACAGACTTGACTTGGAAAATGCAAGCTTAACTCACCAAATCTCATTTATTTAGTTGAAACTTTATTAATATTAATATTTGAAAGCTATGTTTGTAGGACTAGGACCTTTTAAAACCCTGTCACTAAGGTAACACGAGAGTGACAGACAGACAGAAATAGGACAGAGAGAGTCAAAGAGAGACATGTAGCTAAAGGAAACAAGAAAACAGCTCCAACAGGCCCTAGCTGTAACAGAATGGCCTCCTGTTCTGTGAAGGGACTTGCCAGATAGACACACCCCCTAGACAATTGTAAGTACAGCAGTACATTCCAAAGTCAAATACAAACGCTTTTTATTATCTTCTATCTTTCATAGTCCAATGTTCCCAAGCATTTTGGTGGATAATTGAAAAATAATGTAACAAATTTCTTTCCTGAGTCTCTATTTCTCTCAGGGCAGAGAAGCTATAGTACCCAATGCAGACAGACACTCCATGTAACCAAAGATAATTATGTCTCTCAGGTAATCAGTGGTCTTAACCTGATCATTGTGCCCTTTTACTGTCCTTCCCAACCTTTGATGAAACCGATATACATACACTCATGGGAACAGAATGACTCCAAATGATCTTTTGTTTTCACGTTCCTAATTTTTAGTCTTTACACACTTCTCTGACTTTGCTTTCTTTTCAAGGTGAAATATTTACATCATTACTGTATCTTATTCTGATAGCTGAGTTATTGTTATCTCACATATTGTGCTTTATAAAATGTTGGTGCTAGTCACCATTAAGACTTGGTATTGGAAGGAAAAATATTCATCCTGTACTGGGGTAAGAACCCGAGGCTAACCACCAGAGACAGACACACCATACTTTATGGCAGTATTATACAGAGCATAAAATCAGGGCAGATAATATTGGAGCCAGGTCAACATACCCAGGTTTTTCACAATGTTATTTCCTCTGCTTTAGTGTATGCTTGAAAATCTCCATCATATAAAACTTCAAAATTTTATAAGAGATCAGTGGGACAGTCTCAGAAAGGGGGAAAAAGTTATCTGAACAAGAGCCTCTGAGTTCAGATTACTCTAGGAAACACTCAGGTTTAGCAGAGATCCTGAGTTCCTTTCTTAAACCTTGGGAAGCTCATGGGAGGAAGAAGGGTATTTATTTTTAGTGCAAGCTACTTCAGTGAGAGAGTACCCAATTGTTTTGTTGAGGTGATCCAGACATGAAAAGCTGTATATTTAATTTTCAACCAAGATGGAGGCCAGGTAAAGAAAAGTGTGAAGACTTTGGTGGTAGACAGGCTAGATTCAAATCCTTCTGTCCATATAATTTACAGGAAATGACTAATTTCTCAGACTTTTTATCCCTTGTAAAGTGGAGTTAATATCAGCCTCACAAAGTGATTATATGTAAAGGACATTCTGATACATCTGGCAAATAATAGATTCTTCATGTTTATTTCCTTCCTGCCTGCCACGGTTTCAGTTGCTTACCACATAACATATTTGAGAAACACTGAAGAGAAACACTTTCTGGATATAACTTTGAAAATATTTTCAGTTCTCCAAAATACCAGCAAGAGCCAAGCATATCCAGTCACTGAACATTAGTAATAGAAGGGCTATTAATAGATGAGGAACACATATCTTTAGACAGATTCTTCACAAGATTCTTTGGTGTTTAGAAAGGACAATGAGCTCTCTGTTAAGGACCTGAATTCTCATCTCCGCTTTCTCACTAAGAAGCTGCTGCCTTGGAAAGGAATACCTAATCATCTCTTATCCGTGGAGAAATTCTCAAAAGGATTTTTAAATTCTCCACTTTCTAAAGCATAAAGTATAATGGGCACAGAGACTGACTGAAATATATGAAATTAAGAATTTTCTATGTTATATGTTAAATAAAGATCACTTTGGTTTTCCTCAGATATTGAAACTTCACTTATTTGGGGTTGATGAAGTAAAAAACACAATACGAATGTGAGGTTCTGACTCTGAATCAGTGACTTTGGCCAGAAGCCACTGCAAATTGTCATGCTGTGTGTGTTGTGTGGTTATTATTGCTTTTACTATGATGAAAGCAGCATCACGAATTTAATGCAATCACTGAACAGTTTCACATTAACTGAAGTCCAGCACAGAGACTAATTAAGAGTATGAGCTCCCAGGTGTCAGACATAGCAGGCCCCAACCTAGTTCTGCACCTTTGTATAGTATTGGCAAGTTACTTCACATTTAAGAACCTAAGTTGCCTTGTATCTAAGATAAGATATGACTATATTTAACCCATCACAAACATGGAAATCAAAACTGTAATCAAAAATCTTCCAACAAACAAAAGCCCAGGACCAGATGGCTGCACAGGTGAATTCTACCAAAAATTTAGAGAAAAGCTAACACCTATCTTACACAAATGTTCCAAAAAATTGCAGAGGAGGGTAAACTCCAAAACTCATTCTATCAGTTCAGTCATTCAGTCGTGTCTGACTCTTTGTGACCCCATGGACTGCAGCACACCATGCCTCCCTGTCCATCACCAACTCCCAGAGTTTACTCAGACTCATGTCCATTGAGTCAGTGATGCCATCCAACCATCTCATCCTCTGTCATCCCCTTCTCCCGCCTTCAGTCTTTCCCAGCATCAGGGTTTTTTCAAGTGAGTCAGTTCTTTGCACCAGGCGGCCAGAGTATCAGGGTTTCAGCTTCAACATCAGTACTTCCAGTGAATATTCAAGACTGTGAGGCCACCATCACCCTAATACCAAATCAGACAAAGATGCCACAAGAAAAGAAAACTACAGGCCAATATCACTGATGAACATAGATGAACAAAATTCTAGCAAACAGAATTCAACAACATATTAAAAAGATCATACATCATGATCAAGTGGGCTTTATCACAGGAATGCAAGAATTCTTCAATATTTGCAAATCAGTCAATGTGATACACCACATTAACAAATTGAAAGATAAAAACCATATGATTATCTCAATAGGTGTAGAGAAAGCTTTTGACAAAATTCAACACACATTTATGATAAAAACTCTCCAGAAAGCAGGTATAGAAGGAACATACCTCAACATAATAAATGCCATATATGATAAATGCACAGCAAACATTATCCTCAATGGTGAAAAATTGAAAGCATTTCCAGTAAAGTCAGGAACAAGACAAGGGTGCTCACTCTCACCACTACTATTCAACATAGTTCTGGAAGATTTAGCCACAACAATCAGAGAAGAAAAAGAAATAAAAGGAATCCAGACTGGAAAAGAAGATGTAAAACTCTCACTGTTTGCAGATGAAATGATATTCTACATAGAAAACCCTAAAGACACCATCAGAAAATTACTAGAGCTAATCAATGAATATAGCAAAGTTGAAGGATATAAAATTAATACACAGAAATCCCTTGCATTTCTATACACTAACAATGAGAAAACAGAAAGAGAAATTAAGGAAACAATCCCATTCACCATTGCAATGAAAAGAATAAAATATTTAGGAATGAATCTACCTAAAGAAATAAAAGACCTATATATAGAAAACTATAAAACACTGATGAAAAAATCAGAGATGACACAAATAAATGGAGAAATATACCATGTTCATGGATCAGAAGAATCAATATAGTGAAAATGAGTATACTACCCAAAGCAACATACCCATGAACAGTATGAAAAGCCAAAAGATGGGACACTGAAAGATGAACTCTCCAGGTAAGTGCCCAATATGCTACTGGAGATCAAAGGAGAATAACTCCAGAAAGAATGAAGAGAGGGACCCAAAGCAAAAACAACACCCAGCTGTGGATGTGACTGGTGATAGAAGCAAGTTCCAATGCTGTACGACAATATTGCATAGGAATATGGAATGTTAGGTCCATGAATCAAAGCAAATTGGAAGTGGTCAAACAGGAGATGTCAAGAGTGAACCTTGACATTTTAGGAATCAGCAAATTAAAATGGACTGGAATGGGTGAATTTTACTCAGATGACCACTATATCTACTACTGTGGGCAAGAATCCCTTAGAAGAAATGGAGTAGCCATCATAGTCAACAAAAGAGTCTGAAATGCAGTACATGGATGCAATCTCAAAAATGACAGAATGATCTCTGTTCATTTCCAAGGCAAACCATTCAATATCACAGTAATCCAAGTCTATGCCCCAACCAGTAACACTTAAGAGGCAGAAGTTGAACGGTTCTATGAAGACCTACAAGACCTTTTAGAACTAATCCCAAAAAAAGATGTCCTTTTCATTATAGAAGACTGGAATGTAAAAGTAGGAAGTCAAGAAACACCTGGGGTAACAGGCAAATTTGGCCTTGGAGTACAGAATGAAGCAGGGCAAGGCTAATTGTGTCTTGCCAAGAGAATGCACTAGTCATACCAAACACCTTCTTCCAACAACACAAGAGAAGGTTCTATACATGGACATCACCAGATGGTCAACACCGAAATCAGATTGATTCTATTCTTTGCAGCCAAAGATGGAGAAGCTCTATACATTCAACAAAAACAAGACTAGGAGCTGACTGTGGCTCAGATCATGAACTCCTTATTGCCAAATTCAGACTTAAACTGAAGAAAGTGGGGAAGACCACTAGACCATTCAGGTATGACCTAAATCAAATCCCTTATGATTATACAGTGGAAGTGAGAAATAGGTTTAAGGGACTAGATGTGATAGACAGAGTGCCTGATGAACTATGGACAGAGGTTCATGACATTGTACAGGAGACTGGGATCAAGACCATGCCCATGGAAAAGAAATACAAAAAAGCAAAATGGCTGTCTGAGGAGGCCTTACAAATAGCTGTGAAAAGAAGAGAAGCAAAAAACAAAGGAGAAAAGGAAAGATATACCCATTTGAATGCAGAGTTCCAAAGAATAGCAAGGGGAAATAAGAAAGCCTTCCTCAGTGATCAGTGCAAAGAAATAGACGAAACTAATAGGATGGGAAAGACTAGAGATCTCTTCAAGAAAATTAGAGATACCAAGGGAACATTTCACGCAAAGATGGGCTTGATAAAGGACAGAAATGGTAGGGAATTAACAGAATCAGAAGATATTAAAAAGAGGTGGCAAGAATAACCAGAAGAACTGTACAAAAAAGATCTTCACAACCCAGATAATCACAATGTTGTGATCACTCACTGAGAGCCAGACATCCTGGAATGTGAAGTCAAGTGGGCCTTAGGGAGCATCATTATGAACAAAGCTAGTGGAGGTGATGGAATTCCAGTTGAGCTATTTCAAATCCTAAAAGATGATGCTGTGAAAGTGCTGCGCTCAATATGCCAGCAAATCTGGAAAACTCAGCAGTGGCCACAGACTGGAAAAGGTCAATTTTCATTCCAATGCCAAAGAATGCTCAAACTACTATACAACTGCACTCATCTCACATGCTAGTAAAGTAACGCTCAAAATTCTGTTCAAGCCAGGCTTCAGCAATACGTGAACCATGAATTTCCAGATGTACAAGCTGGTTTTAGAAAAAGCAAGAGGAACCAGAGATCAAATAACCAACATCCGCTGGATCATGGAAAAAGCAAGAGAGTTCCAGAAAAACATCTATTTCTGCTTTATTGACTATGCCAAAGCCTTTGGCTGTGTGGATCACAATAAACTGTGGGAAATGCTGAAAGAGATGGGAATACCAGACCACCTGACCTGCCTCTTGAGAAATCTGTATGCAGGTCAGAAAGCAACAGTTAGAACTTGGTATGGAACAACAGACTGGTTCCAAATAGGAAAAGGAGTACGTCAAGGCTATATATTGTCACCCTGCTTATTTAACTTATATGCAGAGTACATCATGAGAAACTCCAGGCTGGATGAAGCACAAGCTGGAAGCAAGATTGCCGGGAGAAATATCAATAACCTCAGGTATGCAGATGCCACCACGCTTATGGCAGAAAGTGAAGAAGTAAAGAGCCTCTTGATGAAAATAAAAGAGAGTGAAAAAGTTGGCTTAAAACTCAACATTCAGAAAACGAAGATCATGGCATCTGGTCCCATCAGTTCATTGCAAATAGATGGGGAAAGAGTGGAAACAGTGGATGACTTTATTTTGGGGGGCTCCCAAATCACTGCAGATGGTGATTGCAGCCATGACATTAAAAGACGCTTGTTCCTTGGAAGAAAAGTTATGACCAACCCAGACAGCATATTGAAAAGCAGAGACATCACTTTGCCAACAAAGGTCTGTCTAGTCAAAGCTATGATTTTTCCAGTAATCTTGTATGGATGTGAGAGTTTGACTATAAAGAAAGCTGAGTGCTGAAGAACTGATGCTTTTGAACTGTGATGATGGAGAAGTCTCTTGAGAGTCCCTTGGACTGCAAGGAGATCCAACCAGTCCATCTTAAAGGAGATCAGTCCTGAGTGTTCAGTGGAAGGCCTGATGTTGAAGCTGAGAGTCCAATATTTTGGCCGCCTGATGCGAAGAGCTAACTCATTTGAAAAGACCCTAATGCTGGGAAAGATTGAAGGCAGGAGGAGAAGGGGATGACAGAGGATGAGATGGTTGGATGGCATCACTGACTCAATGGACATGAGTTTGGGTAAACTCCAGGAGTTGGTGATAGACAGGAGCCCTGGCATGCAGTCCATGGGGTCGCAAAGAGTCGGACACAACTGAGTGACTGAACTGAACTGACCTGACTCAAAGCAATCTATAGATTCCATGCAATCCCTATCAAGCTACCAATAGTGTTTTTCACAGAACTAGAACAAATAATTTCACAGTTTGTATGGAAATACAAAGAACTTTGAATAGCCAGAGCAATATTGAGAAAGAAGAATGGAACTGGAGGAATCAACTTCCCTGACTCCAGACTATACTACACAGTCATCAAAACAGTAGGTACTGGCACAAAGACAGAAATATAGATCAATGGAACAAAATAGAAAGCCCAGAGATAAATCCACACACCTACGGACACCTTATCTTTGAGAAAGGATGCAAAAATATACAATGGAGAAAAGACAATCTCTTTAACAAGTGGTGCTGGGAAAGCTAGTCAACCACCTGTAAAAGAATGAAACTAGAACACTTTCTAACACCATACACAAAAATAAACTCAAAATGGATTAAGGATCTAAATGCAAGACCAGAAACTAAAAATCTCCTAGAGGAAAACATAGGCAAAACACTCTCTGACATAAATCACAGCAAGACCCACCTCCCAGAGTAATTGAAATAGAAGCAAAAATAAATAAATGGGAACTAATTAAACTTAAAAGCTTTTGCACAATAAAGGAAACTACAAACAAGGTGAAAAGACAGCCTTTAGAATGGGAGAAAATAATAGCAAGTGAAGCAACTGACAAATAATTAATCTCAAAAATATACAAGCAGCTCATGCAGCTCAATATGAGAAAAATTAATGACCCAGTCAAAAAATGTCCCAAAGAGCAAAACAGACATTTCTCCAAAGAAGACATACAGATGGCTAACAAATACATGAAAAGATGCTCAACATCACTCATTATCAGAGAAATGCAAATCAAAACCACAATGAGGTACCATCTCACACTGATCAGAATGGCTGCTATCCAAAAGTCTACAAACAGTAAATTCTAGAGAGGGTGTGGAGAATAGGGAACCCTCTTACACTGTTGGTGGGAATGCAAACTAGTACAGCCACTATGGAGAACAGTGTGAAGACTCCTTAAGAAACTGGAAATAGAACTGCCATACAACCCAGCAATCCCACTGCTGGGCATACATACCAAGGAAAACAGAAGTGAAAGAGACACGTGTACCCCAGTGTTCATCACAGCACTGTTTACAATAGCTAGGACATGAAAGCAACCTAGATGTCCATTGGCAGTTGAATGAATAAGAAAACTGTGGTACATATACATGATGGAGTATTACTCAGCCATTAAAAAGAATACATTTGAATCAGTTCTAATGAGATGGATGAAACTGGAGCCTATTATATAGAGTGAAGTAAGTTAGAAAGAAAAACACCAATACAGTATACTAACACATATATATGGAATTTAGAAAGATGGTAATGATAACCCTGTATGCAAGACAGCAAAAGAGACACAGATGTATAAAACAGTCTTTTGGACTCTGTGGGAGAGGGTGAGGGTGGAATGATTTGGGAGAATGACATTGAAAATTGTATATTACCATATGTGAAACGAATCACCAGTCCAGGTTTGATGCACCAGACAGGGTGTTCAGGGCTGGTGCACTGGGATGACCCAGAGGAATGAGATGGGGAGAGAGGTGGGAAGGGGGTTCAGGATGGGGAACACATGTACACGCATGGTGGATTCATGTCAAGGTATGGCAAAACCAATACAATATTGTAAAGTAAAATAAATAAATAAATAAAACTTAGATTAAAAAAAAAAAGAACTACCATACAACCCAGCAATCCAACTGCTGGGCATACACACTGAGGAAACCAGAAATGAAAGAGACATGTGTACCCCAATGTTCATCACAGCACTGTTTACAATAGCTAGGACATGGAAACAACCTAGATGTCCTTTGGCAATTGAATCGATAAGTAAGCTGTTATACATATACACAATGGAATATTCAGTTCAGTTCGGTTCAGTTCAGTCACTCAGTCATGTCCAATTCTTTGCAACCCCATGAATTGCAGCACACCAGGCCCCCCTGTCCATCACCAGTTCCCGGAATTCACTCAAATTCACATCCATCGAGTCGGTGATGCCATCTAGCCATCTCATCCTCTGTCGTCCCCTTCTTCTCCTGCCCTCAATCCTTCCCAGCATCAGAGTCTTTTCCAATGAGTCAACTCTTCACATGAGGTGGCCAAAGTACTGGAGTCAGCTTTAGCATCATTCCTTCCAAAAAACACCCAGGATTGATCTCCTTCAGAATGGACTGGTTGGATCTCCTTGCAGTCCAAGGGACTCTCAAGAGTCTTCTCCAACACCACAGTTCAAAACCATCAATTCTTTGGCTCTCAGCTTTCTTCGCAGTCCAACTCTCACATCCATACGTGACTACTGGAAAAACCATAGCCCTGACTAGATGGATCTTTGTTGGCAAAGTAATGTCTCTGCTTTTGAATATGCCATCTAGGTTGGTCATAATTTTCTTTCCAAGGAGTAAGCATGAAGGTTACTCAGCTATTAACAAGAACATTTGAGTCAGTTCTAATGAGTTGGCTGAAACTGGAGCCTATTATACAGAGTAAAGTAAGTCAGAAAGTAAAACACCAATACAGTATATTAACTCATATATATATGGAATTTAGAAAGATGGTAAAGATGATCCTATACACACGACAGCAAAAGAGACACAGACATAAAGAGCAGACTCTTGGATTCTGTGGAAGAAAGTGAGTGTGGGATGATTTGAGAGAATAGCATTGAAACATGTATATTAGCATATGTGAAATAGATGACATGTCCAAGCTGGATGCACAAAACAGGGCACTGAAAGCCGGTGCACTGGGACAACCCTGAAGGATGGGATGGGAGGGAGGTGGGAGGGGATTTGGGATGGGGGAACACAAGTACACCCATGGCAGATTCATGTCTATGTATGGCCAAACCACCACAATATTGTAAAGTAATTAACCTCCAATTAAAATTAATTGATTGATTTTTTTAAAGATATATCTATATTTAAAAGTTGGTAAATGAGAGGATGCAGGTAAAATGTTCTTGGCATTTAGGAAGTTCTTAAGAATTTATTTCTAGTTTCATTCTTTTACAAGTGATTGACCAGTTTTTCCAGCACCACTTGTTAAAGAGATTGTCTTTACTCCATTGTATATTCTTGCTTCCTTTGTCGAAGATAAGGTGTCCATAGGTGTGTGGATTTATCCCTGGGCTTTCTATTTTGTTCCATTGATCTATATTTCTGTCTTTGTGCCAGTACCATACTGTCTTGATGACTGTGGCTTTGTAGTAGAGCCTGAAGTCAGGCAAGTTGATTCCTCCAGTTCCATTCTTCTTTCTCAAGATTGCTTTGGCTATTTGAGGTTTTTGTGTTTCCATACAAATCTTGAAATTATCTGTTCTAGTTCTGTGAAAAATACCGCTGGTAGCTTGATAGGGTTTGGATTGACTCTGTACATTGCTTTGGGTAGTATACTCATTTTCACTATATTGATTCTTCCGATCCACGAACATGGTTTATTTCTCCATCTATTAGTGTCCTCTTTGATTTCTTTCATCAGTGTTTTATAGTTTTCTATATATAGGTCTTTAGTTTCTTTAGGTAGATATATTCCTAAGTATTTTATTCCTTTCATTGCAATGATGAATGGAATTGTTTCCTTAATTTCTTTTTCTGCTTTCTCATTATTAGTGTATAGGAATGCAAGGGATTTCTGTGTGTTGATTTTATATCCTGCAATTTTACTACATTCATTGAAATGGCTGCGATCTAAAAGTCTGCAAGCAATAAATGCTGGAGAGGGTGTGGAGAAAAGGGAACCCTCTTGCACTGTTGATAGGAATGCAAACTAGTACAGCCACTATGGAGAATAGTGTGGAGATTCCTTAAAAAATTGCAAATAGAACTGCCTTATGACCCAGCAATCCCACTGCTGGGCATACACAAAACCAGAAATGAAAGAGACACATGTACCTCAGTGTTCATTGCAGCACTGTTTATAATAGCCAGGACATGGAAACAACCTAGATGTCCATCAGCAGATGAATGGATAAGAAAGCTGTGGTACATATATACGATGGAGTATTACTCAGCCATTAAAAAGAATACATTTGAATCAGTTCTAATGAGATGGATGAAACTAGAGCTGATTATACAGAGTGAAGTAAGCCAGAAAGAAAAACACCAATACAGTATACTAACACATATATATGGAATTTAGAAAGATGGTAATGATAACCCTGTATGCAAGACAGCAAAAGAGACACAGATGTATAGAACGGACTTTTGGACTCTGAGGGAGAGGGAGAGGGTGGGATGATTTGAGAGAATGGCATTGAAACATGGATACTATCATGTAAGAAATGAATCGCCAGTCTATGTTCGATACAGGATACAGGATGCTTGGGGCTGGTGCATGGGGATGATCCAGAGAGATGATATGGGGTGGGAGGTGGGAGGGGGGTTCAGGATTGGGAACTCATGTACACCCGTGGTGGATTCATGTCAATGTATGGCAAAACCAACACAGTATTCTAAAGTAAAATAAAGTAAAAATAAAAATAAATAAAAGCCAAGGAAGGTTCTGAAGCTAACTGCACACATATGAGGAGTTTTGAATGCCAAATATCAGACATTGACAATAAAGGAAAAGACTTTTTACCAAAAAAAAATAATAATAATTTATTTCTTCATGAATTTCCACTGGTCATTCATCATTCATCATTGTGTGTTTGTGTGTTTAAGAGAGAGATTACACATTTATATGGCTTTAAAAATGGCAAAATCTTTACAAAGTAGTAGGACAGTATTCAGTAAGGCTGAGCACTCTGGGAGGCAACATGGGACTCAGAACAGACAAAAGGGATTTAAGATTAGGTGATTCTCAGTAGGAAACTTTCTTCCATCAAAAGCCACAGGTATTTCTAAAGCCCTTCCCAATACAGACCCAGTCACAGTCAACCTGTACATGCACATTGATCCAGTTTGCAAATCACCTTTGAATAACAGGAATCTCACCTCCAGCATATCACTTATCTAGACAATTCAAAGCTAAGATAAGAAATAACCTGCACAATACATTGGAGTACAGCTGAAAAGTCTATATTTGAGAAGATACATTTGGAACAATTGTCAAAGGAGACAGAATGCTACATGGAAAAATCAGCATTGATTCAAGAAAGTGACCCCTAAAACCTGGACAGTGCAAGATATGACCCAGCACTCTTGACACTGACACAATTCAGCAGGTGAATCAAATTCCAATGACTGGGAGAAGCAAACCCACACCCAGAACAACCGACCAACCATTCCCCAACCACATTTTTCATCATCCTAGTGGAGTGAATCAAAGGACAAGGTATTGTTAGTATTCAAAGCATTTTGTGGTGGATGCTGACTTTGCTATACATAAATTAAATGTTGCAAATGAGTGTGTTTTTTCCATTATTTAGGTTGAATATTTCTCAAAGATGGCCTGTAGTTTTGCTAAGAAAAATCAGGTAAGCTGGTGCCAGGACACAACATTCACAGAGAAACATAACATAAGGTGACCAAGACAGGCCTTAATGCTCTTCAAGAGCACCACCCCTTAGGTACACACTGCAAATATTGACTCTGGATAGTATAACTTTTCAGGCCTCTCACTGCAAGATGAGATTTGGAACACTTATGTAAGTTGACTATCTTTATTTAGGGGGCTCAATAAAATCATTGGTGCTCCCAGAGCAGAACAGACACTAGGGCTATATTGATTTGGAAAGAAAAGATTATGTCACTGTCTGCATTCCAAATTGAAAAAGGGAAATATCTACCTTTGCACTTCATCTATCTAATTTTTTCAATGTTATCTTCTCATTTTTCTTCTTCCCTTATATCCTCACAGTTTCTTTCCCCAAAAGCTATTCATCTTTTCCTCACCTCATATCAGCAAGGAAATCATTTAACTGATGAGACTGGTTGCCCCAGTTTACTATTTCTTTTAAAGATAGACTTTCCCCACAATGGAATCCATGCCAGAAAGACAGCTCCACAACCACCCCCACCACCCAACCACCCCCACCACCTCAGCCTTGGAGTAAGAAAACCCAGACATTTATCTGGACCTGCCACTGCCCTGGCCTGAGAAAGCATGAGCCCTCTGAGACAAAGAGGAAATGCTGCAGACAATAGCAGAAGCTGCACAGTCCACATACGCTCAACTGTTCACCACACCCATTGGTGGAATTTGTTACCAGTAAACGTGCATTGCTCAAAGCACCATTATTTATTATAGATGAAAGAGAAAATCGTTTACTTTTAAATTCAGCTCAGCTCCAATATGATACCTATGAAAACTGGATAGTTTTCCATCTCTGAACTTGAAACTAGAAAGGGTAGCTCATTGTTACCTAGAGATGGCTCTTTTCCAAGTACCTTGAGCACAGTTTCTCTCTTGAAACTCTAAAAGGGGCAATAATTTCAAATCATATTATAAATCAATGAGGGCAGGGAAATATGGAGAACCATGGAACACTGGAAATCTTACAATCCTCTAGAAATTGCATGTAAAAAAATGAAATTTTAGTGTTTGTAATTAGCCTTACAAAGCAACAAGAAGTCTTTAGCATCTAACCTAGGTAAAATAATATTCAAAGAATAATGAAGAGTAAGGGAAAAGGACAAGTACCAGCCATACTCTACATTCTGAAGAGGTCTGCCCTATCGTATTCTATCCTGTCTCCCTGTTGGCTGTAACTCTTGGCACTTCCAAAAATCTCTCAGGATCCTCTTCCTCCCTTCCATGGTATCTCTCAGTTCAGTCTAGTAGCTATATATCTGCCTCTCTCTAGCTGTGTCTAATGACAAGCAGACCATTCAGTCTTCCCAGCTCTCAAACATAGTTCTCCTCCAGAGTCTGTAGGTCTCCCCAGGTTTCACACTTTGCAGCCTATGAGCCAAACGAATGCTGCTCTCTGTCACTCTGGAATCTGATTCATTGCTTTATGCCTCCAGTTATCTGGAAGAAAGTAAAAACTTGAACTTCCTGCTTATTCCTTTAATTAACCTCTCTGACCTTCAGTTTTCTCATCTATAAAATGGACTAGACCATGCCCTCCAAATTGCTATTAGGTTTAGAAATGCTTTGGATAAAACACTTAAACCAAGGTTTAAAACACACTAGATACTCCGTAAGGAATGACAGAACAAAAATAATAATAATTATACTACACTGGAAGTAAACAATGACATATTATAAAACAATACCAAGTTTGTAAGCAAGAAGTCCTTCCCATATAATAAAATATGTATTGAGCCAATAAAATTTATAGGAGTCAGAAAATGTTTTCATATTATATCTTAGTTTAGAAATATCCCACTAAACCAACTGTAAGAGAGGGAGGTAATTTAATGAAACTAATTCATCCATAAGATTTACTATGTGACAAAGTCCCAGGCACACTAACTTTTAAAGAAAATGTTTAGTACCAAAAAGCTAATAATTGGTCAAGTGTCCAAATATAAGAATTTCTTGTTTGGTGTTTAAAATAGAAGAGATCAGACAGTGTGAAAGATTTGACACAAAATATCATTATTCTAGGCTCGGCACTTCACCTTCAAATAAAAAGCTATGACACTTCTTTCACATTCTGATTTTATCACTGTTTTCACTACCTCCCAGAACTCACATCTTCCCCTCCACCAAAGTACACCCAAAAACAAGAATCAAAATTTAGTTCTCCACTTTTGAAAGAAGATTAAATCTTGTTCTCAACTGTACCCTCATCAATACGTTCCTCCAGTGTATATTTCATCTTTTAAAATTGTTTTTATTATTTTGAAAAGAATAATGCACGTGATTAAATAAAATTAAACATACAAGAGTATACAGTAAAAAGTTATTTTCTCACCTATAATAGACCTCTTATTTTATTCCCCCAAAGTAATTCCCTTCACATTTTCTTATGTACACTTCCAGATATTTATCATGAATATAGACACACATGTATGTGGTTTTTCCTCAACTGAGAAATATAAACAGTTTTCTCTTGGCTTTTTAACAATATGTCTTATAGATCTGCATATACAAACTATTTAACTATTTCCATTGTTGTGTATTATTCTATTCTTCAGATATACCATAATTTATTGATCAATTTCCCTACTGATAGACATTTGGTTTGTTCTTAATATTTCCTGAATACAACCAATACTGCAACAAACTTAATTTGCATATATGTCTGTATATTTTTGAACATATCTATAGAAACATAAGGCTCAAATCACAATTGTTGAATAGAACAGTAAGTGCATTTTGAATTTTGATATCCTCAGCTTATCCTTCCAAAGTTTTTCCAATACACACTTCCTACAGTGAGTGTATAAATGTGACTATTTTTTCATATCTTCATCAACACAGATTTACCATAGATCTTCCTTAGCTCTTGATGTGGAACTATTGATCGTGTTTTCAGTGAGAGAAGCAACAAGAGGGTAGTGATCATAGATTAGGAATGAAATGATACCATGAAAATTGCCCTAAACAAGTTGGACTATGAACTGAATTTGATTAGTTTTCATTTTATAAATATTTGAATAATTATACCTTTAAATATATCCTTAAAAATAGCATCTTTGTTGTTGTGCAGTCATTCAGTCATGTCTGACTTTTCATGACCCCATGGACTGCAGCATGCCAGGCTTCCCTGTCCTTCACCATCTCCCAGGACTTGCTTAAACTCATGTCCATTGCATCGGTGATGCCATCCAACTGTTTCATCCTCTGTCATTCCCTTTTCCTGCCTTCAATCTTTTTCAGCTTCAGGGTCTTTTCTAATGAGTCAGCTCTTTGCATCAGGTGGCTAAAGTATTGGAGCTTCACCTTCAGCATCAGTCCTTCCAATGAATACTCAGGACTGATTTCCTTTAGGATGGACTGGTTGGATCTCCTTGCAGTCCAAAGGACTCTCAAATATCACAATTCAAAAGCATCAATTCTTCAGTGCTCAGCCTTCTTTATGGTCCAATTCTCACATCCATACATGACTACTAGAAAAATCATTGCTTTCATTAGACAGACCTTTGTTGGTAAAGTAATGTCTCTGCTTTTTAATATGCTGTCTAGGTTGGTCATAGCTTTTCTTCCAAGGAGCAAGCATCTTTTAATTTCATGGCAGCAGTCACCATCTGCAGTGATTTTGGAGCCCAGAAAAATAAAGTCTGTCACTATTTCCATTGTTTCCCTATCTATTTGCCATGAAGTGATGGGACTAGATGCCATGATCTTAGTTTTTTGAATATTGAGTTTTAAGCCAGCATCTAGAAAGGCTATATTCTTATACTAAGGATACTACCAGTATTACAAATATCTTTGCAGCTTTTCTTTGGATATGGTCTCTGTAGTCAACACCACATTACATTTTCCCTCTTTGGTGGTAATAGTCTTTTAATGATGGATTTGATTTTTCTAATAGCCAGAGGCATTCACAGCCAGTCCTCTGGGACATAAAATTGGTTATCAAGCAAGATAAAACATTTTGGTTAAAAATGAAGTATACCTTAAAATACTGTGCGTGTGTAAGAGAGAGAGAGAGGTAAAGAGAGAGAAAGTGGGCCCAAAGGATGTTTCCAGTGAAGAGTTTAAATATTTTATGCCAATATATGTGTCACTGCTCTGAAGGACAAGTTGCTTTTGGATGTAGGCATTGTGGTATGTTTGCTTTAAAAGATTGATTATTTTATAGCTGCAACTCATAAAGCTGATGATTGTAAAACACCTCACTCTACCTTGGAGGCAGACCACAGTTGTTATGTAAATAGTGGTATCAGATTCTAGCTCAGCTAAGACCACTTCTGACCCTAACATAGCTAGATTCCACTCTGGACCCAAGTAGCCAGGACCACGTCTACTCCCACATAACAAATATGACTTCTAATTAACATCGAAAAAGAAGAGAGAAAGTATTCTTTTGTTTCAAAAGAATAAATATTTTTAAAGGATAAAAAGTTACTAAAAAACAAAATAGCTTAAAAGATACAAAGCGAAAGCTGCTCAGTTGTGTCTGACTCTTTGCGACCCCTCGCCCTATACAGTCCATGGAATTCTCCAGGCCAAAATACTGGAGAGGGTGTTCTTTCCCTGCTCCAGGAGATGTTCCCAACCCAGGGATCAAACCCAGGTCTTACCAGCTGAGCCACAAGGGAAGCCCAAGAATATTGGAGTGGGTAGCCTATCCCTTCACCAGCAGGCCTTCCTGACCCATGAATCGAAATGAGGTCTCCTGCATTGCAGGTGGATTCTTTACCAACTGAACTAGCAGGGAAGACACAAATAAGCATAATATTGGTTGGTGGACATTTTTGTTTCTTATAAGGACTTTAAAATAAAGGAGGAAGGCCACACTCTATCTTGATTTCACATCTGCAGCTTGCTAGCATGATCATACCCTGGCTGCTCAGACACCAGCAGCCCTACTTTGTCACAGTTCAGTTCCAACTGACTTAACTGTCTCCTTTATCACTTTCTTGTTATACTCCCCAAATCTATTTGCTGTTGAAACGTTCCTAAGTGCCTACAACATATTGTATACCTACTACCTCCACATCTTGTCTACTTTTTCCCTTCTTAATTCCATAAAAGGTAAGATTGTGGTTTCCTGAAAAAAAAAAAAAAAAGATTAGACTTTAAGTCAGAGATGAAGTCAAATCTTGGCATTTAGTTAAGACTTCAGTAAGTGACAGGGACCAAGAACATCCCCAAGAAAAAGAAATGCAAAAAAAGCAAAATGGCTGTCTGAGGAAGCCTTACAAATAGCTGTGAAAGGAAGAGAAGTGAAAAGCAAAGGAGAAAAGGAAAGATATACTCATTTGAATGCAGAGTTCCAAAGAATAGCAAGGAGAGATAAGAAAGCCTTCCTCAGTGATCAGTACAAAGAAATAGAGGAAAACAATAGAATGGGAAAGACTAGAGATCTCTTCAAGAAAATTAGAGATACTAAGGGAACATTTCATGCAAAGATGGGCTCAATAAAGGACAGAAATTATGTGGAGCTAACAGAAGCAGAAGATATTAAGAAGAGATGGCAAGAATACACAGAAGAACTGTATCTTCTGAATCTGTATCTGAAGAAAAAAATCTTCACGACCCAGATAATCACGATGGTGTGATCACTCACACTCATCTAGAGCCAGAAATCCTGGAATGTGAAGTCAAGTGGGCCTTAGGAAGCATCACTATGAACAAAGCCTGTGGAGGTGATGGAATTCCAGTTGAGTTATTTCAAATCCTAAAAGACGATGCTGTGAAAGTGCTGCACTCAATATGCTAGCAAATCTGGAAAACTCAGCAGTGGCCACAAGACTGGAAAAGGTCAATTTTCATTCCAATGCCAAAGAATGCTCAAACTACCACACAATTGCACTCATCTCACATGGTAGTAAAGTAATGCTCAAAATTCTCCAAGCTGGGCTTCAGCAATACATGAACCACGAACTTCCAAATGTTCAAGCTGGATTTAGAAAAGGCAGAGGAACCAGAGGTCAAATTGCAAACATCCATTGGAATTTTCCTTGAAAGAAAAATTATCACCAACCTAGACAGCATATTAAAAATCAGAGACATTACTTCACCAACAAAGGTCCATCTAGTGAAAGCTATGGTTTTTCCAGTAGTCATGTATGGATGTGAAAGTTGGACTATAAAGAAAGCTGAGCACCAAAAAATTGATGATTTTGAATTGTGGTGTTGGAGAAGACTCTTGAGAGTCCCTTGGACTGCAAGGAGATCTAACCAGTCCATGCTAAAGGAGATCAGTCCTGAGCGTTCATTGGAAGGACTGATGTTGAAGCTGAAACTCCTATACTTTGGCCATCTGGTACAAAGAGCTGACTCATTTGAAAAGACCCTGATGCTGGGAAAGATTGAAGTCAGAAGGAGAAGGGGACGACAGAGGATGAGCTGGTTAGATGGCATCACTGACTCAGTGGACATGAGTTTAGGAGTTGGTGATGGACAGGGAGGCCTAGTGTGCTGCAGTCCATGGGATCACAAAGAGTTGGACACAACTGAGTGACTGAACTAAACTGAAATGTAATTAACCTTCCTAAGATTTTCTCAATGTAAAAAAAAAAATTATTGTATGGTGTTCTAAATTTTTATTTAAAATATGTTCATTAAAAATGAGAAAAATGATTATATAAGGCAAGTGTTTGAGTTTGGTGTATTTTTACATGCTTGTGATACATATCAGTTTAGTCATTCAGTCATGTCCAACTCTTTGCAACCCCATGGACTATGGCACACCAGGCTTTCCTGTCCTTCACCATCTCCCAGGGTTTGCTCAAACTCATGTCCATTGAGTCAGTGATGCCATCTAACCTTCACATCCTCTGTCATCCCCTTCTCCTCCTGCCTTCAATCTTTCCCAGCATCAGGGTCTTTTCCAGTGAGTCAGTTCTTCATATCAGGTGGCCAAAGTATTGGCATGTCAGCATCAGGACTTCCAATGAATATTCAGAACGTATATAAAATGGGAATATGATATAGTATTTATTGTTATGCAGTTTGGTTTATCTCCCTCTACAGTGTAACCAGTAATCCTGTCTCTGTTTACATATCTATCTATGGATCAAGAGTAACATGATTGCAAAAGTAATCCTTTTTGCCCTTGCTGTTATTATACTATATTATAGTTGATATTGGAAGGTCCTTCTCCATTTTGATTTTAAATCTTCCACCTTCTACTTGCATACATTTTCCCTACTTCTGTCCCTTAGAGCAACACAGATCATCTAATTCCCTTGCCACATGACAACCATAAATATTAAAAGTAAACCTTTGTATCTCACTGATTCTTTTCTTCTCTAACCTAAGCAGGCTTGGGCTTTGGGGATTTCTTTGTCCATTCCTCATCTGACACTATTTCTGGGTCCTCAGTCTACTGAAAATTAGCACATGCCAACTCTTTAGCCTCTCCCACCTCTTGAGGCCTCCTCCAGTCCCATCTCTTACCTGAAACTCTTACCTGTTCAGTGTAAATTCACTTCTCTTCAACTGGAAGAGAACTTCAACTGGACTTTACTTTGTTTTCATTTCTCTACTGAATTAGACTGCAGAAGATATGTCTTGTAATTCTTTTGGAACAAACCTTCTCTCTACTCTTCACCTCTGCCATCATCAGCCTCATAGGAAAATATCTCAAAGCTATCTCTAAATTAATTTGGTTGACTTTAGCAGCTATTTCATCTTTTTATGTAACCAATACATTTAATGTGAATCATTTTAATCTTTAAAACATTCTCAAAAGTCAAGTAATAAGGGCTTCCACGGTGGTCCAGTGGTTAAGACTTTGCCTTCTGATGCAGCAGATGCAAGTTCAATCCCTGTCCCACAAGCCTCTCAGCCAGAACATAAGACAGAAGTAATATTATAACAAGGGGCTCCCCAGATGGTGCAGTGGTAAGAACCCATCTGCTTATGCAGGTGACACAAGAAACGTAGGTTCGATCCCTGGATCTGGAAGTTCCCCTGGAGCAGGGAATGGCAGCCCATTCCACTATTCTTGCCTGGGAAATACTACAGACAGAGGAGCCTGATGGGCTACAGTCCATGGGGTCTCAGAGTCAAACATGACTGAGAACATCCATATATATATTGCAACAAATTCAATAAAGACTCTTAAAAAATGATCCACATTTAAAACAAAAAAAAACTTTTGAAAAAGTTAAGTAGTAAACTAGAATGTGTTGTGAAGTGAAAAAAGACTCAAAGAGGGAATTCTGTTGAAATCAAGTGGTTAGTACTCTGCTTCGGTTGCAGGAGGTGTGTGTTGGATCCTTGGTTGGGGATCTAAGATCTCATAAGCCAAAAAAAAAAAAAGGAAACATACAAGAAAACAGTATTCATCATCTGAGCCCATATTTATTTTTAAGTGTGTGTTTGAACACCATACACATACACATACCAAATACACTGTGAGCTAAGGCACTTCAGTCGTGTCCAACTCTTTGCGACCTTATGGACTATAGTCTGCCAGGCTTCTCTGTCCATGGGATTCTCCAGGCAAGAATACTGGAGTGGGTTGCCACACCCTCCTTCAAGGGGTCTTCTTGACCCAGTGATCAGACCCACATCTGTAACATCTTCTGCATTGGCAGGTGGGTTCTTTACCACTAGCGCCATGTTGTCAAAATAATTACTCTGGAATCAGACTGCTAAGGTTCAAATCCCAGCCACTTGACAGCCATTGGGACCTCTCTGTGCTTCTGCTTCTTCATCTGTAAGATGGGACAATAGTCACCACCTCATAAGGTTGTTATGAAGATCACCGTTTACCAGAGTTACTGGTGATACGTATAAAGTGTCTAGATCAGTAGCTGGCACTAGGCAAGCACTATATTTGCTGCTAGAAAGAGGATGAGAATGATATATATGTTCAGGAAAATCAATTTTTGTCTTTCTAGATCTCCATTCCTAACCTGCAGAATGAGAAGGAAAACATAAGTCGTGACAGTAGTGATAATACCACAAAATCCAGAGCCCTTGACATGCAAAGAAGCACTTCCATAGGCTTCATATTTTCATTGAGAAACACTCATTAGGATCCCCCATAATCTCAAAGAACCTGATTTGCTGACCCATGTACTGCAAAGTACAAATACTGATTCTGGGCTCTGGCCTTCATTCAGCAAAAAGCTTCAAAGTTCTCAAATAGCTTGTGCCTCCTCCAGGGTCTGACTTGCTGTAACAAAATAACTTAGGCCTGTAAAAGCTGGACTCTCAAATGGCACTACATGACTAAGAAGAAAGAGATAGGGAAGAAATAAAACAAAGACATTCATATTTGTTGAACACCTACAATATAGATCATTTTGTCAATCTCACTGAGTTCTCACTAGCTCTTAAGGGGAAGGTTTTATTGCCCATATTTCTGAGATAATATCCTCCCAGAGTTCAATATCAGTGCCAAGTCCATATAGCAAATTTCAACCAGGATTTGAATGGAAGTCTGACTGAGCCCAAAGCTTGAGCTGATGCTAACGTTCATGCTGCCACACTGAGACTTGAAGTCCACAGAGACTGAAATACTGGTTACCATTTTAATTCTTTTGCTAAATCTTAAGCCACCTAAAAAGCTCTGCTGGGTAAAGGTCCCAAGAACATGATGCTGTAAGGGAATTTATTATATTTTGAGCAACTAGTCTAAAGATGGCGCTGTCTTTCAATCATGACTAATTCAGTCTGGCACCCATCATGAAAGCTTCAGTGCAAGAATGGCACTGTATTTTGAAGGCACCCTGAGACACCTGTACCTCACAAATCCTGGTAAGAGACCAAGACAGCTGTTGAGCAATGGTATTTCTCCCATATTTACAGTTGAACAGAGAGCAAATACATCTGATGAATGATCACTGTATAATAAATATTGCCAGTGAATAAACTCATGACACTTTTTTTTGTCCTTGTTCTTCCTCATTTATTTCTCACCAACACACTTCTTTGCTCCCACGATTTTATAAGTGAAAGCCTGAGGGCACATGAGGGTGAGGTCAGCATAATGTATACCTGCTGAAAAGTCTTGAGTCATCAGCTGGGATTTGCTGGCCTGTTTAAAAGCAGTAGCATAAAAATGAGGGAGCAACAAAGCTATGGTCTTGATATCCTGGAGACTTCATTTTGTTTGGAAAATTCTATTAAGTTAAGATACCTGGCCTTGAGTAAGCAAAATTGCAATTATGTGTTAAGATAATATCTGCATTATCTTTGGTGTCATTTTAACAGTACCAGGCAGGGTGCACTAATTATTTTGCACTTGAACATCACAATAATACTATGAGGTTTGCACAATTATGTCCATGTTTAATGAGCAAACTGAGGCAAAGAAATTTTATGTAACTTTCCCATTGTCATAGAGTATAACTGTGGTAGCCTGAGGATTCGCACCCACCCCACCCCCGGCAACCTGACTCCAGTGCCCATGCTTTCTCAAAGCAAGTTACTGATCACAACGGTCAGATGTGCCTGTAAACTGGAACTGTTTAGGTTAATGGTTTTCATGGGATTTCCCAATCCACTTAACTCTGTACTAAGTATTTGGTGTGAAGAAAATGAACATAACAATTCGTATATGCCAAGAAAGCCAAAGCCACCGTGACCAGTGAATTTTCTCAGTGAGATCACTTACCTGTTGGATCACAGACCACAGTTGAGTTGGAATCACAATGCCAATTTTAGTATGGTTGGAGCTCTGTGATGGTCAACGTACTTCAGGGATTGCATTATATACTTAACCATTACTTTTCCACTATGTCTCTGACAATGAGATGTACAACTGCTAGAAAGATGAGGGGAAAGTTGTCAGTCTATGGAACAACTTGTCACTGACTTGTTTCAGAGCCTAGAGTGCACACACCTTCCCCTCCTTTTCTTCTCCTCTTTCAGAAAGTTCCTCTTCCCAAAGCCAAAGGGCTGATAAGGAATGAGGACAGAAGAGCCGGTGCCTTGTTGTCTCAAGTGGCTTTTTGACATCGCTAAGATTTTTCAGGCTAGAAAATACCCATTGAGTTTGTTATGCCCCTCAGAGCAATAATGTTCTTACAGTACTTTCTCCCTGTTGAGAAGGAGTTGGGGTGGGGTGAGGTAGGGAACTTGCCATAAAATGTCAGGCATTCTCTTTCTCGCCCACCCGCCACATTCAAGTTTAATGTGGCTCAACCTATGTCAGACAGAGATGACCCCAGTCCAGGAGCTGACCGAAGGTAGCCATGAGGTACAACTGAAAGGGCAAGGGAAAAGAACAGCTCATGACAAGTGAGCTAGGAGACCAAAAGCTGGGCAGCTTTCCTCTGTGCTGTAAAGGTCTCCTGAGGAGCAGTGATAAATGGGAGATGACACAACCGTAGGAGTCAGAAAGTCTAGATCCAAGTGCTGCCCCCCCCCCCATGGGCTTAGGCAAGCTGCTTCTCTGTTGAGGCATCAGCCGTCTCTCTGTTAGAAGGGATAAAGTGTCACCAGAGGGTTGGGAGGAACTGGTGAGCTGTCGCATAGGCAGAGTGACTCTAAGTCACTCTAGGGACTTAGCTCAAGTCCCAGTTGTGAGTTTATTTTTTGGAGTCTGGCCTTCCCTCTCATTCTAACCAGGAGCATGTCCCTGATCTTTGAACCTCTCTCCAAGCCCAGGAGAGGTAAAGCCCTGATATTGCCTTGGGTGTGACCCTGGTCAGGCTTATTAATAAACAACACTTCCTGTTTCTCTCCAGTGAGAAAGGAGGAGGGAAGCAAGGTCTGAAGAGAGCGACAGGGGCCACACTAAGGGAGGACCTCAGCGGAGACAGAAAGATCTCACTCAAGCTGAGTCAGTCTGTTTTTTCCTGTTAAATGATTCACACACCGAGGCAAATCGGTCGGATATAGGCAAACTCTATTCTGCCTTTCATGAGTTTCTAAATGAGTTGGTGATTTTTGTTTTTGTTTTTCCCATCTCACTTCTCTTTCCTTGGAAACATGATTGCAGGTTAGAGTTCAGGTTAGAGTTCACCCCCTCCTCATATTTAAAATCATGGGGAGGAGGGGTGATCATATCAAAGAAACAGTGTGATGATACTCTCAACTTTGAATCTACTTAAGTGGTCATTTTAAATGTTACCCAGATTCCTTAAACTTCCTTGTGATTTCGACTCAAGTGGGTTAAATTATAAATAAACAAAATTTCCTAACATATTATATACAATGAAGTCTGAGCTCTTTAGAAGTCAGGCTCTAGATATGTGAATTTTCCATTTATCTTAAAAGGCTCATTGTTATAAACATCCTAGACCTTTTTTCAGTTATTTTGAATGAGAATTCCTTTTGGATTGTATAACATACATAACATTCTTCTCCATAATAAAATTTAACATTTTATTCATTATTGAAAGTCATCTTTATATCATTTAAACATTGCTAGCTATCATTTCATCTTCCTATCATGTTGAAGTGAGGTCAATTTTAATTGGAGGCCCTTCTTCCATGTTCCACTTAATCGTCATGCATATCCATAGCCATAATATCCTTTTTGGCCAAGTAATTCAGGAAGAGATGGTTTTACTATTTGGGTAATTTGGACAGTGATGACATTCCCCAGCTAAGGCCTTCCAGTAAATTCTCAATGTAGTTAGAATGTTAGCCAAACTGTTTTCTGTTTGACTGAGCCCCAGCCCTTCTCTGCAACCAAGCTCCCCTTCATCCACTGTGCCCCACATGCAGGCTTCCTCTCTGTTGCTCCAAAGGGTCCAATTGTCTCCAGTTCTTTGCACTCACCATTGCTACTTCCTGAATGACTCTTCTCTCATTTTCGTCGGACTGACTGCTTATTTCTCTTTATTTAGGTCTAATATCAAATGTGACTCTCTCAGAGAAGCTGTCACTGTATACTACACCATAGAGGCTAGAACACTTATCTGCTTTATTTTCACCCCATCAGTTAAAGCTATTGGAATGCTTTATTTTCTTATGTATTAGTTTTTTACCAATCTTTGTTCTCTCTCAGGTTTGTTATACTGTGTGAGAAGAAGCCCTTTATCTGGCTTGTTCCCTGCTGTGTCACACTTTCCAGAAGAGCTGCCGGTACATAGGCACTCAATAAATACTCTTGAAGGACTAAATCGTGGCTCATCTCCACACCTACTTACAACATCTATCCTGGGGCATTCTGGCTGCCTTGAATCTCGTTACACATTAGATAATCTGGACTGAATTATCAATTACAATGATATCCTCAAATGGCTGTCAAAACAGTAGGAAGCTGGTACTGTCCAATGTCATCCAATTTTGGAAAGAGACAAAAGAGCTAGGAGAATGTTGAAGACACATTCCAATTTCTTGGGTAGGTCTTTTCAAACTTTTCTGATAAGATATAAAGCTTAGAATAGTGAATAATAATACTTAGAGGAAGATCTAAACAGGAGTACAAAGTGGCCCCTAAGGACAATACATCTTTGAAGTCTCATGATTTATTTTTAAAATCCAGATGAATTTCACATTCTAATCCACTAGTATATATCTGGGTTTGATTTAATATAAAAGAAATTTCCCCCCAAATTACTGAGGGGGAAAAAAGTGCCTTTCAAGAAGATGTGTCCTGTTTACCCTGGAAAACAACCAAGAATCCCCAAGTACATATGGTCCAAGATGATAATCACTTAGAAACGACACTGGAAAAGCCTTGAAAGGAGCACAGCCCCCACCCACGCCTTGATGGCCCACCCACCTATTCCCATCTTTGCCCCAACAAGGAAGAGCTCTGGAACAAAATCACCTCTGTGAACTGGGAGTTCCAAGAAGTGTCATATCTTGAGAAGGAAAAATTGACAAAAAATTCTTTCTTTCTGCATCTCTCTTTTCAGACATTTCTCTTAAATTATCACACTGCTCTCTTTCTTACCATGTGCTTGGTGAGATAAGAGGTTCAAGTCTCCTCCACTCTTGAGAAGAGAGACCTTAGAGTGAGCTTTTAATCCAATTTTCTCAGAACCATCCTGGTTATGATTGTTGTCCTGGCAATGTTAATAGTGCTTCCTTTTAACTTGTGCAATATATAGTCACTCTAAGGGATAGCTTTCCTGCTCTTCCCTCCACTTAAAGGAACCAAACTAAAGGAATCATAGATAATAGAATGTAAGTCTTCTCCCAGGTCAATGTCAGACCACAGGCAAAAAGGAGTCCTTGTGACTCAGGTTAGTTATCCATTTTGTCCATTAAGAAAATCCCAAAAGAATTTGGGGTCCAAATCCAAATTCATACTAATGAAAGTTTTTGTCTGATGTATTTCTTCAGTTCAGTTCAGTTCAATTGTTCAGTCGTGTCCGACTCTCTGCTACCCCATGAATCGCAGCACACCAGGCCTCCCTGTTAGAAACATTACTTTGCCAACAAAGATCCATCTAGTCAAGGCTATGGTTTTTCCAGTGGTCATGTATGGATGTGAGAGTTGGACTGTGAAGAAAGCTGAGCGCTGAAGAATTGATGCTTTTGAACTGTGGTGTTGGAGAAGACTCTTGAGAGTCCCTTGGACTGCAAGGAGATCCAACCAGTCCATTCTAAAGGAGATCAACCCTGGGTGTTCATTGGAAGGACTGATGCTAAAGCTGAAACTACAATACTTTGGCCACCTCATGCAAAGAGTTGACTCACTAGGAAAGACCCTGATGCTGGGAGGGACTTGGGGCAGGAGGAGAAGGGGACAATGGAGGATGAGATGGCTGGATGGCATCACTGACTCAATGGACATGAGTTTGAGTGAACTCCGGGGAATGATGTATTTGTTAGAAATCTGTAGTCACTTCTGATTGCTCACCGAAGATTAGAGGTTTAGGATCCAGGCTACGGTGCATGCCTTACAATAATACTTATAAGGAGACAGAAGAAGCAGCCAGGATGACAATGGTGAATTGGGTTAATTAGTAAAAGTATTTTTAAATAAAATAAAATGTGATGAATGGAAAGTATTCAGTCAGTCAGAGATGCCACATGAATTTGAATGACCTAGCCTTTCAATGAGCTAGCATTTGAAGGGATGAAAGAGGAGAACCTTATCCCATGGATGTACCAGAAAACAGATTGCTAGGATAGTAATTATGGTAGCCACTGCAGGAAACACAGTAGACTGATGGTTCCAACTACTGCCCTCTGAAATTCATCACCACATTTGTTCTGAGGCCATGCTTTCTGTGGCTGCCCCCAGCCATGACTAAGCACAGCAGTGCTGCTAAGGCAGGCCCATTCCTGGAAGATGCAGGATTCCTCTGACGGGCAACTTTAGCTTAAGGACTCCAGGTAGCCTTGCCAAAACTTTCTCAGAATTGAACTCTTCAGGCCTTTCTTCCTTGCCTTCCCTGCCTCGCTCCTTCACAGGGATCAGTCCTGCATTGCACTCTGTCAGCCCTCCCAGCCGCCACCAGCTCCCACCCCATTTTCTCCCACAAGGCCTCCTTCAGCAAATCTCTTGCATGTCTAATCTCACCTTAGCACCTGCTTCTCAGAGGACTGGATGGTGGGAGTGGAGATAACAATCAGGGTCTGAAGTTATTAATTTGTATATCTGATGCTACATTAAGACCAAAAACCAATTTGAGAATTTAAAGAGATTTCACTGTCTTTCGGAAACATGGATAGTTAAGCTGATATATGTGGGCTGGAGCCTTTTAAAATAACTACTTTTTTTTTTTTTAGCTTTGCAGTGTCTTGCTTACTATGTTCATAGCTAGAGGGTTTTGCATAATTAGAAAGCATAAATCAGAAAGTTAATTCTTTGCCTCAGAACTCATTTTCAAGAAGACAGAACACCCATTTTCTCAGGTTTATTGTTTGTTTGAAAACATTTTAGGTAGATTATATGTAAAATAATTCAAAGAGAAAATATGATAAGATTAAATTTGTTGTCATAGTTTGGGAGCCTTTTTTACCCTCTTTATAAAATACTGAAAATATCATGGGGATTGTTTAAACTAGTGAAAAACTATTATTTTATCTGTCCACTGTACCTCTCTCTATAAACTTTACTCCCATTCTTCTGGAAATGCTCTTCCCCCAGTCAAATCAAGTGGTTCTGAGAAAATATCCATGTTCATCGATAACTCCATCCTCCCTTCCCCAGAGAACAGTAAACTGGTCTAGAAGTGGACAAAACCTCCCTCCCCTCACAATTTCTAACTTTTCACCGGAGAAAGTGTAATTGAATCCATCATCACCCATAGTAGAAGTTGCAGGATGTAGGACTCAGGAAGTGTGATAGCAGTGTTTCTTGCCATGCAGAAGAAGCCAGTCTCCAGGGAAAGAGAAGGGAGCCATCGCAGAGAGAGAAGCAGAAGCAGGAGCTTTTGGAAAGAGAGTCCCCTGGAAGTTTTGACCAGATATTTCAGTTTTTCCGGACCATCCATCTGCATCCCTGAAGTTCCCATGGTGTTCAAGTCTTAAGACATTCCATGAATCAACATTTCTCATTTTACCTAAACAAGTTCAAGATGAGTTCAGTCATTTGCAACCAAGAGATATGACTCACAGAACTTCATTTTTCCTTGAGAACATTTATCATCATGTAGTGGGAAAAACTTCTAGCAAAGAAACTCATTCAAGTGTCTCCAGGACACTGATGATTCAGCAGGGCTTACAGTTTGATTCCTTTCATGTCACCAGCTGCCGTACTTACTCGGTTGTTTTTGCTCACCACACCAAATACTCCTTCCCAAATGCTTTGCACATATAAAAGTACTTTTAAGTAATTGCTGCTCTCTTGATTATGGCAGCCTATATTCTGTCAGTGTCACATCATAAACATTTATTAGATACACGTCTCCCTTATCTAGTACATCTACTTTTGAATATCTTTAACTGACAGTGAACCTAAATGTTTACAAGTGCTACATATTGCTAAACAGATTTGGCAGGCTGAGACAGACAGAGGGAGAACTATTCCACTAAAAAATCTACTTTTCTTTTCATCTCTATTCATATTCTTAAAAGAAAAATACTATAATAACTTCATGTCAAATATATATGGATAATAAGAAATTATATTTTTACATTTTGACATCTGATCACTTGTAAAGGAGAGATAAGGGTGCTGAGTATTGAGTTGGCCAAAAAGTTCATCCAGGGCATTCCATAGAATATAACAGCAAAACCCAAATGAACTTTTTGGCCAACCCAATATAATTTCATTCATCTGTGATTGGTTAGTTTCACATATGAATCATAATATGTGCTTTAGATGATATGGAAATAATGAAAAGCATTAGTTAGGTTGAACTTTGTTGAGTCTCTGCTCTTTGAGCAAGTGATTTAAATTCCCGAAGGCCTTAAAGTGGGGATCCATGGAGTGTTGTGGCTAAGGACACAAACTCTGACAACAATTTTCTGGTTCTGATTTTGTCCTCATCACTCGTACCCTTAATGAGTTGTTTGGTGATTGTGGGCATTGGTTTTCTAGTGTGTTCTAAGTATATTCGAAGACAGACACATACACATATACACACATATATATGTGAGTATGTATATATATGTATGTACTTATACACACCAGGCATGTATAAGAATATTCAAAGCCACATTGTTCATAATGCCAAAAAATAAATAAAATGAAAACAATTCAAATATCTACCAACAGTAGAATAAGTTATTGTAGTAAAGTCATCCAGTGGAATATTATTCAACAGTAACAATGAATAAAAGCTTTGCACATCAGTAATGATAAACCTCAAAATAAGATATTGAGAAACTAGTACATTCTAGAATACATTCTATAGGAGTCCATTTCCATCAAGTTCTAAAACAAGAACAGGCTAAATCTAGGGATACATACAGGGATGGAAAACTAAAGAAAAGCAAGGTAATGATTTACACAAAATCCAGGATAGTGGTTGCTTTTGGAGATAAGAAGCAAATGTGAGTGAAGAGGGCACACAGGGACATCTAAAGACTGATAAAGTTATATTTTTTAAACTAAGAAATGTATATAGGGTATTTGCTTTCTAATTCTTCTGCAAATTGTGTGTATTTATGATAATCATATATACATGATAATTTCAAAACAAAAATAATAATTATAAAGCAGCTCAGACAGTAAAGAATCTGCCTGCAATGTGGGAGATCTGGGTTCAATCCCTGGGCTTTGAAGATCCTTGGAATAAGGGAACAGCTTACCCACTCCAGTATTCTTGCCTGGAGAATTCCATGGACAGAGGAGCCTGGCAGGCTATACTCCATGGGGTGGCAAAGAGTCAGACACAACTAAGCGACTTTCACTTTCACCACATTTTGAGAACTAAACAAGTTCATAGACGTTTAGCAGCAGTGTCTAGCATATAATAAGCTCTCAACAAGTGATAGGAGCCATAATGATGTTATGACATGGAGATGTTTTTACCACTTAGAAGAAGAAAATACCAAAAAGTGTGTTTTCATCTGTTTACACTATTATATTCCAAAGTGCTTGAACATCTGTGTTAGAACCACAGTCCTCTTAGAAAATGAAACTTGATGGCTTTTAACCTTCACTAAAGCCAAGGGATTATACCAGAGGGAATCTTAGATTCTCAGCCATAGGTGAGCATTCTACTTGGTTAAACATCAGGTGCCTAATGGATATCTATATTAATGAATATGAGGTGTTTAGTTATCTAATACCAGAGAATTAAGCCCAATCTTTAAAGAAAAAGTGATTGATTAATATCTGCATCTTATTAGAGGATTAAGTATTGAACTTAAGGTATTCTAACTGGTGTCTAGTCAAAGAATAATAAAATCATAGAATTAGTAAAGCACCTTGACCATCATCTCATCTAGTTATTTGTTGTACAGCTGAAGAAGCTAAAGCTCAGGGACATTAATTGACTTCCTCAAGGTCAACAAACAATAAATTTGTGACACACTCAGATCTAGAACACAAGTTAAGACGGAAGCTGCAAAAACATTCTACTATTGATGTTCACCAGACCAAACAGAAGGGAAGATGGTAGGAGGATGGGAATAGGAGGGAAACTAAAAGAGATCAGAAACACCTAGTTCCTTTCAAAGGAGCATAGGACTGGAATCCATTGAAACTTCCCTAGGTTACAGGCCTAGCATACCACTTTGGGGTAACACCTCTTTATGAACTTCTTTTGAGTCAGATTCCTGGGAAGAAGACAGACTCGGCTCATTCTAATAGCAGATAACATCTCAAATGCAATTTCAGTGAGCTCTGGCACCTTCAACTTTACCCTTGTTTCCATCACCTGCAACTAATCCACTTGATGGGTATTTACAATACAATACTTGCTATTACTTATTCTGCTCTTGAATTATGTTTGTCCCCAACCCATCAACAATCTAAGGCTAAGTTTATAATTATTTTCTTCAATAGTACTTACAGGAAACCTGTTAAGGGTAAAGGCTCTGTACTGGCTACTAGAAATTTGATGAAAAGTATTTACTCAAACTCCTTGTAACTTGTCCAATCAGGGAGACTGTGATTTATTCAAAAGAAAAACAGACCAATGAGAAGTAACTCTATGCAGACTAACCCCCAACACTTTATCACACGGACAATTAAATAAAAGTCATAAAAAATCTTGCTTACTTCAGGACCTTATCAGCTTGAGCCAGCTGATAGGGAAAGTAGGTCTTATGGTTGAACTCTCGAACCAGGAAAGGATCAGTCCAAAGTTTCTATCAGGTGACGTGACCTACAGAAGTATTCCCATTCCCTGGCTTATCTTTATAACCGATGAATGATTGCCTCTTATTTGCCCTATATGCTTGGAAAATGTGGTTAAATTGTTGAAGCTGTCCCAAGCAAGAGGTTTCCTTCTGGGACAAAAGAAAAGTAATCCCCTAAACATAAGGTTTAATTAATGGGAAAATAGCTTAGATTATCAAAATGTGCCTTTTGTTGTCTGATGTTTGATGGTTTGGGAGCTTTTTATTAAACAATCAAAAAGACCTCTAAGCAGAAACTAGACCCTTCTCTAACTTTTGTATTCTAATCTGTTCCCACTCTACAGGGCTCATAATAACATACTTTCATACTTTCCTAACAAGAAAGTCGGACTTCATTAGTTGTTCACTCGTTGCCATTCACCAATTTAATGTTTCATTGGAAACTCCCATTTAGGGGAAGTTTCTAAATTATAAAATAGCTCGCTTTTTTTTTGTTGTTGTTCTTTATAAATTAAAAAAAAAACATTAAATTGTAATTGAGGTACAGTGGATGATTTCGTGAAAGGAATAATTTAGTGGGCAAAGCCAAGTTTAAGCCTGCTTGATTATTAAGGGAAGAGATTTGAGATCCTAAAGTAAGACCGTGACCAAACTATGTGTGCAGCTAGTGACCTCATGCACTGGTACAGCTGTGCTAGCTTACGCCTTCGGAGACTGACAACAAATGTCAGACTTAATAACTATCTAGTGAATGACCAAGCAACGTGCATAGACAAGTGTTCAAACAATGAGAGCAATCCTCTCTCCTCAAGTGATTTATTGTCAGGAACACTGAGTTAAATGGAGCTCCCACTATACCTAAATGTACCAGTCAGTGGACAAAAGCTATTCAGTCAAATGCCAGCCTCCATCGTTCATTGAGAGAGGCAGTAATTTATTCAAAATGTAGCATCAGAATAAAGTCACTTTTCAGAAATTAATCCTATTATAAAGGAAACAGAAGGATGAGACACAAACAAGTAAATAAGAGTAAATACATCTATCACAAAAGATCATGGCAATATTTTTAATCTCAAAAATTATTCCAATTTTAAGGAAGTAATTTGAAAAGACATATTTTCCATATAGAAAAACTAGGTTTCGGGGGTTGTCTGTTGGTTTCTTCACTTGTTTTAGTTTTCATCAAGGGCCAGTTTATTTCTCAGACCTTGACCCAGCAACAGATAAAAGTCCTTAATCAGAGACCTGGAATGCCTTATCTAATGACACATATTCTGCCTCTGCCTTTCAAAGCACATATTGTCCCTCTAAAGGAAATTCACATGAAGCTAAATGACACAGTCAGTAAGTACCTTGTTTGGAGATCCCCCTGCTTCCTGAAGACAATATCACAGCACTGGTCAGCATCCTTTATAAGAACCAGCTGATTGCATGTGTAGTTACAGCAATGGGTAGAGGAAGTAAGGACAGGAGAAAGCAGCCTTAGGTCATCCTCCCAAGGCCCCTGATGTGGAAGGAACAATCACCTAGTACACACAAACGATCATTGTAATCCCCAGTACAAGGGTTTAGGGTGTGGGAAAGGAAGCTTGGCGTGGAGTTTGAAAGCCAGAATTGCAAGGTGAGAGATCTGAGAGCTTCAAGAGGAGTCTGTTTTGTTTGTTTTCAGTCTAGACTGAGAGTGGAAGGACTTAGGAAATATGCTTTAGGTTAGAAGGCACCCGGGGGGTTGTTTTCTTTCTCTACTTAGAGCCCTGAGTAATAACCCACATGCCAGTGCCTGCACCCAGGGCTGACGAATGATGACAGAAATTCCCTCTCCTTCTTTTCACATCCAATCAAAAATCAAGGCTGACTGCCACTACCTTCATGGGCCCTCCTCCACTTCTCATGTCTCCCACACTATTTTATCTTCAATATGTTACATGTCTCAGTATTTCTCACCTGGACTAAAGCAATCATCTGTTAAATGTTCCTCCCTGTTTTCCACGCTGATGTCTCTGGAGCAACTTTGACCACAGGACTTCCCAGTTTACAAATTTTTAGTAGCTTCCAATAGCCTTCAGGTTAAAATCCCAGCTGTCTTGGTATAGGCTTTGGTAAGGCAATCACCTTCATTCATATTCTGTCACTGCTACTTACCAACTTAGGAACATTACTTAACCTCTTTGGTCCTGAATATCTTCATCTATAAAACGGGGTCACAACCGTCCTTCACCATAGATTTGTTGTGATGATTCAGTGAGATATGCCTTTGAAAGAGCTTAGCACTGTGGCTAGTTTTTAGTAACTTTTGGCTATTAGCACTATTATAATTTCACCAGCTTACTATTAGTTATGAAACCCTACCCCCCACTTGACCCCTTCTCCCTCAGCAATTATCTCTCTTGCTACTAGCCCATCAGTAATCACAGGTCTTATGAAATATGTGCAAATCCCCAATGCCTAAGGATTTACATATATTCTTAATCATTAGCAATTCTGTAAGATCAGTTCTAGTTTCCTCATTTTACAGATAAGAAAACTGAGACTCAAGAAAGTTAAGCACCTTGGCCAAAATTACCCACCTAATAAGTGTGAAGTCCATCATTGAATCCAAGCCCATCATAATCCAACTCTATTCTTTAGGACCAACTATGCTGCCTTCACTTCATGGGAAATAGATGGGGAAACAGTGGAAACAGTGTCAAACTTTATTTTGGGGGGCTCCAAAATCACTGCAGATGGTGATTGCAGCCATGAAATTAAAAGACACTTACTCCTTGGAAGGAAAGTTATGACCAACTTAGATAGCATATTAAAAAGCAGAGACATTACTTTGCCAACAAAGGTCCATCTAGTTTTTCCAGTGGTCATGTATGGATGTGAGAGTTGGACTGTGAAGAAAGCTGAGTGCTGAAGAATTGATGCTTTTGAACTGTGGTGTTGGAGAAGACTCTTGAGAGTCCCTTGGATTGCAGGGAGATCCAACTAGTCCATTCTGACGGAGATCAGTCCTGGGATTTCTTTGGAAGGAATGATGCTAAAGCTGAAACTCCAGTACTTTGGCCACCTCATGAGAAGAGTTGACTCGTTGGAAAAGACTGTGATGCTGGGAGGGATTGGGGGCAGGAGGAGAAGGGGACGACAGAGGGTGAGATGGCTGGATAGCATCACCGACTCAATGGACGTGAGTTTGAGTGAACTCTGGGAGTTGGTGATGGACAGGGAGGCCTGGTGTGCTGCGATTCATGGGGTCACAAAGACTCGGACACGACTGAGCGACTGAAATGAACTGAACTGAACTGAACTAATGCTGCCTTTTATCCTATTCTATTTCCGCCCCACCACCTCCCCCTAAAAGAAAAAAGTATGCAACAGTACTTCTGTCCCTACGCTTTTCCAGAACCTTGCTATTTGTCCAGTAAAACCTATAATCTGTGTCCCCTCCACTTGAACCTGGGCAGGATCTTTTGACTGCCTCCACTAATGAGTTCTGGGATAAGTCAGGCTATATGATTTCTGAGACTAGGTCATAAAAGGCAACATGCCTTCTGTCTGGCAGTCTCTTTTGGAGCATGCACCTTAGAGCCCTTGGCTTTCATGTAAGTTCAGTTCCTTGAAGCTGCTGTGTCTGAGACACTACGTGAAGAGATCACAGAAAGATAAAAATTCTTAAGAAGCCCCAGTTGTTCAGGCATACTTGAAGCAGCCCCAGCAATCACTGCATAGACTATAAAGGGGCTGTCCCCACCAAACCCTGACCAGCTTGCAGATCTGTGAACTAAATAAGTGATCGTGATTATTTCAGACACTAAGTTTGGGAATGTTTTGTTATGCACCAATAAAAAAACCAGATCACCCACAGAAACCTCCAACACTATTTAATCATTTTCATTTCCCCTGACAACACACCTCCCATGGCCTTCAGATATGCAGCTGCCTCTGCCTACTAATCACCACCAGCCCCTAACGCCCCAGCCAGCCCACCTATATCCTCATTTAGAGAGTTATTTTGCTTTCAAGAGTCATTGTAGGGTAGTTTTGTAGTAGTTTTAGTCATCTTTCCCCAAATCTGGAAATGTGTGGTTAAGGACCAAGTGTCAAGTCAAAGTATCTAAGCTTAAATTTTTTGGTTCACTGCTTCCAAGCTGTAGGAGTTAATCTCTTCAACCTTTGATCCTCCAAAAGGAAGTAATGACCAAACCCCTATATTGGTGTTATAAGGGTTTATAGCTCCAAGCAAAGTTCCTGGTATTTAATACATGAGTTCAATACATGTTGCTGTTATTCGAGAACTAAATGTATTCAATTGTAATTATCTATTTCTTTCTCTGCTTCCTCTTTTGAATAAGAACAGTGTATTCTCATGCTTGCCACCTAGGATATGCAAGAAATATTTTTATTAATTGAATAAATGAATGAACAAATGAGTGAGTAAGTATGTCTAATCTAGCCTCCCTTCAAATCTTTTTGTCCACATGTCAGAGAGGAAAAATTGATAGAGATCTCCCACCCTGTGGGAAGCAGTCCCAGTGCTGACTGCATGCTTTTCTTCCAGTCCAGTTCTTCTTTCTCTTCCTAGTGTTGCTGTAGTACCACGGCCATGCAGAGAGCATCCTCACTTGACTAAGTAAAACTTTTTACCTCTGAAATCCAAATCAGATGGCAGGACTGTAAGGAAAGCCTGTGCCAAAATCTCAGGTGTCCTCCAACTACAGATTCCCTTCCCTCTTCTAACCATTTTACAGCATGCCATCCAGATACCTGATCTTGCCAAATAAAACCTGTTAATCTTTTACAATGTCAGTCCCTTTTATGGACTCCACAATATGCCAGTGCCATATGGTGGCAACACTGTGGAAGGGACTCTGCTCTTAGCCAACAAGCAGGTTTGTGCTGCACTAAGCAAATAATTCACCTCTGGCCTCGTGCATGTATTTCCCCACTGACTTCTGCTCAACAGAGAGAAATTGAAATTACCAAACAGCAACACAAACTTGATTAATAAGATGAGAAGAGGGGACTTGCCTGGTAGTCCAGGGGTTAACAATCCCCCTTGCAGTGCAGGGGATACAGGGTCTATCCCTGGTTGGGAAACGAAGATCCCACAAGCCTTAACTAAGACCCAATGCAACCAAATGAATAAAATAAATAACTTTTTAAAAAATAAGATGAGAAGAGACAGTCTACACTTAATTTTCATTTTCACCATAGAATTAACATATATACAAATGTATACATAAAATTCTAACTCTAATGCTAAAAATCTAGATACACTGGCTGAATTCCCTCAGTGCCAGCCAAGGATGTCAATGTCATTCCAGCACATCTCAATGTTAATATCCAGAAGACCTCAAAGCCCCAGTGGGTCCTTCAGTATGCCCTCTTGCCTCGGCATAAAAGGAAAAGTTTAAATATTTTTAAAATGAGTGAAAACCAGGGTGCTGGCTGTCCTAAATTACTTTAAAAGTAAACATGGAATTTATCTTATTATTATTGTAGATTCTATGCTGCTTATGAGTTTAATCATTTCTGCATTCTTTCTCTGGAAGGAACTATTTGAAGGCTGCAGAATGCTGAGGGTTGGAAAGATTTCTGAGGTGTGGCACCATCTTCTCTGATTGGGCAGCTGATCTCGAACGATGTGGGCCTTTTGCCGTTGACTCACCAGAGGGCAGCAGTTTTGCAGCTTGATGTCAGCAGGCAAGAATGTCAGACGCCTCTCTCTGCCAGCCGCTCCCCCCAGCCCCCAGCAGTAGCCCAGAATTAAGCAAAGCTGTTTGGGTAAGCCTCTGACCAGCCTCCAGGGCTTCTCGCTGCCCTGGTTACCACGCTCCAGCTAAGAAAACCCCCACCAACTCTCTGCAGGAGAACGCCAAACTCTCCCAGCTATGTGTGTCTGGGCATTTCAATATAACTGCCCAGTGATGGTCTGGATGTTGGGGAGACTAAGTATGGTTTCCCAGGCATCCCTCTTTAACACACACTCATACAAGTATTTTCTAGAAGTGAAATACCAAGAAATCTGTAAACAGGCACTAGAAAAAATTCTAGATCCTAGGCAGATTGTGTGCAATTTGTACTCCTCACATTTAATCTGCCTCAGTTTTCCCCATATTTCTGACTGTTTCAACTGAAGCCTCCAGAACTATCCCTGAAGCCCTTTATACGCTAACTTTCTATGACCCCAAGAAATTAGACAACTAGGAGCCTTCTTCGAGGATTGGCTTTCTGGTGCTCATGAGATGTGGCAGAGCTGCCTGCCCCCCAGGAACTAGTCTATGAGTACATATTTTTATGTATTACCTAGTTTCACATCTATTCTCCCACCATCTTTCTGCTGAGCAGGAAAAAAAGAGACTTGGTTGTAAGTTAATTAAAATATTCATCATATTTGTTTTACCTTTTCAATGAGTTGGGGCTTCCCTGGTGGCTCAGAGGTTAAAGCATCTGCCTCCAATGCAGGAGACCCGGGTTCGATCCCTGGGTCGGGAAGATCCCCTGGAGAAGGAAATGGTAACCCCCTCCAGTATTCTTGCCTGGAGAATCCCATGGACGGAGAAGCCTGGTAGGCTACAGTCCATGGGGTCGCAAAGAGTCAGACACAACTGAGCGGATTCATTTCCCTTCACTTCACTTCGCTTTCAATGAGTTATAGTTTTAGGCAACTGAAAGCTTACACAGATAGTAAATCATCACCTAGCTAACATCATCACTGCCAAGGTCAAGCAGACATTAAACTAGTATAGTTAAGCCAAGGTGAAATTGATGAATCTCTGAAACTTAGTGTCTGCCAATTCAGCTTGCTGAAGGGTAGGTACCCCAGATTTGTCTGTCTGATTCCCTCGTTACATTGAGACCTGAGGCAGAAATGCTCTCTACAGTCTTGTTCTCATTCCATTTCTTTATCCTGATAGATGGCACCAGCCTTAACTCCCCATCCTGTTTGAATGTCCTCCAGGATCTTCTAGTTTGATTACCATAGTGGTATTTATAATCCCTGAAAAGATATGACCACATCCTAATCCCCAGAACCTGGGAATATGAGCTCTTTTGGGAAAAGTTAAGCTCTAGAGATGAGATTGCCCTGGGTGATACAGGCAGTCCTTTTATCCAATGACAACTATCCTTGTAAGAAACACACAGAAAAGAGACACAGGGAGATGAGGATAGGCTCTACAGAGATGGAGGCAGAAGAGGAGCGATGCAGCCACAAGCCAGGAAGCTCCTGGAGCCGCCAGAAGCTGGAAGAGGTGAGGAAAAGGTCCTCCAGAGCTTCTACTGGGAGCATGCGCCCTGCTAACATCTCTGATCTCAGTTTTTCCGCCTGCAGAACTGTGAATACATTTATGTTGTTTTAAAGGAAACAAGTTTGCAGTTATTTGTTATAGCATCCATAGAAAACAAATACACTTACAAACACAAATGCCTTATAGGAATCATACAAATAATGAAATGAGCAAGCAGTCTAGTTGGGGAAATTCTAGTTTTCAGTTCAGTTCAGTTCAGTCGTTCAGTCATGTCTGACTCTTGCGACCCCATGAACTGCAGCACGCCAGGCCTCCCTGTCCATCACCAACTCCTGGAGTTCACCCAAACCCATGTCCATCGAGTCGATGATGCCATCCAGCCATCTCATCCTCTGTCGTCCCCTTCTCCTCCTGCCCTCAATCCCTCCCAGCATCAGAGTCTTTTGCAATGAGTCAGCTCTTCGCATGAGGTGGCCAAAGTATTGGAGTTTCAGCTTTAACATCAGTCCTTCCAATGAACACCCAGGACTGATCTCCTTTAGAATGGACTGGTTGGATCTCCTTGCAGTCCAAGGGACTCTCAAGAGTCTTCTCCAACACCACAGTTCAAAAGCATCAATTCTTCAGTGCTCAGCTTTCTTCACAGTCCAACTCTCTTTTAGCAGCCCCTAGAACCTTTGTCTCAAAGCAGGGAAACAAGAGAAAGTGCAAGTAGTCTGCAGTGAAAGCAAGAACAAAAGTCCTAGCCAAAAGAAGTACAGCACATCACTCAGATCCATCCAGTTGGTAGTATGTGAAAATAAGCCCAGTATGGCCAGATCTTCCCATGTTTATTGCCTTTTTTATTTTAAATCTCCTGCATTTTAAAGGTTGGTTCAAAAATCAAACAGGCAAACTGCTGTCTGTGGGCCCAACCAAATATGCTTAAGGTCTGAATTATGACTACAAGTGGCCAGTTGCTGCCTCTGGAGCCAATTGACCCTTCTAACAGTATTTAAAGCATGTGCCACAGACCAGTTAAGACAAATCTAAGAGCAGGACCTTTTTTTCTCCTACTGAATCTGGCCTGCCAGCCTAGGCCACTTGCATTCAAAATTTCTCCCACCCTTGGTGTAGGCAGAGGAATTTTTATACCCCTGACCATGTGAAACCTAGGAGATATGTGAGAGAGAGAAAGATTTTAAGAGAATTAGTGGTAGAGACTCTGCAATGTGTAATTACTTTAGAAGGAAAAATAAAAGAAAAAAATTATTCATCAGGGGGAATTAAAAATCAAAAGGCTTCTTTGGTGATTATTTTATCACAGAGCATTAAAATATATTTTACTAAATGGATTAATAAGTCAGATAAAGCATGAGATATAAAACTGAAGTATAGCTTAACATTGACACGGCCTCTATATTTAATTTACTAAAGGTAGCTACTTCTGTGATCATTTATCACATCTCTAGAGCAATCTGTTTCCTAATTCCATACAGTCAGTGTCCTTTGGAGCACAGCAAAGTAAGACATAGCTCAACTAGATTAAATTCAGTCTGACTGTGAAAATGATTATGAAGATAGTTAAGAGCTATGGAAGCATTACCAAAATGAAAGTAACACAAAAATTTATATTATAATTCTTATTGAGTCTGCAGTGAGAAAGAGTTGTGACCAATTTTCATGAATGATCCCTGTGTTCTCTTGGAAATAATCTAAAAATAAATAGGGGAAATTCTCGAAGTGCCCTCTAAAAGGTATAGGAATTTAAGATTTTCAGGAATGGATAGAGAAATGAGTCTCCTTACTGGCAGACAAGGATCTTTAGTCAAATTAAAGTTAAGGGTACAAAGAATGCTAACCGCTCAAAAAGAAGACAACTCAGTTCTAAAATGAGCAAAAGATTTAAATGGACATTTCATAAAAGAAGATGTATATAAACAGCCTACAAGCATGTGAAAATGTTCTCAATAATCATTAGTCATTAGGGAAATGCAGATCAAACACATAATGAGGTATCACTTCACACCCATTAGGATCATGTCTGTCAAAAAGATAGACAATGACAAGTATTGACGAAGATGTGAAGAAGCTAGAAACCTCATATGTTGTTGATGAGGATGTAAAATGATACAGCCTCTCTGGAAAGCAATTTGATAGTTTCTTACAAGTTAAACATTAATTTTCCACTCAACACAGCAGTTCTATTCCTAGGTGTCTACCCAAGAGAAGTGAAACAATACTCTCACACAAAGACTTGAATATGAGTGCTCAAAATAGCTTTATTAATAATAGCCCCAAAATAGAAACAACCAAAATGTCCGTCTGCTGGTGAATGGGGCTTCCCAGGTGGCACTGGTGGTAAAGAAACAGCCTGCCGATGCAAGAGCTCTAAGAGATGCAGGCTCGATCCCTGAGTCAGGATGATCTCCTGGAGGAGGGCTTGGCAATCCACTCCAGTATACTTGCCTGGAGAATCCCAGGGACCGAGGAACACGATGGGCTATGGTCCACAGGGTCGCAAAGAGTCAGACACCACTGAAGGGACTTTGCACCTACACACTGGTGAATGGATAAACAAAGTGTGGTATATCACATGATAGCGTATTATTCAACCATAAAAAAAGAATGAAGTACATCTGAAAGACATGATAACCTTTATAAACCTAAAAAACATTATACTAAATGAAAAGAGCCAGACACAGAACACCCTATATTATCTGATTCCACTTACAGGAAATGCCCCAAAAAGGTAAAACCTTAAAAACAGACATGAGTGGCTGTCTGGAGCTGGGATGGGAATGGGGACTAATTAAATGAGTGTAAGGATGAAAATGTTCTAAAACTATTGTGGGAATGATTACACACCTCAGTAAGCTTATTAGAAATCATTGGATTGTTCATTTAAAATGGATAAATTTATGGTATATAAGTCATATTTCAATAAAGTTGTTTTAAAAAGTAAGCCTAGAGAATCATTAAAAGAATAAAACATAAAATATAAAACATTCTCTCTCCTTTATTTCATATCCCATTCTGTCAATAAATTCATCAATTTCTCCTATCAAGCACCTTCTTTTTTTAATCTTTCAAGAGCATAATACATATATTATACTTCAAAATACATGTATAAAATGGAACACAGTGGAAAGTTTTTCTTCTGTTGTCCTTCAGCCACCCAGTGCCTCTCTCTGGAAGCAATGTTGCTAGTTTCTTGTGCATCATTCTTGAGACTTTTTATGCATCTCCAGAAATTTGTGTGTGTGTGTGTGTGTGTGTGTGTGTGTGTGTGTATTCTACCCCCAGCACACACACACACACACACACACACACACACACACACATACCCCTACCTTTTATTCCACAACTTGTAGTGTTCGGCACATTTCTTTTTTTACTTAATAAATAATTAGCACCACATCAAAATCTAAATATCACTCAATTCTTTCCCCTCTTTACTATCCCATAGCCAGGAAAATGGGTAGGACCCTTAATTACCTCTTGCCTAGACCAGTATATTTCATCTAACTTGAGACCCATCAGTGGTAAGACATATTGGTGTTTGGGGGCCAGTAAGAGAGAAAGTAAAACTGCCAATTAAATTATGACATACCATTGACTGTAGAATGCATCCCAATGTCAGAAAACATGATTAACTATATATATATATGCAGAAACAATAAAATATATAACTTTCTCTCAACCAGTTCTCCAACATCATACCTGGCTGCCTTTCACTTCAGAGCCTCTAGATAAACAACAAGGATTTATTACATAGCACAGAGAACTATATTCCACATCTTATAATAAACTATCATGGAAACCCCCAAATATAGATGTACACATACATGTATGTGCATAACTGAATTACTTTGTTGGACAACTGAAATTAACACAATATTGTGAATCAACTGTACTTCAATTTTCAGAAGTTAAAAATCAATTTATAGGACTTCCCTGGCACTACAGTGGATAAGAATGTGACTGCCAGTGCAGGGGACATGGGTTCAATCCCCGGTCCTGGAAGATTCCACATGCCTCAGAGGAACAAAAGCCTGTGCACCACAACCTCTGAGCCTACACGTTAGAACCCATGCTCTGCAACAAAAGAAGCCACCACAATGAGAAGCTCACACACCATGACAGAGAGTAGCCCCTGCTCACTGCGAGAAAGCCCGTGCACAGCAATAGTGACCCAGCAAAGCCAAAAATAAACAAATAAAAATTTTAAAACAGAAAATCAATTTATAGGTTCCTGTCAGAGTGATTTTTCTAAGCTCTGGGTTTAATCTTTTCACTCCTTTATTAAAAATTCTTTATGGTCTCCCACTGCTACAGGATGAAGTTCAAATATGTTAGTGTGACTTATAAGACTCATTCCTTTTCTGGCCTAATTTCTCTCCACTATTCTATGCTCTAGACATGCCCAACTATTGACTATTTAATTCCTCAAAGAGGTAGTGCTCTTTCAAAACTGTGTGTTTTTTACGTGTTGTTCCCTCTGCCTGGAGTACACTTGACCCCTTTCCTCCTGACTAAATACCCTGCGTCCTCCAAGACTCATCTCTGGGAAAACTGCCATGAGCTTCCACAGTTCAATCAAAAGTTCTTTCTGGGATGCCACCCTCTGTGCTTAATTCCATTGAAAGCACTTTTTGCCTCGTACTAGGCTCCATTGTTTCCTTGTCTATCTTCACTCCTCTTGTTTTTCTTGAATCACAAGGGGTTGCCCCTCTGCCTAGTCCATGGTCAGCACTGAATACACGTTTACTGAATAGATTTGTACTTTGGACCCTGGATATAATCATCACAACTGCAATAGTGGAGGTGTGGTCAGTTCAATGTAGGGGACAGACACCGGGTCTGAAATCACAAGATGCTGGTTATAGGTTCTGATACCTAAACTTGCTGATCTCAGTTTGGTCAGTTAATGTTTTCAAGGCTTGGTTTCTTCGTGCAAAAACATGAACATTAGTAGCTTCCTAGAAGGACTGCTGAAGAGATTAAATGAAGCAAGCACCTGAAGGCACTGGCATGGGGTTGGCACTCTGAACACAGCAACTTTTTTTAGAGTGATTGGAACACTCTACACTGCTGAACAGATATAACATCCCCTGAAAACAAACACACCACTAATGTGTTTTAGTACTGAAAGGACTTTGCTTTCCCGTTATTTTACTTCAGTTTTGAAGAAAGTGGTATATACCATGTTTCAGAAATCAGTGTGATTAAATAAAACACATACACACCCAGTTCTTGTGATATCATTACTTCCAACCCCTGTCAGTAAGTACCTTTAATAGTTTCTTTTAAATCTTTCCTGTATTTTTATTTTATTTTATCCCATATTTTATTGTTAACACACACAAAAGCAATAAAGCTGAATATTATTTCCCCTTCTTTTTGACATACAAGGGACTGTGTTTTTAATATATGTGTAAAGAGGCACATATATACACAAACACAGTTCTGAATGTTGCTTTATTCACTTAATAACTAAAGGGGCTTTGTGAACTTCTAAGTTTGCTCAGAAGAAGTCCAATCAAGTAGACAGGTATGTTGAAAGAGAGACTTTATTCTTCACATCACAATTCTGAACTATAAGCAAAAGGTTAAAGTTTTGACTCACAGCCTCACCTTCTTCGAAAGGGAACTACAAAGAAACTACTGACAAAAACAGTGAAAGACCAACCGCGGGCGGGAAAATCGCAACAATCTGCAAAGGTCTCACCTGGAAATCAGAAGAAATCTGCATACAGCAGACTACTAAGTCTTCAGCACTGCTGTGTCCTACTGGTTTTTCACCAATGACTGATAACGCTCCCTAGAGAGCCTTCACTTTTAAATGAAAAGATTACTTTTGTATTTGCAAACCGTTTCCGTTTTAGGACTCTGGTTCAGATATGGAACAAGATTTGCATTTTTTTGAAGGCAATGTCTGTTTAGAAATCAAGAGATGGCAGTACAAGGAGGTGGTTTGGGCTTTAGAAATAGTTCTTTCCGTTTTGCTGATCACATAACTGATAAGATTATAAGTACAAGGTTATAAAATGTGGATATATAGGCCTTCATTTTGTTGGCAAGTTTAATTATGGCCCAGATTACCCATGTCCTCTCTCCCTTTCTCTGACTTTTTTCTCAGGCATCTGTACCTGAGCTGATGACCTGAGAAGTTTAAACTCTCATATGAATGGCCCCAATTTAACCACTATGTTCCCCATTCCCAGGTCCCTGTCTGCCCACTGCCTTTACTGAAGCTATCCAGTAGGCAGGAAAACAGATTCATCAGGAGCTGCCCAGTGAGCCAGTCAGTACAGACAGCCGATTCACCATCTCATGCCATGTAGATTACTGTCACTTTGACCCCATCATCATGTATACACAAGGCAAAAAAAGTTAGCAGGATTAAGAATGAGCAGGGGAAGAGCACAGAAACTCCTGATGGCCTGAGATGGGAGCACAGCACTGTATCTGACCACATGAGCCGAGAGAAGTGGAAGCCTGAGTCAGCTCTCTGCACTGTACTGGCCACAAACGCTGCAAACCCAGCAAGGCAAAGGAAAATGCAGGGAGCTATGGAAGCCAGAGAGCAAAGACATAAAGTCTAACAAGGGGTGGGGCAGGGGAGTAGGGAGGGTTGTTAGAGCAATCAGGTAAAGCCCATTAACAGCCAATTTCTCAACAAACCATAAAGATACTGGCATGCTATATTTACTATTTGGTGCTTGAGCCGTAATAGTAGAATAATCTAATGAGTGAGCTGGAAATGGCCAGATGGAGGAGGGCAGAGGTCACAAAAAGTATTAAGTCAGTGGCAAAAAGTATTAAGTCTTTAAGTCTTGAAATAACAAGGTCTTTAAATAACTCCAGATAGTTCCCTGTGAATGGATGGAAGAAGAGGGAGACAGGGCCAACATCAGGGTGAGAGATTAGATGAAGATGGAGAAATGGCCAGAAGCAGACAATGAAAGATCCTGTGAGGTCGTGCAATAGATCTTGGATTTCACCTTGAAGCCAGGACTGTGAGCCACTGCAGGATTTCAAATAGGGAATAACAAAATCAGATTTAAGTTTTGGAAAGGTCACTTGTATATAGATCGTGGGTTTGAGTGCTGCATCCATAGCACTCACTATACTATGCTGTGATAGGCATTCATCTGTCTCCACACTAGTCTGTAACTCGGTGAGGGCAGAAAGCATGACTGCTTTCTCATTATTACACCTCTAGTACCTAAGAGTCAGACTTGACTGAGTGACCGAACTGGAGTACCTAATACAATGCCTAGCACACAGTTAGCTAAGGATGGATGGATGGATGTAGGGTATCTAATCTCATTCATCTTTTTTTAATTGAAATGTAGTTGATTTACAATGTTAATTTCTGACGTACAGCAAAGTGATTCAGTTATACATATATATATATATACATTGATTTATATATATATATTCTTTTCCATGATGGTACATCACAGAATTTTGAATATAGTTCCCTGTGCTATATAGGAGGAACTTGTCTATATATTTATATATAGTATATGCATCTGCTAATCCCAAACTCCCAACCCATTCCTCCTCTACCTCCCCTCCCCCTAAGCAAGCACAAGTCTGTTCTCTATATCTGTGAGTCCATTTCTGGTTTGTAGATAAGTTTCATTTGTGATTTCTTTCTGTCCTCTTAACTTTTACGTCTGCAGATTGAAGTCTGATGAGGAATCCTCATAATCATCTCCTTTTTTATTTGCCCTTCAGATCTTACCTTTATCTAAACTCTCCTATAGGTATAAAGGCCAAAACCATACAGTATTCTAGGGACATACAGAAGCTCCCTATCATTATACAAATAGAGGGTAATATATTTTTGCCTCATTTGCAAAATTTTTCCAGTGATGATCGTGATTTTGTTGGCTTCCAAAGTAAAAGCAATAGATCAAACTAGAGTCTTTGCAATGACTGCTCAGCCTCCTTTTCATAAACAAGAGCTCAAAGCCAGTGCAGTGTCCCCTGCCAAGTATCTCTTTCCTTAATTGTGATCATGGCCACCCATTCTCTGCAAGGATTTCTTCCAGCCCTGGTTACCCTAGTCCTGCTCAACAAGTTATGAAGTACAACTTACTCTTTCCAACTAGAATATGTGGGAGAAAAAAAAACCTAGAAACCACTGATTTTCTGTTTTCCCGAAATTAGCCATTTTCCATCTTGCCATCTCATTTCCTCTCTCAACATTTAATAATTGTAATTAATGCTTATAGGGTGCTGGATTTATATGAGGCACTGTTCTAAGTGGTTCTCATTTTATACAAATATTTAATCCTCACAAAATCCATAGGGCATCCATATCATTATTATCCCTATTTTACAGATGAAGAAACTGAGGCACAGAGCAATTCAGTTGTTTGCCAATAACAAATATTCTGTAGCTAATATATGGCAGAGTAGAGCTTTGAACCTATGCAATCTGACTCTTAACCTAGAGCTAGTGTCTGGTGGAGAGGGAGAGCAAGAGAAAAGACAAAGAGTTTTATCTGCGCCCATCTACTATTAGAGGGCACTTTGGGTGAATCTGTTGAGTCTCGTTTTTGACATCTGTACTGTGAAGATAATAACAAGATCCCTCACAGTTTGTTGAGAGTAGTAAATACAACCATACATGCAAAATATCTGGCTGACAGAAAGTGCTTGGCAAATGTCATTTCTCTCTCTCCTCCACCCAGTTAGTTCTGTTTTTAGGTTATCACGACCATTTGAAAGCCACCATTAGAAACCATACGCTTTATTTCTCAGCCCTGTCCTGTACTAGTGGTATGAAATGAATCCCCCATTTCCTTTACTGTAAACTGGCAATCATAAAACCCATTGTAAGATTAAGTGAGATCATGTTTGAAGGGCAATTAACACAGTGCCTGGCATATGGTAAATGCTCAATAAATGATAACAGCTATAAGGATGGTGATGATAAGGAACGGGAGGGGATTATTAGGAATTATGGTGATAATATTTCCAGCTTAATTCTCTCTCTTCACCTAAAAAAAAAAAAAAAAAAGACTGCCATCTGCCTTCAGGACTATAAGAAACAGAAAACCTTGACATTGCTACTTCCTTGAGGGAGACACATTACTTGAGTCCCCAGAGACTATCCTCAAACACAACAGTCTCAACTTTCTAGTGCATAAGATCATTTAGGACATTTACTAAAATTTCAGATAGCAGGGGCCACCTGGGAATTTTGGTCAATAGGAAAGGCATGGGGTCCAGAGACCCAGAGATCTACACTTTAAACAAGCTCTCAAGTGACGCTGAGTTGGTAGTCTTGGGATCACACTAAAAAACAGTCCTGTGATTAAATCAGCATATGTATTTTCCTTGAACCAAGATTATTCCTAAGAATCTAAGTGAAAGTTTTAATGAGATTTAAGATTGGTTGTTACTTTAAAGGGATTACTTATTGGGAAATATTTATCACTGCTTGCCAACTCAAAATATTTGTTTGAATACCTCACAATTTTATTCTTGAGAATAAAATAAATAACAAGACACTCCTTTGACAAATATACATGTATGTATGCATATATATACATATATATATGTATACACACACACAGAGATTAGTATATATACATAAGTGGCATCGATCCCAGCAGTTTGAAATATCCTTAAAGAAACTTGCAGTCTATTTTCAGGATCTCATACGGCCTAGTCTTAAATTTTAGTCCCTGCCAGATAGATGGTGTCATTAAATATTCATCTATTGTTACTGGAAGGATAATGAATTTGTGTTTTATATAACCCTGAAAGGGATAATCTTGTTTTATTCAAACTATATTCCTCACACATTCATCAAGACTGTTTTAATGCACTTCTCAAAGTTCACCAGTGAACAAGTTTCCAATACTAGTAAACAAAAGTTATGTGTAGATAGTGTCACCCTAAAGATTAAGAAGCTGAGAGGGGAGAGTTTGCATTTTCACAGACCACAGAGAAAGGCACCATGATAATGTAACCATCATCAAACTGATTCTGTGCTCAAGTCACACCATCACCTAAGTTTGTTCAGCTTTGGTTGGCTTTGGAGAAAAAGAATTTTCAAAGAAAAAGATAACATTTGCATAATATTTTACTTATGGCCTTTGTGACAGCTTCCACGGTATTATTCAGAAGTCTAAAATTCTTCCAGATACAGAATTAAGTTCACACCTCAGTGAAGCAGATGAACTCATCTTTACTGATCTCAAAAATTTTTGAGACATGCGATATTTTTAGATGTCTCTGGCCAAGTGTTAAATAAACTACAAGCTAAAGGAAAACTATAGGTCCTTCTTAATATAAATCAACTAACTTGAAGATGATGAAAAACTCACCTTTCATATTTTTTTAGTATTTTTCCAGCATTTGTTATGTAAAGAATTATATTAGATAAACTTCACTCCTTAGATCTCCTCTTCAAGACCAAGTACTTTTAACCTATTTTTTGCAATGCTTGGAAGAAATATGTTTTAATTTAATCATTCACGAATGTTTGAAATGAATTATTAGCTCAATCTAATACCAAATTTAAAGGAAAAAATAAGAAGCTTAGTTTGTGGTTTCATAATCCACTAAAATGTGTTCCAAAAACTATTCTCTTATTATTATTTAATGTCTTGTTAGTCATTCAGTCATGTCCAACTCTTTGCAACCCCATGGACTGTTGCCCACCAGGCTCCTCTGTCCACAGAATTTCCCAAGCAGGAATACTGGAGTGGGTTGTCGTATCCTTCTCCAGGGGATCTTACTGACCTAGGGTTTGAACCTGGGTCACATGCATTGAAGGCAGATTCTTTACCATCTGAGTTAATGACTTAGTCCTACTATTAAATGGTTTTAATATTATCTTTTGAAATTAGAGGTTAAAATGGTCTTTTTCATCTTGTTACTCATTCTATGCCTTTTATTTATATATATATATTTTTTTAATTTTTATTTTTACTTTATTTTACTTTACAATACTATATTGGTTTTGCCATACATTGGCATGAATCCACCACGGGTGTACATGCGATCCCAAACATGAACCCCCGTCCCACCTCCCTCCCCACAACATCCCTCTGGGTCATCCCTGTGCACCAGCCCCAAGCATGCTGTATCCTGCATCGGACATAGACTGGTGATTCGATTCTTACATGATAGTATACATGTTTCAATGCCATTCTCCCAAATCATCCCACCCTCTCCCTCTTCCCCTGAGTCCAAAAGTCCGCTATACACATCTGTGTCTTTTTTGCTGTCTTACATACAGGGTCATCATTGCCATCTTTCTAAATTCCATATATATGTGTTAGTATACTGTATTGGTGTTTTTCTTTCTGGCTTACTTCACCCTGTATAATCGGCTCCCGTTTCATCCATCTCATCAGAACTGATTCAAATGTATTCTTTTTAACGTCTGAGTAATACTCCATTGTGAATATGTACCACAGCTTTCTTATCCATTCCTCTGCTGATGGACATCTAGGTTGTTTCCATGTCCTGGCTATTATAAACAGTGCTGCGATGAACATTGGGGTACATGTGTCTCTTTCAATTCTGGTTTCCTCGGTGTGTATGCCCAGCAGTGGGATTGTTGGGAAACTATAAAACTCCTAGAGGAGAACATAGGCAAAACACTCTCCGACATAAATCACAGCAGGATCCTCTATGATCCACCTCCCAGAATTCTGGAAATAAAAGCAAAAGTAAACAAATGGGATCTAATTAAAATTAAAAGCTTCTGCACAACAAAGGAAAATATAAGCAAGGTGAAAAGACAGCCTTCTGAATGGGAGAAAACAATAGCAAATGAAACAACTGACAAACAACCAATCTCATTCTATACCTTTTAAAGGTAAAGCTATTTGGCTGGAAAAAAGAGGAGAGAGTATTTTTAAGGACTGAGGGGCCATCATAAATTGGAATCCCGTGAGAGCCTTGCACAGCTGACGGTGTAAGAAACAGGTGCCTGCTGGGTTTCTCTTTGCTTTGACAAGCAGGTGTGTGGTTTGCAGCTTTTGCTGATCTATCCAGACACTCAAGTTCAGACAAAAGCAATCCGAAGTTCCTGTCATTTTTTGTTTATTTTACCTAAGTAACTCTTGTGAACTCCACCCAGGCCTGGGAGTCTGCTTGCCCAGGAATAATTTTACTGGGTACATTCAGTGGCATTCCAAATTTCAGAAGGATGACTATATAGAGTTGGCTAATACTCTTTTTGTAGAACCTGGCCTTATCTCTTAAAGCCTCCTGGAAGGCAATATCAGTATAACCTATGTCTATTCAAAGTAGATGTTTAAAGGAGAATAAGTCTCTAGTTTAGTGCATTTAAATTAACCTCCTACTCTTACTCACTCATAGGCATATTCAGAAAACCATGTTTTGCATTTTCCTGGGTAGAAGAACCACAATTTTCCAAAAATTCTCAATGGGTCAACTAATTTCAAAAAGTAAAAACAACAGACATAGAGAAAATAATAAATGATTACTTGTCTTTGCTTTAGTATAAAGTATGATACAACATTGTAACATTGACTTCCTATGTCCTTTTATAATCACAACAATCAAAGGCTGATTATTAGGCCTTTTTTCCTCTCCTCAAGGTTAATGTGAGCATCTCCACAGGACGTATTGCTCAGGGTGCCAGGCCCTTGAGAGGGCTGTCTGCCAAGTCAGTTTTAGGGGCAATCAGAGCACTGGTGGAATATCAGATGATTTTAGATGGCACCAGCTTGACATTTAGATAAACTCAGCTAGTCATGGATGTCTCCCTTGACATACTCTTTCAGTGCTTCCAGTTACAGCAGGAGCATAGTACCAGTTGGCATAGGGATTATTTTACCACTTCAGTAACACTCCCTAGTGTCTCCTTTCAACAGAAATAGCAGGCCTCCAGCTCAGTCTTCACTGGAAAATATATCTGACAAGAATTTAATAACATTACTTAGCTCATGGTATTTTTTTTTGGGGGGGGGGGTATTTCTTTTTTTATTCTATTTAAGGCAAATAATCCGTTTTCAATTTTTAGTTAATAAGAACGTTTACTTTTTAAATAAGTATACTATTAAAAAGAACAACTTAAAATGAACAACTTAAAAATGTTTTTATTAGTACAGATGACACAAGGATATGATAAAATCATAAGACTGGGATGTAAATAATAGAAGTTTGAGGAGCACCAGACTAAACAATTGCTAATCAAGTCATGCCTTTTATTTTTACAGAGATTAACAATCTTTTAGAAAATTCGGTCTGTTTAGGATGTCTTATAACCAGCAATAGCAATTTCTAATAAGCTTTCCTGAAAAAAAAAAAAAGTATTTTTATGAGAGATGGCTTTAATATTAATTACTTAGGATGCTTTTAAATGCTTATAATAGAAAACATGCAGGGTTTCCCAGGTGGCTCAGTGGTAAAGAATCTACCTGCTAATGCAAGAGACACGGATTTGATCCCTGCATTGGGAAGAACTCCTGCAGAAGGAAACAGCACCCCACTCCAATATTCTTGCCTGGGGAATCCCAGGGACAGAAGAGTACAGTCCGTGGGGTCGCAAAAGAGTCAGACACAACTTAGTGACTAAACAACAGCATTAGGAAACATAACTAAAAGTATCTTGATAAGAACTAATTCCTAACAGTTCCAGCATAGATTCAGCACAGATTCAGTCAGTGACTCAGTGACATCAAGGGTCCAGGTTCTCGCCATCGTTTCTTCTGCCGTTCTCAGCATGTCAGTTTTGTCCTTGTATTTGTTTTCTCATCTCAGGAGAGCTGGATGGCACCAGCTCTCATCCAACAATAACCAGATTCAGAAAAGTATGAACGTTTTGTCCCTTTCCAGAGCAGAAGAAACCCAAAAGTTCCCTTATTTGCCTCCACATTTCTTAAGCAAGATTACACCTGTATAAAATCAAACATTACCAGGAAGAAAAGGAATTACATCAGGATTGCCTTAACCTAATGCTCATTCATCCACTGAGGCCAAGGAGGGACCAATAAAGATTATGGGCTTTCATGGAGTATATAAGGTTTTCACAAAAGCTGGTCAGGGTTCTTAGGTAAGAGGAGACTCTGCCTTGGGCCCACCAGTGTAATAAACTGCACTCCACTATCTGAAAAAAAAAAAAGAAAAGATTATGGGCTTAGTAACTGAACAGTGTTGGGATTCTCTTGGCAAGGAAGTAGGAGGGTTATGGCTGTTGAATTTCAGTCCGCATTGCTTGCCATGGGCTTGCCTTAACACAAGACTGGAACAAGTTAGGACATGCAGAAAGTCTAAGGATTAATGTTGGAGAAAACTCTTATTTCAGTGTCACAAGTAATAGAAACCTGGGCCAAACGGACAAGAAACACACAGAAAATGGAAACTAACAGTTTTGTTTTGTTTTTAAGAGTCCAAATAGAGTAAACTCTCAAAAAATTGTATCTCAAGGATTTAAAACACACTGGTTGGTTGAAAATCCTCCCTTATTCCACCCGCCTCAGCTATTGTGAGCAGGAAAGACCTGAAGGGCAATGCCGGGCCAATTTTTAAAGTGGCTGTGATTGTTAAAAAAAAAAAAAAAAAAGTGGCTGTGATTGTTATTACTTTTAAGAATACAATATTCTTTAAAGCTGCAGAGTAGAAATCATGGAGGGAAAATGAGAACATTGAACTTCATTAGATATTTTTTTACACTTTAACTTACATGTGGAGTATGTGAAGGGGCATCTTTATCTTGCCTGTGCAGAGGCCTTGTCCATGTTTTAATCTGGTCCTGACAGATAACTTTAGCTCCTGCAAATGAGATGTTCTGATAGCCTCCAACTCATCTCAGTTGAGTTACTAGTGTTATAAATGCACTCTAAGCATAATTCTTGGCTTTATTCCACACTCCAGAATGAATGGAATCAAATAAATGACTGAAGCTGGATCTGGACTGAGACATGCGACAGGAAATGGCCATTCAACAAATATTGACATATTGATTGAGCACATAAAGGGTCCCAAGTTCTTTGTATTTATTCTGTTTTCATCCAAACAATTACTCCATAATACAGTCATTTTTTAAATTTATCTTTAACTGGAGTATAATTGCTTTACAATATTGTGTTGGTTTCTTCCATATATTAACATAAATCAGCCATAGGTATACATATGTCCCCTCCCTCTTGAACCTCCCTCCCACCTCCCACCTCATCCCACCCCCCTAGGTTGTCACAGAGCACCAGTCTGAGCTCCCTGAGTCACATAGCAAATTCCCACTGGCTATCTATTTTACACATGGTAAAGTAGGGCCAAAGTAAGGGAGTGATTTCTTCGAGTTTACAAAACTGGTAAGTATGGAACCAAGATTTGAACTTGGGCTTTTCTGACTCTAAATCCTGTCTTCTTTCCATTGAACTAACCTGCCTCCTGAGGGTCTGTGCAACCAAATACCAAAGAACAAAATTAAGAGGTTATGAAATGAGATCCAAGGTACAGGCTGAGATGTGAAGGAATAGAAAAGCAAGAGTCAAAACCAAATCTAGGTGACAAACAGATATTTAGCCCCTACTATGTGCCAAGCCGTGGAATAGAAGAGAGGTCGGGATACATGTCTAGATATGATGGAAAAGGGGAAGTAGGTCAAGAATCAATAGTGACTCCAAGACATTCTGCGATCTCAAAGGAGGGGCTTTTTATATGTTCCTTGGTGTGGGGCCAGAACAGGGAGTAGGTGTGGCTGGGACTTGGGGATAAACAGGCACACCTGGGCAATAGGAATGCACTTGGCTGGGTGGGGTTGGTGAAAACAAACTTATTGGTAAGCTTGCCTTTTCACAGCTGGGTGAGATTTCCCATACTTTATACTTATGTGCATCTGAGGGCAAATTCTAGCTATCCAACTCTTAATTAACTGACAGACATTCTCTCCTTAATCATCATCCAAATATTTCCATATTTTATATACTGGTAGAATTTACTTTTATCTTGAATTTTAGTAACCAGAGTGTATTGGGGACTATTAAATCTCTAATAGTGTTGCCATAGCTGAGATCCCCCTGGAAAGAATATTGCTCAATTAGCATTTATTCTGTTCTCATTCCAAAAAGCTGGGCTATTGTTCCCTGAGTTGTCATCTGGGTGTAGCTGTTATCTTTGATATCTGTCACTTGGAGGGTAAATATTGTTATTACGGTTGTTGGCCCAGATGATACCACATAGTTTCAGCTGTATGATTCATCTTGCAGAAAAGAATGTAAGTTCTTTCAGTGTATCGACTCTAACCTGCCAGTCTTCATAATGGCCTGCATATTTTTGACCAGGTCTTCTCATACTTGGGCTTCCCTGGTGGCTCAGAGGTTAAAGTATCTGCCTGCAATGTGGGAAACCTGGGTTCGATCCCCGGGTCAGGAAGATCCTCTGGAGAAGGAAATGGCAACCCACTCCAGTATTCTTGCCTGGAGAATCCCATGGATGGAGGAGCCTGGTGGGCTATCAGGGGTCGCAAACAGTTGGAGGCAACCAAGCGACTTCACTTTTACTTTCATTTTCTCATACTTATCAGTGCTACCGAAACAATGTAGCAGATATCTGTATCTAGCCAAATCTAAAGAAAAACAATGTTAGTGCTGAGACATAGTTTCAATTTGGGTGTACCAAGAGCCCATTTAGTTTCATTTATAGCCCAAAGTTGGATATATAACCCAAAGCAAGTTGGAAAAATCCTGGAAGGTCAATCCATGCAAAAGAATTTCCTGAGACAGAAAAATCAATGCCATACCCCTCCCTACCCCCTTTCTCTGAGTGCACAGACAAAGGAAACTACCCTACAGGCTACTGGGCAAAGGTCAAAAGGTACTTGGATCAGTTTAATGCTACTGACCCCAGGAAAGTACACATAAACTCATTTTACCAAATATGGTTGTGTCTCAAAAGCATTGGACTCATTTTTTCTAAATGTATTTTTCTGTATTTAAACATAATTTGGAGTTAGCCTGTAAAAATAAAGGTACTGTGAATATTGTCTGCTTGACTTAGGACCAGCTCTATTGTGAAATAGCTAGAAAGCTCTGAAGCTGGAGTCAGAAAGAATCTTAGGTTCAAATTCTGACTCAACTATTTAATTCTGTATTACTTTAGGCAAGTTACACAACTTCCCTAAATCTCTTCATCTAAAATATAGGGATAATAAATTTTACTTTAGCAAATCGTTAGTTTGAATCCAATGAGATGATGCAAATGAGTACTCATAACAGTGAGTGACTCTGAAGAAGCTAAAAAGTGGCTATTTAGATTTAAAAAGCAATAGACTCAGTCACGGGTCAGGAAGTGAATGTACTTAACATGTAGAGTGACCATTTGATTATTGAGAAAAAAATTGGAGGTTTGGATATTTTGAAAATTCCATGTAAGATATACAGCAGAAAGTGAAAGGCCCTCAGTCGTCTCCGACTCTTTGCAACCCCATGGACTATACAGTCCATGGAATTCTCCAAATATTCCAAATACGGGGTCATTGGTATTTGGAGAAATACAGCAACCACCCTCCAAATACCAACGATCCCCGTATCTAAATTCGCAGCTTTGACCTCTCCTCCAAGCTTTAGACTCTGATATCCAGCTCCCCACAGGTCTACTACATCTCAACATGTCCAAAACTGAACTCAGCATCTTACCCTTCAAAACCATTGTTATTTCCTAGCTCGGTGGAGTGTGCCTGTAATTCACTCAGTCACAAAATTCAGAAATTTGAATGTCGTCCTAGAATCCTCCATCTCTCATGTTCCACCCTAAACATCTGAATCAAGGGCAGTAGAACTCTGTTTCTTAAACCTGGCAGAGCTTCAGAACTAGGGTACTTTGGGAAAATATCAAGTCCTGCCCCAGAGGTTCTAACAGGAGACAGGGATGAAGAGCATCCCCATGGAAAAGAAATGCAAAAAGGCAAAATGGCTGTCTGAGGAGGCCTTACAAATAGCTGTGAAAAGAAGAGAGGTGAAAAGCAAAGGATAAAAGGAAAGATATAAGCATCCGAATGCAGAGTTCCAAAGAATAGCAAGGAGAGATAAGAAAGCCTTCTTCAGTAATCAATGCAAAGAAATAGAGGCAAACAACAGAATGGGAAAGACTAGAGATCTCTTCAAGAAAATTAGAGATACCAAGGGAACATTTCATGCAAAGATGGGCTCGATAAAGGACAGAAATGGTATGAACCTAACAGAAGCAGAAGATATTAAGAAAAGGTGGCAAGAATACACAGAAGAACTATACAAAAAAGTTCTTCATGACCCAGATAATCATGATGATGTGATCACTAATCTAGAGCCAGACATCTTGGAATGTGAAGTCAAGTGGGCCTTAGAAAGCATCACTATGAACAAAGCTAGTGGAGGTGATGGAATTCCAGTTGAGCTGTTTCAAATCCTGAAAGATGATGCTGTGAAAGTGCTGCACTCAATATGCCAACAAATTTGGAAAACTCAGCAGTGGCCACAGGACTGGAAAAGGTCAGTTTTCATTCCAATCCCAAAGAAAGGAAATGCCAAAGAATGCTCAAACTACTGCACAATTGCACTCATCTCACATGCTAGTAAAGTAATGCTCAAAATTCTCCAAGCCAGGCTTCAGCAATATGTGAACCATGAATTTCCAGATGTACAAGCTGGTTTTAGAAAAGGCAGAGGAACCAGGGATAAAATTGCCAACATCCACTGGATCATGGTAAAAGCAAGAGTCCCAGAAAAAAATCTATTTCTGCTTTATTGACTATGCCAAAGCCTTTGACTATGTGGATCACCAGAAACTGTGGAAAATTCTGAAAGAGATGGGAATACCAGACCACCTGACCTGCCTCTTGAGAAATCTGTATGCAGGTCAGGAAGCAACAGTTAGAACTGGACATGGAACAACAGACTGGTTCCAAACAGGAAAAGGAGTACATCAAGGCTGTATATTGTCACCCTGCTTATTTAACTTCTATGCAGAGTACATCATGAGAAACACTGGACTGGAAGAAACACAAGCTGGAACAAGATTGCTGGGAGAAACATCAATAACCTCAGATATGCAGATGACACCACCCTTATGGCAGAAAGTGAAGAGGAACTAAAAAGCCTCTTGATGAAAGTGAAAGAGGAGAGTGAAAAAGTTGGCTTACAGCTCAACATTCAGAAAACGAAGATCATGACATCTGGTCCCATCACTTCATGGGAAATAGATGGGGAAACAGTGGAAACAGTGTCAGACTTTATTTTTGGGGGCTCCAAAATCACTGCAGATGGTGATTGCAGCCATGAAATTAAAAGATGCTTACTCCTTGGAAGAAAAGTTATGACCAACCTAGATAGTATATTCAAAAGCAGAGACATTACTTTGCCAACTGAGGTCCGTCTAGTCAAGGCTATGGTTTTTCCTGTGGTCATGTATGGATGTGAGAGTTGGACTGTCAAGAAAGCTGAGTGCTGAAGAATTCATGCTTTTGAACTGTGGTGTTGGAGAAGACTCTTGAGAGTCCCTTGGACTGCAAGGAGATCCAACCAGTCCATTCTGAAGGAAATCAGCCCTGGGATTTCTTTGGAAGGAATGATGCTAAAGCTGAAGCTCCAGTACTTTGGCCACCTCATGCGAAGAGTTGACTCATTGGAAAAGACTCTGATGCTGGGAGGGACTGGGGGCAGGAGGAGAAGGGGACGACCGAGGATGAGATGGCTGGATGGCATCACTGACTCGATGCACGTGAGTCTGAGTGAACTCCGTGAGTTGGTGATGAACAGGGAGGCCGGGTGTGCCGCGATTCATGGGGTCGCAAAGAGTGGGACACGACCGAGCGACTGAACTGAACTGAACTGAACTGAGGTACATATACTGTGGGAATCTACTTTCAAAAATAAATATGTTGAACTTCCACAAAGAACTGATACTCTTCCAGAGCTGGAAGCCACTGTTGTAGCACACAGTCTTACGAGATTATGTATATGTATCTTCATCTCCACTCCTGTGGCAGCTCCTTTACTCTATACCCTCACGTCTCTCTTTTTAAACATAATTCTATGTACTATCTTTTTATTTTTGGCTATGCCGTCTTCACTGCTGTAGGGGCTTTCCTCTCGTTGTGGTGAGTGCGGGCTACTCTTTTATGTGGAGCATGGGCTCTAGGGCACAGAGTCTCAGCAGTTGCAGCTCCCAGACTCTAGAACACAGACTCAGTAGTTGTGGCACCTGGGCTTAGTTGCTCCGTGGCATGTAGGATCTTTCTGGATCAGGGATCAAACCCATGTTTCCTGCATTGGTAGGCAGATTTTTTTTTTTCACCATGGAGCCCCCAGGGAAGCCCTTCATCTCTCTCTTGAATCCAGAAGTCACTGAATTGGTGGTCACTCTGCTTCTAGTTCCCCAGCCACCATCCCACTTCGTCTGTCTTTCCAGTGCTGCCAGATCTATGTGAACCTAAGCTTTAGAGGAAAACACATCTAAATTCAAATCCCTGCTTTGCTAATTACATGTCTATAACCTTGAGCAAATTAGTTCATCTCTCTAAGATTCAATTTTCTCATGAGGAAAATGAAGATAATACTAATACCTATTAAATGAGATTTGGATGGATGAAATTTATAAATCTCTTAATATAGATACAGGGACTGGAAGATAGCAAGCTATTAGAATTATTTAGCTAATATAATTCTTTTTGCTATTATGGCACAAATCTATGTAATTCCTGTTTCATTTTCTCCTCTGGCTCCTAGTTTCCTTTTCAGCAAATAAATCCCAAGTTAGGCTTTCTTCATCCCAATTGCCTTTCTCCTACCTGGACCTCTGGGCTTCCCTGATAGCTCAGTTGTTAAAGAATCTGCCTGCAATGCAGGAGACCCCGGATTGGTTTCTGGGTCGCAAAGATCCTCTGGAGAAGGGAAAGGCTACCCACTCCAGTATTCTGGGCTGGAGAATTCCATGGACTGTATAGGCCATGGGGTTGCAAAGAGTCGGACACAACTGAGCAATTTTCAAGTCACTTCACTTGCCTGGACCTCTAGTAATCACCAGTCATGAACATCCTCTGATGTGGCATTTGTTCTTCCACATTTCTTCCCAGGACTCATACCTGAGGCCTGCACAGATTATACAGCTCAGCCAAGTGGGAATTTGTGTGATTTGGTTCATCCACTGCCCAGGTCTGACTTACCTAACTACCAGCTAACCAGAGGGTATCTTGACACTAAATAAGCTAATAAACACAATTCTCTATATGTCTTGTATAGGCCCAATTTACCACACATAAAGGGCATACAGTACATAATTATACTCTCCTCTCTAAACATAAAGTTCTGAGTGTTCTTGCCTTAAGCAATACCTAAAGCTTAAGCTCAGATAGAAGAAAAGAAAAGTAGAAGCTCGGGTAAGCTCAGGCAGAAATAAAGGGAAACAGTCTGGAGAGAGTTCATTTTCTGGAGGTGGGCTAGTTAGGTGGTCAGATCAGCTTTGTTACGGTTGTTGAGTCACTCAGTTATGTCAGACTCTTTGCACCCCAGGCTTCCCTGTCCTTCATCATCTCCTGTAGTTTGCCCAAACTCATGTTCATTGAGTTGGTGATGCCATCCAACCATTTCTCCTCTGTTGCACCCTTCTCCTCCTGCCTTCAATCTTTCCCAGCATTAGGGTCTTTTCCAATGAGTCTGCTGTTTGCATCAGGTGGCCAAAGTATCAGAGCTTCAGCTTCAGCTTCAGCATCAGTCCTTCCAATGAATATTCAGGATTGATTTCCTTTAGAATTTTCTGGTTTGATCTCCTTGCTGTCCAAGGGGTCCTCAATAGTCTTCTCCAGCATCACAGTTTGAAAGCATACCAATATTCTTTATCAGGGAGTGAAACATCCTAATTCCAGAAACTGTGCCTGGGGATATTTGAAGGACTAGGGAGGCAGAGTGAAGCCCTTGAGAAAAGAGATTAGCAAGACACAGCAACAACTATTATGATGATGGTGCTTGCTAACTTTTATTGAGTTTTCATTTTAGACCAGGTGCTATGTTAATTCTTTTACAAACATTTCCTCTAATTGCTATGTTAATTATTTTACAAGCATTTCCTCTAATTGCTTCATCAACCCTTCAAGAGGTTAGGTACCAGATGGAAAAACTGAGTCTCAGGGGGTTAAGAGACTTGCCCAAGATTACAGGGCCGGTGAACAAACCCACTCCCCCCCAGTTCCCCCCAACTCAATTCCCCCGCAAAAGACTAACTGTTAAGTGCACTTAAAGCAGGGATTTCAGCTCACTGAGCACATGTCCCAGGGGCTCTCTTGAATCAATTTGCATACTTCACTCAGAAGAGCAATTAGTTCCTGTTTCTTTCATCCCCAGAATCCCTTCCTCTTAGTCCAGCCAGACAGGTCTGAGCCCGCTGGTTGTAAGTGAGGCTGGAGCAGAGAGTGACCTGGGTGATTCAAGTGCCACTAGGTGGACAATATAGTTGTAGACACTGACCTAGACAACACTATGCTCTTAAATCACACAAGAATTCTATGATAAATCCACTAGACTCTGCCCATCACAGAAAAGTAAATAGCCTCCCTAAGAATTAATTTTGAGGAATTAATTCAAAATAGTCAAGACATGAGGCCTCAGTAGTTATAATACCAAAAAAAAGCCTAACATCATAGGAATGAATAAGTAATTTTTGGCTCAAACTTACAAAAGCAGTCATTAAAACTCACATGACAAATTGTGCCTGCCAACTTTGAAACAACAGAAAATAGACTTTGATAAGCTAAAATTTCAAAAGGAGTCAAAATTGTATCTACCATATGGACATAATTATGTTTTTGTTAAAAGCATAGAGGATAACTCTGAAAGAATACACCACATTATGAATGGGTGGTGGAAGCAGAAATCATACTGTTTATTTTTCATAAGTGACATCTTACAGTATTTTTAATGAGCATAGTTATTATTTCTCAATGAAAAAAAAAAGCTTTATTTTTTTAAAAAATAAAAAGAACTAGTCTCCTAGTGAGTCCTAGTACATTTTGAAATTGTTTCTGAGTCTAACTCAGCCCACCTCTTATTTTCTTCATTATGCACCCATGATCCCATGACCCAACAGCCTGGTGGCCTGTGGTAATCAGAGCTGTTAAGTAACTTCCCTGAAATTTTAAGGCTTTTGACATTTTCTCCACTACCTTATAAAGAATGTTCAACAGGTTTTTGGCTTCATAACCTACCAGAAATCCATTCTTCCTCCCAGCTGTCCATTTTATTAGAATGATGTGTTGAAACACAGGACCACACAAGCAAGGGCTGGTTTTAATTGTTAAACATTCCCCATTGTGTCTGGTTTCTCTCTGCTGCCTGATGGGCTCCACTAAAACTCCTGTAACTTGTGTTCCTGAGGGAGTCCCAGCACAAATAAGACTGCCCCCTGCCCCATGCCAACAGTGCATCCTGAGCAAATGTCATGCCACAAGCCATGTCACAAGCTTGCATCAGCTAATGATATTCCAGAACCCTTCCCTAAGAAGAAAGTGGATGCCAGGTGATCACAGTGAACACAAAACTATCAAAATACTGTCTTCCAGCGATTGGTACATTTGCAAGTTCTGTTCCAAATACGTTGGCAGCCATTTTACTCCAGGAAGCCAGGGAGGGGAAAGTCTGTTCTTGCATCATTACCAGCAGCCTGGGGAAAACCCAGTCCTTTCATACACAAACCCAGCTGGCTGCATTTGACTGCACAGAGCCTACCTGAGTCTCCTTACCAACCCATGCCTTTGGCAGGTACTTAACTCAGCACCCCTCTGAGATTTAGTAGAGAGCAAAAAAAATACTCCAGTGGCACCTTTCAGACATGTAAGGGTGAAACACATGTGATTTTCCACACCCTTGAAGATTCAAATTCATTTCCATAAAGCAACGTTGCTCTATATGACTCTACAGAAACCACAACAAAGGTACTGAGTGAAGGCTATCTGTATTACTAGAAAGACACTTTGTCACACAGTAGATTTTCAAAGAAGTGTGACAAGTGCAGTGCAGGGCTGGATGAATCCAAGAAGATTGAGAAAAAGGAGCTGTAACAGTGCAGGAAGGACAGGGGCATCAGGGGAAATGTAGATCTATAGATGATAAAGGAGAAAAAAAATGGAAAGAAAAGAAAACCTGGGGCAAATTTCCATTCTGCAGGAAAAAAAAAAAAAAACCACTTTTTACCTCACTTTGAGTCTACATCTGAGAGTATGAACAGCGCTGAGGAACTCAGAACCTTCTAACCCGGTAAATTCACTTTTCCACAAATTGTTTCCTCATCTACAGCAAACTTCACATCTTCTTTCAGCCTTCCTCTCTTCCCCACACAAATGAAAATAAAGAATCTCTGATATTTATGTTTTGCATTTGTCTCTTTTTAATTTCAATGAAATGAGTTAAGACTGAGGAAATCAAAAATGCCATAAAGCGAATTGAAAAAATACTCTGCAGAGACCGACAGCCACTTTGGTGTTACTGCCTCCTCAGTAAGTTTTGCATGACTGTGGCCTTGTCCAGCTCTCACCAGAGAGCCAAACAAACCCAGTAAAAATCAGCACCATTTATTAACACTTCATTTTATCAGACTATGAGAAAACCCAGAGGAAGAGTATAGATGGCTTCTTCCCTTAAGAAACTGAGACTCTCAAAATGCTGCACACATAAGCCCCAGCTAAGATTGTAAAGGATCTCAGAGCTGGTTAACAGTAAGAAAATGCATATTCATCAGATAATGAAGAAAATATGGGAGAAAGATTGGAAGAAAAATATGGAAGAAAGAAAACCCTTCAGAGACCCTAAAAGATTTTGTAGTACGAAACGTGATCCATGGGAGCTTGTTAGAAATGTAAAGTCTTGAACCTACCCCAGATCTCCTGAATCAGCGTTAGCGTTTAACGTAATCCCCAGTATAGATGTGTGTGCACTAAAGTTTGAGAGGCATTTCACTAAGATTTCTCAAGCCACTTTACACCCGCTGTTAAAAGGAGCCCAGTCTGGCACTCTGTAACAATCTAGAGGGGTAGGAGGGAGAAAATATGACTGTTTCTCGTTGTACAGCAGAAACCAACACAACATTGTAAAGCAGTTACCTTCCAATTTAAAATATTTTTTTTTTAAATTGAGCACAATATGGCTTAAAACTTTAGATGGGTAAAGTGACTGAAAGTCGCTCAGTCGTGTCCAACTCTTTGCGACCCCCATGATCTATACAGTCCATGGAATTCTCCAGACCAGAATACTGGAGTGGGTAGCCTTTTCCTTCTCCGGGGGATCTTCCCAACCCAGGGATCAAACCCAGGTCTCCCACATTGCAGGCGGATTCTTTACCAGCCGAGCCACATGGGAAGCCCAAGATGGGTAAGAAAAGGTATCGATAGTAGTGTAGAGAGAAGACCAACTGTTGGGGTTTCTAGGGGGGGTTTTGTTTTGTTTTGTTTTGTTTTCAAAAAAAAAAAAGGAGGCATTTCAGAAAGTGCAACAAAACTAATCAAACAAGTACAGGAAGAGGGAAAACAGGGGCTTCAGTTACTGATAAGCTTGATATGAGTCAAATGTCTGCGGCTACCAAAAAAGAAAAAAACTGAAAAGCAAGCAAGTACAAAAGCTAGAGGCTGCCCTACTCAACCTTACAACTGGTCACATCTTATCTTAAGTGCATTCAGTTCAAGACAGTGCAATTAAGAAACATAGAGACAAACACAAGAACACGCTCACTTGAGAAGAACCATGATAGCGAAATTAAAATAATGACCTGGGGAGGGTAAGGGGGAATTGTTGAAGGAATTAGAGTTGGTAAATTTGTTTAAGAAAAGTTTGGATGAAAAAGAAGCTCAAAAATATGGAAGAAAATCATTTGGCCTGTGGACAAGCTTTTGAGAACCATCTGTTAAGATATTTGAAGACCATTCAGGCCCCATAAATTTGTCACTTAGGACTTCTCTGGATCTTCAGAGCATCTTTTGCAAAACCCAGCAAGGCAGAGAAGCAGGTGTCATTCTCCTCAAATTACCGGAGAGCATGATCAACAATGGAGCTTGGTCTAGAGCAAGGTTTTCTGAACCTTTGTCTAAGGTACTTTCATTACCCAGCTTGCTAAGAAATTCCTACTTTGGTAATCATTACAGAAGAAAAGGAATGAAACATGACCCAAAAAGTTTATTTTGATTTTTTCTTCTACCCTGTCATCCAGATACAGTTGCCACTAGCCTCGTGTGCAGTTGTGTATCTGACACACAGATAGTGGAACTGAGGCACTGAAATTTTATTTTCTTTTAACTTAATTGAAAAACTATAATTATTTTATTTAAACCAATATTTAACTCAGTTTTGAGAAAACTTTAAGACATTTTAGATACATAAATTTAGTTTTTCAACATTATGAGATCTAAATATTATTTTCAATGACAATTTAGCATCCTAATTGATGTGGGCTGTATGTGGAAAATATGCCCCAGATATCAAATATTTACATGGAAAGAAATACAAAATATTTCAGTATTTTATATATTTTTATTCTAAAACATTTTAGATGTATATTGAGTTAAAATATATTGTTAAGATTAATTTCACTTCTTTCTTTTTACTTCTATGATGTGTTTATTAAAAACTTATAATGATCTATGTAGCTCACATTATATTTCTATTAGACACTCCTGTTCTGCGTCATTCTGAAAAAGTTTGAAAAGGAACTCAAACCTCTCTCTCCAAACTAAGGCTGCCAGTGGTTGACTTTTCTATCAAACATGCCTGACTTCATAAGGAAAGATGCAAACCCCACCGAGAAGAGCACGCTCGCCAACATTTGTTCCTCCGTCACCCCTCCAAGTATTGCAGAGGTTTGAGTCGAGTCCCTTAGGAATGCATAATTTCCTTGCTGCGAGACACTCTCAGACAATGAAATGAGACATTTCTGGAATGTATTAAATATAAGGAGAAATCCCTTCTCATTCCTGCTCCTTAATTTCAAGTGAGTGGTGATCCTTTAGATGATTCACCTCTTTTGCTATTTCCTTGTCACCCCTTGGGTTAGACTGGTCATAGAGGAGATCACCACCCTGTTCCATCCTCTGCAGGAGAATCAGTAAAAATCAAGCTGTACATACACTTGAATAATAGGAATGAAGTTACAGATAGCTCAATTCTTCCCATCTCCCCCAGACAAAGCTCAAAAGCTCACCACTGGGAGCTGTGGCTTAAGAAATAAGCTTAGATTACCTCATTCCTTTCTTCTCCACCTGGCTAACTCCTGCTCATCCCAGTAAAGATTTCTTCTTTCAGTAAACATTTCCAGTATCCCAACTGCTAAATGTCAATGTCCTTTCCTCTACCCCTGTTGTACCTTGTGACTCCTTCTTTCATATTTATCACCATTCTCTATGTCAAAGATCTCCTAGAATCTCCTGAGGTATATTTCCTCATCATCGCCTGACATTCTTAAGGTAAAGGCCAACATGCCAAGGACATCCTGACTTTTGAGAGACTCTGACTAGTTTATGGTCCTAAGAGTAAGTAAGGAGATAGCCTAGAGTATATGACGGTGCTTCCCTAACCTCAAGTAGCTACATGCCAATTTCATATTTTTTACCATACCTGAGATCTTATTAATAAACATCTTTAAATAACTCATATTTTTCATTTAGATGTATTTAAGGAAGGAACTTTACATCACTGTCATAAATGGAAAACTAATATATTTATATGCATTGATAGTATATAGCAATTAAACATTTATCCATTACCGCCTAAATTTTTCTCTTCCACCACCAGTGGTATACCCATCGCACAGAGGAATAACGGTCTAGAACGTCGTGGCAGAACAGATGGAAGTCTAAACTATGGATATGAGCTCATGAAAATTCCACAGAAAACTAATTTGGCTTAGGATATCAGCTTTTTCAGAACAAAGACTTTCTCTGAACCAAGATCCATAAGTATGAAGATCCTTTTTCTGAACTCAGAGCTGAGGACAGGATGGGCCATAGGGAAGTGCAGGAACCCAGTAAAGTCCAAGAAAAGCAAAATGGTCCCAAGAAACTCATTCTCCAATGCAGTCTACCCCCAGGCTCTAGCTCCCAGCAGTGGCATCTGGGTAAGCAGCACCCTGCGAGTGTTGGCATGGAGAAAGAGTTTAGCTGGGAGGCAGAAAGAAGCAGATAGATGTAGTCTGAAGTTTAGAGTGTACTATGCATCCCAAAGTGACCAGGCAAGCTTCTCAAGTGCTTCACTTCCTCCTCTATCAAATCCTTTTTTTTTTGGTGATAGTTTCATAATCTCCCTTAAGCCAAGTTCTGCAGATAAAATTAATTCAGCTTGACTTTTTCTTCCAAGTTCCCCTTTTTTATTTGGGGGTTACAGTTTTTACCAGCACAGTTTAGTTGTTCTGTATCCATGCACGTGAAATGGAATAAAGCTTCTCCCTTCAGAAAAATCACCTTAAAATTCTAGGACCTCAAACTTTATTACAATCCCCCAGGTACATATAATGACTTTAGGTCTAGACTACATGTAGTTTTCTGTACATGATCTTATTTCAGCCAACTCTCAAATGGGAAAAAAAAACAATTGTATTTTAAAAACTAAATAAACACGGATTTTACATGATATATCCATAGGGATTTAGGCAATTAGGATGGCAAAAAAAAAAAAAACAGCTTCTGATAGCTAAATGGGTAAGAAACAAGCAGTTTCCTTCACAGCTAATAAAACTAAGGGTGCTGCAGAGGTTATTTTGAAGGCAGATTTCCACGAACTGTCAATCACTTTCAGTTAACAGAAAATTACACCCATATATTCTTAGAAATCTCTGTTTTCTTCTTACTACACAGTGCTAGGGTGATAACGTTCCTCTTTGAGGTGGTGTATATTAAATACACGTGGCTTGACGTGAAAATGCTAGGGGATTTTTGCATACTTTCCTAGCCTAGATGCACATAATGCTCTTAGAAATATTTTGCAGAGGGAAATGTTTTATGATTTAACACATGTTCCACACAATCTTTTTGAGTAGTGGAAATATTGTTCTAAAACTTAATGGCTCTTTAGAAGAAAAGGATTATTTTCTTGGTAGAAAAAAACACACATTAACAATTGCTATATTTAACATGTATAGCTATTACCTTTTTACTCTTTTGCCTGAAATATATGACAATATTGCCTTTCTAGGACCCTTTATAAAGTATGAAGGCAATATTAGTCTAACAGAAATTAATAAGCAGAGCAAATAATATTTTAATAAACAGTAGGGCTAACACATAAATATAACTATTTTTACTATGCAAAAAAATGAATGACCTGTAATATTATTAGCTTTTAATGTTAATTGTACTAATAATAGCATGCACTTTCACAGTTACATTTTCTAGTCTCAGAGACTTTCATATTCATTATCTTCTTTCAGTTTCTATGAAGCAAGATAGCAATAGTATTCTCAGTATAACTATGAATAAGTAAAAATCTATAAAAGTAAAATGGGCTTCTCTGGTAGCTCAGATGGTAAAGGACCTGCCTAAATACTTTTCCCAAAGTAACAAAGCAAGGTAGTAATTAACTAGGACAAATTCTACCAGTTTGTCTTATGGTCAAATGAACTTATCAAACTATGGTGCATCTTCATGCTGTGCATCTACCTTGAAAATTAGACCATCTCATGCTTCTGCTGTTTTTCCTCTTTGGAACCTAATGTGTCACTTGAACACAGTCCCAAGAAAACCTCACTAATAATTACCTAGTAACATCCAGGCTATGCTATAAATGATCACTGTGTTGGGCAGTCTTTTGAGGGAAATATCATTATTCCCATTTGACTGATGACAAAACTGAGGATTAGAGAGCTCAAGTTGTGTGTGCATGGCCAGATAGGCAAGAATTAGACAAGAAATGGAATCTGGCTCTAGTAAACTACAGACCCAGCCAGCATCTTTGTCCCTCCCTAAGACTCCTCAATGAGGTCACAGAACTCCAGGGTCATCTTCCAGCCAATGGAACTGTTAAAATGGGGACAGGCTAAGAAACTGACTGAAGTTGGTCTTTATATAAGCTGGAAAATTACTTTGGTGAATCAAATGAATCATTATATTACACAAAAATTATCCAAAAGAATTCATCAAGCATTAAGTGTTCATGATATCTTGTAAAGAAAAATATTAGCAAGTTGTTGTTAACTTCACAGGCAACTACTCTGAAAAGACAGTTATCCACAGTGATCACTGTGGTGCAGATCTGCAGAAGACTACTGGTGAAAAAAAAAAAAAAAAACCCATTCTGTGTGGGCAAGAATGTGCTTTTGTGTACACATGTGTGGTTCCCAATCTGCCTGTGCTTCTTGGGACTCTGTCTGTTCCTCCTTCTGACTGCTGAACACTGTGGCATCACCTTTCCAACTGATGCACAGTGATAGGTCTTTCCTCTGTCTAATACCACTCCTATCTGGAATCACACATTTCCTGGATTAGAAGGCATTGTTTCGTACTCTGAAGCTGCTAACAATATCAGATTGCATATGAGAATACAAAAGTACGTAAGCAATACTGCTTAGAAATAATTATTCTCTTTTGCAACACCTATCCCCTAATTAGTATCTGTGAAGCTAAACCCAGTGATATCAAAACTGTTCAAAAGGAAGCTTTCCCCAGAGAATAGAGCCATATGTAACATGGATAATTAAAAATTGGGTGTATTTATGCTTAGAATCATAGAAATGAAAGAAGATTTAGATATAATTATGTCTCATGAACCACTAAGGCCCAGAGAGATAAGCCCAAGGTCACAAAGGTAATTAGTGGCAAAAGTGGGCCAAGAACCAACAATGTCAGCGTCTTGGTTGAATGCTCCCTCTAAACCAGTTATGTAGAAATGCATTTTTAAATAAACTCGGTCACACTCTCAAATATGAGGTTACTGCAAAAAAGATTTCTAAGTATATGCATATTGAGACCCTCACATGCAGACAGTTTTTAAATGCTGGGTATTCCTAATTCTGACCTAAGTGAAGAGACCTGAGTTCAAGTTTCAATTTTTAATGAGGCCCTTAACAACAAGTGACTTTGCCATCATGGGTTAGTCTCCTGAACTATAAAATGAAGATGCCAGGTTCATTAGGTAACAACTGACCAAAACAGAAAAAAAAAAGAAAAAAACAACTAACTTAAGCAAAAACTTCAAACTGGTTTGTGTCCAGGAGCAGACATGTTTCAGGTGAGTCTTAATCCAGGGGTGGAACCATGTTGCCAGGACCTAATGTTCTCCTGTCTGTCTACTAAGCCCCTTTATGTTGCTCTGCTTTCAGGCTCCGTGTGTCATAAAATGGCTACCAGAAACTCAAGGCCTATATCCTCCACGAGTCCTCTGAGTCAGGCAAAATCAACAACTGTGTTGGACAAAATGCCTTTAAGGTCCCTGGCATTTGCTCTGATTCCTGGATCTGTGAGATCCTACTAAAGTCTTACTTAGAGTATCAGGATGTAGGAACTGTCTGGAGGATCTAAGGACCTCTCTGTACCCCCACAAAGGAAGGAATTTGTTACTTTCTACTGCCATGGCCTTGATGTGACTGGTGCTTCATGGTGTGCCCCACACTTCAGCTCCTCCTAATTGTAGTTTCCTCCGTGTAGTTTATTGTCAAATGTCATTTTGCCTTTTCATACACTCTTCCCTCTGCCTGGGATGCCCTTCTTCCTTATCTGTCTGCAAAATGCTTACTCACTGAACAAAACATCGTTTTTCCTCTGAAATCTTCCCTGATTACAATACTCCCCTCAAGTGAAACTGATCACTCAGTTGTACTTTGGCCTTCCTACCTACCTAGACTGGAATATATACCATATTGTATAGTATTCATCTATGTATATGTCTTCTCTAACGGGACTTCCTTGGTAGCTCAGGGGTAAAGAATCTGCCTGCAATGCAGGAGACACAGATTCAATCCCTGGGTCAGGAAGATCCCTTGCAGAAGGAAATGGCACCCACTCCAGTATTCTTGCCTGGGAAGTCCCGTGGACAGAGGAGCCTGGCAGGCTGCAGTTCATGGGGTCACAAAAGAATCAGACACAACTGAACAACAGGTTCTCCAACTGCCGTTTGGAGATGAGCGAGCATGCCTTATTTATCTTGATGTGCTCAAGGCCAAATACAGTTCCCAAAACATAACAATCATTTGATAAATTTTGATGAATCGATAAAATCTGGTTCCTTTGAACTAAAACATTACTGACTCTCATTCTGTCACCTACAATACAATTTAAAATAATGCATCTGCCTCCCACACTTCAATCTAACTCTCTATCAATAACAAATGATTTTACAGTCTTATATGTTCATAAAGTAGAGTTAATCCTGCTTTCTAATCATTTGTAGGATAAATGTTTATTTGGTTTTCACATAATGAATGAGATTCCATCACTAAATCTGCGGCATCTGAGCACTAGAAAATGTGCTCCCTAATACCCATACAGTTATATAATCTATCTCAGTGTTACATTCATTGTCCTAGGAGTTCTTTGATGCATATACTGAAGAATACTTTTTATTTTTTTTTTTTGTATTTTTTTTTATTAAATTTTAAAATCTTTAATTCTTACATGTGTTCCCAAACATGAAACCCCCTCCCACCTCCCTCCCCATAACATCTCTGTGGGTGATCCCCATGCACCAGCCCCAATCATGCTGTATCCTGCGTCAGACATAGACTGGCGATTCAATTCTTACATGATAGTATACATGATAGAATGCCATTCTCCCAAATCATCCCGCCCTCTCCCTCTCTCTCTGAGTCCAAAAGTCCATTATACACAGCTGTGTCTTTTTTCCTGTCTTGCATACAGGGTCGTCATTGCCATCTTTCTAAATTCCATATATATGTGTTAGTATACTGTATTGGTGTTTTTCTTTCTGGCTTACTTCACTCTGTATAATCGGCTCCAGTTTCATCCATCTCATCAGAACTGATTCAAATGAATTCTTTTTAACGGCTGAGTAATACTCCATCGTGTATATGTACCAAAGCTTCCTTATCCATTCATCTGCTGATGGACATCTAGGTTGTTTCCATGTCCTGGCTATTATAAACAGTGCTGCGATGAACATTGGGGTACATGTGTCTCTTTCAATTCTGGTTTCCTCGGTGTGTATACCCAGCAGTGGGATTGCTGGGTCATAAGGTAGTTCTATTTGCAATTTTTTAAGGAATCTCCACACTGTTCTCCATAGTGGCTGTACTAGTTTGCATTCCCACCAACAGTGTAGGAGGGTTCCCTTTTCTCCACACCCTCTCCAGCATTTGTTGCTTGCAGATTTTTGGATCGCAGCCATTCTGACTGGTGTGAAGTGGTACCTCATTGTGGTTTTGATTTGCATTTCTCTGATAATGAGTGATGTTGAGCATCTTTTCATGTGTTTGTTAGCCATCCGTATGTCTTCTTTGGAGAAATGTCTATTTAGTTCTTTGGCCCATTTTTTGATTGGGTCGTTTATTTTTCTGGAATTGAGCTGCATAAGTTGCTTGTATATTTTTGAGATTAGTTGTTTGTCAGTTGCTTCATTTGCTATTATTTTCTCCCATTCAGAAGGCTGTCTTTTCACCTTGCTTATAGTTTCCTTTGTTGTGCAGAAGCTTTTAATTTTAATTAGATCCCATTTGTTTATTTTTGCTTTTATTTCCAGAATTCTGGGAGGTGGATCATAGAGGATCCTGCTGTGATTTATGTCTGAGAGTGTTTTGCCTATATTCTCCTCTAGGAGTTTTATAGTTTCTGGTCTTACATTTAGATCTTTAATCCATTTTGAGTTTATTTTTGTGTGCGGTGTTAGAAAGTGATCTAGTTTCATTCTTTTACAAGTGGTTGACCAGTTTTCCCAGCACCACTTGTTAAAGAGATTGTCTTTACTCCATTGTATATTCTTGCCTCCTTTGTCAAAGATAAGGTGTCCATATGTGTGTGGATTTATCTCTGGGCTTTCTATTTTGTTCCATTGATCTATATGTCTGTCTTTGTGCCAGTACCATACTGTTTTGATGACTGTGGCTTTGTAGTAGAGCCTGAAGTCAGGCAAGTTGATTCCTCCAGTTCCATTCTTCTTTCTCAAGATTGCTTTGGCTATTCGAGGTTTTTTGTATTTCCATACAAATCTTGAAATTATTTGTTCTAGTTCTGTGAAAAATATGGCTGGTAGCTTGATAGGGATTGCGTTGAATTTGTAAATTGCTTTGGGTAGTATACTCATTTTCACTATATTGATTCTTCCAATCCATGAACATGGTATATTTCTCCATCTATTAGTGTCCTCTTTGATTTCTTTCATCAGTGTTTTATAGTTTTCTATATATAGGTCTTTAGTTTCTTTGGGTAGATATATTCCTAAGTATTTTATTCTTTTTGTTGCAATGGTGAATGGAATTGTTTCCTTAATTTCTTTTTCTACTTTCTCATTATTAGTGTATAGGAATGCAAGGGATTTCTGTGTGTTGATTTTATATCCTGCAACTTTACTATATTCATTGATGAGCTCTAGTAATTTTCTGGTGGAGTCTTTAGGGTTTTCCATGTAGAGGATCATGTCATCTGCAAACAGTGAGAGTTTTACTTCTTCTTTTCCAATTTGGATTCCTTTTATTTCTTTTTCTGCTCTGATTGCTGTGGCCAAAACTTCCAGAACTATGTTGAATAGTAGCGGTGAAAGTGGACACCCTTGTCTTGTTCCTGACTTTAGGGGAAATGCTTTCAATTTTTCACCATTAAGGATAATGTTTGCTGTGGGTTTGTCATATATAGCTTTTATTATGTTGAGGTATGTTCCTTCTATTCCTGCTTTCTGGAGAGTTTTTATCATAAATGGATGTTGAATTTTGTCAAAGGCCTTCTCTGCATCTATTGAGATAATCATATGGTTTTTATTTTTCAATTTGTTAATGTGGTGAATTACATTGATTGATTTGCGGATATTGAAGAATCCTTGCATCCCTGGGATAAAGCCCACTTGGTCATGGTGTATGATCTTTTTAATATGTTGTTGGATTCTGATTGCTAGAATTTTGTTGAGGATTTTTGCATCTATGTTCATCAGTGATATTGGCCTGTAGTTTTCTTTTTTTGTGACATCTTTGTCAGGTTTTGGTATTAGGGTGATGGTGGCCTCATAGAATGAGTTTGGAAGTTTACCTTCCTCTGCAATTTTCTGGAAGAGTTTGAGTAGGATAGGTGTTAGCTCTTCTCGAAATTTTTGGTAGAATTCAGCTGTGAAGCCGTCTGGACCTGGGCTTTTGTTTGCTGGAAGATTTCTGATTACAGTTTCAATTTCCGTGCTGGTGATGGGTCTGTTAAGATTTTCTATTTCTTCCTGGTTCAGTTTTGGAAAATTGTACTTTTCTAAGAATTTGTCCATTTCTTCCACATTGTCCATTTTATTGGCATACAACTGCTGATAGTAGTCTCTTATGATCTTTTGTATTTCTGTGTCGTCTGTTGTGATCTCTCCATTTTCATTTCTAATTTTATTGATTTGATTTTTCTCTCTTTGCTTCTTGATGAGTCTGGCTAGTGGTTTGTCAATTTTATTTATCCTTTCAAAGAACCAGCTTTTGGCCTTGTTGATTTCAATAATTACCTTAAACGTAAATGGGTTGAATGCCCCAACCAAAAGGCAAAGACTGGCCGAATGGATACAAAAACAAGACCCCTCTATATGTTGCTTACAAGAGACCCACCTCAAAACAAGGGACACATATAGACTGAAAGTGAAGGGCTGGAATAAGATATACCACGCAAATAGAGACCAAAAGAAAGCAGGAGTGGCAATACTCATATCTGATAAAATAGACTTTAAAACAAAGGCTGTGAAAAGAGACAAAGAAGGCCACTACATAATGATCAAAGGATCAATCCAAGAAGAAGATATAACAATTATAAATATATATGCACCCAATATAGGAGCACCGCAATATGTAAGACAAATGCTAACAAGTATGAAAGGGGAAATCAACAATAACACAATAATAGTGGGAGACTTTAATACCCCACTCACACCTATGGACAGATCAACTAAACAGAAAATTAACAAAGAAACGCAAACTTTAAATGATACATTAGATCAATTAGACCTAATTGATATCTATAGGACATTTCACCCCAAAACAATGAATTTCACCTTTTTTTCAAGTGCTCATGGAACCTTCTCCAGGATAGATCACATCCTGGGCCATAAATCTAAACTTGATAAATTCAAAAAAATCGAAATCATTCCAAGCATCTTTTCTGACCATAATGCATTAAGATTAGATCTCAATTACAGGAGAAAAACTACTAAAAATTCCAACATATGGAGGTTGAACAACACACTTCTGAATAACCAACAAATCACAGAAGAAATCAAAAAAGAAATCAAAATATGCATAGAAACTAATGAAAATGAAAACACAACAACCCAAAACCTGTGGGACACTATAAAAGCAGTGCTAAGAGGAAAGTTCATAGCAATACAGGCATACCTCAAGAAACAAGAAAAAAGTCAAATAAATAACCTAACTCTACAACTAAAGCAACTAGAAAAGGAAGAATTGGAGAACCCCAGAGTTAGTAGAAGGAAAGAAATCTTAAAAATTAGGGCAGAAATAAATGCTAAAGAAACAAAAGAGACCATAGCAAAAATCAGTGAAGAATACTTTTTAAATTATTTTATTTATTTACTTTTTTTCCAGCTGTGCTGGGTCTTGGCTGTTGTGCAGGCTTTCTCTAGTTGCAGCGAGCGGGGGCTACTCTTGTTGCAGTGGGCTGGCATCTCATTGCAGTGGCTTCTTTTGTTGCAGAGCAAGGGCCCTAGAGCACACAGGCTTCAGTAGTTGTGGCGCACATGCTCAGTAGTTAGGGTGCACAGGCTTAGCTGCTCTGCACCATGTGGAATCCTCCTGGACCAGGGATGAAACCCACGTCCCCTGCATTGGCAGGCAGATTCTCAACCACTGGACCACGAAGAAAGTCCTGGAGAATACTTTTAATGAAGTTTGTTGAGTGTACAATTTGTGTTTCCTATCAATATTGCTCAGCTACTGTGTTTAATTTGAGAAAAAATGTCTCTGTGTTTTGGGAATCTGTTAACTGATAATATTCCTACTCACCCTCCATAGCCAGAGGTCATTATGCCAGGGGACTCTAGGGTGCAAAACCTTGCTGTAGGGAGCTGCAGGACAGGGATCTGGGTGCAGGGTATTCACTCTATGTGCCACACCTATATTCCACTTCATTATTTTTATACAGGAAGAATTGAATTTTTTTAAACCTAGGAAAGGAAAGATAATGTTCAAAGAGGAAGGCAAGCCATTCCTCTTGTTTTCAGTTACAGGAATGATGACATCTACAGCTACTAGCAAGGGAGACCAAGGCCTGGGTCCCTGGCATAATTTGCAGGACTCACAGTAGCCCAGAAAAAGCTCCGCCTAATGGGTTGCATTATCGACTTGGGTGTGGCTATTACTTCTTAGAGCTCAATTATGAGGTTGACCATCAGTTTACTGCCAGCTTTGGAATTTAAGGAACTTAGTGGGAAGTATTATCTAAGCTCGATGAGGTTTCATTTACTTAACTCACTGAACATGACTTGGAAAAGCAAGCCAACAAACGAGTTCAGAAAGCATGTATGTTTACCAGAAGAGTTCACATGGTATTGCCATACTGATGTTATTGTCATTGCAAATCCACTTAGAGACCACCCACTACAGCACTGAGAAAGAGTTACACCCTCATGCTCCTGCTGTAGAAAGTCCACTTCTCGGGTTTCTTGAATGATTCATGCGCTCTCTCAAATCCAGGATTGGGATAGACTGTCCTGTCTGCCTGGAGTACACTTCTCTCACTGACATTCTGGTTCCCCAGTTTCATCTAGTCAACCTTGTTTTCCTTCAATTCGCAAGTTCTCCAGGAATACTTCTCAAGATCTCTTGGACTCAGTCATACCTCCTCATGTCTAGAGCTTTTCCTTCCCTAGAGTTCAATGCTGCCTCCTTCGGTTGAGGCATGTAAAGTCCTCAGTGGCCAGGATCCTTTCTGTCATGTTCACAGATGTGAACAAGAAAATGGGAGTGTGGAGTAGTCTTATCAAGTTTGGGGAAAATGAACAAAGTGTTCTTTTTATGTTTATACAAATGCAAAAAGGGGAATATCTGGGAAAGGAAGAGAAAATAAAAACCAAACTAATATTCCACTATATTTAAATTCCCTCTTATGTACCAGGCACTAGACTATGATGTGCATGGGGGCTACAAAGTCCAATAAATCATGATTCCTGCTCAATGAATTATAGTTGCCTTGTTTGAGTCAAAATACAAGAGGTTGATGCACCAAAAGAAAATTTGTTGGATTCCTGAAATAAGAAGAGGAAAACGAGAGAAAGACGAACTGGAAGGTGAGGGGGAAAATAGGCTTTGAACATTTTCAAATTTCATTGATTCCTTTTACCTTCTTCACCTGCAACCCAAAAAATACTCTGAATTCAGACTTGTGTTTTGTAACTGAATATGGAAATGTTAAAGCCTGTTTCTTACACTTTATAAAGACATTTGGAGACTCTTTGCTTTGTATGCTACAGTATTATTTTAAAAAAGAGCTCAATCAACAAATATTACAGAACCATTCCTATGGGGCCAGCACTGTGCTTACTGCTGTGGGCTGTATGCTTTAAAAGAGATGCTTTATCCTTCCTTCATATCTCAGCTCTCCACATCCTCCCAAGACGCATAGCTGTTTACATTTGTGCATTTATCCTTTTTCATTTTCCCTTTGAATCAGCACTCTGTAATTGCAGTAACACATTTTAGTGCTCTGTTAGGTGAGGAAGCTGAGATAGTTGCCTATATGACTCAACCAAGCTCATGTTCTCCCAAGTTTCTTTTATTTGAAATTCCACCCTCATTCTGACCACACTGCCTTGGCAGAACCACTAAGTACAAAAGATGACAATGATTAAGTCCCATCTCCTAAACAGAAGATACAGTACAGATTTTCTTCTTACAGTAAAAAAATAATACTAGTCTCCATCTGAACGTTAGAGCCCATAAAATTATGCAAAGAATGCTCACATATTAAATTTCCACAAACTTACAATAAAAGGAAGATGATCAAAAATGTGTGTATCCTTGGCAATTGGGGTTTTCTTCCAGAAGATGGCTCTGCAGAGGGCAACTGTAAAAAAAAAAAAAAAAGAAAGTCATCTCTTCCCCATGCATTGATGGATATACCTCATGGAGCCTAGAGTGATAGGATACAAAAAAAATAAATAAATAAGAATGCTGCAGGAAACCTGGATTTGATCCCTGGTTTGGGAAAATCCCCTGGAGAAGGGAATGACTACCCACTGCAGTATTCTTACCAGAATTCCATGGACAGAGGAGCCTGTCAGGCTACAGTCCGTGGGGTCGCAAAGAGTTGGACACGACTGAAAGATCAACACTCACTCGTCAGAGAAAGACGGCAGTAGGATTTATCAGCCTTCCAGGGAAGCATTTAAAGCCTAAAAAAAAAAAATATCAGTGACCGTGCAGAGAACTTCTGCATACAGGGTGTACTCCTAAGGCAGTTTCTACATGAAGTCAATAAAATGGCCCTTTTGCCCAGTATAAAGGGACAGAGTACAAACAGATGCTGAAGAAAAAAGTGTCTTCTCCTTCTATTCAATTCTCTGGAATGTTGCAAACTGTTATAAACATATAGCTTAGTTTTTTCTCCCAAGACTGACTCACATTTTACTAAAAATAATTTGTACACCTCTTAATAGTTGACCAAGTGTGTTATACTGCACTGAACAGAAAAGTGATGATAGAACAAAGCTAACGAATTACTTGGGAATTAACATCCCCTTGCCTAAAAAAATAAAGCCTATGCAACCACACGAGCTTCTTTCCCCTTCCAAGAAAATTTAACATCTAAAAAGTCAAGTACAGTCTCAGTTAAATTTCAAAGGGAGATAGGGGGTTTAATAAAGGAAGGACTTTTTCTTGGCTAGGATCATATCTGCCTCTCTCCAAGAAAGTCTGGAAGACATTGAACATTGTAAAACTGCAGTTCTCAGAATCTAGTACCACTTTCCTGTGGATGCCTTTCTATCAAATCATCAAGGAGTATCTGGAAAACTAGACTAGATTGGCATCCCCTTGCTTAGGGTGTTTCAGTCAGCTCTGTTCTACAAATGAGCCTGGAGCTGTAGGCACCCTTCAGGCTGGAGCAAAGAACTTGGTGGGTGGCCTAGAAGAGAGTCTGGGCTTTGTAATAAAAAGACGCAGTGATGGTGCATCTGGGCATGAGAAGCTGCTGAGGAAGATACTCAAAGGTCCAGGGAAAGATGCCAGTCCACATCAAGACTACATAAACACTACAGAGAATCAGCCCAGGTGCCAGGCTAACACTGTAAATAAAGTATCTTGGCTTTGTCCTTATTAGAGGGACGTCATTATCTTAAGGAGTATGTTACAGTTACATGGAAAAACATAGAGAGAAATACATCAAAGGTGTGGGGAACACTGAAACTCAGCAAACTTATTGTGATTATAGTTGTTAAAGCGCTTTCCCGCAAATTATTGTGTTGAATCTTCACAACTCCAGGGATACAGGTTTATTGTGAGGCTGGAAATGAGATGTTAAATGACAACTACCTTGCATGTGGCCACTCAGTGCATCTTGAGACCACCCCAGGGAAAAGAGGCCGGGTCCTCCATCCTGCACACAGAAGGGGGTCCGTGTTCAGATGCTTGATGACCCCAGTCCCCACACAGTGAGTTCACCCACACATGACTGGGCCAGACCCCACCTCAGACCCGACATCTTTGTTATGACTAATTCCACCTTTGGAATGTCTGTGGTCAGTTAATTCCAATTAAGGCTTCCGTCCCTATAACCCTCATATGCCAAAAGGAAGTCAGTTTCCCTCCCCTGTTCTTAACCCCTTGCATGCTCTGTACCACTTCTCTCTGGCTTCTCTCCTCAAACCCTCTTCTCAAACCCTCTGGAATCTTCTTCCTTTATGTAAAAGAAAAAGAACCAACAAACACAGCATCTCCCCACATTAAACTGTACATTTCACCTACCATAGAACTAAGGATAGGGGTGACAATTTATTAACCCATTAATGCCACTTTAGAACCACCACAGCTCCATCCTGGCATCTTTGACATCTGACAATACTACTATGTACACTTACATGTTTCTATCATCTACTGACCTCTGGTCACATGCTTTAAGACAGAACACTCCTCTCCTCAAACCCAACTTCTGCCATTTTTCTAGAAAACTTCAGTGTCTTTGGGAGCAATCCACCTAGTACCTTCAATCTGTTGTTCCTTGGCCTCAATTCATTGAGTCCTCCGGCTCCTGGGTCTTCATTTCATCAGAGTCCATGAGCATTCCCCTAAAAGGACACTAAGTAGTTGGCTATATGAACTACTCACCACCAGCACCTTCAGATAGATGTCTCTTCTTATACTGCATTTACCTGGCAAATTCCAAAACACAGGATCAATGCCATCTTGGTACCTAGAAGGTTGAACACTCCTAAGTAAAATGTTAAGCCATTCAGATTATTGTCATAATAAACATATGGTCTCTGATCTTAAATCCTTAATTCATCTCAATCTTTTCACTTGATTAAATTTCCTCCCTACTATCCTATACATCTCTATTGAGGCTATAATCTTTTTCTTCACTGCCCTCCCCCCAAAAAAGATGTCTAGAGACAGAAGAGGAAAAGGAGGGGATATGGTGACATAAAAGCTAACTTTTGAGGGAAGAGTCCTCTACTCTCTATAGAGTATTTCTTTCTTTCTTAAATAAAGAAATCCTCAGGGCTCACCCTGAGCTCTCTTCTCTGCTCATTTTGAGAAGTATCTCTCACCTACTTCTACAGCTTCAATTATCTTCTTTATGCAAAGGACTTTGAAACCTCTATTATCAGTCCAGGTCACACGCCTATGTATCATTAAAGCTTAAACTCAACATTTCAACTTATACATCTAGAGAATATCTCAAATCCTTATGTTGAAATTGATCTCTGTCTCTGTCACACACACACACACACACACACACACAAATTGCTTCTCTTATCTCCTCCTCACCAAAATGCATCACCACCCATTTGGCAAGACAGAAACCTGGTAGACATCCTTGCCTCTTGCCTCTTGCCTCTTGCCTCTGCCTCACCCAAGTCATCAACAACTGCTACTAATATTATCTCCTGGCTTTTTCTCAAATTCAGCCACTTTTCCCTGTTCAAATAATGAACAATAGCCCTGTTCAAACAAGGAAACTAAAGCTGAGAGAGGTTAAGACATTGTACAATGCCACACAACTAGAAAGTGACCAAGCCTACTCATCTGCCTCCAAAGCCCATGATAGAAATGGGAGAATTTTGGAGGGGGCTCTCAGAGCCAAAGAAGCACAAATTAGACTGTCCCAACTGCAGAGTGGCCCAAAACCAAGGGAAAAGAGGCACTGGGGGTAACCAGTCTTCCAAGGAAGCATTTAAAGCCTCAAACAAAATCAGTCAATCAAAGAACTTCTGTGTGCAGGGGTTTCTCCTGAGGCAGTTTCTACATGAAGCTAAAAAATGGCCCTTGTACCTAGAATGAAGACATAGCGGGTACAAACAGATGCTGGATAGATGGAGAAAGTATCATAGAATGTGGCCATTGATGGGTGTATGTCATGAGTGAGTGAATACTCTTTAAGGCACCGAGATTTTGAGGTTGTTTGTTACCATAGCATAACCTGGTTTATCCTGAGTCAATCTCGTTTTGTTTTCATTAAGGCTTCTGTGGTACTCTCACTGTCAAGTACAGAAAGAAAGATCGAAATGGCTGCAATGAATGTTCTTCCTCTGAAAAACTTTTCTAAGAATTCATTTAATCCTCTCATTAGGTTCATGTTTCTCCCTGGTTTCTCCCTTTACAGTTTTGAAGTCAGTGAAGTTGTCCATTAGAGAGACTGAGAAGAGATGAACGTTAGAGGAAAAAAATTAATGAATGGCAATTTTTCAGCATCCACAAAGTGAAATTACCTTGGAAATTATGTAAAAATATACCATGAGGCCTACGGAAAAGCGATGTAAAAAGGTCTTTTTTATTATATTGTATCATCTTTCTAGAGCTAATCTTTATATCTTACTGACTGTGGCAGACAAAATATTCTTTGCACGGGAAGATTCAGTGGTTGCAAATTTTAAATTATTTTTGGTTAAAAACATGGGTTTTGGAGTCTGGCAGAAATAAGCCTGTATCCAGTTTCTCTGCCACTTTCCAGCTGTGGAACTTTGGGCAGGTCTAAGACAAGAACAGTAATAGTATCCATCCCAGTATCACTGTGAGGGCTAGACCATCAATGAATCTACAGTGCTTTCTGTAGTGCCCACAGGTCTTAATAGGTGCTAATTATTAATAGTATTATTAATACTATTGTTGTAATTATTATTTTTATTTTTACTATGAAACAAATTTTTAAAAAGGACATATAGTTCTGTAATCCACATCAGCTAGGTCTGAAGGGTAGGAAAATGTGAAGCCCTTTAAAGAAGTTGGGAAAAATAAATTCTAATGCATGTGCAAACTTAAGAATACATGGGTCTTCTGGGTAATTTAGGAGCTAATTTCTAGAAAGGAATCAAGAGACAATCTCTATAAAAGTAATATTTTAATTTAATGCTTATTTTTATCAAGATAATTCATGTATATTTTGAGTCAAATCTTACTAACATAAAACATGACAAAAAACAACAGACACTTGTTTGGTGTGGGGTAGAAGTGGACTCAAAATACTTGTTAATATATGGTGAGAGTGAGATAAAAGGCTGTCTCTAGAATAAGTCTTTGTTTAGGGACGGGGAGGAACTAAGCAACTAGGTGGATGGCAGGCCCATTAACTAAGATGGGGAAGACTAGTAGACGAGCAGGATTTCCACAGAGGGGGCAGGCAAAGAACCAAGAGACCTGATATTTAGCCTCAAAAGTGAAGATGCTGAATAGACAATTTGATATACAGCCTAGAGGTCAGGGCATAGATCATGGGGAAAGTTAATCAATTGCAGGTTACTGGTATGTAGATGTTAATACTTAAATGATAGCAAGCTAGGTGAAGACCCGGGTTTGATCCCTGGGTTTGGAAAATCCCCTTCTCCCACCTGGAGAAGGGAATGAATACCCACTCTCGTATTCTTGCCTGAAGAATTCCATGGACAGAGGAACCTAGCTAGCTACAGTCCATGGGGTTGCAAAGAGTCAGACACGACTGAGTGACAACACTTTCAATATTACTAACCCAGACTAAAAATGCTACAAAAAACTGATGCTGCAACCTTTCAACGTGTAGAGCTCAGGCTGAGGAAGGACAGCCAGGAAGGGTAACTGAGAAGCAATGGCTGGTAAGATTGTCAAAGAGTCAGGGGGCACTGTGACTCTGGAGCAAACAAGAGCTCAAGGAGGAGGGCCTAAAATACCCAATCAAAAAATGGGCCAAAGAACTAAACAGACATTTCTCCAAAGAAGACATACAGATGGCTAAAAAACACATGAAAAGATGCTCAACATCACTCATTATCAGAGAAATGCAAATCAAAACCACAATGAGGTACTATCTCACACTGGTCAGAATGGCTGCTATCCAAAAGTCTACAAACAGTAAATGCTAGAGAGGGTATGGAGAATAGGGAACCCTCTTACACTGTTGGTGGGAATGCAAACTAGTACAGCCACTATGGAGAACAGTGTGAAGACTCCTTAAAAAACTGGAAATAGAACTGCCATACGATCCAGCAATCCCACTGCTGGGCATACACACTGAGGAAACCAGAATTGAAAGAGACACGTGTACCCCAATGTTCATCGCAACACTGTTTACAATAGGCAGGACATGGATGCAACCTAGATGTCCATTGGCAGTTGAATGGATAAGAAAGCTGTGGTACATATACACAATGGAATATTACTCAGCTATTAAAAAGAATGCATTTGAGTCAGTTCTAATGAGGTGGATGAAACTAGAGCCTATTATACAGAGCAAAGTAAGTCAGAAAGAAAAACACCAATACAGTATATTAACACATATATATGGAATTTAGAAAGATGGTAACGACGACCCTATATGCAAGACAGCAAAAGAGACACAGATATAAAGAACAGACTTTTGGACTCTGTGGGAGAAGGTGAGGGTGGGATGACTTGAGAGAATAGCACTGAAACATTTATATTACCATATGTGAAACAGACGACCAGTCTAAGTTCGATGCATGAAACAGGGCACTCAAAGCCGCGCACTGGGACAACCCAAAGGGAGGGGATGGGGAGGGAGGTGGGAGGGAAACTTGGGATGGAGCGGACACAGGTACACCCGTGGCTGATTCATGTCAATGTATGGCAAAAACCACTACAATATTGTAAAGTAATTAGCCTATAATTAAAATAAATTAATTAATTTTTTTAAAAAAAGGAGGAGGGCATGGACAGCTGCGTGCACACAGCTCAGAAATCACACTATAATCCTAGCCACCCTTTATTTCCCTGCTTCTGCCCTTAATGGACCACTGTGCTTTTTCTATTATTCTTCTCTTGCATTAGAATGGCTCTTCACCTGCCAAAATCCTACCTGTCTTTTGTGACCCAGTAAGAATGCCATCACCTTGGTAATGCATTTCCTATCTCCACTAATAAGAAATGCCCTCTTGCTCCACAATATTCCATAGCCTGTTGTATATTATAATTTATTCTGCTTTGTGCTGTATGTATAGGTGTTCTCTCTTTATCCTTCTTGTCTTCCAATTAGACTGTAGTCCCCCAACCCCTATTATTTCAGCAGAGTGCTGTGCATGTGCTGGGTACTCAGTAAAGATTTCCCTTGAGTCAAATCCAGAAATACAGGACTCAAGCCTGAAAAAATATCTCCAAAGGACAATCTGCTTTAATACTGTAGATTTGATTGCCAGGATATGTATCTTCTGCACCTAACCCAGAAATTATTTATACATTTCCCTGACCCTCTATAGAAAAATCGTGGGAAGAATCATTTCCAAAAAACAAACTTTTTAAATGACACCTTAAAAAAGCATGTGATCAAAAAAGTGTAGTGTAGGCAAAGTTCCTGTCACACGCATATCTCCCATCACATAGCTCCTGTTGGCTGCGTATCTCCTGAGCTAATGGCTATTTTAGAAACTATTTAGACTAAGCTTTCCTCCAGATCTCAGGTATGAAAATAACAAGTTGCAAGTCTCGTGAATGAAAAAAAAAAAAAAAGTGATCCCTGAACTTCACACTAAAGAGCTAAAAAGATTGTTCTAATCCAAGAGCTGGGTTAGCAGGCAGCAATTCTTCAATCTTCTTGCTTCAAACATCACGTGCTTGTTCTCTTATTCTAAGGAGGAGGAGTGTGGTAGAAAGAGGGCATCTGGAAGGCAGTTCTGGCTAAGAGCTGGAGGAAGAGAAGAGAGAAAAACAGGTTACCCATGGTAAACACAGTCACAGTCCAAACTTGATATACCAAACAGAATTTCTACAGGCCTAACAAGGGAGAATTATTTGCCAAGCTGCCATGTGCAACTTGCTATAAAAACAACTGCGACTCAATGACAAAAATGTTAATTTTTATGATTTCCTTTATCATCTCTTCTGTGTTGAACCATGTTGCAAAACAGTTGTTTTTTAACTAATCACTCTTTCGTAGCCAATGGTGATTTACAAATTAGACCCTCAGACCTCCTCTAAAACACTTAGGTCTTTACAGATATTCGAAGATAAACAAATAACCTGGTGATTAATAAGAGTACACATTCTTTTTAGTTGCATATGCCAGATCTACCACATATTTGTGATCATCCAAACTGGTTGTTTTTTGTTAATATCTCTACTTCCTGTACCTTCAAACCACATATTCAGAGGGAGAAAACTTTTTTTTTGCGAGTACAAGGTGGTGATTTGCAGACGCTCAGCAGTAGACTACATAAAAGTAAATAATCAATCTAGAGACTACCCTGGTGGTCCAGTGATTAAGAATCCACCTTCCAATGCACGGGATGCTGGTTCAATCCTTGGTCAGAGAGCTATGATCCCACATGCCACTGGGCAGCTAAGCCTACACACCACAGCTAGAGAGCTGGCACCACAACTAAGACCCAATGCAGCCAAATATAGAAGTTGATTTTTAAAAAGAGTATGAGAATAATCAACCTAGCTGCCCTTTGCTGCAACACTGAATAGTCCAGTAACCTCCTTTTCTTAATGGTGGCACCAGTTCAGCCACACTCTGGAAGGTATTGGTTTCCCAAAGTACAATGTGGAAGCATCAGAATATAAGGACAGTGTCAGGAAAAGTGACAGTGGGGACTTTGTGGTCTCTAGATTCAGTTGCTCATACAAGAACCTGGGAGGGGGAACCCCCAAAAGATTAATCACTTCGTTTTGTGTTGCAGAACTCAATTCAGGTTAACAAAGCATTTGCCAACAAAGGAGATGGGAGAATGGCAGTATTCACTTGCTCTGGTCTGAATAAACAAATGTGGAATTTGTGGGCTGACTAATGTCCTGGGATAAACCAGGCAGTCAGCCAAATCCTAGGAGTTCTGATGCAAAGACAGCAAACCCACACTTTTCTTCTTCATGGAAAGTGCTCCATGGGAGTATTAATGTCCACAAGGGCAGCCTGGGTCTTCAGCTTGCCTTAAAAATTCACCAGTATTCATCCACAGGAAATTCTCAATGCTTCCAAAATTGAAAACCTAGATCAAGTGATAGAAGCAGAATCTCTTCTCGGAAAGTGTCAAATATGCCATTTAGCTCCTTTTAGAAATGTGTTATCACAGTCCCTTTTTAAATACATTACTCTGAAAATATATAATTAGGCTATTAAAATATGACTTTGGTTCTATCTTTCCTTTCATTCATTCATTTTATTCATTGAGTGCCTTCATTCATTCACTGTATGCTCCCAGCATACAGAAGCAATTTAAGTTTCTATGGATGAAACAGTCTCTGAGTCAGACCCAGTCCAGCTCTTGGGGAATCCCTGGGCAGTCTTTGATAATTTCCAGGGCATTGGAAGAGTATTACATTCTTATAATTTTACTTTTGTTTAACAGAAAGTATTAAAATTTGTAATTTTTTAGTGAAAGAAGCAATAAGCTCTTAAATTAAGGTCACAGCATAAGTTTGTGGGGACTTCAGAAAAAAGAATAAGGGGTTTCCCTCTATTTGCCCACAAGGGTCCCTCACCATTCTTTGAGGACCAGATTTTATTACCAATGACAGCTACTGAAATATCAAGGACTAAGTTTCACAGGTTCCTAACTAACTCAAGAAAAACTTCCCAGCAACACCTCATGCAATCTCCTTTAAACCTATAAGGCTGGTTTATCTACCCAGATCAGACCATACATGGTATATGCAGGCTTAAAGCAAAAACACTGGAATGATTCAATGTGAATATAACATACACTAGAGGGAGAAAGTTCACTGTGGTAAATGATACAAAGGGAGTGTTTTAAGAGTCTCCAAAAAACCTCCAGCCTTCCTTGTGATGTGGGGTCTTCTTAAGTAGTATTTACCCACATTGGGGCCTTCCTATTTCCCACATGAATGTGTAATCTCCATGACTTATTATTAATCCTCCAGAGTTCCAGGAGGAACCTGCCTGCCAAACTGCAAATTTATATAGATGATTCCTTTTAAGCGGCATTATATGTAACTGCCTTAAGAAGGAAATTCAGGTAGATTAGCAGAGATTCAAGCCAGCTCATTCACACATACACACACAAAAAAAAGCTGTCAAGGAGTCTGGGGTTTACAAAGTCATCGAATCAATACCAAGTTTAACATGTTTTGGTTAGTCTCATGAACATAACTCTTTAGGAAAAAAAGTATTACAAAGTCAAAGTGTGGAAAGGGAGCATTATTTCTGCTTAATTACTATGAAGAGGGGAAAGAAAGTAGAAAGAGAAAGCTATAGAAAAATTCGGGAAAAGAGCTACTTCAGGTATAAAAAACAAGGAAGGAAAACCTGAGCCTGGGACTGGATGATAAACAGATGGCAGAAGGCACCACAGAAACTGTTGGACCAGCAGCTCAGTCCTCGCCTTGAAGGAACAAGACGAAGCACATAGCCCACAAACCAGAGGAAGCCTGCACAGGAAGCGGGGGGGAAAGATAGAGGCTTATGGGCCTGGGGACAGGATGAAGCCAGTCCATGTGAGGTTCATGAAAACCAAGTAGGCAATACAAGCAGCAAAGTGTTTCCTTGTGTCATTCACTCAGGACCACAACCCGATTTCAAAACACCATGGGACCACAGATGGGAAAACTGGGTAAAATGGGGCCATTTAAAAAATTTTCTCTCTTTGCTGTTTGCTTGTCAGAGATGACCAGAACTCCTTTGACAACCCCGTGTGTAAAGCACAATTCTCTGGTGGCTCAGACGGTAAAGGGTCCACCAGCAATGTGGGAGAGCTGGGTTAGATCCCTGGGTTGGGAAGATCCCCTGGAGAAGGAAATGGCAACCCACTCCAGTACTCTTGCCTGGAGAATTCCGTGGACAGAGGAGCCTGGCAGGCTGCATTCCACGGGGTCGCAACGAGTCAGACACGACTGAGAGACTAACTCATTTTTTCACTTATGTAAAGCACACACTGGATCCCACTGTGGTGAGCGATTTGATGGACAGTGTCATATTTCCCAGAGAAATTAGACAAGCAGTTGGACTTGACAAGTAGCATAAAATAACATAAAAAGCTTCCCTAAACAGTGCCAGAGAATTAGGTGCCAAAAGCCTGAGGTGGTTATTAGAAAATGGTAACCGCCTCTGATTGTCTGCCTACAGTCTCTTCATCACCAGGAAACGGCTACGGCAGAACCCAGCCAAAGCAATCACAGCTCCCTTAGGAAGCATTCACCGTTCACTGCTAGCTCTTGCTAACATCTCCGCTGTTTGCAAAGTGGCTAGACAGGGATGTGACAGCAATTCCTGTCGTCAGTTAAGAAGGAACTGCCCAACGGGATTTTAACTTTTAACTGGATTTCAGCCATGCTCTTTCCTTTGGTTACCTATCAGCTGAAACTTCTCTGGCAGCCAAGCTCCAGTGCATTTCGTTTCCATGGTCACTGGAGCAGTACAAAGGAAAAAAAACTGGAAAAGGGTCAGGACACCCCACCTCTATCCCTAATCAGCTGCAAGGCCTGTGGCCAGGCCAAGTTGCTTCTTTTTTCCTTTAATCATAGAATAGAATAATATAAAACCTACCTTACAGGGTTACAGTCATTGGAGAGAACAGATGAGCAAAATGTTACAGAAAGTATATTCATATATTATATTACCATCTAAGTTATGTGTATATATACATGTTTTTAAATGTTTCCCATTGCATAAAAGTAAGGATAGATGTGGCAAGTCCCTGGATAAGTAAAGTGACATGGACCATTTGGATATTTAAGAAAAAAAATGCCTCTCTTGATCCTAAGGAGAAAGATAATTGTCTAAATTGTTCAGACCATTTTTCTTCTCCAAGTCCTAGTCATGGGATCTATACAAAGACTGACTTTCATGATTGCTGGCAAAAAAAATATTTTGAGGAAAATATAATAATAGCTACTGATTACTAAATGTTTACTATATGCTGGCCGATCTGTGAAGCTCTTTATAAATATGACTTCACTTCCTCTTCATTATGATCCCATGAAATATGTATCATTTAATAATATTATACATTAGGAAGAAATTCATTGTTAGAACTAGTATTTAAATTCAGGTCTGTCTCACTTCAGGGCTCTTGGTCTTAGATCCATTTCAGTTCTGTAAAGGAAATCATGTTTCTCTTTTGCCCCAGCTTCTTGCAGTTGCTATTAAAAGTTGGCCCATGTGCTCTGGCTGGTTGGAGCGCCCTTTGTATTAGAGCTGAAGGTTGCTGGAGGCCCACATGGAGGCCCATAGAGAGGGGGTGGTGTGAGGGAGTGTTCTAAAAGGAAATGGCAAAGAAGCTTCACGAGAAAGGACCTGTGGGGTTCACACTCATATCTGAAAGGCTATATTTCTTGGGTAAATGCCACACAGGTTTGCATTTAGACAGAACAGGAAAGAGTCCCAGAAACACACACACATAATTAACCTGCACCAAAGGAGGCAAGACTATACAGTGGGGCAAAGACAGCCTCTTTAATAAGTGGTGTTGGAAAAACTGGACAGTTACATGCAAAAGAATGAAACTGTACTACTTTTTCACAGCATATACAAAAATGAATTCAAAATGGATTAGAGACAATTATAAGAATTCACCATAAAACTCCAAGGAGAAAACATAGGCAGTATACTCTTTGACACTGGACTTGGCAACATTTTTTTGGATCTGTCTCTTCAGACAAGAGGGAAACAAAAGCCAAAATAAATAAATAGTATTACATCAAACTAAAAAATCTGTTGTTCAATAAAGGAAAGCATCAACAAAATGAAAAAGCCACCTACTGAGTGGGAGAAGATATTTGCAAATAATTATGTCCAATATGGGGTTAATATCATATATATATATATATATATATATATATATATATATATATATATATAATTCATACAACTCAATAGCAAAAAGAATAACCTGATAAAACATGGGCAGGGTATCTAAATAAACATTTTTCCAAAGAAGACATACAGGTGACCAATAGACACACAAAAACATGCTCAACATCATGAACATCAGGGAAATGCAAACCAAAACCACTATGAGATATCATCTCACATCTGTCAGAACAGCTGTTATCAAAAAGACAAAAGATAACAAGTGTTGATGAGGATGTGGAGAAGAGGGAAACCTTCAACACTGTAAGTGGGATTGTTAAGTGGTACAGCCTCTACAGAAAACAGTATGGAGGTTCTTCAAAAAATTAAAAATAGAACTACCACATGACCGAGCAATTTCACTCCTGGTTATTTACCTAAACAAAAACACTAATTCAAAAAGATATATGCACCCCTGTGTTCATTACAGCATTATCCACCAATGTGAAAGTGAAAGTTGCTCAATCATGTCCAACTCTTCCTAACCCCGTGGACTGTACAGTCCATGGAATTCACTAGGCCAGAGTACTGGAGTGGGTAGCCGTTCCCTTCTCCAGGGAATCTTCACAACCCAGGGACTGAACCCAGGTCTCCAGCATTGCAGGCAGATTCTTTACCTTCTGAGCCACCAAGGAAGTTTAAGAATACTGGAGTGGGTAGCCTATCCCTTCTCCAGCAGATCTTCCCAACCCAGGAACCAAACTGGGGTCTCCTGCATTGCAGGCAGATTCTTTACCATCTGAACTACCACAGCATTATTCACTAATAGATGCATGGATAAAGAAGATGAGGATTATTGCTCAGCTATGAAAAAAGAAATCTTGCCATTTGCACCAATGAGGATGGATCTATAAGGTATTATGTTAAGATAAATGTTAAAGAAAGACAAGTACCCCATGATCTCAGTTATATGTGAACTCTAACAAACCAATGAAATGAAAACAGACACATAGATTCAGAGAACAAATGGTTAGCTGTCAGAGGGGAAGGAATAGACGTTGGGCAAAATAAGCATAGGTGAAGAGGATTAAGAGGTACAAATTTCTACTTATAAATAAGCCACAGTGATGTAATATACAGCATGGGGAATATTGTCAATAGTACTATGATAACCTTGCATGGTACAGATGGTTACTAGAATTGCCATGCTGATTATTTCATAATCATTTAAAATGTAGCATCACTAGGTTGTACACCTGAAACTAGCATTATATTGTGCACCATCTATATTTCAATATATAAACAAACATTTTTTAAAAGAGCAGGAAGGAACGTTTTCTATAATCTCTGGTCATTCTCATTTAGACCAAAACTGTTCCTCAGACGTGGCAATGAGCTGTTCAGGAATTTTATTCAACTAAGATTAGTTCAGTTTGGATGTCTAATAGGTTTTTGCATCCCATCTCCCACCAGTTACCTCAGATAGTTTCTTTGGAGTTAAATACATTTCAAATATGTATCCCAATTTTATCCTCAAAAGTAGTACTGACTCAGGAAAGGTTTCTATCTTTCACAATAATGCTTGAACCCTGGAAGAACCATATAGCATATTTAGCCTAATTATTAGATTTTACTTTAAGAGAAAGGTTGACCAACAGAATTTCAGAATTGAGAGTAATTATAGCTGTACAGCTGATCCTGAGTTATTATAGAATGGAAAGCATAGTGCCATACCTCTTATACAGATTATATCATTTGAACCTTTATAATATCCCTATGAGGTAAACACTGTTAGGATTTTCATCTTCAAACAAAACTAGATTTGTCATTAATATTTCTTATGATCCAATGGCCACCAAAATGACAAAGGGGTAAAGCTGGGACGAGAGCAACAGAACATTTTAGCATATTCCCCTGCAACCTCCCTACTTCCCCAGTGTTCTCTCAAACACCTTATTCAGTCAGCCAAGGCGGTTCAAAATCATTTGTCCTACTGCTTCCCTGACATGGATTGGTTACTAGAAATATCCCCAAAAATTATCCAGAGGGGAAAAAAAAAAAAACAGTAAAACCATAAAGAGGCAATTAAAGAAATTTAACTGTTTAAAGGACCTGAGAATAAACTATGACTTCAAGAAAACAGTATATTATGCAAATTATGAAATTGTGAAAGTTAAGTATGCAATGAAGAACTGCAGACTAGCCCCATGAACAGACTCTTCCATGTAATTCAATGGAAATGATTTCACTGGACTTATGCAATAGAAAAGGAGAAAAAGATATATGCTGAGAAATGTAGGACCAAGAGAGTTGGGCCAATAAAATGAAGAGCTTTGGTCGGTATGCACCCTTTGGCCAGCTCCCTCCCTCCAAGAGAAGGTCACAGCTGAGGGATGTCTTAGAGGCACACGACTGCCTGGGGCAATGGAGTTAGTACAGAGAGACATTTATAGGATGACATTGACAAGTGGTTGTTGAACAAATCCACCTCTAAAATATACCCAATGACTTACATCATCTTTGGCGTTTCCAGCTTACTATTTTCTTACCCAGAGTCTAACCACAGAAAAGCTGGATCTCAAAATTTCCTTAAAGGGAAAATATTTAGGAAGGCATTACATAGTAGGTCCTTGTTTCTACTTTTGTTGTTGGTGTTGTTGTTGATGTTATTAGTTATGTTTTATAATATATCTTCTTTAATGGAGACACAATGGATAAGTTCTTCAACTCACCAGTTTTTGGAAGCATGAATTTGCAACAGTGGTGAAAGGGTATCTATCTCTTCAGTGCTCAGGTCAGGGGTAAAATAAGTGCTTTTTCTCACCGATCCACCAGCATCCAGAGTTCCCCCTCTAAAACCTGTGAAGATGAGACACTTATATTAATACAGAAACACAAGCAAAGGATCAGGGTCTCCTTTTATACAAAACTGTAGCAACAATATACATAGACAAAACTCGGGCTTGTGAAACACTGCTACAGAAAAAAATAAGAGAAAGAAAAGAAAAGGGAGGAGAGGGAGAGGAGAAGAGAAGGGAAGTGAAAAGCCTTTAGACAAATACAAGAGATGAAAAGACTTCATTTGTTTTATGTCTTTTAGGATCATGAGTTTATCTGTATTATATGCATTATATCTTTACTATAACTCTGGAGGTAATTTGGATCACCCTCAAGTTTCAGAAAAAGAAATCAGTGCTCAAAGAAGTAAAGTAGGTTATGCTACTAAAAAGCATCAACCCCAGGATTTGATCCTAGGTGTCCATGATTTTAAAAATATTCATTCTCTTTTATCTCATTACCTTTCTTCCCAAGAGAATGCTCCTTTGAGGTACACTTTCAATTCTGTAAGTGCAGATAACATATATCTGCTGGCAAGAAGACAGAAGTTTTTTCATTGATTCAGAATGAGGCTATTTTTCCTCTCATCAAAAGAGAGAATGATTGTAGGAGAAAGAAGAGGCAAGTGTTCACAAATCTTGTGACTTGGCCTAAACACAGGAGATATTTCCTAATCCCCACTTCCTAAGGCCCTTTATCACTTGGACAGTGTGCAGAGTAGAGAAATACATTGAATATAGTATACTTCCACTCTGTAACTAAAATACAAGAGTTCCATCTTCCAATTTCAGCTAGTTTAAATCCATGAACAGCATGAAAAGACACAAAGATAGGACACTGAAAGATGAACTCCCCGGGTTGGTAGGCTCCCAATATGCTCCAGATCAGTGGAGAAATAACTCCAGAAAGAATGAAGAGACAGAGCCAAAGGGAAAACAACACCCAGTTGTGGATGTGACTTGTGATGGAAGAAAAGTCCAATGCTGTAAAGAGCAATACTGCATAGGAACCTGGAATGTTAGGTACATGAATCAAGGCAAATTGGAAGCAGTCAAACAGGAGATGGCAAGAGTGAGCATCAACATTTTAGGAATCAGCGAATTAAAATGGACTAGAATGGGTGAATTAAACTCAGATGACCATTATATCTACTACTGTGGGCAAGAATCCATTAGAAGAAATGGACTAGCCATCATAGTCAACAAAAGAGTCCAAAATGCAGTATTTGGATGCAATCTCAAAAATGACAGAATGATCTCTATTCATTTCCAAGGCAAACCATTCATGGTATCCATCACGGTAATCCGAGTCTATGCCCCAACCAGTAATGCTGAAGAAGCTGAAGTTGAACAGTTCTAATTCCAAAACTAACACAGAAAAAAGATGTTCTATTCATTATAAGGGACTGGAATGCAAAACTACGAAGTCAAGAAATACCTAGAGTAACAGGCAAACGTGGCCTTGGCGTACAGAATGAAGCAGGGCAAAGGCTAATAGAGTTTGCCAAGAAAATGCACTGGTCATAGCAAACACCATTTTCCAACAACACAAGAGAAGACTCTACACATGGACATCACTAGATGGTCAATACCGAAATCAGATTGATTATATTTTTTGCAGTCAAAGATGGAGAAGTTCTATACAGTCAGCAAAAACAAGACCAGGAGCTGATTGTGGCTCAGATCATGAACTCCTTATTGCAAAATTCAGACTGAAATTGAAGAAAGCAGGGAAAACCACTAGACCATTCAATTCAGTTCAGTTCAGTCACTCAGTCATATCCGACTCTTTGAGACCCCATGAATCACAGCACACCAGGCCTCCCTGTCCATCACCAACTTCCAGAGTCTACTCAAACTAATGTCCATTGAGTCAGTGATGCCATCCAGCCATCTCATCTTCTGTCGTCCCCTTCTCCTCCTGCCCCCAGTCCCTGCCAGCATCAGGGTCTTTTCCAATGAGTCAGCTCTTTGCATGAGGTGGCCAAAGTATTGGAGTTTTAGCTTTAGCATCAGTCCTTCCAATAAATATTCAGGGCTGATTTCCTTTAGGATGGACTGCTTGGATCTCCTTGCAGTCCAAGGGACTCTCAAGAGTCTTCTCCAACACCACAGTTCGAAACCATCAATTCTTCGGTGCTCAGCTTTCTTCACAGTCCAACTCTCACATCCATACATGACCACTGGAAAAACCATAGCCTTGACTAGACGGACCTTTGTTGGCAAAGTAATGTCTCTGCTTTTAATATGCTATCTAGGTTGGTCATAACTTTCCTTCCAAGGAGTAAGTGTCTTTTAATTTCATGGCTGCAATCACCATCTGTAGTGATTTTGGAGCCCCAGAAAATAAAGTCAGCCACTGTTTCCACTGTTTCCCCATCTATTTCCCATGAAGTGATGGGACCAAATGCCATGATCTTCTTTTTCTGAATGTTGAGCTTTAAGCCAACTTTTTCACTCTCCTCTTTCACTTTCATCAAGAGACTTCTTAGTTCCTCTTCACTTTCTGCCATAAGGGTGGTGTCATCTGCATATCTGATTAATATTATTAATATTTCTCCTGGCAAGCTTGATTCCAGCCTGTGCTTCTTCCAGCCCAGCATTTCTCATGATGTACTCTGCATGTAAGTTAAATAAGCAAGGTGACAATATACAGCCTTGATGTACTATGACCTAAATCAAATACCTTACGATTATACAGTACAAGTGACAAATAGATTCAAGGGGTTAGATCTGATAGAGTGCCTGAAGAACTATGGACAGAGGTTTGTGACATTGTATAGGAGGCAGTGATCAAGACCATCCCCAAGAAAAAGAAATGCAAAAAGACAAAATGGTTGTAAATAGCTGTGAAAAAAAGAGAAGTAAAAGGCAAAGGAGAAAGGAAAGATATACCCATTTGAATGCAGAGTTCCAAAGAACAGCAAGGAGAGATAAGAAAGCCTTTCTCGGTGATCAATGCAAAGAAATAGAGGAAAACAATAGAATGGGAAAGACTAGAGATCTCTTCAAGAAAATTAGAGATACCAAGGGAACATTTCATGCAAAGATGGGCACAATAAAGGACAGAAATGGTATGGACCTAACAGAAGCAGAAGACATTAAGAAGAGGTGCCAAGAATACACAGAAGAATATACAAAAAAGATCTTCATGACCCAGATAACCATGATGGTGTGATCACTCACCTAGAGCTAGACATCCTGGAATGTGAAGTCAAGTGGGCCTTAGAAAGCATCACTATGAACAAAGCTAGTGGAGGTGATGGGATTCCAGTTGAGCTGTTTCAAATCCTGAAAGATGATGCTGTGAAAGTGCTGCACTCAATATGCCAGCAAATTTGGAAAACTCAGCAGTAGCCACAGGACTGGAAAAGGTCAGTTTTCATTTCAATTCCAAAGAAAGGCAATGCCAAAGAATGTTCAAACTACCACACAATTGCACTCATCTCACACGCTAGCACAGTAATGCTGAAAATTCTCCAGGCTAGGCTTCAATAGTATGTGAACTGTGAAATTCCAAATGTTCAAGCTGGATTTAAAAAAGGTAGAGGAACCAGAGATCAAATCACCAACATCCATTGGATCATCAAAAAAGCTAGAGAGTTCCAGAAAAACATCTACTTCTGCTTTATTGACTATGCCAAAGACTTTGACCATGTGGATCACAACAAACTGTGGAAAATTCTTAAAGAGGTGGGAATACCAGACAACCTGACCTGCCTCCTGAGAAATCTGTATGCAGGTCAAGAAGCAACAGTTAGAACTGGACATGGAACAACAGACTGGTTCCAAATCAGGAAAGGAGTTTGTCAAGACTGTATATTGTCACCCTGCTTATTTAACACACATGCAGAGTACATCATGAGAAATGCTGGGCTGAATGAAGCACAAGCTGGAATCAAGATTGTCAGGAGAAATATCAATAACCTCAGATATGCAGATGACACCACCTTTATGGCAGAAAGAAAAGAAGAACTAAAGAGCCTCTTGATGAAAGTAAAAGAGGAGAGTGAAAAAGTTGGCTTAAAATTGATCATTCAGAAAACTAAGATCATGGCATCTGGTCCCATCACTTAATGGGAAATAGATGGGGAAACAATGGAAACAGTGAGAGACTATTTTTGCACTCCAAATTCACTGCAGATAGTGACTGTGGCCATGAAATTAAAGGATGCTTGCTCCTTGGAAGAAGAGTTATGAACAACCTAGACAGCATATTAAAAAGCAGACACGTTACTTTGCCGACAAAGATCCATCTAGTTAAAGTTATGGTTTTTCCAGTGGTCATGTATGATGTGAGAGTTGGACTAGAAAGAAAACTCAGCACCGAAGAAATTATACTTTTGAACTGCGGTGTTGGAGAAGACTCTTGAGAGTCCCTTGGACTGCAAGGAGGTCCAAGCAGTCCATCCTAAAGGAAATCAGCCCTAAATATTCATTGGAAGGACAGATGCTGAAGCTGAAACTCCAATACTTTGGCCACCTGATGTGAAGAACTGACTCTTTTGAAAAGACCCTGATGCTGGGAAGGACTGAAGGCAAGAGAAGGGAGAGGACAAGATGGTTGGATGGCATCACCGACTCAATGGACATGAGTTTGAGCAATTTCTAGGAGTTGGTGATGGACAGGGTGGCCTGGCATGCTGCAGTCCATGGGTTCACAAAGAGTCAGACATGACTAAGCAACTGAACTGAACTGAACTGAAACCTATGCTCCAAATCCTCTTGCCTTTTTCCTCCCTTAAAGCAACTGTCTATACACAGTCAAGTCTCTATGACAACCTTAGCTGTTCTTTTATAGGATAGGGGGACAGTCCAGTGGTTAAGTCCTTGGGGTTTGGCATCATGTCTAGGTTTAAATTCAGGCTCCATCATGGATGTGGCCCTGGGGCAAATTGTTTTACTTCTCTAATCTTTCTGTGGTTTCTCAATCTCTAAAATGGGGATAATAACATTTCATGGAGTTGCTATTAGAATTTTTAAATTATGTGCACAATATCTTAGCATGGTGCCTAAGACATAGAGAGTCAGCACATTTTTCCTGAATCATTACTCTGATCTAACTCAATAAGCTGTCAAGGAGACAAATTATAGTACTTTGAAGTAGCTTTAAGGTGTATGGAATTATTCTGATGGCTTCCATTTGCCACAGGGAAATTTATCTGGAGGTAAAGAAGCTGCTCAAAATACTTTCTCAAGAGACTTTTCTTAAGAGACCTGAAATATTCAAGTTGTCCCAATTTTTTTTCTATGTCTTAAGTCTAGTGCAAACAAAATGCATCCTATTAAATAATTAGTATTTAATATAGCCAAAAAATTAATTTTAGGCCTGATTTTGTGATATTGCAGTATGGTATTTGTGTGTGTGTGTGTGTGTGTGTGTGTGTGTATAGTGTTTAATGAATGTGCATGGTGATTTATGAGATTATAAAGAGCTTTAACCACAATTTTGAGCAATTTACCTCATGGTAGAATTTTTTAGTGTTGTATCTTCACATTTACACCATATGAAGGAAAACGTGTTAGACGCTTAGTCGTGTCTGACTCTTTGCAACCCCATGGACTGTAGCCTGCCGGGCTCCTGTCTCCATAGGATTCTCCAGGCAAGAATACTGGAGTGGGTTGCATTCCCTTCTCCAAGGGATCTTCCCTATTCAGGGATCAAACCCCAGGCTCCCGCATTGCAGGCAGATTCTTGATGGCTGAGTCTATATGGTTTATTTAACACCAATATCTTGGTGAAGAATACAGCCTCCAAGGATATCATTAGTCTTTAAATGATCTACTTTTGACCTGCACTATAGGAAAGAGCAGGGACAACCTGTGTATTTTACTACATCAAAACCACAACTACCACCAGTACCCAACAATTACTGAATCTCCAACCTATTGTACTTCTTAAGCATTGACAGTTATGGGAAAAAATTGACTGATTTAATGCAGCTAATTTATTTGTATATTTGCTAAGATAGTATGATGTATTACCATTACTAATAATAAATACCTCTGCAAAAAGCAAGCCATAAATTGCTTTGGATTCAAAAGCCTGTTTCCACCATTAATTAGCAGTGTGGAGTTCAATAAATCAACCAGCTCAAGCTTCAATGTCTACATCTACCAAATCTAAACAGATTCAAAACAGTGGCTACATATTATATTAGACTACATATTTTGAAGAGATAGTGTTGTGTTCTACCTATAATAAACACTAGACAGCTGACAGCTATTCTGTGCTAGAATACAATTTATTTTCAACTTAACAATTCTTCTATTTTCCTTTTCTCTTTTTGCAAAATATACATATTTTTTCCTTTCCACTCTTGATCCTACAGTATTATTTGTGTTCGTAAAACCTCCTTAAATTCTTTGTGGAATTAGAAAAACGCACACACACAAGTAAATCAATAACATTTTTCTCGTTCTTCAAAAAAAACTTTGTAAATTGACTATTGATCTTGTGATTTCAAGATCAGGTGATTTTTTTGCACAGTGGCAGGTGATTTGGGGTTTTCTAACTTGAATATAAAGTGGTATTCTCAGGAGAGGGTCAGGAGGGTGGTATGAAGAGCCTAATGAAGCAAATTCAAACGTCTTTGCCTTCAAGCCTCTTTTCCCAGCCAATAAAGAAAATGCAGGTTAAAATTTTCCACTCTAACTGACTCATCTGGCGGAAAAAGTCTTCCAAGTGCCAAGAAGACTAGGAGAAAAAAAAAAAAAACTGGTAGTGAAAAGGGCACAGGAAGAAGGGGGAGATAGGAGAAGCATGTTATATTCCATCAAGCTATTTTTTTAAAAAAAAAGCAGTTTTGAGGATTGAAAAGGAAGATGCATTGAACTTTACAGGTTAAAACAGAGCTCTGGAAATACAATACTTCTCATAGTACATTTCACACCAAAGTATCTCTCAAGTACACGTTTTTTACACTTCTATAAGGAAGATAAATAATTAAATGAGGTTTAAGTATCTAGAAAGCTTATGTCAAAGAATTAAAAAGCAAGCTTTATGGGGTATATTATCCAATTTAGCTAACCAAAAATCAATTCTTTCAGACCCACTAAATACAAGGAATTCTGCTGAAAATTCAGGTAAGAAACAAGGCATGGTTTGTGCTGGGAATTCACAATATACTAGAAATCAAAATTCAGGTATGCAAATAGAACATGTGTCTGTCATAAAAGGATGGCAATACCAATCATGCAAACACGGGGAAATTTTTTCTAATTATTGCCAGGTTTGAACTTTTTTTCCTTCCATAAAGTGAAGGAGTTGTCTTAGTCTCCTCAGGTCTCCTTCAAACTTAATATTTTGTTATATGTTTATAAAAAATATTTATTTCACTATTTTTTTGCAGAGAGATAGAAGAATTTTGCCTTTAATAAGTTAGGCACTGTACCAGAGAATGCAGAGGTTTTTGAACATATGCCTTGGTTCAGTAGGACAAAGATATTCTCATTGGAGCAACTGGAGAAACAAAAAACTATTAGCCAAAAAGTATATAAATAAAACTGTTTTAGTCTGATTTCTCCCTGCTTTCGTAGCATGGGTTTAATTGACATTAACATCCTTTTTCTGTGATTATTCCATTTGACTAACAAATATAGCAAATATATTTGAATAAAAGTGTTTTAATCTGCCACCATTACTCTCCAATTTTCATAAAATAACCAGGTATGAAATCTCATCTAAATAAAGAATAAATACTAAAATATGATGATGCATATTATTAGCTACAGCTGCTCTAGGCAAAATGAAGCTTCACTTCCACTATTCTCTCTTTCCTGCCTTTTTGTTTCACGTTGTGATAGGCATGGCTAAGAGAGTTGCAGAGATTAAGTAAGATAAAATTAAATGACCATGTAAAACCTTTAATAAATAATAGCTCTTGTTACCACTGCTATGGTTATTATCATTATTTATGCATTTTATTTTTTTTCTGCCATTCCTCACTTTCAAAGATAATTCCTACATGTAAAGCTTCCCAAGGTATGACACATCTAGTACTAAGAGCCCTTGAGAAGATTTGGGGATACACACACACAAAAAAAAAAAATTTAATTTAGCAGTCATGCTTAATTTAGAAATCATATTAGGCCTTCCCAGATGGTGCTAATGGTAAAGAAACTGCCTGCCAATGCAAGAGGCATAAGAGACACGGGTTCGATCCCTAGGTTGGGAAGATACTCTGGAATGGAGTATGGCAACCCACTCCCATATTCCTGCCTGGAGAATCCCATGGACAGAGGAGCCTGGCGAGCTGCAGTCCATGGGGTCACAAAGAGACACAACTGAAGCAACTTAGGTTGATATATATTAAAGTACATTTGAAAATTTTACAGCTAGCACATTAACCTAGTGATTTAACAATTATTATTATTAAATAAATTTCATTAAGTAAAAAAAACAGTAGTATCTTCAGAAGCACAATTGTACAGGTGGTATGTGGTACGTGAATACAGCAAAATTATGAAAATTATGAGCAACAACTGAAGTTTGGGAAACAATGCATAAACAGCCACTTTCACAATCTGAGGAGTGAGGAAGGAGTGTCACATTTTGAAAGAAACAAATCTCTCATATCCTAGATTACAGATCTCTTGAGGGAAAATTCAGTCTTCATCTATGTCAGTACATTAATATGTGCTCAGTGACTGAAAGCTACCTAAATTTGGAGATAATTAAAACTCTGTGTGTGTGTCTTTGATCAGAACATTCCGCTTATTCAGACAGCTCTTACTGGAGAAAAATAAAAGGCAGTGAATATGGAAAGGGCTTAAACCGTGAGTCATACCTTATTCAACATCAAGGATTTCTTACTACTGAGAAAACCTATGAATAGGAGACAGTCTTTACCATTGTTTCCCTTGTGGCTCAGCTGCAATGTGGGAGACCTGGGCTCAATCCCTGGATTGGGAAGATCCCCTGGGGGAGGGAAAGGCTACTCACTCCAATATTCTGGCCCAGAAAATTCCATGGACTGTATAGTCCATGTGGTTGCCAAGAGTCAGACACAACTGAGCGACTTTACTTTTCACTTTACCAATGTTTAAAATGCACGGGTTAAAAAAATCTTAAATTTCTAACACATGTAGGGAAACTTTTAACCACTCACTCTTCACAACATTGGAAAAGTCTGAGCACATTCAGTTCAGTTCAGTCGTTCAGTCATGTCTGACTCTTTGCGACCTCATGGACTGCAGCCCACCAGGCCACCCTGTTCATCACCAACTCCCAGAGCTTGCTCAAACTCATGTCCGTCGTGTTGGTAATGCCATCCAACCATCTCATCCTCTGTCGTCCCCTTCTCCTCCTGCCTTTAATCTTTCCCAGCATCAAGGTCTTTTCAAATGAGTCAGTTCTTTGCATCAGGTAGCCAAAGTATTGGAGTTTCAGGTTCAGCATCAGTCCTTCCAATGAATATTCAGGACTGATTTCCTTTAGGATTGACTGGTTTGAAAAGTCTAAGCACATGGTAGCATTCAATAATTTTTTGTTGAATGAATGATTAATGTGGATATTATACCAACAAATAACCTAAAGCTTCATAATCATAATGCTGACCTGATAGTCCTGCACAATTGGTCAGGGAGGAAGCTAAAACTGAAAGAAACAGGCTGAATAAAACCCCTATGGAAAGAGTGCTATAATAGTGTTACAATGACAGCCTATTAATAGGAATAGCATAAAAACTCTATTGTAAATAGATTTTCAAAGCATGTATACATGTCATAAGCAAGGCAATACATTACCTAACCATAAAGACTATAATTCAATTGATTAGGGGAGTTTAAACCTATCATTTAACATCAATCCTTATATGATTATGCAACAAAAGAGACTTCAGAGACTCTTGCTGAAACATAAGGGCTTTTTGAGAAGTTCAATCATACCTTTTCTCTTTTCTTTTCTTTAACATGATAAGGTCAAAGTGAATATCTTAGTAAAATTCTTTAATCTTACTACTGGGTCTGAGTACTGGTGGGACAACACATGGAAGACACTCAGAAACAGTGTTGGTGGAGCTTGAGAGCGGTGCTTCCAGCAGTGCTTGTGGTGGCCTTAGCCAAAACAGCCTCTGAGTATAGAAGGAAAGGGAGGGCTTATTCTGTATGCACAGTGGAATGGAGAAACAGGTTCACATATCCATAAATTTAATGAGTTCCCATCTATAAATACACTTCCATGCCATACCTTTGTGCACTTTCTGCTTTTTAAGAGACTTGAATTATTATTATTTTCCACTGAGTATTGCAATTATTAATTTATAAGTACTTAAAGGCAGGAAATGTCTGATTATATATATATGTATGTACATATATATATTATATTTCTAGAGCCTAGGTCAGTGCCTGACACATTATAGCTTCTTAGTAAACATTTGTTGGATGAATGAATGCATGCATTTGTAAATGAGTGCTTCAGTCCCTAGACAGTTGGCAGAAGAAAGGGTTTGGGAGAGGAAATAGGAAAGAGAATTTCTAAAATCCAAAGTCAGTCCATTTATTTCTTGTCTTCTTCCGCCTACAAGACCTGGCAATGAGAAAGCCAAGCAGTGATCTCACCTGCAGAACCTGCTGGGCTAGTCCAGTCAGCAAGTGAGGAGAGTCCAACCACTCATGTCAAACACAGTAAACTTGGCTCATAGATTACAAGAAGTACAGTGTGACTGCTCTCTTCCTCCAAATCTGCCCTGCTAGGCTAGATCTAATTATCCACCATGGAATTTGGCCAATTACACTGAGATTATGGTATGTTGAGAAATTTGAACTTTAACCATACATAAATGAAAGCATGGGGATCAGAGTCATTGCTTCTGGGTGATTTTTGAGTTTTTTTCAAACAGAAAACAGTTGCTTTGGAGCCTGTGAGTTTAAGTCAAATTTTTGAATGTAAATTGTCCTCAGATGTCTTTATTAAAATCATTCAAATTTATTGAATAACAATATCTGGATATTATTTCTAAATATAAATAACTAAAATATAGCACCCTTTATTAATCATCATCCAAAGAAAAAAACAAAACGTTGTTAGGTACAGAGAATGATACAAAATAAGTAAGATATAGTCTCTGGTGCTGCCTTTTTCAGTTAGATTTCAACTGAAGTACGTTCAAAACCCTACGAAAATGCTTTCCTTCCTACCTGAGCAGTAGATGCAGAAAGGTTAAGTCTTGCCAGTCTACAATAGAAAGTCATCAGGCACTCATCACATTTCCCAGCAGCAGAATTAAACAAATTTTGTTTACTGTTTCTTAATGTTTCTCTTTAAGAAAATCCCCTTGGTAAACACAGTTTGTCTCAGGGTTGTGCTGGTGTGATATTCTCAAGTTTTCTAGGTATAGCTGGACAAAGTCCTCTCCATAAACAAACTAGAGGGTGATCAGAGTTTTCTTTACTTTGAAAAATGGTTCCCAGTAGAATCTCAACAGCTAGACAACTTCTACAATTACACTTTTGTTCACCTTAGATGCAACTCCTCCTTAGATGCAACAGATGATGCCTGTTTTCAGATATACAAAAACATTTGTTCTCCTCACTACTTCAGAACTAATTCAGAGGTTTTCATTTTCTCTCTTTTCATTTCCTCCCAATATATCCATTTTCTCCTTTGCAGCAATGGACACCACTTCACAACAGGCCTTCTCCTTATCTGTTTTATCTCTTGTAAGACCAGCCTTTCTAGTACATTGTTTTCTGTTTTCATGAGAATTTCTGCCTTGCTTTGAGAGTTATTTAATGACAAGGAGGGAATGGTATAAAACCACAGAAGTGACTAAGAAAAGTCAGAGAAAGCAAAGCCAGTTCTACTGGCGATGAGAAATGATAGAAAATATGCCGGGTTGACCTCAAAAACCTAGGGACTGGTTCCAGCACCAAGGATTATCTGGTGCCAGAATTGAATTCGGGGAACCTCTTGTATTTCAGTTTCCACATCTACATAATCAGCATGGCCTGTCTACTTGACAGAAATGATAACAACATTGAATCAGACAGCAAAATAGTTTGATGTTTTATTCATTTATAAAGTGTATATCTCTGCATTGCATGAGATGTGGTTTTTAATGATATTAGATACCCAGCTGCAAAGGGGGTGATTATTCACACCAACTGTCACAGCCTTCTATTTACTTTGGCCTAGACTGGACTAACTCAGGGATATTTAGGAGCTGATTATATGGAATGAACAAGGAATCTATGTACCAATATATAGGAGCAATCCTACCATCTATATTCTGACTAGTTGGTTGACTTCATCAAGCTTCTCCCAGCTTGCTTTCTTGACAGTCCAATGCTGGCCATGATCCTTTCCAACCCATAAGCACTGCCCACACCCCAGATACAATCTGATAGTTTGTGAGCATCTGGATTGGACTAGAATTGAGCAGGGTGATGTCACTCTGGAGTCACACTGGCACTATAATGAAACAGCTGTAACACCTTAAACTTGTTATTTAATTTCTCTCAGGCTACATTTCCTAATTTGTACAGAGAAGCCACTAATATCTACACTGTAGATATTACAATGGGATGAGTAAAAACCAATAAAGATATCCCAAGAGCTAAAAGTAACATATCACAAATATGATATTTGGGGTTGTCCAGATATTTGAATTATAGTCTTAAAAATAGAAGATTTTTAAAAAGAAGCAGCCGTGCAATTAAAGTAAGATACACTTTGTGGTCTCTTTGAGCTCATACCTCTTTAGAAGTTTATCAAATATGTACTAGCACAATAATTAAGCCTGCTGCTGCTAAGTCGCTTCAGTCGTGTCAGACTCTGTGCGACCCCATAGGTGGCAGCCCACCAAGCTCCCCCGTCCCTGGGATTCTCCAGGCAAGAACACTGGAGTGGGTTGCCATTTCCTTCTCCAGTGCATGAAAGTGGAAAGTGAAAGTGAAGTCGCTCAGTCGTGTCTGACTCTTCGCAACCCCATGGACTGCAGCCTACCAGGCTCCTCTGTCCATGGGATTTTCCAGGCAAGAGTACTGGAGTGGGGTGCCATTGCCTTCTCTGATAATTAAGCCTAGTAGATACTTATTTTTTGATAATTAAATGAGTAAATAATTAAGGAATGAATTCTGCTAAAGTTGTTTGAAGGACTGTTGTTTCATATCTCTCCTCTAGGTGGCAAACTATTACCTCCTACAGTGAATTGCATTTCCTTGTCTCAGCAACTGACATGAAAATTGTACTTTAAAAAGTACACAATTTTATGTCTGTCCTAGTGTAGAAGTACACAATCATAAATCTATTTCCTTCTAAAGTTATCTCTTTGTACATCTTTAAGCTTTTTGTCCCCAAAAAATTGTTTCTAGAAAATCATTCAGAAATAATGATTGTGTAAGTACTATAAAGAAATTGAGTTGTGCAAGAGAGTTTTCAAAGCACTTGTACAAGATTGTTTTGGGTACTTTCAATTTTCATGGAGTACTTACGCTTAGGAAAACACTGTTTTTTCCAAAGTTCATTATTATTTTTCTAGGGAATGCTTTTTCCCCTAAATAAGAAAAAATTAATAAAAGTAATTCTACTAAAAATGACTTTTTTAAAAACTAAGCTCCAAATATATGCTTTTTCTTCTAGATTCATTGTGACAGGAACAGATAAAATTAAGAGCTGAATACAGAATCCTGTAAATTGAATACAGAACAATTAGATAAGTTCATCCAAATACTTCAATTTTTCTTAAATCCAGGATATGAGTTCCCTGAATGATTTAAATACTGTCCCCCAAATTCCACTCCCCTTTATAATGACATAGTCTATATTTTCTTACATAAGAAATACAACTGGAAAATATGTCGGAGTGCCAGGAAATCTAAAAGGCAAAGCTAAAAGTCACCTGAGAGCACACCAAACAGGAACAGCAGGAACTGAAGATGCCTGTCTGTTTCTAGTGCAAGGGGAGGGGATAAGTAAAAAGAACAATGACATGTCATAGCCCAAGAGCTAAAATTAAATGCATGTAAACAATTCCTGTTGAAACTAGAAGCCAATGTAGATTAGGCAAACCAGGTGAAGAGTTCTTTCCTGCCAAAACACGCCAGGAGAAGAGTCACCAAGCATTGAGACATGGCTAGTACAGAAGTGAGGTTAATTCTGGAAAGCCACAGAGGATTCTGAGCTATATGTGGCAGCTCTTAAATTCTACATTAAAGTGTAGTGTGTACCGAAAAGCCATATTTCTTCTTTATCCCACCCAAAAACCTGAAAGCCAGTTGTTCCGATATGGAAATCGGAATGAGAATTTCTAGCTGAGTATAATCATTTCTCTGGGGCTTCCCTGGTGACTCAAGTGGTGAAGAATCCTCCTGCAGTGCAGGAGGCCAGGGTTCAATTCCTGGGTTGGGAAGATCCCCTGGAGAAGGAAAATGGCAACCCACTCCAGTATTCTTGCCTGGGAAATCTCATGGACATGGAAGCCTGGCAATCTACATACAGTCTGTAGGGTCGCAAGAGTCAGACATGACTTAGTGACTAAACCACCATAAGTATTTCTCTAACACACATTTCTTGAGCAACCACTCTGGGCCAGGCCCTGTGGTCAAAACTTTCAGAACTACAAAGATGATAAGGTATGGTCCCTACCCTTAGAAGAGTGAGGAAGACAGGGGCATGTACACAAACAGTTTTATGGGCTCTGTCAAGAGAAAGGAACAGCAAGTAGGCACTAAGGCCAAATCAGTATGTTGGTGTGAAAATGTGGAAGAGTCACCTTTAAATCCCATCCCATAGATGAGTTAGTGGCAAGTTGCCTGACCAGAGTCCAACCATAGTATTAGGTTTTGCTGGAGTTCAAATTAAACCTATACTGCTGGGTCTTTGATGCAGCTAAATCATGGAATAGACCTGGAAAAAGATATAAATATATATAAAACATCTTTCCAAAAGCAATTTGGGCTTTTTTCATAAGATCATTCTCAAAAGCATGCAAGAAGCAGGAGCTATGGAAGAAAACACCACCCATGAAATTAGCATACAATTTCTAACTTTGCATGAGTATACAAGTGTAAACCTTTCTAAGCAAAATAAGAAACAAGATAAGAACCCATTAATAGGGGAGTGTAAATAAATTATAGAATATCTCATACAGTGATGTTAAAAGAATGAGGTAGCTTAGCATACAGACATGTCCATGTGTATAGAAGTGAAAGAAAACAATCAGGAGGAAACAGTCTAGGCTAAAACTTTTATTGTTATTTGATTCAACTTAAACACTTTTTCTGAACTATGGTGCTGGAGAAGACTCTTGAGAGTCCCTTGGACTGCAAGGAGATCCAACCAATCCATTCTGACGGAGATCAGCCCTGGGATTTCTTTGGAAGGGATGATGCTAAAGCCAAAACTCCAGTACTTTGGACACCTCATGCAAAGAGTTGACTCATTGGAAAAGACTTTGATGCTGGGAGGGATTGGGGTCAGGAGGAGAAGGGTACGACAGAGGATGAGATGGCTGGATGGCATCACTGACTTGATGGACGTGAGTCTGAGTGAACTCCGGGAATTGGTGATGGACAGGGAGGCCCGGCGTGCTGCGATTCATGGGGTCAAAAAGAGTCGGACACGACTGAGCGACTGAACTGAACTGAAACACTTTTTCTAAAGATTAAGCAAAAGCAGAAAAAGGCATAAATATGTAAATAAAGTATGAAATTATGCATTCTTTACTTATCACTATTATGTTTTACCTCCAAAATTACAATGATTTAGAGTGAATTTTTAATAAAAAAAAATTTTTTGAGTGTTTGTATTATTTTACCTACCAAAAATAATTTTGTTTTAAAGTACAGTGTGTGAAAACTTTTGGTATTATCCTTAAGTATTACTAGGTTGTTTTAGACACTTTCTCTGGAGTCACTTTTGCAAGCCTTATCTCTATTAATGTTTAAAGCCTTCAATCTAATTAACCCGTGCACACTATAATTTTAATTCAAAAAGAAAAGTGAACTTTGACCCAACTTCAGATGTTAAGTGTGTATCTAGCCTCCATACCAGCCCACAGCATATTTGTTATCATTTGTCTTTACTCTTCATTATAAGAAAGGTAAATGAAAAGGAGAGAATGGGGAAAAGGTCAAGAAAAAAAGAGAAAAGAACTGATTGTCCTTTCAATAACGGGAACTGAAAGTCATCTGTTAAATGTAGCCCCTATGTTCATGGTGGGTCAACATCCCAGGCTCCATTCTATGGCTTCTGCCTTACTGTACAATTTTCTCCTTTAATGAAAAATTGCCTTTGAGTATTGCGATGACTCAAGACCCTCAGCTGTGATCATCACCTTTTCGCCTTCTAGGGAAATTCACAAAGATAAAAAGCCAGAGTCTCACTTTTATGAGCCAAATTCACCTCTAGAAATGAGGCTGCACGCCACAGAGAGAAAGCCAGTACGGCATGTGTACAGGATGTGGGATCCAGCCCAGCAGCTCGAATCAGCCAACGCCGTTTCACGGAGAAGACAAAGGCAAATACGCAGAGAAGCAGGCACGTGGTTAGCGTCCACGTTACACAAGTGGAGCAGGCATCTCCACCCTCCCTTGGTGCCACAGCCCAAGCCAGACACACCCAGACTCTCCCACTCTCAGCCACCAGGGCTGGTCCAAGTTCAGCCACTAGAAGCCTGCAGCATGAGGAGAGGTGAGAGCTATGTGTGGTGTCAATCGACATGTACATGATTACCCAACAGGGAGAATAAAGGGGGAAAAGCACATCTACACCCACTCCTATACAATTGTTTTCCAAGATCTTGAGGCAGAGAAACCAGAACTAAGAGAGAATGGTATTAGCTCAGTAAGTATGAAATAAGCACCAACACTCTCTTAAGCAACATTCCAGTTCCAGTAGAAGAATTTTCAATGGTGAACAAGCAAAAGACAGTTCCAGCTGCCCTCAACAGCATTTATTGGTTTGCTGTAAATACATTAGCTAGACTGCTGAAACAACTAGGAAAAAAAAAAAACTGAGAAATTAAAATAATAATACTGTGATGATGATAATAATTATAGTTACCATTTATTAAGCAGTTATTAGGTGCCAGTTTGCTGTATTTAGCTACATGGCTTAATCTTCATAATAGTCTTTGAAGTAGGTTTTATTTTTCCAGTTTTACAGATAAGAAAGCTACATGAAATCTAAATTAAATATCTTTCCCAAGAATACTGCTGCTGCTGCTGCTAAGTCACTTCAGTCATGTCCAACTCTGTGCAACCCCATAGACAGCTGCCCACCAGGCTCCACCATCCGTAGGATTCTCCAGGCAAGAACACTGGAGTGGGTTGCCATTTCCTTCTCCAAAGCAGGAAAGTGAAAAGTGAAAGTGAAGTCGCTCAGTCGTGTCCGACTCTTAGCGACCCCATGAACTGCAGCCTACCAGGCTCCTCCGCCTTGGGATTTTCCAGGCAAGAGTATGGCTCTTTCACTCTAACTAGTGGCATGCCGTTGTCTTCTCCCCCTAGTTAGAGTGAAAGAGCCATACTCAGATTCCCCCTGAACTGTCTCCACTATACCAGGAGTCAGCAACCTGTGACCCTTCTGTCCAATCTGTCCTGCTGTCTGTTTTTGTAGATAAAGCTATACTGAAATGCAGACATTCTCATTCATTTTTGTATTATCTATGGTTACTTTGGTGCTGTAACAGCAAAATTGAGTATCTGGCCCACAAAGGGTAAAGAGTTTACTATCTGGCCTTCAAGAGAACAATTTGGCCAACTTCTGCAATGCAGTATGCCATTAAGTATTTTTAAAAGGTTGAGTATAATAAATATTTTTGGAGAATTATGAAATTCTAAGAAATTGGAGTACACTGCACTCAACTCTGCCTGTGCATAGATCTTTCTTCCACTCCTTAAAAACTCAGTTGGGGAAAGCATATTTGTGTTTCCAAAATTTAGAACCTGAATTTTATCAAGGAATTCTTTCACATCCTTCCCAGACCTGCTTTCAGTTCCTTCACACTTCAGGTTCTCACAGGACATCTTACCAAACTGGGCACCTAAAAGAGAAAGAGAGGGAGAAACACAATGAAAAAATAATGCTATAGTTTCAGGGAACTTCCATCCATTCTGACACTGACCCCCTGCCACAGGGCAACTCCAAAGGAACAGCATGCCACATTACATGGTTCATTTGCCTTAGGCTTGTTAGCTTGGTGCACCTGAGTAGATGAATTTATAGACTAGAAGAATAGTATTTTAGTATGGAAGGCATATTAGCTAGATTATAGTATTTATCAGGTTGAAAACAAAAACAAAAACTCAGCAAACCTGGGTGACTTGTCAGAGATTATGTCCAGTTCTAACTGTTGCTTCCTGACTTGCATACAGGTTTCTCAAGAGGCAGGTCAGGTGGTCTGGTATTCCCATCTCTTTCAGAATTTTCCACAGTTTATTGTGATCCACACAGTCAAAGGCTTTGGCATAGTCAATAAAGCAGAAATAGATGTTTTTCTGGAACTCTCTTGCTTTTTCCATGATCCAGCAGATGTTGGCAATTTGATCTCTGGTTCCTCTGCCTTTTCTAAAACCAGCTTGAACATCTGGTCCACATATTACTGAAGCCTGGCTTGGAGAATTTTGAGTTGGACTATAAAGAAAGCTGATCGCCGAAGAATTGATGCTTTTGAACTGTGGTGTTGGAGAAGAGTCTTCAGAGTCCCTTGCACTGCAAGGAGATCCAACCAGTCCATCCTAAAGGAGATCAGTCCTGGGTGTTCATTGGAGGCACTGATGTTGAAGCTGAAACTCCAATACTTTGGTCACCTGATGCAGAGAGCTAACTCATTTGAAAAGATCCTGATGCTGGGAAAGATTGAGGGCAGGAGAAGGGGATGATAGAGGATGAGATGGTTGGATGGCATCACCAACACAATGGACATGGGTTTGGGTGGACTTCGGGAGTTGGTGATGGGCAGGGAGGCCTGGCTTGCTGTGGTTCATGGGGTCGCAACGAGTCGGACACGACTGAGTGACTGAACTGAACTGAACAGAGAAAAGGCCTCTTTTACTCCACCATTCTTGCCCAGAGAATCCCATAGGCAGAGGAGCTTGGCAGGCTATAGTCCATAGGGTCACAAAGAGTCAGACACGACTGAAGTGACTTAGCACGCACATCCAATCCACCATGCATTCAGTAGGGTCTGGTGTAAGGCCACAGCCATATGCTATACATGTATATTCACTAATAGATTCACTAATTTCATGTCCTTTATCAAGGCCACAACTTTGATGGAAAGAGTACCTTTGAGGAATCAGGCAGACTTAGATCCAAACACTGACTTGGTCACTCATTGCTTGTGTAAACTTAGCAAAATCAGTAAACCACTTTAAGCCTCAGTTTTACATAAATAAAACATGGTAAGCTGTTCTCTGACTTTAAAGAAGATAAACTGAAACAGCACATTCAATGCCTAACAATGTATCTGGCACATAGTAAGAACTTTATGAATATACGGCAAACACTAGTATTGTTCTTACAAGATGAGTAAAAGTGCATCACCTCAGTCTCTTTTTGGAACAAGGTCCATAGGTATTAGCATTTGGACCACGTAGCATCTCACTGTTCAGGTATAGATGATAACTGCTAGTTGCCTATGGTCGAGTTGAAGAATTCACCTGAGAAAGCTAACTTTTAGCTTTCTAATCAAGTCTGGTACCAGTGCATATAATTGTCATTATATGTTATAACTTATGGACAACCTTGTTTTTAATTACAAGGTTTTTATTAGAGAAACAGGTTTCAGGGTGAGTCTGCGATCTGACTTGCCAGCACTTGTTGGAAGTTTTTATGTGATTCATTTACATGTGTGTGTGTGTGTTTAGGAGCAGTGCTATTATTAAACTTTGCTGACATACTGTGAGGAATCTGTGATTCAAATTTGTCTGTATAGACACCTTCCCCACCACCCACTCTGTCCCTTCACACAACTCACCCCTCCCCCATTTATCAAGGACTAGTTTCAGATTATTTTCCAGGATGTATACAGATAGAATCACTTGGAATGGTCCTTGCCTAATTCTCTTTAGCTACTTGTGCATATGAGATAGAAGTAAACACTGCTTAAAAGTAAAAATCTTTCAAAAAGAAAAAGGAGGGGGAGGAGACTTCCCTGGTGGTTCAGTGGTTAAGACTTCACTCTTTCATTGCAGAGGGCATGGGTTTGATCCCTCATGCGGGAACTAAGAACCCACACACTGCACAGTAGGGCCAAGAAAAAAAAAAGCGAAAATCTTTTAGGTAATGTGGTGAATAGAAAATCCAAGGGGACTCATTATGGTGTAAAGCAGGCATGTCATTTCCTCATTCTCAATGTTGTTAATTTTGTAGAAAGGATACCTGCAGAAAAAACCATCTTCACATCAAAGTCAGCAAATGATACTGATAGGTCAGTGCTATAAATCTCACTCAGAGGAAAAGGGAAAAGATGATTATATAAAACCCGCAAGGAATAAAGATACTCTCACAAATAGAAAACTGAAACGAAATGGAATGGACAGTAATGAAACAACTCCATGATGATTAAATAATAGCAAGAGTTGAAACTTTGTCAAGCACTTCCCACATATGGACATGAAACCTGCATATGAAGCCCAGGGCAAGGCATTGTAGAAAGGTTACATGATAATGTTTTACAGATGGGAGTTTTCTTTAGTGTTACTATTGTCTTTAAGCTTCCAACTGCTCTGTTAATTAAAAACATAGGAAAGAGTAGAAGAAATGAAGAGGAGGGAAAAAGAGAGGGAAAAGAGGAAAGGATGGGAGAATAAAAGAGGTAGAAAAGATGTCCAGTGTTAGGTATCACAGTCCATTAAAAATGCAAACACTTGGGGCCCCCACACAACCATTTCACTTGATCCCACCTCATTGAGTCACTTCTTAAAAGGACCCCTATGGACTCACGTTACATGTTGCTGACTAGTAAATTAAATCACCCCCTCCCCAAAATGAATGGCTTAAAATGCCTGTGGGCCAGGATTCTAAGGATGGTGTGACAGGTCCTCCTCTTCACAGTTTCTCACCAGGCTGCAGTGAAAGTGTCCAGCAGGGCGGGAGTCTCATCTGAAGGCTCACCTAGGGAAGGCGCTGCTTCCAAGTTAATATACCTGATTGTTGGCAGGATTAATTTCCTTGAGAAGAGGGTGAACAAAGGCCTTCAGTTCCCTACGAGCTTTAGCTGGAGACTGTCCTCAGTTCCTCTTTCCTATGGCAACTTTTCTTCATCAGAATCAGCAGGAGAGAGAGTCTTAGAACATACACTTGAGAAAAGTTCCTCCTATAATCCATGGGCTACTTAAAATCATCTCAAGCACCTCCGGTGCTATGTTACTGTAGTTTGGAAAATATTGACACATGTGATCTTCCTTAGTCCTTGTTACAATTATTTGAGGCAAAAAGAGAAGGCACAATTATTCCCATTTCTAAGATGAGAAAATCAGGTTCATGGATAAAATTTTACAGCCAGTAAATTTCCAGAAATGGGCCTGGCACTCATGCTTTCTACATATCAACCCAATTCTTCTACTGTACTATGAATGCTTCTAAGGAAGACAAATTTAGAACTAAAAGTAAAGTTTTCTTTTTTTATTTAGATATGACTATTTTGGAATTTAGTGGTAATTTGAATAGCAACCAGAAAGAAAATAATTAGCAAACAGAAATACTGAGAATAGATTGCCAAGTGGTGGTCGGCAGCATCTCAGATAGTTTTGGATTAGCTCAGCCTCCTAGGAGTCATGCCTGTGTAATCCCCTCCACTTGAATAACTTACTTTGAACCAATAGAATGTGACAATTTCCCTGATTAAAAAAAATTACAAAAGATTAGTTAATCAGGGAAATGATACCTTCTCTAAATTGCCATTTTCTGGAAATTTACTGGCTGTAAAATTTTATCCATGAACCTGATTTTCTCATCTTAGAAATGGGAATAATTGTGCCTTCTCTTTTTGCCTCAAATAATTGTAACAAGGACTAAGGAAGATCACATGTGTCAATATTTTCCAAACTACAGTAACATAGCACCGGAGGTGCTTGAGATGATTTTAAGTGGCCCATGGATTATAGGAGGAACTTTTCTCAAGTGTATGTTTTTAGAGTGTATTAGAAAAATATAACGTGCATAGCAAACACATGATTTCATAGCTAATGTTACTTAAATGAGATTTAAATGAAGTTGAGGAAAGTGTGAGTCAAACTGAAAACAAATATTAAGAAAAGAATATACTAGATGGTCTAAGAATAGGACAAACATTGTGAAAGCGGTATACAAATAACTGCATAAAATTTAGAATGCTCAGTAAATACACTGAATCTTATTAACTTTTGCCCCATGACTCTGGTTGAAGAAGGTAACTAGATATATTCTTATTACTACCAGAGCAAACCTAACTACACCTGGTAAAAGAGATGACTCCTTGAAAATCCAATCTTAAAAAAAAAAAAAAGAAAAAGAAAATCCAATCCTAAATTGTTTGCCCACAAATAATCCATCTATTAATATTTTATTACTAAAACATTATTCATTCTCTATGTCTTTCTTCTTGTCCTAGGATGTATTAATAATAACTTCCACTTATTAGGAGCTCGCTAAGCTAAAAGTTGGTGATAGACAGGGAGGCCTGGCATTCTGCAATTCATGGGGTCGCAAAGAGTCAGACACGACTGAGCAACTGATCTTACTGACTGATGCTAAAATCTGCATATACAATTTCAACTAATATTTATCCTTGAGGAAGGATGTATTAATATTATCGTTCATTTGAATGAGGAAACGGAACGTTAAAGAGGTTAAATAACTTGGCCAAAGTAACTCAGCAAAATAATAAGACAAGTAGAATTTATTTTTTTAATTTATCTATTTTAATTGGGGGCTAATTACTTTACAATATTGTAGTGGTTTTGCCATACACTGACAAGCAGAATTTAAACTCAGGTCTATCTAACTTTAAACCCTGTTTTAAGTCTACTTCTGCCAGTAATGTTTTAAAGGACTGACCCTCCACTTAGTATGCCCACACCTCATCTTTTTTGACTTCTTACACTTTTACTTTTTAGCATTCTAATTTTTTTCCTCTGGAATGTGGGAAAATATATCAACACCGGGGCATTCAAAACAAGGTCAGAGAATGAATCTTTTTTTTTTTTTTTTTTTTTTGCCAAATCCCCAGATAGGACATACACATGAAGCAGAATGAAAGAAGCAATTGCTTCCTGGCCCAAACTCTTTCGCCCCACTTAGTCCGCAGGGCAGAGGAGCAAACAGAAAGGTACAGTTCAGGCACTTCTTAGGGCTCCTTCCAGGCAGGGATGTTACCACTCACCACTTCCTCTGCATGTGCTTCCAACCAAGAACAATTCTACAAACAAAGGAGAAGCACGTTACTCATGGGCTCCAAATACCTGGTGGGTTGTGTAACTGCAAAGAAATCTCTCAAGACCAGACAGCATCTGAGTTTTGCTTTTTCAGTATGACATGTAAGTTTTGACTGACATGTGATTTTCTAAGTGATAAGGGTAACTAAAATGTCTTTAATTCTCTTTCCAAGAAGAACTTTGAGCTTTATGTCTTTAGATCAAGAAAAATAGACTTGCAAAATCTACTTTGAGAAAATATTACTAAAGTTATAGCCCATGAACAGGCGGGAATTAGAATTCAGGAGACTGTACAGAACAGAATGGTCCTATGAGGAAAATATTACTCTTCTATATTATTCACTCCCCATTTTGTAACAGGAAGCAAGTTTTTGCTCATTTGAATCATGGAGTATTAATATCACAAGATTCAGACCCTAGTAACTACAAACAAGACAAAATTAACTTGTCATGTGAAAGTCACATGAATATGGAAAACTGTTTTTAAAAACCTGAAAGCAAGCCATTGTGATATTCTCTAAGAATGTTCAGATTGAGCTTAGCAGAAATGTCTTCCCATTAGTCTTCTCTTCCCACGTAGCCCTGGAAGATGACCCCAAACAGCAGTACGGGTGTATCTCGCGGGCACATATCACCCTGACTACCACAGAGTCCTGTGGGTTGGGTCAGAGACAAGATGGGAGGTGCCATCAGAGCGTGACCACCTACATTCTCTCTTCTCTGGATCCTTTAAACAGTCCTGGCCAGTATTCCTGGAGAATATTCAACAATCTGAATTGATTAGACCATCTCCTCTATGACTGGATTCATATCAAATGTTCCATCAGGAACCCCACATAGATGAACCTCAAACTGTACTCACAAAGTATACATCAAAATTAGTAACACTGTTTTATAAGCCTGTCTAATACTTCACTGTTAAATTTCAAGTGCTAATTTAAGATTACGTGCCAAATTTTAAAATCCTAACATTGCCTTTATATTGATTATGTTTCTGATAATTCTTTGAATTTGTTTTGAAACTTTCATTTCAACACTGCCTTGGTTATAACCACATCAAACACAATTTGAGACTAGACTGTCAAAATTAAAATCCTAAACTGCCATCATAACGATACTGAATTTTGGCTTATGACACTTTTATAAAACTTTCATTTCAACTATGCCTTGGTGTATAACCACATCTAGTTCTTCAACTCTGAATTAGGGGTACTCACTTAATATGGGAATAGCAAAATTAGTAACCCAAATCTGACATGCCTTATTCTGGTGTCTAGGTCTGTTTCTTAAAACTTTTGCTTTAAATCTACCAAGGTTTCTTTAAGATGAAAATAATTCTGCATTCAGTTTATGATTTTTGAAGAAATGGTCTCATTATTGATTCATTCATGTAACAAAAAATTTTCTAGAAGTCTTTATATGATGGGGTATTGATTTATCATAAGCTAAATCTTGTGTTGGAGAAGGAAATGGCAACCCACTCCAGTATTCTTGCCTAGAGAATCCCATGGACAGAGGAGCCCGGCGGGCTACAGTCCATGGGGCTGCAAGAGAGTTGGACACAACAGAGCAGCTGAACAACAAACTTCGTGTATTTGAGGGTATAGTATAAAATATGAAATATGTTCAATTTTAAAATAACTTCTTTTACATGCTATTTCTATAATATAATTAACTTTACAACAAAAACTGCTACTCTTCCTAGAATGTAACAGCCATGAGGATGGGGATCTTTTACTATTTTGTCACCAGTACATCTAGAGAGCTTACAAGAGTGCCTGTCACATAACAGACACTCATTAACTATTTGTCAAGTGACCATTAGACGAACTGAAAAATCAGAATAGACGCACACAGAAATGAACAACCATGAAGAAAGGTATTCCTCATTCAGAAAAGGCCTTACTTTTAGACAATTTTCTAATGATATTGTCTTGCTCGCTATTTTTTCACTTAGTAAGAATGCACCTATAAAGAGAAACTTCAGAAGAAACTCTTATCAGGGGTATTATGTGGTAAATGCCTTCTCTTGGCATTGTTTCTGGGTGTTTTTATGTAGTTCTCTGATCTGCTTCAATAGATTATTCCAAGGTTGAATCCAATAGATTATTCCAATTTGAATTACAGGCATACCTTGTTTCACTGCACTTCATTTAATTGCGCTTCACAGATCTTGTGTTTTTTACAGACTGAAGATTTTTGGCAACCCTGCAGCAAGCAAATCTACACTATTTTCCCAACAGCATTTATTCCTTTCATGTCTGTGTGTCGTATTTTGATAATTCTCATGATACTTCAAACTTTGGGGTTATTATTATATTTGTTATGATGATCTGTGATCGGTGATCTCTGATATTACTGTTGTAATTGTTTGAGGCCACCACGAACTGTAACAACATAAAGTTGGCAGACTGAATAATACACGGATAATACACGGATAAACCTGTGTATTATGACTTCTCCTCTGACCTGCCCTTCCCTGTCTCCCTCCCTCTCCTCAGGCCTTCCTATTCACTGAGATAAGATAAATTAAAATTAGGCCAATTAATCACCTTACAATAGCCTCTGAGCATTCAAGTGGAAGGAAGAGTTGCAGGTCTCTCACTTTAAAGCAAAGCCAGAAATGATTAAGCTTAGAGAGGAAAGTACGTTGAAAGCCTGGATAGGTCAAAAGTTAGGCCTTCCCCGCCGAAAGAAAAAAAATGAAATCGTTCAGTCATGTCCGACTCTTTGCAACCCTATGGACTGCAGCCCGCCAGGCTCCTCTGTCCATGGGATTCTCCAGGCAAGAATACTGGAAGGGGTAGCCATTCCCTTCTCCAGGGGATCTTCCCAACCCAGGGATCAAACCTGGGTCTCCCACATTGCAGGCAGATTTTTTACCATCTGAGCCACCAGGGAAGCCTTGTGTGCCAAATAGTTAATTTTTTAACGAAAAGGGAAAGTTCTTGAAGGAAATTAAAATTGCTACTCCACTGAACACATGAGTGATAAGAAAGTAAAAGAGGCTCATTGCTGATATGGAGAAAGTTTCAGCAGTCTGAATGTAAGATCAAACCAGCTACAGCATTCCCTTAAGACGCCTAACCCAAAGAAAGCCCTAACTCTCTGCAATTCTGTGAAGGCTAAGAGAGGTGAGGGGAAAAGCTTGAAGGTAGCAGAAGTTGGTTCACAAGGTTTACATCTCTGTAACGTAAAAGTGCAAGGTGAAGCATCAAGAACTGATATGGGAGCTACAGCAAGATATCCAGAGATCTGGCTAAGATAATTAACAAAGGTGGCTCTATTAAACACAGATTTTCATTTATACATAAAACCTTGTATTAGGAGAAGGCACCATCTTGGACTTTCACAGCTAGAGGGGAGAAGTCAAAATTCAAAGCCTGGGGTTAATGCAGTGATGACTTTTAAGTTGAGGCCAGTGCTCATCTACCATTCCAGAAATCTTAGGGCCCTTAAAAATCATGCTACATTTACTCTGTTTCAGCTCTATAAATGAAACAACAGACTCTGTATGACAGTAAAAGATTCTTTTCAAAATATGACTGCTCACTGACAATGCACCTGGTCACCCAAGAGCTCCGACAGAGATAAACAATGAGATTAAGATTGTTTTCATGCCTGCTAACACAATATTTCTTCTGCAGCTCATGCATCAAGGAGTAATTCTGACTTTCAAGTCTTATTATTTAAGAAATATATTCCATAAGGCTACAGCTACCATAGATAGTCATTCTTCTGGGTAAAGTCAACTGAAAATCTTCTGGAAAGGATTCAGTATTCTAGATGCCATTAAGAACATCAATGGTTTATGAGAAGAGGGCAAAATATCAACATTAACATGAGTTTGGAAGAAATTGATTTCAATCCTCATAGATGACTTTGAGGGATTCTAGACTTCACTGGAGGAAGTAATTGCAAATGTGGTGGAAAGAGCAAGAGAATTAGAATTAGAAGTGCAGCTTGAAGATGTAACTGAATTGCTACAATCTCGTGATAAAACTTTAATAAATGAGGAGTCACTTTTTATGGATGAGCAAAGAAACAGCTTCTTGAAATGGAATCTACTCCTGATGAAGATGCTGTGAAGACTGTTGAAATGACAACAGAGAATTTAGAGTATTGCATAAACTTAGTTGATAAAGCAGCATCAGGATTTGAGAGGATTGACTCCAATTTTGAAAAAAATTCTACAGTGGATAAAATGTTATCAAACTGCATTGCATCTACAGAAAGATCGTCCATGAAAGAAAGAGTTAATGAATGCAGCAAACTTCGTTTTATCTTATTTTAAGGAATCGCCACACTCTCACCAATCTTCAGAAACCACCACCCTGATTAGTCAGAAGCCATCAACCTGGAGCTAAGACTTTCCATGAGCAAAAAGATTATGACTTGTTGAAGAATCAGACAATGTTTAGCATTTTTTAGTAATAAAATATTTTTAATTAAGGTATGCACTTTGTTGTTTTTTTTAAGACATAATGCAATTTAGCACTTAATAGACTACAGTATGGGGCTTCCCTGGTGGCTCAGATGGTAAAGAACCTGCCTCCAATGCAGAAGACCCGGGTTCAATCCTTAGGTCAGGGAAGATCCCCTGGAGAAGGGCATGGCTGCCCACTCCAGTATTCTTGCCTGGATAATTTCAGAGACAGAGGAGTCTAGCAGGCTATATAGTACACAGGGTCGCAAAGGTCGGACACGACTGAGCAAGTAACACTTTCACTTCACTTGCAGACTAAGTATGATTTCCCAAGTGGAACAACAGTAGAGAATCCTCTTGCCAATGCAGAAGATGCAGGAGACATGGGTTCAATCCCTGGGTCAGGGAAGATCCCCAGGAATGGGAAATGGCAGCCCACTTCAGTATTCTTACTTGGAAAATTCTATGGACAGAGAAGCCTGATGGATTAGAGTCTATGGGGTTGCAAAGAGTCAGACACAACTGAGGGACTTGAGCATGCATGCACTCACAGACTATAGTATAAATATAACTTTTATATGTACTAGGAAACAAAAAAATTTGTGCAAATGCTTTATTATGATATTTATTTTATTGCCATGGTCTGGAACTGAACTGATATTTTCCAAGTATGCTTGTGCATTCATATCTTTGGAACTAGCCCTTATATATAAACAATCAAAAAAAAGTTAAACCTAAATTTTAAAAAATTAACAAAAAACATTATCAATGTAAAGACGTATAAAAAATGTCTTCGGAATGATCAAGCAAATTTAAAGTTGGAAGAGGTGGTTTCAATGTATTTATCAACTGTTTTGCTGGAAATATTTCAGAATTATTTGCTATAACTTTTACTTTTTTTTTCTGAAAAATAAACTTTCCAGGCTAAAATTGTGACATAAAATTTCATTTCTACATTTGTCAGTATAAATTAGTCTGCATTTAAAATTTGCACTCCTCTCTGAGCTCCATTGGAAAAGACTCTGATGCTGGGAGGGATTAGGGGCAGGAGGAGAAGGGGACGACAGAGGATGAGATGGCATCACTGACTCGATGGACGTGAGTCTGAGTGAACTCCGGGAGTTGGTGATGGACAGGGAGGCCTGGCGTGCTGCGATTCATGGGGTCGCAAAGAGTCGGACATGACTGAGCGACTGAACTGAACTGAACTGAGCTCCAGACCCATCTTTTTAATATTGGACATCTCCACTCTGGATACATCACCATGTCTCAAGTCCAAGTTCTCTGAACGCAAACTTGTGATCTTTACCTCTGCATCCTCCTCCAGTGTTCCTTATTCTGATGACCATGATCACCAACTTCTCCAGTTGTACACATCTGCATATCTTCCTCTCTTATCTGCTATCTCAAATTTATTGCTAAACTCTGTTGAAGTTAATCCTTAAATATTAAATATACCTTACAGAACTCTATTTCTTTCCATGTTGGTTACAAACACTTTAGTTCAAGCTACCATAATCTATCCATTGAACTGCCAGCCCACAGGTATCCATTCTTGCTTCTTCTCCAAACCATTTTCCAATGGTATCTAAAGTAATTTTTTTCTTCTTTTATTTAACTGAAAATCTGATCACATCACTTCTCTGCTTAAACACATCAATGACTTCTCCTTTTCTTAATATAAACAAGAAATTCTTATCCTGGCTTGTACTGCCCTTACAAGATTTTGCTATACTTAATTTTCCAACCACAGTTAGCCATACTCTCCTCCTCCATCCCTATGCTTAACTATTGTTATTGTTTAGTTGTTAAATCATGGCCTTCTCTGCGACCCCAAGGACTTCAGCACACAGTCCTTCATAATCTCCCAGAGTTTGCTCAAATTTATGTCTATTGAGTTAATGATGCTATGTTTATGTGCTTAACCATAACTCATTCAGTTCAGTTCAGTTCAGTCGCTCAGTCGTGTCCGACTCTTTGCGACCCCATGAATCGCAGCATGCCAGACCTCCCTGTCCATCACCAACTCCCGGAGTTCACTCAGACTCGCATCCATCGAGTCAGTGATGCCATCCAGCCATCTCATCCTCTGTCGTCCCCTTCTCCTCCTGCCTGCAATCCTTCCCAGCATCAAAGTCTTTTCTAATGAGTCAACTCTTTGCATGAGGTGGCCAAAGTACTGGAGCTTCAGCTTTAGCATCATTCCTTCCAAAGAAATCCCAGGGCTGATCTCCTTCAGAATGGACTGGTTGGATCTCCTTGCAGTCCCAGGGACTCTCAAGAGTCTTCTCCAATGCCGCAGTTCAAAAGCATCAATTCTTTGGCACTCAGCTTTCTTCACAGTCTAACTCACATCCATACATGACTACTGGAAAAACCATAGCCTTGACTAGACGGAACTTTGTTGGCAAAGTAATGTCTCTGCTTTTGAATATGCTATCTAGGTTGCTTATAACCTTTCTTCCAAGGAGTAAGCATCTTTTAATTTCATGGCTGCAATCACCATCTGCAGTGATTTTGGAGCCCCCCAAAATAAAGTCTGACACTGTTTCCACTGTTTCCCCATCTATTTCCCATGAAGTGATGGGACCGGATGCCATGATCTTCATTTTCTGAATGTTGAGCTTTAAGCCAACTTTTTCACTCTCCTCTTTCACTTTTATCAAGAGGCTTTTTAGTTTCTCTTCACTTTCTGCCATAAGAGTAGTGTCATCTACATATCTGAGGTTACTGATATTTTTCCCGACAATCTTGATTCCAGCTTGTGTTTCTTCCAGTCCAGAGTTTCTCATGATGTACTCTGCATAGAAGTTAAATAAGCAGGGTGACAATATACAGCCTTGACGTACTCCTTTTCCTGTTTGGAACCAGTCTGTTGTTCCATGTCCAGTTCTAACTGTTGCTTCCTGACCTGCATACAGATTTCTTAAGAGGCAGGTCAGGTGGTCTGGTATTCCCATCTCTTTCAGAATTTTCCAGTTTATTGTGATCCACACAGTCAAAGGCTTTGGCATAGTCAATAAGCAGAAATAGATGTTTTTCTGGAACTCTCTTGCTTTTTCCATGATCCAGCGGATGTTAGCAATCTCTGGTTCCTCTGCCTTTTCTAAAACCAGCTTGAATATCAGGAAGTTCACGGGTCAAGTATTGCTGAAGCCTGGCTTGGAGAATTTTGAGCATTACTTTACTAGCATGTGAGATGAGTGCAATTGTGCAGTAGTTTGAACATTCTTTGGCATTGCCTTTCTTTGGGATTGGAATGAAAACTGACCTTTTCCAGTTCTGTGGCCACTGCTGACTTTTCTAAATTTGCTGGCATATTGAGTGCAGCACTTTCACAGCATCATCTTTCAGGATTGGAAATAGCTCAGCTGGAATGCCATCACCTCCACTAGCTTTGTTTGTACTTGATGCTTTCTAAGGCCCACTTGACTTTACATTCCAGGATGTCTGGCTCTAGATGAGTGATCACACCATCATGATTATCCAGGACATGAAGATATTTTTGGACACTTTTTCTGTGTATTCTTTCCATCTCTTCTTAATATCTTCTGCTTCTGTTAGGTCCATACCATTTCTGTCCTTTATCGAGCCCATCTTTGCATGAAATGTTCCCTTGGTATCTCTAATTTTCTTGAAAAGATCTCTAGTCTTTCCCATTCTGTTCTTTTCCTCTATTTCTTTGCATTGATCGCTGCAGAAGGCTTTCTTATCTCTCCTTGCTATTCTTTGGAACTCTGCATTCAGATGCTTATATCTTTCCTTTTCTCCTTTGCTTTTCGCTTCTCTTCTTTTCACAGCTATTTGTAAGGCCTCCCCAGACACCATTTTGCTTTTTTGCATTTCTTTTCCATGGGGATGGTCTCAATCCCTGTCTCCTGTACAATGTCATGAACCTCATTCCATAGTTCATCAGGCACTCTATCTATCAGATCTAGGCCCTTAAATCTATTTCTCACTTCCACTGTATAATCATAAGGGATTTGATTTAGGTCATACCTGAATGGTCTAGTGGTTTTGTCCATACTTACCCCTACCTCAGAGCTTGCCACATGCAGTTCTTTCAGCCTGGAATGTTCCTCCTTGCAACTACTGCCCCATTCCTTTGATTAATTAATAGCAACATTATCTTACAGATCTCAACCCAAATATACCTTAATTTTCTTGACCACCAGACCAGATCAATTCCCTCATTATGCATTCAGAGAGCATCCAGGACTTTTACATAATGGCAGTTATCAAGTTTTGTAGTTAATACTCTCTGATTTGCTCATCACTTATACCTAGCCCATAGTACCTGATATTTAGTAGGGACTCAATATAAAATTTCGTAATGGATAAGTAGATATTTTACAGATAGCTAATAATTCAAGATTTCACTTTGTTGTTATCACTAAAAATATGGATGGGTTAAATGTGAAATAAGAATATATTTGAGGGGACTTCCCCAGCAGTCCAGTGGTGAAGACTCCATGCTCCCAATGCAGGGACCACGGGTTCCATCCCTTGTCAGGGACCTAAGATCCCACATGCCACAAGGCACAAGCAAACAAACTATATATATATATATATATATATATATATATATATATATACACACATACATATACATTTGTAGGAATATATGAACATGTTGGTATTATTTACATCACACACAAGACATATTGTAAATATATGAGAGGATGGTTTTGTGAGAGGCAAGAAATTTTAAAGCCGCAAGAAAAGAGAATTAATCCAGATACAAAACTGTAGGAAGAAACTATAGTCAAATGAAGATTATAAAAAATTATAGTCAGATTATTGAATTAAGTGACAAGAAAATCATTGATTACTTTCACAAATGGTTACCTAGATTCTGAATGAAAGCCAGATTGCAGAAGATTGAGGAATGAATTGAAAGAGAAATAACATTCCTCTTTCAAAGAGCTTACATTCTGAATAAGTAGCTTCTCATGGAGAAGGCAGTGGCGACCCACTCCAGTACTCTTGCCTGGAAAATCCCATGGAACAAAGGAGCCTGGTGGGCTGCAGTCCATGGGGTCGCACAGAGTCGGACACGACTGAGCGACTTCACCTTCACTTTTCACTTTCATGCATTGGAGAAGGAAATGGCAACCCACTCCAGTGTTCTTGCCTGGAGACTCCCAGGGACGGGGGAGCCTGGTGGGCTGCTGTCTATGGGGTTGCACGGAGTCGGACACGACTGATGTGACTTAGCAGCAGCAGCAGCAGCAACAATGTAAAGGGTAATGATTTGATTGTGTCTGTACTAGATCTACAAGAGCAACGTTTTCTTGCTCTTGTAGATGAGAAAAAGATCCACTTTTCATTTCACAAAAACTCATAAAGATGGAGGCTTGAATGTAGAGCTGGATCCACCACATATCAGATTAATAAAATCTTCAAGCCCATTCATTCTGCTGAGATATGTTTATATGTGCTTGTACATGCACTTGCATTTTTTTAAACAAATAAGCTTTTGTGATTTTTTTTAAGTTTTAAAAAAAATCACTATATTTTAAGTTTTAAAAAATCACTATAAAATTTTATGCCTTTATATATAGAGTCCTTTATATATACCTGCCAAATATGTATAAAGAAAAAATATACTTTATCAGGGATGTATAATTATCCCTAATGAAAATTAGTACTACATATAGCTCACAAATAACACATTTCTGAGAAAAAACAGTTAAATATGTAATTTATGCTAAATACCAATATTCAAGAGAAAATGAAGATAAAGTAAAATTCTCAATTCATTGATTTTTTTTTTAGCATATTTCAAGAAATTTAGCAACTATCTCTACTTTGAGAAAATGCTTTTCAGGTAACTCAACCTTTCATTCCCTTTCCTGATATTCCATCTACAATAGTAAGAGCTGTGAAATTCACTAGATACTAACATTAAAACTAGACAGTCAATATAAAAGAGAGAGAACTTCATGTCACAAATAATTACTGACTCCGATACTGCTGTATTATTCATCATGTCTAACTTGAGCAGTAAGTCCTCTGTAAATTCATGTTGGTGAAAATGTATGTAAATATTCTGATCTAAGAAACTATGTTTAATGTATAAACACAAAGGCCTAAAAATATAATCACTGACTGGGTAGCAATAAAATCCACAGCACTCAGACTGTGTTTTTAAAATTCCAATTGCCACTAAAAAATAATCAGTGCTCCTTTGAGAAATGGTTGATATCATGTATAGTGAGGGAAATATACAAGATAAAAGTGGAATATATTATCATGCCAGAAATAAAAGATTCTGTCAAAGACTACTGAAGTCATATTAAAAAGACTCAGGAGCCAACTTTCAGGAGCTCCCATTGGCCAAAGATAGGGCTTGAGCATCAGTAGGAATGATAATTATAATAAACTGAAACATACCAATTATGTTTAAATGCCTACATCTACAATAATTTAAAAATCAGTAATCACCTTTGGAAGAGGTTAGGGACTCGACTCATCATTTTGAAAGCTTGAAAATAAAGTATTCATTCTGTCTCTTAGATGTACCTGAGGGCAACCAAGTAGATAATAAAGAAAAATGTCTCTTTATAGAAGTAGCCCAGCTAGTAGATGAAGAAGTATTGAAAGGATTAAAATGTCACCATTTTGCAACCCCTAAGGAAATTACAGATATAAGAAATAATTATTAATGACTGTCAAAGTTGTAGAAAAAGAGACAATCAGATTATCTGCCTCTTAGTGGAAGTTTATAATTCTACTTATGAAGTATTTTTGCCAAAATATCAGGCCTGAATGACACCCAAACTCTGGATCTAATAACAAATGATAAGAAATACAAGTGACAGAGAAAAATGTTAAATGTCATCATGAAGAAGCATTCTGCAAAGTCCAGACTTTAGAAAACTACAGAATTAGCAACCCGATTACTGCAATAAATAAATTGAAAGAGGAAAAAAAGAAGAAAGAAAGAGGGGAGCTGATAAATTAGAAGAGACAAAAGAGACTAGTAAAAACTTCAACCAATTTCAATGTGTTGATTTTACTTTCATCCTTATTCAAATAAATAAATTACTAACAATAGTTGTTTATAAAGCAATGAAAAGTGATATGTGTAAAACTTGGAAGAGACTCCATATGAACTGAACTGTTCATATGTTAAATCTCTAACCCCCAGTATCTCAGAATGACTGTATTTGAAGACAGCGCATTAAGGTGATTAAGTTAAAACAAGGCTCCTGGGGTGGACTATAATCCAATCTGACTAGTATCTTTATAAGGAGAGGATTCTTGGACACACAAAAGAGATACCAGGGACTTGCATGCACACAGGGTGACTATGTAAAGCAGTAGTAGGAAAGAGACCATCTGCAAGGCAAGAGGAGTGAACCAAAACAAAAAAATTAAACCGTGTTGTTAAAGCCACCTTGTCTGCGGTGGTGCTAGCAGTAAAGAACTTGCCTGCCAATGCAGGAGACATAAGAGATGCAGGTTTGATCCCTGGGTCAGGAATATCCCCTGGAGGAGGGCATGGCAGCCCATTTCAGTATTCTTGCCTGGAGAATCCCATGGACAGAGGAGCCTGGTGGGCTACAAGTCCATAGGGTCCCAAAGAGTCAGACATGACTGAAGCAACTTAGAATGCACACACAGCCCCAGAAAACTAATACTGATGCTAAAATGATATATATGCCCATCATTCAATTAAACTTATAACCATATATGGGGATATAGAAGGAGCTGTACTGTGGGTCCTGAGGCAATAAATCTCAACTGGTGAAATGGAGAGAATTAAGTCTCCTGGTGAGATGTGGGTCATATACACAGTAGCTTGAAGAAGCTGTGAATATGATTCTGTATTTCTTTCTCTCCCAACGTAGAACCACCGTCTTAGATTAAAAAAGAAAGAGACAGTTATGAGGGCATAATTATGTCACTACTTCTCTTGGTCACTCAACTGATTTTATTCATAATTCTAAAGTGAGTTCATATATAGTGTTGCTTCAATCGTGTCCAACTCTGCGGAACCCTGTGGACTGCAGCCTGCCTGGAGCCTCTGTCCGTGGGATTCTCCAGGCAAGAATACTGGAGTGGGCTGCCATGTCTTCCTCCAGAGGATCTTACGACCCAGGAATCAAACCTGCATCTCTTATGTCTAACTTGCATTGGAGGCGGGTAGTTTACCAGTAGCTGCACCTGGGAAACCCTGTAGTTTCACGAACTAGAATACAAACATCTTCACTAGGGATCTGAATTGTTTACAATATTGGAACTGATTCTACTCCTTCCCTTCTATTAACTTCCAAAATTCTATGCCAATTTACTGTTTACTTTCTCTCCCTTCTCACTTGCAAATAATCCACTCTATTAAAAGGCAGAGCTATTTCAATTCCTAATTTCAATTGCCCACTCTGTTCCCATCCATTTCATCTCTTAAATGTGTTCAAAGCATTAACAGCAAGTTATATTTCATCCTAGAGACAGCTGGGTTTCAGGAAGAGGTAAAATGTTTCATTATCTCCCTCTATTGCCCAAGACAAATGTGCTACTGTATTATGTGTGAAATATCATCTTTGAAGTCTATTAAGGTTGTGTTATGAGGTGAGCCATCTGGAAAACACAGTGTAGACTGAAAAATAATTATAAACCTGTTTGTTGTGCTTTCTTTCCAGTTAAGCCTATCATGACAGCTGCAAAAAACCCTATGTAGTGTAAATGGTAGAGGTTCTGAAGCCACACAGATTAGACCATACCTCCAATGATTAGCTCATATGCAAGTGACTTAACTTCTCTTTTGTCTTTCCTGTAAAAGTGAGATACAAGTGCATGTTGCATAGGAATTTTATGAGGATTGAATAAAATAATACTCATAAAGCATTGGCAACATAGTACACAATAAGTGTAATTTCTTCTCTCATCTTTCAAATATAGAGGATATTTAATATTGTCTACATAGAATTCTCTGTGTAGATTATCCAATAATACTTGGAAACCAGGCTGAGCAGGTTGGTTTTGTAAAAGACATCCATTGAGCTTCCATTGGTTTCCTTTAAATTTCAGGGGAGCAAGGGACTTTGGAAAACCAAGTTTGCAGCTTCCTCAGGAATTCTCAGTCTGGAGTGGGTTAGGACCACCCAGATTTTGCTTAATAGAGAAGTGCTGTCCATGGTGCTAGTAACTGCGCATACCCCTGGCAATACTTTCCCTGTGCAAAGTTCTTTTCCAGTCAATCTGTTTAGTGCACATATCTGCTTATTGGAAGATTATCAGTCATTCTGCTCTTTGGACTTTTCCTGTCTTAACATTCTTTATCTACATCTTCTTCAACAACAACAACAATTCTCTTCCACCTTATCAACTTCAAATAGTTTTTAATTTTTAGACACTTTGACTGTGCCTTACCATTTAAGAAGACAGCTCAAAAATTGGCTCATGCTATATTTTACTAATCTTTTGTTAAATTTTAGAGAAATCTAAGGCTTGAAGCAAGAATATAGGAAACAATCAACTTCCAATGCATTTTTAAAGACTCTCTTCAGCTGCAACATCTCTAAGAAAATTCCCTGTACTTCTTAAGTTCCCCTATTCCTAACTCCCAGGGTATCTTATAGATGCATCTCTCAGTAAGGTTATTACATTAAATGGAAGCTCTTTGTTAGTTTTGACTGTCACTAGAAAGAGTTTCTTAAAATCTAGGATCCTTTTAAAATTTTTTTAAGCTCTGGCCATCTTGTACCAACTTCACTCTCCCTCTCTTCTCCACAGGTCATATCTACCTATGCTGATGAAGCATGCAATTTCAGAAGACTAGACTAAGAAAGTTTATCCAGTTTAAGGAAAATTTATGAACTTAGCTATCATGGTCAACTGGGTTTGTAATTTTGTGCCATATTTTTATGCAATCATACTAGCATTCATTTTAGAATAGAGTTAAAATTGTATACTTATATAATAGCAGTGATAGTCATAGTAGTATATTCAAGCACTATTTTCATCCATCCCTACATCTACCTTTTCAAAAAGGAAATCTGCAAGTAATCTGTTTTTCTACATCTGAATTCTTGAGTACCTGAATAATCATATCCATCACTAGTAGCATTTCCTTCAATTCCTCAATCCCAATGCTTCTTACCCAGTTCTATGTCTATTCATGAACTAGGATTCTATTTCATCCTGGATGGCCCCCCTCTGAAACCTAGACATTGCTACCTCTCTGACCATTGCCAGGAGTAGCTTATCACATTTTGTAACCCACATGAGAAATTTATATTTTCCACCCTTACAATTCTAATACCTGTGGCCTGGAAATCTAGATTCCTAGAGAGAGAACAATTTCACCATGAGATGTTGGAAGAGTCCCAGTTAAATTCTAGATGCTGCCCAATCACTTCAGACCCTTCATGCTAAGAGACCAGTTAGGATGTAAAGGAATCATCTTTCCTACAGGGGATAATTGATCATGTTTATCAGAAGAAGATGGGACTTCTGAATCTAAGAAAAGGAAAAAAGCATTTGATATTCAGATAATCCATTGGAATGTCTCTTGATATTTGTCTGCCCAATTGTGACAGTGAATATACAAATATACCAACCATGATCTGAAAAGAGCATGAGGACTAGTCACAGCTTTCAGGAAAGGGGGGTCTACTTGACTTACTAAGTTAGACACCTAGATCACCACACGTGCTAAGAGGGAGGGAATCTAGAATGGGTACTCGAAGAAGGCGACAAGGATTATTAGTAGTGGCTGGGCAAACAGCTGCAGCAAGAAGGGCTGGATTTTGTCCCCCTAACTTCACAAGTATTCTAACTTGCTGTAGGGGTGAACAAGATTTCAAACAAGAGGCTATACCAAAGGAGAAATTGTAGAGCTGACAAAGATGAGACTGCTGTTACAATAAGAGTAGGAATACATTTTTTACATTTATTTAAACAATTTAAAGCTAAAAAAAAAAGTTCACCCATTTTTCACACAGCCCCTACTCCCTGTCTCTTGCAACCAACAATCTGTTTTCTATAGTAATTAGTTTGATTATTTCTATTTTGTTTTTTGAGGGAGAGATTTTGTTTCATTTTAGACTCTAAATATAAAAGAGATCATACGGCATTTGTCTTTGTCTGACTTATTTCACTTACCATAATGCCCTCAAGTTCCATTTATAGTATCACAAATGGCAAGATTTAAATCTCCTTGTAGCTAAAATATATATTTGACAAGTTGCTTATCCATATATCCATCAGTGGACACACAGGTTGTTTCCATATCTTGGCTATCGTAAATAATTCTGCAGTGAATATGGGGATTTATGTATCTTTTTGAGTTAGTATTTTCATTTTCTTCAGATAAGTATACAGAAGTAGAATTGCTGGATCATATGGTGGTTCTATTTTCAGTTTTTTGAGGAAGCTCCATAATGTTTTCCACAGTGGCTGCATCAATTTATATCCCATGAACTGTGTACTGGGGTTGCCTTTTCTCCACATTCTCACCAACACTTGTTATTTCTTGTCTTTCTGATAATAGTGATTTTACAAGTTTGAGATGATATCTCATTGTGGTTTTGATTTGCATTTTCCTGATGATTAGTGATGTTATACATCATTCATGTTCCTGTTGCCCATCTGTATGTCTTCTTTGGGAAAATGTCTATTCAGACTTTCTGCACATTTTCTAATTGGATTGCTTGGGGTTTTGCTATTGAGTTGTATGAGATCTCTATATATTTTGGATGTTAGTCCCTTATCAGATAAATGGTTTGGAAATATTGTCTCCCAATCATAGGGTGCCTTTCATTTTGTTGATGATTTCCTTTTCTGTGAAGAAGCTTTTTAGTATGATGTAGTCCCACTTAGTTATCTTTGCTTTCGTTGTCAGAGTCAAAAAATCATTGCCAAGTCCTATGTCAAGGAGCTTACTATCTATGAGTTTTACCACTCCTTACCACTCCTTTACCACTCCTTACCACTTCTAGGAGTTTTATGGTTTAAGGTCTTACATTCAAGTCTTTAATTATCTTGAGTCAATTTTGGGGTATGGTGTAAGATAGCTGTCAAGGTTCATTGTTATGCATGTGGCTTTCCAGTTTTCCCAACAGCATTTTTTGAAGAAAATTTCCTTTCCACATTGTATATTCTTGGCTCCCTTGTCATAAATTAATTGACCAGATAACTATGGATTTATTTCTGGGCTTCCAATTTTATCCCATTGACCTTTATTTCCTTATTTATGCCAAAGCCATTCTGTTTTAATAACTGTAACTTTGTAATGTAGTTTGAAATCAGGAAAGTGTGATGCCTCTTGCTTTGTTGTTCTTTCTCAAGATGGCTTTGGCTATTTGGAATTTTTGTGGTTCCATATAAATTTTAATATTATTTGTTCTATTTTTTTGAAAAATGCCATTGCGATTTTGATAGGGATTGCATTGATTCTCAAGCTCTCTATTTGTTGGTTTAAAATTTAGGACCAATATCTTGTTCAACTGTGAAAGGTAGTATATAGCATATGCTGAAATAAGTACTCTTGAACTAAATTTAATTGCTGGATTCATTAGCGGGAAGATCCAACACTCTTCCCTCTAATGCCTTGCTGCATCTGGCTGTGCACTAAATTTCAGAGTAATCAGGCTGTTCTGATGAAGATATTTTTGTCTGAGCCCATATGCCACCATATCCACCAAGATCAGTCTAGTGATTCAGCTCCTCAAGGTAACTTGCAGAGACCCAATGCCATTCATTTCAAAGTCTCTGGCTCCCTACTGTCCATCTTTTCTCTTCCTTCTCCCATTCAACCTGCACACCTGTAATCTCAAATACACTGGGCATGAGAGCTGGCTTCTAAGACAAAAAGAGTTATTCATGTTTTTCATCCAGCAGCAGACTTCTGTTCTTCTGGCCAGACTGGGAATAGAATCATCACCAACAAATAAAAGGACAAGGTTGTGTTTTTTTTTTCCCCTAGATAAGAGTAGAGGTTCAAATAAGAGTGAAAGAGGAATTAAAACCGTGAAAACTAAGAAATGAGGGTGTGGTGAGAGAGAAAATAAAATGTTATTAATGTTGCCCCCTTCCTTTCCCCATCCAGGTGAATTTCAACCCTGTTGAGTCTCAGTCAGCAAATCTATAGGCCTAACCACCACACTTCCATGCCACCCGACCCCAACCCTGTCCATAAAGAGCTCTTCTTTATTCTACAGTGGATTGGAACCAAGAGAGTCCAAAATAAGATACACTATAGAGGAAACATGTGGAGTCTCTTACTTCAAGTGTCCTCCCTTTGTGTTTCTCAGCACTCTAAACCTAAAAGGATGTCCAAGATAAGAGCTGTTAACTGTTAGGGGCATTATAATGTAGCTCCTCACCAAAGTTTTGTGAGGAAATACAAATACATAACTTGTGATTCTCTTATTTCAATAGCGCATCAACTGTAAATTTTTTTTAACCTTTAAAGCAATGCATCTGTTAATACAAACTCACGAAGATTAGGAAGAAAAGCAAAGCACTTGGCCTTTAAATCTTCAGAAGCGGGTTTAATGACAGGTTCAGCCTGTTTAATGACAGGCTCAGCACCACACCCCTGTTTTATTATGTTTCATTATTACTGCATAATTTCCTTTATTACCCATGATAAATGGAAATCAAATACTTGCTGAGGTGGGTTTAAATAGGTAAGAGTGCAAACAAAAATAGACAGTTCAAATATCATGAAACAGATCTCAAGTTCTTAAAATGTATATTTATATTTTTTAAGTGTCCGTCGTACCGAGCTCTGCAACTCCTAAACTAGGTGTGTGTGGGGGGGGGGGTGTAGTTGGCTAAGTTTTTTGTTTGTTTCTGTGGGTTATTTTTATTTTTTAGTATTGCATCCATAATTTAAAGATAAAAAGAATTAAAAGCACCTTCAGAATATGATTCGCGGGATCTTTCAGTCAGACCCATTTTTGGCTGAGTCAAATAGACATCCCCTTCCCAATTGCTAAATTTGATGGAAGATGTGAAGCAAGTGAAATTCAAGTACAGCCTGAGGATGAATTTAACCTGCCTGAGAGGGGCAGAGCTGTCTCTTTAAGACATCTTGAGACAAGGTTATTTCAAATGCCCGGCCTTTTGATTACACAGGCAGCGACTAACATCTCCAAGTGAGAGCGGCTGGGCAGGGACTGAAGAACTAGAAATCCTCTGCTCCGCCTGCTGGAAGGAGGAGATCAGGAGCTGAGTACACTGCTTCAATTGCTCCAAAAAACTTAACCTAGAATTGCTGGATACCCCACAGGCAGTAGCACAGCGGACTCCGCTCGGCGTTGTCCGGCGCATGCGGCCGGGCACCTTCTGGACTGCTCTCCCCCGCCCCTACCCTCTTGAGCTGTAACGTCAGCCGCGGGCCTGGCCTCCGCGCCAACACAGTGGGACGTGCCCGGACCCGCAGGGGGCGGAGCCTAAGGAGGTTGGAGAGCGCCTCTCGACAGGCCAGCTGGGAACGGGTTCAGTCCCGGCCGGCTCTCCGCTCCGCCGGAGGGAAGCTCCGCGGTGAGGACTCTGTGACGAGCCCGCACTGTGCAACCAGAGCGGGTTCGCGCAAGGTTGCTGCTGCGCGAGGCGCATTTTCCTGGGAGCCATCCGGGAAAAGGCCGGCTTTAACTACCTTTCGGCCACTGTACCGACCCCTCTAGAAGCAGAAGGACGGCAAAGGGTCTGAAGTTGAGCTAAGCTCTTCCCGAGTGGGTAGAGCCCTCCAGGGCGAGGTGGGAAGGGAGGGTAGGGTGTTGCGAAGTTCACGGCCAGCGGTGGATTATCCCGGACAGTTTGCGCTTGGGGGCTGCGAAGTGAGCGAAGAGGACAAGGGCATGCTCAGTGGTGGTGGCGGTGATGCGGACCTGGCCAACGCCGCGGCGCGGGGCCAAGTGGAAGCCGTGCGGCAGCTCCTCGAAGCCGGTGTGGATCCCAACAGACTCAACCGCTTCGGGAGACGCCCGATCCAGGTAGCTGGGGGCCCCGGGCCTCGCCGGCAGGGGGCGCACAAACACGGGGCCGCCGCCTCCGTGGACGCGGCTGGAACTGAGATCTCCACGAACAGACCTGTGTCTCTCTTTGCTGGAGTATGGAGCAGCAGGTTTTCACTCATCAAAAAATTCTAAAGAAAGGGACTGGAAACCCCACTACTTTAGTTTGCTTTTCTTTTTAATGGGGGCGGGGGGGGGGAGGGAGGCCAGTATTCCCTGTCCCATCTCATAAGAGATGCATGGGATAGGTTCAACTGGGCAGGAAAAGGGAAAATGAGAGGCTATTTGGGGAGAACTGCTTTGTCTTATCTGTTTGTCTTTAAACAAACAGCGATCAACTTTCAACGACAGAGATAATTAAATTACAAGTTACGCAATTTGGATTGGATTTAAGGAATCCTACATCACAGCACATGAAAAAAAAAATCATCCTGAAGTTTTAAGCTGCGATATGAAATGTTATATTCTTTCCTCATGCAGGCGAATTGAATACAAAGTAATAAGTCAGGATTCCTCAACCACAGTACTTAATTCCTTTTATTTTACGTTAGCATTGTTTCTTGAGTGTTACATAAGAAAAAAATATGCTTCTATAGATTTTTATCATACTGAATGCTTGGATTACATATACATTCCTTCAGCTTTGTTAAATGGCAAAGGGTCTTTATAATTAGCCTCTTCATTGTTAAAATTCATTTATTCGATATGTTGAACTATTAATCCCACTTTAATCAGTGCTGATATATCTTTTTAATTTCTTTAAAATCTAAGGTAGTACTTTGTGTCTTACTGTTATCATGTAGTCAGCAGTATTAAATACTAAAAATTAGTATTCACCTCACAATCATCTTCCAGAACCAAGTCATTAGTAAGAAATCTTGTTAATCGTGCAATTTTTAAATATGTATTCATTCATTTTGAATTCATAGAAAATGTTGGAAGAAATGAGGGATTATTAAAAGCAGCAAAAATATTTTAAAGTAGTCCTTAAAGACTTCAATTATATTAGTAACTATAAAAGGGGGGGCTTTTATTTGTCATTTTAATTCACCATATTCTGAGATATTAAGAGCCACTTTTTCTCCTCTATATATGAAATGCCCTTTACATCACTAATATAAAATATATCATGGTTTTTAAGGGAGGAGATGGATGTTTTCAATAACCATGGAACAATGAAAAAATTAGCATACTATATTTTGATTCCATGGTACATTTTAAAGCATAAACTCACAAGAACATATAATTTCATTTTGAATATTTAATTATCAAAAATTGTTAAAATAAAGTAAATGCTGGCATAATGTACATGTACACAAATGGATACTGTAGGATTACTGCTTCAAAACATCATTTTTCTAAGTTATGCATTGCTCTGATTTGACTGCTAAAATCCAAGATCCTTTTTAGATAGCAAAATGTTTACTATTTAACAATATAAAATACTAGCACATTATAAAATCCTGTACAATGCAAATATAGTATCTATTTTATGTTACATCAAATATCCTCTAAACTTTAGCCCTTATCTATAATGTTAAATATTAAAAGTGGTGAATCATTGATTGAAAACAAATAGTTTGTTTTCATCGTCTTATAAAACTATGCACGACTTTACTTTTCCCCCTCTATCTCCCATTGTGGCTCAAATTATGGGACCATATATACGCCCTTTATGAGCAAAGACATATAACAGTGAAAAGCAAAAGCCTTCCCACAGGGGATTTACTACAAGAAATAAACAAAGTAAACCTTGTTTTAAACGTAGTTGTTTCTTATTTTCTCTCCTAAAGCATTACTCTAATGCCTAAAATAAATATATCAACTGACTGCCTAGTAAATTTTTTAGATGGGGACTATGGCTGGGGGAGAGGGGAGAGCAAGCGAAATAAATTTAAGACTTTAAGTCTTTAAACTTAACTATGCTCATACATCATTTAACAACACAGATTCCCCTGTTTCAATGGAAATTTTTTTAAAAATTTCCGACAACAGCGATAAGCACTTTGTTATCAGCTCTTCCTTGTCTTCCCACGTTCGGAGAATAAAACTGTACGAATTAGGTCTGAGTAGAGTATAAACTGTAGAAGAAAATGGCAGCCCACTCCAGTGTTCTTGCCTGGAGAATCCCAGGGGAGGCGGAGGCTGGTGGGCTGCTGTCTATGGGGTCGCACAGAGTCGGACACGACGGAAGTGACTTAGCAGCAGCAGACTTCCGAGGCTTGTAAGGGCCTGGATGAATAGGTATTTTTTTTTGGAAAAGACTCTACTTGCCCCTGCGTCCTGACCACTCTGCTCTCTCTGGCAGGTGATGATGATGGGCAGCGCCCGCGTGGCCGAGCTGCTGCTGCTCCACGGCGCGGACCCCAACTGCGCGGACCCCGCCACCCTTACCCGGCCGGTGCACGACGCCGCCCGGGAGGGCTTCCTGGACACGCTGGTGGCCCTGCACCGAGCCGGGGCGCGGCTGGATGTGCGCGATGCCTGGGGCCGCCTGCCCTTGGACCTGGCCGAGGAGCGGGGCCACCACGACATCGCCCGGTACCTGCGCGCGGCCGCGGGAGATTGAGGGCGCGCGTACACAACCGCCCACAACGACTTTCTCTCCAGTTCGCCACCCCAACTTAGTTCAAAGAGGGCTGCAAACGTGGAGCAGCGGAAGTCTTCCAGGGCGACTGGATTCCCGGCAGCGAAGGAGGAGCTGACTGGGAATAATTTTTTCTCCCCACCCCCCCACCCCCCCCCCCCGGATACCGCCCCTGGGCACTCACCGTGAATAAAATGAATAGAGGTGGGGCACATGGACTTCCAGTAGGAGCCGAGTGTGGAACTCCCAGGTTTGTTTTTCAGGGTGTTCTGGTGAAAAGCGGCCTGTGAACAAGTCCATGAACAAACCCAAGTGCTGTGAATCTTCACACACGAGGTGCTGGGGCGGAGTGGGAGGCGGCGGCAACTAGCCTTCAGGTGGGAGGCAGGTGATAACGATCGCCCCACTGACCGTGAAGGACCTCCTCTGCAAGTCCCCACGTCGGGCGTCGGGCCCTGAGGGAAAATCTGGAGATGAAGGACCACACAATGACGAGGACGAAGATCGACACGGGCTCAGTAAGCGACCAACGCTTTCTTTACAGGCTTGAGGAGCGGGGCAGGTCGCGAGCAAAAAGCTGCCTACTGGAAGCCTTGGGGCCTCTTGCCCAGCCCCATCAGATAGCAATGGGTGAGAGAGGACCCGGAAGTCACCTCAATTTGCCAGCTTATTCTAAAGTCCCCAGGTCGAGGTGATGCTGAACAGCTCTCCGAAAGGGGCGCTCATCTGCTGTTGTTACGGCGAGATTCCTGCGGTGTTCCCTCCTCGCGCAGACTGAAGTCCGGGCTGTAGCGAGAGCGACTGTAGGGAGACTGTTAACTGTAAAGATTTGTTTGATCTCTATACGGTAGGATTCAGAGAGACCCCTGTAAATTGCCACTTGAAATGACTTCGTGATATTTTGTACTTCTGGGTTGTTCTTCAGTAGCAGTCTTAATTCGGAGACTTTAAATAACAAAGTAACTCGCAGCCCTTGGGAAGGAAGTGAAGAACTACAGCTTTTATGCGAAGCTGTGGCACAGTGCCATCTCCCAGGTTACTTCAGTCTTTAACCTATTTATTTCTTTGTTAAAGTTTGTTTCCTTTACTGGAGTGTCTCCAGGGTCAAACTATGAAATATTACAGATGTTTTTCTTAGAAGATCCATGCCCTTACCCAGTAAATGATCTCAGGGTATTTCCCAAAGGGTTGCTGAAAGAGTACACTGAGTGTGAAACTGTTGAAAATACATAATGATGGTTCGTGAAATGTCTTAATATCTGCTGAACAAACTAAAGGTGTACTGTTTGGGGATTTAATTTCCAGTGTTGCTTGATTCATTACAGCATTGGAATAACTGATATTTCACTGTTTTAATGGTAAAAAGAAAAAATGAGATTGGACACCAAGGTTTTGGCTTAAAACATGTGAATTCCATTCCTAATTTAAGGGAGTTGTGGAATCTGGTGACAACCTTATATTAATGGAAAGTAAATCAAGAAAATATGGTTGGGTACTACAGGATACTGTGAGATTCATATATATATATACATATTTATGTGCCAAAACATCATACATTATTGGAAAATCAAGTACCACCAGGTTGCAACTGAAATATTTATGATGCATGTAAAAATAAATTCAGATTTCAAATCCACCTGGTAGGTAGGTATGGCCAATGTGTTTTATCAGCTGCACAAGAAATACATATGTTGACTCTGTTTAAGATTTTACTTTGAAGGATTCATGCAAATAAATATAGCTCTATATACATGAGCCCTGCTTCTAGCTCCATTTTACAATTACAGAAAAATATATGTTAATTTCTGTATCTAAATCTAAAATATTACCAAGGTTTGTAAAATCTTATCACCTGACCTTCACTGCAAGATCTGGAAGTAAAATAAATTTATAATTCAATAATATATTCACTTGGCCTCATTTTTTTATTTCTTTTTTCAGCCGAGTGAATGGATGAGAAAACGAGGATGCTTTACTCTGAAAGCAAAATCTATTTAAAATTTCCTATGTTCTAATGGCTAAAATTAGTGATTTCAAATATAAGGAATGAAATAAATTCTGAGAGCTCAAGATCCATACAGCTCCTAACAGTTTGGGGAAAGTGTGTTCATAGGAATGCCTTAATGATATTTTATTTCTGTGTTATGACAAAAACAACATGAATATGGTGTCCAGGACCAAATAAGTTCATTTTATAAAGCTAGGTAACTGACCTTCAGCAAATAAATAAAACTTATTTAACTTACACCAATCACATTGAGATTCTATATTGCCCTCCTTTATGGGAGATGTTAAAAAAACAAATTACTTGTGTGTTAATATGTAATAGTCAATAGGGATTTTTTTGACCACCTCTGTAATTATCAATTATTTTAAAAAACCAACACATGCTTATTTTTCTTTTCCAATGTTCAAGATGTTGCCACTCTACCAAAAAAAAAAGAGCAATTAGAATTAGTGATTCTAAAACCTTAGAAACACTCTTGTGGACTACTTTCTGAAACAAATGGAAAAGCGAGTGTCATCTACAATATAAGACTGCTTCAGTATTTACATCAGCACCTAATCATAACCAAAATCTGATATGAGTACTAGGTTTTCACTATTAACAAACTATTTCATTATCTTGTGAAAACCTAGGTTGGTGTAATTTCATTGCATTCAATTACCAAGTTTAAAAAGATGGGAGGGTAAATACATAAGAAAATAAGAATATTTTAATTTTTTAAATTACTTGAAGAAGCAACAAGAGTTGAATCACAATACTTTCAACATCTTTTCCTGTTCTATTTAAAATTCCAGGGAAGAAAGAGGGAATGAAGGAAAGAGAAATTAGATAGGAGACCTGGATTCTGATATTGGTTCTTCAACTAATTCAATATATGATCTACTAAATTAAATGACATGACTAGCCCCAATTTCCTCATCTATAAAAAATGGGAGTGGTACTAGATTATTTTTAAGCTCCCAACCATCACTAACATTTTATCCCTTTATAAGTTTGTCATATACATGACTGTAATAGGGTCTTATATTTTATTAGTAATGATTTTGACATGGTCTGTCTGAGCCAAGAAAAGCTATATAAGAGAAGAGACAGAAGAGATTTATTTGCTGACCTTCAGCAAATAAAACTTATTTAACTTACACCAATCACATTGAGATTCTATATTGCCCCTCCTTTATGGAAAATGTTAAAAAACAAATTACTTGTGTGTTAATATGTAATAGTCAATAGTTTTTACATTCTGGAGCCCTGGGGAATGGGGCATCCTTATGAGTACCACCTCTGCCAGTTAATTGAAAAGTTAGAGACAAGTTCGTGGGAACTAGCACACAAAAAAAGATGCTTTGTAAAATAAATATGTAGTTTAATTTTAAGCTCTTTCTTACTCCATCTAACCTGATTTTTTGTTGTCACAGTTTGCATTTATCTCATGTCACTCAGAGCCACCAAAAGAACCCAGTTCTTTAAGTGAGATAAGCAGGTAAATCCAATAAATTTATTAAAATAATGCTGAAGTAGGTATTTACCAACTAAATGCTCTGAAAGGAATGATGTTTTTTAAGTACGCTTATAACAAGTGATTCTGACCTAAAAGGAGTTGGTAATAGGAGTTAAAACCAAGAAAAAAGGATGGGGATTTTGGAAGGAAAAAGAAAGTGTGAAACATGAGAATGCTAAAGTATGTAGAAATGTCATTAGAAGATGAATAACTGTAAATAGCTGTCACGGATTTTACAAACCCGTTTCTAAAGGTCTGCACTTTCTCATTTATTTGAAGTTTTAGGTCCCTAAGTGTTAGGTGATAGTAGGAAGCAGCTGGTCAGAGAAGAGCTTAGTATCACCTGAATAGGTATAGTTCAGTTCAGTCATTCAGTCCTGTCCCACTCTTTTCGACATCATGGACTGCAGCACGCCAGGGTTCCCTGTCCATCACCAACTCCCACAGCTTGCTCAAACTCCTGTCCATTGAGTCAAGGATGCCATTCAAGTATCTCATCCTCTGTCCCCTTCCCCTCCTGCCTTTAATCTTTCCCAGCGTCAGGGTCTTTTCAAATGAGTCAGTTCTTCACATCAGGTGGCCAAAGTATTGGAGCTTCAGCATCAATCCTTCCAATGAATATTCAGGACTGATTTCCTTTAGGATTGACTAGTTGGATCTCTTTGCAGTCCAAGGGACACTCAAGAGTCTTCTCCAACACCACAGTTCAAAAGCATCAATTCTTAGGCGCTCAGCTTTCTTTATAGTCCAACTCTCACATCCATACACGACTACTGAAAAAAACCATAACTTTGACTAGATGGACTTTTGTCAGCAAAGTAATATCTCTGCTTTTTAATACACTGTCTAGGCTGGTCATAGCTTTTCTTCCAAGGAGCAAGCATCTTTTAATTTCATGGCTGCAATCACCATCTGCAGTGATTCTGGAGCCCAAGAAAATAGTCTGTCACTATTTCCATTGTTTCCCCATCTCTTGGCCATGAAGTGATGGGACTGGATGCCATGATTTTTGTTTTGAATATGTATAAGTCAGCCATTTCAGGAGGGCAGAGAATGAGATGAAAAAGAATAGAAGGAGGAGAGGCATGTGGTGTTTTGTGGAAGATGGATCAGTGAGTAGCTCAACAAAATTAATCAAATCAAACCAAAACAAACTGTATATGATCTACACGCTGGTAGGGTTTGTGAAATATCTCCAGGCCTAAAATAATGGGAATCTGCTCATATGCTACTGTCTGGATTTTCTATAAAACTTTTCTCAGGATCAGCTTTTACAAATGGTATGTGTGCATGTTAGTCCCTCAGTCATGTTCAACTCTTTGCAACCCCATGGGCTGTAGCCTGCCAGGCTCCTCACTCCATGGGATTCTCCAGACAAGAATACTGGAGTGGGTTGCCATTTCATTCTTCAGAGTATCACTGCGACACAGGAATCAAACCCAAGTCTCCTGCATTGTTAGATGGATTCTTTACCATCTAAGCCACTAGGGTAGGAATCCTTTTTACTTTGTGGAAATAACTTGTATATATCACCCCTTTGTTAATTATGTAATATAGAAAATTTTGCTTTGAAGCCAGTACTACTGATGAAATAACACACAACTGGCATGGATTACATATTAAGCACAGTATTTCCCAACTGAGCACCCAATTCTGGTTTTCTAATTTGAAGTTTTAAATCAATATAAACCAAATATTTTTCTGGGGGTGAAAGAAAAGGAGAGAGAAGTATGAAGATGATTCAATGACTGTCTCACAGACATCTACATTTTCTTTGAAGTTTACAAAGAACCCCAAACACCTGTTAATCCCCTTCCCATTCAGAAGCCCTTGACATTAGACCTCCAGCAGATCTATATAGTCAGTGCAGGCATGTAAAATGTTTAACCACAGAGTTAAGGTGAAAACTTTTAAGACCAATTACAGTAATTAAAACATGCCTCATTTCCGTTTCAAATTTGGCCTTCTCCCAAAATGCATAATCTGTTTTCTCTTTGGCATACTCTATATTCTGACAGGATTGGAGCTACTTCCTTTGAACTCTTGTCTTGTGTGACCTCTGAGTCTCCATTTCATTTTAACCAAACTCCTCTCTACTTCCCTATCCCAGCACAAATTTCTTCATCCCTTTGCTTTAGTTGAAAACTGCATGTGACCGATAATTCCACTTTCTTCTGACAAGATAATAAGTGTGGCTAAGAGTGGGAGTTAGAACCAGTCATGAGTGCCTGCTGTTTGAGTGGTTTTCAATATACCCCTAAACCAGATAGGTAAAAATTATCCATTGTTCTTCAGTTTTCACTCATCTCTTAATATAAATAATTGCATTTTGTTTTCTTTATCAGATTAAGCTGTAAATAATTTTAGTATGTGTCATTACACCTTTAATAATATGTTTATAAGAGATAACATATAAACATGAAATAGTAAGCACTTTTTCTATTAACAAAGCCACAGGTAGGTCAACAGATTATCAATAACACACAGAGTTTTCTTCTGTGAATTCTGGGAAATTGGCTTCTCATTCTGTCTGTGGGTTATGAGTTACTAAATTCTATCACCTTTCCTAGGACACAAGAGTAAGTACCCTGTACCGTCTTCTGTATCTGCTTCCAACATGCCAATTTAGAATTATAAGCTATAGCTTTGCCTAAAATATTTTGTCATCCTCTACTGCTCTCTAATCTCTGGACTGCCTTTGATAGTTAAAGATATTATATATGGATCTATTCCAGAGCTTTAGGAGCCTTTTGATCTATTTAAATTCCATCTTGAACAGAAGACTATGCCATCCCCTTTCTAGGGAAAAATTACATGACATTTCATTTTATATGTGCCCCAGGTATTTATTATATCTGTATAAATGATGGTGTTTCCCCCACCAGTCATTTGAGACCAACATGTAGGGAAGTGATTCTCAACCCTGACTCTCAATCATTTGTGTTCCAAATTTTGAAGTCACTGACCACTTCAGGACTACAAAATTAGAATCTCTAGTTTTGAAGATGAAAATTTCTGTAGTTGTTATTTTAAAATTCTGGTTCATAGTAAACTTTCAAACAGTACAGAAAATAAACAGAATTAAGTAAATACCTCCTGAAGCTTTCCTACCCACCATTCTCACTATCCAGGAGTAACTACTTTTTTTTTTTAATTAATCAACTTTCCAGAAATATAAGTACATATAATTGTAAACACCCCTTCCCAACACACACATTTAGAAAACCATTCTGCAACTTGTTTTCTTTGGTAGCAGATCTTTGACAACCTTCATTAGGAAATAAAGATGCACTTTGTTTTTTGTATAGTTGCATACATAGTTTATATTTTATGGGTAAACCCAAATTTTTAAAAATCGGTTTCTTATTGACAAACATGTAAATTGTTTCCTGTTTTTTTGCAACTACATATGATGCTACAAAGAACCTTTTTTTCACCCCTATATGAGCAATCTGTAGCAATTTATAGAAGTGATATTGCTAAGGTTAAGGGTACATCTCTTTTTCCTCTCACACACACAAACACACGCATACAGTATATGTCTGCACATATGTGTGTATAAAATCTTTTCATACTTATGTTTGTATATATGTGTGTGTATATCTCCAATAATATATACACATATATATGTATATATACTTCTCATACTTAGATGAGTTATAGGAGTAGAATTGCAAAGTCAAAGGGTAGTACATATATATATATATATGTAATATGTATTTCTTTCATACACATATAAACCCTACACAAATAGTATACATATTTCCATACCTATATTTATGTACGTGTATATGTATATACATAAACTTAGTGGGATTGCTGAGTCAAAGGGTATGTATATGTATGTAGTTTTAGTAGATACTATAAAGTTGCCTTCCAAAATGAATGTACCAAGTTACAATAGTATGTAAGGATGATTGTTTTCTGATAACTTTCCCAATGTTATCACTCTTTTTATTTCTGCCATACCTATAGGTATATGTCAGTGTTTTTGTTACATTTCTTTACTAATCAATAAAGTTGAATACATTTTCATAGTTTTTTAACATTTGACTATTTTAATATCTTCTATTCTAAACTGCCCATTATATTATTTGCTACCATTCTTACTGGGTTATTTTTCTAACTCACTTATGTATTCATGTATTCTAAGAGTTAATCTTTTGTCATTTATGTTCAAATAATAGTTTTAAAATCTTGCTTATAGTGTCCTGTGTCTTACACCTTTGGGATTTTTAGTTTGAGCATGGAAAATTTCTCACAGAATTTTGATAATCAAGAGATAGCTGAGGGAAAAAGCTAGTTGTCTCTAGGACATCATGGCTGGGGGTAGTAGAGTTGGATGGTACAGACAAATCATTAGTAAAATGCCCACTCCTATCTCTGCCTGTGGAATGAATTTGCTGATCCAAAACAGAAATCATTTTTTTTAAATAAAACATCATTTTCCTCTGTTCAAACACTCAGATCTGTGAAGTTCAGTTTTAGGCCAAAAATGACCCATCAATAGCTCACTTCCTGTTGACTCTAGCCTGTAGAACAACAGAAAGGGCACAAGGATTTTAGCCCAAAGACTTTCTTAATGAGACTAGCCTTGGCACTTGCAGGTCATAAAGTATCCAAGATTTTAGTCTGTCTAGGCCTCAGTTTTCTCACCTGTAAGACAGGGTAGTAATCCCAAATTCAAAGGGCCACAGTGAGGATAAAATAAGTAAAAGAAGCCAAAGTGCATGCAAATAACACTGCCAAGCTTTTGGTCATACTGTTTTTGAAGAACACATAGCTAAAGTCATGTGAAACTCCAAACGTCTTTGGAATGCCACAAATTAGTTGTATTGGTAAAGATTCACCTTCATAATTATATTTTGCTTAGTCTGAATATTAAAATTAGATAGAATTCCCCTGTATACAACTAAAAAAAACACAGGTGTTGGGCAGCAAGGGAAAACCAAGATGGAGTTTGAGTTTTTAATTTTATATTCATTGAACTGTTCATTCACTACTATATAGAGCTTATTGTATAGCTTATCATTTTACTCTGTGCTGTCATTCAAATGGCATTCCTCTGAAGTGGGTAACTCTCCTTATCCCCAGAATAAGTTTAGGTGGAGAGGAAATGGTTATGGGTGAAGCTATACAAACCAAATCAACACAGACAAGTCCCTGAATTTAAACGTGGGATCTGAAGTCTAAAACTTCCTTTGGGAAACTGAAGCGCAGCAGGAATAATAGGATAATGTGAGGTTTAATTTTATGTGTCAGCTTGGCAAGGCTATGGTATCCAGTTGTTTGGCCAAACACCAGTCAAGATATTGCTATAAAGCTATTTTTAATATATAATTAACATTTAAATCCATAGACTTTAAGTAAAGCAGATTATCCTCCATAATGTGTGTGGGCCTCATCCAGTTAGTTGAAGGCCTTAAGTGAAAGAGAGGTTGCCCAAAGAAGAAAGAATTCAGTCTCCAGGCTGCTGCCTTCTGACTCAAAACTGCAATATCAACTCTTCTCTGGGTCTCCAGCCTGCCTATTTGTCACACGGGCTTCAAGTTTTGCCAGCCCCCACAACTGGGGTAAGCCAATTCCTTAAAACAAATCATAGAAACACACACATTTGGTTCTGTCTCTCTAGAGAACCCTGACTAATAATTTCAAGAAATGATAATACAGAAATGTGTAATACAGGTCTTCTCATCCTCACCCACCATAGTTTACTGACACAGCTAATAACACTACCTGGGTTCACTCTTCCAGGTCTCCAGGGTTCTTAAATGATACTAAGCTGCAATTGGGCTTCCCTGATAGCTCAGTTGGTAAAGAATCCGCCTGCAATGCGGGAGACCTGGGTTCGATCCCTGGGTTGGGAAGATCCCCTGGAGAAGGGAAAGGCTACCCACTCTAGTATTCTAGCCTGGAGAATTCCATGGACTGCGTAGTCTACAGGGTCGTAGAGAGTCGGACACGACTCTACAGGGTTGTAGAGAGTCAGACACGACTGAGTGACTTTCACTCACCCACTCAAGCTGCAACTGGGCAATATTTCTCCTCCAGGATTCTTTCTCTTATCCCCCATCTCCTAAAGTACCCCTCCTCTGTTTTCCATAAAATGAAATTTCCTCATTATAATTGCAAGTTTTTACAAGCCCATCTCTCCTACGAAGTTTGTTGTTTTTTTTTTTTTTTTGGCGGGGGGAAGTGAAGGAGGGGATCATGGGCATAGTGCAAAACAAAGCAAGATCCACCTTCCATGGAGGTTGCATACTGAGAGACAAATAATTACTTATGATAACTTCTGTAGGGTAAGCACTGTAGGGGAAAAAAATAAAAAATACAGTGCCTAGAGGAAGAGTCTCTGAGGGCGGATACCTGAGAAGAGACCTGAAGAAGAAGGAGCTAACCTTGTGAAGAGGAATGCACATTCATTCTGTCACACAAGAGTGGCAAGCAGCCTCAGCATGGAGCCTGGATGGTCGGGAAAGTCTGAGGGAGTCCTACAGGAGAGAAGAGAGGTGCATTTGTAATTTATTTAGAGTGGTTATTTGAGCCTGGGGCTTCCCTGGTGGCTCAATCCTAAAGAATACTCCTGCCAATGCAGGAGACGCAGGAGACACCGGCTCGATCCCTGGGTCGGGAAGATCCCCAGGAGATGGAAACGGTAACCCTCTACAGTATTCCTGCCTCATAAATCCCATGGACAGAGGAGCTTGGCAGACTCCAGTCCACGGAGTTTCAAAGAGTCAGACGCGACTTAGCGATTAAACAAAAACATTTAAGCCTGGCCCCTGAGTCTCACTTCAACTGGCCAGTCAGGAGGCTGCGTCCTGTGCGGAAGTGAGGGATGGGGAGTGGAAGCAGCCCGAGTGCAGAGGGACCTGGCCTCACCGTTACAGTACGGTGGCTCGTACCATCCGAGTCCCACTTGCCTCCTCCAATAGTGAAGAGCTCGGCGTTTGCTCCAGGGGATCTGTCGGCTGTCTCACTAGGGATCCACTTCTGCAGCTCGGCCACTAGGCTCGGGCACAAGCAAAAAAAAGAAGCCACTTCAATGTGGTCCACCTTTCAGGCTCCGAAGGCTGGGCCTAGTCCCACACCCTCTCTTCCACGCCGAGCGGCCAGGCCGCGCCTCCAGCCCGCGAGGCTCTGGGCCGATCGAAACCGACTTCGGAGCCGAGGAGCTGGGGACATCGAGTCAGCGCCGCCCGCCTGCAAGCGGCGTCCTGGGCTGGACCACTCGCTTTCGGGGAGCCGGCGAGCCCGCGTCAAAGCTCTTTCTAGCCCGGGAGCCGGGACCAGTCCGACTGCGCTCCGGAACTGGCTCTTGAGTGTCCCCAGGCCGCCTCGGTGTCCTCGACTCAACCTCCCCCCCCTCCACCTCCTTTATGCGGCTTTTTCCTCTCCTTCCCCCGCTTTCCTGTGCCGGGTGGACCACAGCAGCACGGGAGGGGGTTGGGGGGTGTCCAGAAAGAAAGGATCAGTGATGTGTAAGAAAAGAGGGGGGAGGGAGGGAGGCGAGGAGAGAGAAGAGGGACCACGCTGGGGAGTCGGGCAGCGAGAGGGAAGCGTGTCCGAGCGTGGGGCCGGAGGGAGGAGGGGGGTAAGGCTGCGGGAGGAAGGACCGGTGGACGCAGGGACACCCGGAGAGCGGGGATCAGCCGTGGGGGAGGGGAGCACGGCGGGAGGAGGAAAGAGGAAGAAGCGTTCAGATGCTTCGCTGAGCGGGATGTCAAAACCGAAAATAAAATTTGCCTGGTGAATGGACTCTTGGCCTAGCCCAGAACCCTCCGCAGCGCGTGGAGCTGGGAGGGGAAGGGGCGCCCCGACCCAGCGGGAGTTGGGGTTCGGCTCCGCCTACCTGGTCCGGCGCGGGGCCCGCCGCTCCAGCGGCGCCAGCGCCACGCAGTGTCCAGATGTCGCAGCAGTTTCCTTTAATTCCGCTGGTTTCCCAAATCTAGAAGTGGAGCGTAGCGCCATTTCTTTCAAAAACTGACATCCAGCCTCCTGAATGGCGGATAGAGCCAGGAGATGACTTTGCGGGTTTTTTTTTTTTTCTTTCTTTTTGTTTTTTAAATAATCCGGTTTGAAGAAAGGGAGGACCCCCCACCGCAGCGAGGGGCGCGAGGAATAAAGGAAGGAGGTCAGGGAAGCAGGGACGCGAGCCGGACCGTGGCGGTTCCTGATATGGCCGGGTCAGGTGACGGATGTTGCGAGGGGGGCGGGCTGCCTGGAGATGCGTTGTGGCGTCAGGACCCGGAGCTGTCACCGCGTGGCGCTCCCCCGCGCTGGGTGGGAAGGTGGCGGGGTAGGGGAGGGGGGCAGTGTGGACAAGGCGGGAAAGGAGAGGTGCGCGGGCGAGAGAGGAACCTAGGAAGCTAGCCTCCCGCGCGCGCCGCCCGGCGCCTCAGCCCGCCTTTCCCGCGCGCGCTGAGCGCAGAATGGCTCTGGGCTCCCAGGAGGTTGGGGGCGAGCGAGCGCGCGCCGGCCCGGGCGGGGGCGCGCCTGCGGGGCGGGGATGGGCGGGCTGCTGCGCGTGGGTCTCAGTTTGCGATCCTCGGGGGGCGGGCGCCGAGCTGCCTACCTCTGAAGTCAAAAGGCGGCGCAGCGGTCGCCGAGCTCCGAGGCGGCGAGAACATGGTGCGCCGGCTCTCGATTACAGTGAGGATTCCGCGCGCGGGCGGCCCACCACGAGTCACGGTGCACATCGCGCGGCCAGCGGGTGAGTGGGCAGCGCCGAGTGTGCTGGCCGCTGTGGCCCTCGTGCTGATGCTAGTGAGGAGGCAGCGCAGAGCGCAGCAACCGCATCCTAGACCAGGTAGGAAAGGCCTCGAAAATCCCGGGGCGCACTCGGCCCTTGGGTGATTTTGTTTGATGTAATCTATTGCACAGATAAGTCACCTCGGACGAGGTTGGAGGAGGCTGTAACGGGGGTTGGAGGCTCCTTCCACTTTCTCCCCATACGGGTTACAATTTCTCCGAGGTGCAGTTCTCCCAGCATGTTGAGCCCAGAGCCCCCTTCACACACCTCCTTAAGTTCTTGAAACTCTGGGGGAAACCGGGAGATTCTAAACCTGCTCTAGAAGTCAGTCACTCCTGACTGGGAATCAGTAAACAAACACACACATCCACACACAAGGTGTATTTCAAAAGCACTTTATTGTGCCCTGAAGGAAAGTATTACTAACGGTCTTAGATTTCTGGAGGCCGCCTTTTTTCTTTCTGCCGGGTCAACCCTTTCTCCTTGCAGTAGTGGGGGAAGTTTGAGGGTGGGGGCTCGCGCCCTCAAATATTGCTATTATTCTCGAAATAGTAATATTGATCGCAGGATCAGTAACTTCTAAGAGGAGCAATCACTTGCTTTTTCAAGTCAAAGGAGAGACTGACTTTCGTAGTGAGATGGAGATTTCTTTTTTAGCGGCCTGGTGTTATCTAGAGTCGGGACAATGCCCATATGTTTAGAAGAAGCCAGAACTACAGTGTGGAGCCCAAGGATGACGTCGATCATATTTTAATCATCTCAGGCCCCAACTAAAAGGCCCCAAATGAGGCCTACTTCTTGAAAAACAGAAATCTAGGTAGTTGTGTCCTCACATCAGATAATTCTTTACACAGTCGATGTAATTTCCTATGACCAGAATAGTTGAAATATATATATATAGTTACAATATAGAGAGTCCTAATTAGAACCAGGATAAAAAATCCAAAAACAATTTAGTGAGGCTTCATTTTTGTGGCCTTCCTTGTGGCGTTATTTCCCTGGGAATATGTGTTTTGAAAAAAGCAAAGGCCAGCATAGGGGGGAATTAATTTTTTTATTTTAACGTTAGTAGATTTTTTGACATGTAAATGTAAAGCTGTTAACACTATCCGTGTTTAATTAGGTGTCTCAATTCTATTGGCGAAAATCTACAACAATTGATAGGGAAAGTACACATTTTCTTTTTCATATTTTTATTGTAAGTTCAGTTATTTTTGAGCATTGGTAGAAGTAGCTTGTAAAATATTTCAAGGGGTGTTGCTGGATTTGATTTCAAATCATTTTAAAACACTAACAGAATCCCATTTTTTAAATGGTGCTTTATCTGTACCAGCAAGCATTTAGCCACTATGATATGTTTTTTAATATCTTCACTTTTAATTTTATTCTCTCTATAAAGCTATTTTATTAAATTATTAAGTTGCATCCAAAAACCTATAGTAACGAGGTAGAAATTTTTAACCTATGTAAATACTGTAATTACTTGATTTCTATTTTAGGAGTACATAGGATAATATTGTGATTATTTTAAGTTAGAGAAATATTCATTTTATAATATATTTGTTGTATAAAGAGTTAAAATATAAAAATGATAGGTTCATTGAAAATAGCCATTTATTTCTTATTATTTAAGTATAAGTCAATTTTCAGGAATGAAAGCTATTTAAAAATGCATTGATCATATGAAAAGCCCAATTTTCAGCAAATATCTGATGTCAGAACACATGGCTTGGATAAAATAGAATATTTTGAAAATATGTGCAATTCTCCAACTTCATATATGAAATTTTACACATATATAAAAAACATCTGGAAGTATTCATTATAAATGGCATGTAATTCTATATTTCACAATTATATATATTATGTCTACGGTTGTGCTGATTTAACAATATATGTGGATGGTAATTATGTTGGGACTCATACAATTCCTTGAGAGCCACAGGGCTAAAAATATAACTTGTATGAATTATTTAACATTAATGCTGACCTGTATGGTATTGTTAGTTTAACATAGTTTTATAGTTTTGCAAATATATTCATTATGACTTTTTTATATGACTGGAAACTGTATATAATAAAATTTCATGTTACTAGTTTCTTATCTTATACATGCCTGATGAATTACACTAATTGACTTGTTACCTCTACCTTGGTGTATTTATAAAATAGTCATACTTTTCTGAAATTAAATATTTATTTGTTTACTGCTATCTGGGAACTCTTAGGGGTTTTCCCCTCCTTTAACGGCACAGTGTTCTCTCACGGTAAGCACTATACAGTTAGCTTAAACCATTATTCCCAATGTGTACATGATCTTTAGCTATCAGAAATAAGACAATATTCATTTACTTCTTTGGGGACTCGAATTTTAAAATGTCCATTCTCAACACAGCCTATTGCTGTCTGCATCCACAATATTTTACAGGTCTGCTAATTACGTATTAGTTTATCACTAGTAACTGCCATGATAGAGTTAAGCTAACCCATTTTCCCAACATGTGAGTGACTCCTGATAATAAAGTGATCTATATCATCTCAAAATATACTTTCTTCAAGGAAGGCTGAACATTTGGCCCAGTGTTTTTGCTTCTAAAACCTTTAGTCCTTTTTGAAAAGCATAACAACCTCATTTGCCCTACTTCATCCTAAAACACTCTAGGCCAGAGAATCCTCTCTGCTCCAAAATCCAGCCTGATAAAAAGTTTTAGTGGTGTTTTCTTTCTGTAGTTTAAATTATGTAAACAATGGGTATAGTTTCATTTTCTAAACATAAAATTCTAATATTGAATAGCTTTAAAAAAAAAAAAACCTACAGCTCTCTAGATTCTGATTTTCACATACCTGATGATGAATACTGTGTCTGTTTACTGACTGAAGATTAATGCACTTTCATAAACACCTCACCAGCAAGAACATTTGTTACATTGTATATCAAGAGCTTCTAAATACCCATACACTTTTATTTAGCTTTTCTACAAGTAGGCATCATCTTAAGGAAAGAAAACTTCTAACAAAAATTGATACAAATAAATAGTAGCAAGAAATTGAAAATTGCCTAAAATTCTAGCAATCACATTGTTAAATTATTTTGAATTATACTCTGGAATTAGGTCTGAAATATTTCAGATCTGGATCATTAAAGGCAATCATGTTTTTTAAGAATATTTAATAGAATGTAAAATTATTACATTATAAAATTAAGTGATTTTTTAAAAGCAAGATTTAAAGCAGTAACAGTAAACAATTCTTATTCTTGCTTCTCTTTCTCCGCGCACACACACAGTAACAAAATATTTATAGTGGCTTCCTCAAGATGGTTGGTGGTCTTTTATCTTTTCATTATACTTTTGAGTTTTCCAAAGTACTATGACCATCACCAGTTAAAAAAGAAAGAAAAGATAAAAACCTTATTTTCCTATAGTACAGCGAACTAAGACCTTACTTAGAAAGGATGAGGAAAGTATTCTGTTGCACAAATATTCTATATAAGAAGGTGACTTTAAGGTCTGGAGAGAGTCTGCATGGGTTCTGACTCTAGGGCACGCTGTCCCTATTCACAATGTAGTTCGTTTTAAATAACTGATAAATGGGTGGCTCTACCTGTTTTCAAGGCGCCTGGGTGTTAGGCCTCTCCGGTTCTAGCACTTGCCTCCTTCTCCGGATCCCTTCCCCCAAGTCCTCTCTAGACGACTTAAAAGTGGGGTTTGCCACTTCCCAAAGCTAGGCTGGGGTCGCCACGGTTGTTGCCAGGACCTCAACGTGAGGTCTAGAAGGAAGTGAGACTCGAAGTTGCTCTGTACCGGCCCCTTCGCTCCTCAACCCCAGCCACCCTCCTTGACTCATATCCCCACCGAATCAATTCTTAGAGATGCTTCGGATGTTGTTGGCCGCTGGGGTAGGACCCTCCAGCCAGAGCTAGACGCTGACCCATTTATCACCCAACTCCTCGAACGCGCCCTTTCTACTATTAGCCTTCCCTGGGCCTCGCTCCTCCTCACCACAGCTATTTCCGATGTAATATTTCATCAAAGTAGCAGAGCAGAGCAAGGGTTAAACGCAGAGCAGGGCGCGGGCTGACAGAGGTGAGAGAGGCGTGAGGGCAAGTGGAGTCTGAGTGGGCTTCGTGGCTTTCAGAGGGGTGAAATTATGACAGGGGACATCTCTGGGTCACCTCTCCAGCTTGAAATTGACTAGGCCTCCCCCCGCCCCCCAACCCGCAAGAGTGAGAGCGAGATGGGACTGGTTCACTCCGAGGTGCACTTCCAAGTTTTGGCGACTATTCCTTTACCTTCCAGGCTAGGGGGCGACCAGAGTGTTGACAGGCCTGGGTTTCTTTGTTTCTCTGTCTGGGATGCAAGGTGGTATAAAGAACGGTCCGTAATATTCCAGTGATATGGTCTCGCAGTAGGTTTCTTCTTATACTGAAGCTTTCCTGGTATTTGAAAACTTTTCTCCTTCGTTAAAACATTAAAAAGATATTTATCAGAATGAAAAAAAAAAGTAAGTTTGAAAATAAGGTCAACTTCTGTGTCAGCAAGCCAACTGATGGAGACAACCTTAGTAATAAATATTTTGTTTAGTAGGAAAAAGGAGTTCTTTTTAAAGACTACTCTACCTTAGAAAATGCCCACCAACTGGGGGCCTCCGCAGGGGCTCCGAATCCTAATTCATGGTCTTTCAAAGTTTGTTCAGCAATCCCATGTGCATTGACAATTGTTGAACTTGCTATATGTCAATAACATTTGCTTTTTAAAGAAAGAAGGATCAAAGATAATCTCTGCTTGTCAGTGCAGTTTGCATAAAAACTGGAGTGATTGTTGCAGTTGGGCAGGACTACATAATCAGAAAGAAGTAATAGAAAGGAAGAATTAAAGTGTCAGCTACAAGATTGAAAATTACAGTGCCTCAGAGGTTCTTTGGAAAAGAATGTTGATTTTTAAATTTTTATTACAAATGACTTTTTAATTCTTCTTCAACTAGCTCTCAGTTTCCCCCTTTACCTTTAAAAAGAAAATCTCAGAATTTATTTAAATGGTTGCACAGCCAGAGGTGTTTTTTCACTCAAGGAAGGAAAGTTTTGCAGATTGTGGAGGTTCAGCGCTGTATGAACAAAGATATGTAATCTCTTAAACAAATTGAAACTAACAAAGCTATGCCATCAGAGTGGTGTAAATCAATATGTCTTTTCTTAAATTAATCATGAGAATAATCAGTGAAGTTAAAGAAGTAAGGCGAAGGTTATCAGCAGCATCATTACCTGGACTGCTCTTTAAAATACATATTTCTGTAATTCACTCTCAGAATATCTAACTGAGCAGATTTGCTGTGGAGTCCCAATAACTTGCATTTTAAAGCATTTGAGGGGGATTCTGTTAAGATATATATAGCTCCTTGGGACAAATATGGCCAACATTGGGTTTTTTTTTTAACTTATTTTTGATTATTTACTTTTAAATTGAAATTCAGACTTTTAGATAAGATTTAAAACTTTAGAATCACACTTTGGGTCCCAGGTAGGACATTGAGAATCTGAATAAATCACTGGAGGAGCTATTTTACCAAATGAAGGGGACCCTTTATTAGTATTATGTGATTCTCCATGTGACTTGGAAAAGATCATCTCTTAGATGCCAGGTCTCTACAATCAGAACACATTTGAGGGCAAAGGATGTAATAGGATATACTTGTGCATTAAAGCTTGTAGCACCAGACAGAAAATTTCCACAAAAGACATTAATGATATCTTTTTGAAGCACTATATATACTTACGGTTGTTTACATAGGATGGATAGTGCTAGATAGATAGAGTAATAAGTAATATGGGATTTTTTTTCATTTTATTTTATTTTCCAAATCAGAAACCAAGCAATAAACATAACACACTAAAATTATCTAAGAGAAGGAAAAGAAAACATAGAAGTATTTTACAGGTTTAAATTATATTTATTTATGATCAAGGCAAATTACAGTAAAATGTACCCATAACAGAATAAAGCACTTATAGACACAATGATGGGTCTTTGTGTCTGTAAAAACACATTGGTGAGGAGAAAATATATTTAGAAATAGTGTAAGCTTAAAAAGAATTTGCAGTTTTAAGTAAAACTACAATATTATGCTTTCCCAATTATAGTCATAATTTTTCTGCTTTTAAACTACATTTTTCTAATGTTACACCTGTTAGTTTGCTGGTTTATTGGGGGGGAACTTACGTTTTACTTTCTTTTTTTGAGTGCCACCATTTTCTTGCTCTGAATCTCTCTGGCTGCCAGATCATCTGACTCAGCAATTGTACAACTCTTTCACCCAATTTAAAGAAACAGCAACTATCCCAAAACAGGGTATCCCCCCAGTTGCAAATCTTTGCCAGCCTATAGAACTAGCAGTATATTTTAACTCTGAAATAATTGTTACATGTACATGCAACATGGACACTTTGAATTTTACTCCATTCAATTTACATACTGAATAGTTGAAACTGAATTTATTTTATGTAACACAATTTTTGAAAAGAAACTTGTTAAAACTTTCTTCTAAAAGTATATGGTCAAGTTTGCTTTCTCTTTTCTCCCAAAATAATTATGAGGAGATTATTAACAGTAATAGAGCACATCAACTTATATTATTTCATTTAATTGTCACATTTTCCTTTTGTTTTAGGGGTTTTATTCTCTTATTTCATAGACTGGGTTGCAAATGGTCTGTCAAAAGTCATTGACTAGTAACATGCCAAATTCAACCAGGTGTGCTTCTTGTACTAAATGCCCTAACTTAGCCCTTTATAACTGCCTCTTGAGTGAATACATGTTTTCTATATATATACACATATTATATATATGTATTATATATAATTATATATATACATGTTATATATAACTATACATATAGTTTCAGTTCCATCTCTTATAGTTAGTTATTTTGTAAATTGCTTAACTCTCTTGGATCTACATTTTATTCAGCATCAGCTACATATATTCTAGCAAATATATATTGATTAGGTGAATGAAAAAGTTCTGAAAAATAAGGCAGTTTAATAACTGAAGTCCCTTTTAGGCTCTAAAAGCCATTGAATCTCATAATAAAACAAGAAGATTAACTTGTTTTAGAAATTTGTATCTTGCCCAGAATAGAACTAACTCAAAACTTCCTTATAAATTAAATTACTCACTTCCGCTTCAATTTAAGATCAATAACTAGGAAACCTATGCAGCCAGCATAGGGATCAGTTGAAGCACCAAGTAGAAATGTCACTTTCTTGGAATATGTGGTCTGTGATTAGATTCCATTTCTTTTACTTACTAGCTGTGTGGTATTAGGACTAATACTTAAAACTCGCAGTGCTTCCATTTTCTCATCTGTAAACCTGAGGTGGCACCCTCTAGTACTCATCCAGCAAGAACTAGTACAAATAACATGTGTAAAGAGGCATTGTACACTTTCAACCCATCACATACATTGGTCAGTTTTTATTAAAGTGCCTAATTAAACTACATCCTTAAAAGCACATTAGTTTACTTTTACAGTAAATGCCTTCTCAACTATAATTATTTAGAGTAGCTAGGAGTTCCTGAACTCTGTTTTAAAGAATATGCATATCATAATAAACATATGTATATTTATTCAAATCCCTGATGTATTCCAAGGTGTCAGGTAAGTTTATGCAGAAAATCAGTATAAAGGTTTAAAGAATCCCTGCATGATGCCCTTTGTAGTGTGATCCCAAACTTTTCTAGTATTCATAATTATTAAATAGGTATTAACAATAGTCATGAACCTCTGTTTTCTAAAATAAGAAATTAAATTGGTTTTAGAAAATTGAAAAAAGTTGTTAACTTGCCTTTAACTTATCAAAAAATTTAATAACCCCAAATAAGTTTTGGAGGGAACACGCATAATGGGTTCTTGATTCCTTCAGAAAGGTTGCTGCAGTGTATCTGAATCAATAGTTTTTGCACAGATTTTCCTAAAAGTTCTTTGGTAAAAAATGTGCATGCATAGGGTTGTGTGTGTGAGTGTGTGTGGGTATTTGAGCATGTGTGTGTGGGCTGACATCTATGGGGTCACACAGAGTCAGACACGACTGAAGTGACATAGCAGCAGCAGTGTGTGTGAGTGTGTGTGGTGGACAGAAAATGGGGAAGAAACGTTAAAGTCATCCTCAAAACCTTCAAAATGTCTGCCTTGGAAGATAACTTTCAACTATTCTTATTCACGTTTAGTAGGCTATCAAAGAGACAAAATATACTGAATATACTTCCTTGGGCAAAATTGACTTAGGTATATAAAATTAGTGCAGAGTAAACATAAAAAATATCCCATTATCATTTTTTTGAAAAGTAAAGTCTGAGAGTTATCATCTTAACCATAAGATAGAGAACTATAAAAGTATATCTTCAATCTAGAGTCTCAAGAGAAAAGCATAAGTGGGAATGTTAAATCTGTAAGTGAAAGGTGCTAAAACATGAATAGAAAGCATTTTATAATTTATTCAGAATTGACGTATATGATCATGAAGTTGATTCCTTCCAGAGCAGTTTAATCCCATAGTGGGTAAAGAATGTGACTCCAGGAAGAGTGATCCAACACAGAAAATTTTCTTATGATCTTTTACAATATCAGACGGTAGTTTGGCTTCAGAATTATCAGAAGTCCAGGAAAGAAAAAAAAAAAAATGAAGATAACAGTTAGACTCTAGAGCCCCAAGAAGACAGTCTGCTCTTAAAGGATAGTTGTGGGGAGGGTGGTAAATAGGTCTCCCTTTGAAGAGGAAAGCTTCAATATAGATGTATTAGAATACTCAAGTATTAGGCTACTGGAAATTAGAGTATCATCGTTAAACCCTATTGATCAACCATGAACACTCAACTTCCACCAAGAGTAAAAACTAAACACAATGTTACTTCTTTGTGAGTTTCACTTTCTCAAGTTGATACTAGCACATACAAGCGTCAGCATACTGTATGCGGGAATACTATATGTCTTCAAGGTTAGCAATTAAGACAGCAACTCATGTTTGAAAGGAGAAAATCTATCCCATCAAGGAGAAAAAAAGAGGGAGGTTGGGAACAGAAGCTTAGAGAAGGTAAACTTTACAATTTTGCCTATAGTTTCTCCATTGTACTTTCTGCTTGAACTGCAATCCAGGGAATGGTGGTGGGTGGCAATGAATGCAGGGAAAACACTGAATGAACATAGGGACACAATCCTTTGTTACTTCCCATGATTTAATGAAAGATTTTGTGGAAGTACTTTTATTATAATACAGCCAACATGATTACAAAGAAGCTTTGTTTTCATGGGATTATAATTCAAAGAAGACAGAATTAATCACACCTTTTGGAAAGGAGTTTGCTTGTTCAATCCACAGATACCTGCCAGAACGTACAGTAATGAGAAAAAAAAAAAATTGACAGATGGTCTAAATGAATAAGATGATAGTAAATGTCATATCCTTTTTTAAAAAAAAAGAAAATAAGTTCCATTTATTGAGAGCCTACTGTGTACCTGGATTTTTCTATATCTGACATCCTATATTCTTTATAATAACCCTATGAGATATGTTTTATTCCCCACTTTGAGAGGTAAGGAAATGGAGGCTCAGAAAGTTTATGTCATTTATTCAAGTACACAGAACTGGTCAATGAAGGATGAGGGCTACCTGAGTATAAAAACTAAGATTGTTCCATTATCCATGTTGCACTTGTGTCTTCTCCAAGATCATTATTTAAGGGTGTGGTTGACATCCTCACCAACCACATTTGTCACGGTCAGAGTAAGTTGCTGTGGCCCAAGAAAGAACATGAAGGAGGACTGGGTTTAAGATCTGCAGGAAACATTTACTTGCTGAGTAACCATGGCGATGCATTACCCCTCCATTTATAAATAAAAGGGGTAACTTCTTGAAAAACAATTTTTTAATGTGTCACAAGACTTATACTTTGAAAATCTGCAATACTATTTATTGCAAAAATTTTGAGAAACCTTAAATATCTGACAACAGGGGCATCAGTAGGTAAACATTTTCCCCCAAGCAGAGTGTGCTGCAGCAAATTAAAAGTAGTGTTTATAAAGTGATTTTGGAGAATTTGGGAAAATGCTCTAACGATGAGTAAGAGGAAGAGTTCATTTCAAAACTGTGTTATATGCACAAGAACTGAGCAAGGATAAAAGACAGGAAGGAAATATTTCAAAATGTTGTTCTTGTTTCTATGTAGTATAATTTTTCACTTTCTTTATAAAGCTCGTTTCTTACCTTTTTTTGCATATGTGAACTATAATCAGGAAAAAGTCATTCAAAAATGAGAGGACTGGATTAAGTGACTTTGAGGGGACTTCAAGATCCAAATTTCTGTCACCATGTGTATTATTAGCCAGGAATAATCACACAGAAGCATGGTAATTCCCAAAAGTGGAGATCCTGTCACCTTGGTCTAGAATTCACAACCTGCCTGATGGCATAGTTCTCAAAGAAGAGAAAGCACTGCTGAGTTGTCCACTACATACTGTACAAATCAATCAGCAGGGAGACCTAGTGCATCTCTCAGACGGAACTGGGAACCTTGAGCTGGAACTGCATCTCTTTGTGCATTGTGAGTTAAGCACTCTGAGCTTCTTTTTTTCTGATTTAGGAAAGAAGGATAATACTCTCTATCCCACAGGATAGTGGTGGGATTCGAAATGATGTATCTAAAGCTGCTTAATGCTTATCACATAGTTGGGGTTCAATAATGGTAGCCATTATGATTTTCTTGGCAATTTGAAATGAATTTTCTCTTGTTTCTATTTCCTTCTTTCTCTCTCTTCTAATTATATGCTTTACTTATTTTGTCCCTCAGGATGAGGCTAATTCTAATTCTCCATATTCTGTGCATATAAACAAATTATTCATGTATGCACACAAATACATATTATATACTTATATATACACATACTATATATATAAGAGAGACACATACACACACAGACAGTGCTACCTTTTAGTTTTTTCAACTTGCTAAGTAGCCACAGATAAGCGTAAGTAATTCAACAAAAGAAACTTATCAACAAACAAAAACAGACATTTACGAAACAATTTAGTTAGAGATTAATCATTTTCATGATTTATAGAGTCCTCATATCACAAGAGTCCACTCTAGAAATAGTTTTAATAGTAAACTCCTTATATAGATCTAAAATCACATATGTTTTGCACACACTTTGGAAAAGACAGCTGCTGTATAACATATACTTACAAGGTATCCTCAAAATCATCTTGGGAAAATGATGATAGGTACTGCAGATTCTACACCCAATTAATACTTTGGAAACCAGGACTGAGAAATTGGGACTTATCTATAATTATGCATCGGGTTTATAATAAGTTAAAGAGAATTTGTGTTTTGTGCCCTTTGCCCACATCCTGTTTGAGCAGGAAGATAAATTTTATAATAATTCAGAGTGCAAGTGAAAAATCATAGAGTCCCTGAAAGAGTGCCCTATTCATAACAGATACTCAGTAATTGTGCTGTATTGAATTTAACTGGAGAATAGTTTTTAAAAAAGGAGGGGGAGAAGAAAACATGCCTCCATCTTGAATTTTCCAAAGATATCATTTCTGGGGGCACATTCCCTATTTTTAACTAACCTGTTACAGAGATCTGCTTCATTTCTCAGAGATCTCCCCTTCTACTAAAGTTACATTTTATCCCTGTGGGAAAATAAATAAATAATTAAAGGAAAACCTTGTGTTCTTTGTCATTTTTCACCCAAGAAAGTTCTTTCCCATTTAAAATGCCAAGCTTGGACACTAAGCTCTTAGAATTCTTACCCAGGGGGCACTTTGAGGGGCAGTTTTCTTGGCTGAACAAATCTCTTTTGAGGTACAGCTGTTATGGTGCCCACTTTGAAGATATCAACACCAGAATAAAGTATTACTTTCTCAAGGTGATAAAGTTGGTGGTGGAGCTAGGCCTGGGCTTTTCTTTACTTTACTATCTCTTTGTATATTAAAAGGAGTGCCTGAAATTATTCTTCCATTGCTCTCAGTTCAGTTCAGTTCAGTCGCTCAGTCGTGTCCGACTCTTTGCGACCCCATGGGCCACAGCACACCAGGCCTCCCTGTCCAAGAGTTTACTCAAACTCATGTCCATTGAGTCGGTGATGCCATCCAACCATCTCATCCTCTGTCGTCCCCTTCTCCTCCTACTTTAAATCTTTCCCAGCATCAGGGTCTTTTCAAGTGAGTCAGTTCTTCGCATGAGGTGGCCAAAGTATTGGCGTTTCAGTTTCAACATCAGTCCTTCCAATGAACACTCAGGACTGATCTCCTTCAGAATGGACTGGTTGGATCTCCTTGCAGTCCAAGGGACTCTCAAGAGTCTTCTCCAACACCACAGTTCAAAAGCATCAATTCTTCGGCGCTCAGCCTTCTTCACAATCCAACTCTCACATCCATACATGACCACTGGAAAAATCATAGCCTTGACTGGACAGAACTTTGTTGGCAAAATAATGTCTCTGCTCTTTGATATGCTGTCTAGCTCGGTCATAACTTTCCTTTCAAGGAGTAAGCATCTTTTAATTTCATGGCTGCAGTCACCATGTGCATTCATTCAACCCTGGAGCCCATTTATTCAGGCTCAACCCAGATATGTCTAGAAGCACTGTTAACTGAGCATACCAGCTCTGATAAGCTTTTTCCTAATGAGATCACCTTAACGATTGGAACCTCTCCAGGCCCTGAAACACAACATCTTTTTCCTGATAATACAAGTCTGAAGTGTATTACCACACTACAGTGTGCACACTGACGTGCACAGATCAGAGTGTGTCTTCCTCCTCCTATGCCGTGAATGTAGGCTCCCTTGAAGGGTACATCCCAATTCCAGACCACCTTTCTCCTCCAGAGAATCAAACATGTTGATGGTTGTTACCAGTTTACCCTCTTGACTAAGGACCCTTCTTTTTTGTGTGTCCACAATTATAGTGTGTCCACTATATGCCAAGTGCCTGACGTATAGTACAAACTCAGTTAATCTTTGTCAAATAACATTATGAATAATGGCTTTCCAAAAAACAACTTTTATTTGTCTAATAAAAGATACTGTTTACTTAATTAGATGGTTAATATATGCATATAGTACAAAATTCCAACAATATAAGTCATAGAATATGAAAAGAAAATCACATGCTTATCCTCGTACGCCTTTTCTTCTCCCCACAGTTAACAGGCTTCTTTGTTTCTGTCCAAAGGTATTGTGTATATTTTTTACTTTTAACCTCAAGCTATATATTGAATGGTTCTTTTATAACAATACTAATATTAAATACAGTAAAGAGATGTATGCTTTCATGTATATTGCCTCACTTGATATAACACGCTCATGAGATAGAAAGGTAGAGCAAAATAGAGTCCATTTTAAAGATGTGGACATTGAAGCTAAGAGTAGTCTCAAAAGGTTTCACAGTGGAAAAGCATGTCATTACATAGGCATAGAGAAGAGACTTGTGGACACAGTAGGGGAGGGAGACGGTGGAATGAATTGAGAGAGGAGCATTGGAACATATAGATTACCATATGTAAAATTAGGTAGCCAGTGAAAATTTGCTGTATGACACAGGGAGCTCAAATCAGGTGCTCTGTGACCTAGAGGGGTGGTTTGGGGTGGGAGGTGGGAAGGAAGTTCAAGAGGGAGGGGACATATGTATACCTATAGCTGATTCATGTTGTTATGTGGCCGAAACCAGTACAGTATTATAAAGCAATTATCCCCCAATTAAAAATAAATTTTAAAAACATGTCAGCTAGTGAAATCAAGACCGTCAGTTGTCAGACAGTCCTGTCACCAAGTCAGAGTTATATATCCAATAACCTCTGTTTTCCTGATAAAATAATGATTTCAAATGATGTGTGTGCATATCATGCATATCATACCCTGTGAATCCTGCACTGGCTTGTAAGAACCAGAACCTAATTTCAGAATACTATTAACACCTTCTCAAATGTCTTTCTTTCTCTTCCTGGTGGTGTGTTGAATTAATAGTCACATCTAGAATTACTATTCTTTAATTTGTAGGATCACAGGAGCACCATCATCACAAGGCTTCCTTTAATTTAAATAAAAGAGTCACATACTTCTGGTAGTGTCACTTACCCTCAGCTGAGTTCTCCAGGCTGAAGGAAAGGCTTCTCAGTTTCTAAGTCTGTCTTAGCCCATCCCTCTTTCTTCCCAACAGATATCCTAAATGTTCACCACTCTCACTTCCTAATCCACCATCTTATCATCACTGTAAACAAGCCAGGCTTCTTTGTTCACAGAAGGAAGTGTTTCAACTTCCTTCCTGCCCTGAGCTTTTCTCCCTTCCCACATCTAGCTGAATCTCCTGCATCAAATTTATGATCACTCCCTGTGTCTTGTACTCCATTTCTTCCTGACTTTTTAGGTGCCTCAGGTCCCCAGAAATACCCTATCTTGCCTGTGTCCTCAATTTCTCGCTCTCTCTTTCTTCCCCTAACACTTTTTCCTGTCACCTGGTACTCTTCCTTTAGGGCACATGTGTGCTCAGGCCTCTTCCACCTTCCTTCTGCCTCCTCTTACCACACGTGCCTTGAACTATCGCAGCTAATCTGTGAAACAGTGGCCTACACAGTGTCTCCACTTCCTTGACATCCCAGTCACTCTTGGTTTTCCTTCTGATCCATGTAAGCAGCATTTAACAGACTCCTTTGCAGGCTTTTCTTTCAGGAGTTTACTTTTCCAGCTTCTCACATGCTGCTGCTAAGTCGCTTCAGTCATGTCCGACTCTGTGCGACACCATAGACAGCAGCCCATCAGGCTCCCCCGTCCCTGGGATTCTCCAGGCAAGAACACTGGAGTGGGTAGCTTCTCATATGCATCCCAGTAAATTACTGTTTTCCCAAACCTCTTTGCATTCACTTCTGCCTGGAACATCTTTATACTTTTATATCTTTATACTCACATTTTTTAAGACTAAGATGAGCTTTCAGCATCCATGGAGACTTTGCCTAAGCCACAGAATGAGCTTGGTTCTGTTTTCATTTTCTTGTGTCATCCTCTGCTTCTCTTTGCTCTTCTACACATATTACATGTAATACTTCGTTTAATCTCTACAACAACTGTTTGAGGCAAGGACTATTATCCCAGTTACACAGATGAAAAAACTGAGCTCCAAGTACATTAAGTTACTTTGTTATAGAGCAATTAAGTGAAAAGTATAGGTTTGAACCCAGGCATTCTAACTCAAGCCCCATACATTTAATATCTTCCCTGCCCCCCACCATACTCAGTGCTCTACCCTTAACCTCTGAGCTTCTTGAATGAACATTCATTTTTAGAGGTGAGCAATCGTGAAAAAAAAAAAAGATCAGAATTGAGACAGATTTTTATTTCATAGTGTAGATTTTCAAAACTGCCAACACAGCACAAACCTAAATAAGGCCATGTCATTATCAGGGAAGAGAAGGAAGTTTGAGAAGGGTAATAACAGTAACCAACAAACTTTAGAATTTTTAAAGCTCTTTGACATGTATCATCTTATTTTATCAATCCATAAAATATGACTCCATTTTACACATGGGGGAACTGAGACTAACATAACCAGCACAAGGATCCTGGGTTTTATATTTTATTTCTTCTGAGATTTTTCCCCTCAGGTCTGATCTAATATACATGAGTAAGTTGAGAGTTTGGTAGTTCTTTAAAAGAAAAACTAGGCAATCTTTCATATTATTGCTAGTTACCTATTTATACAAGATTGCTGGCTGAGCATTGGGTCAATTTCTAGAACAAAGGGGCCACACTCAAGGATGCCACCATCTTTAGCGAACTCTACTGTAAGTGTTGGAGCTAGTGCATACCTGTCTAAAACCTGCTTTTGAAGAAAATCAACCTCTATATCTATATATAATGCATCCAGTGGATGTTTTTATATTGTTCGAGCACCCGTTTCCTTCATCAACAGTCCAATATATTGCATGAGAATTTAAAGAGTTCCTGATGTAGGAATCTATAGTTGAATTTTAGAGGAATTTCTGAATTCCCTAAAAGTTACATGTGCCAGTGAACATACTTTTTAAATAAAATTGCATGTTTTATTTTTGGAGGAGAGGGTATATAGCTTTCAACAGCTTATTCTCCCTGCCCTAAGATTAAGAACCATTATTTTAATGATGAGAACTAATTTTGATATTAGTCTAAAAAGCCAGACATATTACAAGGGAAATCTGTTCCCTCCATCTCATTACCACAACTGCTGTTTTCCCCTCCTCTTATCATACAATACCTTAAGCAACATTAGAAGATGTTTACATTTCCACATCATTGTTGCTCTGTACTTGAGAGGTGCCTGGAGGAAACTATAAATAACACAGTGATGCATTGTGGATTTTATAATGGACTTGACGTCCCAGTCCCGTAAGTGTTTTAATTGTCATTTAAAACCTCATGTGTTGCCTAAGCTAACAGCCACTGAAAGTATAGTCAAGTATTATGGGTCTTCAAGAGGAGTCAAGTAGGAATTGAAATATAACTTTTAAAACAGAGCTGGGTTATCTAGCAGACAGATTAAACATTAACTTTTCATTAAATATGTCGGTCATTGGAAGATGTCCATCATTGTTTCAGTGATTAAGGTTTTCTTGCCTGCCCTTTTCTAGGTAATATTGATAATTCTACCCAAACCATTTCCTTCTCTGCCTCCTAGATTGCAAGAAAATCTTCAAAATGGAAAAGTTAAGAGCAAACAGGCATTAGCTTAGGATGTGTGATACTGTTCTAAATGCTTATGTGTGTATTAATTCATTTAAAACTCCAAACAGTCCTAGGAAGTAGGGACACCTCTTATCCCCCCCTCCATTTTATAACTAAGAAAAGTGTAAGGTTTTTCTAACAGGAAGGAAAGGTGGACAGAAGTGGCACCAAGACAGTGTGTGAGCCTGCTTTCTGAATCATCTCTGAATGCAGCCCTGTCCCTAGCGCAATGAGCATGTTTTCTGGTGTAGGAGGAATTATTGAAAACAGAGCCTTCTAAGCCCAAGGATACCCTTGCCACTTTCCTATCTGCTTATAGGTAGAAATCTCCACCATCCCTTTTAAATTGACCTCATCTGCTCGGAGCCAGCCCGTATACTGGGCACTAGTACCAGGCATTGTGCAAGCCTAGGAAACGCTCTCCCCCGACATCCGTTTTACATGTGTGTGGAGGGAGGGAGGTACAGCCTGGCGCGTGAGCCAGTTCTCCAGAAGGGACGTTTGAGCTAGAATTTCTGGCATAATTGAGCCAGCGCTCGAAAACCTGGTGCTGAGCGTTGGAGGGGGAGTGTATCCTCTCCAAGAAGGAAAGCCTCATGGTGGAATGGCTGATACCTATCCTGGGCTCTCGGCTCTGATTAAAAGAGGAAGCAATAACTTTGCCTATGACTCCAAACACACTGGTTCGAACTTGGCAGTTAGGAATCCTGTGCAGTTGTCTCATGCCACTCAGGGTGTATACGCGAGGAATTTTCACTTGGCTGGAGTGAACTCGCTCGGAGCCGCGCGTGCGCCTCTGATGGGGGTGGGGGCACGCTGCGCGCGGAGACCGGCCGCGAGGACGCGGGGCGGGGGGCGGGGAGGAGGTCCCAGGGCGCCCTCCTTTCGCGGTCCCGTCGCGCTACCGGAGCGGACAGCTTCCGGCCGGTGCCTCGGGTCGCGTGGGCGGCAGACCCGTGACCGAGGAGGCCCGGCGGGGGGCGACTTCATAGACGTCTTGTTCGTCCTGGAAGAGCGCGTGGAGGGCGCTCCCCGGGTGGAAAGACTCCTCGGGAGGAGTCGAGGGGCCGAGTCTGGGGGCCGCTTCCGCCAGCCCCGGAGGAGGAAAGAGGAGGGGCGGGCTGCTCAGGAGCTGCCTGGGCGGGCCGCCCGCGCTCGACGCAGGCGGGAGGAAGGGAGGGAGCGAGGGGCGAGCGTTGGGGAGCAGCATGGAGACCTCGGCTGACTCGCTGGCCGCCGCCGCCGCGCGGGGCCGGGCTGACGAGGTACGGGCGCTGCTCGAGGCGGGAGCGTCGGCCAACGCGCCGAACCGTTACGGTCGAAGCGCGATTCAGGTGGGTCAGCAGGTCTGCCGCGGAAAGGTGGGCGGCTGGGTGGGTGGATGGCGAGAGGCTTTGGAGGACGAGGTCCGCCAGTGAGTCGGAACCAGGTAAGCGTTTCTTGGTAAAGGGGAGACTTTTCAGACCGAGTTCGGGATCGGAGACCTCCTCTCGGCGACTCTCAGGGGGCTCAGGACGGCCGCGGAGCTGGCTGAGAAGGCGCATGGGGTTCAGATTTCTAAAACGGTGTGAAGATCTAGAAGGGAGAACCTATGTGTGTTGATATAGACCGATATGCGAAATTGACGAACGTCTGGAGTACGAGTATAAAGACAGTAAGACATGCTGGACCACTTACTCCCGCTTATGAAATTGTGAATGGAGCTGATCGACTTCTTTGTTGGGGGGGAGGGGCGGTGAGAGGGAGATTTCAGTAATCTACTGCTGTGTAAGTTGGAATAAAGGTCGATTGAAATTATTCAGAAGCAACCATATATCGTGTTTATTATTTTTTTTAACCGAGTAAGGAACATATATGCTTGTTTAGGAAATAGACATATATGAAAAAAAAATTAGTGCAATTATGCCTGAAATAATGCTGCCAATTTAGTTACCACTTGAGTGTCTCTTACCTTTTGAGGTATTTTAAACTTACTTGGTATACATTAATTTCCTGGGAAGTTTTCAGTTCCTCATAGTTTAAAAATGTCATTTCTCCTCTCCCCACTCCAGTTTTGTATGTGTGAGGATGAGTTGTGAGTTCGTTTTTCTGTGTGGGTTTTTTTTTTTTTTTTTTGCCTTCACTAACTTCCTAAATCTCGGGTTAAAAATAAATTCTTCCTGGCCGTCACTCCAGTTTTATTCCAGGTTTCGACTATGATTTCTGATTCTGAAAAATAATATTTATATGAAATGTACACTGCAAAAACTCCAGCATAACAAGACAAAGGAAAAGTAACTCAACCTGGAACTTAACAAGTGGTTTCACAAGTGAATCGTCCTTTCCTCAAACTATGCTACATAGAACAGATCTATTTTATATACTTTTAGATACAAAAATAAAAATAAAATATCCTCAAATCTGAGATTATTTGGGATTTGAAATGTGGAGAGATTTGGAGATAAAAAGGTTGAATGGTTGTAGAAGAGAAGCATGAGTTCTTTTTTTAAAAAATGCATGCATGATTCATAATTGGATATCTCTAAAGTTTTGCCAGCAGTTTGCAGACTGGGCGTTACAGCCTTCTAGTTCTGAAAGATGTTATATTAGACTTTATTGTTTAAATACAAAAAGAAAGTTAGATAATTAATTTTAAATTATTTTTAAATAGGATAAGGGCATCGACAAAAGGGATATGATTTTAGTTTTGAACCCTAACCAAATTTGTGTTTAAAAATACTTAGTTTATAGAAAAATTTTAATGACTAAATTAAATTTATATCTTCAATTTGACTTAAGTACCCTAGAAATATTCATTTGAATGATTTTCTTTTTGCTTTGGATTGCTACTATGATTTAAATATTATGTTACTTTTCATACTTTAATACTGTAGCATATAATAATACCTTTAACCAATTTAATGACTAAGACCAAGGACTTCATTTATCCAACCCATGTAATATATTTTCACCTGCATTATATACAAGCATGGAAGGAGACATACATATATATATGAGCTCTGGCACTTATAGTAGAGTTTCCAAAAGATTATGGTATCCTTGGGTGTGGCCCCTTTGTTTTGGAAATTAATTCATAATCCATGAGAAATCCAATAGTGTAAATTTCCCCAGTTTTTATTTAAAAAAATTCTTTCTTCTAATGCACTGTTAGTTTTTCTTTTTGTAGCTGCAAGTTGGTTCACTTAAATTTTCTCTGTGGTTTTTTTTTTGAAAAATAAATCAGTTTCACTTTCTCCAGGATAGAACTCAACAAGCATAGTATAACTTGTTAAGATTCCTTGGTTTGAACAAATTAATTCAAGTTTAATACAGAACTCAACTAAAAATAAATAATTCCTCAATATAGTGTAGCTAATGTAACCAAATAATGGTTACCCTAAAAAAGAATGTTGTATCACCTCCACCCAATGTATAACACTCAAATTGCAAAGTTGCTGTGATTGTGAACAGTATTTCAAAATTCCTCTTTGGTAATGCTCTTGTATCATCAAAGGTTATTTAGGAACCAAATGAAGTGAGCACCTCCTCTTTAACGAAGTCTCAGAGTATGATCTTGGAAGGTGTCTTCCTATTTCTGCTATAACAAATTACCACAAATTTAGTATCAACATAAATTTATTATCTTATGGTTCTGTAAATCAGAATTCTAAAGTGGGTCCACAAGGTTGCATTCCCTTTGGGAGTTCTAAGGAAGAATCCATTTCCTTGCCTCTCCCAGCATTTAGTGACAGTCAACATTCCTTGGCTCTTGGCCCCTGCATTTTCTCTCTGACCTCTGCTTCCATTCTTATATCTTCTCTGACTGTGATCTTTTTATAAGGAAACTTGTCATTAAATTGTGCCCACCCTGACAATACAGGTTAATTGCCCGCAAAATCCTTAATTTAATCATATCCGAGAAGTCCCTTTTTTCACATAAGGTAGTATGTTATCAGCTTTTGAGTATCAGGAAATGGACATTTTTGGGGAACATTATTTAGCTTACCAGAAGAAGGAATTTTAGGACTGGTTAGACAAACTTTTTCATTTTATACTTCAAGAAATTGAAGTTTAACGTTCAGGGAAATCAAGGGTAGCTTAACCTTTTACAAGAATTAAGGTTTTTTTTTTCATATTTACTTTTAAACAATTACCATGTTCTGGGCTTGGACATACAACAGTGAACCATACAAAGTCTCTGGGCCTTGCATAATTTCATATCAAAATAAAATACAGGAGATTAGGCTGTAGTAGAAGTTTGTTCCTTACCCTTTTGCTGTTATCTATGACTCTGGTAGTGTTCTGTTCGTGGCTGGAACCCCGCAAACTGTTGGAGAATATAACAGTGTGTACAGAAAAAAAAAAGAATAGGTAGGAGAACTGGCTAAGCGAGTCGGTAACTGAAAAAAAAACCAAAAAACTAGATTCTTGCGGATCGTAAGCGCATCTTCAGGGAGTAGGGGTTCTACAAGTAGTTTCTTTAATCCTGCCCCTGCCCCCAGCCGTCCTGACCACTCTGCTCTCTCTGGCAGGTGATGATGATGGGCAGCGCCCGCGTGGCCGAGCTGCTGCTGCTCCACGGCGCGGACCCCAACTGCGCGGACCCCGCCACCCTCACCCGGCCGGTGCACGACGCCGCCCGGGAGGGCTTCCTTGACACGCTGGTGGCCCTGCACCGAGCCGGGGCGCGGCTGGATGTGCGCGATGCCTGGGGTCGCCTGCCCGTGGACCTGGCCGAGGAGCGGGGCCACCACGACGTCGCCCGGTACCTGCGCGCGGCCACGGAGAGCACAGAAGGCGGTAGCCACGCCCGCGCAGACTCCGCGGAAGGTCCCGCAGGTGAGGTGGTGGATCCACGAGTTTGAACTCAGAGAGCTTCCGCTTCCTAGAGCATTTACTGTTCAGAAGAGAAAGTTGGACTCAGGAGAGTAGGCTATTTGATGTTAGCTCACCCTGCCAACCTTTGGGACAACCCCAGTCTCCGATCGCGCCACCACGTTAGGGCTGCGGACGGGGATATCTCAAGATGGATTTCCGCACGTTAAAGCCCATCGCAGAAACCGGGCCTCCATCCCCTAAACACACTGCACAGCTAGACTAGATTGAGGAGAACTGAACACTCCGGAGGCTCCAGGTCTAGTGGGTGGCCCCTCTTCCCGGAAATGAGCTCCAGCCGCATCCATTCGATGGCTCTCACTTTTCCCATTAGTTTACCAAGATCGCGGAACCAGCCTGGGATTTCCAAAGTCAGCTTCTCTTGGCATCATCTGGCAGAGACCTGTCATTTCCGACGCTGTTGGCGAAATGCGGTGGAGTTTTCCAGAGCTCCCCCAGTGGTTTCTGAGGGCAACTGGAGCGGATACCTCCCCAACTCTGCGCACTGGGATTTGCTGCACTCTATGAGAAACACTCTTTTAAGCTTTTCCCTCCCTTGATTGAGCATTCTGTTATGATGGGAATGTGGTCCTCCTTCCCTTTTTCTACAACCACAAGAACTTCTTTTCCCTTGGCCCCCTTTCCCCCACCTCATTCCTACCTGCCTAAAATACCAACTTTACTCTTAGTTTTCTGAAGACAGAATTGTTTTATCTATCTAAAGCATTATATCAATACGAAATTACACGAAAATTTAAGGTAAACCATAACTTCAAAGAGACCGAACCCTATCCTGTTTTGGCTCACAACTGGGGTACTAGGCTCCTCGTGCTCTAGGGGAGCTTAGGAGGACAGAGTGTAGAGGCTAGCTCTGGATTTTGGGGAGATGTCTTGAGCGCTGCGCCTTGGGTATGAGAGGCACGCACATCTTTAGCCTGCTACCCTCTCTCTCCTGAAATTGAAGCTTGCCTAAGGCAGTGGCATAGGAAAGTGAAAAGAAAGTGAAGTCGCCTCTTTGTGACCCCATGGACTGTAGCCTACCAGGGGCCTCTGTTCATAGGATTTCCATTCCAAGCAAGAAAACCGGAGTGGATTGCCATTTCCTTCACCAGGAGATTTTCCCAACCCAGGGATTGAACCCGGGTCTCCCGCGTTGTCGGCAGACGATTTACTGTCCGAACCACCAGGGAAGTCCAGAGAAGGATCAGGGGCCAATCAGAGGGCTGTTGAGCGCAGTAAGAACTGGGAGGAGCTGAAGAGGAGAAGGATTTAGATGATCAAATTGGGCCACAGGCAAATGAATAATCAAGCCTAAGATATTTAACCCAAGTACGGATGATCCCTCCTTCCTCTCTCCCTACCACGTCCCCTTCTTCCTACCCTTTCTTTTTTCTTTCTTATCTTTTTCAAAGTTCCTGCTGTGTGATCAGCCCCAGTCTAGGTCGGGCACAGAAATGAACAAGACAAAAGAGGAGTCCTGCCCTCATTGAGCTTATATTCCAGGAAACTAGACTTTTAAGCAATGTAACAGTGTATCTGGAAGAGTGAGTTTGTAAAACTAATGTGGTGGATAAGAGTGAAGTGTGAATAGGAGGCGAGGCTATCTTAAGAGTGGTCAGAGAAACAGACATGAGAAGAGACTAGCCACTGGAGGCAGAGAAACTCTCAAGTGCAAAGACTTACTCCAAAAAGAACGTGGCAGGTTAAGAAGATGGGAAGGCCAGATGGAGAAAGCACACAGAGATCAAAGAGAAGGGTAGAGACCAGATGAGGTAGTGAACCAGTAAATCCAAAAAAGGATGTTAGATCAACCTGCTCTCCCATTGGCTGAGACTCCCCAATGCAAGACACCCCGATTTTATCCATCTCTGGTCAGGGAACTATATTCCATATGCCACAACTGAGTTCGCATGCCACAGTGAAGATGAAATATTCCACATGTCATAGCTAAGACCCTGGGCACCAAATAAATAAATATTAAAACACATACACAGATTTTGTTCTAGAAACGTTAGGGAGCTATTACCCATTTTGGGAAAGGGGTGTCTGGGAAAAAAGACAATAGGACTGCAGAGCACCCCTGAGCCCGAGCAACCCTGATCTCTCTGCTTACGCCAGTTCACTGAATCGCTCTGAGTTGCAAGAGCTACCTGGGGACGTTCAAAGGGCAAGGCGGCGACACCTTCGCCCCCAGTCGCCTGGAGTTATGTGTGGTGAACAACTTGGCACTAGTAATAGACCCGCTTTGTTCTCTCAACCCCGCGGGCTGTTCAACCGCTGTCTCCCTGCCCTCGTCAGGCGCGTCGGGAGTGGCTGGGGAGCCCGGAGCAGCCCAGAATGGCAGCGGACGCGCTGCGAAATTCCGGAGGCTAGTCAGTGCCGCGGCGGCTGGGAAGGTCCAAACGCCCTAGACAGACCCTGGACAAGGCGTCAGCATTGCCGAGGGGGTAGCGGGTAGGGGCAGAGAGGAGCAGGGAGGTGTTACAGTCTTTGACTTCCGTTTTCTAATGTCTTTCTCTCTCTCTCTCTCTCTGCCATCTACAGACAGCTCGGACCCAAAGAATTATTGAAATCATTGGAATACGAGAAAGAACATCACCCACGACCAGTTCTTCCCAGCTGTCTTAATGCCAGGTCCCTCCACTCCAGTATTCTTGCCTGGAGTACCCTGGCGGGCTACGGTCCATGGGGTCGCAAACACTCGGACAAGCCTGAAGCGATTTCGCAGGCACGAATCAAATAAAGCTTTTTTTTTTTTTTAATTGGAACGACTTCGATTTTCCTTTCCCTTAAATTTCTCATATACATTTTGCTATAAAAGTTTTCTTAAAAAAAAATTTGACACCGTTCTTGTCTTTTCATTGGGTTTTATGAAACGAGTACTCGTGCCCAGAGAACAGGTCTAAAAAGGACACTTCCTCTTTCAAGCCTCGCACCCGCCAGGCTCTGGTTTTATTACAGCCATTTTGTGAACTAGGAAAACGAAGCTTAAATGGATTACATGACTTGTGTCAAACTGCCTGTGAGGGGTGGAGCCAAGGATAAAAAAATTAAAAAACATGTTCTTTCCGTTCAGTCAACATTTATTAAGCACCTATTATGGCATCTTGCCAGGAGTATAGGTGGGAAGGGAGGCAAGACAGACGTCAAATAATAACGAAATTTTAAGGCCTGTTTCACTGAATCGTAGATGCAACATTGTTTCCGACACTCACCATTGTTTCACGTACCTCTTAGGAAAACCGCTGTAGTTAATAGTGTGTACGTGCGTGTGCACCGCTCAGTCCCTTCAGTCCTGTCGGACTCTGGGCTACCCCATGGACCCCTCTGTCTGTAGCATTTTTCCTGGCACCGAATACTGGAGTGGGTTGCCATGATACCATAGATCAATAAGAAATCCAGATTTCAGATGACGAAATCGCCAAAGCAGCAAAGTCAGATTGATGAAATGGGGTTAAAAATTGATAAATGGAAACTCCAAGGGAGACCTCAGATGGAGAGTTCCCTTACTTACCTGGCCCCAGAATCAGAGTCCGGTAAGGTTTTGGGTATTTTGCACGGAGTGTTACAGCCAATAGGTGCCAAGCCAGCAGAACGTGACTCACAGCCACCCGCCTCTTTCTGCAGCGCGCTGGGGACCTGCGTGAGAGGGCCCTCAGTGCCCGCCCAGTGCTCTGGGATTGGCGGGGCGGGGGCGTGAGTCTGCTGCTCTGACCACCACCCAAGCCAAAACCGGCTCGGCCTTCTCTGTCAGAGCAAGGGTGCTGCAGGAACGTGACTCCAACTTCAGCTAGGGCTGCCTTGGCCTCCGTGGCTTATTCATTTTTTATTGAGGTGCAATTCACATAAGATCAACAATTATAAATTTTATAATCCACTAACGTGGTATTGCTGCTAAGTCACTTCAGTAGTGTCTGACTCTGTGTGACCCCATAGACAGCAGCCCACCAGGCCCCCGTCCCTGGGATTCTCCAGGCAAGAACACTGGAGTGGGTTGCCATTTCCTTCTCCAAGGCATAAAAGTGAAAGTGAAGTCGCTCAGTCGTGTCCCACCCTCAGCGACCCCATGGACTGCAGCCTTCCAGGCTCCTCCGTCCGGAGGATTTTCCAGGCAAGAGTACTGGAGTGGGGTGCCATTGCCTTCTCCAAACGTGGTATTGCACAACTCATATGTTGTGCAACATCACCTTTTATCCAGTTCCAAAACATTTTCATCATCTGCATAGGAGACCCCCATACCCAATAAGCATAGCATGTTCACTGGACCCTCCCTGTTCCTAGACCCTCCCTGTTCCCAGACCCTAGCAACCACTAACACTAATGTCTGGTTGTCTTTGTGGATTTACCTATTCTGGACACTTGGTGATAAGTGAGGTCGTACAATATATTGTCCTTTGTGTCTATCTTCTTTCACTTAGCATAACGCTTTTGAGGTTCATCCATGTTGCAGCGTGTGTCAGTACTTCACTCCTTTTTATGGTTGAATAATAGTCCATTGTTTATCTGGTCATATGGTAATGAACAGTTGGGCTGTTTTCTACCTTTTGGCTTGTGTGAATAGTGCTGTGAACATTTGTATACAAGTATTTGTTTTGAATACTTGTTTTCAATTCTTTGGGGTATATGCCTAGGAGTGGAATTGCTAGTTATAATTATACTGGTTAACCTTTTGTGGAACTGCCAAACTGTTATCCACAGCAGCTGCACCATTAAATATTCCTACCAGCAATGTAAAAGAATTCCAACATCTCCACATCCTCCTTATTTTCTCTCTGTGTGTGTCTGTGTGTGTTTTAAGAAGGCATCCTATTGGGCATTAAGTATAACTCATTTTGGGTTTGACTTATATTTCCTTAATGAGTGCAGATGTTGAGTATCTTTTCATGTGTTTATTGATTACTTGTATGTTTTCAAAGGAGAAATGTCTTTTTGAGTTCTTAGCCCATTTTAAAATTGAGTTACTTTTCTTTTTGCTGTGAAGTTGTAAGAAATCTTTGTATATTAGAGATCCTAGATTCTTATCAAATACATGATTTATAAATATTTTCTTTCATTCTATCTGTGGTCATTTGACTTCCTTAATAGTGTTCCTGTGCACAAAACATTTTAGTTTTGATGAGGTCCAATTAATTTTGCTTTATGTTTGCTGTTTATGCTTTTGGTGTCATATCTAAGGTCGCATTACTAAATCCAAGGTCATAAAGATTTACCTCTATGTTTTCTTTTTTACTTTTTATTTCATATTGAAGTATAGCTGATTACAGTGTTGCAGTAGTTTCAGATGTACACCAAAGTGATTTAGTTATACACATACACAAATCTATTCTTTTTCAAATTTTTCTCCCATTTAGATTGTTGCATAATATTGACCAGAGTTCCCTTTACTGTACAGTAGGTCCTTATTGAAGATTTACCTCTGTACTTTCTTCTATGACTTTTAGAGTTTTATATCTCTTACTTAAGTCTTTGATGCGTTTTGATTTTTTTTTTTCTTTTGGCATGTGGTGTAATGTAGTGTTCTATCTTCCCTTCCAAGTGGATATCCAATTGTCTGACACCATTTGTTAATGAGACTGTTATTTGTCAATTGAATGGTCTGGAATTCTTGTCAAAAATCAATTGATTGCAACTACTGAAGCCTGTGCCCCTAGAGCTTGTGTTCCACAACATTCTCCAAAACATTCACCACGTTGAGGAGCCTGCACACTGCAATGAAGAGAAGCCTCTGCTAACCACAACTAAAGAAGGCCTGTGCACAGCAATGATGACCCAGTGCAATAAAAAAAATTTTAAGTAAATTTAAAAATCAATTGAGTATAGATGTATTGGTTTATTTCAGGATTCTCAATTATATTCCACTGAATATATATGTATTTTTAATATCTGCTCCACACTTTTTATTACTTTAGCTTTGCAGTATGTTTTGAAATTGAGAAGTAAATATTCTATTTCTGTTCTTCTTTTCAAGAGTTCTTCTTTTCAAAAGTATCTTGATCTGGAGTGCCTTGCAATTCCATGTATGGTTCAGGATCAGCTTTTTCATTTCTACCTAAAAAACAAAAAAGCACATTGGGATTTTCATAGGAATTTCACTGGATATGTAGATTACCTTAGGTACTACCGCCATCTTGACACTATTAAGTCTTCTAATTTATGAACAGAGGGTGTCTTTCCATTCATTTAGGTCTTCTTTAATTGCACCTATTTGGTTAAATTTATTTCTAAATATTTTATTATTTTTGATGCTACTAAAAATTGAATTTTCTCAATTCCTTATCTGGATTGTTCATTGCTAGTGTTTAGAAATACAGCTGATTTTCATGTTGATCTTCTATCTTGCAATTTCACTGAATTTATTAGTTCTAATAGTTTTCTTTGTGTGTGTGTGTGTGTATTCTTTATTTTCCATATATGATCATGTCATCTGCAAAGAGGGATAGTTTTACTTATATCTTTCCAATTTGGATGTCTCTTATTTCCTTTTTCTTGACATATTGCTCAAGTTATAACTTTCAGGACAATGTTTCCTATACAATTTTGAATAGAAGCAGTGAAAGCAGGCATTGTCGTTGTTCCTGATCTTAGGTGTAACTCTTTCAGTCTTTCACTATTGATGTTAGTTGTAGGGTTTGTTTCCATAAATGCTCTTAATCAGATTGAGGAAGTTCTCTTTATTCCTAGCTTGTTTAGTGTTTTTATCATGGAAAAGTGTTGCATTTTGTAAAATTCTTTTTCTGCATCAATTGATTATTATATTTTCTTTCATTCTATTAATATGATATATTATAATTGATTGGTTCTTATTTGTGGAACCCCTTGTGAGATAAATATCACCTGGTCATGGTGTGTAATTATTTTAACAGTCTGCTGAATTCAGTTTGCAAGGATTTTATTCACATTTTTTTCCATTTATATTCATCAGTTCAGTTCGACTCTTTATGACCCGATGAATCGCAGCACGCCAGGCCTCCCTGTCCATCACCAACTCCCGGAGTTCACTCAGGTTCACGTCCATTGAGTCAGTGATGCCATCCAGCCATCTCATCCTCTGTCGTCCCCCTTCTCCTCCTGCCCCCAATCCCTCCCAGCATCAGTCTTTTCCAATGAGTCAACTCTTCGCATGAGATGTCCAAAGTACTGGAGTTTCAGCTTCAGCATCATTAGGAGATATTGGTCTGCAGTTTTTTTCTCTTGTGATGTCTCTGGTTTTGGTATCACATAATATTGGTCCCATCAAATGAGTTAAGAAGTGTTGACTGTTTTTCTATTCTTAGAAGAGTTTGAAAAGGATTGGTATTAATTGTTCTTTAAGCAGTTCATACAATTCACTAGTGAACCACTGATCTGGTCCTGGACTTTTCTTCATCAGAAGTTGGTGTTTGTTTTTTTTAAACTACTGATTCAATCTCTGGTTATAAGGCTGTTCAGATTTTTTTTTTTTTTCTCGAATCAGGTTTGATGGTCTGAATCATGTTTCTAAGAACATGTCCATTTTATCTAGCTTACCTAATTTGTTAGTGTACATTGTTCATAGTTTACTCATAATCTTTTTTATTCCCTTAAAATCGCTAGTAATGTCTCCATTATGCTGTGTTTAAATCATCTTTTTCTTGATTGAGGATTCACTCGAATGCTACAAATGATCAACTATTTCTCAGAGCTCCCATAAAGTCATTTCTGACACCATTTTGGTGTTTCTGTGTCGGGACGGCCCATGGAGCTTCCTAGTCTGCCATTTCCACTGATAGCCCTTTTTTTTTTTTTTTTTTTTTTTTGCTTTCCAGCCGAATGGCAAAATGACTCTGATGTGCCAGGTTTCGTTCTCTATACATCCTATGCGACTGGGACTCAGTCTTCCCCTCCCCACCTTCCCACTTTCTGTCCCCCACCACGTCTCTGAAGCCCCGTCTAGCTCTAACACCCAGCTGTATCTGCGAACTCGGTCGTGTCCCACTCTTTGCGACCCCATGGACTGGAGCCCGCCAGGTTCGTCTGTCGATGGAATTTTCCAGGCAAGCATCTTGGAGTGGGTCGCCATTTTCTACTGCAGGAACCTTCACCTAGCCCCTTCCAAAATTTTCTCCACCCGCTCGCCTTCCTCTTTTTTGCACTGTAAAAGGAGGCTCTTCTTTCCTCAACTCACACACACACGCACGCACGCACGCACACACACACACACACACACACACACACACACACACACACACACACACACACACACACACACACACACACACACACACACGCAGGCACACCCTGTTCTTCACGATTCCCTAGCGCCTCACAGCGCTCAGCTGAAGTCCCCGAAGAGGCTCGGGCCAACAGGAGCGGGTCTCGGGCCCTTTACGGAACCTGCGCTCGCCGAGCGGAGCGGAGCGTGCACGTGCGCGTCTCCCGAGCACTCACAGCGCCGCCCGGCAGCCAGTGCCGCCAGCGCCATTGGGAAGTGAAACGCGGGGCTGCGGCCCGAAAAAATCGGCGGCTTGCTCTGATTAAAGAAACAAACGAAAGAGAGCGAGAAGGAAGGTGAGAGAAAGGGAACGAGGAAGAGGAAAGGGAGAGGTTTTTAACTAGACCGTGGGCCCCTTCCCGTTGGCTGGCTGGAGGCCGCGGGACCGGAGCTCGGAGGGGATTTCCCGGTAATAACGGTAATAACGGACGAAACTTCGGGGTCATCCGGCCGTGGAGGAAAGAAAAAAAGGTACTGCCGGACTGAGGCGTTTCTAGCGTCAGTGGGAAGCCCGCAGGGTGCGGCGGACCGAGAGTCCCAGGCTCGCGGAGAGCAGAGCACCCTGGGCTCGGCCGCGTCTCCCAGGTGCCTGCATGGCCCTGGCGGCCGGTGGGAGGGCCCCAGTTCAGCTCAGTTCAGTCGCTCAGTCGTGTCCGACTCTTTGCGACCGCATGGACGCCAGGCCTCCCTGTCCATCGCTAACTCTTGGAGTTTACTCAAACTCATGTCCATTGGGTCGGTGAAGCCATCCAACCATCTCATCCTCTGTCGTCCCCTTCTCCTCCTACCTTCAATCTTTCCCAGCATCAGGGTCTTTTCAAATGAGTCAGTTCTTTACATCAGGTGCCCAAAGGATTGGAGGGAGTTTCAGCTTCCCCATCAGTCCTTCTAATGAATATTCAGGACTGATTTCCTTTAGGATGGACTGGTTGGCTCTCCTTGTAGTTCAAGGGACTCTCAGGAATCCTCTCCAACTCCACAGTTCAAAAACATCAATTCTTCGGGGCTCAGTTTTCTTTATAGTCCAACTCTCACATCCATACATGACTACTGGTAAAACCATAGCTTTGACTAGACGGACCTTTGTTGGCAAACTAATGTCTCTGCTTTTTAATATGCTCTCTAGGTTGGTCATAACTTTTCTTCCAAGGAGCAAGCAACACCTACCCCCAGAACTCACATGCGGAACTTAAGCAATAATGGTCAAGCAATAAACAAAAAGATATATATGTGTGTGTGTGTGTGTGTGGTTTTCCTGCTTTTTTCTATTTGAATTTTCTTTGAGTGAATTGTTTTACAGTAACTTAAACTGTTTTCTGATTTCTCAGTAATCTTTTCCTTTAAATAGCGGACTGAATCGAGTGTTGCCCCAGTTCTGTCTGTAGATGGCTTGGTCCTAGAGAATTGTTTCTATTGAGGCATTACAGTTGAGGACAAGTCTACATTTATGTTTTCTGCCCCATATACAGCTACCTGAAATTATTTATCTTCTCTGTTTATTTATATCTTTAAGGTATTTCTGAGCAAACAGAATAATCATTCCCTAAACTCTGCTTCCATTCAGGTGGACAATGTACCTGCCCCACACCCTACCAGTTTACTAAAAAAAAAAAAAAAAGATATGTGAGATTTGAAGGGGAAGAATGTGAGGAGTTCTGCCTCTGTAAGTAGTCTTCTCGCTCATTAATTTATGCAATAAATAATTATTGAATACCTCTTGTATGTCAGGCACTGTGCCAAGCCATAGGACTACAGGACTCACCATCTCTAATGACAGATAAAAATAAAACATAAAGTACGGGTGTTGATCATAAATCTTCCAGTATTCTGTTCTGTCTACCTTCTGAGAAAATCTTTCCTGTTATACAAACTTCTTAACAGACTGAAATCATAACTGTTTCCAGTCAAGCCGAATATCCTTGATTCGGTAAAGACTGCCCCAAGGTGTTTTTTTTTTTTTTTAAGTGAATAAGAGAACAAATCAACATGTTAACTCTACCCAGAAGAAGTTACTGAGAGTACTATTTCTTTATTGGAGGAGAGAGAGAGAAATAATGTTACCCTTATTATAAATTATATAATAAAGTGATTCTTATTGTTAATAACTCAAGTGAGAAAACTGTTGTCGCAGATGACATTTGAAGTTGGCAATCTAGGAAGCAAATCTCAGGATCCTTCCACTTGATAACATCCAAGTCACCATTAGTTGCTATATAATTTTAAAGCTATTTTGACATATGAAAAGATTTTCTTAGTTGCCATATTTTCAAACTTTGTATGAGTGTGCAAGCTCAGTTGTGTCCGACTTGTCGTGACCATGTGCACTGTAGCCCCCCAAGCTCCTTTGTTCATAGGGTTTTCCGGGCAAGAATACTGGAGTGGATTGCCATTTCCTTCTCCACAAACTTTGTATAGGAACGAATAAATAGATTTTCTATTGGCCCAGTAGTAAGAAGAAATAAACTTGGCCTTGGAAATCAAGGAGTCTATCTTTGTAGGTGGGGAACTGAGGAAACTTGTTTTAATGGCGTGATAGTAAGAAGAGATAAATTTGGCCTTAGAAATCAAGGAGTCTATCTTTGTGGGTGGGGAACTGGGGAAACTAGTTTACACAAAGCTAAATAATAATGACTATACAGTGGAAGTGAGATATAGATTTAAGGGACCAGATCTGATAGACAGAGTGCCTGATGAACTATGGATGGAGGTTCGTGACATTGTACAGGTGACAGGAATGAAGACCATCTCCAAGAAAAGCAAATGCAAAAGCAAAATGGCTGTCTGAGGAGGCCTTACAAATAGCTGTGAAAAGAAGAGAAGGGAAAAACAAAGGAGAAAAGGAAAGATATTCCCATTTGAATGCAGAGTTCCAAAGAATAGCAAGGAGAGATAAGAAAACCTTCCTCAGTGATCAATGCAAAGAAACAGAGGAAAACAATAGATGTGAAAGACTAGACACCTCTTCAAGAAAATTAGCGATACCAAGGAACATTTCAAGCAAAGATGGGCTCAATAAAGGATAGAAATGATATGGACCTAATAGAAGCAGAAGATATTAAGAAGAGGTGGCAAGAATATACAGAAGAACTGTACAAAAAAGATCTTCACGACCCAGGTAACCATGATGGTGTGATCACTCATCTAGAGCCAGACATCCTGGAATGAAAAGTCAAGTGGGCCTTAGAACGCATCACTACCAACAAAGCTAGTGGAGGTGATGGAGTTCCAGTTGAGCTATTTCAAATCCTGAAAGATGATGCTATGAAAGTGCTGCCCTCAATATGTCAGCGAATTTGGAAAACTCAGCAGTAGCCACAGGACTGGAAAAGGTCAGTTTTCATTCCAATCCCAAAGAAAGGCAATGCCAAAGAATGCTCAAACTACTGCACAATTGCACTCATCTCACACGCTAGTAAAGTAATGCTCAAAATTCTCCAAGCCAGGCTTCGGCAATATGTGAACCATGAACTTCCAGTTGTTCCAGCTGGTTTTAGAAAAGGCAGAGGAACAAGAGATCAAATTGCCAACATCCGCTGGATCATTGAAAAAGCAAGAGAGTTCCAGAAAAACATCTGCTTTATTGACTATGCCAAAGCCTTTGACTGTGTGGGTCACAATAAACTGTGGAAAATTCTGAAAGAGATGGGAATACCAGACCACCTGACCTGCCTCTTGAGAAACCTGTATGCAGCTCAAGAAGCAGCAGTTAGAACTGGACATGGAACAACAGACTGGTTCAAATAGGAAAAGGAGTACATCAAGGCTGTATATTGTCACCCTGCTTATTTAACTTCTATGCAGAGTACATCATGAGAAATGCTGGGCTGGGGGAAGCACAAGCTGGAATCAAGATTGCCAGGAGAAATATCAATCACCTCAGATATGCAGATGACACCACCCTTATGGCAGAAAGTGAAGAACTAAAGAGCCTCTTGATGAAAGTGAAAGAGGAGAGTAAAAAAATTGGCTTAAAGCTCAACATTCAGAAAATGAAGATCATGGCATCTGGTCCTATTACTTCATAGCAAATATATGGGGAAAGAGGGGAAACAGTGTCAGACTTTATTTTTTGGGGCTCCAAAATCAGTGCAGATGGTGACTGCAGCCATGAAATTAAAAGACACTTGCTCCTTGGAAGGAAAGTTATGACCAACCTAGATAGCATATTCAAAAGCAGAGACATTACTTTGCCAACAAAGGTCCGTCTAGTCAAGGCTATGGTTTTTCCAGTAGTCATGTATGGATGTGAGAGTTGGACTATAAAGAAAGCTGAGCACCGAAGAATTGATGCTTTTGACCTGTGGTGTTGGAGAAGACTCTTGATAGTCCTTTGGACTGCAAGGAGATCCAACCAGTCCATCCTAAAGGAGATCAGTCCTGGCTGTTCATTGGAAGGACTGATGTTGAAGCTGAAGCTCCAATACTTTGGCCACCTGATGCGAAGAGCTGACTCATTTGAAAAGACCATGAAGCTGGGAAAGATTGAGGGCAGGAGGAGAAGGGGACGACAGAGGATGAGATGGTTGGATGGCATCACTGACTCAGTGGACATGAGTTTGAGTAAACTCTGGGAGTTGGTGATGGACAGGGAGGCCTGGCATGCTGCAGTTCATGGGGTTGGAAAGAGTCGAACATGACTGAATGAACTGAACTGAACTGAAATAATAATGAAATAAAATGTTTTCCTAAGGACCATTGGGGAGAAGGCAATGGCAACCCACTCTAGTACTCTTGCCTGGAAAATCCCATGGACGGAGGAGCCGGGTAGGCTGCAGTCCATGGGGTCGCGAAGAGTCAGACATGACTAAGCTACTTCACTTTCACTTTCATTCATTGGAGAAGGAAATGGCAACTGCCTCCAGTGTTCTGGCCTGGAGAATCCCAGGGACAGCGGAGCCTGGTGGGCTGTCGTCTGTGGGGTCGCACAGAGTCAGACACGACTGACACGACTTAGCAGCAGCAGCAAGGGCCATTGAGATGAGATTGATGAAAGGAGGGAGGAGAGAGATGGCAATTTTTTTTTGCCAGAAAAAATTACCTGATGTAAATACTTGCCAGAAAGGGGCAGTGGATCCAGCCTAGAACCAAAGGTGGATGTTTCTGGAGAGTTCGATCAGAAAGTGACCCAGGGTAGTGAGGGGTTGATCACCTTGAAAGGAGAGTTATCTTTCAAATGGAAGAGCAGAATTAATGATTTCTATGCCCAACCCTATATGAAGTAGATCAATCACGTGTAAAGGTTTCACAGTTTCAGTTGATAAGTAGTACCATTTTAGGAAATGGAGATTTGATGGAACTGCAACTTGCCCCTGGGCAAGGTTGAAAGAGCTACCTTTGGGTGCCAAATGCAAATGAAATAAATTTTTTCTTTTTTTTTCCTTTTCCTTGTATAAGAAAACACTACGTATGACAGAAAACAAAATTCTGTAAAGCAAGTTTCCTTCAATTAAAAAAAATTAATTTTTAAAAAAGAAAATAAGTCATTGCTTTGTGGAATATGTTCCAGTTTCCATCCCAGAATCCTATTAGTATTTGCTACTGTTGTTATCAAGGAATTCAGCTATCACTTTGGACATGCCTATTTATAAATTTATAGAACTGAGAGTTGAAATCAACCTTAAAGGCCATCTGATCCACCCTTCTCATATAAAAATGCTGTATGAGAATCCTCACAAATTGAAACTGCTTCCGATTCTAGGTAACAAGAGTTTAGAATGTTGAGATTAGATGTATTAACTTGAGGAAAAAAAATAAAGAGAAAAAAGAAAATATTACCAACTGTTGGCAGAGGAGTATAAATAAACAGTGGTGGGGGGGCAGTAAAATTATATAACATCTACAGAGGAAAATTATCAATATCCATGAAAAAGTTAAGGGGCATCGTTTGTATTCAGCAATTGCTCCTCTAGAAATTATTCTGCAGATACATTTACACGTGTGCAAAATGGCCTATTTATAACAATAGCCACTGTAGCTTTGTAATAACAGAAGATATTAAACAACCGCAGTTGCCATAAATGAGGGATCAATTAAATTTTGAGTTTTCCTTAAAATTAGTAATGTACAGCTATTAACCAGAATGAAGCAGACCTAGCAAATATGAAATGATTTCTAAGGTACATTGTTGAGTGAAATAAGAAAAGTACAGAACTATGTGTGTAAAATACTTCAAATTAGATTTTAGGTATATTTGTGTGTGTGCTTGTATACACATGGAATATTTCTGAAAAGACACAGAAAAAGTTGCTGACTATTGTCCCGAGGGGGGAGGTAGATGACTACAGGCTGTGTGGAGGGAGATTTACTTTGTACTGAATACAGTTTACTGCCAGTTTAAAAAATAAGGGTATGAACTATCTAATACAAGTAAAACAAACACCTAGTAAAGTAAATAAAGTACTGGTAGAAGGAAGTATTTTTGTTGAACTCACCACATTCTGTTTTGTAAGAATTCTGTTACTGTCAAAATTGCATTTACAGGAAGAGAGCAAAGAAAACCTTAGGGTAAGTCATTTCAGTTAGTCTCTTATCTAAGCCTTAGTTTCCTTATTTGTAAAATGGGTATGAGGATGACTACTTTGCAGAGTTGTTGTCTGGAAGCATAAAGAATATAAATTATTATACATACTAAAGCACACACACATGCATATTCACTCACTCACTTTTGGCTCAGACTTCCAGTTTCCCCAAAGCAGTTTCCAAATGAAGACCAAGCTGGGCTTGAAGCAGAAAGAATTCAGGCATAATTCAGGCATATTCTCACCAGCTCAGGATTTATCATTAGCAGTAAATCTCATCCCCTTGGATTTCATTCACTAAACAAACATTACTGTGCTGGCTGCTTGGATACAATGATGAACAAGACAAAGTTGTGCTTTAAAAAATATTATGCAGTTTATACATGAGTGTCACTGCCTTCAAATAATATAGAACAAAATTAATGTTTCACTTTGCTGCTGCTCTTCTGCCCAGAGGTAACTGCTGATATCTTCATAAAAGTGGGGACAATACTTTATGATTTATGGTATTGTTTGGTGCATATTGTTTCCCCCCTAAAAATAGCTTTATACAGTACATACTGTTCTGTTACTGTCTAAAATATCAATGAAGTTTTTGCAAAGAATCAGACAAATTCTTGCTTATTCTTTTAAATTGTTGTAGGTAGCCTATCGTATGCTTTCCTTGTGGCTCAGCTGATAAAAGAATCTGCCTGCAATGTGGGACACCTGGATTCGATCCCCCGGTCGGGCAGATCCCCTGGAGAGGAAATGGCAACCCACTCCAGTTCTTGTGCCTGGAGAATTCCATGGACAGAGGAGTGGGACAGGCTGCAGTCCATGGAATCACAAGAGTTGGACAGGACTGTGCAACTGACTTTCTATTGTATGGGTAAATGCACCATTTAATCATTCCCTTACGGATAGACACTTAAGTCATTTTCTATTTTTACTAGTATAAAATGGGCTACTAATCCTTGGTGAAAGTGAAGTCACTCAGTCGTATCTGACTCTTTGGACCAACTCTTTGCGAGTCCGTGGACTGTAGCCTACCAGGCTCCTCCGTCCTTGGGATTTTCGAGGTAAGAGTACTGGAGTGGGTTGCCATTTTCTTCTCCAGGGGGATCTTCCCGACCCAGGGATCAAACCCGGGTCTCCTGCATTTTAGGCAGATGCTTTTACCATCTGAGCCACCAGGGAAGTCCTATCCTTGGTTATATATGCTGCAAATGTTTTATGCCAGCTTGTTGCTTGTGCTTTTGCTTTATGTAATTTAGATTACAGAGTTTTAAAACTTTAATGGAAATAAATGTATCAGTTTTTAAAAAAGCAGTCTTAACAATATTGTTGTCTTAAGACCTTTGACACACCCAAGATTGTGAATACATTCTCCTACATTTGCTGTTAATACTTGACATTTACTTATTTTGTTGACCTGTACTTTATTTTCCCTTTATGTGAAATTGTGGTATAGGCATTATAATGCCCTTTCCCCAAGATGTCCATGTCCTAATCCCTGGAAACTGAGTATGTTAAGTTACAAGGCAAATGAAATGAAGGTTTCGGGGGGAGTTAAGGTTGGTAATCAGCAGACCTTGAGATGGTCTAGATGATTTAGTAACATTGTTACTAAAATTTAGTAGCTTAAAACAATACATGTTTATTTTCTTACAGTTTTGAATTTCAGAAGGCCAAAATCAGTTTCACTGGGCTAAAATAAAAATGTTTGTATGGCTAATTTTTTCCTGGAGTCTCTGAATGGAAATTCCCTTTTCTTGTCTTCTAGTGGACACTTGTATTCCTTGGATAGGGGCCCCTTCCTCTATCTTGGAAGCATAAATCTCTCCAATCTCTGCTTCTGTCATATCTCTTTCATAAAATCTCCTTCAATCTCCCTCTTATAAGAACACTTATAATTACAGTTCACCCAGATAATCTAGGATAATTTCCCTATTTCAAAATCCTTAATTTAATTACATATGCAGAAGTCCCTCTTTCCATATGGCAGTAATCATAGGTTCCAGGAATTCAGACTTCGATATCTTTGGAGGACATTAGTCACTCTCCCATGTATGGGGAGATTATCCAGATGATCCCAATGTAATTATATAAATGGGAGCGAGAGGCATAGCAAAGAGCCAGAGTTAGCAGTGGGAGTCTTAGGCTGATGTTGATGGCTCTGAAGATGAAATAGAGAGGGCAGTAAGCCTAGGAATGTGGGTAGCCTCTAGAGAGTAGAAAAAGTAAGAAACAAATTATCCCTCAGAGCCTCAAAAATGAATTGATTTAACCCAGTCAGACCCATTTCAGAGTTCTTTTTTAAAATTTAACTTTTAGAATGAGCACTTGGCATGAGATTTATCCTCTTAATAATTTTTAAGTGTCCAATACAGTCTTGTTAACTATAGGATAGATAACAGTATATTGTATAACAGATCTTTAGAACTTTATTCATCTTGCTTAACTAAAACTTTATGCCTGTTGATTAATAATTCATACCACCCCTCTGCCCCTTGGCAACCACCATTGCACATTTTGATTCTAAGATTTTGATGATTTTAGATACCTTATACAAGTGAAGTCATGTAATGCTTATCTTTCTGTGACTGGTTTATTTCAGTTAGCATAAAATCTTCAAAGTTCATCCATGTTGTTGCATATTGCAGAGCTTCCTTTTTAAAGGCTAAATAATAATCCATTGTATGTGTATAGTATTGTTTCTTCATTCATCTGCTTATAGACATTTATGTTGTTTTCACACCTTGGCTATCATGAATGGTGGTGTAATGAACATGGAAGTGCTAATATTTCTTTGAGATCTTGGTTTCAGTTCTTTTGGATAAATACCTAAAAGTGGGATTGCTTGGTCATATGGTAGTTCTATTTTTTTTTTAAGAACCTTTATACAGTTTACCATAGTGGCTATACTGTTTTGTATTTCTACCAACAGTGCACAAAGGTTCCAGTTTTTCCACATCCTCACCAACTCTTGTGATCTTTTTTTTTTTTAATAATAACCATCCTTACAGGTATGAGACGATATTTCATTGTGGCTTTGATTTGTATTTCCTTTACATTTATAGACTGTGGAACATTTTTTTCATGTACCTGATAGACATTTATATATCTTCTTTGGATAAATGCCTATTCAGGTCCTTAGCTCATTTTAAAATCAGATTTTGGTATTTGGCTATAGAGTTCTCAGTTCAGTTGAGTTGCTCAGTCGTGTCTGACTCTTTGTGACCCCATGGACTGCAGCACACCAGGCTACCCTGTCCATCACCAACTCCAGGAGCTTGCTCAAGCTCATTTCCATTGAGCCAATGATGCCATCCAACCATCTCATCCTCTGTCATCCCCTTCTCCTCCTGCCTTCAGTCTTTCCCAGCATCAGGATCTTTTCCAGTGAGTTAGTTCTTCACATCAGGTGGCCAAAGTATTGGTGCTTTAGCTTCAGCATCAGTCCTTCCAATGAATATTCAGGACTGAATATTCAGTTCCCTTAGGATTGACTGGTTGGATCTCTTTGCAGTCCAAGGGACTCTCAAGAGTCTTCTCCAACATCACAGTTGAAGAGCATCAATTCTTCAGTGCTCAGCTCTCTTTATGGTCCAACTCTTAACATCATGACTACTGGAAAAGCTGTATCTTTGACTAGATGGACTTTTGTTGGCAAAGTAATGTCTCTGCTTTTTAATATGCTATATAGGTTGGCCATAGCTTTTCTTCCAAGGAGCAAGAATCTTTTAATTTCATGGCTGCAGTCACCATCTGCAGTGATTTTGAAGCCCAGGAAAATAAAGTCTGTCACTATTTCTAATGTTTCCCCATCTATTTGCCATGAAGTGATAGGACCAGATACCATGATCTTAGTTCTTTGAATGTTGAGTTTTAAGCCAACTTTTTCACTCTCCTCTTTCACTTTCATTAAGAGGCTCTTTAGTTCCTCTTCACTTTCTGCCATAAGGGTGGTATCATCTGCATATCTGAGGTGATTGATAGTTCTCCCGGCAATCTTGGTTCCAGCTTGTGTTTCTTCCAGTCCATCGTTTTGCATGGTGTACTCTGCATATAAACTAAACAAGCAGAGTGACAATACTTGACATACTCCTTTCCCAATTTGGAACCAGTCTATTGTTCGATGTCTGATTCTAACTGTTGCTTCTTGACCTGCATACAGATTTCTTAGGAGGCAGATAGGGTGGTCTGGTATTCCCATCTCTTTTAAGAATTTTCCACAGTTGTTGTGATCTGCACGGTCAAAAACTTCAGCGTAGTCAATGAAGCAGAAGTAAATGTTTTTCTGGAATTCTCTTGCTTTTCCTGTGATCCAATGGATGTTGGCAATTTGATCTCTGGTTCCTCTGCTTTTTCTAAATCCAGCTTGGAACATCTGAAAGTTCACAGTTCACGTACTATTGAAGCGTGGCTGGGAGAATTTTGAGCATTACTTTGCTAGTGTGTGAGATGAGTGCAATTGTGTGGTAGTTTGAACATTCTTTGGCACTGCCTTTGGGATTGGAATGAAAACTGACCTTTTCCAGTCCTTTGGCCACTGCTGAGTTTTCCAAATTTGCTGGCATATTGAGTGCAGCACTTTCACAGCATCATCTTTTAGGAGTTCTGTGTGTATATATATATATAAATTATATAGTTTGCAAATGTTTTCTCTGAGTCCACTAATTACCTTTTCACTTTCTTGTTTCTGTTGCTATAGAGAGGCTTTTTAGTTTGATGTAGTCCCAGTTAACTGTTTTGCTTTTCTTGCCTGAGGTATTGTTGTCATATACAAAAAAAGTCATTGTCAAGACCAGTGTCACCAAGCTTTTCCCCTACAGTTTCTTTTAGGAGTTTTACACTTTCTTATCTCTTCTTTAAATGTTAATCCATTTTGAGTTGATTTGTGTATATGGTATAAAACAAGGGTAAGGTTTCATTGTTTTCCAAGTGAATATCCAGTTTTCTTAACACCATTTGTTGGGGAAATTGTCCTTTCCGTATTGCGTATTCTTGGCACTTTCATTAAAGATCAGGTTGACCATATATGCATATGTTTATTTCTGGGGTCTTTAATCTGTTCCATTGGTTAGATCTGTCTTTATGCAGACACAGTACTGTTTTAACTTCTGTAGCTCTGTAGTATTTTTTGAAATCAGGAAGTGGGGTGTTTTCAGCTTTGCAAGATTGCTTTTTCTATTCATGTCCTTCAGTGTTTCCATATGACTTTTAGGGTTGTTTTTTCTACTTCTGTGAAAAATACCATTAGAATTTTGGTCACGGTTATATAGAATCTGTAGATCACTTTGGGTTGTATGGACATTTTAACAACATTAATTCTTCAGTTCATGGACATGAATATCTTTCCATTTGTTTGTGTCTTTATCAGTGTCTTATAGTTTTTATAGTGTGCAAGTCTTTTAACTCCTTGTTTAAATTTATCCCTAAATATACTAAATATGTATATTTATATTTATATGTATATTCCTAAATTCCTAAATGTTTTTATGCTATTGTGAATGAGATTGTTTCTTTAATTTTCTTTTCAGATTGTTCACTGTTAGTATATAGAAATGCAACTGATTTTTGTATATTGATTTTGTATCCTGCAACTTTACCAAATTTATTAGTTTTAACACCTTTATGGTGGCGTCTTTAGGATTTTCTATATATATATATATATATATATATGATCATGTCATTTGCAAACATGGATAATTTTAGATCTTATTTTCCAATTTGGATGCCTTTTATTTCTTTTTCTTGCCTAAAGTGCTCTACCTCTAACTTCTAGTACTATGTTGAATAGAAGTAGCATAGCAGCCATCTTTATCTGTTACTCATATTAGAGGAAAAGCTTTCAATTTTTTTACCATTTAGTGTGATGTTACCTGTGTGCTTATCATATATGGCTTCTGTTATGTTGAGCTAATTTCCTCATATTAAGATTTTTTTTTTGTCAAATGCTTCTTGTGTATCTATTGAGATGATTCTATAATTTTTATTCTATATTCTGGCCTTATGGTGTGACATGTTGATTTGTATATGGTGAACCATCCTTGCATCCCACTTGGTCGTGATTCATGATCCTTTTAAATAGCTGTTTAATTTGGTTTGCTGGTATTTTGTTTAGGATTTTTGTATCTGTATTCATCTGGGATATTGGTCTGTAGTTTTCTTTTCTTGTTTGTTATCAGGGTAATTCTGGTACCTGGCTTTGGTATCAGGGTGGCACTGACCTTGTAAATGAATTTGGATATGTATACTTCTCTTTGAGTTTTGGGAAGAGTTTGAGACAGATTGGCATTTATGTTTTTATTTTGTCATCTCTATTTTTTTTCCTAGGTCATCTAAGAGTTCGTCAATTTTGTTTATCTTTTCATGATATCACCTCTTAGTTTTGTTGTTTTTTTCACATTGTTAATCTGTTCTCTCTTTTGCTTATGTTTTAATCTTTTTTATTCCCATCATTTTGATAACTTTAGGCTTAATTTGTTCTTCTTTTTATAGCTTCCTGGTGTACAAAGTTGGGTTGTTTGAGGTTTTTTTTCTTTTTTAATATAAGCATTTATGTCAACAAACTTCCCTCTTTGTACTGCTTTTGTTGTCAGTCAGTTCAGTTGCTCAGTCATCTGACTCTTTACAACCCCATGGACTGCAGCACGCCAGACTTCCCTGCCCATCACCAACTCCTGCAGCTTACTCAAACTCATGCCCATCGAGCATCCAACCATCTCATCCTCTTTCATCCCCTTCTCTTCCTGCCATCAATCTTTCCTAGCATCAGAGTCTTTTCCAGTGAGTTGACTCTTTCCATCAAGTGGCCAAAGTGTTGGAGCTTCAGCTTCAACATCAGTGCTTCCAATAAATATTCAGGACTGATCTTCTGAATATTTTGTTGTACCTCATGTATTTTGATATGTTGTGTTTTTGTTTATCACAAGGTATATTACAATTTCCTTTAAACCTAGTTGTTCAGGATTATTATTGCTTAATTTCCACATTTGTTAATTTTCCCATTTATCATCTACTGTTGACTGCTAGTTTCATTCCATTGTGGGCAGAAAAGATACTTGGTATAATTTCAGTCTTCTTAAACTTTTTAAAACATGTTTTGTGACCTAAATATGAGCTTCCTGGAGAATGTTCCATGTGTACTTGAGAAGAATGTGTATTCTATTGATACAGTGTGGAATGTTCTTTATGTCTCTTAGGTCCATTTAGTCTATAGTTTTGTTCAGGTCCTAAACCTTTTTGATCTTCTGTCTGAATGTTCTCTCTATTATTGAGAATGGAGTCTTTTACTGTTATTATCTTGTATTGCTTATTTCTCCCTTCAGACTCTCAATGTTTGCTTATATATTTAGATGTTCTGAAGTTTTATATATATATAGGTATATATATACATGTATGTGCATGTATGTATATATATATATACATACATATGTTTATGCATGTATGCTCAGTCATTCAATTTTTCCAACTTTTTTATGACCCCATGGACTGTAGCCCACCAGGCTCCTCTGTTCATGGGGCTTTCCCAGGCGGGAATTATGGAGTGGGTTGCCTTTTTATTCTCCAGGGCATCTTACTCAGGGATTGAACTTACGTCTCCTGTCTCTTGCATTGGCAGGCAGATTCTTTACCACTGAGTCATGAAGGAAGCCCCATCTTATAAATGAGGAAACAAAGGCTTAGAGAGGTGCTGACCCTGGCCCAACCATATATATCCAGTGAATGGTAGAGCCAGAATTTGATCCTAGTTCTGTCCAGGAGAATGGACTATGCTCATTGAGCCTGATATTGCTCTACACTGGGGGGTCTTTAGGCCTTTCTCAAAAAGGCATTTGGGATTAAAGCCACCTTTGCTTCTTATTCCTGTTTTCATCAGTCAGAAACCTCAGTGTAAGTAAGCATTCCTGACCAATTTCCTCTCTCTACCCTTCATGCTCATAATGCTCTATAATCTCTTGTCCTTAACCCAAATCTCTCCCACCTCCCAAACTTTCCACTGTGTTCCTAATATTCCTACTCTGTAATCAGCTAATGCTACGTAGGCTCAATTTCTTTTTAGTTTCTGCTTCCTTCTTGAAGAGTATAAATGTAATCCACCTCTCTCTTGAGAACATGGAATTTCCTGAAGGTCTCTGATATGACAATTTTTATTCTCATTAGCAACTCATTTGAAGTCAGGTGAATTTGAGACCCCTCTTTGTTCACTTTGTATCTTTCCCAACTGTTGTGGATTGAATTTTATATCTGCAAAATACATATGTTGAAGTCCTAGCCTCTAGTACCTCAAAGTGTGACCTTGTTTGGAAATAGGGTCATTGCAGATGTAATTAATTAAGGTGAGGATTAGGGTGAAGCCCTAATTTAATATGACTGATGTCTTTATAAAAAAGGGAAATTTAGACACAGATATGGACATAAGGAGGATGCCATATGAAGATGAAGCAGAAACCAAGCCAAGGGACACCAAAGATTGCCAGCAAACTGCCGTAATCTGGGGGAGAGGAATGGAACAGAGTCTGCCTCATCACTCTCAGGAGGAACCAATGTTACAGACACCTTGACTTCTAGCTTTTTAGAACTGTGAGCCAATACATTCCTGTTGTCTATGCCATCTAGTCTGTGATACTTTGTTATGGCAACCCTAGCAAATTAACACACCAACTCTCTGGTAAAAATCTTGTTTCACTTTAAGGCTCAGATCATTCGACCCAGCTCATCCTTCGGATCTCAGTTAAATGGTTATTTGCTCCAGATTACTTCCTTGATTAGAGTCTTTGGTGTAAGTGCTCACAGAATGATTTTCATTCTTTTTGAAACACTTATTTACCTCAGTTTGCAATTGTGCAAAAGTTAGTTGTTTGATATTTGGCTTTACTGCTTGCTCCAAAACTCCTTGACTCCAGGAAAAGTTTCTGTTGTGCTCACCATCATATCCCAGAGTAGGTGCTCAGCAAATATTTGTTGAATGAATTAAAGCACTCCATTGTTTTAGAAGTTAATTCCTTTTTGAAATACAAATAACCTTTGGCAAATATAATTCACCAAACCTTATCAGTTAACTGATATTTAATATGTACATGAAGGTTAGGTCCAAAAGGACTCTGAGTTTTGTGTTATCAGATAATTGCTTCCTAAATGACACTTGGCTTCTTTTTGAGTCCTATTTCTTACTTTTGTCTACTTTTGATGATGGTTTTATTGACTTTTTTCTGGCTGATTTGAATTTTTTATTGACAACCCTGTGGTCTTTAAAATCTTATCTTTTAACAGCAGTTGCCGCAGCTACTTTTAGATTTCTAGGCAGTTGTTGTCACATCTTAATTTGTTTGTAGCCATTACATGGTGTCTTGGCCATACTCCTACATTTAGGCTTGTTTATCTTCTAGTCAAGATTTTAGAACATTAAAAGATAGATGGCCTACCATTATTTTTAGCCCTAGATGTAGGGAACTTACTCTTTTTCAAATGGTACTAACAATAGCTAGTGCTGTCTTGAAATTAGCCAAGGATGCACCATTATGCAACTTGGGGCAGACGATGCCCTGGTGATGTCCACTAAAAAAATTAGTCACAATGCAGAAATTGAGAGTTATGTTTTATTTGGTGGGGATTTTTTAGGACTTCAAGCCCGGGAGACAGTATCTCAAGTAACTGAGAGAATTGCTCCGAGGAGGCAGGGGGAAGAGTCAGGATATATAGATGTTTGCAACAAAGGGCAAGTAATCTAAACATCAGAAGTATTTTTGTGCATTAAAGAAAACCAGATATCTCAAATTAAGGAATTTAGTGCTTTTCTGTGTGTGAGAAGATGCAAGAATGTAGGCTCACTGAAATCATTCCTTTCATGTGCATCTCAGCTATCTGTGACCAGTTTTTCTTCAGTGCTCACCCCAGGGAGCTGCCCAGATAGCAGGTACTATACTTCCTGGGTTCCCTTGGGGCTCAGAAATTCACATTTGGTGGATTAGAATTGCTGATGATTATGACATCCTTGTTTACTGATATGGCAGGAAATACTCTTAATTCTCAGTGATATAAAGAAGGCTGAGTACCAAAGAATTGATGCTTTCAAATTGTGGTGCTGGAGAAAACTCTTGAGAGTCCCTTGGACAGCAAAGAGATCAAACCAGTCAATCCTAAAGGAAATCAGTCCTGAATATTCATTGGAAGGATTGATGCTGACGCTGAAACTGCAATCCTTTGGCCACCTGATGCGAAGAACTGGCTCATTTGAAAAGACTCTGATGCTGGGAAAGATTGAAGGCAGAAGGAGAAAGGGACGACAGAGGATGAGATGGTTGGATGGCATCACCATTTCGATGAAGATGAGTTTGAGCAAGCTCTGGGAGTTGGTGTTGGACGGGGAAGACTGACGTGCTGCAGTCTGTGAGGTTGTAAAGAGTTGGACATGACCGAGCGACTGAACAACAACAAAATGACAAGGTAATACAAGAGAATGACAATCTATGAGGTGTTTCTTGGGTTTTTTAAAATAGGTGTCTCTTCCCAGCTGGAGTAGGGTGGCAGGTATTGTGTAGATGTTTGAGAAATGATGGTGGATTAAAATACTAGACGAAATCAGAGGGAAAAATACCAGAATTTAGCTGCATAATTAGTACATTGTAAAATTTTAGTTTCCAGGTGGTACTAGCGGTAAAGAACACACTTGCCAGTGCAGGAGACAAGAGATGCTGGTTGGATCACTGGGTTGGGAAGATCCCTGGAGAAGGAAATGGCAACCCACTCCATTATTCTTGCCTGGAGAATCCCATGGACAGAGGAACTTGATGGGCAATAGTCAGTTCATGGGGTTGCAAAGAGTCGGACATGACTGAAGTGACTTAGCACAGCACAGTACATTGTGGTATAATAAATATATTCGGTCCTTGCTGGCCCCACTTTCTTCTTGGTACGGAGCTGCTAAAACCCTCGAAATCTCCTGAGAGATGATTGTCTTTTATATGCTAATGAGATGACTCCTGACTGAGGCTTCTAGATAGCTTCAGATTCAGGGCTAGAAAAATCAAGCCAGAGTAAGAGGGTTGGACCTTTCAGTCCCCTATCCGCGCTTCAGAGGAGAAGGGAACTATAGACTGAATTCACTCACCAATGACCAATAATTGAACTAATCGTGTCTATGCAATGAAACCTCCATACAAACTCCTAATCACTCGGGTTCAGAGAGCTCAATTGGTGAACATGTTGAGGGCCTGGGAGGTGGTATGCCTTGAGAGGGTGTGGAAACTTTATTCAGCACTTCAGCAAACCCTCATTACCACCACCACCTGTCAATACCTTTCCCTGTATATCTTTTCCATTTGGTTATTCCTGAGTTGTATCCTTTATAATATATCAGCAAACATATTTGTCATTTGTGTAGCCCAGTGCCAGATTAATAGACCAAAATGTGGTATCATCCAGCCCCAAAATGTAACAAAGTACTGATATATATATGCTACAGAGTGGCTGAACCTTGAAACTCTTATGCCAAACAGAAGAATCCAGTTACAGAAGGCCACATATTGTAAGATTCTTTTCATATGAAATGTCCAGAATAGGCAATTCCATAGAGACAGGAAGTGAATTAGTGGTTTCCAGAGGCAAGGGGAAAGGGGGAATGAGAAACAGCTGCTAAGATATGGGGATTCTTTTGGAGTGATGAAAATCCTCCAGAGTTGGATTGTGGTGATGGTAGCACAGTTCTGAATGTATTATTTAACCACTGACTTATATACTTTATTAGTGTGAACTTTAAGGTATGTGCATTGTATTATAATAAAGTTGTTACTAAAAAACAAAGAAAAAATCCACCAAGACACCACCATCCCTCAAAAAAATCCCTGAACTTTTTAGTGACTTCCATTCCTATATCTGTCTGTTTCACCTCACCTACTGCTATTGTTCCACTGGATCGTTTTGCTTCAGCTTCACCAGCCTCCTTGCCATTCTTCAAATATGCCAGGCCATCCCCAGCTTAGGGTCTTAGAAGTCCTCTCTCTGGACTTCTCTTCCCCGGAGACTAATTCTCTTATCGTCAGGTGTCATTTTCTTATGCTGACTGTTCTATTTAATATTGTTTACAACCTTCACCCTTCTCTGCTGAGCCTACCCTATTTTTCTTTTTCTCTAGTACCTCTACTTTCAGAATCTAGAGGTAGACCTTATGGGTTTGATCCTGGACACTGACGCTGGGAGGGATTGGGGGCAGGAGGAGAAGGGGACGACCGAGGATGAGATGGCTGGATGGCATCAAGGACTCGATGGACATGAGTCTGAGTGAACTCCGGGAGATGGTGACGGACAGGGAGGCCTGGTGTGCTGCGATTCATGGAGTTGCAAAGAGTCGGACACGACTGAGCGACTGAACTAACTAACTAATGCCACTGTTAAACTATGTGTGACTTGGTCAAGTTACCTAATATCCTTGAGCCTTAGTTTCCTCATCTACATAATGGGGAATTTAATAGTATCTGCCTCATGGATGTGTTGTAAGAATCAAAGTATTTAATACTTGCTAAATGAATAGCATATTGTCTGGCACATGGAAATTTGTAGAATGAATGTTAGCTATTTTTATGCTTATCACTTAATATTTTTATGCTTATTATAGATCCTTCTCCCCCTTGTAACAAGGGAGAAAGTGACTGATCAGTTACTCACAAATATAGAAGAAACCATTTGTATTGTTGATGTTGAGGAATAAGTGAGATGTCCAAAGTTTAGAGACAGTGTGAGAGATTGAAAATAATCCATAGTAGAATTAAGCTTATGTTATAGTGAGGTACTCTCTGATGGTTTTCCTATTAAGTATAAAACTTGGGAATATTGAGGTTTAATCATCTTGAAAGGGCCATATGAAAGATTCTTGTGGTGAAGGAAACATTTGTGTTTTGACTGTATTATTGTAAACATCCTAGCTATGTTTTGTATTATAGTTTTGCAAGATGTTAATGTTAGGGGAAACTGGATGGAAGGTTCTCAGTATCTGTCTGCATTGTTTTCTAGAGTTGCATGTGAATCTATAAGTCTCTCAGAATGAAAATTTTAATTAGGGCTTCCTTAGTGTCTCAGTGGTAAAGAATCTGCCTGTCAATGCAGGAGACACAGGTTCTACCCCTGATCTGGGAAGATCCCAGATACCGAGGAGCAACTAAGCCCCTGCACCGCAACTGGTGAGCTTGTGCTCTTGAGCCCTGGAGCCACAACTACTGAGCTCAGGTGCCACAACTCCCGAAGCCCATGTGTCGTGTGCTCTGCAGCAAGTGAAGCCACTGTAATGAGGAGCCCATGCACTGCAACTAGGGAAAAGCCCACAGAACAGGGAAGACTCACAAGAGCTGAAAAATAAAAAATAAATAAAAAATTTAATTAAAAAATAATAAAATAAGGTATACTTGAAATATTCTAAAAAACCAATAAATGTCTTCTTTGGTAAGATTAAAGGAAATACAAATATTTTTTTCTTGCAGCTTATATCTTTAAATTTTTCTGCAGCACACAGAATTTACTTTTGTAGTTTAAAAAAAATTGTCATTGATGAGAAAGAATAGCCCTGAAAATTTAATCAAACTATTTGAAATACATTGATAGCTTTGTTTTATTATATACAAACTATTACGCATTAAGATTATTGACAGCCTCTACAAGTCAGTACATTAGAACCTTATATAAATTAAACACTGCTGACCACTATTGTGTCTCTTGTCTAAATAGTCAAAATCTAGGATAGTTGACCCCAGCATCTGGCATTGTACTTGGATATCATATGCTGTTTCTTCAGTAAGTTTTTTCCACTTGTCCATTAACCCAACCACATTTCTTCATAGCCTTAATTAGTGGAAAATACTTGTGATTTAACATTTGTTTCAATTGCTGGGTTCAGTTTTCAGCTGCCAGGCTTTTCTTCTGATTTACAGAATTACTGCTAAGCAATCTTAGACAGGAAAAGAGATGACTCACCTTTTTTCCTTCTCAAAAAGAATTTACTTTTTAAATCATAGGGCATAGTTCAGTTGTATATTCTGGTAATTTTTTCCACTGATTTCTGACTTACATTGCAGATGATCACAGATCTGCCAGTGTACAGATGAGTGTTCTTTTGTAGGTAATCTTTTTATCTTTAATTGCTTTTAAATTTTTTCAACATTTTCACCACTGTTTGTCTAGGTATGAATTTAATTTCTCCATCTTAGACCTTAATTTTGTTTCCTGAATCTAAATATTCATGTTTCTCCATAATTTTGGTCAACATTTCAGTCTTTTCTACTTTTCTCAGATATTGTCTGTCAGTCCTCTATTCGCTCATTTTCTCTCATTTTCTACATAGACTTCTATTAAATTTTATGTTAGTCTTCCTGGATTCTTAACATCTTTTGCATATTCATTCTCTTGCTCTTTTGCTCACTCTCTCTCATTCTGGATAATTTCTTTTCTTTTTTTATTATCCTGTGTGCAAATAAAAATTTTTTAATATAAACTTATTTATTTTAATTAGAGGTCAATTACTTAACAATATTGTATTGGTTTTGCCATACATCAACATGAATCTGCCACAGGAATATACGTGTTCCCCATCCTGAACCCCTCCTCCCTCCCCGTACAATCCCTCTGGGTTGTCCCAGTGCACCAGCCCCAAGCATCCAGTATCATGCATTGAACCTGAACTGGCGATTCATTTCATTTATGATATTATACATGTTTCAATGCCATTCTCCCAAATCATCCCACCCTCTCCCTCTCCCACAGAGTCCGAAAGACTGTTCTATATATCTGTCTCTCTTTTGCTGTCTCATGTACAGGGTTATCGTCACCATCTTTCTAAATTCCATATATATGCATTAGTATACTATATTGGTATTTTTCTTTCTGGCTTACTTCACTCTGTATAATCGGCTCCAGTTTCATCCACCTCATTAGAACTGATTCAAATATATTCCTTTTAATGGCTGCATAATATTCCATTGTGTATATGTAACATAGCTTTCTTATCCATTCATCTGCTGATGGACATCTAGGTTGCTTCCATGTCCTGGCTATTATAAACAGTGCTGCGATGAACATTGGGATACACGTGTCTCTTTCAATTCTGGTTTCCTCAGTGTGTATGCCCAGCAGTGGGATTTCTGGGTCTATATAAGGTAGTTCTATTTCCAGATTTTTAAGGAATCTCCCCACTTTTCTCCATAGTGGCTGTACAAGTTTGCATTCCCACCAACAGTGTAAGAGGGTTCCCTTTTCTCCACACCCTTTCCAGCCTTTATTGCTTGTAGACTTTTGGATTGCAGCCATTATGACTGGCATGAAAAGGTACCTCATTGTGGTTTTGGTTTGCATTTCTCTGATAATGAGTGATGTTGAGCATCTTTTCATGTGTTTGTTAGCCATCTGTATGTCTTCTTTGGAGAAATGTCTATTTAGTTCTTTGGCCCATTTTTTGATTGGGTTGTTTATTTTTCTGGAATTGAGCTGCAGGAGTTGCTTGTATATTTTTGAGATGAGTTATTTGTCAGTTGCTTCATTTGCTATTATTTTCTCCCATTCTGAAGGCTATCTTTTCATCTTGCTTATAGTTTCCTTTGTTGTGCAGAAGGTTTTAAGTTTAATTAGGTCCCATTTGTTTATCTTTGCTTTTATTTCCAGTATTCTGGGAGGTGGGTCATAGATCCTGCTGTGATTTATGTCAGAGAGTGTTTTGCCTATGTTCTCCTCTAGGAGTTCTATAGTTTCTGGTCTTACATTTAGATCTTTAATCCATTTTGAGTTTATTTTTGTGTGTGGTGTTAGAAAGTGTTCTAGTTTCATTCTTTTACAAGTGGTTGACCAGTTTTCCCAGCACCACTTGTTAAAGAGATTGTCTTTAATCCATTGTATATTCTTGCCTCCTTTGTCAAAGACAAGGTGCCCATAGGTGCGTGGATTTATCTCTGGGCTTTCTGTTTTGTTCCATTGATGTAGATTTCTGTCTTTGTGCCAGTACCATACTGTCTTGATGACTGTGGCTTTGTAGTAGAGCCTAAAGTCAGGCAGATTGATTCATCCAGTTCCATTCTTCTTTCTCAAGATTGCTTTGGCTATTCGAGGTTTTTTGTATTTCCATACAAATTGTGAAATTATTTGTTCTAGCTCTGTGAAAAATACCGTTGGTAGCTTGATAGGGATTGCATTGATTGCTTTGGGTAGTATACTCATTTCACTATATTGATTCTTCCAATCCATGAACATGGTATATTTCTCCATCTATTAGTCTCCTCTTTGATTTCTTTCACCATTGTTTTATAGTTTTCTATATATAGGTCTTTAGTTTCTTTAGGTAGATGTATTCCTAAGTATTTTATTCTTTTCATTGCAATGGTGAATGGAATTGTTTCCTTAATTTCTGTTTCTATTTTCTCATTATTAGTGTATAGGAATGCAAGGGCTTTCTGTGTGTTGATTTTATATCCTGCAGCTTTACTATATTCATTGATTAGCTCTAGTAATTTTCTGGCGGAGTCTTCAGGGTTTTCTATGTAGAGGATCATGTCATCTGCAAACAATGAGAGTTTTACTTCTTCTTTTCCAATTTGGATTCCTTTTATTTCTTTTTCTGCTCTGATTGCTGTGGCCAAAACTTCCAAAACTATGTTGAATAGTAGTGGTGAAAGTGGGCACCCTTGTCTTGTTCCTGACTTTAGGGGAAATGCTTTCAACTTTTCACCATTTAGGATAATGTTTACTGTGGGTTTGTCATATATAGCTTTTATTATGTTGAGGTATGTTCCTTCTATTCCTGCTTTCTGGAGAGTTTTTATCATAAATGGATGTTGAATTTTGTCAAAGGCTTTCTCTGCATCTATTGAGATAATCATATGGTTTTTATTTTTCAATTTGTTCATGTGGTGTATTATATTGATTGATTTGCAGATATTGAAGAATCCTTGTATCCCTGGGATAAAGCCCACTTGGTCATCGTGTATGATCTTTTTAATGTGTTGTTGGATTCTGATTGCTAGAATTGTGTTAAAGATTTTTGCATCTGTGTTCATCAGTGATATTGGCCTGTAGTTTTCTTTTTTTGTGGCATCTTTGTCAGGTTTTGGTATTAGGGTGATGGTGGCCTCATAGAATGAGTTTGGCAGTTTACCTTCCTCTGCAATTTTCTGGAAGAGTTTGAGTAGGATAGGTGTTAGCTCTTCTCTAAATTTTTGGTAGAATTCAGCTGTGAAGCCTTTTGGACGTGGGCTTTTGTTTGCTGGAAGATTTCTGATTACAGTTTCAATTTCCATGCTTGTGATGGGTCTGTTAAGATTTTCTATTTCTTCCTGGTTCAGTTTTGGAAAGTTGTACTTTTCTAAGAATTTGTCCATTTCTTCCACGTTGTCCATTTTATTGGCATACAACTGCTGATAGTAGTCTCTTATGATCCTTTGTATTTCTGTGTTGTCTGTTGTGATCTCTCCATTTTCATTTCTAATTTTATTGATTTGATTTTTCTCCCTTTGTTTCTTGATGAGTCTGGCTAATGGTTTGTCAATTTTATTTATCCTTTCAAATAACCAGTTTTTGGCTTTGTTGATTTTTGCTATGGTCTCTTTTGTTTCTTTTGCATTTATTTCTGCCTTAATTTTTAAGATTTCTTTCCTTCTACTAACCCTGGGGTTCTTCATTTCTTCCTTTTCTAGTTGCTTTAGGTGTAGAGTTAGGTTATTTATTTGACTTTTTTCTTGTTTCTTGAGGTATGCCTGTATTGCTACGAACTTTCCCCTTAGCACTGCTTTTACAGTGTCCTACAGGTTTGGGTTGTTGTGTTTTCATTTTCAGTTGTTTCTATGCATATTTTGATTTCTTCTGTGATTTGTTGGTTATTCATCAGCGTGTTGTTCAGCCTCCATATGTTGGAATTTTAAATAGTTTTTCTCCTGTAATTGAGATCTAATCTTACTGCATTGTGGTCAGAAAAGATGCTTGGAATGATTTCAATGTTTTTTTAAATTACCAAGGCTAGATTTATGGCCCAGGATGTGATCTATCCTGGAGAAAGTTCTGTGTGTGCTTGAGAAAAAGGTGAAATTCATTGTTTTGGGGTGAAATGTCCTATAGATATCAATTAGGTCTAACTGGTCTATTGTATCGTTTAAAGTTTGTGTTTCCTTGTTAATTTTCTGTTTAGTTGATTTATCCATAGGTGTGAGTAGGGTATTAAAGTCTCCCACTATTATTGTGTTATTGTTAATTTCCCCTCTCATACTTGTTGACATTTGTCTTACATATTGCAGTGCTCCTATGTTGGGTAAATATATATTTATAATTGTTATATCTTCTTCTTGGATTGATCCTTAGATCATTATGTAGTGTCCTTCTTTGTCTCTTTTCACAGCCTTTGTTTTAAAGTCTATTTTATCTGATATGAGTATTGCTACTCCTACTTTCTTTTGGTCTCTATTTGCATGGAAAATATTTTTCCAGCCCTTCACTTTCAGTCTGTATGTGTCCCCTGTTTTGAGGTGGGTCTCTTGCAGACAGCATATATAGGGGTCTTGTTTTTGTATCCATTCAGCCAGTCTTTGTCTTTTGGTTGGGGCATTCAACCCATTTACATTTAAGGTAATTATTGATAAGTATGATCCAGTTGCTGTTTACTTTATTGTTTTGGGTTCGAGTTTATACACCCTTTTTATGTTTCCTGTCTAGAGAATATCCTTTAGCATTTGTTGGAGATCTGGTTTGGTGGTGCTGAATTCTCTCAGGTTTTGCTTGTCTGTAAAGCTTTTGATTTCTCCTTCATATTTGAATGAGATCCTTGCTGGGTACAGTAATCTGGGCTGTAGGTTATTTTCTTTCATCACTTTAAGTATGTCTTGCCATTCCCTCCTGGCTTGAAGAGTTTCTGTTGAAAGATCAGCTGTTATCCTTATGGGAATCCTCTTGTGTGTTGTTGTTTTTTCCTTGCTGCTTTTAATATTTGTTCTTTGTGTTTGATCTTTGTTAATTTGATTAATACGTGTCTTGGGATGTTTCACCTTGGGTTTATCCTGTTTGGGACTCTCTGGGTTTCTTGGACTTGGGTGATTATTTCCTTCCCCATTTTAGGGAAGTTTTCAACTATTATCTCTTCAAGTATTTTCTCATGGTCTTTCTTTTTGTCTTCTTCTTCTGGGACTCCTATGATTCAAATGTTAGGGCATTTAACACTGTCCTGGAGGTCTCTGAGATTGTCCTCATTTCTTTTAATTCATTTTTTTCCCCTCTCTGATTCATTTATTTCTACCATTCTATCTTCTAATTCACTAATCCTGTCTTCTGCCTCTGTTATTCTACTATTTGTTGCCTCCAGAGTGTTTTTGATCTCATTTATTGCATTATTCATTATATATTGATTCTTTTTTATTTCTTCTAGGTCCTTGTTAAACCTTTCTTGCATCTTCTCAATCCTTGTCTCCAGGCTGTTTATCTGTGATTCCATTTTGATTTCAAGATTTTGGATCATTTTCACTATCATTATTTGGAATTCTTTATCAGGTTGATTCCCTATCTCATCCTCTTTTGTTAGGTTTGGTGGGCATTTATCCTGTTCCTTTACCTGCTGGGTATTCCTCTGTCTCTTCATCTTGTTTATATTGCTGAGTTTGGGGTGGCCTTTCTGTATTCTGGCAGTTTGTGGAGTTCTCTTTATTGTGGAGTTTCCTTGCTGTGGGTGGGGTTGTACAGGTGGCTTGTCAAGGTTTCTTGGTTAGGGAAGCTTGTATCAGTGTTCTGGTGGGTGGAGCTGGATTTCTTCTCTCTGGAGTGCAATGAAGTGTCCAGTAATGAGTTATGAGATGTCAGTGGTTTTGAAGTAACTTTGGGCAGCCTGTATATGGAGCTCAGGGCTGTGTTCCTGTGTTGCTGGAGAATTTGCGTGGTATGTCTTGCTCTGGAACTTGTTGGTCCTTGGGTGGTGCTTGGTTTCAGTGTAGATATGGAGGCGTTTGATGAGCTCCTGTCAATTAATGTTCCCTGGAGTCAGGAGTTCTGTGGTGTTCTCAGGGTTTGAACTTAAGCCTCCTGCTTCTGGTTTTCAGTCTTATTTTTACAGTAGTCTCAAGACTTCTCCTTCTATACAGCACCGTTGATAAAACATCTCCTTTTAAAGACAATGGGCTGCTTTTCTGGTGCCTGATGTCCTCTGCCAGCATTCAGAAGTTGTTTTGTGGCATTTACTCAGCGTTTAAGTGTTCTTTTGATGAATTTGTTGGGGAGAAAGTGGTCTCCCCGTCCTATTCCTCCACCATCTTAGGACCGCCTCCTCATTCTGGGTAATTTCTTTAAGTCTGTCTTACAGTTGACCAACTCTCTTCTATTGTGTTTACCTGCTGTTTAATCCTTCCAGTGATTTTTTTAAATAACTATATCTTTATAGCCTTCATTTCTATTTTTCTAAAGTATATTTTAGAAATATAAAAATTTCAACTTTTCTAAAGTATATTTTAAAACAATTCTTTTTTAATAATTATAAATTATTTATTTATTTATTTATTTATTTTTGGCTGTGCTGGGTCTTTGCTGCTGCAAGGACTTTTCTCTAGTTGCAGTATGCAGGCCTCTGATTGCAGTGGCTTCACTTGCTGTGGAGCACAGGCTCTAGGACGCATGAGGTTCATTAGTTGTGGCATCTGGGCTCAGTAGTTGCAGCTCCTGGGCTCTAGAGCACAGGCTCAGTAGTTGTGGTGCACAGGCTTAGTTGCTCCAAGGCATGTGGGATCTTCCTTGGCCAGGAATCAAACCCTTGCCTCCTGCATTGGCAAGTAAATTCTTTACAACTAAACCACCAGAGAAGTCCCTCCAACTCTTCTTTATCTTTTATTTCTAAATTACCATACAGAAAAATTGATTTTTTGTGGGTGTACAGTGCATTCACTTATACAGAGTCATGTGAATCATAACCACAATCAGGATACAAAACAAGGCCTTCACTCCCAAAACTTTGCTTTGTAGTTATACCTTTCGCTCACTTCTAACCCCTGGCAATTCACTGATCTGTTTTCCATCACTACAGTCTTTATTTTCTGCCCAACAACTGTTCATTATACAGCTCTTTTTGTTTTTCAAAGTCCTTTACGCAATTGGATCTACATAATTAGTTTCTTTACAATTTAACTCCAGAAAAATTTCCCCCTCTCTCTCTATATATATATACATTAGCATATTTTCCATTATGTTCAAAAATATTTTTATAATAGGATTTATGTAATTAAGTTCTCCATTATCTCACATTCTTAGGAATATGATCTGGCTCTCTTCCTCCCTAATAGCTCAGTTGGTGAAGAATCCACCTGCAACACAGAAGACTCTGGTTCGATTGCTGGGTCAGGAAGATTCTCTGGAGAAGGGATAGGCTACCTACTCCAGTATTCTTGGGCTTCCCTTGTGGCTCAGCTGGTAAAGAATCCTCTTGCAATGCAGGAGACCTCGGTTCGATCCCTGGGTTGGGAAGACCCCCTGGAGAAGGAAACGGCTACCCACTCCAGTATTCTGGCCTGGAGAATTCCATGGACTGTATAATCCATGGGGGTCACAAAGAGTTGGACAGGACTGGGTGACTTTCACTTTCACTTCTCTTTGCTGACATTTCTAATGGAAGATTGTTCCCTTTTGAGTTTTGTATTTTGGAAAATGAGTTCATTTTAAATGGGGCTTTATCCATAAAAATCCTATGTAGCCTGAGTTTTAGGTGAATCTTTCTAACGCATTTTGCTTCTTTCTTTCTATTTATTAAAAAAAATTATTTTGGCCATGCTGTGTGGCCTGTGGGATCCTAGTTCCCTGACCCGGATGCCCCCTGCAGTCAAAGTGTGGAGTCCCAACCACTGGACCTCAAGGGAATTCCTAACTTCTGTCTGTTTTTATCAGGTCTCACAAATGATTCATCTGTAGTTAGTTAATTTCTTTATATGGAGGTACTCAGACCACACAACTAAGTAAATACCAAACCAACTTGAAGGCAGACTTCCTCACAAGATGTATCTCTCAACTCAGAGCCACTAATGGCAGCAAATGGCACAATCTTATGCATTCTCATGCATATATCCTAGGACTTCTTGGCCATCAGTCTATAGCTATTTAAGAGATCCAGTTTTTTGTGAGAATTTCAGTTCCAGTGTCTTGCTTTCTTAGGCTCAAAGTCTTATCTCCATCAGTGAGTGGCTATTGCAGAAATCCAAATCTTCATTGCTAAGGTCAGATTACTAATGCTCCCCGTCCCCATTCTATCACTGCTTTGTTTTTCTGTTCCTTCTTGTTTTGGGGCCTTTGGAAATTCTTTCACTATATTGACATCACATCTATGCACTTAACAGAATGCTACCTTTGTCAGCATTTCTAACTTTCTATGGTAAAAAATTTTCACATCTTTTACTTAGTCTTCCATATTCTTGGAAAAGGCAGTGTGTGTGTGTGTGTGTGTGTGTGTGTGTGTGTATTATAATCAGGAATACTAACAAAATTTGGGGAAAAAATATGAGCAGCCTAAACCAGTATTTTTTTTTTGAAGGTATGTTGATTTTAACTTTGGTTTCTATTAATTAAGAAATAATAAGTAAATCAAAATTTCATATTGGCTCTAAGTGATTTTCCTTTTCCAGTTAAAGAACAACCTCTGAATAGTACTAAACCCAGAATTGTTCTAAGTGAATTGAGAAAATTGTATGTTGAAAATTTGGCATTAAAAATAAATCCTTATTAATCAGCAGTATCAACCAAAACAATCTCATGCATTATCAGATAATTCTCTGTGCCCTGAATTTTTTTTTCTCTGCTTCATCCTTACTATGGTGTTTAATGTATATATTTTTTCTTTGTGGTGAGTCATGATTGTTTGCTCAGGATGTTCAGCAGTTACCAAGACCTGTCTACATTGCTGGTAAAAGTGACTCACAGCATTTAGGTTTGTTAAGCAAGAACAGTAGAGAAGCAGTTTTGATGAAGGTACAGAGAGAAGGCCAACTGCCCCTGGAATAGACAGCAGCTCTGCGAGCAGAAAAAGGCTTTCTTCTCCCAGAAACTCAGCTTCATATTTTCCATCTCTTCTCTTTCCAGGAGCATTTCCTTCTACTTCCACATATTATCAGTAGAGGATATTTTAAATTCTGGTTCAGAGTTGCACCTTGAGATTTTTGAGAGACAGTCTTAGGTTACTTGTTTCAGGCTAATTTGTCCGTATAATCAAAGGATCATCATCCTGCAGCAAGCCTAAGCATGCCTCAGCCATGCTCACTGGCAGTCATACTCTAAAAAAATATGCTGTCCCTGAATCCACCTTTTGAAATAGCCTACATTTGAAGTCACCTAGCAAAGCAGTACTCTTGCCTAGAGAATTCCGTGAACAGAGGAGCCTGGTGGGCTGCTGTCCATGGGGTCACAGAATCAGACACAACTAAAGCGACTTAGCATGCATGCATGCGTTGGAGAATGAAATGGCAACCCACTCCAGTATTCTTGCCTGGAGAATCCCAGGGACAGAGGAGCGTGGTGAGCTGCCGTCTGTGGGGTTGCACAGAGTTGGACATGACTGAAGTGACTTAGCAGCAGCAGCAGCAGCAGCAGCAAAGCAGGCTCCACTCAGCGCCATGGAAAGAAACAGGCCATTATGGACTTCTCCTTCATCAGTTGCAGTCACTACTCAGGAGGAAGACAACAGAGCTCACTTTGTCTTTTGAGATGGTCATGCATGTAGTTGAATTAATCTTCTCCCCAGTAGCTTTTTTATTACTTCAATTTTCAGTTCTTTATATGTATCTCTGTCACTTTTGAAATTCATATTTTGGTGGGAATTTCAGTTTCTATTTGGATAATGGCTAATTTCATTTTAAGGTAAACAAGTATTTATTATACGTTGATATTTTTGTTCTTAACCTAATCATTTGCTGTTTTAACTGATGGATTCAGTTTTATTAAGAGCCATTTGAGATGAGAAGGATTGCTAGTATAGCCACTCCTGCAGGCATGCTGGGTTCTACGTTTTGATCAAGTTAAATTGATTCACGAAAACTACAAACATGTATGTATTAAGAGCCTCCACTGAAAACAGTAAATAAATGCAGGATTATAATACATCATTGGATTGAGAATAGTTAGATCAGTAAGTCAGTATGAAACAAGGAACAATTAGCTGTCTCTTTGTTAAGCCCCTCCCAGGGTGGACTTCATTTATTATAGAGCAAATTCATAAGCCAGCTAGGGTTACTGTCCAGATTCATATCATCTGTTCTGGTGGAATTCCTTACCCCCAGATTATTCGATTCGTAGGGTAGAGTATGCTGTGGGAGCTAACAGTGCCAGGTGCTTACTTTCCCTTTCTCTTTTGCATCTGGAGCACAGACATGTGACCTCGGCTCTACCAATCAGATGCTGCCAGATACACTGCACAGCTGCACTAGCTGTGCCGGTGGAAGTGACAGTGTCCAGTGGCGCTGGCAGGAGCAGTTTTATCTCCATATCAACTCGGAAACATGCTTGCATTCATTTTTCATGTTGTGGTTTCATATTGAGTCTGTATATAAGTTCTTCATAGTAGATTCTGTGAGCCATTCCACTATCTGTTTAATGACTTAGCTGGAGATGACATCTGTTTCTCGCATGTAAGAATCCAAACTGACAGCTGTTTCTTATACACTTTACTTAGGGATTTATTGTGAACTTAACATGTTGCCTCATTTCTAGTAATGAGCACTATAACACTTGTCATACTTTCGTTTTTACTATTCCTGGCAGCTAAAAAAATCTCAGGATCAAATTTTGATCTTGACCATAGTACAGAGAGAAACTCTTAAAATTAGTATAATCAGCTCATTTTCCTTTGCTCCCCCCATCTCTACTGTTAAAAAAAAATTTATTTATTTATTTTTAGCTGCTCTGGTTCTTGGTTCCTGTGCACCAGCTTTCTCTAGTTGTGGCAATCGGGGGCTTCTTTAGAACGAGGGCTCAGTAGATTGACAGCACACAGGCTTACTTTCCCTGAGGCAAGTGGAATCTTGCCAGACCAGGGATCAAGCCTGTATCTTCTGCATTGTCAGGTGGATTCTTAACCACTGGACCACCAGGGAAGTCCTTGCCACCATGTTAAAAATTAATTCAGTTTGTATTGTCATGTTGTTGGTTATAGTTTGAACATTCTTTAGCATTGCTCCTATTTAGGATTGGAATGAAAGCTGACCTTTTCTAGTCCTGTGGCCATTGCTGAGTTTTCCAAATTTGCTGACATATGGAGTGCTGACATATGGAGTTCATTGGAAGGACTGATGCTGAAGCTGAAATTCCAATACTTTGGCCACCTGATGTGAAGAACTGACTCACTGTGGAAAAGACCCTGATGCTGGGAAAGATTGAAGGCAGGAGGAGAAGGGGATGACAGAGGCTGAGTTGGTTGGACGGCATTACCAAAAGGATGGACATGAGTTTGAGCAAGCTCTGGGAGCTGGTGATGGACAGGGAAGCCTGGTGTGCTGCAGTCCATGGGGTCACAAAGAGTCGGACACAACTGAGCGACTGAACTGAACTGAACTGATGGAGTGCAGCACTTTCACAGCATCATCGTTTAGGATTTTAAGTAGCTCAGCTGGAATTCCATCACCTCCACTGGCTTTGTTTTTAGTAAAGCTTCCTAAGTCTCTCTTGACTTCACACTCCAGAATGTCCGGCTCTAAGTGAGTGACCACACTAATGTGGTTATCCAGGTCATTAAGACCTTTTCTGTAGAGTTCTTCTGTGTATTCTTGCCACCTCTTCTTAATCTCCTCTGCTTCTATTAGGTCCTTACCATTTTTGTCTTTTATCATGCCCATCTTTGCATGAAATACTCCCATGGTATCTCCAATTATCTTGAAGAGATCTCTAGTCTTTCCCAATCTTTGTTTTCCTCTACTTCTTTTGCATTGTTCATTGAAGCAGGCCTTCTTATCTTTCCTTGCTATTCTCTGGAACTCTGCATTCAGTTGGGTTTATCTTTCCCTTTCTCCTTTGCTTTTCACTTCTCTTCTTTCTTCAGCTATTTATAAATCCTCTTCAGACAACAACTTCATCTGCTTGCATTTGTTTTTCTTTGGAATGGTTTTGGTCTCTGCCTCCTATACAGTGTTATAAATTTCTATCCATAGGGCTTCAGGCACTCTATCAGATCTAATCCCTTGAATATATTTGTCACCTCAGGTCATACCTGAATGGCCTAGTGGTTTTCCCTTTCTTCAATTATAGCTTGAATTTTTAAATAAGGAGCTCATGATCTGAGCCACTATTAGCTCCAGGTCTTGTTTTTGCTAACTGTATAGAGCTTCTTCATCTTCAGCTGCAAAGAACATAATCTGATTTCCATGTTGACTATCTGGTGATGTCCATGTGTGGAGTCATCTTTTGGGTTGTTGAAAAAGGGTGTTTATTTATGACTAGTGTGTTATCTTCACAAAACTATTAGCCTTTGCCCTGCTTCTTTTGTCCTCCAAGATTCAATAGTGGCCATAGGACTGGAAAAGGTTAGTTTTCATTCCAATCCCAAAGAAGGGCAATGCCAAAGAATGTTCAAACTACCACACAGTTGTGCTCATTTCACATGCTAGCAAAGGTATACTCAAAATCCTTCAAGCTAGGCTTCAGCAGTACATGAACTAAGAACTTCCAGATATACAAGCTGGATTTAGAAAAGGCAGAGGAACCAGAGATCAAATTGCCAGCATCTGTTGGATCTTAGAAAAAGCAAGAGAGTTCCAGAAAAACATCTACTTCTGATTTATTGACTGTGCCAAAGACATTGACTATGTAGATCACAACAAACTGCAGAAAATTCTTAAAGAGAGGGGAGTACCAGCCCACCTTAACTTGTCTCCTGAGAAACCTGCATGCAGGTCAAGAAGCAACAGTGAGATCCAGACATGGAACAACTGACTGGCTCCAAATTGAGAAAGGAGTAGGGAGGGCTGTATGTTGCCACCTTGCTTATTTAATGTATATACAGAATACATCATGTGAAATGCCAAGCTGGATATATCACAAGCTAGAATCAAGATTGGCAGGGGAAATATCAACAGCCTTAGATAAGCAGATGATACCCCTCTAATGGCAGGAATGAAGAGGAACTAAAGAGCCTCTTGATGAGAGTGAAAGAGGAGAGTGAATAAGCTGGTTTGAACTCAACATTAAACACTAAGATCATGGCATCCAGCCCCACCACTTCATGGCAAACAGAAGGGGAAAAAGTGGAAGCAGTGACAGATTATATTTTCTTGGCCTCCAAAAAATCACTACAGATGGTGACTATAGTCATGAAATTAGAAAACACTTGCTCCTTGGAAGGAAAGTGATAATAAACCTATACAGCATATTAAAAAGCAGAGATATTACTTTGCCAACAAAGGTCCATCAAAGCTATAGTTTTTCCAGTAGTCATGTGTGGATGTGAGAGTTGCTCCATAAAGAAAGCTGAACTCCAAAGAATTGATGCTTTTGAACTGTGGTGTTGGAGAAGACTCTTGAGAGTCCTTTGGACTGCGAGGAGATCAAACCAGTCAATCCTAAAGGAAATCAGTCCCTAATATTCATTGGAACGACTGATGCTGAAGCTTAAGCTCCAATACTTTAGCTACCTGATATGAAGAGCCAACTCTTAAAAGACCCTAATGCTGGGAATGATTGAAGGCAAAAGGAGAAGGCAGAGGATGAGATGGTTGGATAGCATCACCGACTCAATGGACATGAATCTGAACACACTCTGGGAGATAGTGAAGGATAGGGGAGCCTGGTGTGCTGTAGCCTATGGAATCACAAAGAGTCAGACATAACTTAGTGACTGAGCAACAGCAATAACAAAATTCTTGATACCTCTATTGAAGATGAGTTCCCTGTATATATGTGAGTTTGTTTCTGGGCTCTCCATTTTGGTTGGTTGGTTTATCTGTCTTCATGCCAGTAACATGCTGTTTTAATTACTATAGCTCTATAATATATTTAAATTCAGGAAGTGTGATGCCTCCAGCTTTGTTCTTTTTTCTCAAGATTGTTTTGGCCATTCTGTGTCCTTTGTGGTTTCATATGAACTTTAGGATATTTTTTCTAAGTGTGAAAAAATCGAGATTTTAATAAGCATTTCTCAGAATTGGTAGATCACTTTTGGAAATGAGAATAATCTTAACAGTATTAATTCTTTCCATCTTTGAGCACAGGAAGCCTTTTCATTAATGTGTATCTTCTTTAATGTCATTCATCAGTGTTTTGAAGATTCCAGTATTAGTGTCTTTCACCTCATTAGTTGAGTTTGCTTCTAAGCCATTTATTCTTTTTAATGCTATTACAAATGATTTTTTATTTTTGGGGGTAGTTTGCTGTTTAGCATATAGAAATACAACTGATTTTCTAATGTTTATTTTGTATCCTACAACTTTTCTGAATTCATTTGTTCTAGCAGGTTTTTTTGTTTTTGTTTTTGATGTGTGTGTGTATGTGTGTGTACCTTTAGTCTTTAAGGTTTTCTATATCAGATTGTCTCATCTACAAACAGAAATAATTTTACTTCTTTCTCTCAAATTTGGATGCTCCTCATCCTCCGCCCCCATGTAATTGCTGTGGCTAGGACTCATAGTACAGAATTATATAGAGGTGGCAAGAATGGGCATCTTGCCTTATTCCTCATCTTTTAGTTTCAGGGAAAGCTTTCGGGTTGTTCAGTATGATGTTAATTATGGGTTTTGTGTATGGTCTTTATTATGTTAAGATAATTTCTTTCCATTTCTAATGTGTTGAGAATTTCATTATAAGAGGTTATTAAATATTGTCAAAGTTGCTTCTGCATCTGTTTAAATGATCATTCTGGATAGTGGTTTTTGGTTTTTTTTTTTTTTGCCAATTTAATATCTTTGTTATAGGTCTATTCAGATTGTCTTTTTCTTTTTGAGTTAATTTTAGAAGTTGTGTGTTTCTAGGACTTTTCCCCTTTTATCTAGTTGTCAAATTTGTTAGCATACAGTTTTTATAGTATTTTTTGATGGTCCTTTTATTTCCGTAAGATCAGTAGGAGTGTACCTTCTTTCATTTCTAATTCTGGCATGTGAGTCCCATCTCTTTTGCCTTGATTACTAAAGCTAGTTTTATCAATTTTCTTTCTTTCTTTCTTCAGAGAATCAGCTTTCTGTTTGATTGATTTTCTTTATTATTTTTCTATTCTCTAGTTCATTAATTTCCATTCTAATCTACCATTTCTTTTCACTTTAGGTTTTTTCTTTTATTTATTTATTTCTGGCTGCACTGGGTCTTCGTTGCTTTGTAAGGACTTCCTCTAGTTGTGTTGAGCAGGGGCCACTCTTCGTTGTGGTGTGCAGGTTTCTCATTGTAATGATTTCTCTAGTTGCAGAACATGGGCTCTAGGCATGTGGGACTCAGTAGTTGTTATCTGACGGGCTCAGTAGTTGTGGCTTGCAGTCTCTGGAGCTCAGGCTCAGTTCTTGTGGTGCACGGATTTAGTTGCTCCACAGAGTGTGGAATCCCCTGGATCCCCTACATTGGCAGCTGGATTCCTATCCACTGTGCCTCCGGGGAAGTCCCTGCTTTAGGTTTATTTTACTCGTTTGTTTCCAGCTTCTTAAAGTAGAAGGTTAGGTTACTGATTTGAGATCTTATTTTTTCCATAAAATAAGTATTTACTGCTATAAATGTCTTTGTGAGTACTGCTTTTTGCTGTATCCCTTAAGTTTTGGTATGTGTCTTCATTTTTATTCATTTCAACATACTTCTTAAGTTCCTTTTTTATTTCTTTGACCCACTGATTATTTAGGAGTATATAGTTTAATTCCCATATGTTTCTGAATTTTCTACTTTTTATTGTTACTGATTTCTACTGTTGAAAAGCATAGTTTTGTATCATGTCTATCCTCTTAATCTTTTTTTGTTTGTTTTTTATTGGTTATTTATTTTTAATATAAATTTATTTATTTTAATTGGAGGTTAATTACTTTACAATATTCTATTGGTTTTGCCATACATTGACATGAATCTGCCACAGGAATACACATGTTCCCCATCCTGAACCCCCCTCCCTCCTCCCTCCCCGTACCATCCCTCTGGGTCTTCCCTGTGCACCAGCCCCAAGCATCCAGTATCATGCATCGAACCTGGACTGGTGATTCGTTTCATATATGATATTATCCATGTTTCAATGCCATTCTCCCAAATCATCCCACCCTCTCCCTCTCCCACAGAGTCCAAAAGACTGTTCTATACATCTGTGTCTCTTTTGCTGTCTTGCATACAGGGTTATCATTACCATCTTTCTAAATTCCATATATATGTGTTAGTATACTGTATACAGCTTTCTTTTTTTTTTTAATTAATTTTTTAAATTTAATTTTAAAATCTTTAATTCTTACATGTGTTCCCAAACATGAACCCCCCTCCCACCTCCCTCCCCATAACATCTCTGTGGGTCATCCCCATACACCAGCCCCAAGCATGCTGTATCCTGCGTCAGACATAGACTGGCGATTCAATTCTTACATGATAGTATACATGATAGAATGCCATTCTCCCAAATCATCCCACCCTCTCCCTCTGAGTCCAAAAGTCCATTATACACTGCTGTGTCTTTTTTCCTGTCTTGCATACAGGGTCATCATTGCTATCTTTCTAAATTCCATATATGTGTGTTAGTATACTGTTTTGGTGTTTTTCTTTCTGGCTTACTTCACTCTTTATAATCGGCTCCAGTTTCATCCATCTCATCAGAACTGATTCACATGAATTCTTTTTAATGGCTGAATAATACTCCATTGTGTACATGTACCAAAGCTTTCTTATCCATTCATCTGCTGTACCACAGCTTTCTTATCCATTCATCTGCTGATGGACTCTAGGTTGCTTCCATGTCCTGGCTATTATAAACAGTGCTGCAATGAACATTGGGGTACACGTGTCTCTTTCAATTCTGGTTTCCTCAGTGTGTATGCCCAGCAGTGGGATTGCTGGGTCACAAGGCAGTTCTATTTCCAGATTTTTAAGGAATCGCCCCACTGTTCTCCATAGTGGCTGTACAAGCTTGCCTTCCCACCAACAGTGTAAGAGGATTCCCTTTTCTCCACACCCTTTCCAGCCTTTATTGCTTGTAGACTTTTGGATCACAGCCATTCTGACTGGTGTGAAATGGTACCTCATTGTGGTCTTGATTTGCATTTCTCTGATAATGAGTGATGTTGAGCATCTTTTCATGTGTTTGTTAGCCATCAGTATGTCTTCTTTGGAGAAATGTCTATTTAGTTCTTTGGTCCATTTTTTGATTGGGTCGTTTATTTTTCTGGAATTGAGCTGCAGGAATTGCTTGTATATTTTTGAGATGAGTTGTTTGTCAGTTGCTTCATTTGCTATTATTTTCTCCCATTCTGAAGGCTGTCTTTTCACCTTGCTTATAGTTTCCTTTGTTGTGCAGAAGCTTTTAAGTTTAATTAGGTCCCATTTGTTTATTTTTGCTTTTATTTCCAGTATTCTGGGAGGTGGGTCACAGAGGATCCTGCTGTGATTTATGTCAGAGAGTGTTTTGCCTATGTTCTCCTCTAGGAGTTCTATAGTTTCTGGTCTTACATTTAGATCTTTAATCCATTTTGAGTTTATTTTTGTGTATGGTGTTAGAAAGTGTTCTAGTTTCATTCTTTTACAAGTGGTTGACCAGTTTTCCCAGCACCACTTGTTAAAGAGATTGTCTTTAATCCATTGTATATTCTTGCCTCCTTTGTCAAAGACAAGGTGCCCATAGGTGCATGGATTTATCTCTGGGCTTTCTGTTTTGTTCCATTGATCTAGATTTCTGTCTTTGTGCCAGTACCATACTGTCTTGATGACTGTGGCTTTATAGTAGAGCCTGAAGTCAGGCAGGTTGATTCGTCCAGTTCCATTCTTCTTTCTCAAGATTGCTTTGGCTATTTGAGGTTTTTTGTATTTCCGTACAAATTGTGAAATTATTTGTTCTAGCTCTGTGAAAAATACCATTGGTAGCTTGATAGGGATTGCATTGCTTGCTTTAGGTAGTATACTCATTTCACTATATTGATTCTTCCAATCCATGAACATGGCATATTTCTCCATCTATTAGTGTCCTCTTTGATTTCTTTCATCGGTTTTTTATAGTTTTCAATATATAGGTCTTTAGTTTATTTAGGTAGATATATTCCTAAGTGTTTTATTCTTTTCATTGCAATGGTGAATGGAATTGTTTCCTTAATTTCTCTTTCTATTTTCTCATTATTAGTGTATAGGAATGCAAGGGCTTTCTGTGTGTTGATTTTATGTCCTGCAACTTTACTATATTCATTGATTAGCTCTAGTAATTTTCTGGTGGAGTCTTCAGGGTTTTCTATGTAGAGGATCATGTCATCTGCAAACAATGAGAGTTTTACTTCTTCGTTTCCAATTTGGATTCCTTTTATTTCTTTTTCTGCTCTGATTGCTGTGGCCAAAACTTCCAAAACTATGTTGAATAGTAGTGGTGAGAGTGGGCACCCTTGTCTTATTCCTGACTTTAGGGGAAATGCTTTCAGTTTTATCCTCTTAATCTTTTAATCATTTCTATTTTCTGTACCTTCACTGTAATTTGTTTTATGGTCTGTCTGTCTTGGTCTGTCTATGGTCTGTCTTAGAGGTAGGCCATGTATACTTGGAAAGAATGTGTATTTTGTTCCTATTTTGTGGGATGTGCAGTGAATGTTGTATAAATAAATGGTTGGTTTATAGTGTTGTCCAAATCTTTTATTTCCTTGTTGATCTTCTAGTTAATTGTTCTTGTAAAGAAATGAGAGTGTTGAAATCTTAAACTATTATGTTGACTTACCTATTTCTCCCTTCATTATGCAGTTTTACTTCATATATTTTTATGTTCTATTAGGTGCACATAGGCTTATAATTGTTATGTCTTCCTCATGGGTTGACTCTTTAATCATTGTAAAATGCTACTCTTTTTGTCTAGCAGTACTTTTTTAATGTCTGTTTTTTCTGACATTAGTATAGCCACTTGTGGTTTCTTGTGGTTACTGTTTGCATAATATATCTTTTAGCATCCGTTTACTTTGAATTTGTTTGTATTTTGAATCTAAAATATCTTCTGTAGATAGCATATAGTTGGATCTTGTTTGTAATTCAGTCTGACAGTGTCTGCCTTTGAATTGTTTAATGTAGTTACATTTAACATGATTATTGATGTATAGGCATATGTGATTTTATTGTGTCTCACTTTATTGCACTTCATAGATATTGTGGTTTTTACAAATTGAAACTTTGTGATAACCCTGTGTTTAGCAAATCTCTTGGTTCCATTTTTCCAACAGCATTTTCTCATTTCATGTCTCTGTCACATTTTGGTTATGTTTGCAATATTTCAGACTTTTTTCATTAATGAATTTCTTAAGGTGATCTATGATCAGTGACCTTTGTTTGATGTTACTGCTATAACTTGTTGAAGGCTTAGATGGTGGTTAGTATATTTTTAGCAATAAAGTGTTTTTTTTTAAATTAAAAAAATTTTATTGGATTATAGTTAACTTACAGTGTTGTGTGCAAAAAGTATTTTAAAATTAAGGTTGTACATTGTTTTTTCAGACATAAAGCCATTTCACATTTAATGGAGTACATTATAGAGTAAATATAACTTTTATATGCAATGGAAAACCAAAAAATTCTTGTGACTTGCTTTATTGTGATATTTATTGTTTTGTAGTGGTTTAAAATCAAACCTGCAATATCTTTGAGGTATGCCTGTACTTGGATTTATATTTGCCCTTTTACCTTTTTTTTCATGTGTTTGTGTCTTTTTTTGTTGCTCTGTCCCTCCTTATTGCTTTCTTTTTCATTGAATAAATATCATCTCATCTAGCATTTTGATTTCTTGAATTTTTTTTGCACTATATATTTTTGAAATAACTTTCTTACTGCTTGCTCATGGGTTTACTGTATACATCATAGCTTATCAGAGTCTGCTTCAGATTTATATTAACTTACTTTCCATGAGATTTAGAAAAATTACTCTTGCATAGCTATATTCCCTTTCCTATGTTTTAATATTGCTAACATATTACATTTGTAAATGTTACAAACCCAATAATACATGGTTTTAATTATTGCTTTATATAATTTTATGTCTTTTAGGCTAGTTGAAAGAAGCAGATCAATTATATATTTATAACCTTTGCTATACTAAGCTTATTTATCATTTCTGGTTCTCTTCATTTATTCTTGGAGATTCAAGTTACCATTTGGAGTTATTTCTTTATTTAGCTCAATATAACTTTGTTTCCGTGTACTTCTATTGTGCTGTTATCAGGAAATATAATTTTATATGTTATAGTCCCAATAATACATATATATTGTTTTATACAATTGCTTTTTTAATTGGGTAGGAGAAAAAGGAGTAAAATCTGCATTTGTGCCTTTTTTATAATTTCATAATTACCTTTACTGATGCTTTTTGCTTTTCCATAAGAATTGAATTATGACTATTTGTCTTTATTTACTTTCAATCTGACTAATTTCCTTCTTTTAAGGAGGGTCTGCTGCTAGTACCAGAGTCTATGTTTTTGTTTATCTTGGCGTATCTTTAATTTGCTTTTCTATAAAAAGATAGATTTGCTGAACATATAGCCTTCTTAGTTAACAATTTCTTTGAGCACTTTGAATATATTATTTCTCTGCCTTCTAGCCTCTATTTTCCTGAGAAGTTAGATTTTAATCCTATTGGGATTCCCTTGCAAGGATTTCTGTGCTGCACTTGGTCATGTCCCACATTTCTTTGAAGTTCTGTTCATTTTTCATCATTATTTTTTTCTTTCTATCCTTCAAGTTGCATAATCTTTATTGATCCTTTCTGCAGTTCTGCTTATTATTATTTCTGGTAATTCAGATCTACTATTGCTCCTTATAGTGAAGTTTCCACTTCAGTTATTGTACTTTTCAACTCTAGAATTTCCATTCTGTTCTTTTTTATAATTCTGCTGTCTTTATTGATAGTTTCTACTTGCTGCAACATTTCATCATACCCTTTTTACTCTTTAATTATGGTTCTCTTTAGTCTTTGAACATATTTATAATGGATGCTTTGAAGACTTTGTTAAATTTGATATCTAGTTGCTCTCACAGGCAGTTTTTGTTGACTGATTTTTTCCCCAGTGTATGGGTTGTACTTTCCAGTTTCCTTGCATGACTAATTTTTGTTGGAAATCAGATATTTTAGATAATATATTGTAGTAACTTTGGGTACTAGTTTCTCCCTCTGGTGCTTTTTATTGCTATTTGCTAGTTTATTGGCCGAGTAACTGGCTGTATTATTTCAGTAGAGTCTATTTCTGTCTTGCACTGGTAAACTTTTGATACTGCTTCTCAGGGAGCATATTTTTGGTTATGTCCACAGTCACCTTGGGGTAATGGTGATTTTTTGGGGTTCTCTTTCACTGACCCTGTCCCTGACTGTAACCAAATGTTGAACTCTACTAATTGGACTGTAACCAAATGTTGAACTCTACTAATTGCTAGCTGATTATTTAATTACTTTCAACAATGCCGTGATACATAAATTGCTCACTGGCTGAACCAGTGAAATATAGAATCCTTTGAAGAGATAGTTCTGGAAGTATGTGGTTTGTTTTGTTTTGTTTTTTTTGACTTCAGGCAGTCTCCTCTCAGCCATGTCCTTCCAAGATTCTCTCACACACACTATTCAGCTTACAATTTAGCTCATATGTCCAGTGATTCTACCAATATCATCCCAATTTCCCTTTACCAAGCCTCTACTAATTATGATAGTGCCCTTAGGTTTGAACTTCTCCGCTCTGTTGCAAATGAAGTCAGTTCCTTTTGCAAGAGAATAGTTTCTGGTTTACGGCCTGTTCTCCCTCAAGGCAAAATTCTCCAACTTATGGCTGTGGATTTGGAAGAGGTGACCATGGCAAGCTTCTTTGTCAGTGACACTTCCAATTTAACAGCCAAGTGCTCAGTGGCAGTGGGGAGGGGACAACACCTTTGGCTCTTTTTTTTGTTTGACTCTTGTAGTATAGAATCACTGCCTTATAAACCAGGGGAAGGATAATTGGGTCTCAGTATTCTCATCAGCACCACACCCAGGGTAGAGCCTTCTTGGGAGGTGGACAGAAGAAACCCACCTTTCACCTACACATGGCCATAACACTTGCCTCTTGATGAAAGTGAAAGAGGAGAGTGAATGTTGGCTTAAAACTCAACATTCAGAAAACTAAGATCATGGCAAAGGGTCCCATCACTTCATGGCAAATAGATGGGGAAACAATGGAAACAGTGAGAGATTTTATTTTCTGGGGCGCTAAAATCACTGCAGATGCTGACTGCAGCCATGAAATTAAAAGATGCTTGCTCCTTGGAAGAAAAGTTATGACCAATCTAGACAGCATATTAAAAAACAGAGACATTACTTTGCCATCAAAGGTCTGTCTAGTCAGAGCTATGGTTTTTCCAGTAATGTGTGGATGTGACAGTTGGACCATAAAGAAAGCTGAGCACCAAAGAATTGATGCTCTTCAACTGTGATGCTGGAGAAGACTCTTGAGAGTCCCTTGGACTGTAAGGAGATCCAACTAGTCAATTCTAAAGGAAATCAGTCCTGAATATTCATTGGAAGGACTGATGCTGACGGGGAAACTCTAATACTTTGGCCATCTGATGAGAAGAACTGACTCATTGGAAAAGACCTTGATGCTGGGAAAGATTGAAGGCAAGAGGAGAAGGGGACGACAGAGGATGAAATGGTTGGATGGCATCACTGACTCAATGGACATGAGTTTGAGTAGGCTCCGGGAGTTGATGATGACAGGGAAGCCTGGTGTGCTGCAGTCCATGGGGTCGCAAAGAGTCAGACATGACTGAATGACTGAACTGAACTGAATAGATAGGTGGGGGAGGAATACTAACATACCACCTGTCTGGGACTATAGCTCTCAAACTGGAAGCTGGATCCCTGTGTTCTTGGCTATACCAGTCTGGAGTAAAATTTCCATCTTGCTGAGTTAGGTCAGAGGAAGAGGAAGCAGATCTCAGTTCAAATACTACAGACTCTAAATATTCTTAACAAATTACAGAAACTTTTCTTAAGTGTATGTTTCTACAGTTACTGTATGTACTTGAACCATATCCAGAGATTTTGACTGGTTGTTTTAAAGTAATTTTCACTCATTTCTCTGGTAAGTGAATCTGATGGGTTCCTCATTAGAGCCACACCACCCACTCCCTTTATTTCCTCTTTCTGGAAAAAGCATTCTTTTAAATAAGGTCTATGTTAGAACTTCTGCTGCACTTTATGTTTCAAGCTCTCTATCTTACCTTCCATCTCTTTCTCTGTACATCTGGGTTTCTCCTTTAGTTCATAATCCAGCTTGCCAATGATGTCTCCAGCTCTTATCTATGTAACTTTCTTCTGAGTTTCTAATTTTGTTGACTGTATTTCAAATTACCTTTGGTACTATTTAGTTTTTTTTCTTTTAATCTGCCTAGTATGTCAAGAGAGAGTTTCATCCTTTTCTTTTGTCATCTTTTCCTATGGCTTTGTTCCTAATTGTTTATCCAGTGCATCTTTATGGTATATGTCTGACCCATTCTTAAATTCTAAGAAAATTTGATTTCTCACTTACTAATTAAGATGGCTTTGATCTTACTTAAAACGGAAAGGCTTGCATATGACTTTTCATATATTTAAATGGAGGTGACATTGAATTAGAATATCACTTTTGGGGAAACTCATATTAAATTGATGGATAGAGGGATTAAAATCTGATTGCTGTTAGATCCAAGACAGATCCAAGACACAGATGTGCCCCCTAATGGAAGAATAGGCTACCTCCTCTGAAGTAGCTTTGGAAAAAAAATCTGTCTAGATTTGGCTTAGCAATTTAGAGGAAGTACATAGGATAGAGGATTAAATGAAACTATGCTATGGGGATGCACTTAGAAAAATCTGGATTATATAAAATTCTCAAGGACAAACAACTGTTGCTGCTGCTGCTAAGTCACTTCAGTCAGACAAACAACTATGTTTCTTCAAATAAAATGTAAGCAGAAAGAGTGCATATGAAAGATGGAGAAGGGGAGAAACAGTAGAAGAACCAGCAAGGGAGGGCAAGTGGGCACAGAGATTAAAAGAAAAAGAAAATAGTTATCAATTGATAGCAACACGTGGACTTCAACTGCCTCTTGATTCAAATAAACAATTTGTGCAAAAAAAAAATTTGGCATTTTTGGGTGGGTGGGAGGTAGGGAGGTTCAGGAGAGAGAGTACATATGTATACCTATGGCTGACTCATGTTGATGTATGGCTGAATCCAACACAATATTGTAAGACAATTATCCTTCAATTAAAAATAAATTTAAGTTTTAAAAAGTGACATTTATGAAACATTTGAACTTTTGAATATTGGGGGCATATTTGACATTAAGGAACTTTTATTCATTTTTCTGTCTAAAAAGCCTCTTGATGAAAGTGAAAGTGGAGAGTGAAAAAGTTGGCTTAAAGCTCAACATTCATAAAACGAAGATCATGGCATCTTGTCCCATCACTTCGTGGGAAATAGATGGAGAAAGAGTGTCAGACTTTATCTTTTGGGGCTCCAAAATCAGTCATGAAATTAAAAGACCCTTACTCCTGGGAAGAAAAGTTATGACCAACCTAGATAGCATATTGAAAAGCAGAGACATTACTTTGCCAACAAAGGTCCATCTAGTCAAGGCTATGGTTTTTCCAGTGATCATGTATGGACGTGAAAGTTGGACTGTGAAGAAGGCAGAGCGCCGAAGAATTTATGCTTTTGAAGTGTGGTGTTGGAGAAGACTCTTAAGAGTCCCTTGGACTGCAAGGAGATCCAACCAGTCCATTCAAGAGGAGATCAGCCCTGGGATTTCTTTGGAAGGAATGATACTAAAGCTGAAACTCCAGTACTTTGGACACCTCATGCAAAGAGTTGACTCATTGGAAAAGACTCTGATGCTGGGAGGGATTGGGGGCAGGAGGAGAAGGGGATGACAGAGGATGAGATGGCTGGATGGCATCACTGACTCGATGGACATGAGTCTGAGTGAACTCCGGGAGTTGGTGATGGACAGGGAGGCCTGGCATGCTGCAATTCATGGGGTCACAGAGTCAGACACGACTGAGTGACTGAACTGAACTGAACTGAATGGTATTGTGGCTATCTTAAAAATACTTATTCTTTAGAAGTAACATTGAGATATGGGAATTTGAAATTCATCAGTAAAATTATATGATATATGTTGTTGTTGTTCAGTTGCTCAGTCATGTCCAACATTTTGTAACCCCATGGGCTGCAGCACGCCAGGTTTCTCTGTCCTTCACCATCTCTTGGAGCCTGCTCAAACTCACATCCATTGAGTTGGTGATGCCATATCCATTGAGTCAGTGATGCCATCCAGCCATCTCATTCTTTGTCATCCCCTTCTCCTTCTGCCCGGCATCACAGCCTTTTCCAATGAGTTGGCTCTTTTCATCAGATGGCCAAAGTATTGGAGCTTCAGCTTTAGCATCAGTCCTTCCAGTGAATAGTCAGGGATGATTTCCTTTAGGATTAACTGGTTTGACTTCCTTGCTGTCCAAGGGACTCTCAAGAGTCTTCTCCAAGACTATAATACGATATATGTGAAATGATATATGATATATGTAAAATGCTTCAAAAGAGCATGGGAGGAGAGTAGTGGTGGGGAGTATAGAAGAAAGAAAGTGGCTGAGGCTGAGATGTTAATTCTTGAAAATGGGTAATAGATAAGATTCATTACTGATTTTTAAATTTTTTCTTTTTTTTGCATATATTTGGAACTGGCTTTTGTATTACTTACCACTTAGGCCTGGTAATCTTGATTCTTATGGGAGAGTAGAATTTGCAAACTAAAGTGAGGTCAAAAAGAGTATTAATGAGTGCACATCTCATTCTGATGTGTAGACTTTCTAAATTTGAATCATCTATGAAACTAAGGGCATGGTTTGCAAACACTGGCAATTTCCCTAAATGAAATCATCAAATGCTTTTTTTTTTTTTTTTTTGGTGAAGAAATGTGCTCTGCAATAAAATGTCTTTGAAATCAAGCCCATATCCCTTTTTCAGTTATATGCTGAATTCTAAAATATTTTTGTGTTTTAAGGTTTGTTCTTTTTCAAAAATTCTTTTTTCAGTATCTTATTGATATGATTAGTTGTTCAGTTGAAACAACTGATTGAAGTAAAACCAATAACAATCTGTTGGTTGCTCATTAAGTATAAGAATGTGCCAGGCTTTTGAGAGTGGCAACTAAATCACTCCATAATTTATAGAAGGCTACAGTGCGCATATTTTATTTTCTTGAGCTTCAAAATCACTGTGAATGGTGACTGCAGCCAGGAAATTAAAAAATGCTTGCTCCTTAGAAGAAAAGCTATGACAAACCTAGATAGCATATTAAAAAGCAGAGACATTACTTTGCTGACAAAGGTCCATCTAGTCAAAGCTATGGTTTTTCCAGTAGTCAAGTATGGATGTGAGAGTTGGACTATAAAGAAGGCCAAATGCTGAAGAATTGATACCTTCTAATTGTGGCGCTAGAAAAGACTCTTAGGAATCCCTTGGACAGCAAGGAGATCAAACCAGTCAATCCTAAAGGCAATCAATCCTGAATATTCATTGGAACGACAGATGCTGAAGCTGAAGCTCTAATACTTTGACTATCTAATGCAAAGAGCCAACTCATTGGAAAAGACTCTGATGCTGTGTCAGATTGAGGGCAGGAGGAGAAGGGGGCAACAGAGGATGAAATGGTTGGATGGTATCACTGACTTAACAGACATGAATTTGAGCAAACTCTTGGAGATGGTGAAGGACAGGAAAGCCTGACGTGCTGCAGTCCATGGGGTCACGAAAAGTCAGATATGACTGAGCAACTGAACAACAACAACATTCAGAAAACGAAGATCATGGCATCTGACCCCATCACATCATGCTAAATAGATGGGAAAACGGTGGAAACAGTGTCAGACTTTATCTTTTGGGGCTCCAAAATCACTGCAGATGGTGACTGCAGCCATGAAATTAAAAGACGCTTACTCCTTGGAAGAAAAGTTATGACCAACCTAGATAGCATATTCAAAAGCAGAGACATTACTTTGCCGACTAAGGTCCGTCTAGTCAAGGCTATGGTTTTTCTTGTGGTCATGTATGGATGTGAGAGTTGGACTGTGAAGAAAGCTGAGTGCCGAAGAATTGATGCTTTTGAAGTGTGGTGTTGGAGAAGACTCTTGAGAGTCCCTTGGACTGCAAGGAGATCCAACCAGTCCATTCTGAAGGAGGTCAGCCCTGGGATTTCTTTGGAAGGAATGATGCTAAAGCTGAAACTCCAATACTTTGGCCACCTCATGCAAAGAGTTGACTCATTGGAAAAGATTCTGATGATGGGAGGGATTGGGGGCAGAAGGAAAAGGGGACGACAGAGGATGAGATGGCTGGATGGCATCACCAACTCAATGCATGTAAGTTTGAGTGAACTCCAGGAGTTGGTGATGGACAGGGAGGCCTGGCATGCTGCGATTCATGGGGTCACAAAGAGTCGGACATGACTGAGAGACTGAACTGAACTGAACTACATGACAAGATGAACAACCCCCAAAAGATACAAATAATCACCAAAGCAACAGAATAAATGTTGTATGATTATTTTTGCCAACTAAAAATTCGAAACCCAAAATTCCTAATTTCCGCCATCTGAGGTATTTTTCAGCTATACTGTACCCTGATTATTCCCTACCTCCCTAAGATAACAAGGGGGCATTAGTTGCGAAAAATAGGAGAGAATGGGAAAAAAGACTCTGTTAGCGTTAATATAGGCACCAACATAAGATCTGTACATTCGTTCCTTCTCCTGGAAAATGTGAAGTTTTCCTTATCATGAATTGAATAGTTGACAGGGAGTGGGACTCCAGGCTCACAGCCACCCACAAGCAGATCCCACTTTCCCTTTGGGGTTATTTATTAGGGCTATGTTCATAAAGCGTGTGAGAGGCTGAGAAATTATGATTTATCTACAATAACTGTACACATTCATCTTCTTCAATCTGCTGGTTGTTGATGAGTCTCTCAGTCATGTCTGACTCTTTGTGACCCCATGACTATAGCATGCCAGGCTTCCTTGTCCTTCACCATTTCTCGGAGTTTGCTCAAACTCATGTCCATTGAGTCGGTGATGCCATGCAACCATCTCGTCCTCAGTCTGGTAGAGAAACAGTTTTTTAATGCTTGTACTAAATCATATAGAACACATTTGGCAGCAGTTTTATAGTTTGGTTTGCTGTATTCCCCTTTAGTTTGTCTATTGAAGGGTATGTTTTTTGTAAAAGGAAGAAATAAGCTTTGCTCTTAATTGAATGTTTAGGATCTTGCTCATCAGTGATAAATGAAATGAACAAGGTTGGTATATAACCACGTTTTGATGAGTGAGTGATTACTTATGTTTTCAGAGAGATGGACAGATACCTGCAGTGATAGAACAGAGAATGAATCAGATCTGACTAGTTCCTAGGAAGAAGGTTGTCAAAAGTAAATGGAGAAGTTGAGGAGATAAATGACATTTTGATGAATGACTGACTGTGTACATGAAGACACATGGAGTCATTCAGAAAGTAAATTTTCTTTTTTTATGAAATACTGCTTTTAAAATCCAGCCAAAAGATTGAAAGAAAGTAGGTTTTAACATCATAGTTAAAACAGGGGGCAAAAGTGTCATAGGATTATCCAAGAAAATGCAGTTACCAGACCCAAGATTCAAACCAGGCAGTACATTTAATTATTGATTGAACACCTATTATGTAAGTAAGTTTCTTTTCCAGAGTTCTTGGTTTTCCAGTGTATCTAGTTTGGAGAGTAGAAGTTGTACAAAAGTAAAATTACTCCAATAAATGGTCTGTGAGAAATATGGACCAAGTGGTTTGGGAGTACAAACAAGAAAATATTTACTGTGAGTTGGTCTGATCAGGTTCTTGGAAAGAAGTGATTTGAACTGGAAATGGATGGATGACTAAAATTTCAGTAGGCAAAAATACCATAGGTTTATACATTTATTTGACAATTATACATGGTAACTCTTATGTGTCAGTTGCTATGCTAAATAGGCAATGAATCAATTATGATAACAGTGTGCCAAAGTACTGTAATAGAACAGGGTATTTGTGGAACACAGAGGAAAGACAGACAGCAAATGAGCCAAATGAAGAAAGGTGATAGTGGAGTAAAGAGGACTGTCTTCCAGGTGGAGGGACAGCAGTTACAAAGGGCCAGTGGCGAGAAGGGGCCTACCCAGGCTGCTTGGAGCTGCAAGCCCAAGAACTGCCCTGCTTGCTATGGGGGCCCTTAGTCACATGCAGCTGTTGAACACTTGAAATGGAGCAAATGTGACTAAGAAACCAAATTTTTATTTAATTTTAATTAACTTAAGCTTCAAAATTGACATCTGTTTCAATATATTTGGAACAAATAACAACTTGATTATGTGAATCTGCTTTTTCAAAGTAAATATTATTACATTTAAATAAAGAGTAAATATGTCCTATGATGATTTGGCATCTGAATTGAGATGCACTGTTGGTGTACAGTACAGGCCAGATTCCAAAGATTTTGTGTTTGGAAAAGAATGTGTAAAATTTCATAACTTTTTAATATTAACTGTATGTTGACATAATATTTTGGATATTTTAGATTACTTAAATTAATTTTACTTGTTTCTTTTTACTTAAAAAATTTTTATTTTATATTGGCATATAGTTGATTAACAATGTTGTGTTAGTTCCAGGTATACAGCAAAGTGATTCAGTTATACATATACATGTATCTATTCTTTTTCAGATTCTTTCCCCATTTAGGTTATTACAAAGTATTGAGCAGAGTTCTCTGCTATACAGAGGTAACTTGTTGGATATCTATTTTAAATACAATAGTGTGTACATGTCAATCCCAAACCCCCAATGTATCCATCCCTTCCACCCTTTCCCCTCTGGTAACCATAGTTTCTTTCTCTAAGTCTGTAAGTCTGTAAGTCTGTTTCTGTTTTATAAATAAGTTGATTTGTGTCATTTTTTTTTTAGATTCCACATGTAAGCAATATCATAGAATACTTGTCTTTCCTTTGTCTGACTTACTTTAGTTGATATGATAATCTCCAGATCCATCCATGTTGCTGCAAGTAGCATGATTTCATTTTTTTAAAGACTGAGTAATATTCCATTGTACGTATGTAGTACATCTTCTTTATCCATTCCTCTGTCAGTAGACATTTAGGTTGCTTCCATGTCTTGGCCATTGTAAACAGCACTGCAGTAAACACTGGGCTGCCTGTATCCTTTCACACCATGTTCTCTAGATATATGCCTCAGAGTGGGATTGCTGGATCATATGGTAGGTTCCCTGGTGGCTCAGTGGTGAAGAGTCTACCTGCAGTGAAGAAGTGGCAGGAGACTTGGGTTCAATGGCATGGCAGCCCATTCCAGTATTCTTGCCTGGAGAATACCATGGACAGAGGAGCCTGGCGGGCTATAGTCCATAGGGTCGCAAAGAGTCAGATATAACTGAAGTGACTTATATCACACAGCACACATGGTACCTTTATTTTTAGTTTCTTAAGAAACCTCCATACTGTTCTCCATGGTGACTGTACCAATTTACATCCCCACTAACAGTGTAGAAGGATTCTCTTTTCTCCACACCCCCTCCAGCATTGATGATGGCTATTCTGACTGGTGTGAGGTGATGTTTCATTGTGGTTTTGATTTGCATGTGATATCTCATTGTGGTTTTGATTTGCATCTCTCTAATCATTAGCAGTATTGAGCATCTTTTCACATACCTCTTGCCCATTTGTATGTATGTCCTCTTTGGAGAAATGTCTACTTAGGTCTTCTGCCTATTTTTTTATTGCATTTTTTTTTAAACTTTGAGCTACATGAGCTGTTTGTAAATTTTGGAGATTAATCCCCTGTTGGTCACATTGTTTGTAAGTATTTTCTCCCATTTTGCGAGTTCATTTTCTTTTCATTTTGTTTGCTTTCCTTTACTGTGCAAAAGCTTCTGAGTTTAATTGGGTCCTTTTTGTTTATTTTTGTTTTAATTTCCATAACTCTAGGAGATGGGATGAAAAAGATATTGCTGTGATTTATGTCAAAGAGTATTCTGCCTATGTTTTCCTCTTAAGAGTTTTATAGTATCAGCTGTTACACTTAGGTCTTTAATCCATTTTGGGTTTATTTTTGGGTATGGTGTTAAAGAATGTTCTGATTTTATTTTATTTTATTTTTTACAGGTAGCTGTCGTTTTCCTGGCACCACTTATTGAAGAGACTGACTTTTCTTCATTGTATAGACTTGTCCCCTTTTGTCATACATTAACTGACCCTACGTATGAGGGTTTCTATCCTGGGCTTTCTATCCTGTTCCATTGATTTATGTTTGTGTTTTTGTGCCAGTACCATACTGTTTTGATGACTGTTGCTTTGTAGTATAAAGTCAAGGAACCTGATTCCTCCAACTCCATATTTCTTTATTAAGATTGCTTTGGGCATTTGGGTTCTTTTGTGTCTCCATACAAATTTAAAAAATTTTTGTTCTAGTTCTGTGAAAAATGCCATTGGTAATTTGATAGAGATTGCTCTGAATCTGTGATTGCCTTGGATAGTATAATCATTCTGACAACATTGATTCTTCCAGTCCAAGAACATGGTATATTTTTCCATCTGTGTGGCCTTTGATTTCTTTCATCTTATACTTTTCAGAGTATAGGTCTTTTGTCTCCTCAGATAGGTTTATTCCTAGGTATTTTATTCTTTTTGATGCAGTGGTAAATGGGGTTGTTTCTTTAATTTCTCTTTCTGATCTTTCATTGTTAGTGTGTAAAAATATCCACAGATATTTTAAAACAGATTTCTATATATATATTAATTTTGTATCCTGAACTTTATAGAATTCATTGATGAGCTCTAGCAGTTTTCTGGTAGCATTTTTAGGATTTTCTGTGTATAGTATCATGTCACTGCAAGCAGTGACAGTTTTATGTCTTCTTTTCCCATTATTTGGATTCCCATTGTTTCTTTTTCTTCTTTGATTTCTGTGACTAGGAATTCCAAAACTATGTTGAATAAATTCGGTGAGAGTCAACATTCTTGTCTCATTCCTGATGTCAGAGGAAATGTTTCAGCTTTTCCTGGTTGACTATGATGTTAGCTGTAGGTTTGTCATATGTAGCATTTGTAACGTATGGTCCCTCTATGCCTAATTTCTGGAGAGTTTTTGTCTGTATTATAAATGAGTGTTGAATTTTGTCGAAAGCATTTTCTGTATTGAGATAATCATATGATTTTTCTTCTTCAATTTTTAAAAAATTAATTTTATTGGATCATATTTGCTTTATAATGTTTGCAGTGAAACAAAGTGAATTAGTCATATGTAATATGTATACATATGTCCACTCTTTTTTAGGTTTCCTTCCCATATTTTTCAATTTGTTGATGTGGTGTATCATACTGATTGATTTGTGGATATTGAAAAATCATTGCAACTGTGGGATAAATCCCACTTGATCATCATGTGTGATCCTTTTAATGTATTGGCAGATTCAGATTGCTAGTGTTTTGTTGAGAATTTTTATGTCTAGGTTCATCAGTGATATTGGCGTTTAATTTTCCTTTTTGTAGTATCTTTGTATGGTTTTGGTATCATGGTGATAGTGGTTTCATAGAATGTGTTTGGGAATGTTCCTTCCTCTTAATTTTTTGGAAGAGTTTCAGAAATATAGGTCTTAACTCTTCTCTAAATGTTTTATAGAATTCACCTGTTAAGCCATCTGGTCCTGGACTTTTGTTTCTTGGGAGTTTTTTATTCACAGTTTCAATTTAAGTATTTGTGATTGGTCTGTTCGTATTTTCTATTTCTTCTTGGTTCCGTTTTGGGAGATTATACCATTCTAAGAATTTGTCCATTTCTTCCAGGTTATCCATTTTATTGGTGTGTAGTTGCTTGTAGCAGCCTCTTATGATCATTTTTATTTGGTTTTATTTCTCCTTTTTCATCTCGTATTTTTATTTATTTGAGCCTTTGACCTTTTTACTTGATGAGTCTGGCTAAATGTTTATCAATTTAGTTTATATTTTCAAAGAACTAGCTTTTAGTTTCATTGACCTTTTACTATTTTGTCTCTATTTCATGTATTTCTGCTCTGATCTTAATGATTTCTTCCACAGTAAACCCCTTACATACAAACCTTTAAGTTGCTAAGTTTCAGAGATGCAGAAGTGTGTTCATATGTCCAGTTACATATGTTAGGTTACATGTCTGGTGTACATTATCATGTGTGTGCATCCTCTACAAATTGTTGTGGTACTTTTGTGTACTTTACAGTACTGTGTAGACTACAGTAGTATAGTATCTTTATTTTAAGCTAAATCTAGAAGAGGACAACTTCATTGAACTCATTGCTGTATAACACAGAGAACTTATTGATGAAGACCTAGTGTAACTGGAGGCCCAGAGACATGACAAAGAGAGACAAGAGGAGGAAGAAGCAACTGAAGAACTGAAGAGATTCATGACACAGGAAATGGCAAGGGGATTTTCTTTATTTAGCGAGGCACTGTTAGTTTTGAGGGACAGGACCCAAATGTAGAGAGGCACATGAAGGTTGCAGCAGTCATTCAGTCAGTCAGTGATACTGTGTCATCTATGGAGAGGAAAAAAGGTCTACTACTCAGATGTCACTGGATTGTTTTTCCAAGAAGGTAAATACAGTTGAATCCAGCAAGGAGCCAGAACCCATGCCATCAGTGTCAGGCATGAGTGATACTGCAGCTTGCCCTCTGGTTCCTATTCCTGACCATACTTCAGTTCTACCATCTACCACCTCCTCCAGTTCTTGACTGTTTACTCAGTGTCAGCCCCTGTATGCCAAGTGTTGAACTATACTACTACTATTCTTTTCAAGGTACTGTACTGTAAGATTAAAAATGCTTTCTTTATTTTTCATGTTTTTTAATGTATTATTTGTGTGAAAAGTATTACAAACCTATTACAGTACAGTACTATATAGACAATTGTGTTAGTTAAGTACCTAGGGAACTTTGTTGGACTTATGAACAGATTGGACTTACACACTCGCTCTTGAAATGGCACTCATTTGTATGTACTGTACTGACTTTTGAGTTTTTAAGTTCTTTCTTTAGTTACCTTAGGTGTAAGTTTAGGTCGGCTGTTTGGGATTGTTGTTTCCTAAGGCACGATTATATTGCTATTAGCTTCCATCTTAGAATGGCTTTTGATGCTGCTTGGATCATTGTGCCTTCATTTTCATTTGTCTCTGTGTTTTTTCATTTCCTCTTGTGTTTCTTCAGTGATCTATTGGTTGCTTAGTAGCATATTGTTAAGCCTCCAAGTGCTTTTGTTTTTAACAGGCTAATTTTTTTTCCTTGTAGCTGATTTCTAACCTCACAGATATTAAGATGAAAAGATGGTGAAAAGATGCTCAGTCAGAAAAGATGCTTGATATAATTTCAAATTTATTGAATTGACCAAGGCTTTCTTTGTGGCCTAACATGTGATCAATCCTGGAAAATATTCCAAGTACACTTGAGAAGAATATATATTCTGTTACTTTTGGATGGAATGCTCTATAAATATCAATTAGGTCTATCTGGTCTAATGTGTCACTTAAGGCATATGTTTCCTTACCAGTTTTCTGTCAGGATGATCTGTCCATTGATGAAAGTGGGGTATTAAACCTGCCACTATTATTGTGTTACTGTTGCTCTCTCTGTTAGTATTTTCCTTACATATTGAGGTGCTCCTATGTTGGGTGCATAAATATTTACAGTTGTTTTATCTTCTTTGATGGATCCCTTGATCATCATGTAGGGTCCTTCTTTGTCTCTTGTCACAGTCTTTATTTGAATGTCTATTTTGTCTGATATGAGTATTACTACTCCAGGTTCTTCTGATTTTCATTTGTATGGAATACCTTTTCTGTCCCCTCACTCTCAGTCTGTATGTGCCTCTAGATCTGAAGTGGGTCTCTTGTTGACAGAATATATATGAGTCTTGTTTTTGTGTCCATTCAGCCAGTTGTCTTTGGTTGGAGCATTTGATTCATTTACATTCAGTCTAACTATCAATATGTGTGTTCTTATTGCCAATTTGTTGTTTTGAATTTGTTTTTATAGGCCTTTTTTTCTGCCTTTCTTCTTTATTCTCTTGTGATTGGACTATCTTTAGTGTTGTATTTGAATTCCTTTCTCTTTTTTGTATGTATATCTATTGTAGATTTGCAGCTTGTGGTAAACCATGAGATTTTGAGATAGCAGTGTATATATATACACGTAGGATTAAGTTGCTGGTCTTTTAATTTCAAATGCATTTACAATTTCCTGTGTTTGTGCTCTCTTCTCACAATTGCTGGTTTTGATATCATATTTGTCTGCAGATTATTTCCTGTCTTTATTGTATGTTTGCCTTTACCAATGAGCTTTTCTATTTGTAAGGTTGTTTCTAGTTGTGGCCTTTTCTCCTTAGAGAAGTTCCTTTAATACTTGTTGCAGAGCTTGTTTGGTGGTGCTAAATTCTCGTAGATTTTGCTTGTCTGTAAAGCTTTCAATTTCTCTTTCAAATATGAATGAGAGGTTTGCTGGCTAGAGTATTCTTGACTGTACGTTCTTCCCTTTCATCACTTTAAATATATTGTGCTACTCCCTTTTGGCCTGCAGATTTTCTCCTGAGAAGTCAGATGATAATCTTATGGGAGTTCTCTCATATTTTTTGTTGCTTTTCCATTGTTGCTTTAATATTTAATTAAATATTTAATATTTTTTGATTACTATGTCTCAGCATGTTCTTCCAAGTTCCTGCTTGGGATTGGGACTCTGTGCTTCCTGGACTTGAGTGACTGTTTGCTTTCCCATGTTGGAGAAGTTCTCTATTATCTCTTCAAATATTTTCTGAGGGCCTTTCTCTCTGTCTTCTGCTTCTGGGACTCCTAAATGTGAATGTTGGTGTATTTATACTATTGTCCCAGAGGTCTCTTAGACTGTCTTCAGTTCTTTTCATTCTTTTTTGTTTACCGTGTTCTTCTGCCTCAGTTATTGTTATTGGCTCCTTCTACTATAGTTTCCATTTCACTTATTGTACTGGTCCATCTCTGTTTGTTCTTTAGTTCTTATTGGTCTTTGTTTAAACATCTCATGTCTTTTTAATCTGTGCCTCCATTCATCTTCTGAGATCTTGGATCATCTTTACTCTCATTACTCTGACTTTTTTTCCTAAGCAATGTGTCTATGTCCACTTAGTTGTTCTTCCAGGGTTTTATCTTGCTCCTTCATCTGGGACATATTTCTCTGCTGTCTCATTTTGTCTTTTGTGATTGTGGATTCTGTTCTGCAGGCTGCAGTGTTGTAGTTCTTTCTCTTGCTGTCTGTCCCCTGGTGAATGAGGCTATCTTGTGCAGGCTTCCTGGTGGAAGGGACTGGTTCCTGCCCACTGATGGGTGGAGTTGGGTCTTGTCCATCAGGTGGCAGGGCCATGTCAGGGAATGTGATTATTGGGTAGCTGTGTGCTCAGGAAGACTTTAAACAGCCTGTCTGCTGATGGGTTGGGCTGTGTTCCCACTCTGTTGTTTGGCCTGAGGCATCCCATCACTGGAGCCTACAGGCTGTTGGGTGGGACCGTGCAGGCGGCTGCGGCCAGCGCACTGAGTGCAGGCGGCTGCGGCCATGGCTGAGAGGAGCTACCCCACGACCGAGGTCAGGGGCAGCGGCCTAGAGTGCCAGGCTGCGACGGCACAGGAACGGCCAAGAGGAGCTACTCTGCGTCCGAGGTCAGGGGCGGTGGCCGAGAGGAGCTACCCCATGTCTTAGGTCAGGGGCAGCGCCTGAGGCCAGGGGCGGCGCCCGGGAGGAGCAACCCCACACCTGGGGCCAGGGCCGTGACCAGGGGGAGCAACCCCACACCCGAGTCCAGGGATGGTGGCCGGGAGGAGCAACTCCACATCCAAGTAGCGGTGGCTGCACGGGAGCAGGAGGGCCTAGCGGAGCCATCCCATGTTGAAGGTTAGGAAGGGCGGTGGTGAGGAGATACCCCTCATCCAAGGTAAGGAGCAGTGGCTGCACTTTGCTGGATCAGCTGTGAAGAGATACCCCACACCCAAGGTAAGAGAAACCCAAGTAAGATGGTAGGTGTTGCAAGAGGGCATCAGAGGGCAGACACACTGAAACCATACTCACAGAAAACTAGTCAATCTAATCACACTAGGACCTTGTCTCACTCAGTGAAACTAAGCCATGCCTGAGGGGCAACCCAAGATGGGTGGGTCATGGTGGAGAGGTCTGACAGAATATGGTCCACTGGAGAAGGGAATGGCAGACCACTTCAGTATTCTTGCCATGAGAACCCAATGAACAGTATGAAAAGGTAAAATGATAGGATACTGAAAGAGGAACTCCCCAGGTCATTAGGTGCCCAATATGCTACTGGAGATCAGTGGAGAAATAACTCCAGAAAGAATGAAGGGATGGATCCAAAGCAAAAACAATACCCAGCTGTGGATGTGACTGGTGATAGAAGCAAGGTCTGATGCTGTAAAGAGCAATATTGCATAGGAACCTGGAATGTGAGGTGCATGAATCAAGGCAAATTGGAAGTGGTCAAACAGGAGATGGCAAGAGTGAACGTCGACATTCTAGGAATCAGCAAACTAAAATGGACCGGAATGGGTGAATTTAACTCAGATGACCATTATATCTACAACTGTGGGCAGGAATCCCTCAGAGGAAATGGAGTACCCATCATGGTCAACAAAGAGTCTGAAATGCAGTACTTGGATGCAATCTCAAAAACGACAGAATGATCTCTGTTCGTCTCCAAGGCAAAACATTCGATGTCACGGTGATCCAAGTCTATGGCCCAACCAGTAACACTGAAGAAGCTGAAGTTGAACTGTTCTATGAAGACCTACAAGACCTTTTAGAACTAACACCTAAAAAAGATGTACTTTTCATTATAGGGGACTGGAATGCAAAAGTAGGAAATCAAGAAACACCTGGAGTAACAGGTAAATTTGGCCTTGGAATGCGGAATGAAGTAGGGCAAAGACTAATAGAGTTTTGCCAAGAAAATGCACTGGTCATAGCAAACACCCTCTTCCAACACAAGAAAAGACTCTACACATGGACATCACCAGATGGTCAATGCCAAAATCAGTTCATTATATTCTTTGCAGCCAAAGATGGAGAAGCTCTATACAGTCAACAAAAACAAGACTAGGAGCTGACTGTGGCTCAGATCATGAACTCCTTATTGCCAAATTCAGACTTAAACTGAAGAAAGTGGGGGAAACCACTAGTGCATTCAGGTATGACCTAAATCAAATCCCTTACGATTATACTGGAAGTGAGAAATAGGTTTAAGGGACTAGATATGACAGACAGAGTGCGTGATGAACTATGGACAGAGGTTTGTGACATTGTACAGGAGACAGGGATCAAGACCATCCCCATGGAAGAGAAATGCAAAAAAGCAAAATGGCTGTCTGGGGAGGCATTACAAATAGCTGTGGAAAGAAGAGAAGCAAAAAGCAAAGGAGAAAAGGAAAGATACAAGCATCTGAATGCAGAGTTTCAAAGAATAGCAAGAAGAGATAAGAAAGCCTTCTTCAGCGATCAATGCAAAGAAATAGATGAAAAGAACACCATGGGAAAGACTAGAGATCTCTTCAAGACAATTAGAGATACCAAAGGAACATGCAAAGATGGGCACAATAAAGGACAGAAATTGTATGGACCTAACAGAAGCAGAAGATATTAAGAAGAGGTGGCAAGAATACACAGAACTGTACAAAAAAGATCTTCACGACCAAGATAATCACGATGGTGTGATCACTCACCTAGAGCCAGACATCCTGGAATGTGAAGTCAAGTGGGCCTTAGAAAGCATCACGATGAACAAAGCTAGTGGAGGTGATGGAATCCCAGTTGAGCTATTTCAAATCCTGACAGATGATGCTGGGAAAGTGCTGCACTCAATATGCCAGCAAATTTGGAAAAGTCAGCAGTGGCCACAGGACTGGAAAAAGTCAGTTTTCATTCCAATCCCAAAAAAGGCAATGCCAAAGAATGCTCAAATACCGCACAATTGCACTCATCTCACATGCTAGTAAAGTAATGCTCAAAATTCTCCAAGCCAGGCTTCAGCAATATGTGAACCGTGAACTCCCAGCTGTTCAAGCTGGTTTTAGAAAAGGCAGAGGAACCAGAGATCAAATTGCCAACATCCTCTGGATCATGGAAAAAGCAAGAGAGTTCCAGAAAAACATCTATTTCTGCTTTATTGACTATGCCAAAGCTTTGACTATGTGGATCACAACAAATTGTGGAAAATTCTGAAAGAGATGGGAATACCAGACCACCTGACCTGCCTCTTGAGAAATCTGTATGCAGGTCAGGAAGCAACAGTTAGAACTGGACATGGAACAACAGACTGGTTCCAAATAGGAAAAGGAATACGTCAAGGCTGTATATAGTCACTCTGCTTATTTAACTTTTATGCAGAGTACATCATGCGAAACGATGGACTGGAAGAAACACAAGCTGGAACCAAGATTGCCGGGAGAAATATCAATAACCTCAGATATGCAGATGGACACCACCCTTATGGAAGAAAGTGAAGAGGAACTAAAAAGCCACTTGATGAAAGTGAAAGAGGAGAGTGAAAAAGTTGGCTTACAGCTCAACATTCAGAAAACGAAGATCATGGCATCTGGTCCCATCACTTCATGGGAAATAGATGGGGAAACAGTGAAAACAGTGTCAGACTTTATTTTTTGGGGCTCCAAAATCACTGCAGATGGTGATTGCAGCCATGAAGTTAAAAGATGCTTACTCCTTGGAAGAAAAGTTATGATCAACCTAGAGAGTATATTCAAAAGCAGAGACATTACTTTGCCAACAAAGGTCCGTCTAGTCAAGGCTATGGTTTTTCCAGTAGTCATGTATGGATGTGAGAGTTGGGCTGGGAAGAAGGCTGAGCACCGAAGAATTCATGCTTTTAAACTGTGGTGTTGCAGAATCTTGAGAGTCCCTTGGACTGCAAGGAGATCCAACCAGTCCATTCTGAAGGAGATCAGCCCTGGGATTTCTTTGGAAGGAATGATGCTAAAGCTGAAACTCCAGTACTCTGGCCACCTCATGCAATGAGTTGACTCATTGGAAAAGACTCTGATGCTAGGAGGGGTTAGGGGGCAGGAGAAGGGGACGACAGAGATGAGATGGCTGGATGGCATCATGGACTCGATGGACGTGAATCTGAGTGAACTCCGGGAGTTGGTGATGGACAGGGAGGCCTGGCATGCTGCGATTCATGGGGTCGCAAAGAGTTGGACATGACTGAGCGACTGAACTGAAACTGAACTGAAGTCTTGGTGATAAAAAGGCAGCTTCCAAGAGGACTCATGCCAGTGAATATTCCCCAGAACTATCACCACAGTGTTTTTGTACCTGCAGTGAGACATAGCCACCCTCCAGTTCTGCAGGATACCCTCTAGTACTCGCAGCTAAGTCTGCCCCAGCCTCCTAGGAGGTTACTGCTTTTTCTCCTGGGTCTTGGTATACGTGAGACCTTATGTGCATCCTTCAAGAGTACAGTTTCTGTTTCCTCCAGTCCTGTGAAATTCCTGTGATCAAACCTCGAGTCAGTGATGCCATCCAGCCATCTCATCCTTGGTCGTCCCCTTCTTCTCCTGCCCCCAATGCCTCCCAGCATCAGAGTCTTTTCCAATGAGTCAACACTTTGCATGACGTGGCCAGAGTACTGGAGTTTCAGCTTTAGCATCATTCCTTCCAAAGAAATCCCAGGGCTGATCTCCTTTAGGGTGGACTGGTTGGATCTCCTTGCAGTCCAAGGGACTCTCAAGAGTCTTCTCCAACACCACAGTTTGAAAGCATCAATTCTTCGGCGCTCAGCTTTCTTCACAGTTCAACTCTCACATCCATACATGACCACTGGAAAAACCATAGCCTTGACTAGAGGGACTTTTGTTGGCAAAGTGATGTGTCTGCTTTTGAATATGCTATCTAGGTTGGTCATAACTTTTCTTCCAAGGAGTACGTGTCTTTTAATTTCATGGCTGCAGTCACCATCTGTAGTGATTTTGGAGCTGCAAAAGATAAAGTCTGACACTGTTTCCACTGTTTCCCCATCTATTTCCCATGAAGTGATAGGACCAGATGCCATGATCTTCGTTTTCTGAATGTTGAGTTTTAAGGCAACTTTTTCACTCTCCACATTCACTTCCATCAAGAGGCTTTTTAGTTCCTCTTCACTTTCTGCCATAAGGGTGGTGTCATCTGCATATCTGAGGTTATTGATAGTTCTCCCGGCAATCTTGATTCCAGCTTCTGCTTCTTCCAGTCCAGCGTTTGTCATGATGTACTCTGCATATAAGTTAAATAAGAGGGTGACAGTATACAGCTTGATGTGCTCCTTTTCCTATTTGGAACCAGTCTGTTGTTCCATGTCCAGTTCTAACTGTTGCTTCCTGACCTGCATATAGGTTTCTCAAGAGGCAGGTCAGGTGGTCTGGTATTCCCATCTCTTTCAGAATTTTCCACAGTTTGTTGTGATCCACACAGTCGAAAGCTTTGGCATAGTCAATAAAGCAGAAATAGATGTTTTTCTGGAACTCTCTTGCTTTTTCCATGATCCAGAGGATGTTGGCAATTTGATCTCTGGTTCCTCTGCCTTTTCTAAAACCAGCTTGAACAGCTGGGAGTTCATGGTTCACATATTGCTGAAGCCTGGCTTGGAGAATTTTGAGCATTACTTTACTAGCATGTGAAATGAGTGCAATTGTGCGGTATTTGAGCATTCTTTGGCATTGCCTTTTTTGGGATTGGAATGAAAACTGACTTTTTCCAGTTCTGTGGCCACTGCTGACTTTTCCAAATTTGCTGGCATATTGAGTGCAGCACTTTCCCAGCATCATCTGTCAGGATTTGAAATAGCTCAACTGGGATTCCATCACCTCCACTAGCTTTGTTCATCGTGATGCTTTCTAAGGCCCACTTGACTTCACATTCCAGGATGTCTGGCTCTAGGTGAGTGATCACACCATCGTGATTATCTTGGTCATGAAAATCTTTTTTGTATAGTTTTTCTGTGTATTCTTGCCACCTCTTCTTAATATCTTCTACTTCTGTTAGGTCCATACAATTTCTGTCCTTTATTGTGCCCATCTTTGCATGAAATGTTCCTTTGGTATCTCTAATTGTCTTGAAGAGATCTCTAGTCTTTCCCATTCTGTTCTTTTCATCTATTTCTTTGCATTGATCGCTGAGGAAGTCTTTATCTCTCCTTGCTATTCTTTGAAACTCTGCATTCAAATAGTTATATCTTTCCTTTTTTCCTTTGCCTTTCGCTTCTCTTCTTTTCACAGCTATTTGTAATGCCTCCCCAGACAGCCATTTTGCTTTTTTGCATTTCTGTTTCTTGGGGATGGTCTTGATCCCTGTCTCCTGTACAATGTCATGAACCGCTGTCCATAGTTCATCAGTCACTCTGTCTATCAGATCTAGGCCCTTTAATCTATTTCTCACTTCCACTGTATAATCATAAAGGATTTTATTTAGGTCATACCTAAATGGTCTAGTGGCTTTCCCCACTTTCTTCAATTTAGGTCTGAGTTTGGCAATAAGGAGTTCATGATCTGAGCCACAGTCAGCTCCTAGTCTTGTTTTTGTTGACTTATAGAGCTTCTCCATCTTTGGCTGCAAAGAATATAATCAATTTGATTTTGGCATTGACCATCTGGTGATGTCCATGTGTAGAGTCTTCTCTTGTGTTGTTTGAAGAGGGTGTTTGCTATGACCAGTGCATTTTCTTGGCAAAACTCTATTAGTCTTTGCCCTGCTTCATTCCTCATTGCAAGGCCAAATTTGCCTGTTACTCCAGGTGTTTCTTGATTTCCTACTTTTGCATTCCAGTCCCCTATAATGAAAAGTACATCTTTTTTAGGTGTTAGTTCTAAAAGGTCTCGTAGGTCTTCATAGAACAGTTCAACTTCAGCTTCTTCAGTGTTACTGGTTGGGCCATAGACTTGTATTACTAGGCTGCGACAGCACAGGAGCAGCTGAGAGGAGCTACCCGCGCCCAAGGCCAGAAGCAGTGGCCGGGAGGAGCTGCCCCACGCCCGTGGCCAGAGGCGGCGGCTGGGAGGAGTGACCCCATGTCCAAGGAACAGTGGCTGTGTGGGCACAGGAGGGCCTTGGGGAGCTATCCCACATTGAAGGTCAGGAAGGGCGGTGTTGAGGAGATACCCCTCGTCCAAGGTAAGGAGCAGTGGCTGCGCTTTGCTGGAGTAGCCATGAAGAGATACCCCACATCCAAGGTAAGAGAAACCCAAGTAAGACGGTAGGTGTTGCAAGAGGGCAGACACACTGAAACCATACTCACAGAAAACTAGTCAATCTAATCCCACTAGGACCACAGCCTTGTCTAACTCAGTGAAACTAAGCCATGCCCTGTGGGGCCACCCAAGACGGGTGCGCATGGTGGAGAAGTCTAACAGAATGTAGTCCACTGGAGAAGGGAATGGCAAACCACTTCAGTATTCTTGCCTTGAGAACCCAATGAACAGTATGAAAAGGTAAAATGATAGGATACTGAAAGAGGAACTCCCCAGGTCAGTAGATGTCCAGTATGCTACTGGAGATCAGTGGAGAAATAACTCCAGAAAGAATGAAGGGATGGATCCAAAGCAAAAACAATACCCAGCTGTGGATGTGACTGGTGATAGAAGCAAGGTCTGATGCTGTAGAGAGCAATATTGCATAGGAACCTGGAATGTGAGGTGCATGAATCAAGGCAAATTGGAAGTGGTCAAACAGGAGATGGCAAGAGTGAACGTCGACATTCTAGGAATCAGCAAACTAAAATGGACCGGAATGGGTGAATTTAACTCAGATGACCATTATATCTACTCCTGCGGGCAGGAATCCCTCAGAGGAAATGGAGTAGCCCTCATGGTCAGCAAAAGAGTCCGAAATGCAGATCAAACCTCACTGGCCTGCAAGCAGATTCTTTGGGGGCTACTCCTCCTGTTGCCAGACCTCCAGGCTGGGAAGCCTGACATGGTGGCTCAGAACTTTCTCTCCTGTGGGAGAACTTCTGTGGTATAATTATTTTCCAAGTGTATCCCATACACCCTGTGTACGAGATTTCATTTTATCACGATTGTGTCCCTTCTACCATCTTGTTGTGGCTTTTTTGTCTTTGGATGTAGAGTGTCTCTTTTGGTAGGTTTCACTGTTTGTTTGCTGTTTTGTCAGTGGGGTTCAGCAGTTAGTTGTGATTTTGGTGTTTCCATAAGAAGAGGTGACCTGGCTTCCTTCTACTCTACCTTCTTGTGTCCTCTCAAAAAGGAATTTTCTTTTCAGAACTGGAGAACTGGAGGCAGGTACCTGGCTGCTGGCTGATTGCTGGCCATCTGCACTTACAGTGCCAGACTCTGTCTCTTCCACTCTGATGTGGGATGGTGGGAAAGGAGGAGGCAGCTGCTGTTGCCAAACAGCTCCTCCACTATCTTTTTACTTTTTAAATGTGGCTTCTAGAAGATTTAAAATTACATATTGGTGCACATTATATTTCTGTAGGCTAGCTCTGATCTAGAGTGCCATGAGGTGTGGGAGGTGAGAGAAGAGGCTGTAATAGGCCAGAAAATGTTAGAACATGCAGGGCTTGTGATAAGGAAGGGGAAACTGTACATTTAAAAAGTATTGGCTGAAAGCCTTCTAAGTGCCAGACAGACACTATTCTGGTCATTTGGAATACGTATCAATGAATGATAGTATTCCTGCAGAGTTTACATTTCAGAGAAGGCAGTAGGGGAAGGGTGTCAACAAACAACAAAAACAAATAAGCAAACACAAATACTAGCATGTGTTGGGAACATTGAGAGCTATGGAGAAAAAAGAAAAGTTGAGCCAGGAATGCTGGGGGTGTGTAGTGGAGTGAGGATCTTTGCCTTCTGTTAAGGTAGGATGGTTGAGGTTGACCTGTTAAGGTTTATTTTGAGCAGAGAATTGAAGGAGCTGCAAGCCTGAGCCACATGTTTATCCAGGGTAACTTTTCAGGAAGAGGGACACAAAGCAAATACTTAAGGAGGAGAAGGCCTGGTGTGTTATAGGAAAAGTAAGGTTGGTGGTATGGAGCAGAGTGAGTTTTGAGTATAGTTAGGAAGGAATTAAGAGAGAGAAGGGAAAGGTGCAGGTCTCATGGAGAAGAGTAGAAGCTGGAAGACCAGATAGAAGATTATTTCAGTAGTCAGATAGGAAATGAGAGCAGCTCAGATCAGGGTAGAAATAGTAGATGCTGTGAGGAATAGTTAGTTTCCGGATGTGTTTTGGTGGCAGAGTGAACAAAGTTTTCCTGGTGGCTTTTGAGGTGGCAAGGATGACTCCATGTTTTTGGTCTGAGTAACTGGAAGGAAGGAACTGCCAGCTCTGCTGGGAGGGCAGATTTGGGATGCAGATGAGAAATGGTCCCCAAAGAATGAGTTAAGATAGAAAAATCCAAAGATTGAGCCTTGAGGCAGGTAATGTTGAAAGATTAGGGAGGAGGAATAAGCGGAGACTGAATCGCAGCTATCGAGATAAAAGAAAAATCAAGTGTGATGTCCCTAAAAGCCACGTGAAGAAGGGTTATCAAATAGCAGGAATGGATAAATTTATCAAATGCTGCTGATAGGAAAAAGATGAAGTCGGAAAGCTGACCAGCAGATTTACTAGAGATAACTTTGAGAATAATTTTGGTGGTATTGGAAGCTGGTTGCTGACAAACTTTGATTTGGAGTGAGCTGAACAAAGAATGAAGACCAGTTGGAGACAGTGAAAATACATAACTCTTCAAGAGGTCATATTTCAATGAAAGTCAAAGCATTAAGACAATCAGTAAACAGAATTGTGGTCAAGAAGTTTTTTGTTGTTTTTTTTTTTAATGGGAGAAAGAATAGCATATTTGTGCACTGAGATGCAATGATCCAGTAATGAGAGATGGTGTGATTTTTAGAGAGGGTCAAGTGTCACAGTGACATCTTTGACTAGGTAAGACTTACAAGATCCAGTAAGTGGATGAGCAGGGGAAAACATCTATGATAGCAGTTTTCAAAGTGTGGCTTCAGTGTCACCCGGATCTTATGTAAGAAATGTAAATTATCAGGCCCTATCTCAGATGCCTTGAATCAGAAACTCTGAACCCTATCTTATACTACTCACAAAATTAAATTGAAATGAATTGAAGACCTAAATGTTAAGACCTGAAACCATAAAACTCCTAGAAGAAAACTTGGGAGAAATACTTATTGACATGGGTCTTGGCAGTGATTTTTTTAATATGACACTGAAATCACAAGCAACAAAAAACAATGGTAAACAGATGGGACTATGTCCAATTTAAAAGCTTCTGAATGCCAAAAAGAAACAGTCAACAAAATGAAAGAGCAGTTTACAGAATGGCAGAAGATATTTGCAAATCATGTATCTGACAAGGGGTTAACATTCAAAATATATAAAAGCCCCATACAACTGAATAGCAAGTAATAATCATCTAATTGAAAAGTTGGCAATGGACCTGAATAGACATTTTTCTAAGATATTCAGATGACCAAAAGGTACATGAAAAGGTGCTCAATATTAGGGTAGTGCAATCAAGACCACAATGAGATTACATGTCAGCCATTCCATCAGAATGTCTATCCTCAAAAAAAAAAAACAACAACAACCAGATAACAGATGCTCATCAGGATGTAGAGAAAAGAGAACCTTTGTGCAAGGTTGGTGAGAATGTAGATTGGTACAGCCTCTATAGGAAACACTGGAGGTTCGCAAGAATAAACAAAATCACTACATTGAAGAGGTCTCTACACCCCCAAGTCCTTTTTTTGCAGCATTATTCACAACAGCTGAGACATGGAAACAAACTATACACTCACTGAGGGATGAACAAAGAAAATGTGGTATATATAGAAACAATGGAATATGCTACAGCCATAAAGTGAAGGAAATTCTGCCACTTGTAACAACACTGATGGACCTTGAGGGCAATATGGTAAGTGAAATAGGTGAGGGAAAGACATATACTGTTTGGTCTCATTTACATGTGGAATCTAAAATAGAACACTAAACTCATAGAAACAGATCAGATTTGAGGTTGCCAGAAGTAGGGCATAGAGGATAGGGGAATTATGTGGAGGTGGTTAAATGTATAAACTCTCAGTTATAAAATAAGTAAGTACTGGGGATGTAGTGTACAACATGATGACTGTAGTTAACAATCCTTTATGGCGTATTTGAAAGATGCTAAGGGACAGGTCCTAAAAGTTCTCCTCACAAGGAGAAAATTTTTTTCTGTAACTATGGTGATTTTCTGTAACTAAGTTGATGCTGAAGTTAAAGCTCCAATACTTTGGCCACATGAGGCAAAGAACTGACTCATTGGGAAAGACCCTGATGCTGGGAAAGACTGAAGGCAGGAGAAGGGGATGAGGGACGACAGAGGATGGGATGGCTGGATGGCATCACCGACTCAATGGACATGAGTTTGAGCAAGCTCTGGGAGATGGTGGACAGGGAATCTTGGTGTGCTGCAGTCCATGGGGTCACAGAGTGGGACACAACTGACTGACTGAATGGAACTGAATTGATGAGGTGATGGATGCTAACTAAACTTACTGCAGTAATGTTTGCAATATATACATATGCCATTGTGCTGTACATTTAAACTTACGATATCAAATGTAATTTTATTTCAGGAACACTGGAAAAGAAAATGAACTAAAGATGTTCAGGCAAAAGATCTCTTGGGAGGACAGATAGACTGCCATCAAATCTTAGAACTGTGCTGTGTGGAAGAGATTAGATGACGCCCAAACAGTTCCAGAGAAGGATAAATGAAAGCTACAGGTAGATTAATTTCAAAATTTAAGAGAAAGAATTTTTTCTAAGTATCCTTTGCCCACCAGTGGAATGGGTTATGTTGGGAACACCAGTCAACAAGCTCAGTAGAGGCTGGAAGATACAAAGATAGAAAGGGGGACTGAGACACCAGTACTGAAATGTGTGTATAATTTCAAGATAGCTACGAACCCCGGATTACGACATCCCAGACTGAGGACTTTTAAAAAAGAAACTCTAGGGTGGTGCCATGTAGTCTGTTTCAAGAAGCCCTCCAGGTGCTGCTATGTATATTGTCAGAAATAGCAAGAGAGGAGAAAAGAGTTTGGGGAATGGTAAAGGGGGGTATGCCTGGAAGTTCTCTGCTGAGGCTTCAGTTTTGTCAGTGAATAAGGAACTGAAGTTACCTACTGGAAGTTGACATGGAGGGGAAGGTTCATGAAGAGCTAATGAAGGTTTTATGTAGCAAAAGATCAGATTTTCACTTACACAAATATAGATTGATCTTGTGATAGTAAGTTCAAGGAACAAAGGATCTCATAAATAAAAAGATGTTTCATGATTTTATGGAGGCTTACTCAATAGTGAGATAGACTAGTCTATAACTGAATGACAGCCTTTTAAATATTTGAAATGCTCACGTAAGGTTTTCTCTTAAATGGTTAGACATACTCAGTTGCTTCCACCATTACATATGTGGGCATTGCTTTCCCAGTTCCTATACTCTTCTGTTGGTGCTTTCTGGTCAGAGTTCCCCTGAAAGTATTGTGCCCAGAACTGGACACACTGACCTAGACATGACCTAACAGAAATCAATGTCAGGCTAAAGAGATTATTTTATATAAACTGCTACAAAGCAAGGTCTCTATTCTCCATTCCTCAAAACATATAAGCATCTACTAAGTAGATGCCTATGGTAAAAAGTCCAAACAGTACAGAAAGGTACGAGGTAGACAGTAGGTCTCTTGATTCATACCTCAGAGGTGGTCACTCAGCTTCTTTCCAGAAACTCTGTGGCCATAAAACATAAATATGCTATTCACAAACAAACTGCTTTACTTCACATAATTTTCTGATTTCCACTTTTGTCATAGACATTGTTCTATACTGGTGTATAGACACTGACTTGAATTAATGAACCTTATTTAGACTTCCCCACACCACTGAGAATTTTAGCCGTTCTTAAGTTTTGACCTGTTATGAACAAATCCAGGATGCACTGAGGCTAATCTGCAAAGTATTTTCAGTTCTCAAACGTAACCCTACTATTCCAGCCTTCTCCACTCTTTGGTTAACACTCTGCCTATGAACTATTCTAGTTATCTACTCATCAAAATTATGAAAAACAATGCAAAATAAAAATAAGCAGCTCACAATGCCAATAAAATATTTTTTATGTAGATGCAGATGTACTAATTACTAATTCAGCACTCTTCTAAGGGGCTGAGTTGCTAAGCTAGAACTTTTCTAATATGCCCATCATTCTCTGGAGAAACTCTGACATACTCAGAGCTCATCACAGTGTTCACTTATTGTTGTAGCTAAGAAAAGGAGTGAAGAACCAGGGAATTGAGAAGTATTCCAGGAAGAAATGGTCAGCCAAGTCTTCAAGGATGAGCTATGAGGAAAATTATATTGTTGGCTTTACTTAAGGAGTGAATGGTGGGCAACAATGTAAGTGAACTGTATACTTCATTTGAGAAGTTAAAAATGAGGTTGCAAGAAAACACTACTGAATCAAGAAAATAACTTCTGTAATTTGGAAAGCAAAAGTAGGAAGTCAAGAAATACCTGGAGTAACAGGCAAATTTGGCCTTGGAGTACAGAATGAAGTAGGGCAAAGGCTAAGAGAGTTTTTCCAAGGAAACTCACTGGTCATAGCAAACACCCTCTTCCAACAACACAAGAGAAGGTTCTATACATGGACATCACCAGGTGGTCAATACCAAAATCAGATTGATTATATTCTTTGCAGCCAAAGATGGAGAAGCTCTATACAGTCAACAAAAACAAGACCGGGAGCTGACTGTGGCTCAGATCATGAACTCCTTATTGCCAAATTCAGACTTAAATTGAAGAAAGCAGAGAAAACCACTAGACCATTCAGGTATGAAGTGAAGTGAAGTGAAATCACTTAGTTGTGTCCGACTCTTTGCGACCCCATGGACTGTAGCCTGCCAGGCTCCTCTGTCCATGGGATTTTTCAGGCAAGGATACTGGAATGGGTTGCCACTTCCTTCTCCAGTGGATTTTCCCAACCCAGGGATCTAACCCAGGTCTCCCATATTGTAAGCAGATGCTTTTACCATCTGAGCCACTAGGGAAGTATAACCTAAATCAAATCCCTTACGATTATATAGTGCAAGTGACAAATAGATTCAAGGGATTAGGTCTGATAAAGTACCTGAAGAACTATGGACGGTGTTTGTAACATTGTACAGGAGGCAGTGATCAAGACAATCCCCAAGAAAAAGAAATGCAAAAAGGCAAAATGGTTATCTGACAAGGCCTTACAAATAGCTGAGAAAAGAAACGAAAGGCAAAGAAGAAAAGGAAAGAAAGATTTACCCATTTGAATGCAGAGTTCCAAAGAACAGCAAGGAGAGATAAGAAAGTCTTCCTCAGTGATCAATGCAAAGAAATAGAGGTAAACAACAGAATGGGAAAGACTACAGATCTCTTCAAGAAAATGAGATACCAAGGGAACATTTCATGCAAAGATGGGCACAATAAAGGACAGAAATGGTATGGACCTAACAGAAGCAGAAGATATTAAGAAGAGGTGGCAAGAATATACAGAAGAACTATACAAAAAAGATCTTCATTACCCAGATAGCCACGATGGTGTGATCACTCACCTAGAGCTAGACATCCTGGAATGAAAAGTCAAGTGGGCCTTAGGAAGCATCACTACAAACAAAGCTAGTGGAGTTGATGGAATTCCAGTTGAGCTATTTCAAATCCTACAAGATGATGCTGTGAAAGTGCTGCACTGAGTATGTCAGCAAATTTGGAAAACTCAGCAGTAGCCACAGGACTGGAAAAGGACAGTTTTCATTCCAATCCCAAAGAAAGGCAATGCCAAAGAATGCTCAAACTATCACATAATTGTACTCATCTCACATACTAGCAAAGTCATGCTGAAAATTCTCCAAGCCAGGCTTCAACAGTACGTGAACCATGAATTGCCAGATGTTCAAGCTGGATTTAGAAAAGTCAGAGGAACCAGAGATCAAATCGCAAACATCCATTGGATCATCAAAAAAGCAACAGAGTTCCAGAAAAACATCTATTTCTGCTTTATTGACTATGCCTAAGCCTTTGACTGTGTAGATCACAATCAACTGTAGAAAATTCTGAGAGATGGGAATACCAGACCACCTGACCTGCCTCCTGAGAACTGTATGCAGGTCAAGAAGCAAGTTAGAACTGGACATGGAACAACAGACTGGTTCCAAATTGGGAAAGGAATACGTCAAGGCTGTATACGATACACCCTGCTTATTTAACTTATATGCAGAGTACATCATGAGAAATGCCGGACTGGATGAAGCACAAACTGGAATCAAGGTTGCTGGGAGAAATATCAACAACCTCACATGTGCAGACGACAACACCCTAATGGCAGAAAGCAAAGAACTAAAGAGACTCTTGATGAAAGTGGAAGAGGAGAGTGAAAAAGTTGGCTTAAAACTCAACATTCAGAAAACTAAGATCATGGCATCTGGTCCTGTCACTTCATGGCAAATAGATGGGGAAACAATGGAAAGAGAAAGGCTTTATTTTTTGGGCTCCAAAATCACTGCAGATGGTGACTGCAGCCATGAAATTAAAAGACACTTGCTCCTTGGAAGGAAAGTTATGACCAACCTAGACAGCATATTAAAAAGCAGAGACATTACTTTGCCAACAAAGGTCTGTCTAGTCAAGGCTATGGTTTTTCCAGTAGTCATATATGGATGTAACAGTTGGACTATAAAGAAAGCTGACTGCTGAAGAATTGATGTTTTTGAACTGTAGTGTTGGAGAAGACTCTTGAGAGTCCCTTGGACAGCAAGATCCAATTAGTCCATCCTAAAGGAAATCAGTCCTGAATATTTATTTGAAGGACTGATGCTGAAGCTGAAACCCCAGTCCTTGGCCACATGATGCAAAGAACTGACTCATTTGAAAAGACCCTGATGCTGGGAAAGATTTATGGTGGGAAGAGAAGGGGATGACACAGGATGAGATGGTTGGATGGCATCACTGACTCAATGGACATGAGTTTGAGTAAACTCTGGGAGTTGGCAATGGACAGGGAGACCTGGCGTGCTACAGTCCATGGGGTTGCAGAGTCGACACAACTGAATGACTGAACTGAACTGAATTTGGAAACCACCGTACTTTTGAAGGCACAAGAAAAATTCCTACATTTCGGCCTTGACATCCTTAGATGTCTCCCGAGAAAGAAGGATAGTAAGGCACAGCAAGTATTACAGGGTAGTGAAAAGAATCATGGTGTACAGAGCCAGAGAGCGCTGGGTTCAGATCCATCACATGCTCTGTGGCTGTTTCACGCACAGAGCTGAAACGCTGCTTCAGAGTCCAAGAGCCATACTTACATATAACCCAAACAGCTCTGTATTAATGCTGAAGGGTAACTGGGTTATTATTTACAGTTAGCCGCTCATTATCTTGAAGACAATTCCTTAGACACAAACACATTCGTTCTACATTCTCTTTAAACAGGCAAGAGATACACATTACTAAAGGACTAAGAAACAGACTACAGTGGGGAGTAATTCTGAGGGAAAAATGATCTTTCTATAAGAAAACAAACCACATTCCTATAAAATTAAGAATAAAAACCAGTAAGAAGCTTCCATTTTTTTTTATTTAAAAAAAATCAACTCATGTAAAATAATTCATCAAATCATAAACAGGTGTAGAAATAAAAAGTCAAATGTCAGTTTTAAAAAATATCTGACACACTATAATGTGTGTATATGGTCTCTTAAATAATTTAAGATTAGCTCCATATTAAACACTCAGCTTTTCTTACATTGTTGCAAACCCAAATATTGTTCTAACCATACAGTCATTAATGGTCTTTTTAACAATATAAAGATGGAACTCAAACAGAACTCCTCTTGGCAGTGCCATCTTAACTTCTGCTGCATTACCAACAACAGTGGGTTTTCAAGAACTGGATCTTTCTAAGCCCATTTTTATTTCTAAAACTTCACTATTCGATTATATTCATTGTAGAAAAATGTGAAGAAATGGAAAAATAAAATTAAAAATTATCCAGTATCCCTCTTCCCAAATACAGTAACAGAAGAGTGCATATATTTCTTTCTATTCTTTGTATATAACTATGTAGAATTTTAAAACAAAATTAGTACTGTAAAATGCTTACATATCCTCATTCCATATTTACAGCAACAATGTCTTTTGTACATTATGTGAAGCTATGATGTTCAGCTGGCTGCTTCACAATCTAAGAGCTTGACCATGATTTACCTTCATTTGTTAGATATTCAGATTGTTTTGAATATTTGCTATGATAACTATGTTATACATCCTTCTTTATTCATAATTATTTATATGTATCTCTGATAATTCCTTAAAGATAAATTCCTAGGAGTTTAACCAGCACAAAAGAGTATTTTTTAAGCCTTTGATACATTTTACCAAACTGCCCTCCAAAAAGATTATACCAACTTACAGTCACACCAGTAAATAGTCTAAGAGCTTTTCTTCTTCAAATTCCTTGGCAGCATAGGAATATTACTGACTACCTTTATTGTTACAAATTTAATAGGGGAATGGTGAAAGGTGTCTTTTTTTTCTTTTCTGGAAGTGTAATTTGCTTTCCTTCAATTATTTGAAGCAGTCCAAGTCTTTGAGAAGGCATTTCTGATGAGTGCAATGTCTTATCACTTCTTCCTTGGGCAGCAAGGGGATGAAAGCTGCATATCTTTTCTATGTTTTCTCAAGCAGGAATTCCCAAAAGGACTGGAATTTCAAAGTCTCCTGGTCTTCTGAGCAGCCATGCTATTTTAATGTCTTGGTAACAAAACAGAAAACTGGGCCATTTTCTGAAAGGAAGTAGGCACAGATTATGATTAATCAAACAACTGCTACAGGCAGGAATTCTCATGCTTGGGGGCATGATAGTTACCTGGAGTTCTTATTACCACTTTGATTTTTATAGAGTGAGACTCCTGGGATATACACTGATAAACTCTCCAGAAAATTCTCATGTTCACTGAAAGTTTAATAATCACTAACCACATATGGAGTTTTGAGCATAACTCTTTTTTAACTATTAGTTCCTCATTCTCCTTTCATGTAAAGTGAGGTTTAGAATGTTTATCTCAGAGGACTGTTCTGATTCTCACTTATCTCCACCGCTGCCCCTTTACATCCACTAGGACATATTTTATACACCAACCGCTAGCCTTTGTCTTATTCTGCTGAAAAATGTCACTGAAATTTTAATATGCAAGTTATCTCCAAATAGACCAGGAGCATCTCCATAACAGCATCTTACATATCTGTGTAAACCATAGCTTGATATATAGTTGGTGCTTGCTAAGTGATTCTGAAATGAATTAGTGAATTAATGATACACACTTCGGTGTTCAGAGAGCTGAAAATACTGCCTTGGAATAAGGGATTTTTAGTGTGGTATTCCTTATATGTTACAGAATGGAGGCCATGATTCCCAATTTTGTCTAGAGTAGCAATTCTTCATTTTCTCTCTTCTACACATATTAACCCTTTTAAAAAATGCCGTTTTACATACACTTTCAGAAGCTTCACAGAAGGAATAGAGAACACCAATCTATTATCCAAACATTTTTACTTAAAAATGAAGCTGAAATAATAAATTTATTCCTTGACAAATTATCTTTGAAAGTTCAAGGGACTATGGTCAAACTGGCTTAGTCAAATTCTGACCAAGGGTCAGAAACCTTAAAAAAACAAAAAAACCAAAAAAAAAAAAAAAAACAAAACCAAACCCCAAACCTCACCCTCCCATCCTGCAGGTAACAGCCTCAGCAGTACCAAAAGTATGAATCACGTTTCCTGCCAGTCAACAGTGTGTTTGTTTAGATACGCCAAAGTCATGCTGTTACACTCACTACCAGAGGGAGCTGTTTCTGTTTAAAGTGATAGTCTCCAATTCCTAAACCTTATTTTCTGTTCCCCTTTTCTTCATCCATTTAAATGAGCTGCCTATATTTCAATTATGATGAAGTAATTCATGAGGGAAGGGACCTATCATTAAAGAACATTTATCTCCTGAGCAGGCAGACTGAAACCAACAGATGTGTTTCCTGCTCCTTATGGATTTAAAATCTGGTAGGGAAGACAGATTACAAAATGCCAGTATTCCTGACTTTGCCAGTCCTCAAGGCTGAGAGACATTTTATTACACTGGTTTTCTGGAGCCTGCTTGTACCAGCTTGTAAAAACCCATTATGTATATCACTTCCCAGCTTACCAGTGGCTTCATGTTGATAGCTTGAAATGGGCTGTGCAAGAGCATTTATACCATAGCAGTCAGCAAACGACAAATCACGGCTCCTCCACGCCCAGCAGTTGGCAGTCATTTACTACCACAGTACTGTCATCACACTGAAACAGTAGCTGTCATTCCAGGGTTCCTCGGTGGTTATTCAGGTTGAGAGGGCTTTTATCAACTTTTCAAATCCTCTCTCAACTCTAAGACCTAAGAGTAGAGATGTATTCTAGGAGACCTTTGGATATGCTGGCTACCCTCTTTGGATACTAGGTGAATGTAACATCTGATCAGTTTCAGCCAACTCCTTATCTAAGGTGGTTAGTCAAGAGACATAAGAGGTCCAGATAAAAACCATACATCTGAGCTCAGCCATCAGTTCAAATCATATTCTGGGAATTAATACTAGAGCTGAAAAGCTACCAATCTGCAACCCTCCACATGTTTATTACTATCTTAGTTTGTCTGATGCAACATTAACCATAAGGAGACAATCCCTGGCACCATTTTTGTATTGTATGCCAGTGTTCTGGCTTTAAAGGCTGCCAGTACTTAGCATGGATCTGCCAAAGAGAAAACAGCCTTGTCTGCAGCATAATACGTGTACAGAGCAAACACTACCAATCTTCTAAAGTAAAATTTACGGATACACTGCAAAGCAGGACAGTGTCAAGAACCTGATAGATTAGATAATAAATCTCCTTCACCTCAACTTTTAGTGCTCTTGCGTTACCAGCCAGAATATCTCTCTCTTCCATTTATGGTTAGTATGCTAGTAAATGACATGAAAACATGTAGAAAACATCTAGTCTAGTATAAAATACATGAACAGATGGACCAAGGGTCCAATGCAAATTAGAGCAAAGGGCAGCTGAGAGTCCAGGAAGTGTCTGCTTGCAGATGGAGACGATACTTACCTTCATGTTATGGAGGGTTTCTGACCATTCCATGGATCCTATCTGAGGTATGGTAGTGAGAAGTAAGCTTTTGGCTTTATTGGCATTTTCTTTCAGGGTCTTTAAGACCCGGTCCACTGAAACCTAGAAAAAACAACAGCACAGGCTATTACCAGCAATTTAAAATTCCACTGCTTTTCACAGAACTTTTTTTCTGAGTTCCTACCTGATTTGTTGAAGTCAGTTTACTCCCAAGAACTTGAACCCAAGTTCTGCACTTATTAGGGGAGAGGTCATAGAGAAATCCAATGACATCTCTGAAAAGCACAACTAGTTTTCAACATGGTGTCTGAGAAACCTTTTCAGTTGTATAATGTGTTGGCATGGCCTAGAAAGTTTGTGGCTCTTCTCATGTCCACAGAATGGATTCCAGTTTTAAAACTGTTGCTATACTGGACAAATACTGGATTTCCCTTTAGAGAAGCCTTTAATAAAAATAATGGAATCAAAGTATCACCATTTTTATAGTCCCAGTGAATTAATGGATGGGCTGTTAACATCACAAAACCAGAAACCCAAACCAAACAAACAGTCTACTTTCATGAGTTTCCTTGTGGATTATGATGTCAGAATTAGATCAAATCTCTGGATCCTGCTGCCAATTTACAGAAAATATAGAACACTGCGAAATTGGATAAACCATCCTAAGGAGATGATTTCAGCAATTCAGACTGTGGGAAACTCTATAGGACAAATGACCTAGTTTCTTTTAAGAACACCTGGAAGCAAAAAATCACGCTACTTGAGATAGCTAGAAAATTGAACTTTGCCTGGATATATTAAGGAATTATTGTTGGAGTGTGATAACAGCAATGTGGTTATATTAGATGTCTCCTAGAATGTTCACAGATAAGATCATGGATCAGCACTGAGATGAAACATGGTTGGCTTAAAATCGTTATGTTTATGACTGAAGTTGGATGTTGGATTCACAGAAGCTTACCCCACTGCTTCTGTGTATGACTGAAATTGCTTCCTAAGCTGAAGGAAGTTGAGTATAAGACAGATGACCGGAAAGCGTACTTGTCATACTTAACTATGCTGAGAAGAAACCCAAGATTCAGGGGCACCATGATTATACCTTCCTATTCCTTCCTAGACCCCTCCCACAACATGGAGATGTGTTTACAACAAAATGATAAGCACCGTAGCAGAGAGGAGTGCCATCACTGTGGGAGGGATCACAGCGGAAGGAGGCGGCCAGCTGGGTGCCTGCCAGGTAGGAAACTCCAAATGCAGCATCGTGGAACAACCAGGAGATTTACCTTATATTTTACTCTTTTCCTCATACTTTGTGACTGCTATTTCTATGTAGATTCTGACCTCCTTTTCCTCTGTGTTTTTGCTGCTGCACTCCACCCAGAAAGTCCTTTCTGCTTTCTTACAATAAATTCTCACTTGGTCAACATCCAGCTTAAATCTCAAAAGATTTCTTCGGAAACTACATCCCTCCACCATTCCATCACACCTATCATCTGACTACGACCTTCTTAGAAGCCAGTACTATACTGTGCATGCTAAGTCACTTCAGTCGTGTCCAACTCTGTGCGACCCTATGGACTGTGGTCCACCAGGCTCCACTGTCCATGGGATTCTCCAGGCAAGAATACTGGAGTGGGCTGCCATGCCCTCCTCCAGGGGATATTCCTGACCGAGGAATCGAACCCGTGTCTCTTACATCTCCTGCAGTGGCAGGCGGGTTCTTTACCATCAGTGCCACCTGGGAAGCCCCAGCACTGTACTAGTGGCTCCGTATTTATCCTGTTTAATCCTTCCAGGAATCCTAGAAGGTCAGAAATGTAATTAACACCCCCCACTCATGTGGAAGGGTTAAATAAGTCACCCAATATTACAAGTAAAAAGAACAACGGGAATTTGAAGAAGGGGTTAGGCAACTCTAGAACCTTTTTCCGTGCCAGGCTGCACATCTGGTTTAAAGCACAATGACACACATAGCTGACTGAGATGATGCCATCTTTTCTATGCTTTCCTTGTGGCATTTAACATTATTTGCTTTCATGCCTTACCACTTACACAGAGCTTAGTTTTTCTGCTTTTAACTGAAGTAGCTCCAATTGACTGTTTTCCAAACCTCATGTGGCCTACTAAATGAAAGCACCATTAGCTCTGCAAAGGAGACAAATGTTATGTGACCCCGCAGAAAGCCACAGGCAGGAAGCAGTCTGCTCTCGGGGAGTGGCAGAGGCTGGAGTCTCCTATTAATTGGAAGCAGCTTCTCAACATCATGAGGCCGAGCTGCCCCTGAGGTGACCAAAGCTGCCAACTCAGAGACTACATTGGGTCAGGATTTGCAAATCTGTTAACTAACAAATATCCTCAAAGAATCTGTGTTCATCCATGACCTAAACTCCATACCCATGGATGGAGAGGCAGCTAGAATATCTTAGCCCATTTTACATAAAACTGGATGGTCAAACAAGCAGCTCTGAGATGGTGGTACGGTCCCCCTAGAGAAGATGTCCCCTCCCCTAGATGTGTCCGGAACAGCCACTGCCATACTCCTTCCTTCGAAATCTCTTGGCTGCAGTTTTGTCCTTGTCTCTTTTTAAAATGAGATAAATGACAACACAAGTGATCTGGTTTCTTCAAGTAAAATGCAAGGAATGGAAAGGGAGGAGAATATTAGATGAAAGACTTAAGAGGTTTATCATTCAAATACAAAGTGTGGATTATAAGGGATCCTGATTTGAACAGTCAAAAATTATGAGACAGGAGGGGAAAATGTGACAAGTCTGGACATTTGATTTTATTAAAGAATTAATATCACTCATTGTTTTGTACAACAATGGTGGTGTGGTTTTAAAAAATTATTTTTAAAAGAGAGGTCTTTTAGAAAAATTTACTTCAAAATCATGAGGGTAAGCGGGGAGAAAACTGAGTAGGGAAGAGGTACATTAATAGGTTTTCCCGCTACATAATAAATAGGAACATAAAGAACTTATAACCAAGAATCTTTATCTGTAATGTAAGGGCTGAGTCTCAGTAAGATTCCCAAAACACCTACATGTTTACAGTGTACTCTTCCCTGTTGATCCCTGCATAAGTGTCCTTTCATTCTCTATGAAGATTTTGTTCTTCCAGTGGGAACTACAGAAAAAAAATCTGGTAACACCTAATGACAATGTATAAAAAGCTGACTTTAAAACTTGGTATAAAGGCACTTTTTGGAAGTATATAATAGAAACAAAAAGTTAAGACACTCTCTCACTGGCTCTCATGGCACATGGAAACCCAGGCCATACATGCATCGAAGAGAATTCCACCTACCGCTTCCTCATGCTCCTTCCAGCAATCATAATCTGTCGCCATGGCGATACTTGCGTAGCAAATTCCCGCCTCCTTAGCAAGAACCACCTCTGGAACTGTGGTCATGTTGATGACATCCGCCCCCCAGGTTTGGAACATGATGCTTTCTGCCCGGGAGCTGAAACGAGGCCCCTCAATGGTGATCACTGTCCCTTTTGAGTGGCACCGGAGTCCTAGCTTCTTAGCAGTCTCTATGAGGACCTAGAACAGAAAGAACCAAACTCAAAATATACAAACAGAAGCTGAGCTTTATTTTTTCTTCCCTACTACTTTCAAAGATTCTTGCTATAAATACCCAGTACCTGCAGGCCCTCAAAGAGAACCTGGGTGATCACAGAAGGGAGTTTCCTAGCTCCCTATCTATTTACATAATGCTCTGTCCCAGCCAACATCTAGCTCACAGCAATAAGAGCAAACAGTGGGCTTTTTCTTTACACCAGGCATTTGTTTACATGCTTTAATCTCACTTTTTAGCTGATTTAATAGATTATCATGGACTGTGAATGTGGGCTTGAGTCTGAGCTCTTAACTTTCAAAGCGACACAAGGCACCCTCCTCATCCACATCTCAGAGATGTGCAGAGTAAAGTTTCCAAGCTCCTGAGAAACTCATTCTCACTGCTCTTCTATACAAAACCTGAGGGCTTTTGTGAAAGCTTTTTTGGGGTAGAAAGTGCTTTCATAATCTCTTTGCCTGCTGCCTCTCTAAAGACATACAATAAAAAACAGAATGGAGGCTATGCTGATTTCTTCTATCCAGAGATAAACTTATCTTGGCATCCTTTTAGAGACAAGGCTATATATGAGCTTAGAAACATTATTTAAAAGTTTGATCACTTTTCCTAGTGTCTAATAATGTATATCTAATCTAATTTCATTTTTCTCTTACTCTGTGCTTAAACATTCCTGTTTAATTGAAAAAAGTTAGTCCTTTAAACTTAACTGTTAAAGTACTGACAAGAATTCACTTCCCTATGCCCTAATTTTTTCATCAGTGATATGGGAGTAATAATATAACTCAGAGATACACGCTAAGGAATACACTTCCACTTCTCTGGTGGCTCAGATAGTAAACAATCTGCCTGCAATGCAGGAGAAGCAGGTTCAATCCCTGGCTTGGGAAGATCCCCTGGAGAAGGAAATGGCAACCCACTCCAGTATTCTTGCCTGAAGAATCCCAGGGACAGAGGAGCCTGGTGGGCTACAGTCATTGGGACTGCAAAGAGCTGGACACGACTGGGCAACACTTTCAAGGAATAAACGGCAAGGAGTGCCCAACACAATATATAAATGCTTAACTGGTCTTCTGATTTTTTTTTTTAATTAATCATTTTGGCTGCATTGGGTCTGGGCCGCTGTGCACAGGCTTCTCTAAATGCAGCGCCTGGGCTTCTCGTCCAGGTGGGTTCTCTTGTTAGGGCGCACAGGCTCTAGGACGTGCAGGCTTCAGTAGTCGCAGCTCACCGGCTCTAGAGCGCAGGCTCTCTCATTGTGGCGCAGAGCCTTAGTTGCACCGTGACACATGGAATCCTCCTAGACCAGGGATCGAACCCATGTTCCCTGCATTGGCAGGTGGATTATTCACCTCTGGACCACCATGGAAGTCCTCTTCAAATTATTAACACTGGCAGCTTCTACACATTTCCCAAGTAATTGGTCAAAGTTCCTAGGATACTATATACAAAACGGAGTGACTCAAAGTCAATAGAAGGCTCCAATCTAGGCCAAAGTCTTGCCTGCACATGTCTGAACCACACAGGCAAATTAACGTATTTCCTTAAAAATAACATTGTGCTATGGCAATAGAAGAATTTTAGTAAGACCTTGGCAACTAAATTTAGAACCATGACAAGCGCTAGCCAATGACTAGCTGATGCTCCATCATGTTTATTTATCCTGTACATGCTGAAAATAAGACTGTGCTAAATCAAAACTGTTTCCTAAGGAGCACAGGTTATAAATAATAAGCATTATTAAATCACTCCTTCCCCTGCTGTCCCCACCCCCTTTCAAAATTAAGGTATAACCAGCCCAGTCCTGTCTTCATTAAATGTCTTTTAAAAGTCCCAAATAACTGAGCTGTATGTCTTGGCCAAACTTCAGAGTGCTTCTAAAGATGTGTGAAGGAAGATCACAATTCTCGCAAGCCAGTGCCATATGGCATGTAAGTCTTCACCATCACCCTGGGGTGGGTGCCACGCTGGGGAGGAGAAGTGGAGGCTTATGGGCATGGCCCAGCCAGTGTTAGACCCTGAGGGCTTGCCACCCGAAGCAGCACTTTGCACAAACAGGTAATGCCATTGTAAGGTGCCAGAAATGCAACTCCAGCCTGAGAGGTCTTTTTAATGTGTCAGGACTTTTTGAAGAAATATGTTTCAGATTACTTTTTGACTAGAAGTGACACTGTTTTCTGAATAGGTAATACTCGTACATGGTACAAAATGTAAACAGCACAAAGGTTCTTATTTGACAAGTATTTCTTCTGTCTGTGTACGAGGGATTCAGTTTCCCAGTGGGAAATCACTGTTTCTAGTTTTTGGTCAGCTTTTCAGAAACACTATTTACATATAAATATTTTCATATTTATCTCTTTTATATACACGTGTGAGCGCTCAGATGCTCAGTCACGTCTGACTCTTTGCGACCCTATGAACTGTAGCCTGCCAGGCTCCTTTGTCCATGAGATTTCCCAGGCAAGAATACTGGATTGGGTTGCCATTTCCTCCTCCAGGGGATCTTCCTGACCCAGGGATTGAACCCATGTCTCCTGCATTGCAGGTGGAATCGTTACCGCTGAGACACCAGGGAAGCCCCTTATATATACACACACACATATTTAACACAAATGATAAGATACAGTACAACCATTATGTACCTTGCTTGCCACTGGACAATTCATCTTGATAATCTGTCGTCAGTACACAAAAGATCACAAGGATACTGAAAGTTTAAGTGATAATTACCGAAGGGCAACACCATCTACTCTTTACATTTTTTCATAGTATTTTAAAAATCCCTTTTAGGGTATATAAGAATAAAATAATATTGTGAAGGCCTCTCCCCGCCTCCCCATTTTCTTAAACTGCCTTCCCTAGCACTCTTAATCTTTATGGGTCCTTAGCTTGGCTAGACTAATAATAGCTGAATTAATTCAGTCTCAAAGGAGGCCACACTGTATTTATTCCTGGATACTATCACTCAGCCACCACATTTACAAGTACTCTGAATACCTCATCAGCACTTCCCTTACACACCTCTACTCCTAGTACCCAAATCTCTGGGGCAATACCTCAGATTTACTATTAACATGCATATTCTCTCCCTAGTCTATTTCTTCCAAGCTTCTCCCAATCTGAAGTGGACAAAAATGTTATTATACACTTCTAACTTCTCTTGGAGAGCACATTTATTTTGCGGAGAGATCTGTGTTTCAGAGGTTAAGGCCAACATCATTCTGATATATTCTGCTGATAACTACCCAGGAACATATATAGTTGATCCTTGAACAACACAGGTTTGAACTGTGTGGTCTACTCTTACATGGAGTTTTTTCACAATAGATTCATGCTACAATGCTGTTCACTCTGTGGGTTGGCTGAATCCTTGGATGCAGAACCGCCAGATATGGAGGGCCAACTGTAAATTTATACTCAGGCTCAGATTTTCAACTGGATGATGGGTCAGTGCCTCTAACCATGCCGAATGTTGTTTAAGGCTCAAATGTATATCTAAACGCCTACTTAAAAATATGCTTTCACAGAAGTCACAAAGAATAAACATGCAGTGATATACCTGAAATAGCTCCCTTCAAAGCCTGGCTTCGGACTCTAGATTTCTGAGACCAGAGTGCAGTTATTTAAAGCACTCTAGCTTTGCCTGTAAAGAAGCTAGTTTTACACGATTATGCAAGGCTGAACATAAATCTGTTTCACAGGTGTTGAAATTATCTGAATGAGTAACATGTTTAGTTATTTGTATTGTCTAAGTAAGATTTTACTAGGCAGTCTCCTTCTGACAGTACTTCTGACCTACTAGGTTGCATTTGACTTTCAAATTTTGGGGTTATAAGAAAAGTACCATGGATGGACTTGTGAATTGTGGTAGCCATTTTTATTCTCTGAAAGCTAAGGCTAGGATTTCTTATTTTATACCACCACTGGCTTTTGTAAGGGTTACCTCTACAATCCTGAGATCTTACTATAATCCTGGAGAGGAGAGGAGGCTGGACAGGAAAAGTCAAACTCAGCTCAAAGGCAAATGATACCAATCTGACTATTTATAGATTATTAATAATTTAATTCATAAAAGCAGTTACCAGTCACTAGATGTCTTATAATTGACAGGCATCACTCAAAGCACTTTATAAGTAAGTTACTCTTTTATCTTTCACAGTCCTGCGAAGTATCAATATGTTATCATTACTTTATTTTATAAATAAGGAAACCAGAGTCCAAGGTTCTGATCCAGAAACAAGCAACAATAAGTTGAAGAATAAAGACCTGATCTAAAGAAATCTGGTTCCAGAGTGTATACTCCATATTATGCTGTCTAAATTATTTTAAAAGGTATCCAGGTATCCTGACACTAAAATCAACTTACTGAAAAAAAAAAAAAGGTTGCAAATTTGAGCAATTCAGCTTATAGATGACTGAGACAGTGGGATTATTAACAAAGGTAAACAACTCTTCCTAAAACCTTGCATAAGCATCAAACTAGAGAGGGGAGGAGAGACCACATGCCTGCCCAACTAATCTGTCTGTAGATGCCACCCCAAGCCCTCATGGTTTACTCTGGCACACCTTCCAGGAAGATTACGAACCTCTCTTGTTTTAGGGCAGAATGGCTCAGCCATTGGAATATGGCACACTCCTCTGGCACAGGAATGATTTCCATCATAGAAGGTCTGAAGCCTTCTGGTCGTCCTACAAAATAAAGTAAAAAAGTTATTTTTTAAAAAGTTACCTCTCCACCCTTTAGAGCTGGTAACCAGTTATATCTAGCTCAGGATCTTGGTCCTCACTCTAGAATCAATAGTTCTGGATAAGCTGAAAGAAACTGTTTAAAAAGAGAGAGAGCTTCTTGATAGTACCTGGTTTTTCTGGCTCTCGGTTGGTAGTAACCTGCCTCCCAACAGGAGTTGAAGTATCTGTGGTCTGCTGACCGTGACAGGCTAACCACACTGAACAGTAGGAGAAAGTCAACTGTGGGCTCAGCAGGCCAGGTGAAACACTCAAGAAATCAACTGTGAACATCTTCCGTCATCTCAGATATAGAGGATCGTACAGTGAACCCCTTATATATATTTAGATTCAAAAATTTCCTAAATTTCATCAAACCTACTTCATGTATCGCAAATCCCAGACTTTGTCACTTTATCCCTACTTCAGAGAGACTAAAATATATGGATTATTTTCCATGGCAATGTCATTATCACACTTGATAAAAATGACAATTCCTAAGTATTATCTAATATATTATAGACCATCTGCCAATTTCCCTCATGTCCTCCTCAAAAAATAAAGTCTTTTTCCTTTTTTTAAAAACTGTGGTTTGGTTAGTTTCATATTCCAAACAAGGTCCAAGGTCCAAATTTTGCACTTGACTGCCTTGTCACTAAATTGAGAGTAACTCCTGCCCTCCACCTTCAACCTTATTTTTTCATGCCTTTGATCCATTGAAGAAAGCAGCCATTCATCCGGCTCTGCATTTCGAAGCATCTGTCTCTGCTGTCTTGCTTAAACTTGTGCGTCTGCCTGCCAGAATTAATTCTAAAGTCTCATGAAAGGTCTAAAGTTAACTTTCTGATAAAACATTTTTGAGTCCATAAGAGAGTCCAAAATTAACCCAGTGCCAAGTCAGTCACCCAGCAACTTCTCTCTCAAAGTTTTCAGAATAAAGCACTTTTTATATCCACTGCACTGTTCTAAACTTGAACTCATGAGTAATATAGGAAAGAGAGAGCCCTCATTTTCCTAGAGAGGGGAGAGCAGGGTAGCAACAGGGCATGGGAAAACCAACAGCTGAAGGTACATCGCTTCATTTCTACTTCTACTGGGAGGGCAGAGAACAGCATGGAGAAACATTCTGGTTCAGTTTACATGGCTGGCATGTCTACCTCTCAAAGTTCACCTGTCACGTCCTCCCCATCACACATTAAACAGTGATACCAGCTGGCATCAAAGCCACCTCTCTCAGAGATTAGGCCTCAGAGCTTGGGAGGAATGAAATCAAAGTCCATGCTCCTCTCAACCCCCTTATCACGTGAGTCTTAACAGAAAGGCTAAATTAACCCCAAGCAATTCCAGATGGGGTTGAAGAACAGGTCAAATGACTCTTCCAGCCTATATACAGAGAGGCTGTTTTCTTTTTGTAAAACTGACCAATAAAATGGTGCCACATATTCCAGCTTTGACTTGGTTTCAGCCTTCAGTGAATCAAATATTAGCAATAATCCTATTTACAACCATGATTAAGTGTAAAAACAGGGCCACAGAACCCTTCAGGGGCTATGTCCCAGTAGACATCTATGCAGTAACACCCCATCTTATCTATCCTGCCCCCCTCTCTCCCGTCCCTTCTTCGCCTAATTACTCCTCTCTCTGTTCTGAACATTTACCTTAAGACATCCTTAGTGGGCTTCCTAGATGGCTCAGTGGCGAAGAATCTTTTTGCCAATGCAGGAGATGCACAAGATGCAGGTTTGATCCCTGGCTTGGCAAGATCCCCTGGAGAAGGAAATGGCAACCCACTGCAGAGTACTTGCCTGGGAAATACCATGCACAGAGGAGCCTGGCAGGCTACAGTCCATGGGGTCGCAAACGAGTCAGACCTGACTTGGTGACTAAGCAACAATTATGTATTATTCTTCAGCTCAGTTCAGTTCAGTCGCTCAGTCATGTCCGACTGTTTGCAACCCCATGACTGCAGCACGCCAGGCCTCTCTGTCCATCACCAACTCCAGGAGTCCACCCAAACCCATGTCCATCGAGTCGGTGATGCCATCCAACCGTCTCAACCTCTGTCATCCCCTTCTCCTCCTGCCCTTAATCTTTCCCAGCATCAGGGTCTTTTCAAATGAGTCAGCTCTTCACATCAGGGTCTTTTCCAGTGAGTCAACTCTTCGCATCAGGTGGCCAAAGTATTGGAGTTTCAACAGCAGTCCTTCCAATGAACACCCCAGGACTGATCTCCTTTAGGATGGACTGGTTGGATCTCTTTACAGTCCAAGGGACTCTCAAGAGTCTTCTCCAACACCACAGTTCAAAAGCATCAATTCTTTGGCTCTCAGCTTTCCTTATAGTCCAACTCTCACATCCTTACATGACAATTGAAACAACCATAGCCTTGACTAGACAGACCTTTGCTGGCAAAGTAATGTCTCTGCTTTTTAATATGCTGTCCAGGTTGGTCATAACTTTCCTTCCAAGGAGTAATTCTTTATGTTATGCTATAAACACGTGATGTTAACTGCCTACAGTTTAACATTTTACATTTTTCTCTTTAAACAAAGCTCCCCAACTTCCACCTCTACGGTTTATAGTAAAACCATCATATCTTTTTGATTCTTCATTTTCCAGTTATAAAATGTATTGTTCACTACCCATTTGTAAGAGTGCTATGAGGATTAAGTCAGCCCTGAGGCCCAGCTACCCCACAGCAGCTCAGGACTGAGGTCTGAGCTGGAGGTTGAATCAGGAGTCAGCACCAAGGAGAAGCTGTAGTTGGCCCTCAGAACACCCAGCCTTGCAGGAGGGGTAGCCCCAAGGAAGACCTGGGGACTTTAATACCCATATGTCTAATAGTTTCAGGGTTATACTGTTAAGATTCCAGGAAGGAAAATGCTGATAAGAAAGATCTCTTCATGCAGCCTGCCCACCTAATCATGGTGTTCTGCACAACTCAGATAGCAATACATTCAAATAATGATCTGAATTTAAATCACTGTGAATATTCCGATACTGCATAAAATGAGGCATGATTATGCTGAGTGAAATTCAGATCAAGAACAATGAGGTATGCAACCACAAGTGAAGGTACTGAAGGACACACCCAAGGGAAATTCTAAAATGAAAATACATGTAATTTTAAGATCTCCTATCCTCCCCCTGAGAACATTAAATAGAAGTCAGAGGTTCTACAAGTCTGCAAGAAGCAAGGGACATCCCACAGTGGGGACTGTTACCTGATTGAGCCTGTGTTGACAGGGACTCCCCTGCCTGTTCACTCCTAATTTCTAGTCAAAAAAGAAAAGCTCTTCTGTAGACAGAATAGTGGCTCATCCTCAGTTTTGTACACGGATTTCAATCTTGTTACTGATTTTTCATGTGTCCTTGAGAAAATTGCTTAACCTCTGTGAGTTCTTTCTTCATAACGTATTAACAACATACACTTACACCCTTGTTTAAATATGTTTAAATATATTGAAATATTGTTTAAATATGAAAACAGAGTCACAGAAATCTCCAGTAGCGACATCCCAACAGGCAGATGCAATAACTCCTCCATTTTTTTATGTCAAATGTGTGAGTCTGGGGATAAACAATAGTTGTTACAAAGCACTACTACTACTGCCCTGAGGATCAGTGAGGGGACAGACAAAGCGTCCAGCACACAGACTCACACAAGTCACGTTACAGATGGATGCAGGCGCAGCAGAAGCAAGCACATGGAGCCCGTCAACGGAAGACACCCGCCGATTTCTCTACATCTGGAGCGGTGCCCGAGTGAGCACCTTTTCCTGATAAACAGGGGCCTTAATGGGATATCTTTTTCCTTCCATTAAGAGCTAGAACTGAAATACATTGCTGGGCCATAGGAAAAAAATTAGCCTTAGACGTCAGACTGGCTGGATCCGTGGGGAAGCAGTGTTCTAGACTGTGGGCGAGAAGAACCGAAGGATCACCCAGTTGCTAGAAGCAACCTAGACCAAGGATGACAGTTTGGGGGCAGTGGCTCCATCCTACCAACCTGTGAAAGTGGCATGTGGTAGCAAGCAGAATAATGCCTCCCACCATACCCCCAAATATCCATACCCCAATGCCCAGAACATATGTTGTCTTCCATTGTAGATGGAAGGGGCCAGGAGCCAAGAATGCAGGTGACAAAACACAAGGAAAGGGATTCTCCTGAGCTTCCAGAGAGGAATTCAGCCCTTGATTTCAGCCCACTGAGACCCATGTTATACTCCTACCCTGCAGAATTAACTAATAATGTCGTGTTGTTTAAGCCACTGCGTTTGTGGAAATTTGTTCCAGCAGCAAAAGGAAGCTAATACATGTGCTGATATCATTTAACCTGGTTAACACAGTGCAATTTCTCTGGTAGTAAAGATCTGATGCCAAAGGTCTGCCTCCAACTCTTGCTTCAACTGGTGAACCCTCCTAGCGGGGCTAAGGGACTGCCAATTCTCACTCCCAACCGCACCATCATCCTGGGACACCCACTGGAAATACACTTCAGGGACTGCCCAACTGGCTGGCTTTACTACTTCCTGGCTAGCTGTGTGCCTGCAGGAAAGTCACCCTGACCTCTGTCTACCTCAGTCTCATCAGTCTTCTCATATTTAAAACGGGGACATGAAGGGGAAATACAGTCAGTGTGAAGACAGAGAGCACACGAAGCAAGTGCTCAGCCCAAGTCCTCACTGCCGGTCGAAATCTGCTTCTGCACTTCTCGTCTGCCAACCTCTGAGGGTGGCTTGTACGTGGGCCTCAAGTCAAGGATACCCCCCAAAAAGAGATCTGTGATAAGAAAAGTTAGAAAACAAACAACAAACTGCCATGGAAGAGTGAAGGAGACAAAATTATGGTGTGTGTTGGCAAGGGAAATGAGTTCAAGGCCATCGAGGAGAGAACACCGGGCACTTTCAGACACAGCAGGGAACAAAATGCAGAGAAAGAATGACTGGTAGGTTCTTTCAGGATCAAGACCCTTGAATCTGCAAACAAAGATTGCTGTCTGTTAATAGTTTTCCTTTGAAGAAATGCTGAGTTGCAGACAAGTTGAAAGAAAACACTTGTCCCACAGCAGAAACACCTGTCACACACCTGCACACTTCCAAGGTAGTTCTGGAGCACAGGACATGTCCATAAGCCTCAGCACACAGGGATACCAGGCAGTTAATTTACCAGCAAAGCGGTGCCAAGGGCTCCTTATGAGGAGCTTGGGTTCAGGGAAATGATTCCACCCACATCTCTTAAGGTCTATCCAAACAGTCTATCTCAGGAGAACCCCTAATTGAAAAACGCATCCTTTGGTGCAGTTATTCGTAAGACTACAAATTGCAAAAGGGGGAAGGCTGGTTGGAAAGGCATGCATATTAAAACTTTAGTTATGTGGCAGATTACCTTTTATGATTCTAACCATCTCTACCAGTAACACATATATGTATGTTAATACCCAGGACCTAACAGCATTCCCTTATAGATGGGAAGAACTCAGTATTCCACCACCCCCTTCATAAATATCCAGAAATAACTTCATGTCCTAAAGACCAGAGATGACCAGATAATCAACATTAATCCTTCACTGGGGAAAGGAATATGAGCAGGGATGCAAAGTAGAAAAGCAGTGAAGAAACCACCACAAAGGGGACGGGACAGTTTTAAGTTTACGTCAAAGATCATTACCATCAGTGACAAAAGGAACGAGGAAAAATTACATCAAATTACAGTAACAGATTTCAGGGCAAGCCCTCCCAGAGGCAGCAGATGTTTGGGCTTGGTTTCCAGCTCTCTTGATGACTGTGTCTTTCTTTCTATTTCCAGGGAGTAGTATGGAAACCAGGGAGTCAACCTGAGAGAAGCAAAAATGTTAAGAAACTTAATAATCCAGATGAGGGCAGTGGTGATGGACAACAGGGTGGATTCAGGGCACATATGGGCACGACTTGGAGACCAGCTGGATATAGGGGTGACAGATCCTCAGCAATGACCACATGGTGGACAGCAGTGCCGTGGTATCACCAACGCAGCAACTTACCAAGTGGAGAGGAGGGAGCTCGGGATGGGGGGAAGTGTGGGTTAGAAGACAACCAAGGGGGATAATTCAGTCTTTTTAAAAACAGCTTTTTATTGGAATATAGTTGCTTTACCATGTTGTATTAGTTTCTGCTGTACAGCGAAGTGCGGAGTTATACATCAGTTCAGTTCAGTTCAGTCGCTCAGTCGTGTCCGACTCTTTGCGGACATACACCCCCTCTTTTTTGGACTTCCTCCCCATTTAGGTTGCCACAGAGGACTGGATTAAGAGCTACCAGCACTGTACAGCAGGTTCTCATTAGTTACCTGGTTTATGCAGAGTAGTGGATATATGTCAATCCCAACTTCCCAGTTCATCCCACTAGTCCTTTCCCACCTTAGTGTCCATACCTTTTTTCTCTATGTGTCTCTATTTCTGCTTTGCAAATAGGTTCATCTATACCATATTTCTAGAGTTCATATATGTACTAACACACAATATTATACACTTGATCTGATAACATACACTTGAATTACAAAGTGTGAGATGTCTTTGGGACCTTGTCCTGTATCTGGGAGCCAAGGGGGATCTCAAGGGGAGTACAGATCTGGGAAGTCCACAGATCAGGAGTGGCTGAGGTCAGTCTTTGGAGATGAACCCAAATTCAGATCCCATAGGTCCCACTTATTAGCAAATGACCAGTATTTCTAAGCTTAAGTAACATCAATTTAAACTGATCCTTATATGCGGTGGTGGTTTAATCACTAAGCCACCATGGACTGTAGCCCACCAGGCTCCTCTGTCCATGGGATTTTCCAGGCAAGAATACTGGAGTGGATTGCCATTTCCTTCTCCAGGGGATCTTCCCGACCCAGGAATCGAACCCAGGTCTCCTGCATTGCAGGCAGATTCTTTACCAACTGAGCTATAAACAGGGTTAATTGATTTGTGGCACTTGGTGGGAACTCAAACACTGGGAGCTTATTAGCATTTTTAAATAAGAGTAAGGACAGAAGGTGAGAAGGTAGGTTGCAGAACAAGGAAAAGAGTTAACCTCACCCAGGGAATAAAGGCCCCCACTTCAAGGACAGTATCATGATGACAAACAGGGATGCAAGTAACTGGTGAAAGGGAGGGTGAAGGAAGATGACGTGTTTGTGCCTAATAACATCTGTTTTCTTGTAAAGAGGCAACCGTTTCAACCAAGAGTGAAGGATATGAGCAGGAAGCTGTGAGAGAACAGAAAGGTTTTAAAATAACTGCTGACAGGAACGGGAGAAAGAGCTCACTGAGCAAAGGTTTCCCGTATAATTCTTTATCATAAACCTCCATTTCTCTTGGTAAGAACCCACCCTCTGCCCAAGAGGCGGAAGGACTAATGAACTGACATTAGTACACATCTCAACTTCCCCAGGCTGACCTCCCAAGGGTGGCAAAGAAGAACTTTGCACTGAGACACGGTGGGGGAAGCCCAAGGCAGGGCTGTGTCTTTGGGAGAGGGAAATAAACTGACATAATCCCTTACCACTGTTACAGCGGGACTTTCCTGATGAGTAAGCCTGCATCACCAGCCAACGCTTATCCCAACCCCCAACCTCTCCCGACTCTAGCGAGAAAAGAAAAGAATTCTCTTAAGAGGGTGGACATCAGAACTCTTAGGAATCAATCCAGCACCCTCACTTAGCAGATGAGGACACTAAGTGACACAGGAATTTGGGGGCAGAGCCAGGAAACAATTTTGGATGTCCTCACTTCCAAGCCAGGACTTCTACCGCATTCTTTTAATAGAATCTAACCGGGGGCCAGAGGCCAGTGTATTAACAGCGTTTTGCAAAAAACACCTGGCATTAGGAATTACTTCCTGCTTTTTTTTTAATCTTAATTTTTTGGTCATACTTTTCTCATTATTGAAAAAACAAACAAAAACACCCCTTAAGAGGCCACTATTGAAAAGAAAGAATCTTATTCTTACCCTTATGGATGTTACCCAGCCTCACCTTGAGATATTTCTGGTAGAAACAGAAGCAATTTAAGAGATCCAACTAGTTTGCATTTTTTTTTAAACCTAATATAATGTGGGCATCTTTCCAAACACTCTGCAGATCCAGTTGTTCCTTTAATAAATGTGTAAGTTGAATTCCCTTCAATGATAATAATCAGGATTGATGGTGAAGAGGAGAAAGGTCATTTGCGGAAACTTCTAGAATCCCCTGCCCACGTGCGTCTTCCATGGTATGGACAGTTACTAGTTTGGAGTGAAAGGCCATACAATCGGCTCACCCCCCTACCCCGAAGACAAATGAATCTGTAGAAGTACCTAACTGGTCCCCAGTGGCAGGGATGGGCAGCAGAAGGAAAACAGGAAGAGACAACAAAATGCCTCCTGCTTTGGAAAAAGCAGCTAGTGGGCAAACAGTGCTGCTCGCTCTGTAACGGCAAAAACCTCATCAGAGGTCAGCTCTCCACTCCATCTATAACGCATCATTAAAGTCAGGCTGAAGTGGGGGCAGGATGTGAGGGATGGTTATGTCTTTACCTGCAAGGCTGAAAAGCAAAAACGAAACAAAAGCCAAGTAAATGCATAGTCATGCCTCCAAGTTTCCAAGTCTCATCTCAGAATTTGGTTAGTCTTATATGGAGCCATCACCAAACCTCAGGCAGGGAGGACCCAGCTCCACAGAACAAGTACCACTGATCCAGCTAGGCTCAAAGGAGGGGCGCGCTTCTATCAGCAGGAAGGGAGGGGAGCAGAACCAGTGAACAAACACAGCCTGCTGACTGTCCCAAGCGCTTGCTGGGCGGGGGCAAGTAGACACGGGAGAGCACCAGGCGTAAGGATGCAGGCAGGCGTGAAGCACAACAGAGAGACAATCTGAAAAGCCCAGTGGAAACGGAGAGAGCAGCTGAGCTTTCAGACTGCTCTCTCCGTTTCCTGAGCAAAGCCAGATTCTGGGGAGGGGATGGACTAGGATTTCCTATGAGATTTTTCTCTGCCTCGCTCAGAGAGTCCTGCTTCCCCAGCGGTGATACTGTGAGAACCGGGTGTGCCCTGCTCAGACACAGACTTGTACCACAGAAGCACCCCAGATTATGAATCTTGGGAGCATCTCCCTTATAAGATCCTTTTAAAGTAGAAACAGCCTCACAGCTTTCTCTTGAGACAGATGAAAGGTCAGCCACATTCTCTCCAGAGTTCATATGGACTGTTAAACGATGGTCAAGAAGCAGAACAAGCCCCATGCTCACCCATGTTTTCTCCTGAATTGCGAAATGACTCATGACTCTGTTAGTGGAGTCCTCCACCAAGCAGAAGAAAGGGATTAACCAAAGCAGTGCGTCAGGAGGCCCAAGGCGCTGAGGACATTTACTGTGGGTGAGCCTCGTACAGCTCCCTGGAATGAGTTACTATTTTTGGTTTGTGAAGAATATTGCACATGTGAGCCAGGATGAGGGAAGAGTTCACTGGGAAACCTGTCACTGTGTAACACACATGGGAAATGACAAAAGGACTCCTCCTTTCAGCTTTAAGGGCTACATCCATATCCATTTTCCTTTAGACAGCAGCCCTCATGACGAATGAATGATTACTTTCACTTTGCGCGTTAGCAAAGGTTATTTCCTTGCAGGTCTGAGAAACAGAAGGACTAAGAGGACACACCCTAAAAATACTGGAACCACTCCTCTCCCCACCTGTCTGCTGTTCTGATTTCTCCAGGTCAGCCACACCCAGGATTCCCCTTTTCTCATGCCCAGGCTTTCAAGTTTTCACAGGCTGGAAGGTAGCATGAGCAATCCCAATGATTTTTAGAAGAGAATGATCTTATTTTCTTAAAAGAGCTTTCAGCCTGTCAGATACCTTTCAAGGATATTTTTCATTTTTAGCTTATAAAAATCTGATGATTTTAAAAAACAACCATAAAAATCAAAGCTGCCTGTCACTCTTAAATTGTAATGACCTCTAAGGTATGCACAGCATAGGTGAGAGGCCAGGTTGATGTCTTTTTTCCCTATGCTAAGCACCAAGAGCAGAGAAAGCAAGAGGTTCCAGTCCTGTCATCTGTTAAAAAAAGAACAGCCACACTCTTCCCTTTTGATTCTTTATCATGAATGTATGTCAGAGATTAAAACAATCCTTCTAGCCTTTGAAGACACTTTAGGATGAGGACACTGTTTCTTAGATGATGTGCTGGCAAAGTTATAGCAGTAGGCAAGTATGTGTTTCCAGATCAGTCCCTGGAGGAGAACCCATGGATCGTTCAAGGAAAAGGAGCTTAAGTGATAGAATTCAACTTGTAATTCCCAAGAGAGGACCAAAGCCCACAGGGGTGAAATGATCTGCCTGAGGCCACACAGAGCCAGACTGAATCCTTCTAGTCCAGGGCTCCTGCCCCCACAGCACTAATCCACCGTGCAGCTTGGCAGGGTGTCGCAATTCTACTCAACATGTTGAGGCTGTGGTTCTAGCTAGGGGCGCTCAGTCTACAAGCAGTACAGCCTCCAGCTCACCATTCATCCCTGATGACAGGCGTAAGTGGAGGTGCCTGCCTCAACACACCAGGATTTACTCTGTTAAAATAATAAAGTACTATCAGTACAACACATATAGGCCATTTCTCACAAGGCAAAAAGTTCGGATTCTCCTATCCTATAAGACACTCTCAAGCCTGGGTAACAGAAACCACATAGCTCAGCCAGCAGCAGCAATATATAAGATGCTCTCCAAGAGCAATATAATACAAGGCACATATGTCATTTAAAATTTTCTAGCAATCACATCAATAGGTAAAATTAGCTTTATATCTTATGTAACTTAATATATAAAAAGTGTTACTGTTATATAATCAATATAAAATTTGACATTGCATTCTAAATGATTCTTAGGGGATTCTCCCTTTTAACAGATCTTTTCTTCTGTCTTTACCAAGTGATGTCAACTAGTAGACATACTCCAGCCCAGACTCACAGTAAAGGTGTTTACTGGGCAGGTAACGCAGAGTTGGACACGACTGAAGTGACTTAGCAGCAGCAGCAGCAACACAAACGATTCCATTAAAGACACTCGCTAAGTTGAGAGTAAGGAGGCAGGTTAATGGACATGGCACACAGAAGCAAACAGATACCAGAAGATTTTAAGGTCACACAGCTAAGTGCCAAGACAGGAAGAAACCAGACCTGATGGCAACACTTTCTATTGTCTTTGTGTCCCAAATGCTTTCGTGGGAGCCAGTATGTGAAACATCTACCTTTACTATGTGAGAAAAAGATCTGGGAAATACAACAGTGTATAGTTACACCACTTAAGTAACAAATTAATCCCAGGCTTAGTAACGAAGCCAAACTTTTCTTTCCAGTATCATATATAATACTTTATAAATCCGCATCATTCTAGAGTTTTGTGTATTGCATTATTAAAAAACCACATTACACCCATTTTCTTAAGTCATTACCCCTAAACACTCATCTGACAGCCATAGAGATTTTGATCAAGATATCCCCTAAACACAGACTCCAGCCTCCCTCTCCCTTCGAACAACCACGTTCACACAATCACTCAAACACTACTGACTGAACTATACCCCAGGCCAGGTAGTGTGGTGGGTGTTGGGGATGAAGTGGCAAACAGGAGACGTGGGGTCTGTAACCTTCACACTTTACATTCTAGAGAGGAGATTGTAAAACCTGCAGTGTCAGATGCAGAGAAATGCCTGGAGAGAATGAAAGGGGCAGGTAATGACTTTAGTCTATCCTCAGACTGCACCACACGAAACTGCTGATGTTCAACCACTTCTACCTTACAGAACAAGCATTGCATTTGGTTCAAGCTAGTAGCTTCATTTCATCAGGAAACATTCGAGAATGTTCCTGATGGACTAGGGATCATTTTAAATCCATGAAAACAGAAGGCACAGAATAGGACTGAATAAACTTTCCTCCTGTAACAGATGCGGTAGGAGAGGCATTGGGTATCGCGAGCAGGAAGAGCAGGATGGACCGAGGTGATGGTCTGGGTGACTGGGTGGGGGACTCTGATAGGAGCTACCGGGCCGTTTACTCTCTGTGGTACTTCTCCCCAACTCAAAGTAGCAGAGTGCAGTAACCTGTCTCTATCGAGTGCATTCCGGGAGGCGGTTACTCCCACCAGGAATGGGAGGTGAAGGCAGTGTGTGGATGGGATCCCTAGGAGACCATCCACTCTCTCTCGTCCATTTCTTCACCTACTTCTAAATGCAAAGCCCAGGATCTTGGCAGTCCATCCTTGTTTAATATTTTAGTAAAGGAACATTATATATTCCTTGTGCAATTCAGTAACAAAAAATCCCCTAGTTCATGAACAAACTATTGATCTTAACATCAGAAAAAGACAACCAGACATTACGTGCCTCCTGATATGACGCAGAAAGATTCTTGCCAAGAATTCGGACCTGGTTCTGATCAGGCCTCCAGAATTAAGCACTGTTTTATCAGGTAAATGCACGGGACAGAGGAAGACACTGAACGACACTTGAGGATGCAATCAGTAGAATCTAGCACGTGGGGAAGACTAAAGGACAAAAAAAAAAAAAAGGAAAAACAGGCTTCTTTGGATCTTCATTTGAACAAATCAACTATAAAAAAGTTTGTGAGACAACAGGGAAAAAAATATTGCCTAGACACCTAATTCTAAAGAAATACGAAGTAATTTGTTTTTTAAAGAATTCTCATCTTTAAAAGTTACAAACTGATAAATGTTGAAGCTGGGAATTAGGAACTTGAGAGTTTATGGGGATTATTCTGTTTTGTTTCTGTAGGCCTGTGCCGCCTCTCCCCCAAGTCCCCACACTATCCCCCGGGGCTGAGAATGGTCTTACAGGAGCCGGAAGCATCTTAGGTGACTGCTCACCTGTCAATGAACTGATCAATAATGATGATATCGCCAGGCTGAATCTCTTCCTTCAAGGAACCGCAAGCTGTGGTCACGATGACATGTGTGCAACCCTCCTCCTTGAGAGCCCAGATGTTCGCCTGGTAGTTGACTTTCGAAGGCATGATGGTGTGTTGCCTCCCATGCCTAAGGAAGGAGGGTACACACAGTAGAGGAGTGAGCAGGGCATTTTCACACTTCTGGAAAAGAAAACTCATTTCCAGCAGTGCCTTCCAGCCCTTTCCACCAAAGTGCTTTCCTTGGCAGAGGAAGAACGCAAACAGGTCAGGCAATTACCAGCCTACTTTAAGTATAAACTATCTGGTTTTAAAGTGCAGACTCACTTTACTCTCCATATTGACTTTCCTATCGAGGGTAGGTTAACAGCTAATGTAGAATTCACTCCCCGGGAAGACATGCCGTGTCTATCCTGTGAGGCACCAATACCCCCGAATCCGAGGCATCTGGTCTCCCCTAAGCCACAACACAGAAAACAAGAGGTGCCAATGAAGAAACAGACAGACAGAAATAGAAACTCAAGTTTCCAGTTTAATCTCTCTATTCTTTTTTGCCCGATCATCCAAATAAATTTAAATTTTGAAACATTTAAAATACCAGATTTCCCAGTTGTTTGACATCAGCAGGTATGGTCCAAGAAGGGGTCACCTCACACATCACCACTGTTATGAGCTGAATTACGTCCCCTCCAAATACTTAGGCTGAAGTCCTAACCCCCAGTATATCAGAGCATGACTGTATTTGGAGACAGGCTCTTTAATGAGGTAATTAAGTTAAAATGAGGTCATTAGGGTGGGTCCTAATCCAACACAAATGGTGTCCTTATAAAAGGAAATCTGGACAGACACACACAGAGAAGAAATGTGAAGATTCCGGGGGAAGACAGTCAGTCCTCTACAAGCCAAGGAGAGGGCCCTGGAACAGACCCTTCGCTCCTAACTTCAGAAGGAACCAGCCCTGCTGATCCCCTGGTCTCGGACCTCTGGCCTCCAGAACTGTGAGGAACAAATTCCCATTTCACTCAGCCTGTGGCTTCTTATTGTGGCAGCCCCAGCAAACTTCATACAGCCACTAATGATTTCCTGTCATACTTCACAGAAAATCCAAACACCTTACCGTGGCCCTCAGATCGTCTGGGCCCAGCCCGCACATGGCCGCTTCAGCCCTCGCCTTTCTCCCGCCCCGCCTGCTTGGCCTCGCTGCTCAGCTGTACCCACTCCTGCGCAGGCTTGGCCCCCACGTCACCTCCCCAGAGGCGTGCTTTCCATGACCACGGCATCTACAACACATCACTACCCCGACCTTATTTTTCTTCTTGGCACCTACTGGCCACTCAGACTATTTCCTTCTCATCACCCATCTTTCCACTAGCAACAGTGCTGAGAGGGAAAGCCCCTTATCTGTCTTCTCTGCTGGTACCTAGAACTGCGCTTGCCATGATTAGGTCATTCACTGGACAAAAAACTGAGTACTCACACACACTTTCTCCACCCCCCTCTCTCATATCCACCCACACCCACCCACCCAGGGTGCCAGGAAACAGCCAGTGAAGGGAACCCAATTTCTAACATTCTTTTTTAAAAACTCACACCTTAGAGGGTATATTTACAAGCAGTATTTCAGAGTTAAAATTATCCTGAGCTGCTTGGAAAACTACAGACATCACGGGTAATGTTCGACTGTAACAAGGCTAAGTGTCAGGAGACCAGTGGTCTTCACACATAACGCAATAAGCAGCCTCTCAAGGAAGTAACTGACACACAAAAATCTTACTTTGTACCATAATGATTTAAAGGTTGGGCTCTGAAGTAAAACTGCCTGGGTTTAAATCCTACCTCTGCCACTTACTAGCTGTGTGACCTCAAAGTCACTCAGCTCTCTCAGCCCCGATTTTTGACGGGGGGTGGGGGACGAGATTTGTTAAAATATAGATAATAGAAACCAGTACCACAGGGTTGTTACTCAGTATCTCTTATATCATTCCATATTTATATTTTGAAATAACTATCTCTTCTGATCACTAACAACAGAATTAAGACTAGCAAAATAATTCGTACGTTAACTGCAGATAAGCATAGCATATCAGGGTTTTTACCCCAAGGTCAAAAATGGCCTCTCCGAAGGTGGAAGTCCATGAATGCCCAGAAAGTACAGCAGCCCCTCCTTAGCCACAGGAAATGCATTACAAGATCCCCTGAGGCTGCTGAAAATGCAGGTAGTACTGACTTCCATATATGCAGTTTTGTCCTACAACAGGTGGATATGCTGGATAAAGGGTGATTCCTGGTCCAAGCATACGGAGCAGGATGGCACAGAAATTAAAACTTATGAATTCTTTCTGGATTTTCCATTTAATATTTTTGGACCACAGTTGACTATGGGTAACTGAAATCTCCAATGAGAGTGGACTACTACTGTACATGCATTTTTCTAAGTCTGGTCTCCAAATCTCTGATTCAGTTCAGTTCAGTCGCTCAGTCATATCCAACTCTGATTAGATTTTCAATAGAAGTTCAAACATCAAAAGGAGTTATGAACCACTACATAGAGTGGTTCACAATCCAGCACTTCAGTTCAGCTGGTAGGAGTATAAAACCTTCACCACGGGGCTACAACACCAACCACTTTCTCTTAAGAGTCTGGAAGAAATTAAGTGTTTCTCTAGCAATGACCACAGATTAACAAGAAGGTTGCCTGAAACCAACCCTGTGTGACCATCTAAAATTAAAGTTTAGATTCACTGGTTTCAGCAAAGCCACTTGTTTCAAAAATGCAGTGTGGCACAGACCTTAGGGTGGTCTTCATTTTCATGCTCTGAATAATTCCTTCTTTCTCGAGTTGTGGGTGGACCTGAGATGCTTCTAACCAATATAACACAGCACACAGAAGCTGGAAGTCACTCCCATGATCAGGCCCCTCCTTCCAGCATGCACTAGAGACCTCCCATTGGCTTTGCAGAAGCAAGTTACTGTCTCCTGAAATGACCATGGGGAGGGCCACAATGCAGGGAGCATGGACAGCCTCTAGGAGTGAGAGCCTCAGTCCTTCAACCCTGAGGAACTTAGTTCTGCCAATTACTATGTGAGCTTGAACATGGACCTGGAGCTCCGGATAAAAACAAGCACTTATATATACCCATGTGACCTTGTGTGACCCTGAAGAGGACACAGATGAGCTGTGGCCACACTCTGGTTACTTAGAAACTGTGGGATAATGTGTGCTGTTTTAGGCTGCTAAATCTGTGGTCATTTGTTATGCAGCAATAGAAAGCTAATATATGCAGTCTCACTAATTTCTAACTGTGAAAAATGACTTGTTCCTTTCTTTACGGAAGAGCATGAGCCTTGTCAAGGGAACAAGGGTATAGACACCATAGAGAACTCAACTTCAGGGACCTGAAACCCCCTCCCAAAGATCCAGAACTTTATTAAACAAAAGGTCATAAATAAAACAGTTTTTCTTGACCTTGATAAAAGACAAAAAAGAACAGAAGAAAACATTGCCTCTTGCTGCTAGAACTGAAAGCAGAGCTTCAAGTTTAGTCAAATCATCGCATCGGTCATTAGATTCTTCTAAGCATTTTCCCAACCTAAGGGGGTATGGGCAAGATCTTTAATCACCAAAGTCAGTAAAACCTACCCCCAAACCATAAGCGATAAAGATGACCCAGATGCTATGGCTCCACCAACACATTAAAAACTCATACCTGCACCAATACTCTTTTCAGAATTTAAGTTAAACTGTCCTTTAGTAGTAACATTCAAAAGATTGAAATACCTTACCTTGCAAGGAGGACGCAATCAACATTCTTTATCTTCCCCAAAACTAAGGCATCAGAAGGCTGCACATAATGAAAAACGGTTACAAGTCAGTGATATGAAAATACATAGAACAACCAAAAATTGCTCAACTACAGTAGGACTCATAGAAACTTGAGGTCTGAAGATACATTTTAAAGATGTAAAAGAGTCTAGATTTGATGGTTCAACTTAATCACTCAGTAGCTACTGAGCCCTCTCTACCAGCACAGAGACATGTAAGACTTAGAAGGGTGCGTGGGTAGGTACCATTTAGTAAGATCTATTTGTAGCAAGCACCCCTGGGGACTCTGATGCCAGACTGATCATACACAGATGTGTCAAGGGTATTTGGCAGGTTCAAGAACAGGTGTGAGAGTGAAATGCAAAAGGAGTAGGAGGCCACTCTCAGGCAATTTATGAACTCGGCACTGGAAGCATTCGCTGTGTTAACTAGGCCTCAGATAAAGGTCTGAGAACCTAGGAGGTGAAGAAAACATGTCAGCAAGTTGACAGCAGGACCTGGGAGGATGAGATATCAAATCTAAGAACCTGGCTGAAAAGGGGGATTTGGGTTGGGACTGCCAGATGCAGGGATCTTTGTAGGAGGATCAGAGGAACCACATGTTTAGAAGTACCCCTATGGAATTAGGAGAAGACAGACACCCTCCCCCTGGCTGGGTGACACATGGTCTGGGAAAACTAAACAGCCTCCTTTTAATAGACAAGGAGGAATGTTTTATTTCCAATTCAGTTCTGCAGTTGTGCTCTCAGTCCCCCTAAAATCTCCCCTTGAGCCAGGGTTTACTAAGAAAAGACCGTTTGATATTTCCTCCCATTTGTTAAAGACTGTGGCATGACCGACAAGCCCCAAATTAGAAGCTGATTTGAATGCATTGATCTAGAGGGTACAGTTCCTGTGTTTGAAATGAGCATCTGGCTTCTAGGGATATAATTAAGAAATTTTTTGTATGTATTTAAAAGCTATGTTCTTGGTAGTCAAGTACAAGGCATCCCTAGGGACACCATCTCAGTTGGCAGAACTCCTGGCCCCTCTCCGCCTGGGGCAGGCAGCCCTGTGCTGCCAAGACAAAAGCAATTAAACTTTTTTTTTTTGCAACTTAAAAAAATCAAGCTAGCAAGGAAAAAGAAAAAAGCTAGTATGTTTCCATAAATGGATACCTTGCCAAATGGAGTATCCACATATTTTTCGGTTCTTCCTTCTAAGATTTCTGGGTCATCCAGGCCTGTTCCACCAATTATTCCAATCTAAAGGAGACAATAAAAAGATACCACATTTGATCATTTTTCAGTAGAAACAAATTCATCATTTTAAGCAAATTCATTTATCCATACTTAGATGCTCTTCTCCATTCCTGCTAAGCCCTGAATTATTTTTAAAAATCTGAGCATTACTGAAAAGCAGTCATTTATTCAAGAAATACTCGAAAGCCTTCTGTATTTGAGAAATAACCAAAGCATGAGTCACCTTTTTGGACTAAATCACATTTTTGCTCACTATTTGAATAACAACTTAGCATAGTAAAGTAACTATTTTAAGTTATAAAACCAAACATAAAGATAAGTAAATATGGTTGGAGAAAGTACTTTCTAACCAATTTTATTATGTTTATTGAATAAGTAATGGAATAAATGTTCAAAAGACAACTAGGATAGAATATAGTTGGTATTTCCATTTGGTAAGGATTTCTCATTACCCCACTTGTAAAGAAATGAGAGATTTTCTTTCCTATGCGACTAAAATCAGAGCTGTAAGGGATCACAGAGGAATACGGAAAAGCATTTAAAGTTAGCCTCATGTATATTTATGAAATCCAGCTATCATTCATATATATGTAAATATAAGTAATTCAAAGGCCATAGTCCTAAATTATTTTTAAGTGTTACATTGCATTTTCCAGCGATTAACTTTATTGTGCTTATCCTCAGGGATTAATTTGAATTAAAAAAACCTGATATTACCCTGTAGAGTTAATCTAATTTGATGATTAAGACACACAGACAAAAACAATTACAAAGATAACTGATTAACTGTAAACTAAAAATTAAATAGCTTAAATCATTAGCAAGGTTTCCCTGGGCTGATACTTCCTAAAGGAAAAATAATAAATTGTCAGCAATAAGCTACAGAGATGATGCATTACTAGAAACCTAATGAAAAGTCACCTGAGCAATTTTTTTTCAATGAATAGCTTTAAATATATTGTCACTTGAGTAAAATTTCTATTCATTGAAAGAAAGTAGCTCCTTGAGAAAAAAATTTTCCAAGTTAAGAATTAACTGAATATCTAAATTAAATAATTTTCAGATAAGGTTACACAAGTTGAATTATACTAATATGTGGGAAAGCATTTACCTCACTAGCTCTATTCCCTAGAAAAAGACATCAGCACAGTAAGAAAAAGCACAATTGCGTAAGATTTTTACAAAGAACTTTAAAATTTTTACAAAATCAGGTTTATGACAGCACTTTGAAAGCATTCCCACAACATTGGGTGGCTAAACCTGTTTTTGAGGTTGCTGCCACCTTGTGGCACGTTGTTGAAACTACAATGGCAACCCACTCCAGTACTCTTGACTGGAAAATCCCATGGATGGAGGAGCCTGGTAAGCTGCGGTCCATGGGGTCGCTAAGAGTCGGGCACGACTGAGCGACTTCACTTTCACTTTTCACTTTCATGCACTGGAGAAGGAAATGGCAACCCACTCCAGTATTCTTGCCTGGAGAATCCCAGGGACAGAGGAGCCTAATGGGCTGCCATCTATGGGGTCACACAGAGTCGGACACGACTGAAGTGACAAGCAGCAAGCAGCAGCAGTTCAACATTTTCTGCTTTGTTAATCATAGGTGAAGACTAACCAGTACACTATTGCAGTTTTCAAGTCAATGGAAGTGTTCATTCACTTAAGTCAGTGGGTTTAAATCATTCCAGTTCAGAAGAAAATTTTAAGATCACACTGTTTTATGGAATCCTAATCCTTCCTCCAGCTGGCATCTCCCTTTTACCATTTTATGTAATGCCAAGGCATCTCAGATCATAGCTGGGATGGGTAGGGGATGTAATGAACTGTTCAACCCATGTCATCCCCTAGACCACCAAATTCAGTTGATGACTCTGAAATCACTCTCAGCCTACTTTTGGGGATTCTGCTACGGATGCAAACTTTGGGTGGTTTTTGGGGTTTCTTTTTAATTAAAAAAAAAAATACTACCACTTTGACTTGGCTGTTTCCTCGGGCCAAGGCATCTGCCATTCTGGATTTAACAATGGACTCACACTCGTATATACAAAACACATCTGACTTGGCTGTGAAACTACTCTCTGTTTAGGCAAGCTAGCTCAGTAACACAGCAGTGAATAAGAAATGCCAGTTGGGGTCTTGCTCAAGTTCAGTGCCCTGGAGCCCACCCTCAGCTGCCCTAAGCTTCAGCCCATCCCACTCTGGCTGCATAGTGACCATGCACTAAAGTGAAAGTGAAGTCACTCAGTCGTGTCCGACTCTTTGCGACCCCATGGACTGTAGCCCACCAGGCTCCTCCGTCCATGGGATTCTCCAGGCAAGAGTACTGGAATGGGTTGCCGTGTCCTTCTCCAGGGGATCTTCCTGACCCAGAGATTGAACCCAGGTCTCCGGCACTGCAGGCAGAGGCTTTAACCTTTGAGCCACTCAGCCCTGGTGAGCAAGACTTAGTTGTTGTTCAATTGCAAAGCTGTGTCCAAGTATTTGCAACACCATGAACTACAGCACACCAGGCTCCTCTGTCCTCCCGTCTCCTGGAGTTTGCTCAAATTCATGTCCATTGACTTGATGATGCCATCCAGCCATCTCATCCTCTGCCACCCCTTTCTCCTCCTGCCCTCAATCTTTCCCAGCATCAGGGTGTTTTCCAACAAGTCGGCTCTTCGCATCAGGTGGCCAAACTATTGGAGTGTCAGTGTCAGTCCTTCCAGTGAATATTTAGTGTTGATTTCCTTTAGGATCGACTGGTTTGGTAGCCTTGCAGTCTAAGGGACTCTCAAGTCTTCTCCAGCATAATCTGAAAGCATCAATTCTTCAAAGCTCAGTCTTTTATGGACTGTCATATCTGTACATGACTACTGGAAAAGCTATAGCTTTGACTAGAGAGACCTTTGTCGGCAAAGTGATGTCTTTGCTTTTTAATACGCTGTCTAGGTTGGTCATAGCTTTCCTTCCAAGGAGCAAACGTCTTTTAATTTCACTTATTTTAGTACTGGATGTGAAAACAAGAGCTGTTACAACTCAGAATGGCCAGGATATGGTCTCTAGTACTGGAATTATCCGCAGGAGAGCCTGTCCAGTCAAAATGGCTTCAGCGGTTTATGAAAACCCATTATCTTATAAGGGATAGAGAACAAGTGTAGCAACTGAGCCAAACCAGGGAAATGAATCACTCACCTTTTTCTTGCTGCATATGGAAGCCAGCAGTGAAAAGATGTGGCAAAGTCGCCACCTGCTGGTTCCATGGTAAAGTACAACTAGGGGATAAAAGTCCCAAGCACCAGTGGCTAATTCTATCATTCCCCAGTTCAATTCAGTTCAGTCATGTCCTGTTTAACTGTTTGGACCCATGGACTGCAGCACGCCAGGCTTCCCTGTCCGCCACCAACTCCTGGAGCCTACTCAAACTCATGTCCATCGAGTCAGTGATGCCATCCAACCATCTCATCCTCTGTCGTCCCCTTCTCCCGCCTTCAACTTTTTCCAACATCAGGGTCTTTTCAAATGAGTTGGTTCTTCGCACCAGCTGGCCAAAGTATTGGAGTGTCAGCTTAAGCATTAGTCCTTCCAATGAATATTCAGAACTGATTTCCTTTAGTATTGACTGGTTGGATATCCTTGCAGTCCAAAGGACTCTCAAGAGTCTTCTCCAACACCACAGTTCAAAAGCATCAATTCTTCTGCATTTAGCATTCTTTATAGTCCAACTCTCCCATCCAAACATGATACTGAAAAAACCATGATATGACTAGATGTACCATTGTTGGTAAATGTCTCTGCTTTTTAATATGCTGTCTAGGTTGGTCATAACTTTCCTTCCAAGGAGTATGCATGTTTTAATTTCATGGCTGTAGTCACCTTCTGCAGCGATTTTGGAGCCCAAAAAATTAAAGTCTGCCACTGTTTCCCTATCTATTTGCCATGAAGTGATGGGACCATATACCACAATTTTGTTTTCTGAATGTTGAGCTTTAAGCCAACTTTTTCACTCTCCTCTTTCACTTTCATCGAGAGGCTCTTTAGTTCTTCTTCACTTTCTGCCATTAGGGTGATGTCATCTGCATATCTGAGGTTATTGATATTTCTCCCGGCAGTCTTGATCCCAGCTTGTGCTTCATCCAGCCCAGCATTTCTCATGATGTACTCTGCTTATAAGTTAAATAAGCAGGGTGACGATATACAACCTTGATGTACTCCCTTCCCGATTTGGAACTAGTCTGTTGTTCCATGTCCAGTACTAACTGTTGCTTCTTGACCTGCATACAGATTTCTCAGGAGGAAGGTCAGGTGATCTGGTATTCCTGTCTCTTTCAGAATTTTCCACAGTTTGTTGTGATCCACACAGTCAAAGACTTTGGCATAGTCAATAAAGCAGAAATAGATGTTTTTTCTGGAACTTTCTTGCTTTTTCAAAGACCCAGGGGATGTTGGCAATCTGATCTCTGGTTCCTCTGACTTTTCTAAATCCAACTTGAACATCTGGAAGTTCACAGTTCACGTACTGTTGAAGCCTGGCTTGGAGAATTTTTAGTATTACTTTGCTAGCATGTGAGATGAATACAATTGTGCAGTAGTTTGAGCATTCTTTGGCATTGCCTTTCTTTGGGCTTGGAATGAAAACTGACTTTTTCCAGTCCTGTGGCCACTGCTGAGTCTTCCCAATTTGCTAGCATATTGAGTGCAGCACTTTCACAGCATCATCTTTTAGGATTTGAAATAGCTCAACTGGGATTCCATCACCTCCACTAGCTTTGTTCGCAGTGATGCTTCCTAAGGCCTACTTGACTTCACATTCCAGGATGTCTGGCTTTAGGTGAGTGATCACACCATCATGGTTATCTGGGTCATGAAGATCTTCTTCTCTTTTTTTTTTTTGAAGATCTTTCTCTATAGTTCTTCTGTGTATTCTTGCCACCTCTTCTTAATATCTTCTGCTTCTGTTAGGTCCATACCATTTCTGTCCTTTATTGTGCCCATCTTTGCATGAAATGTTCCCTTGGTTATCTCTCATTTTCTTGAAGAAATGTCTATCTTTCCCATTCTATTGTTTTCCTCTATTTATTTGCATTGATCCCTGAGGAAGGCTTTCTTATCTCTCCTTGCTATTCTTCAGAACTCTGCATTCAAATGGGTGTATCCTTCCTTTTCTTCTTTGCCTTTTGCTTCTTTTCTCGGCTATTTGTAAGGCCTTGTCAGACAACCATTTTGCCTTTTTGCATTTCTTTTTTTTGTGGATGGTCTTGATCACTGCCTCCTGTACAACGTTACAAACCTCCATCCATAGTTCTTCAGGCACTCTATCAGATCTAATCCCTTGAATCTATTTGTCACTTCCACTGTATAATCATAAGGGATTTGATTTAGGTCATACCTGAATAGTCTAGTGGTTTTCCTTACTTTCTTCAATTTCAGTCTGAATTTTGCAATAAGGAGTTCATGATGTGAGCCACAGTCAGCTCCCCGTGTTGTGTTTTGCTGACTGTATAGAGCTTCTCCATCTTTGGCTGCAAAGAATATAATCAATCCGATTTCAGTATCGACAATCTGGTGATGTCCACGTGTAGAGTCTTCTCTTGTGTTGCTGGAAAAGAGTGTTTGTCATTCCCCTCCAGTCTCTAAATTCAAATGGTCAACATAGTATCTGCCTTGATAAAGGAACTGTGTCTTCTCATTGACACATCATAGGCACTGTGCTAAGTGCTTCAGTGGCCTTACTTCATTTACTTTCCACAGTCATCCTGTAAAATAGGCTCTATAGTGTTAATACGCATTTTACAAAAGAGCAAACAGAAACACAAAACTTAAGAATTTTCAAAGAGCAAATTATAAAGAGCAAAGCTGGGATAGGAACCCAGGTTTTCATACTCAACCACTATGATGTATTACCTCCCAATATACCCTGGAATCCATAATAACACCCTACCCTATTAGAACTGATGCAATGAACACGAACTTGAGCAAACTCTGGGAGATGGTAAGGGACAGGGAGGCCTGGCGTGCTGCAGTCCCTGGGGTCGCAGAGTTGGACACGACTGCAACTGAACAACAACAACAACAATTAGAAACCTGTCTTCATGTTAGGAAGGAACTGATGCTCGGTTCAAGCTCTGGACCAGTCACAGAACAAGCATGGAAATGCAACTCTGGGCATCTGAGTGAACCACCCCAGAACGGAGGGGGCAGTCCATCCAGGACCTCATGCGTATGTATCAGGTCTTCAAGGTGTTGCATGCATCCAAGCAACCCTAGAATGCTCAGAAGTGTTCAAGGTCTGAGATGGAATTTCTGGGCCAGTTCTGCCCAGCCAGGACTTCTTCACTACACAAGATACAGTTCGGAAAGAAGAATCCCCTGGTCATTTAAGGCCACTGCTAGATTTTAACATTAAGTTGATTCTGCCCACATTTTTTTTCCACTTGCAGACCAAGTCAGACTCTTCAAAAACAAGAGAGGGCTTGACTTCTGAGACTGTGAAAGCATTCTATCTAAATGTTGGCTTACCTGGCAAGAATGGTTATTTCCAATGATGCCAGAAGGGTTCATGCTAACCCCTACTCTGTGTGCAACTCTACCAGCAACTGATTTCACATACATCACTTGTTTTCAACAACCACTCACCATCAATTTGAAGCCTGGAAATATTACATGGAGGAACCTAGAACTCCATGAAGGCACTCTCAAAAATACCATAACCCCGAGCAGGTGAGACTAGCCCCTGCCAGGGAGATGGGCTGCCTCTGAGTTCTTCAAGCCCATGATGAGGGAAGAGCCAAAGCTCCAGCTGGCAGCAACCCCTGCTCTGAGCACTGCAGTCCTTCAGCTTTGGTCACCACTGACAGGTCTGAAAGTACAGCCGACAAAAGTCCTCCTCTTAATGGGCTGACCTCGCTGTGAGGCCTTCTAGCCAGAGTCTTGCAAAATCTTGGAAGGTCAGCTGTACGGGGAGCGTGGCCAAATGTCTCAGTCTGGGAGCCTGTCCAGAACCTGCAATATGGTCCATGGTGAGAGCCAGCGGCTCCATCTCTGACAGGAGGCCCTTCTCTGTAAGCCACCCTAGTAGGTGATGGTTATGGATGCCACTGTGTCTTAAAAATCCATATGTTGACGTTCTAACTCCTAACCCCTCAGAATTTGACTATTTAAACATTTCTGAAGTACAGTTATGCTACAATATTCGTTTCAGGTGTATCGCATTGTTGTTGTCCAGTCGCTAGGTTGTGCCTGACTCTTTGCCACCTCACGAACTCCGGCACTCCAGGCTTTCCTGCCCTTCACTACTGCCTGAAGTTTACTCAGGTTCACACCCATCGAGCTGATAATGCTGTCTAACCATCTCATCCTCTGCTGCCTCCCTCTCCTTCTGTGTCCAGGCTTTTCCAGCATCAGGGTCTTTTCCAATGAGTTGGCTGTTCATATCAGGTGACCAAAGTGTTAGAGTTCCAGCTAAGTGATTCAACTTTTGTAATGATACTCTATTCAAAGTTATGACAAAGTATTGGCTATATTTTCCTGTGTTGTATATCCTTGTTGGTTTTTAATTTTATACAGAGTAGTCTGTATCTCTTAATTCTATACCCCTATCTTGCCCCACCCCCTTCCTTCTCCCCACTGGTAATCACTAGCTTGTTCTCTGAGTCTGTTTTTTTGTTACAGACATGTGTTCATAGATTCCACATACAAGTGATAGAGTATTTGTCTTTCTCTGAGTTATTTCACTATGCCTAATACTTTCTAGGTCCATCAACACTGTTGCAAATGGCAGAATTTCATTCTTTTTTTTAATGGCTAATATTCTATCGTGGAAGAAAAGTTATGACCAACTTAGATAGTATATTCAAAAGCAGAGACGTTACTTTGCCGACTAAAGTCTGTCTAGTCAAGGCTACGGTTTTTCCTGTGGTCATGAATGGAAGTGAGAGTTGGACTGTGAAGAAGGCTGAGCACCGAAGAAGTGATGCTTTTGAACTGTGGTGTTGGAGAAGACTCTAGAGAGTCCCTTGGACTGCAAGCAGATCCAACCAGTCCATTCGAAAGGAGATCAGCCCTGGGTGTTCTTTGGAAGGACTGATGCTGAAGCTGAAACTCCAGTACTTTGGCCACCTCATGCGAAGAGGTGACTCATTGGAAAAGACTCTGATGCTGGGAGGGACTGGGGGCAGGAGGAGAAGGGGACGACAGAGGATGAGATGGCTGGATGGCATCACTGACTCGATGGACGTGAGTCTGGGTGAACTCCGGGAGTTAGTGATGGACAGGGAGGCCTGGCGTGCTACGATTCATGGGGTCGCAAAGAGTCGGGCACGACTGAGCAACTGAACTGAACTGAACTGATTCTACTGTGCACACACACACACACACACACACCCCACTTCTTTATCCATTCATCTGTTGATGAGCACTTAGGTTACTCCCATCAACATGATATTTGTATGCCCTTTATTTATTTATTTTTGGCTGTGTGAGTCTCCTTTGTTGCATGGGGGCTTTTCTCTAGTTGCAGTGAGCAGGGGCTACTACTTTTCACTATGGTCCGTGGGCTTTCACTGCAGTAGCTTCTCTTGTTGGGGCGCATGGGCTCTAGGTATGAGGGCTCAGTAGTTGTGGCTCTCGAGCTCTAGAGTGCAGGCTGAGCAGTTGTGCAGGCGCTTAGTTGCTGCACCTGTGGAATCTTCCCAAACCAGGGATCGAACCCATGTCCCCTGCACTGGCAGGCAGGTTCTTAACCACTGGCCCACCAGGGAAGTCCTGGCGACTTTTTGATGATAGCCATTTTGACAGGTATGAGGTGACCTCATTGTGGTTTTGATTTGTATTTCTTTGATGATTAGTGACATTGAGCAGAATTTGACTATTTTTGGAGAATGAGTCTTTGAACAAGTAACATTAACTGAGGTCTCGGGGTGGGAGCGCTAATCTAAAATAACTGCAGGTTCAGAACATCATGGTTTTAATTTAACCCACCTCTCCTTGCAAAGTCAAGGTATTATTCTAATGGGTCAAAGTGTTAGTCACTCAGTCATGTCCAACTCTGTATGACACCATGGACTATAGCCCGCCATGCTCCTCTGTCCATAGAATTTTCCAGGCAAAGATGCTGGAGTGGGTTGCCATTCCCTTCTCCAGGGGATCTTTCTAACCCAGAGATCGAACCTGGGTCTCCTGCATTGCAGGCAGATTCTTAGCCACCAGGTAAGCCCAGCCTTTCCTTAATCTGTACAACTATGAGAATCAAATGAAATAATGCATTTATATCTGTCACTGTTTCTATACACCTTCTCACCTCCAGCAAAAGTAAAATAAAAAAAGCCTTCCTTAATGCAACAACAACAAGCCCCTTATCTCTGTCTTTCTCTGCTACTCAGAGCACAACCCTGGCTGTATCATCTCCTCACCAGGCGGTCTCTGCTTCAGGGGTGCCCAACCAAGCATGGAGGCTCTCCTGGGAGGTGCCTGGGAGCCCACGGGGACGTTTCTGGCCGTCACCATGACTGGGGGAGTGCTACCAGCATTTTGTGGGGAGAAGGGACCCAGGATGTGTTTCTTTTATGTCCAACAATGCTCAGGACAGTTCTACTAAGGGAGGAACCATCCTGTCCTTGGGTCTCTAGGCAGAAAACAAAGGCTCCTCGTCATGTGGTTTCCAGTTGGGGTCTGCGGGTTGTCTACCAGATTTTAAGGTCACTCAAGGACTTTTCAGTGTAAGGTCCACACTCAGCCAGCAAAAGGGAGAGCTTCAAAGGCCTGTCCTCCACAGTCTACACTCCATAACTGGCCCATCATCCCCCTTACTACCATTTTGTTTACAGCCCACTACCCAACTATGATGGGACCACATCCCCTCCTTGTCATAGCAATCATGTAAACAAGATTGATTTTTAATCTGTCAGAGTAGAAGCTGGGCAGCTGCCTAAGGGAGCCATGGCGCATTAAAGGAGCCCCTCAGAATGGCAGAGACTGGTTCAAACCTTCTACGTGGTTAAGCATGCCACCTGCCCATGCCTGGTGCCGTAGGATATGGTATATCTGAGGTCCTCTCAGACACTGGCTGCTATTAATTCTGTGGGAGAGTGTCCAGAAGGCACTTGGAAGGCTGCTTGCTTATGGACACACTTTATACTCCCTCTTCCTTAAAGCTGCATGACCTTTCTCAACACAGTAAAACAGGGCACAGGGACCACATGTGTCAGAGTTCAGAAATGGCTCACAGCATCTAACTGGTGGAATGTCTACACCAGTTCAATCACTGTCAAGGTCCAGCTGTGTAATTCTGGACTCTTTAGGTGACCTTTCTGGGCCTCTGAAAAAAGAGGTATGTGTGGTTATATGGTCTTAAGGAACACTCTAGCTCTACAGTTTATGATCTGGGGCTACGGTATGATTTTCATTAGCTTATTTTGCTCAGGACATTACCATCTCGTGTTCTTTATATAGGACGTTGCCTCAACAGTCTGGCAGAAATGGTGTAGGAATAAAGGAATTGCAACAGCAAAGTTTTCACCTGTTCTGACTCCAAAGAGAAATCAGCAGGCAGGCCCAGCACTATTTGGACCTATTAATTTTATCTTCAGCAGCTGGCCAAGAACAAATATACATCATTCAATATTTACATCAGAGTTCTAATCACAGTGCCCATTCTGCACTTAAATGCACTAATTTACAGGGAAACTGTGTGGTAGGGAGAATGCCAAACGAGGTTAAAGTGAGACTGTTTTAAATATCACCCCTCTTTATCTTTAACGTCACTCTAAGTGCATTCCTGTAAGAGAAAGGCAATAGTTTCTTGCTTGCCCACTGAAAGCTGCAACCTAATTTAATTTTTGGAAAAAAGATAATCAAAATTAATCTCATTTCCCCCACTTGGAAGCACTACCACTGAATAAGTTTCAGCCACATGCTAAAAGACAATACATTCTAATGTCCTAGCAAACCCTACAGTAAGGTTCCCATTTTACTGAAATGAAAAAGAGCTTTGTAAAAATTCTGCTTTGTTCTCTATGACTGATAAGGAAGAGGTAGTCTACAAATACTTGTTTAATGCAAGATTCTTTTCGAAATGGAAAAAGGAATTTAGTATCCTAAGTGTGACTGCAACTCTGCCCACCCCACCCCCTTTTCATCTAGTGTCTCTGATAGCTGCAAGGGCCTACTAAGGTAATCACTCTGGCTGAGTACACACTGACCACAGATTTGCTTTCTCCAGGGGAACTGAAAACTGATTCCACAAAACGTGGAATCATGGACCTTCCTATCTCATCAGCCAAGAATGTCTAAAGCCAGACAAGTTAACTGACCTCTTGGCTGGTTAGGCCTGAAAGCGATGTTAACTTTTTGATCATTAATTTACTTCTGTGGACTGTAATTCTACATCCCCCCCCCCCCCCCCCCCAAAGCAAGGACCAACAGGAAAAACTGTTTAAAAGCCCCTGGGAAACTCGTTGCAAACCTTGGAACTACTGGTCAAAGCTTCCACAGTACAATGATCCCTTATACGGAGACCCCTGAAGACCGAGGGCAAGGAAACTGATCTCCACCTTCCAAGGTTGCCCACAAAGCAGTTTGGGCTGCCCTGGTGGCTCAATGGTGTAAGAATTCGCTGCCAAGGGGGAGTCGGGGTTCAATCCCTGGGTCGGGAAGATCCTATGGAGAAGGAAATGGCAACCCACTCCAGTATTCTTGCCTGGGAAATCCCAAGGATAGAGGAGGCTGGTGAGCTATGGTGGTTCATGCGGTCCCAAAGAGTCCCACACGACTTAGCGACTAAACAACAGCAAAGCAGGTTAAAGCCAGAGGCCTCCAAACAGGGAGCAGCCCAGTACTCCTATACTCCATTTCGGTGTTGTAAAAACTCTCTAGAGTTCCCAAAGCAGAGAAGGCCTACGTTTAGAGCACAAACAAAAAGCCGGAAGCTTGCAAAAGAGCAAGCATGCAGTTTTCCCACGTGGGCCGCGGGCAGAGGGCCAAGTCGGAGCGGAAGCGTTTAAGTCGGGCAGGGCTCAGGGCTCGAGGAGACCCTCAGGGGTTGTAGGTGCCCACCCCGTGGCACACCCAGCCCCAGCCTGACCCATCTGCTCAGAAAGGTACTTGCAGTACCGATTCGCGGCCCCTCTCCGAAGGGAAGCCTTCGCCCTGCGTGAGCAGCTGAGATCTAAGGCAAGGCAATGGCAAACTCTGCCGTGGTTTCCTGTCCCTCGCTCGCCGCCCCGGGCTAAGCCGCAGACCCTCCCCGCCGCGGCGGGGGCGCCCCCGCTAGGCGCACGGCCCAGAGGCGCTGTCCTCCCGGAAGAGAGAGACAGCGTACAGGTCAGGCAGGATCGCAGCAGCCAGGACGTCTAATCTCACCTTCACGGCAGCCGGAGTGGCACCTGAGGACATGTCTGGCGAGGAAGGAGCGGCGGCCACGCTCGGGATGGAGGCGGGGAACAGAGCAGCTGCGCGGGTGCAGGCGCGCGGCGCGGGACTGAGCAGGGAGGTCCTGGGGTCGGCGGTGGCTCCTCCTCTTCCTCCCGGGGACAGCTGGATTGGCTGCTGGCGTGGGCTCTCCCCCGCCTCCCCTCTCCATTCCAGACGCCCGCCTCCCGCCTCTTCTGCAGACCTTTTCGGTTCTCGGCTGATTTCCCCGCCTCGACTTACCCCCAGTTGTAGCTAACAGGTTCATGATAGTGATAATAATAGGGACCGTTGATTGACAGCTTATGCTGTTCCAGACTTTGTGCTTTGCACTCTCATCGGCTCCGTTACCTTTCGCAAGAACACGACAAGGAAGAGCAGCGCTTCTGGCGCCGTCTCGTATCCGCGGCAAGCTCGCCCTCATCTGTAGAGTCGGGCCCATCTTGTTCCAGAAGTTCTCGGGGGCGGGGGAGGGAGAATCGTGGCGACGAGGGGACAGGCTCTTTGCTGAGGCTGCCTCGAGCTGCGAATGCGGGGCGGGGTGCCGTTGACTCGTCTCATCCCCGCTACTCAACCGGGGGTTTGCTCCTTTCTGTTAAGTCGTTGGAGACAGAATAGAGTGGGGTTGGCTGGCCCAAGACTCTGGAATGACAGAAAGAAAATAAACAGTGTAACGTGCTGCTGGATAATGATGAACTTTCTGACCTACAAACTCTGGCTATGGGGCAGGTTTTCCACGGGATAAACCATTCCCTAACTTCCAGCCTGGGTCCACAATGCCAAGGCCGACTTCAACCCTAACCAACCCGATCAAAGTCCAATTCAACTAGATTCAGAATCCGGATTTCTGTCATCACTCAACCACTAGTTGGGCACCCCCCCACCCCCACCCGCCCTTTCACGTTGCACCAGCCCTCCATTGGGATAATCCAATTTAAACTCTTTGGATGAGTTGAATTCTCTTCAACAAAATGCTGGGTGACAGTGATATTCTGATAGGCAGAAATGTTGCAAAGATTTTACTCTGGGGGTGGGAGAATGGCTGTGGAGGGGTGAACTTCCTTTTTTCCCTACAGCAGTAAAACTGAAACCCCACACAAGTATAACTTCGTTCAGACATCACTGGGTGTTTCCCATATCCTGTTTACTTAAAACAGTAAAAATTTTCACTCATTATTTGCTCAAGATGTAAATTTTCTTGCAATGTAAAGTTTTCTTCTGTTTCTTTTAAATTATAAAATGAAATGGCAAAGTGGAAGACTGGAGTGCTCCTTTGAAAGGGCAGGGGGCTGCAAGCTCCTCCTGAATGTGGTTTCCTAGGAGCTTGTCTGCTCAGAGGGGAACCATTGCAGGGACACAGAGACCTTGGGTTATATGATGCTTCACAGTTAGGGAATCTTGACAAACTTAGGTGCTTTGATGTAAGATAACTACCACCAGAGTTTGAACCCTTATCAATAAAAAACAATAAAACACAGTTACAGCCCTTAGGTAAGAGGTCTGCAAAACTTGCCTACAAAGAAGCAAAAATTAAGGAGTGTGTGAAGTTAAAAAACACAGACAATATCTAACTGAATGAGCCTGGCTGTATTCCAGCGCAGCCTTATGGACACTTAAATTTGAATTTCATATAGTTTTCACCTGTGACAAAATATTCTTTAGATATTTACCCAGTCACTTAAGATTGTAAAAATTATCCTTAGTTTGAAGCTATACAAAAACAGATGGAAAGCTGGGTCAGCTGTGGAGAGCTTGTCCTGTTGCTGATAGCCCACTACTCATAGGGGCAAAAGATAGATAATATCTAATTGAATGAACTTCTCTCCTCCCAGAAGCAGATGACCTTTGGGCTGACTTGTCAGACAATGCTTTGATAAGCAGGCAATAATCTTTTTTGGCTTATTTCCAAGTTGGGATAATTTTTTTTCTTAACAAGGCCCAGAATCAAACTAGGCCAAAATTTCTGATAGTCAGTGGTCTCTCCCTTTATGATTGGCATAGAGAATCTGGAACAAGATAAGGTGTCTATAACCTTATCTTGCCCTGCTGTTCTTGCCCTGTAAATTCCCTCTGTTCATCTGTACCTTGTCTTTCTGAAGACAATTCTAAAAAAGTACTCAGGCCACCTTAGAAGTTCTGATTAAGGTACTATATAGATATTTCAGTGGTTTAGTTGCTAAGCAGTATCTGACTCTTTTGCAACCACATGGACTGTAGCCCACCAGGCTTCTCTGTCCATAGGATTTCCCAGGCAAGATTACTGGACAGTGTTGCCATTTCCTCCTCCAGGGGATTTTCCCTACTCAGGGATTGAGCCCGAGTCTCCTACATTGAAGGCAGATTCTTTTACTGCTAAGCCACTAGGGAAGCCCCAGCAATCCCATATTTAATAAAAATGGAGTGTCCAGCAATAACATGTAACTTGTATCTTTGATTGAGGGAGGAAACACATGATTTGAAATGAGATAATAAGGGTCAGTTTTGACCAGCTATTTTGAACTTGGTGTGCTCGAGATAGTTGGAGATTCCCCTATTTAATTGTCTTATTGCATCCAATCAATTTCTACTTCTTTAGTTTTTTCCATTACTTATTTCTACCATGAGTTCATTTCGCCCTAAAATGCCTAGAAATAGCTTCCATTCAAGTCATCTTGTCTTTTCTTCCATGTTCACTTCAAATTGTGTCTGTCCTTTCATTTCTGGAGATCCCACCAAAGGTGAATTGTTATGTATTATTTGGATTTTTTGAAGGAAAATCTTGATCACTCTCCCTAGAGCAATGCTGCACAGGAGGAATGCATTCTGGTTAACAGAATGGCTCTCCATCCTGGAATTACAAAGTCCTCACATCCTCTGAGGTAGTTATTATTGTTTCTATTGTAAGAAAAGGAATATCAAGGTGAATTCCTAAAGCCTATTCACCTCCGCTGGTGAAGCAAAGAGTATGCAATCTTGTCATAAAGAGACAGGGAACAGACTTAGTGAATTTATGGTTACCAGGGGGGAAGGGTAGGGGAGAGTGGGAGTTTGGGATTGACATGTGCACTCTAGTGTATTTTAAATAGATAACTAATAAATACATTTTAAACAAGATGCAAATGACATTACATGAAAATGCTTGAAAATAAAAATATGTGCCATAGAGTATCTATGTAACTAAATCGTTCTCTGTATCTCCTTCTTATTGTGAAACATAGGCATCATGAATTCTCAAAAAAAAAAAAAAAAAAGAAGAAGAAGGAAAGAAAAGAGAAAGAGACATGGGCATTTCTGTACTCTGGAAGAAAAAGGACCAGGATGTTTTAAGTGCTCAACTATATTTTAACATACAGTTGCGATGTAATATGCTCTGTTCAGTAAGTCAGTATCTGAGCTATGACAAATGTTATGTGTTGAATGTTTGTGTCCTTCCAATATTTGTATGTTGAAATCTTAACCCGTCCTCATGTGATGGTATTAAGAGGTGAGACCTTTGGGAGGTGATTAGGGCATGGAGGGGGGTATCTCATGAATGGAATTCATTCTCTTATAAAAAAGACCCCAGAGATCTTCCTTACCTTTTCTGCCCTTTGAGAGAACAGTCACCTATGAACTAGGAAGCAGACCCTTACTAGATGCCAAATCTGTCAGAACTTTGACCTTAGACTTGCCAGCCTCCTGAACTGTGAAATATGCTTGCTGTTTGAGCCCCGCAATATGTGGTATTTTTGTGATAGCAAACTGTGGTTTCTTCTCTTCATTCTGCTTTTAAAACATGAGGCACACCTGTGGGCAGTGGAGAAAAATTAAAATATAGGAAATAACTTATAATGTTTCCTTATTTCCCTGCTAAATCCATGTGCTGTCTGGAAATAATATCTTAAAAGTAAATTGAGAATGGGGTCATGTTTGTCTTCTGCGAATCTTTATGAACAACAATAAGAACAGCTAATATTTCTTGAAAATTACAAATTCTTGATTTAACCCTTACAATCACCTTGGATGCTGTTATAATGCTCATTGTAAAGCTGACGAGACTGAGAAAAGCTGACTCACCCTCACCCCGCTTTTTCTGCTTATTTACCTTTTTCAAAAGCTTCCTTGTCTGTTTTGGCCTTCAGTCTTTCTCTCCCACCCCCACCTGCCATCTAAAAGTCCATCACATCTATCACTCTTGATAAATTTTAAATGTCCAGTGGCAGTTTTTAATGTTACCTTTCCTAGGGATCTGAGAATTTTACAGAGATTAAAACAAACTAAGATAATAAAATTCTAGGTGGAATGTGATGTTAGAGAAGGCACAAGGGTATGTGTTATTATGCCAATTATCACATGAGGCTCAGTACATTTAAGAAGTCTTCTCAAATTTATATAACTAGATAATTGGGATTCAGTTCTCAATCTAACTGCAAAGTCTAAATTCTTAACGACTGTATTATCCTTCCCACCATGTGCTGGGCCTTAAGCTAAGAGCTGAAGAGAGAAAGATGTATGACTTTATCCTCTCTCAGCCCATAATGAACTGCCATCTGGTGAGAGGAGTCAGGAAGTCAGATATTATCACACATTGTGGTCAGGGTGAGGATAGAGACTGCCACTAGGTACTATGAAAGGGCAGAGCAGAGCATGTTTGCTAGTCTTCCTGGAGAAAGTTAAAACATCAGACAGAAAACTTGCTCCAGAAGGAACATGCTTGTGTTAAACTCATCTAGCGCCTTACTAAAAATTTTAATGCTTGTAATGGACTAAAGAGGATGCAGCAAGTTGTCAAGACTGGATTTCGTCATGTTCACTGTGCCTACCTACACTCTGCTTCTCCCTCTCCCGCCCCTCACCTGTCCTCCCCTTCCATTCTCTCTTTCCCATCCTCATATTATTACCAAGCCGAGGCACCACAGATTTTGTACAACTGATTTGATGAGTTCTCAGTTCAGTTTAGTTCAGTTGCTCAGTCGTGTCCGACTCTTTGCGACCCCATGACTGCAGCACACCAGGCCTCCCTGTCCATCACCAACTCCCAGAGTTCACTCAAACTCATGTCCACTGAGTCGGTGAAGCCATCCAACCATCTCATCCTCTCTTGTCCCCTTCTCCTCCTGCCTTCAATCTTTGATGGGTTCTAGGGATGTGTAAAAACAGATTTCAAATAATTTTGCCTTGAAATTCTTCTTTGTTCTCTCCTTGTCACATTGATCAGTTTTGTGTCTCAGTCGCCTGCAGACAGCATGGTTTGTAGGTGCATAGGATGGCTTCCGTTCTTTCATTTAATGAAAGCTGAGTGAACGGCTTATATGAGTGAATGAATAGAGGAACCGATGCGTTAATTATGTTTGCTTTCAGTGAGAATTAAAGTTCAGAAACACCAAGGAATTTGAACAGCAGGGGGCAGCAAACGTTAGCTTTTTTGTTGCTTTTAACCCTGCAAGTCAACATTGTTTAACGCTTGAGTCATATTAGCTTCATATGAGAGAGTGTGATAATTTAAAGGTTAAACAACTGTCCTCAGCTTCCATTGCTTGTATAGAACAAGGCGCCTTTTTTTTTTTTCCCCAGAATTCTTTCCTCAAAAATCTCCAAACTGTTCATATGCAGTTATATGTATCAATGGCCAGCAGATGGCAGCACTTTTCATGGGTCAGGAATATAGAACACTATTTGGGGCGGGGGGAGGGGGGAAAAGACAGACGGTATGAAAACTTTATTTTAAAAATTACATGAAATAAAGAGAGACTGTGTGGCAGAAAGAAAAAAATAATTACCGAAGTAAAAATACTAACTAGAGGATTAGACCTTCTATGTCACAAATATCTAGACTAAAGGAAGGTAGAATTTTAATCATGAGTACATTGTTCATTTTGAAGCAAGGTGATAAAAATGTTTTAAAATGTCAAGTTTGAGCCTTACAAAAGGTGAGCTGTAATTGATGGCAATCATTTGGATTTTCCTGCATACTTCAAGAACGTTCCCTTATCAGATTTTTCAACGATCACTTCACAGATGTTAGCCAAGAAAAAGACACTTGCACACAGACACAATGCTTTTGGATTACTGATTAATAGCGCTAAATGACTTCCTGCGTTGCTCTTGGCTACATTATTTGAGTGTCAACAGAGTACCTCAAAGTCTCTTACCTATTATCAGGTCTTCACCTTTTCTAAACATTCAACAGCTTTAGTTGGACATTTATAATCAGATTAAAAACAGTAACAACGTCTACAGTTTGAGTACTTGAGCTGCAAAGGAAAATGCAGACCTACTGGTTTTTTGAGACCAACAGCACTTACCCTGAAACTCACACAGGCCTGTGAAACCTCCGTCTGGGTAAAAGAGCAGAGGCCAGTCTAGTACTTAGTTTCTTTTTAGAATTTCCATTCCTTAGCTGTGCAGAAAAATAATAACTGCTTGAATAGGAATACAAAGCATTTCTTTGCATTTCTGCATATAATGAAAAGTCCCTTTCTTTGGCTCTTTGATTTCCCACATGAAACTCAAACTTGGATTTTACTGTAATAACAAAGAGCACTAGGAAAAACAGAAGGGCATATTTGCTTAAATTGCTATTTGCACCAAATGAAACTCCCTAATGGGGTTATCACCAGGTCAAGCTGCACTGTTTCTCACCAAGGCTGAATCAAGGGCAGATGAATTCAGAAACCTGGGTAGGCTTAGATTCTTTAAACATTATTTTAGGGAAGTTTTGGCTTCTTGACAAAATAGTCTTTCAGCTTTTCTGATTAGCAACTGAAAGATACATTAGAAAAGGATTAGAAGTACTAAAGAGTGATCCTGTATTAGAAAATGACCGTTAGATATAATTTTATTTCCAAAGAATAATGCTGTTCCATATAGTCTAACGTGGTCTAACATCTAGACTACGCTTCCAGATTAGTGTCTAGAAGTGTCTAGTTGCTGCTGCTAAGTCGCGTCAGTCATGTCCGACTCTGTGCAACCCCATGGATGGCAGCCCACCAGGCTTCCCTGTCCCTGGGATTCTCCAGGCAAGAACACTGGAGTGGGTTGCCATTTCCTTCTCCAATGCATGCAAGTGAAAAGTGAAAGTGAAGTCGCTCAGTCGTGTCTCTTAGCGACCCCATGGACTGTAGCCTACGAGGCTCCTCCATCCATGGGATTTCCCAGGCAAGAGTACTGGAGTGGGGTGCCATTGCCTTCTCCAGAAGTGTCTAGATTAGTGTCCAATTCCAGACTATTTGGCGTTGAATCTTCTTGCACTCTGTGCTTCAGTTTCCTCATCTGTCAAATGAGGAGGCTATTACTAGTCTGGTGTGAAAGTTCAAGTTAATACTTGCAAGGCATCAGGAACACGGTTAAATACTGTGTGTACTAGTGATGATGGTGAGGTACCAGGCGCTGCATTGAGAGAGAAATTGATAAAATATTGCTCCTGTCTTTGGGGAGTTTAGGGTCTCTTAGGAGGAGTTGGATAAATAAAAAAGAGCAATAAATTACAGATTAAGGGAGAAGATACATGGAGTTTGGAGAGAAGGGTACAAGGACAGTGTGGTGAATATGGTCTGAGTCAGGGTCAAAGGGTGTCTTGAGGAAAGGCCCTTGAGCTGAATCATGAAATATGACTTATGTGTTCACAGGCAAGAAGGGGCTTGTGAACATGGGGCTGAAGGCAGGGCATTTACAGAGCTGCCTTTCTCAGAACATGACCTGAGCACAGGGTATGCGCTTAACGGGTGAGTGAGAGGTGATGCCCTACAGGCAGCAGATGTCAGAGTTCAGCCTTGCAAAGAGGGCCCTGTGGCCTGAATTTGAAGTTAGATTGGTTTTGTTTGGCTCATTCAGTATTTTCCTTAAATCAGCGGCATTTAAAATTTAGCATGTTTTACTTGGGAAACCAGGGATTCCGGGCTTTCCAGAAAATCTAGAGGATCTGGCAATGCTGCTGAAGTTCCAGCACAGCGACAGGGGTGGCATGTGCACCGCCCAGTTTGCGCCGGGTCTCTCCTCCTTCAGCACAGTCATCAGCCTCCTGTCCATCAGCAGTTACGTCTTTGATCTTTATATTATATACACTAAGAAGTTCTGACTCTCTTCTGTAGGGCGTGCAGAGCATTACAGTGTTTTAAGGAGGAGATTCTATGTGATCTAATTGCATTTTCATCTGGAGGATAAAGCAAACATTTTATCAGGAGAAGTGACTGGACACACTACAGGGCAATGGAATATCATTGGCTTTTACTATATGATTTTATTAGTAAATCAGTTCCATTCTTTGAAAACCATGACTTTTAATCTTGTTAGGGAGGGAGTGATCAATCGTCCAGTCACCTCTGTGTTATTTTTATTTTTAAAGGTATGCCAGAAGTCCAGGATTTTAAGAGGAGAACTCAATCTAGTTTGACAGCTCCTTTAAGGATCAATAGATGGTCCCCTCGGAATTGACAGTGAGATAAAATCATATCCTAGGACCTCTGGAAAGGGCTAAAGGGAACGCATACATTTCAGCAGGGGAGGGGGATGGTACCAAACAACAGCTATGGAGAAGCAGCCAAGTATTTCTAGCAGAGGGGTTTTGCTATATAAAAGGCACTCTTACAATAAAGACAGCGTCTCATCTTCAAATAATCCATGATTTTCTGGGAGAAAGGCACCTGAGTTAAATTGAGGTGACAGACACAAATAAACCCAATGTTTTCCTGGTTAACCATTGGAAGGTTAGATGCATGGATCTCTCCAGTGCATGAGAGTGAAAAGTGAAAATGAAGTCGCTCAGTCGTGCTTTTCCAGAGCAAAAGCAGCTGTGCTGGGATCAAAGTCCAGAACGATGGAAACATTTATGAAGCATCTCATACGCACTTCTCTTTTGGGTCAGGGACGGGATAAGGGAAGCTAATCATGGGGTGGTGGTATAGTCTCTAAGTCATGTCCTATCTTGCAACCCTATGGACTGTAGCCCACAAGGCTCCTCTCTCCATGGGATTTCCCAGGCAAAAGTTCTGGAGTGTATTGCCATTTTCTTTTCCAGGGGATCTTCTTGACACAAAGAAGGAACTCACATCTCTTGCAATGGCAGGTGGATTCTTTATCACTGAGCCACCAGGGTAATCATGAGAGGGGTGAACTAATCCTAGGCTCACGCTCTCAGTTTCTGTGAAAGCATCAGTTGGTTTGTAGCAAGAGAGCTGTGCCAGCAGGCAGTAGGCTAGAGACCCAGGGTAGGTTGATGTTACAGGTGTGGGTCTGAAGACAGTCTGGGGGGAGAATTTCTTCTTCCTCAGTGGAACTCAGTTTTTCTCTTTTAAGCCATCAAATAATTGGATGAGGCCCATCCACGGTAGGGGCTTCCTGAATGGCTCAGGAGTTAAGAATTCAGCTGCAATGCAGGAGATTTGGGTTCAGTCCTTGGATTGGGAAGATCCCCTGGAGCAGGAAATGGCAACCCACCCCCATATTCTTGCCTGGAGAATCCCATGGAGAAAGGAGCCTGGCAGACTACAGCCCATGGGATCGCAAAAGAGTCGGACCCAACTTAGTGCCTACACCACCAGCACCAGCACCACCATCAGTTCAGTTCACTTCAGTCGCTCAGTCGTGTCCGACTCTTTGCAAGCCCATGGACTGCAGCACGCCAGGCCTCCCTGTCCATCACCGACTCCCAGAGTTCACTCAAACTCATGTCCTTTAAGTCAACCAATGTGATGGACATGAGTTTGAGTGAACTCCGGGAGTCGGTGATGGACAGGGAGGCCTGGCGTGCTGCAGTCCATGAGGTTGCAGGGTCAGACACGACTGAGCGACTGAAGTGAACTGAACTGAACTGAACTGATGTCTCCTATGAGAAGCAATCTCAGACTTCTGTTTACAGGTTCCCCCCCTTTCTTTCATTGAGAGATGTCCCCAGGATAGTCTTTGAAATCTAACTGGACTGAAGATTGGTGAACATATCTAGGTCCAAGGATACCTTCTTCCTTTTCAGGCCCTAATCGGCAGTCACACTGACTGCTGCTTAACAGGCCCAGTCTGTGGCAGACTGAATTGGTGATTCTGTGTGTTCTGGAGGCAGAAGGTGAAGAAGTAGGGTGAGCCTTCCAAAGTCGAAAAGAGTAGGGAGGTGAGGGGGCCATAAATGATGGTTAGCTGAGAGTACTAGGTGTTGTAACACAAATCTCTTTAAGTATCAGTGGCTTAAATCAATAAGAAATGAAGCCATTTATTTCAAAGTGATCTGAGAGGGAGCTGGGAGGTCATTAAGAAAGTAGAGCTTACACGTGTCCACCCCTAACCCAACATGAACTTTGGATCCAGCCCCCTGGAGACCACCTAGAATTCTTTATTCCTTAGAGATCACAGCCTAGCAACCTACCTGCTGCCAGCCAGTGACTGAATGCCTGCCAGCACCAATCATAGCTCTGTAAAGATAACCCGTGTAATTTCTCTCTGTTGCCTTTTTAAGCTCCCATTGTTTTCTTTTTCCCCCAGAGTACATTTGAGTTGCACTCACACTGGTGCCTCCTGTAATGCCATTTTTAGGACTGTGAAGAGACTCTTTTTCTTATTTGTAGATTAAAATAATGAACATTTGAAAAGAATATTGATTCTTAGGAGTGAGCTAGAGAAGAGGGCTAGTTTGGAGTGATGAATCAGTATTCTGGGTCTGCTGGAAATGTTTCCACAACCCCACAGTCTCGTGCTATGCCAGAGACACCAGTGGACTGTTCCTCTCAAATGAATCTAAACTGCATGTGTGTGCTGGAGGACACTCAGATTACTTTTGTTTTTGAGGGAAAGCAAAAGAAGATTGCTATGACGTTGGGCAAAACTGCTCAAGGCGAGATTTCCTACAGGCTTTTTATTTTTGAAAGAGGAAAAGATTTCAATCATTTTAATATAATCTTTAAAAAAAATTTTATTGAAGTATAGTTGATTTACAAGGCTGTATTAATTTCTTCTGTACAGCAAAGTGACTCAGTGAAACATATATATATATAGCTACATTGTTTTTCACATTCTTTTTCCATTTTCACATTCTTTTGTCACAGGATATTGAATATAGTCCCTGGTGGTATACAGTAGGGCCTTGTTTTTAATCCATCCTCTATGTAATAGCTTGCCTCTGCTAATCCAGAACTCGCATGCCTTCCCTCTCCTGCCCTCCTCCACCACCAGCAACAAGTCTCTTCTGTCTGTGAGTCTGTTTCTGTTCCATAGATATGTTGATTTGCACAATTTTTTAGATCCCAGTATAAGTGATATCATCTGCTATTGTATCTTTTTTTCTAGCCTGTGCCTTTGCATTTCTTCATGTGCCCCCAGGAAGCATGATTTTCTTTGATTTGATTGTAGCTTTTTCAACAGCTGAATGGTAACAGTACTCACCAGGTGGATGAGCACCTATAAGCGTTATCTTTATCTCAGTATGGAGATAGGGCTGATTGTCCCCTAGAGCTGACAGTATTAACTCCCTGAATCAGTTATAGCGGAGACTGGTTTACTAGGAATGATAGCAGGAATGGAGAAACAAGGAATGCTCCTTGTTTTCCAAGTTCCTTTTAAATAAATGATTCTTAGGAGTTAGAGAAATCCCCATGGCAAAGAATTAAAAGATCTATTTTCCATACCTTTAGATTTATCTGTGTAGAATAGTTTGCATAAAAACCCTTCTTTGTTCATCATTTAAGCAATGTCTCAACCACAGTATAAAGCAGCTTGAAAAAGAAAATAGTTCATTGTTATGTCACCATGAGGCCAGATTGGCAGGGGTTGAATTCTGACTCTCTGCCTTCTGACTGTAGCTGAGTGACCATGAAAAAAGTTATTAAACATGAAACCTCTTTGGACTCCCATTTCCTCATATGCAAAATGGAGATATTAATAATACCTACTTAATTGGGTGGTTTGAGGATTGCATTAGATAAAAAACGTAGAGTACTTAGAGCAGTCCTTAGCCCAAGTAAGTGCTTAGTAAATATTATGCTTTGCTATGCTAAGTCTCTTCGGTCGTGTCTGACTCTGTGCGACCCCATAGACGGCAGCCCACCAGGCTCCGCCGTCCCTGGGATTCTCCAGGCAAGAACACTGGAGTGTGTTGCCATTTCCCTCTCCAGTGCATGAGAGTGAAAAGTGAAAATGAAGTCGCTCAGTCGTGTCCGACTTTTCGTGACCCCATGGACTGCATCCTACCAGGCTCCTCCGTCCATGGGATTTTCCAGGCAAGAGTACTGGAGTGGGGTGCCAATATTAGCTACCATTATTATGCATTTTGAAATAGTTATATTAAAAATGTTCCTTTTAATCTTAATCCAAATTCCATGTATTTTATTGAGTGTAATCTCAGGGCATATATAAGTTTAAACTTCACATTTTTTGTTGATCTACAGAAGTATTTTTTCATGTGGCTAAATAGACTTTGTAAGCTTATTTAATTATAATAATTATTAATTATTATAACTACTATAATAATTATAATATATATTGATAATAATTAATATAATCCATTACATTGTTCCACTGTCATGTACTACTGCAGTCCCTTATGTGGGGTGCATTCCAACATCCTCACTGAATGCCTGAAACCATGTTGAACTCCACATATACTATGTTTTATATATATATATATATATTTATATATATATATATATATATATATATAGTATGATCAAGTTTAGTTTATAAACTTGGCACAGTAAGGGATTAACAACAGTAATAATAAACTAGAACAATTATAACAATATACTGTAATGGAAGTTATGTGAATATGGTTTCTCTCTCTCTTAAAAATATCTCATGATATAAACTTAATGTCTTTTCCATCTTGCGGTGCGTGCCTGCATGCTGAGTCGCATCTGACTCTTTGTGACCCCATGGGCTGTAGCCCGCCAGACTCCTCTGTCCATGGAATTTCCCAGGCAAGAATATTGGATCAAGTTGCCATTTCCTTCTCCAGAGGATCTTCCTGACCCAGGGATTAAACCCACATCTATCTCCTAGCGTCTTCTGCATTGGCAGGCAGATTCCTTACCACTGAGTCACCAGCATTTTTTATCTTAACTAAGCATTTATCACACAATGTGACCATAACTTTTGTAATCTGAGGTACAACAGCAAAACCAGCAAGAATTTCTTCTTCTTTCTTAAAATTTCACAGAGGGATTTGTTCTGACTTAGATTTTAGCAACCTCTGCATACAATTTTTTTTTTTTTATTTCCTTAGTAAGTCAAGAACTTTATCTTTTCACTTAAGGGAATCTTCCTACAGCTTCTCTTTGGCATATTCGAATTGCCAGCATCACTACTTCTGTGCTTTGGTGTCATTATTAAGTAAAATAAGGGTGATTAAGCACGGGCATTGCGACAGTGTGATAGCTGATCTGATAACTGAGATGGCTGCTAGGTGACTAAGAGGCAGGATAGCTAGACAAAGGGATGACGCACATCCTGGATGGGACAGTGAGATGGAGCAAGCTTTTTTCTTGCTACTCAGAATGGTGTGCAATTAAAAAACTTATGAATTATTTCTGAAAATTTCCATTTAATGCTTTTGGACTACGGTTGACCATAGGTAACTGAAAGTGAAACCATAAATAAGAGGGGTTTTTCTGTAGAGCAGTCAGTCTACGGATTTCATATAACCTTCGTAGTACTCTAACTATACCTATCCCTTTGTTATTATTTGTATGGATTGTTCCTATTATGATTTTACAATCGAAAATAGTCTGTGGACATCTTGGAAAATTTTGTATCCACTCTATTGATTTCTTTTTTTAACTGAAGAGCTAGAATTATTAAATATAAAGGTAGGAATGTTAAAACAATAACACTTCAGTATAAGTTTTTAAAATGGTTACCCAAAATTACAATATTACAAGTTCTGTGCAAATATTTTATACCACACTTTCACTAGCATTTGTATTTTTATTAATCTAGTTTGGTTCATTTGTTAAGTATAAACTAGTATTTTGATTGTTATCTTAAGTTTATTTCCTTTACAATTTTCATCTCTTTGTGAAGTTGTCATTCATATCTTTTGATTATTTAACTATTGAGGTTATTTTTCTTATTAACCCTTTTTCCTATTTAATGAAAATATTTTTCCTTTCAACTGTTTTGTGATTTGCATATTTATGATTTTATAAATTTTTGTATATTTGAATATTTTCCTTTGTATTTTTTTATTGCACTTGGGTTGCATGAATTTACAATGGTTTTGTTCTATTTTCCTTATTTTTTTCTCTCATAATAAATCTTTATTTTAATATATAGCATAAAAAAGATTTCTTAAAAATAATATACTAGCAAATCACATATTAGATTAAACACTTGGTACCTGGATTTTTGAAATACATCATTATAAATGAGGAAGAAATACAACAGGGTTCTAACACAAGAGACCGAGATCAGACGGCAGATTTTTTTGAGCAGAGATTCTCTCCTCTTTGCCTTTGCTTTGTGTTAGATTGCCCAGAGTCCAAACAACAAATTCCAAAGAAAGGGAAAACCTGTGCCCCACATAGAACAAAAAGTTTAGAACTAAAAACTATGTTGAGGTCTCATTTTCTCCTTGGGTTAGCTGATCTAATTTATCCTTTCATGAAATGAATCTTAAGCTCACACACTGTTCACGCTTCTAAAATTAAGGGATGCTAATGTACTTAGTGCAAGCTAGAAATATTGATTTCTTAATGTAATACTTAACCATGTATATTGTGGCACCAATTCCTGGCAGAAACTATTTTAATTTAATTATTTTAACAAGTGAAAAATAAAAGTGCTCTTTGTGGTTAGAAATGTAAGTGTACTTAGCAGTAGGTCCAGCCTGGTAAGATTGCAGTCCAGAATTGCTAACAAAATATTGTGCCTCACTTGGTTACTTAACTCTAGATGCAATAAAGTCTTGTCTTTAGCTTTTTAAGCAGTTCATTTCAGTACATCAAACATTTATTAAGCACTTCCTTTGCAGCCAGCACTGTGCTAGGTGCTGAGGATAAAAAGTTAATAAAAAAAGATTCTGCTAGGGCAATTTAAAGCCTAGTAAACAGATACATAGATAATACAACAGGACTCATTAAGTTCTGATTTTCAGGCCATTTAACTGCTCATGTCAAAGATTTTAAGGAAAGCTCATAGCTTATACTTGTGGGAACGACTATTCTACAGCTTTTGACACTGCTCTCAGTCCAACTTCAGAGGGTTTGAGATTCACAGATTCCCACTCCACCTACCCAGTTCCTCCACTTGCTTCATCACATGCTACTAAGCAACCTATCCCAAGAAGGAAGTGATCCTTAGAATTAATTTTCCACCTTTCCCTGAGAGACCATGGGACTAATCACTACAACTCCAGCCTCTCAGATTAACATGGGGACTCTCATCCATACATTTCTGAATATCCCCTTACCTGACCAACTCTCTCATTCCTTCCCAAACTGCAGTCCTTGCCAGGGCAGCCTTTGGAACTCAGGGCTTGAAACTCTTTTACCTTCACACTCTTCTCTAAATTGTTTTTTCTGAATTCTTGTCTCAGTCTATTCTCTGGATACATCACCTTCTAAGACCTGACTCTCCCAGTTACATCCAGCTTACCTGCTGCCCTTTCAAAGGACAATTGTTTTTGCTTTCATGCCCCACATTTCCAGATCAGAGGGAGGAATAGAATAATAGTTATTCTCCTTGTTTCTTATCATTGCTTCTCTTTCAGAAACCCCAGTTCCCTTGAGATTATGTTAAAGTGCTTTCATTTCCTATCTACTCAGTCATTCTGCTTCATGCATGAAAGGTTTTAGCAGCTGGCTCACTGTGTTTCCCTTCACCGCTACTCCTGAAATTGAGTTCCCTAAAACCAAGTTCCCCTGCCAAGTTTATGATTAAAATCTCTATTGGAAACTTTATTCCCTTTCTTGTCTCATCCTTGTTCCCCTCCAGATTGAAGAGTATCAAAGAGAAGTGGGGGTTAAAACCAAGCAGGACCTTATGAAGTTGTCTCAGGTAAAAAAGCCCCCCATGTTCTCCATTTCTTGTTTGCAGAGAAAGGCATTACTCTTCTAGATTTTCCCTGAGGTTGCCAAGAATAGACTCAAGCAGTTACCAATTATAGAAGACAGGGATTGCAGAAAGGAAAAGCAGTCAAGCAAGAAAAGTAATGACAATGGTTCAGATAGAATATTCTTTCTCTACGTAACAATCTGTCACATATCTTCGAGTTGTTCAACTAAGACCTTCTGGGGGAGGATGCTGACAACATGCTGACCACAAGCAAGCAGACCCCAGACTGATTAGAACCAGAAGGCTGATGATTAAGATTCCTAAATCATCACCCTGTTACCTCACCATTAGCCAATCAGAAGAAGGTCCACAAGCTGCAACACTCACCCCAAGTAATGCCTTTAAAACCCTTCCCTGAAATCCACCGGGGAGTTTGGATCTTCTGAGCATGAACTACCTTGTTTTTGTTGCTTGGCATGCTGTAAATGAACACTGTATTTCCTTTATTACAAACAGTGTCAGTAGATTAATTAGTCAAGATGGAATTCAAGTATTTAAGTTTTTTTTTTTTTTTTTTAACTCTCAGGTTGCTCTGAATGAACAGAAACGATTCAGAACCACTTATTTGGGAGATCAATTCTAGTTCTTTGACCTCGTCACTCCAATATCTCTTCCTCCCTCCCACTCCCACCCTCGACTGTGTTCACCTAATCCCACAGTCATAGCCTAGATTTTATGATTATCAGCAACCTCCAAATTCTTCTTTTCCATCATCCCACTTTCTGATATCCAGAGCATCTGTTCCTGTCTCCTCAAGAACCCTACCACTCCAATAATTCATGGGTCCACCCCATACCTCTTCTCTGTCCAGTTCTCCGCTTTGTCCTTTAGTTACCCATCTTAGATTCCATAGATGTCACCATAACTCCCTTTCATATACTGTCAATTCTTTTGTTCTTCCCTGTTTCCATTGTGCTTCTTTGGCAAAACCCAAACCCAAACTCTGCTTACTTGACCCTTTCATTTAAGCAGCTAAGTAAAATGGAAGAAAAACACGTTTGCTTTTTGGGTATTGCCACAGATCTCAAAACTGTAGGAGAGATAATTATGCTAGAATCCTCTCATCCATTTCCTGTCCACGTTTTTGTTTTGTTTTTAAATGAGTGCTTTATATCTTCTCATTTGTCAAATCTCCAACATTCCTTCCCAGTCCTCACTCTCAGGTGATAATCTTGACTTTTAAAATTCCACTAAGAAAATAAGAACAAGAGAATTGCTTCCTTTCCCCTTTACCAAGCTGCCAGCCTCCTTGATCCTACCCTTATGCTCTTCCCTCTAGGTACAAAGGACGAGCAGGTCCAGTTCTTCTGAAGGACAGGCCCTCCACTCTTGCTGTACCCTGTGAACATCCATCCCACCACCCCCAATACTGGATCACTCTCATCATCATACAAATAGACCTCCCATCTCAATGAAATAAAATGACCCTCCTAGACTTATTATCACACTCTGGTTCCAGCAGCTTTTTTGGGCTTTGCTTTATAACAAGACTTCTCAAGAGGTTTCTGTATTTAGCACACACATCAAGCTACATAATTACTGAATTACACAATCAAATATGTGGTTTATTCTCTCAAACATTACTTCTCTTCTGTCAACAAGTCTGGTCTGCTGTACTTTCAAACATACCTTGAATCTGACAATTCTCATCATATCCATCTGTCATGTTGGTCCAAGTTATTATTGTAACTGGCTGTGACATCAATTAAATTCCTAATTTGCCTTCCTATTTTTGTTACTGCATTCCTCCAATTATATTCCATACAGCAGCAGATTATATTTCCAAAATATAAATTTGTTCCTTAAAATCCACTTAAAACTGTCTTGTGGCTTGCTATTACATTCTGAACACTTGCTATTGAACTTTGAAGAAATTAATCCTTATCATATATTACAAGGCCCTCTATAATCTGGCTCCTGAATCACCCTCCTGACTTCATCTTAACCAGCTTCCCTTTGCTCAGTCTACTGAGTCAAGCAGGCTGTTTTGTTTTCCAGAATGCACCAGGCTTGTTCTCTTTCATGTCTTTGTCCTTGTTGCTCACTCTGCTGAGAATGCTAATCCCCTAGATCTTTACATGACTCATTCCTTCATTTAATAGAAGGGGTCAGTTCAGTTCAGTTCAGTCACTCAGTCGTGTTCGACTCTGCGACCCCATGAATCGAAGCACGCCAGGCCTCCCTGTCCATCACCAACTCCCGGAATTCACTCAAACTCATGTCCATCGAGTCAGTGATGCCATCCAGCCATCTCATCCTCTGTCGTCCCCTTCTCCTCCTGACCCCAATCCCTCCCAGCATCAGAGTCTTTTCCAGTGAGTCAACTCTTTGCACGAGGTGGCCAAAGTACTGGAGTTTCAGCTTTAGCATCATTCCTTCCAAAGAACACTCAGGGCTGATCTCCTTTCGAATGGACTGGTTGGATCTCCTTGCAGTCCAAGGGACTCTCAAGAGTCTTCTCCAACACCACAGTTCAAAAGCATCAATTCTTCGTCACTCAGCTTTCTTCACAGTCTAACTCTCACATCCATACATGACCACTGGAAAAACCATAGCCTTGACTAGACGGACCTTTGTTGGCAAAGTAATGTCTCTGCTTTTGAATATACTATCTAGGTTGGTCATAACTTTCTTTCCAAGGAGAAAGCGTCTTTTAATTTCATGGCTGCAGTCACCATCTGCAGTGATTTTGGAGCTCCCCAAAATAAAGTCTGACACTGTTTCCACTGTTTCCCCATAGAAGGGGTACCTCCAATGAAAATATATACTCAGATCTCTCTTCCTAAAATGAATCCAAGCCTACCCAATCATATTCCATTCTCTTAATTTCCTCCTGAACTTAAATATTTGTTTACTTTTTAATTATTGTTTCTCTTGCTAGAATCAGAGAAAGCAATGGCACCCCACTCCAGTACTCTTGCCTGGAATATCCCATGGATGCAGGGGCCTGGTGGGCTGCAGTCCACGGGGTCGCTAGAAGTCGGATACGACTGAGTGACTTCACTTTCACTTTTCACTTTCATGCATTGGAGAAGGAAATGGCAACCCACTCCAGTGTTCTTGCCTGGAGAATCCCAAGGACGGGGGAGCCTGGTGGGCTGCCGTCTGTGGGGTTGCACAGAGTCGGACACGACTGAAGTGACTTAGCAGCAGCTTGCTAGAATGCAAGCCTCCTGAAGTTAGAAAACTTACATCTTGTTTATACTGGCATTCCCCATGCTTAGAAACAGAGCCTAGGATTTAGGAGATTCTCAATGAGAGTTTGTTCAAAGAATGTATGAAAGGCACAAATCATCACTGAAACTGACTGAAGTATTCATGCAAAGAGGTTACCCTATTGATATTATTTTATTATGCATGAAATACACCACCTAAAACCATCTTGTCTACCTTTGAATACCACTGCAGTTACCACACTTTGATTAGCACTATTTTCAACACTGTGAACATATGATCTCTGCTGACCTTAACTAGCTCAACCAGGGGTGAATACCTAGCTAAAGAATCACCACTCTATTGTTTGATAACTGACCGACAAGTTGTCCTGGTTTGAAAATCTGGCCAAGAGGAGCATTACCACTTAGGTTGAAGCCTGCTTCTGGGTAGAACAGAATAGCTGGCAGCAGACAATAATTACTGTCTCATTTATAATATTATAAAATTTGAAATACCTTAAATGACCAACATTAAAGGATTGACTAAATATGTAGTATAGAATATTATACAATCATTAAAATGATGCAAATAAAGAACTTTGAAAGATATCCTTTTTATATAGTATGTATTGTTGAGTGAAAGAAAGAGAGAGCAAAGCTGTTTATGCAGTGTTTATTAATCCTCCCCCAACCCATATGAGCTTCCCAGGTGGTGCTAATGGTAAAGAATCCTCCTGCCAATGCAGAAGATGCAAGAGATGCACGTTTGACCCCTGGTTCTGGAAGATCCATGGAGCAGGAAATGGCAACCCACTCCAGTATTCTTGCCTGGAAAGTTCCATGGGCAGAGGACCCTGGTGGGCTATAGTCCATGGGGCCACAAAGAGCCAGACACAACTGAGTACATTCACACACACACCCTACCCATATATATATACTCATAGTAAAAGAAAAAGAAATATACCAAAAATGCAATAGGACTATTTTACCTGGGTGGTGCCAATAAAGTGTATAGGAATATACCCATACATATATTATTTTTATGATAGTTTTATAATTTTTTTTTCAAATTAATGTAATTAGAATAAACAAATGTTACTTTGAAACATTTTCACAAAAAGAAGACTCTAAGAGTTAAGGCATTGTTTGAAATTATATTTAAACTTTTGTATTATAAGTTCAATATATATTAGAGTATATGAATACAATATTACTTATGATTACAATATTACCTATGATTACCTATGGTGGATTAGAGTATATTGTACATGTTATGTCTACACACACATATGTGTTCCCACACATACACACTCACATAACTTCATTGTTTACTCAGTTCCTTAATAACTCTTGAACTGCTGCTTCAGTTCAAATTCTGAAATGTGATATTATGATAATCCCTTTAAATGATTGCCAAACATTTGCTTTTGATTCTAAAGCAAGTAAAATACAATAAATACCCCTAGATGCAAGACTTCTTTTAATTCATGAGAATTAAAAAGTTGAAGTCCAATTCTTTAAAGATCAAACTATGGAATAATGAAAACTTCATTTTAGCATTATTATTCATTTTATAAATTCAAATATATCCCTGGTTAGATTATAATGACCTCCTCTTTAACCCCTAAAATGCTGCATGCATGGTTTGTATAAAACTGAGCTATTACACAGTAAATCTCAAAGAGTAATTTATTATACTCCAAATATTAGGGCCTAAGACTGATAGTTTGAATAGCAGCTTAAAGTCAATAGAATTGAGTAATAAAATACATTTTGAGTTGAGAAATAAAAATAATGGGCTTAGTTTAATTTGTATTTAATTAGAAGTTCTATAGTTTGTTTTGTTTCCCTTGTAGCTCAGTTGGTAAAGAATCTACCTGCAATGCAAGAGATCTGGGTTCAATTCCTGGGTCAGGAAGATCCTCTGGAGAAGGAAATGGCAACCCATTCCAGTATTCTTGCCTGGAGAATCCCATGGACAGAGGCACCTGGCAGGCTATAGTCCATGGGGTCACAAGAGTCGAACACGGCTTAGCAACCAAACCACCATCATAGCTTTTTAAAAATTCAGTCATTAATTCTTTTATTTATTTGGCAAATATTTATAGAGCATCTGTTGTGCCAAATGGTAAAATTACAGCGATGAGAGAGATGAAGTCAACCTTCTAAAATAGACTGTGGTTTGTCAATTGATTGCACTATTTTTTGGTGAATTAGAACACATATTAGGAAGTTGAGGTGGAGTTAAACATTAAATTTGAGGTGGTGTTGTAGGAGCTCAAGGAATCCTTTCTTATAAAGGAAGTTTTAAACTTCTAAACCCTGTAGACCTAGAGCACCCTGGTAGGAGGTGGGATCCATTTTTCTTTCTTGCTTAGTTGAAAGCTGATAGTACAGTTAGACGTGACATGCTTGAAATTCTATACTTATATTTTCCTAAGATACTTCACAGGAATGAGAGCAAAATCAAGAACTTGCCAATTTGCGAGAAAATTCTTTAGATGGTGGGCTCTTGATAACCCCAAATGGCTTGGCTCCAAGTTATTATTTGTTTGCTGATAAATGGTCAAAGCAGACAGATGGTCGGATGTTCACCAACTATTCTGAACCAACAACCAAATTTCTATGGTGGATCCTGGGCAAAGGACAGAGAGAAGGGGAGAGATGAAGGACAAATTATAAGAAAATAAGTTCTTATTTTGGATTCCTACTATGTGCCAGAAGTATTACATGTGTTATGACTAATCCTTACAAGAACTCAACAGCACAGATATCACCATAATTTAAAGATAAGGAACCTTAAGCCACAAAACACACAAGGACTCACTCAGGGTTACTTCACAAATACATGGTAGATCTATGGTTAAAATTCAGGCCTTTCAAACTCCAGAGCTAGCACTATTTTTAAAAGCCTCAATGCTAGTAGCAGGATGCCTACACAGGTAGAAAATGGAACAGTAACTATAAAAGAAGGTGTGGATGAATTGTAACTATGCTAAAAATGCAAGGATTAAGGTCGCTAGCAAATAAAACCTATCATATACCTGTTTAATTTGATTTATTGCTGGAAACTCATAGCTTTTCTAACTGCAGTTTGCTTTTTTCTTTTTTTAAACACTTCTCTACCCCTCTCCTTCCAGGAGTTGGTTCACTAGGAAGCCCAACATTTTCTGTGGAGATGGGCCAGTGTGGTAGATTGAATTTTTGGTCTCAATTCTTCCTTCTCCCATGAGATACTTATATCATTTCCTCCCTTGCCTTTCCCTCATGTGTGTGAACTGTATTTTTCCTAGTCTCTGACTTTGGGCCTGGACATGTAACTTGCTTTAGTAATCAGATATGGGTAACATAGCAGAGACCAGAAATGTGCCTGAATGGTCCCGTTTGCCTTCTTATGCTCCAGTGCTCCACCATGAGAGGAACATGCCCTCGACAGCGGTTTCTCCATGAGCCTAGGCCCAGAACAAAGATACTTGAGACAGACTTGAACTGAACCTACAGCCAAGAGCCAAGGCTAGCCCACCCACAGCCTGAAAGAAAGCCTGGATTAGCCAAACCATGTTATGCACAGATCCATAAATGTAAGGATAAATGCTTACAGCTGTAGGTCACTGAGTTTCAAGGCTCATTTGTTATGTAGCAATATCATGCCGCAAGGTGACTAATACAGCCACAATGTGTACATAAAATAATTGGAGATACATAAGATGAAAAATAGTCTTCTTGAGTCATCATAGACAAAGTCAGAAATGAAGGACTGTGATTAAGGGACTTGAATACATGGCCCAAGCACATGAGAACTTGTTCAGGAGTGTTTGTTTGCTGGACCTGGGGACAGCTTGAAGATGAAGGGTAGAGAAAGCCCCACCAGTGTGAAAGCTTTGCCCCAGGCAGACTCCGAAGCTTAGCCCTAGGAGCCACCTAAATGATGGCCTATCAGTGGGTAGAAACAGGATAAGGAACAAAAGATTAAAGCAATTGTTGTTTTGGCTTTCTGCTGTGCAGCCTAACAAATGAAATTAATAAATTGCTAAACATAGTTTTTATGTTACTAGCTGACTTCATACCAGTAAGCACATTTCATTTCCCTAGAGAATGTCATTTTAAGCCAAAAAGTGTTTAGGTCCCATTAGATATATCAGTATGTACTCTGCTGATGAAATAAGCTATAGATTAAAGTCACTGGAACAAAGTGCTAAAAATGAAGGTGCTTGAGGCATTTTTTTGTCTCAGTATAGATCATTGCCTGGTGGAGGATTTACCACAGAAATATGTTATTCAGAGTTATGCAGGTGAGGATTTACTGTGATATTTAATAAAAACACACATAGGGCTTATCATGAAATATGCTCTTGTGATGTGTCTGACACCCCTAAGGAATTTGGCACAAACACTAAACTTCTGTTATATACCAGAGATACTAATATGAGCTGGTTGATTTCAAGAGATACAACTATTTGCTTTATATAGTCAACAATAGAAAATGGCATTTTAGCTCAGTTAAAAACATCCATATGCTCTTCCCAGTTTTAAGCCATTTTCTGATAGATTTAAAACATTTTATGATAGATTTCTTTGCTTGGTTGACTCTCTTTTACTTACTTTCTTTAAAGTTCTTGGACTTATTACATGGAAATTTTACCAGGTCTGGGAAGATGCTTTTGTCGCTTGAGTTACATGAAATGTTCATCCCATGACTGTGAGATGAGATTTTTCAGAAAAAATTCCTTTATTATATACAGGCCAATTTTATAATTTTAAAAGCCATGTGCTATATGACAAGTGCAATCAATCATAGCTTCACACCCATTTTTAGGAGAAGGAGTAGCTGATATAATAGTATCATTAAAGAAAATAAACAGAAATTTCACATTCTTCATATCCCAAACTATGAGACTGTCTCATTACAAAGTATGTGTCCATTGAGATAATTAACTCTCCTTACTTGGGACCCAACATTTCTCACTTTAAATTCAGAGAAATAATAGTAGCTCTTTGTATTCATTTTCTATTGCTGCTGTACAAATTCTCACAAATGTAGTGGCTTGAAACAACACACAGTTATCTTTCAGTTTTGTCAGTGAGAAGCCTGATGTGCGTCTCACTGGACTAAAATCACGATGTCAGCAGAGCTGTATGCCTTCTGCAGACCCCAAGGGACAGTCAATTTATTGCCTTTTTCAGCTTCCAGAGGCTGTCCACATTCTTCATTTGGTGATGCCCTTCCATCTTCAGAGCCAGCAATGCCCATTTAAGTCTTTTTCACATTGTGTCACTCTGACACTGACTCTCCTGCCTCTGCCTTCCACATTTATGAACTCTTTTGATTACCTCAAGGCTACTCAGATAACCCATAATATTCTCCCTGTTTTGATTTAAATGCTACTTTACTTATCCTTGGCATTATAATGTAATGTCCCCTGGAGAAGGAAATGGTAACCCACTCCAGTATTCTTGCCTGGAGAATCCCATGGATGGAGAAGCTTGGTAGGCTACAGTCCACGGGATCGCAAAGAGTCAGACATGACTGAGCAGCTTCAATTTCACTTCACTTTTCTTAGATTTGGGGGATTAAGGTGTGGAGATCTTGTAGACCATTATTCTGCCTACCACACTCCTCTTATTTTTTGTTTAAATTAATTAATTTGTTTTAATTGGAGGCTAATTACTTTACAATATTGTAGTGGTTTTTGCCATACACTGACATGAATCAGCCATGGGTGTACATGTGTCCCCCATCCTGGACCCCCCTGCCACCTCCCTCCATATCCCTTCCCTTGGGGTTTTCCCAGTGCACTGACTTTGAGTGTCCTGTTTCATGCATCGAACTTGGACTGGTGATCTATTTCACATATGGTAATATACATGTTTCAATGCTATTCTCTGAAATCATCCCACCCTCACCTTCTCCCAGAGAGTCCAAAAGTCTGTTCTTTACATCTGTGTCTCTTTTGCTGTCTCGCATATAGGGCCATCATTACCATCTTTCCACCCTCCTCTTTTATGGTTGTTGTGAGAACTAAATGAGACAATACATGTATAAATCTGGCCCATACAAATATTTAATACATGTTCAGTTCAGTTCAGTTGCTCAGTCGTGTCCGAATCTTTGCGACCCCATGAATTGCAGCACACCAGGCCTCCCTGTTCATCACCAACTCCTGGAGTTCACTCAAACTCATGTCCATCAAGTTAGTGATGCCATCCCGCCATCTCATCCTCGGTTGTCCCCTTCTCTCCTCCTGACCTCAATCCCTCCCAGCATCAGAGTCTTTTCCAGTGAGTCAACTCTTCACATGAGGTGGCCAAAGTACTGGAGTTTCAGCTTTAGCATCAGTCCTTCCAATGAACACCCAGGGCTGATCTTCTTTAGGATGGACTGGTTGGATCTCCTTGCAGTCCAAGGGACTCTCTAGAGTCTTTTCCAACATCACAGTTCAAAAGCATCAATTCTTTGGCACTCAGCTTTCTTCATAGTCCAACTCTCACATCCATACATGACCACTGGAGAAACCATAGCCTTGACTAGACAGACCTTTGTTGGCAAAGTAATATCTCTGTTGTAATGCTATCTCTAGGTTGGTGATAGCTTTCCTTTCAAGGAGTAAGCATCTTTTAATTTTATGGGTGCAATCACCAACTAGTTAATATTATTATTGTTACTTTGTATATGTAAGGTTTTCTGAGTGTTACCTCAGATTGAATGCTCACTAAACACAAATACTACCACAAATATTCTCCATAGTCAGATAAATATTCCTTGGGATTGGGCTTTGAAAACTCCAAATCTTAAGCAGGCTCTGCTGTTAAGCAATTGGGAACCCCATGTCTACCTGGTGCTTAAAAGAGGGAATCAGGTAATTGAGAAATGCCATGATTTTCAGAACGTGACTTTCATTGATAGGACAGTCATTCATGCATAACAGAACATTTTTCAATGCCCATATGACCAGAAAGTAGGCTGATACTCAGTCTAGGCTGGTGTTTCATAGCATGCGAGATAGAGAAGTTTTCAAGTCATTAGTGTGGCTTCACATGGCCAATTTGGTTTTGATCAGGGTCCTTGCCAGTGGTTAAAGAAGGCAGAGCCCACTTATACTGAAGGGTAGATGTCTTGTGACTGGCTTCAACCAACAGCAGCCTCAGGCCTAGGTGGGCAAATGGAATTCATCGTAGTAAATTACAATAGGAGTTCAGTACGGATCTATAAAACACATCAGCCAGATGCTGGGCAAAGAAAGCAGCATGGTGGTTGATACTGGTTCACTAACTACTTTGTTTAGGGAAATAAGATGAATTATAGACTGAATCAGTGAATGAGGCTGAAGCTATAAATATCTAACTGCTTTGTCCAGCTTTGGCTCAGGGTGTATGCAGACATAGCTTTACTTGCTGGTTTCAGGAAACATATGACCAAACCTAGGGAAGGCCAGTATTCACATGTCACTGGATTCCATATAATAGTTTAGCATTAGTCGTTAAATTAACAGATAATTATTGAACTCTGTGTATGGATATGTATATTTTGAGAGGGTCTAAGGAGCAGGCAATGGCACCCCACTCCAGTACTCTTGCCTGGAAAATCCCATGGATGGAGGAGCCTGGAAGGCTGCAGTCCACGGGGTCGCTGAGGGTCGGACATGACTGAGTGACTTCACTTTCACTTTTCACTTTCATGCATTGGAGAAGGAAATGGCAACCCACTCCAGTGTTCTTGCCTGGAGAATCCCAGGGATGGGGGAGCCTGGTGGGCTGCCGTCTATGGGGTTGCATGGAGTAGGACTCAACTGAAGTGACTTAGCAGCAGCAGCAAGGTAAACATAATAGAAAGAGTACAGGTTTCATTTACAGACAAACTTATACTTAAATGCAAGTCACAAACTTCTGTGAGCCATATCAAATTCTACATGTAATAGAAACTTGATAAATGATAGATGTATACAAATTTGGCAATGGAAGATAAAGTTCATTTTTTTACTTTCCCAACTACTTTATCCAGGAACCAAGTTGTCCTTACGGAGAGGTGAGCACTCTTTTTTAAAGAAATTAATTAATTAATTAGTTTATTTTTGACTGTGCTGGGTGTTCGTTGCTGTGCGGGCTTTTCACTAGTTTGTGGCAAGCAGGGGCTCCTGTCTATTTACCGAGGGCAGGCTTCTCATCGCGATGGCTTCTCTTGCTGCAGAGTACAGGCTCCAGGGCACACATGACTCAGAAGATGCAGTTCATGGGTTTCAGTAGTTGCAGGGCTCAGGCTTAGTTGCCCTGCAGCACGTGGGATCTTAGTTCCCTGACCAGGGATTGAACCCATGCCCCCTGCATTGGAAGGTGGATTCTTAACCACTCTACCCCCAGGAAACTTCCAGAGTTTTTATTTTTTACTTATAGTACAGTTGAAATGTTTAAGCATCTCTGTACAAATACTCAACTATGCTATCCTTGGAGAAATGCTATGAGTTGGGAAACAGTTTCTGTACAGGAACAGATAATAAGCAATTAAGGCTCTGTGGGCCACTTATGGTTTTTGCTTCTGCTGCTGCTGCCACTCCTGCCTCTGCTTCTGCTTTCTCTTCTTCCTTAACCCATCAAGAATGTAAAAACTGTTTTTGTCTTAAAGATCATAAAAAACAAGCCCTAGACTGTAGTTTGATAACCCTCACTCAGAGTTAAGTTTTATTCTAGTAGACAGTTAAATTATAGACAGAACATTTTGGAGTTACAGGGTTTGGTTCAACAAATTGCTTAATCAGGCCTGTTTTAGTTTTGTCCTTAGTTCAAGAGAAAAATCCCTTAGTCCTGGAATGTCATATTTATTTTCAATGTGTGACTTTCTGGAATTCAGTGGAAAACCCCCAAAATTTACCTGCTGCTGCTGCTGCTAAGTCACTTCAGTCGTGTCCGACTCTGTGCGAGATGGCAGCCCACCAGGCTCCCCCGTCCCTGGGATTCTCCAGGCAGGAACACTGGAGTGGGTTGCCATTTCCTTCTCCAATGCATGAAAGTGAAAAGTGAAGTCGCTCAGTCGTGTCCGACTCTTAGCAACCCCATGGACTGCAGCCCACCAGGCTCCTCGGTCCATGGGATTTTCCAGGCAAGAGTGCTGGAGTGGGGTGCCATTGCCTTCTCCAAAAGTTTACCTAGCCCCTCCAATTTGATTGGACTTGAACTCTAAATTGCCTCTCTGCAGCAGGTGCAGCTAAAATAGTCAGTTAGTTCTTTTGGGCTTTCAGTCTTTCAGTCATTTTCCCTCTTACTTCCTTGCACATGCAGCTGGGGAGACAGGCAAGGATTTTAAGGGGACATCTGTATGCAACTTTTAAGACATCCCTTCCTGCGACTTCATCTTTTCTCAGGGGAAGGTACTTAATTTCATTTCTCAGGTCACTAAGGCTGCAGACTTTTTTTTTTTTTTTTGACTCTATATTCCAAATACCACAGAGACCAGAGAGAGCCTCAGGGGAAAAGCTACATAAACCCAGTGTGATCCCATAATTTCAAGGGTCACATCACCTCCCGTTTCTGCTGCTCTTGGCCACTCTCCATTGCTTTTAAAGTTTGTGCAGAGTTTATAATTTTTTCCTGAGGAACTGTTAGTCTGATATAAGGTGTCCTGCCATTATCAGGCTGGAAGTCTCTGGGATCACAATATTTGAAATTCCATTAGAACCCTTCAAAAAAGAAATAAAAGCTATCTACTGAAAGGAGCACTGGAAAAGTGATGAAGGAGTTTAGACAGAGTGTGACCTGGTCTGATCTGTGTTTCAGATAAACCTGTCGGTGGAAGTATAGATGATGGATTTGAAAGCAAAGACAAGGGGAACCCACTTAGGAAAATGTTGCAATCATTTAGGCGGGAGACATCAAGGGCTAGAGGTAATTCTAGAGAACAAAAGGTTACTTTGAAAAATATTTAAGAAATACAATTGGTTGAAATCAAGAGACCTAGTAATTGTCAGTGGTGAGGTCTAGCATGCTTCCCAGGCTTTTATTTTGGTGCCTAACAGCAAGTGGAAACTATCACTGAAACAGGGAACATAGTATGATAAACAGACTTAAGGGCAGAAGAGAGGAGGGTTTTGTTATTATTGATACACATACATACTCAGGATAGGCTTCCAGACCTTTTACTACTGTAGCTGTGTAGTGATTATTTTTTCATAATGTTCATGGGGTTCTCAAGGCAAGAATACTGCAGTGGTTTGCCATTCCTTTCTCCAGTTGACCACATTTTGTCAGAACTCTCCACCATGACCTGTCCGTTTTGGTTGGCTCTACACCGCATGGCTCATGGTTTCATTGGGTTAGACAACGCTGTGGTCCATATGATCAAATTGGTTAGTTTTCTGTGATTGTGGTTTTCAGTCTGTCTGCCCTCTGATGGAGAAGGATAAGAGGCTTACGGAAGCTTCCGAATGGGAGAGACTGACTGAGGGGGAAATTGGGTCTTGTTCTGATGGGCGGGGCCGTGGTCAGTAAACTTTTAATCCAATTTTCTGTTCTCCCTGTTGTTTGACCTGAGGCCAAACTATAGTGGATGTAAAGAAGATAATGACAACCTCCTTCACAAGGTCCCATGCATGCACTGCCACACTCAGTGCCCCCAACCCTGCAGCAGGCCTCTGCCTCCACTGGAGACTCCTGGACACTCATGGGCAAGTCTGAGTCAGTCTCTTGAGGGGTCACTACTCGTTTCTCCTGGGCCCTGGTGTGCACAGGTTTTGTTTGTGCCCTCCAAGAGTCTGTTTCCCCAGTCCTGTGTAAGTTCTGGCAGCTCTACTGTGGGGTTATTCCAAGAGGGCTTATGCCACAACAAGGTCTGCTGCACCCAGAGCCCCTGCCCCTGTGGCAGGCCATTGCTGACCTGTACCTCTGCAGGAGACACTCAAACACTCAAAGGCAGGCCTGGCTCAGTCTCTGTGGGATCTGAGCCCTCTGAGCATCTCTGGCGGGTATAAGGTTTGATTCTAAACATGATTTTGCCCCTCCTACCATCTTGCTGGGCTTCTCCTTTGCCCTTGGATGTGGGCCATTTCTCACAGTCTTTTTTTGATGGGAATCCAACATTCTCCTGTAAACGGTTGTTCAGCAGCAAGTTGTAATTTTGGAGTTCTTGCAGAAGATAAGCACACCTCCTTCTACTCCACCATTGTTCTGGAGGCTGGAAGTCCAAGAACTAGTTGCTGTCAGGATTGGTGTTTGGTGAGGAGATTCTTCCTGGGCTTGCAGACAACCATTTTCTCATTTTGTCCTTAAACGACCTTCCCTCTATGCTGCAGAGGATGAGCAGGGAGTGGAGCAAAGAGAGAGAGTATGAAAAGGCGAAAAGATAGGACACTGAAAGACGGACCTGTGCTACTGGAGAGCAGTGGAGAAATAACTCGGGAAAGAATGAAGAGATGGAGTAAAAGCAGAAACAACGCCCAGGTGTGGATGTGCCTGGTGATGGAAGGAAAGTCCAGTGCTGTAAAGAACAATATTGCATAGGAATCTGGAACGTTAGGTCCATGAATCAAGGTAAATTGGAAGTGGTCAAAAAGGAGATGGCAACAGTGAATTTCAACATTTTAGGAATCAGTGAATTAAAATGGACTGAAATGGGTGAATTTAACTCAGATGACCATTATATCTATTACTTAGAAGAATCCCTTAGAAGAAATGGAGTAGCCATCATATTCAACAAAAGAGTCCGAAAGGCAGTTCTTGGGTGCGATCTCAAAAATGACAGAATGATCTCTGTTTGTTTCCAAGGTAAACCATTCAATATCGCAGTAATCCAACTGTATGCCCCAACCTGTAATGCTGAAGAAGCTGAAGTTGAACAGTTCTATGAAGACCTACAAGACCTTCTAAATCTAACACCCAAAAAAGATGTCCTTTTCATCATAGGCGACTGGAATGCAAAAGTAGGAAGTCAAGAAATACCAGAGTAACAGACAAATTTGGCCTTGGAGTACGAAATGAAGCAGGGCAAAGGCTAATAGAGTTTTGCCAAGAGAACACACTGGTCATAGCAAACACCCTCTCCCAACAACACAAGAGAAGACTCTACACAAGGACATCACCAGATGGTCAATACCAAAATCAGATTGATTATATTATTTGCAGCCAAAGATGGAGAAGCTCTATACAGTCAGCAAAAACAAGACTGGGAGCTGACTGTGACTCAGATAATGAACTCCTTATTGCAAAATTCAGACTGAAATTGAAGAAAGTAGAGAAAACCACTAGACCATTCAGGTATGACCTAAATCAAATCCGTTATGATTATACAGTGGAAGTGAGAAATAGATTCAAGGGATTAGATTTAATAGACAGAGTGCCTGAAGAACTATGGATGGAGGTTTGTGACATTGTATAGGAGGTGGTGATCAAGACCATCCCCAAGAAAAAGAAACAGTAAAAGCCAAAATGGTTGTCTGAGGAGGCCTTACAGATAGCTGATAAAAGAAGAGAAGTGAAAGGCAAAGGAGAAAAGAAAAGATATACCCATTTGAATGCAGAGTTCCAAAGAATAGCAAGAAGAGATAAGAAAGCCTTCCTCAGTGATCAATGCAAAGAAATAGAAGAAAACAGAAGAATGGGAAAGACTAGAGATCTCTTCAAGAAAATTAGAGATACCAAGGGAACATTTGGTGCAAAGATGGGCTCAATAAAGGACAGAAATAGTATGGACCTAACAGAAGCAGAAGATATTAAGAAGAGGTGGCAAGAATACACAGAAGAACTGTACAAAAAAGATCTTCACGACCCGGATAATCACGATGGTGTGATCACTCATCTGGAGCCAGACATCCTGGAATGTGAAGTCAAGTGGGCCTTAGAAAGCATCACTACGAACAAAGCTAGTGGAGGTGATGGAATTCCAGCTGAGCTATTTCAAATCCTAAAAGATGCTGCTGCTTAAAGTGCTGCACTCAATATGCCAGCAAATTTGGAAAACTCAGCAGTGGCCACAGGACTGGAAAAGGTCAGTTTTCATTCCAATCCCAAAGAAAGGCAATGCCAAAGAATGCTCAAACTACCACACAATTTCAATCATCTCACACGCTAGCAAAGTAATGCTTAAAATTCTGCAAGCCAGGCTTTAATAGTATGTGAATCGTGAACTTCCAGATGTTCAAGCTGGTTTTAGAAAAGGCAGAGGAACCAGAGATCAAATTGCCAACATTCGTTGGATCATTGAAAAAGCAAGAGAGTTTCAGAGAAACATCTACTTCTGCTTTATTGACTACACCAAAGCCTTTGACTGTGTGGATCACAACAAACAGAAAATTCTGAAAGAGATGGGAATACTAGACCACCTTATCTGCCTCCTGAGAAATCTGTATGCAAGTCAAGAAGCAACAGTTAGAACTAGACATAGAACAATAGACTGGTTCCAAATAGGGAAAGGAGTACATCAAAGGTGTAAATCATCACCATACTTATTTAACTTTTATGCAGAGAATATCATGCAAAATGCCAGGCTGCATGAAACACAAGCTGGAATCAGTGTTGACGGGAGAAATATCAATAACCTCAGATATGTAGATGACACCACCCTTATGGCAGAAAGCAAAGAAGAACTAAAGGGCTTCTTGATGAAAGTGAAAGAGGAGAGTGAAAAATTTGGTTTAAAACTCAGCATTCAGAAACCTACGATCATGGCCTCTGGTCCCATCACTTCAAGGCAAATAGATGGGGAAACAATGGAAATAGGGAGAGGCTTTATTTTGGGGGGCATCAAAATCTGGTGACTGCAGCCATGACTTTAAAAGACGTTTGCTCCTTGGAAAGAAATTATGACCAACCTAGACAGCATATTAAAAAACAAAGACATTACTTTGCCAACAAAGTTCCATTTAGTCAAAGCTACGGTTTTTCCGGTAGTCATGTATGGATGTGAGAGTTGGACTATAAAGAAAGCTGAGCATATAAGAATTGATGCTTTTGAACTGTGGTGTGGAGAAGACTCTTTTTGGACTGCAAGGAGATCCAACCAGTCAATCCTAAATGAAATCAGTCCTGAATATTCATTGGAAGGCCTGATGCTGAAGCTGAAACTGCAATCCTTTGGCCACCTGATGCAAAGAACTGACTCCTTGGAAAAGACCCTGGTGCTGGAAAGATTGAAGGCGCGAATAGACTGGAATGACAGAGGATGAGATGGCTGGAAGGCATCACCGACTCGATGGATATGAGTTTTAGTCAACTCCTGGGAGTTGGTGATGGACAGGGATGCCTGGCATGCTGCAATCCATAGCATTGCAAAGAGTCAGACACAACTGAGTGATTGAACTGAACTGAATTGAAAGACTATTTTGGGGGGATAAGTTAGAAAAATCTCAGTATTTCACAATGATATGTAGATTACTAGGACTTCATTGCAGTCCCCTCTATTAATGTTGGGCTTCTAAAATATATTCCCAGTATGTTGATACTGAGAAGGACAAAATTCCAATGTTTATTTTCAGCACTTTAATTTCACTCTCTCTTCTCAACATTCATGATACTTATAGGAACTGTTGGTAGACTGCTTTCCAGCATCTTTTTCTCATCAGTAATTTCTGTGGCTATAGACCATGTAATTAATGTTTTTAAAAGAATCATATATAAATATTGAATATTCTCTATGCCATGAATAGATAATATTCTGTATTCTTTTGATAATCCTTTAAAATGGAATCTAACTTGGAATTCATTAAGATTTTGTTTTTTCAATTGTTTTTATGTAAAGAATATATTCTTTGTCTCTTATAGAATATGTAATGTCATGTAGATAATATACTTGATTGCTTTATTTAAACTACTTTGCATCAAAATTATCCCAATCTACCATTTCTCAAATTATTCTAAGTAGATCAATATTTATACAGAAGTATTTTATAATGTTAAAAGTATGAATATTGGTTTTTCCCTACATGTAGGGGTGGCTAATTGAAGTCTGAATTTGACCATGGTTGGTTTACAGATAGTACTGTGGATTTAACTCAGAGCCAGAAATGACTTGAAAAGTGAAATTTTCTCTTAGCACCAAATGACTAGGAAATATATACTTATAGAATCATTGAACAAGAAAGATTCTGAATCTTTTAAACTGTTTTTAGACTTTGATGAAAACAGAGCTCTATGCTTAAATTCCTCTAATCACATTTTTGAGTTCAGTAATAACTTCACTTTCAAGCTATCATCTGATTCTTCTATCCTTTTCCCATTTTTCTTCTCTCTTCCCTTCCCCTCCAACCAGTTTATTTGACTTTAAAAAAAAACCCCAGACCTCACTCATTTCTCTCTTTTCTCATGCCACTCTGTGTGTGTGTGTGCCAAGTTGCTTCAGTCGTGTTCGACTCTTTGGACCCCATGGACTGTAGCCCACCAGGCTCCTCTGTCCATTCATTCTCCAGGCAAGAATACTGGAATGGGTTGCCATGCCTTCCTCCAGCGGCCCTTCCTGATCCAGGGATTGAACCTGCATCTCTTTCATCTCTTGCATTGGCAGCTTTACTGCTGGCACCACCTAGGCAGCCCTCCCTCTGTCATCCAAATCCAAATCATCATGGCCTTTCACAGCCTCTTGCCTGGTCTCCTACATCCTAACTTGCCCCTAGTCTGTTGACCACATTGTTGCCATTGACATTTTTTTTTTTCTAAAATAAAAATCCCTTCGGTAACTTCCTGTATCCCTTGGGGGGAAATTCTTTAACCTGGCTTGAAGTTTTCTCTTCTCTCTCAGCCTTGGGTTTCAACTTCATCTAATGTTGCTCCACCCTCTCCTCTGAATTCCAATCATTCTCAACTTCTGTCAGTTCCATGTCTTCACTGTGCTTTCATTTGCACAAACAAGTGCTCTGGAGAATGTTCCAAGCATCCTTCCATCCCTACTCTTTTCCCAACGTCAACTCACCCACCCTTTGGTAACTTCTTATGTAGCACTTCTTTCAGAAGACTTTTTGTCTTGACTTTTACTTGACACCAGACTGCCTGAATTTCCTCTGTCATAACACACATTAGTCTTTGTCCCAACTTCTTGTTTAGTTAGCTGCCTTGATTCTATGTTGCAAGCTGCATGGGAACTATGACAATGACATTCTGGTTTTAGTTGCCAGGTATTTAGTGGATTCTCAATAAATACTTATACAAAAATGGTCTATTCTAAAACTTCTTAAAAATAAGACAAACTATTAACTATGATACTAAAGTTAAACCTTTAAAGTCAAGCATTAGATACTTAGATTGAATTCGAACCCTCATTTGTACCAATCTTAGACTTCTGAATTCCTCTGGCTTTAGTGGGAAAAAGAGAGTTTGACATCCCATAATCAGTTTCTATTTTAATTATATCCAAAGGTGCTTAGAAACTTGGGGAAAGTTTGTTGAGTAAATTGGGGTGTGTAAACTATGTTCCTCATTAAATAATTAATCAACACCTTTCAAAAATGTTCATTGAGGACTAAGAGCTGGTTAAGAAGCCAAGTTATGATACACTAATCTGAGATTCGGATCAAGAATGTGTCTTACAATGTTTTATGTCAACTATATCTCAATAAACCTGGAAAAAATAATAAGTAATAATAATAAAACAATCATACTTAGAATTCAACACTAAAGGCACCTTGAGGACAGTGCTTGAGTAAGAGCAGGGTTGATTAATTCTGAAAGCTACAGCAGTGTCCCAACACTTCCACAGTTATCCGGTGATCCAGGCAAGAAGGCTTAGAGCATTTGACATTAGTCAGAAGAAAGTGTCACCTCTACTTCTTGCATAAGGACTTATAGAAGAATAATTCAGAACAGAAACAGAAATAAGAACAATAGAAATGTGGTTGATGAAGTTTTGATGGCTGAAATGGAAAGGTTGCATTTGCAGCTTGAATTTGAACAAATGCAAAGTGCACAAAACTCTCCACCTTTAATGAATTGTCCTGTTACCTGAAAGTGACTACTGTGGAATAGTGCAGTGTGAGGGTGTTGAAAAAATCAACAAGTCTTAGAAATATAAATTTAGGACAGGAGAAAGACAAACCCAGACTCAGTACTGGCACAGCTGTTTAGGTATGTCACCTATAGTCTGGTGAATAAGAACTGGAGTTAACATCAGAGTATATTGCAGTTATATGTTATGCTATTTGTGATTTATTCTATATTTGTATGTTTCAGAGAATCTTGGAATAAATCAAAAGGCTGTATCAAAAGATTTCCAATTGTCTGGGAGAAAATTAAAAACTCCAGTCTTTAAGTTATTGTTTCAGTGCGTCTCATTATTTCTGAAACTTTCTGATAGTGATGGATTGTTATCTTTCAGGTGTTTAAATGGATAGTATATCGAGTATTTCAAATAAATGGAGAGGTTCAGTATCTGCCCTCCAAAACCTATTTTCTATAAAATATAAAAATAAGAACAGATCTTGAAAACTAGACATGGAAATAAAAGTTTCAAGCAATAGCCACGGTCCTCACACTTTGCTTCTCTCCCTCCATCTTATTCCTTCACTATCTCTCTGATAGGTATTGGTACAAGGAACTCAAAGATAGAGTTTTTGGAAAACTTAAGGCTATTTCTGTTTACTCATAGCCCTCCCAACACTCAAGAAAGTTAAATCTGTAAATAATTAACTTAAGACAATGTATTACAACTTTTTTCAAACTGATGGACAAAGTTCAGTCCCTTATTGAGAAATGAAAGGTCTAAAGTATTTGGGGAAATGCCCATAAACTTTGTAAATAAGTGTGTCTATTTCTTCTAATACGTGGGCATATTACTCTCTGTACAAGAAAATGCTAGTATATATAGTATTTCAGTTGAAAATCCTTTAATGCAAATCAAAACCACAATGAGGTACCATTTCACACCAGTCAGAATGGCTGCAATCCAAAAGTCTACAAGCAATAAATGCTGGAGAGGGTGTGGAGAAAAGGGAACCCTCTTACACTGTTGGTGGGAATGCAAACTAGTACAGCCACTATGGAGAACAACGTGGAGATTCCTTAAAAAACTGGAAATAGAACTGCCATATGACCCAGCAATCCCACTGCTGGGCATACACACTTAGGAAACCAGAATTGAAAGAGACACATGTACCCCAATGCTCATCGCAGCACTGTTTATAATAGCCAGGACATGGAAGCAACCTAGATGTCCATCAGCAGATGAATGGATAAGAAAGCTGTGGTACATATACACAATGGAGTATTACGCAGCCATTAAAAAGAATACATTTGAATCAGTTCTAATGAGGTGGATGAAACTGGAGCCTATTATACAGAGTGAAGTAAGCCAGAAAGAAAAACACCAATACAGTACACTAATGCATATATATGGAATTTATTTATTTATTTATTTTTACTTTTACAATCCTTTTATTTATTTATTTTTAAAATATAAATTTATTTATTTTAATTGGAGGTTAAGTTCTTTACAATATTGTATTGGTTTTGCCATACATCAACATGAATCTGGCACAAGTATACATGTGTTCCCCATCCTGAACCCCCCTCCCTCCTCCCTCCCCGTACCATCCCTCTGGGTGGTCTCAGTGCACAAGCCCCAAGCATCCAGTATCATGCATTGAACATGGACTGGCAATTTGTTTCATATATTATATTATACATGTTTCAATGCCATTCTTCCAAATCATCCCACCCTCTCCCTCTCCCACAGAGTCTAATTTAGAATGATGGTAACGATAACCCTGTATGTGAGACAGCCAAAGAGATACAGATGTATAGAACAGTCTTTTGGACTCTGTGGGAAAGGGTGAGGGTAGGATGATTTGGAAGAATGGCATTGAAACATATATATTGTCATATTTGAAGCGGATCGCCAGTCCAGGTTCGATGCATGATACAGGATGCTCGGGGCTGGTGCACTGGGATGACCCAGAGGGACGGTATGGAGCGGGAGGTGGGAGGGGGGTTCAGGATGGGGAACACATGTACACCCGTGGCGGATTCATGTCAATGTATGGCAAAACCACTACAATATTTTAATTAGCCTCCAATTAAAATAAATAAATTTATATTGAAAAAAAAGAAAATCCTTGAAGTCAGTGAAAAAGGTAGCTATCTGCTTGGAAAAATGGAACATTTAGGAAGGAGCAATTTCTTTTTTGTTTCTGTTAAACAGATTCTTGGCAGTCAGATTCTTTACCACTGAGCCTCCAGGGAAGCCTGGGTCGGGAAGATCTCCAGGAGAAGGAAATGGCAACCAGCTCCAATATTCTTTCCTGGAGAATCAAATGGACAGAAGAGCCTGGCGAATCCCAGTCTGTGGGGTCGCAAAGAGTCGGACATGATTGAGCGACTAACACTTCAGACAGATTCTTGACTTAAGGAGCCTTGTGATGATACTAGCAGCAGTGACAACTGACAGACAACTTGATCGGAGGCAATTATCCTTCTGAACCTATCGGAGGTGACATCCCAGCCTTACCTCTTAGGAGTACAAACAAGTTTTTTTAGAGTTGGAGACTAGTGCAGAAGGAAGTCCTGAGGCTAGAAATGAAATAACTCTGTCAGCTTGTTATATTTTAGAAGTGTTTGTTCTACTTTCTTGTCTTCAGTAGATTTCCTTTTATTATGGAGACAGGGAATAGCTAAAAGTAGCATATTCATTAACGGGAGAGAAGCTGCTCACCTTGATGTTCAAATAAGTTTTTCTTTTGTTTTTGTTTATTGCTTCTTTTAAAATTTGCATGCATGAAAATTATATTTAAGATGTACAATGTGCGTATCTCTCTCTCCATATGTATATATATAAATATATATATGCTGCTGCTGCTGCTGCTAAGTTGCTTCAGTCATGTCCGACTCTGTGTGACCCCATAGACGGCAGCCCACCAGGCTCCCCCGTCCCTGGGATTCGCCAGGCAAGAACACTGGAGTGGGCTGCCATTTCCTTCTCCAATGCAGGAAAGTGAAAAGTGAAAGTGAAATTGCTCAGTCATGTCCGACTCTTAGTGACCCCATGGACTGCAGCCTACCAGGCTCCTCCGTCCATGGGATTTTCCAGGCAAGAGAACTGGAGTGGGGTGCCATTGCCTTCTCCAAAAATATATATAGGTGAAGGTAAATATATGGTGTATATATATGTGTGTATCTATATATCCATTGGTGAAGGTAAATATACTGTCAAATGTATTTACCTTCACCAATGAGTTCTATACTTTCATATGGTTTCATGGTACTAGTTAGTATCCTTCCTTTTCAGTTTGAAGTACTTCCTTTTTTGGTTCTTTCTTCACCAATTATGGATACTAACTGCTTATGGTGTCCCAGAAATCATTTTTCACTTCGACACATATTCATTCACTTACTTCTTCCCTGAACAAACACTTGTAGAGCATCTACTATGTATGAGGGATTGTATTGAGATGTGGCATGATGACTATAAAGACAGTAACATCTAGTATTAGAGACAAAAGTATAAACAAAGATTCATAAGATGTTATGACAAGAGGAATAACTGAGACAGTGATAGACTGCACTTGGGGATTGCGGATGGATAAGCCAGAATTTTTGAGGGGGTAAGAGTGAGAGACCCCAATTACTGATGGCGTCAGGGGAACTGTATTTCAAATTACGTTCATATCCTGGAAATGAGAGGCACTGTCCCTCACCCCTCACTCCCTTCTCATATAGCATCCTACTGAGCTGCCATTGCTAACAAGATCATGCCAGATCCCAGGGGTGCCTATGTGCAAAGAAGCCTGAAGGACGTTGAGCTAAGAGGATATACAAATTGCTTTGGGACACTGAGGACTTCCTGGATGATTTTATTGACAAGGAACTGTTTTTGCTTTTTCTTTGAAGGATAGAAAGTTTATCAATTCAGAGAGGGATATCCTGAGCAGAGGATACAATGTGCAAAGGCATGGAAACAAGAAAGAGGAAATTTATTCTCTTTAGGAAGTGTGAAGGATTTGTATAACTTCAGCAGTGTGTGTGTGTGTGTGTGTGTGTGTGTGTATAGGGACTGGACATGGTTGATATAGGACTATATTTCAATGAATGGTGTGTACTCCACTGGAAAGTTTTTACTCTGCTTTTTGGAGAAAGTTATCAATTGTCCCCATAATCAATACCTTCTTCATAGTCAAATTCAAATTTCAGGAATAGCCTGGATTAGAATTGTCCTTCTGGCTGTCTCCTCCCCCTGTCTCTTCTTTTCTAGACAACTGAATTTGCAGATTTGATATGAACCAGTGGCTGAAGAAAATTTCCTCTGTCAACCAGTTTATTTTGTTACTGACATGAATAATCAAATTCAATTGGATTAAATAAGCTGTAACACACTGTCAGAAGCCATTAGCAATGTAAGAGTATCCAGCCATAAAGAACTCTTTTTGTGTATCTTAGAGTTTGCCTCATGTAGGGAAAAACTCAAACTAAAGGAAACAGTGTGGTTTCATTTACAAGCTCTGAGTCCTCTAGGGTCTTCTCATAAGCATTGTGGTTTGATTTTTTTCTGGAAATAGCAGCAGCACTGTCTTCCTGATAATCTCACACGCGTAATGTTTTCTTGAAAAGGATTAAAAAGCCTGGTATATCGAAGTTTGCGTATTGTCCAGATTTTCAAAAGGAAAAAAGTGACGACGTATAAATCAAGACCAAGGCAGAGGACCTGATACCTCTGCTGTCTTCTGAGAGATTATCTGCTCTCTGGAGCTGCTGTTGTGTTTTTCCTGATTCAGTATCACGCTACAGCTCCTAAATTCACATGGCTGCTAATTCCCTGTATATGCACAGGTAGAGAAGTTGGCTATTGTAATTGACAAGATGCCAGTGACTCCCTGGACTATCGGAAGTAGAAAACATTGGCAGAGCTACATAAAAACATAAATGAGCTGCAGATGGACCCACATTGAACAATCCTAGTGCACTTTGCACTGATCATTTTCCTTTAAAGATAATCCCATTGCAGGCAAAAACAATATCTGATGCCATCCATTTAGTAACTTTATTAAAATGCCTAGAAAATAGAGATTACTTATACCCACTCAATGCATTTTTGAATATACATACTGTCCCTGATGAAATGATCAATCAAGCCAGATACACAAGATGAAACTTAAATCCACACCACCATTTTCTCTTCTCTTTTGGACCTAATCATCTCAAACATGTGTTGATCCTGGGTTCAAGTAAATAAAATGCAAAGAGAGGAAAAAACAAGCCCTAAGAGAGGAAGCTTTAATGCTTCCTATGGATTCATTTTCACAAAGTGCTACAGGACAAGACAATAGCATAAATAGCATCTGTGCTTCAGGTACCTTGCTCTCCAGTGCCTCAGACAGATTTCATGTCTTATGAGATTTAGGAAGGAAGAGGTGAACTCCAGTCTTAACTGAATCCCTTTGTATTAGAGATTTAGCTAAATTAATCTTTAAGTTTAATCTTGACCTTTGTTTAGAAAATAAATGGTTGACCTCCAATGGAAGCTCTGAGAGTTCTGTCTGCAGAGTGTTGCCAAGGATCCTTAAACACTACTATGTTCTTCTTGTGAGAAATGCCTTAAAAGCATTACTTGAAGTACAAGGGAAATAGATTACTGGTGAAGTACAAGGGAAATAGATTACTGGTGAAAGTGAAGTTGCTCAGTTGTGTCCGACTCTTTGCAACCCCGTGGACTGTAGCCCACCAGGCTTCTCCGTCCATGGGATTTTCCAGGCAAGAATACTGGAGTGGGTTACCATTTCCTTCTCCAGGGGATCTTCCTGACCCAGGGATCAAACCCAGTCTCCCTCATTGTAGGCAGACGCTTTAACCTCTGAGCCACTCCAACCTCTTTGTTGGGAATAGCTCCAGATAGAAGTCAGGCTTGCTAAGAAGGCTCAGTTTATCTTCCCTATCCTACTGGGCCCCCAGGTGGTGCTAGTGGTAAAGAACCCATCAGCCAATGAAGGAGATGTAAGAAACAGGGGTTCTATCCCTGGGTTAGAAAGATCCCCTGGAGGAGGGCATGGCAACCCACTCCAGTATTCTTGCCTGGAGAATCCCCATGGACAGAGGAGTCTGGCGGGCTACAGTCCACAGGGTTGCAAAGAGTCTGACATGACTCAAGTGACCTACCACACATGCAGGAGGGCTCTGGGCTCTGTTTATCTTCCTGCCCTGCTGAGCACCAGAATCTTAACTGCTGTGGTCAGTTGGGATTCCCCTGACCTGATTTCCCATCTTTAGTATGTCCAGTGGGGTCTTTTGTCTCTAGACTTTATGAGAAAAATGAAGGATTAGTTAAAATAATTTAGACTAGGTAGACTTTACAGTATACTACCCTAAGCAGAATTACTTACAAGTTCTAAATAAAATTTGTAGGTTTCAGCCAAAATCTTCAAATCCTTTCTTTCTAGGGGTAAGCCAAGTGTGTGTTGGCTAATTGTCTCTGGTTTGGTCTTATTTGGATTTCTTTTCCTTTGTCATTTAGATACCTCTTACTCATCTGTATAGCCTTGATACTCCCAACTGAACTCCATTAAGGTGGCTGTTTCTCTGTTTTTCAATGTTTTTTAGTAGTAATAAAAAATTCTATTTTTAATTAAAAAGCTTTTAATTGAAGTATAGTTGATGTACATCATGTGCAAGTTGCAAGTATACAACATAGCAATCTATAATTTTTAAAGGTTATACTCTATTTATACTTATTATAAAATATTGGCTGTATTTCCTGTGCTGTATAATATATACATGTTGCTTTTTCATTTTATACTTAATAGTTTGTACCTCTTAATCCCCTATCCCTTTGGCCCCTTCCACCTCTCTACCGATATCCAGTTTGTTCTCTGTATTTGTAAATCACTAGTCTTTGTTGTTGCTGTTATATTCACTAGTTTGTTTTTTTTTAGATTCTACATATAAGTGACATCATACAGTATTTGCCTTTCTCTGTCTAGCTTATTCCACTTAGCATAATGCCCTCCAAGTCCATTCATTTCATGAAAAAAAATTCTTGGTCATTGAATTCTTTCATTTATGGTCTTTATCAAGTATATTCAAGTGAAGTGAAAGTCGCTCAGTCATGTCCGACTCTTTGTGAACCCATGGACTATGGAGTCCATGGGATTCTCCAGGCCAGAATACTGGAGTGGATAGCTTTTCCCTTCTCCAGGGGATCTTCCCAACCCAGGGATCAAACCCAGGTCTCTCGCTTTGCAGGCAGATTCTTTACCAGCTGAGAGTATATTTAAAGATAATGGTATTTCCCCACACTGTGGCCTCTGGTTATCTCTGGAACAACTTCTCTTTCCGTCTGCCTGGATCTGTTGCTTTCTGCCACTGTTGCACAGTTTCTGACTGCTCTCTCTCATTCAGTCTGCTCCCTCTACATTCTCCTTAATAGAAGATGGGTATTCTGACCTTCCTCATGTAAACATTATCGAATTTCCTCCTTAGCTGCAGAGATTCTGGGGTATTGTTCTTTAAAAGTCATTCTTAGCCTTATATGTGATATTCCATGATGATGCAAAAATAGTTCTTAGGAATCACCAGAAGTATTTCCCAAATACTCTTAAAACATAAAAAAGTAGGTAGCAGACATTTTCTGATACTTTAGTTTGAAATAGGTCATGAAATCAAAGTTCAATAATCAATCAGCAAACAAACATTTGTCAAACACCTATATCCTACCCCTGTTGGCTTGTCTATATTCTACTAGCAATGATGGATTATTTACAAATCATATTTTTTTTGCTGTCTGTTGTATCACTGTGATATAAGGCAACTCTCACATAATTATAAAATACACTTTAACAATGCTACTGTGCAGATTCTATCATGTAAGTTTGATATTAATATAATAAAGAGGAAGTGTTATGAACATCAATAACATAGCCTTTATATTGAAGATAAATTATGTGCAAGTGTGTGTGGGTACGTACGTGTGCACCAAGATGGCTATGTTTCCCTCATCATCACTAAATATTGGAGTCTTCTTCCTCACTCGAGTCTCTCACTTCCCTTTCTCTAGGGCAGTTACGTAAGAAAGCTTATAACTGTACCTCATTTCTCTGCTCCTTTGAGTTGTTGTTCTTTTTAAAATCCTTTTTCCTGTTTTACAACCCAGGAATATCTTTCTCAGGGACCTCAGAGCCATCACTTTGAAATGTAATTATTGTGGAAGCTAACACTATCATCTCCCAGGCTCTGAGAATAGGTAGGAGCCTATGGGCATTACTAATTAGCAAACACAGATGGCTTGATCACAGAGAAAAGCATTTGCACACTCAACGTGCTCCATATACTATCCCATTGATCAGTCACTCCCCAAAGCCTGAGCATCTTCCGGGGCTTTTCCACTAATCATCTCAGCCCTTAAAGACCCTTCCACCTTTTTTTCAACTGAGTTCAGACTGAGTTCTGGCTTCTCTCTCCTATAGTAATAGTCTTGAATAATATTTTACTTGCCTATTCAACTTTGATACAAGTTTTCCTTTGGCCACTCACAGAAAAAAGCAAAGGATATTATAGCCTCCTAATGTTATTGTCTCTAAAGAGTTCAAGTTTATGCTCACATTCTGGGATATTCTTTGTTTGAGAATTTCTGCACTGCTGTTTCAATAGTGTTTAATTCTTGCATTGTTTTACTGTCCCACTTCTCAGTTTTATCTTTCCATACCAGACATGCAATATATTTAACTGATCTATTTATTTTCTCTTTTTTACCTAGAATGAAACTCAGTGGCAGCATTGATTTTTATCTCTTTGGTTCACTGCTTTCTCTTCAGCATTTGGCTCATGAAGTAGTTGCACGGAGAGCTATCTGTTGAATAAAATGACTTAGCTATTAACATTTTGTTATTATTATCATCCATAGTATGTTCTATTTATTTATCTAGTAATTATAAAAGCTAGCCCAGGATTAAGCCAGAATTCCAGACAGTATGTCAGTGTGGGCTCTTCCCAGAATTACTTTCTACGATTATGTTCTGGTGTGTTATCATTAGTGTACTCTGAGGGAAAAATGTATGCATTGCTAGAATATTGGGGAGGATGCTACTCATTACTTCTGCAGTGTCCTCTGTGTGGAGACTAATTGAGAAATCTCTCTCTGCTATCAGTGTCAGGATTATTTCGGCAACTGGTTGGTTTTCAAGTTGTGAATGCTAGGAATCCAGTAACTGATGATGTTTCCTTCCTTATGTTTGCTCCTGAAAGTGTAAAATAAAATGTGTATTCCTCTACCAGCAAAGATATATAGCATTTATGCTAGAGGTCTTGTTCCTAGATCTATTTGCTTAGCAACATTTTCCTTTGCCTTATTTTTATTGATTATTTCAAATTTGTATTATTTTGTTATATTCCAGTGTCTTCAAAAGTCTACTTCAGCCCTTTTTTGGAGATATAAAAAACTGATATAAATTTTCATAATATTTAATAAGCCTTTTGTTAGTAGAATTATTCTTCTTGAGGTAGTAGTAATAATTCAGTATTTAGAAACGTTTTAATGAATATGACTTACTCAGTTCTTACAAAAGGCATGTGAAGCAGGCAGTTTAGGGGTTATACATTCATGTTATAGCTGGCAAATGGGTACAAAGTGGTCATGTGATTTATCGAAATTCGAATAGCTAACTAAACTGAGGAAGCCAGAGGGAACCCAGACCTCCCAAGTATTCCTCCAAGGCCTCTGGGTGATCTTCCTTTACTTGATTCAAGTTTTATAATTAGACAAATATTTCTCATATTATGTCTGACTCAGCAGTACTCCCTTGGATAATATGTGGCAGCCTTTTTGGCCAGTGGAATTGGCACTATCTATACATTTAACCATAAAAACAGACTTGAAGACCAATGCAACTGCACATAGAGCATAGGGCCTTTTCTCTAGAGGCAAACCATCTGTGCTTCAAATCCTAGGTCTGTCATTACTAGCTATAGAACTTTGTGAAAGATCCTTAATATTTCTATGCCCCAGTTTCTTACCTGTAAAAGAGAAATGACAGTACTAAGGATATGGATGTCATTGAATTGTTTCGAGAATCCAGTGAGAATATATTTAAAGCTCCCAGAAGAGTACTGGGCACCTAGCTAGTACAGAATAATAAAGTAGTTTCTCAGCTTAGGTCCAGGAAAACAGGCTGTAGCTGAAACTGTATTTGGAATTGTGACTCCAGGGTAGCAAGAGAAAAGAACAAAAAGGAAATGAGGTAGGGATAGAGGGAAAGCAAATGCAAGGTAGCATGTTTTTGTGCTGGCCATAGAGTCACAAGAAAAGAGAGACGGGCACTCAGTCTTGTGGGAGTCAATGCAGATAGGGTATGTGGAACCTCTGCACTGTGGGACAGCCCATCGAAGGGGAAGAAGTATGGGAGATTTCTTTGCTTCATCCTTCTAATCTTCCATTTCTCACTGGTTAGAATTCAGCCTTTGGGGCATTAATTCTCTTGTACTTCAAGCAGGTTGGGTTACTTGGCCACATCCACGTCTTCTTGCGGTGGGCCCTCATCTGAGTTCAGAAATTAGGCAACCAGAGCCTCCGTGGGTCTAATTGACTGAGGTGAGCATCAGAGCTGCTGCCATTCCCACCATGGTGGACGCAGCAGAGGCCAAAGGTGAACCTGGCCTGCACACCAGGGGAGGTCAAAGCTACTGGTATAGGAGATGAGGGGATTTTGAGGGTGGCGGAGGCTCTTTCTTCGGAAAGTGGCTAAAGTCCAGGAACAGGTAGTGGCTAAGAAAATGTGAGGAAGTACATAAACTGGGTCTGCTATACATGGAATATCTGTGCTCCCCAAAGTCCGTATTTTGAAATCTAATCCCCAGTGTGATAATATTTGAAGGGGGGCTTTTGTGAGGTAATTAGGTCATGAAAGTGGAGCCCTGATAAATAGCATTAGTGCCTTTATAAAAGAAGCTAAGAGAACTCCCTTCCCCTTCTGCTATGTGAGAATACTACAAGAAGATGACTACCTATGAACCAGGAAGCTGGTTCTTACAAGACACTGAATTTGCCAGTGCCTTGATCTTGGACTTCCCTGCTTCTTGAATTGTGAGAAATGAATTTCTGTTGTTGAGGTGCCTCCCAGCCTATGGTATACTGTTATAGCAATCTGAACAGTCTCAGACAGGGTCCATTGTTGACATTGTATCTCCTGAAATCTTCCGACGGCAGACACATTCATGCGCTCTTCAGATGTTCCTCCAAGAAGAGACTTGCTGCTTAGCTATGAGAAATTCCACTAGCTGAAGGCCGCCATCTAACTCCTTCACCATCCATGTCACCTTTCAAGCTGAGGACATACTCATTTTGAAGTGCTCTGGAATTCAATTAAGCCAAGCTAGGGTTATGTGCTTCTCAGGATGACTCTGGCCAGTAATTGGTCAAGGCAGGCTACGAGGGCCCAACCCTTAGGCCCAAGCTCATGACGACACTAATGAGCAAACCTTTCTCTGGGCTCTCCTTTGGCCTGGCAGAGACCTTGTCAGTCTGCAGTGAGTCTGAAGGCTAGCCCTACCTATTCTGGCTACTTTCCTTCCATTTTATTCCCAATAAACCTTTCACATTCCTCACAGTCCCAGGTAAACCAACCCCAACACTTCCCTCAAACAAACATACGTATCAAGAGATATTAAAGCTATAATAGCTAAATATCAAAATACAGATGAGGAAGTGCTACTAGCGAGCAGAAAGTCCCCAGGAAATTTCTAATACAAATAAAGGGATAGTCATCAAAGTATTTGCCCTGTACAAAAAGGCCAACCTCAGGCTTTTATTAAATATCCAAAATGTATCCAAAATTATTTTACTCCCCAAATTAATTTTTAAAAGTTTAGAAAATATGAATAAATTTTTCTTTAGTATGATTTATACACTCATCTCTTTTCTCTAGTATTTATTTAGTATGACTTATATATGCACAATTGCACTCATCTCACACGCTAGCAAAGTAGTGCTCAAAATTCTCCTAGCCAGGCTTCAACAGTACATGAACGATGAAATTCCAGATGTTCAAGCTGGATTTAGAAAAGGTGGAGGAACCAGAGATCAAATTGCCAACATTCACTGGATCATTGAAAAAGCAAGAGAATTCCAGAAAAATATCTACTTCTGCTTTATTGGCTATGCCAAAGCCTTTGACTGTGTGAATCACAGCAAACTGTGGAAAATTCTTGAAGAGATGGGAATACCAGATCACTTGACCTGCCTCCGGAGAAATCTCTGTGAGGTTCAAGAGGCAGCAGTTAGAACCGGACATGAAACTACAGACTGGTTCCAAATTGAGAAAGGGGTACATCAAGGCTGTATACTGTAACCCTGCTTATTTAACTTATATGCAGAGAACATCATGCGAAATGCCAGGCTAGATGAAGCACAAGCTGGAATCATTGTTACTGGGAGAAATATCAATAACCTCAAATATGCAGATGACACCACCCTTATGGCAGAAAGTGAAGAAGAACTAAAGAGCCTCTTGATGAAAGTGAAAGAGGGGAGTGGAAAAGTTGGCTTAAAGCTCAACATTCAGAAAACAAAGATCATGGCATCCAGTCCCATCACTTCATGGAAGATAGATGGAGAAACAGTGGAAACAGTGGCAGACTTTATTTTCGGGGGCTCCAAAATCACTGCAGATAATAACTGCAGCCATGAAATAAAAAGATGCTTACTCCTTGGAAGAGAAGTTATGACCAACCTAGACAGCATATTAAAAAGCAGAGACATTACTTTGTCAACAAAAGTCTGTCTAGTCAAGGCTATGGTTTTTCTGGTAGTCATGTATGGATGTGAGAATTAAACTATAAAGAAAACTGAGTGCCAAAGAATTGATGCTTTTGAACTTTGGTGTTGGAGAAGACTCTTGAGAGTTCCTTGTACTGCAAGGAGATCAAGCTAGTCAATCCTAAAGGAAATCAGTCCTGAATATTCATTGGAAGGACTGATGCTGAAATTGAAACTGCAATCCTTTGGCCACTGATGCAAAGAACTGACTTGTTGGTAAAGACCCTGATGCTGGGAAAGATTGAAGGCAAGAGAAAGGGTTGACAGAGAATGAGATGGTTGGATGGCATCACCAACTCTATGGACATGAATTTGAGTAGGCTCTGAGAATTGGAGGCCTGGCGTGCTGCAGTCCATGGGGTTACAAAGAGTCAGACACGACTGAGCCACTGAACTGAACTGACTGACTGATGATTTAAATAATATTAATAACAACAAGAGATGTTATTTTTGAGTACCTACTATGTGCCAGATATTGTGGTTATCACTTTACATATACTTCTTTCCTCAATAGATTTTTTCCAGTTTGAGATATAGTTCTCTAATTTATCTTCACAATAATTCTATGTTCCTATCCTGTTTACAAGTGAGGAAACCAAAGCTTAGAAGCTAAGTAAATTGCTGAAGATGGTACAGTGGCAAGATTCAGATTCAGATGAGAACAAGAGGACACTCAGGGTCTTCACCACTTCTCTGCAATAGCAGCTCACATATTCCAGTGTCATACAGGAACCAGATTAAATACACACACTGTTTTATTTCATCCTCACAGTAGCCCCTAAGGCAAGTACAATGGTATTTTACAGATAAAATAATTGAAGTCAACTGAGTTTGTGTGGTTCAGAAAGAGTAAATGTGGTAGGTAGAAGAGTTAGGATTTAGAACAGGGCAATCTGATTTCAGGAGAAGGCAATGGCACCCCTCTCCAGTACTCTTGCCTGGAAAATCCCATGGACGGAGGAGCCTGGTGGGCTGCCGTCTATGGGGTCACACAGAGTCGGACATGACTGAGGTGACTTACCAGCAGCAGCAATCTGATTTCAGAACTTATCCCGTTTCTGTGATGCTTCTATCAGGTTTGGACAGTTTGACCTTGACCTGTAGTAATCCAGTTTACATAGATTCATGAGAAGAACAGTTATTTCCAAGTTAAAGTCATCACAGAAAATCAGAGGACTACCTCATGTCAACTTTGATAAAGGACAAAGTGTAGTTAAAACTTAGATTCTACTTAGTGTTGACATAGCAAGATACCATCAAGCAATGTTATTTGCCCTTTAAACTTGTCCTCTGCCCCTATAGAAACTGACATTGAATGTGTGGTAAGCCCCAGAAAATGGAGCATACTTTGATGTGCTTAGTGACTTTCCAAGTGTTCAAATGAGAAATGACAGACTGGTCTTAACTTTCCACTGAAGTGTTTAACCGGAACAGTCTCTGGATCTGAGCCTTTGGTCTTCAGGAGGTGACAGAGAAAAGAACAGTGTGTCCGCCTACCTGCTGTTCCTCCAAACACTGCTCCCAGGCATGTGGGCCAATCTTCAGGTTATTCCCTCCATGTAGAATTCCTTTCACTTCCTTCACTCTGAGCAAATGCTTCCAACCTGTAAGAGCTGGCTCAAACCTCACTTTCTCGTGGAAACTCCCAAGCCCTTTTCCTGTGTACAACCACCAACCATATTCTTTGAAAGAATGAAGACTTCTGTGCTCCCATTTGTTTTATACCTCTGTTCCAGAGTCTTCCATCATGTATATGGTATATGTGCATCCGATGGTTTATGGTATTCAGTTCAGTTCAGTTCAGTCGCTCAGTCGTGTCCGACTCTTTGCGACCCCATGAATTGCAGCACACCAGGCCTCCCTGTCCATCACCATCTCCCGGAGTTCACTCAAACTCACGTCCATTGAGTCGGTGATGCCATCCAGCCAACTCATCCTCTGTTGTCCCTTTTTCCTCCTGCCCCCTATCCCTCCCAGCATCAGTCTTTTCCAATGAGTCAATTTTTTTGCACGAGGTGGCCAAAGTACTGGAGTTTCAGCTTTAGCATCATTCCTTCCAAAGAACACCCAGGGCTGATCTCCTTTAGGATTGACTGGTTGGCTCTCCTTGCAGTCCAGGGGACTCTCAAGAGTCTTCTCCAACACCACAGTTTAAAAATTACACAAGTATAAAGCACATTGTGGGCTTCCCAGGTGGCGCTAGTTGTAAAGAATCTGCCTGCAGTGCAGGAGGTGGGGGAGATGTGGGCTGATCCCTGGGCTGGGAAGATCCCCTGGAGGAGGGCATGGCAACCTACTCCTTGTGTGGAGAATCCCGTGGACAGAGTAGCCTGGCGGGCTACAGTCCATAATGTCTCAACGAGTCAGACACAAATGAAGTGACTTAGCACACATACACGGAAGCACTTCTTAGATTGTTAGTTTTTTGACAGCAAGGACCATATGTTGCAGGTATTCTTGAACTTGCTCTGCCTAGCATAGTGTCTGGCAGATATAGGGGCTTAGTAGTTAGACCGATAGTTAAGAATCTAAGAATATTGAAAAGCGTAAGAGAGATATTACTATCTAACCAGATTCTACAGGACTAAAATATTCAGTAGATGTGTCAGGAACAATTCACTAGCTCACAAATCAGTCTGGGACAGGGCGAGGCAAAGACTATGCTCCTCTTATTTCACAACAGCACCTCTGGCATATGTAGCTTGATGTCTGGCACATAGTAAGTGCTCTGCTTATTACATAGTTGCTGAGCCAATATTGTGAGACCATTATTCTTATGAGCCTGCCATAGGGACATAATGTGTGTACCCCACCTGTATATGGTTACTATGAGAATGCCCTTATTTTAAAAACGGCATCCCCATGCCAAAAAAGGGGAACTTTAGTCAAAACAGGGAGTTGGTGACCTGCTCCATCAGTGTCCGCATACATTTCTTCTTTCAGGCTCTCCATGATATAATTTAGCAACCATCAAGATCCTGTGACTTTCCCACAGTTTATTGGCTCATGTTACAACTAATGGGTAAATAGGATCTGAATAAATTACATCTTTATGTGAGCACTGAGGAACAGCCTGATGAGCTAATGGGCCAGGGGCGCCTCATCTAACTCAGAAGCCTCTCCTTTTCTGGCAGAGCTTCAACGACTGCATTTCAAGCTAACGTGATTTGGCCAGCCCTTCCACACCTGGGGAGACCTTTAATGCTTCTGAATACAAATACAGCTCCACACCCACCCACTCACTCACCCACACGTCTTTTCCCAGACTGAGCTTCTAATGGACACCATGCTCCGTTTACAATGACACTTTTATTTTCCCCTGAGGGTCCTCATATATTCTTTAGTAAACTAGATGCCATGCAGTTGTTGAACAAATCAACCATGAATCAGTCTGTGAGAGTGGATGATGATAGCTTGTTTAAAATAAGAATGATGGGTAGGCCTGAGAGAAAATAAGAAAGGTGGAAATTTGCCAGAAACTAACTCAAGGAAATAGTGAGGCATTTTTGTCTATTTAGAACAGGGTTTAGCTCCCCACAAACACAAGGTTTTTCCCCTTACAAAATTTTTCTCTACACAGATGTTGAGAGTTGCATTATTCATAATATCCCAAAGGTGGAAACAACTCAGATGTTTATCAGCTAATTCATGGACAAACAAATGTGGTGTATCCACCTAATGAAAGAAGCCAGTCACAAAGCACTGTACATTATATGATTCCATTATGTGAAATGTTCAGAATAGGCAGATCTAGAGAGGTGGAAAGTAGATCAGTACTTTAGAGGGGTAGAGTGATAGGGTGTTCATAGCTAAAGGATACAGGACTTCTTTATGAGGTAAAATGAAAACATTTTAAATTGCTGTGGTGATGGTTGAGCGTATTTGTGAATATGCTACAATCCATTTAAATAAGTGAATTGCATCATGTGGTAATTTGCTAGGGCTACCATAACAAAATACCAGAGACTGAGTGGATTAAACAACACAAAGTTATCTTCTAATGGTTCTGAAGTCTAGAACTTCAAGCCCCAGGTATTAGTAGGGTTGGTTTTTCCTGAAGACCGTGAGGGAAAGGTCTGTCCCATCCCTCTGCCTTTGACTTGCAGATCACTGTCTTCGACTGTGCTGTCTTCCCACGTTCTCCCCGTTTATGTCTGTGTCCGCATTTCCTCTTCTTAGAAGGACACTAGTCAGTGGGGTCAGGCCCACTGTAATGACTTCATTTTAACTTAATTATCTCAACAAAGACCCTATTTCTGGATATGGTTGCATTCGGAGATACTGGAGGTTAGGACTCAACATACATATTTTGAGAGACTACAACTCTGCCTATAACACATGGTATGTGAATTATATCTCAACAAAACTTGTGTGTGTTTTTTTTTAAGATTTCCTGTAGACACTGAGCCTGCTTCCCAGGGTTGCCCTAGGTAAGAGGAAGTTAAGAAATATACCTATTTTCCACAGAGTGGTCCCTTGCTGCTTCTTTATTGGGCAGGGCTCATTTTACTCCTAAACCCACAGGTGTGCAATGTAAGAATATGGTAGGAATAGACCAAGGTTCATAAAATTTGAATCCAACAACTGGCATGTTTCATTTAGCCTGTGGTGTTTTCATAATTTTTAAAATTTATGTCTCTGAATTCAAGGCATGCAGGCATGCTGCTGTGCGCTATAGTCCTTGCCACCCCCTATTTTCTTACATATCGCATGCTTCAATCCTTGTTCGAATGTTTGAACATTTGAGTCTGAGGCCTCAGGAGGAAGCACATTGAGAGGCTACAACATCTCTTGGCGCTTCTATCGCATAGCGTTATTATTTAAAAATATTAATAGATGTTTTATGACTTCCTAATTAAAAGTCACAGTACAGAGGGACACATATGAGAGTCTGAATTTGAACTTACTATCTAGGCTATATAGTAAGCTATATATGTGTGTGTGTGTATTTGCTGGACTGTGCACAACTGTTATAAGCAAAATCTAAGTCTGTAACATTCAGTTACCAAGGGAGGACTGAATGATAGAGGTTTTGGACACAGCTAATAAATTTCATTTGAAATTTAAAGCCAAGCTCCTTAAAACCAGAAACTAAGATAGTTGAAGACATTTTCCATCTTAGTTTAGTATTACAAACATACAGCAAGTAGTTCAAGACTGTTATGGTATAGTCCCATATATTTCGATATACCACGGGTTCCATTATTTTCTTCCTTTGGAGTAATTTCATATGACAAAGACTTGTGAATCAGGGTTTACTCACACCAGTGTTTTTCAAGGCTAAGAGTGCATCAGCATCATCTGGAAGGCTTGTTAAAACAGATTCCTGAACTCCATCTCCAGGATTTCTGATTCAGACAGTTTCAAGTAAGGCCCAAGAATGTTCATTTTTTTTGATAAGTTTCTGGATGATTCTGTTGGTCTGGAGACCATACTTGGAGAATTGTAATGGCCTACAAAATGAATGTGAGCCCTGTCTCTCAATTTCATCTTAAATACAACTCACCCTGATTTTTAAAAATTTAGAAGAATTCTGGGGAATGAATTTAACTCACCAGGTTGTAAGTGTCCAGCCCTCCCATCAGTGAAGCAGGTGGAGTCTGTTTGTAGAAAGACACAGGGAAGGCATGCGGAACAAGATAAAATCATCCATGTTCACCACGCTCTTTCTTTGATTAGGAGAGGATAGAGTTTTTAAAGAAACTTCCTCTTGATTATTGTAGAATCACTAGCTTAGTTTGTCATGATACTGAATTTTGAGATAATTAAATCCAAGGGCTTGAGCAAGTGATTAGTGGCAATAGTCTTTTGTGTTTGGAATCATGAACTAGCAAATAAAATACAGAAGACAGATCATGTATGTGAAACATGTGATGCCCTGCACGGCTCATAAAAATGAGGGGGGGAAAAAGAGATACAGAATAATGATAACTAATTTGTCCTTGGAAGACAGGCCTTATTTTATGATAGAGTAGAGTATCTTTTGATCAACTTGGGATAATCTCAAAACTGTGTTTCTCCAAAAATGTGACTGTGTTCACTGAGGTTTTATTTACTGAAAAAGCTGACAGTAATAACTGTTCCTGTTAAATCCATATTTTTTACATAGGTCCTTTATACATTAATTAATTTGACCTTACAACAACCCTATTAGATATTATTATCCAGTAATAGTATCCATTATTATATTTTACAAGAGTTGAGAATTAGACTCACTTTCCCTTGGTCATATTTCCACTATCCAATTTACTCCAGGACCTGGGCTTTTTCCACTTTCAAAACTTCTTCTGCATGACTTCAAAAGTACATGGTAGATATTCACAGCAAGAAACTGACCGAGGGCATGAGAATGCTAAACCAAAGTGGTGATTCTTGAACTCCCCTTGTTTTTATTTCCTTGAAAATCAAATTAAAAATTGGCATTGTCTTCAGAAAGTATAATCTAGTGGTTGAAAAAATGGATAACATAAATTACATTTTTTGTTACTTTTGACCAATATTTTTTAAACCATTTTTTTTGTTCAGTTCAGTCGCTCAGTTGTGTCCGACTCTTGGTGACTGCATGGACCGCAGCACGCCAGGCCTCCCTGTCCATCACCAACTCCCGGAGTTCACTCAAACTCACGTCCATCGAGTCGGCGATGCCATCCAGCCGTCTCATGCTCTGTCGTCCTCTTTGTGTTACCTTGCCTAAATTTTGAAGTGCTGAGAACTATGGGGAAGAAAGGAAGATACACTGTGAAAGAAAAGATATTATGACTGGATTTTACAACAGGATAAACTTACTTTGGTATTAAGTCTTCAGCTTTATAGTATTCTGCTATATTATTTCATTTATATTCATGCATTGAAGTTTTCATTTTCTCTTTCCATAGCTCCTGAGTTTAGATTAGGTAAAAGACTGCCTGATTTGCTTAAGACTTGGGAAACTCAGTAGCATTCTCTGAGAAAGACTCAACCACAGGGTGACTGAGGGTGATGTCAACTCCCAATTAAGGAGACAGGAATAGTATTTACTATTATGAAGCTTAAATGTGTACAGACCGTATCCTGTCCTTTAAATGACATGCCTTAGTAGCTAATTCATGCTGATTTATGAAAGACATAAGAAAATAGCCACACATTAGCTTCCTTTGGCATGTGGGCATTAAGCATATAAATCCAGCTTGGACCTGGCTTGGTTTCTTTGCCAGGTGATTCTGAAAGTGAAAGTGAAAGTCACTCAGTCGTGTCTGACTCTTTATGACCCCATGGACTATACAGTCTGTGCAATTCTCCAGGCCAGAATACTGGAGTGGGTAGCCTTTCCCTTCTCCAAGGGAATCTTCCCAACACAGGGTTCAATCCCAGATCTCCTGCATTGCAGGCAGATTCTTTACCAGCTGAGCCACAAGGGAAGCCCCAGGTGATTCTACTTACCCACAAAAGTCTAGGTTTCCAGTTGCTCACTGATATCCAACTTGACTCCTCCCATTTTCTTCCACTCCAGTCCTGTCCATCAGCTAATCTTGTCCCTGTTATCTGCCAAATATATAGAAATCTGACCATTTCTCACCACTCCCACTGCTTTTACTCTGGCCCAAGCCACCATCACCACCATTTGGATAAGTGCAGTGACCTCTGGACTAGGTTCTCTGCTTCCAGCTTTGTTCCCCTGGAAGTCAGTTCAAACAAAATAGCTAGAGAGAGTCTAACAGAGTGATCACCCAACATATATATATATATGTATGTATGTATTTGGCCATGCTGCATATCATGGGAGTTCTTAGTTCCCCAACTAGGGATGGAACTTGGGCCCTCTGCAGTGAAAAGCATGGAGTCTTAACCACTGGACTGCCAAGGAATATATATATATTTTATTGAAATATAATTGATTTACAACATTTTATTAGAGTGTACAGCAAAGTGAATCAGTTATATGTGTACAAATATAAAATCTTCTTCTTTAAGATGCTTTTCCCAGGTAGACCATTACAGAGTGTTGAGTGGAGTCCCCAGTGCTATACAGCAGGCTCTATTTTGTATAGTAATGTGAATATAACAGCCCCAATCTCCCTATTTCTCCTTCCCCTCCTTTATCTCCTGGTAACCATAAGTTTGTTTTCTACATCGATGCCTCTACTACTGTTTTGTAAGTAAGTTCACTTGTACTATTTTTTTAAAAAAAGATTCCACATAAAAGCGATATGATATTGGTCACATATATATTTTAAATATCAATATTCTCCATATTGATTGATTGATTGATTTAGGCCACACTGTGCAGCATGTGGGATATTAGTTCCCCAAACCTACACTCCCTACCTTGAAGTGCAGAGTCTTAACCATTACACCACCAGGGAAGTACTTGTCATAGATTTTTATAAGAGTCATTAGTCATGCTCAGAATCCTCCAAAGGTTTCTTATCACATCACAGGGTAGAAGCAATAGGGACTTGCAACAACTTACACTGTGGCTCCTCTCTTTCTCTGAGCACATCTCTCTGCCCCAGCCAAATCAGCCTCCCCTGATCTCACCCTCACCTTCTCCAGGTCCTTGCTGAAATGTTGACTTCTCTTCTGCAAAGTCTTTCTTAATCACCTTATTTAAAATTGACCCCTGCCTTGACACCCATTTTCCTACTTTATTTCTATTGCTCTCATCATTGTTTTACACACTTTATACATTTTATGTATTTTTAAAAATATGTCTCCTTCCTCTGGAATGTAAGCTTCAGCAGGGTAGGGAATTTATGCTCATTGTTGTATTTACGGCACCTAGAATAGTGCTGGATGTGTAGTAGGTTCTCAACAAATGCTTATGAAATTGAATATTTTCCAGGCAAAAAATTGTATCTGACTGCATTTAATTAAGACACCTCAAGGGACTATTAATTTGAGGGTAAAGCCAAGCCATAGATTAGAATCTTAGCTACTTCCCCTCTCCCCTTGATGAGCTAGGAAATTTGCCAGGATGTAATATGGTATGGTAAGGCCCAGTGTGGTGTGCAGTGTTTCGTAGTAGGGAACACTTCCTGGAGGACTTATACCCTTCCAACTGCACACTTATGCCCCATCTCTGCAATTCACTTGACAGTTGTATAGTTGGGTTATGGATTTAATTAGGATCATGAAAGACAGCAAGTTTAAAATGTAAAAGAACTGAGACATGTCCCTGTTTTTGGAGAACTTTTTTTTTTTTTCCACTAAGCAAGTCAACTGACCCCTGTACTGTTAATTTCTAGGTGGTGCTAAATGCTGATATCTAATCCAGACCTAGAGGAACCAAGAAGGAACCATCCCCAGCAAGGCAATGACATGTGAGTAGAGTGAAATGATTTTCCTAGGTAGAAGTTTGCATGCTAGCATCATGGGAACATTTGGGCTATGAAATCACTCACACCTTCCAAGGTTCTGAGCTTTGGCCAATGACTGCCAAGTGCCAGCCTTCTTAATCTTGTAAGTTGTCACAATCACTAAATAGGCTCTTTTTTCTTTAAAAAAAAAAGACATGAGCTTTTATGCTTCATAATCCCGAACAAACATGCCAAGCAGCTTAAGAAATTATGCTGAATCAGAAACAATACAGGCTGCCAATTCACACATGTCAAAGGTTTCTTAGTATCACTCAGTTTGCTTTGACTACCAAAGCCCATGATGGTAGGTCTGAGTTTCCAGCAAGTCTGAAATGAAGGATCTGGCAGAAAGCTTTATGGTTTTGGTTTTTTTCATTGACAAATTTCCCCCTGTATTTTCCTGACTCTCCTGATACCTATTATGTCATGCCCCATCATGTCAGGCCAAGCAACATCACACAACATAGTGGAAAACAGTTCTAAGAAAAGTAGGGGATTAGGTGTCTGTGTGGAGGCTCAGAGAAATAGCTCCTGGATATACAGTTTTTGTGGTCATGGGTACTAACACCTGAGACTTCGGCAGTGGTCATTCTGCTGCTGCTGCTAAATTGCTTCAGTCGTGTCCGACTCTGTGTGACCCCATAGACAGCAGCCCACAAGGCTCCTCCGTCCCTGGGATTCTCCAGGCAAGAACACTGGAGTGGGTTGCCATTTCCTTCTCCAATGCATGAAAGTGAAAAGTGAAAGTGAAGTCGCTCAGTCGTTTCCAACTGTTAGCACCCCATGGGCTTCAGCCCACCAGGCTCCTACGGGGCTGTAAATCTAGCGGTGAAGCCAAACATTAAATCCAATTGATATGATATTAATGAGTTGCACACAGGCCAAAAGCTAGAACTATGGGAAAAAGAAGCAGAGATTAGAAAGAACATGCCCATATACAAATATATATATGTATGTCATATACATATATGTGTGTGTGTATATATATATATCAGTTCAGTTAGGTTCAGTTCAGTCACTCAGTCATGTCAGACTCTTTGCGATCCCATGAATCACAGCACACCAGGCCTCCCTGTCCATCACCAGCTCCTGATGTCTACTCAAACTCATGTCCGTTGAGTTGGTGATGCCATCCAGCCATCTCATCTTCTGTCGTCCCCTTCTCCTCCTGTCCCCAATCCCTCCCAGCACCAGGGTCTTTTCCATTGAGTCACAGGAAAAGTCACTTTGCATGAGGTGGCCAAAGTATTGGAGTTTCAGCTTTAGCATCAGTCCTTCCAATGAACACCCAGGACTGATCTCCTTTAGGATGGACTAGTTGGACCTCCTTGCAGTCCAAGGGACTCTCAAGAATCTTCTCCCTCACCACAGTTCAAAAGCATCAATTCTTCGGTGCTCAGCTTTCTTCACAGTCCAACTCTCACATCCATACATGACCACTGGAAAAACCATAGCCTTGACTAGACGGACCTTTGTTGGCAAAGTAATGTCTCTGCTTTTGAATATATTATCTAGGATGGTCATAACTTTTCTTCCAAGGAGTAAGCGTCTTTTAATATATATATATATAAATATATGTATATATATGAAACAATGGAAAGTCTTAATGTAAATGAGTTTCAAAGGGTTAGGTTTCCATGGATTTTAATATTTATCTTCTTTAACTTTAGGAAATTGTAATACAACTGCATAAAACAGTTCTTAAAATAAAGGTAGTAATAACCCCTGCTTTGGGTTATAGACCCTTTTTAAGCATCCTATCTCATCAGTCCTTCCTGTTCCTGCACCCTTTTTATCCACCTTTTCTGCCTTGCTCTGTGCCTGGTTTTCTTGATAGGCCTCTGGATGATATAGTACTTGGTACCAAGAGCAGCCTCAGAAAACAGACCTTCTGGAGGAGGTTCTGAAATTAGGATTGCTTACATATGTGTTGTTTATGAACACATGAATGACCTCCTTGTTAGGTAGAAATTGAACCCTGGTAGTGTATGGCATGTAGAGTCATAATTCCTCAAATTATCACTGGCAGCAGTGTGAGATGGTGAGCTGATAAAGAGTATGGTTGTGAGTGACCAAGTAGAGGCTGCATTTGATTGCTGTGCAACAATGAGGATTAGAAAGATTTTAGAGTGTGTTAACTGCTCCTGACTGTGTTAGAGAACTTATAAAAAGAAAACAATAAGTTTGGAGCCTTGAACTCTCAACTCAAAGTGGGAATGAAGAACCAGAAAACTTTTATAGTGGTAGGAATTAGATGCATGAACTCAACACCATAGAATTCACATCATCAAGGCTGATCTGGCTATAGCCATTGCTGTAGCACAGAGGCCAACAATAGGTCCCTGATATATCATTACACCTAGGAAAAATAGCTGGCCACCTGGAGAAGGAAGATATATGACCTCAGGGAATAGATATGAATTTCAGATTCAAATTTTCTTTTCATGCTTGCAGTGTTTTTGCCAAGATCACAATTTCTATCTGGGGCCTGGGTCTTCAAAAAAGTTTATTCCATAGAGTTTCCTTCCATTCATGGAAGAGTCTCTTACATTCTTTTCCATTCTGAAGTATAAGGCTTTACATATGTACGTGATAACTATACTTGAAAAATAAGTCAGTTAGAGTGCAAACATCATTTTAGAAAGAGGATCTTTGTATCTCTTGAGTTGGATTTAGATCATTAAATAAGAGAGAACATTTGAGGTTAAAATATTGGAGGCCATTGTTGAGTAAGAATAAATCAAAAGATAAGATGGGCAAACATAAAATTATAACAGTGAAAATAGATGAATTATTGAAAAAGCCACTTCTTTTATTCTATCAGATAACTAAACACTATTTTATCAGCTAAAATACTCCTCTGCCCTATTTAATTCTGGAGATGTAGGCGCTTCCTCAAGTGTACCAGACTTCATGAACAATGCTTGGGTCTTGGGCTAAAGGAGGAAAGGAGATGATAAAGATGAAATCAGATTGGGCCGAGGAAGGGGGAGGCCTCTTGGCAGACCTATGATATGCCAGAAGCCATCTGGATTTCAAGGCTTATTTCATCTCTTAGGTGCTCCAAGCATGGTGCTTGTGATCTCTTCAAAGCCTTTTGTGCACGACTGTTTTTCCTTCCCAGATGCCCTGTCCTCAGTCTCTTTTACCAGCCCTATGTGCCTGTCCCCCAGCCACTGTATTCTTTGCTGATAAAGGCTCCACTATTTCCATCAGAGGACTGTTCTTGAACACATAGCTGCCTTACCAGTAAGGGAAGTACGTGGGAATATTGCTGTCTACTGGCTGCCAACCAATGACTGACTGATGTGAAAGTACAAAAGCCCAACTCCATTGCCCCCAAAGACAGGACAAACCTTCCTGTGTGGTGTCTCAGAGCTCCCCACAGGATCAGGCTGAGGCTGGGACTTCATCTGAAATCATACCCATGCTTGGCTTCCTGTTTCGTCTCCACCTACTTCTCCCATCTGCTGGAAGCATTTCCATAATAAACCACCTGTACGTGGTTGCTCATCTCAGATTCTGCTTGAGAGGAAACTGGACCAAGACAGCTAATACAAATATTTGAGAGCAAAAGACAAACTGACACCAAAATATGGAAGCTACCAAATTGAAATAAGTAAAAACATACATTTTTTATAATATATATGCAAACATTAGAATAAATAAAACTACCAAGTGAAATAAATTCCTACAAAATTTGACAGTATATCAATGAGCCTGTTGCAACTAAATTTAGTTGACATAATTACATATAATATATTTAATCTATAATGTGAATATATTTTAATATATCATCTAAGATGAGCAATTTCATCTTCAAAGGCAAGAGGGCCACCACCATGCCTGGTTCCAGAGCTGGTGAAAAAAAAACACTGCTCTTTTACTTGTATCACCTAAAGTATGGATTCCACTCAGGAAGCAGAGGTCCATCTGGGTAGGGGAGACTACAGATTTTCCTTGAAGAAAAGTCTCTTTTCTCTCAAATGAGATAAACATAGTCTGACTTGCAGTTTTCTGAAGTCTACAATTATAATCAAAGTCAGGAAGTAGAGATGCAAATACTCCTTAAGGAGTATATTGACTGACAGACATGTTATAATGTAATTGGTTAATTTATCAACTTGGGTAGATAAATCACATCAGATTCTCTCCATTTTGACTGGAGTTGAGGTCAAGCCTGGCAGTCATACTGAAGTCTGGATCCCTGAAGAAGGGGTGGAGGTAAGGAGCAGAGGAAAAAAGGCACCAACAGGGAAACTGTGGGATGTAAGACAGTCTCAAAACAATTATGTTCAAGCATATTTTAGCCTTTCTTCAATTTGGTAGCAACAAAGGAACTTGTATTTTGAAACCTAACTCCAAAGAGACTCAATATAACATCTAAGGTAGTTAAATATGATGAGAAATCACTGTAGCTTTCTCCAGCTTCCTAATTTAGGTCTTATTTTGTTAGAGTGGTGATGTTATGTTAGTTTTGAGAGATCCTTTCAACAGGATGCTTAGCCAGAAGCTTAATTAAATATTAATAGTAATAATACCCACCTATTGCCAGAACTGCTTCAGGCATCCCAGCTGGTGCAAGCCTTCTCTAGGAAACAGGGTTCAGCTTATGTCGTTCAAATGTCATCTACAAATTCTTTTCATTGGCCTTTTTACTGGGAAAGACTGAGACTCAATATTTGCTGCAGATATTGCAATATGTACTTGAATGCTGATGGTTTGCTGGAGATTTTCTTCTTTTGCAAAGAACAGGAACACATGGGCACACTGTATTGACTGCTTATGTGAGCTTTTTTAAAATTATGAAAAACATTCTTTTCAGATTTTGTTGAAATAGAGTCATTCTCCAACCAACCCTTTTTACATTGGCAACCTCAAGATAACATTTCCTTTGATCTTGTTGGTTAGTTGCTAAGTTGTGTTCTACTCTTTTGCAACCCCATGGACTGTAGCCCACCAGACTCCTCTGTGGGTGGGATTTTCCCAGCAAGAATATTGGAGTGGGTTGCCATTTCCTTCTCCAGAAGATCTTCCTCATCCAGAGATCTAATCTGTGTCTCCTACATTGGCAGGTAGATTACTTTACCACTGAGCCATCAGGGAAGCCCTTCCTTTGATATATCTTGTCCCTATTCTGTAGATCACGTTGCTCTGGGGCATCTCACTCCTTGAGACAATGAGTTTTAGTGCTTCGGGTGAAGGGTGTCAGGACACCATCCCCAACAGAACACAGGGAATCTGCTTAACTTTAACTGTCAAATAAGATTTAGGTTTGCATCTATAAATTAAAATAAGCTCAAAATCTAGGCTTTGTCAAGAAAAAAGATGTCATAAATCTCTCCAGCACATCCAGGCTTAAGTCTGGTGGACTCATCTCATATTTCTCCCATAACACAAAGAAGATGCCCTTTCCATGATTCTAGGTGTAAAGCTTGCTTAATAAAAGTAGATAGATAGAGGTTTCATACCTCTCAAATTCACCATGAGGAAGAACCACATTTTAAAAGTTTCTAATATATCTTGCACCTATGATTTTTAAAACATAATAAAAATTAATTATGAGAAAAAGCAAATACAAAAGCATTAGATTTGATAGATATAAAATTACTCTGCCAAATTGCTAGTAAGAGTATAAAAAACTTCACTTTCAATTTCTGTGCATGTTTTGATGTGGACCATTATTGGCCCATTATTGGCATCTGAGTAGCACTGGTTTAGAGGAACTGGAAAGCCAGATACTTGAGAAAAGAGGAGAGAAGCAGAATAAGACAGAACATAAGGTTTTTATGTTCTCCCCATACCTCTGTCCTCTGTGTTGGCTTTGTAGAATTCTGTCCCATCATGGCCAAGGGCAATGGCATATCTCACTGGCAGAGAGTAGCAAGGGAGGCAGACAGAGAACTCAAGGGTGCCTGCATGCCCCTTGGCAGATGCTGAAGAGAGCTGAAGTGTGGGGAGATGGGTCTACTATAGGTCCTTGAAGCAAGACATCCAGTGACTATGATAGAGGCTGTGTGTTGGGTAGCCTAGGGCCAAGCTATAGATGAAGAACATTCTTGAGTCTTAGAAGGGTTTGCTGTAGCAGGGTGGTCCATGGTGGGGCCAAATCACTCAGGAAGAGTAGGATGTGACTAAACTGAGAGAGGGGCTCTAGGCTATATATGCTTCAAACTTACCAGCAGATGCCTGCAAGCTCGGGGACTGAAGCAGTCATACCTGGTGGTTCCTGAGAGACACAGAAGCAGCCATTCTTCAGAAAATAAAGGAGAGGCCAATGCAAAGTAGGATTCCATTCATCCAGGGCCTTTTTGGAGAGGACCTGGCTGGAGGAAGAACCTGTAGGACTGAGTCTCTTATTTGAAAGAGATTAAGTATTTAACTCAACTGACTATTGTATCAGACAATTTATGAAGTTGAACTAAAGACTCCCTCTGATAGACATCAAGGAAAATCCAATAGGTTGCAAAGAAAATAAAAATGTATTTTCTTTGCACATCTGGCTGTAATGTTTAAAACTATAACCACTCTGCCCAAGGAACATGCATGTCTGTGGGCAGGAGGAATGAATCCTTGGTGAGTTATCCACCCTCTGCCCTCCCTGACATCTTCCTTTGAAGAAATTTGGAGACAATAACTTTACTCACAGTTGTATCATTTCTGGACTAGGCATGGTCAGCAGATAGAGTTTGAATTTCCTAACCTCACTATAACTTATTTTCTTTAAGAATGTCTGTAAAGATGAATCTTCTACCTTCCAGCCAAGTCATTTGGCCTGCCTTCATGCCATTCATTTAGAGTTTGCCTACAAGTGAAATTATATTGGCAAAAGGGAGAACAGAAAGACTGATTCCCAAGAGCTTTGTAGGCTCTTAAATAACAGTCAGAACCTCACCTTGAAGTAAATAACAAAACAATTACTAAAGGGACCAATTTCTAGATTTAGTAAATGCAGTTCCTGGTGAATTACATATCTCTTCCAACCTCCAGCAGAGGGGAAGGGAGACTCATTTTCTTTCATGTATCAATTTATCTTGACTTTTTTTTTTAACATAACCATTTAATAAAATAGTATGAAAAAGAAAAGTTGTATGAGAGACATTCTAAAGACTATTTGATACCTAGGACTTAGAGAAGTTATAATCCCTGAATCAATTATTAAGGAGAGGATTTATAAACCAAAGGGGAAATGAATTTTTACTGTCTCAGCTGACTTAAATATAGTTAAGTAACGACTCAAATATCAAGACAGATAATATTTTAGTAAGCCTTCTAGCAGAGTATATCTCAAAGTGTAACATGCAAAAGAAGCACTTGATCCAATAGTCTAAGTTAGGGCCCACACGCCTGCATTTCTACATGCTCCCAGTTAATACTAATGGTGGCGGTGTAGGAGCTACACTTTGAGTAGCAGGCTACAGAGGAGTCCCTGAGCTTTCTATAGTGCAGAACTACTTTTAATATTTCTGAAGTCAGACATTGAACAGTGGAGTCAAACATGTTTGACACAGAAAGTTCTTAAATAGAATAGGGGAGGAAATTCATTGCCTTACCTGTCAATCTTGGCATATTGCTTCGAGACCTTCCTAAAGGAGCCTGCCTGCCGCCCCCTCCACCCAGTGTTATTTCCTCGGTTCCTGCATTCCCCATTGTCCTAACACTCATTCTCCTGATTTTCTCCATGGCATATTTTCCCTCTCCATTTCTGATCTAGGTGGCCATAGAAAAGCAGTTAGTTCTAACACATCAGATTCCAAAATTTCAGTGCCTCTTTATGGAAGAAGTTGGCTGTCACAGGGGTCTATGCCTCACAGGCAGATCATGGGTAGAACAGTGACCACTACTGGTTTGTTCACATGTGTAATCTATAACTTGTGATGCCCAGTGGTCTATTTTGAAAAGGGGTGATGCTGCCTGCCATAGCACTTTGTATTGCTTTTTCACACTTCTTTTTTCCTAGACATTTCAAATACATTCACCATGAATTGTAGAATGATTGCTTAGTATGATTGCATAGTTCATTCCTTTATTCACCATTCATTCCTGTTTTGTTGAGAAAAACAGTATATACTAGGTTTTTGTGAGTAGAAATTGATAAGAAATCATCATGATTAATTCTGGGAATTAATTTCATCCCAAATGTAATTGAAAACCTTAATTGTGTTGGTTTCAAAGAACACATGTTCTTTTTCTCACCTAAGTCTGGAGATTGCTGGCATTACTAACATTAGTTCCACATCTTGAGTGATCAGAATAGAGGTCTTTGAAATTCTCTCAGCTTTTTTCTTCAGATTACCTGGCAACTGTTGTGGTACAGCCCTAGACACTGAGTTCATGAGTTCCTGAGAGGAGTACTGAGAAGAAGGTAGCGTTTATTCCAGGAAAATGATTGTAATTGTCAAAAATTGGTGCTTGACTTCTGCTTACATTTCATTGAGGAGACCTATGTCACATGACCTGTCCTCAGCTTCAAGAAACACTATCACATGTCTATATTTTTTTGTTTGTTTTGTTTTGGTTTGAGCTGAGCACACTGAGATCTCCAACAAGATCATGAATGTTAGGGAGAAGAGCAGAATGAATTGTAGGTAGGCAATTAGTCACATCTGTTTAAGGCACTTAAAGTCCATGGGATACATTATTAATTCTGCCTAGTTCTTGTTGTGTTTGCTTCTATAGCCTATAGAAAACTCACTTACTGCACAAAGGCCAAACCACAGGCATTTTTAAAAATGCTTTTAACTAGAAAATCAAGAGTCACCAATGGCAAACTCTGATCTTCTGAGATCATCTGCTTAAATATTTACCAGAAAAAATATTGAGAACACCACATGTGTTCAGTTTTGTGTATATGAAGGTTCAGGCAGTATTTCTGTTCTACATTGCTGGTGTTAGTGGCAGTTTTTATCTCTGCATGGCTGAACATAGATTATTTTTACAGACTTTATCTGTATGCAGGCCAGTGCATTGCACAAAAGGACAACTCAGTATTTTGTTTTCATTTTACTGTGAATATTGTTTACTTTCCCTGTCCTGATCCAGACACAAAACAACATGGAGAAACACTGATCTCAAAGGCATGTACTTGCTGATGTTTTACTCTGAAAATTATAAACCAGTTGAATGTATTAAAAAACACACTGTCTTTTATATTTTCCCCATCACCAAATCATAATATCAACAGCTACCACTTTCCTCTTTTATAGCACCCTTTTAGCTGACTTCAAGGTCAAAATTAGTTACTGAGACCTTTCACTAGCTCAAATATATTCCTGCTGTAGCATTTGATGGTCCAAAAAATGTGATTAAAACTAGAAGAAAGCAGGGATGGAGAGAAAATGGCATGATGGACCTTGACTGATAGTTAAGCAAGTGCCAAATCATAGCAAAGTCTGTACTCATCTGGAGAATGGTCATAAAGGCTTCTCCATCCATCTGCTCATCCATCCATTATCCACTTATTCAATATTTGTTGAGTAAATGATGAAATGATGAAAAAGAGAGGACATTCTTAAGGAATCTAAATCTTAATTAGCAAGATGACATAAACACATATTTCTTTTATGAAAGAGAGATTATCATAGTATGTATTGGGGTATCAGGGATGGTTGATGGCGTATGGCCAGGGAAGGGCTTAAAAGTTACAGAGGCACTGAAGTTCAAACCTGAAAGATTTGAACATATGAAGGAGGTGAGGTAGAAATCATGTTTACATTTTAGTCAGAGAGAATAACATGAGCAAAATCCTAAGTGAAGAAGCAACCGGCTATGTTCAAGAAACCATGGACTATTTGATTTTTCAAGAACAAAGAATGTATTAAGGGGAGTAACCAGAGATGATTTACGCCTACTACTTTCTCAGGAAAGTTTTCCCCATGTCTCCAGGATGTCTGGACACCCTTGTTCTGTCCTTCACCAGTATCCTGTGCCTATCTCCCTCACAGCCAACCAGCTAGAATATATTCCGAAGTCTGGTAGGAGCAGTATTTTTCAAACTGCGTAGTTGTAATTTGAAATTATTTTATTTACTTTATCTGTTATGTTCACAATTACTGTTCATATAGGTCTGCATATCTATGCGTTCATTCTTGCAGTCTTTCTTTCTTCTTGTATGATTGAACTTCCACCTGGGATCATTTTCCTTTTGTTAGAAGAACTTCATTAAGTATTTCTATAGCAGCAGCAAATTCTCTTAAGTTTTTGTTTGTCTGAAAAGATTTTCACTTTGTCTTCATCTTAGAAGGCTATTTTCCCTAAATAAAGAATGCTGCATTGGCAACCATCTTTTTTCAGTGCTTTAAAGATATCATTTCATCTTCTTCTGGTTTCCAATGTTTCTGTTGAAAAATCTGAAAAGTCAGCACTTAGTGTTTTATTACTCTTTTTAAGGTAATGTATCTTTTTCCTCTGAGTGCTTTTAAGATTTGTTTTGTTTTTAGCTTTCAGTAGTTCTATGGTGATGTATATAAGCTTGGCTTTCATTGTTTTCTCTTGCTTGGGGTACAAAGAGCTTCTTAAACATTTTGTGTCTTTCACTACTTTTATAAAAGTTTTGGTAGGTTATTCCCTTTCTTCTCCTTTAGAAAGTTCAGTCCCACATATGTTAGATATTTTCTCTAAGTCCTGGATATCTCTTATGTTCTTTTCTATATTTTTTCCTCCTTTTTGTCTCTGTGGGTACCAATTTTAATATTTTCTGTCAAGCTCTATTCTGAATCTTGTTTTCTACTGTCCATGATATTAAACCCATGTATTGAATTTGAGTTTTTAATTATGGTTAAATTCTGTAATTTGAATTAGATATCTTTTTAGTAGATTCTGGTTCTCTGGTGAAATTCTATATCTTTTCTTAAACCTCTTTTATTAAAAATATTAATCATGGCTATTTTAAAGTTTGTGTTTGATGATTTCAGAATCTTGATTTTTGATTTGTTGACATTGTCTATTTTTGTTTATGGCCTTTAATTATTTGATCCTTTGTACATGTATGCCAGTTGATTTAATATTGAATATTGGATACTGTCTATGAAAAACTTTCAGTTCAGTTCAGTTCAGTCGCTCAGTAGTGTCGGACTCTTTGCGACCCCGTGAATCACAACACACCAGGCCTCCTGGTCCATCACCAACTCCCAGAGTTCACCCAAACTCATGTCCATCGAGTCGGTGATGCCATCCAGCCATCTCATCCTCTGTCATCCCCTTCTCCTCCTGCCTCCAATCCCTCCCAGCATCAGAGTCTTTTCCAATGAGTCAACTCTTTGCATGAGGTGGCCAAAGCATTGGAGTTTTGGCCTCAGCATCAGTCCTTCCAGTGAACACGCAGGACTGGTCTCTTTTAGGATGGGTGGGTTGGATCTCCTTGCAGTCCAAGGGACTCTCAAGAGTCTTCTCCAACACCACAGTTCAAAAGCATCAATTCTTCAGTGCTCAGCTTTCTTCACAGTCCAACTTTCACATCCATACATGACCACTGGAAAAACCATAGCCTTGACTAGATGGGCCTTTGTTGGCAAAGTAATATCTCTGCTTTTTAACATGCTATCTAGGTTGGTCATAACTTTCCTTCCAAGGAGTAAGCGTCTTTTAATTTCATGGCTGCAGTCACCATCTGCAGTGATTTTGGAGCCCCCCCAAAATAAGTTCTGACACTGTTTCCATTATTTCCCCATCTATTTCCCATGAAGTGATGGGACAAGATGACATGATCTTCGTTTTCTGAATGTTGAGCTTTAAGCCAACTTTTTCACTCTCCTCTTTCACTTTCATCAAGAGGCTTTTTAGTTCCTCTTCTGCCATAAGGGTGGTGTCATCTGCATATCTGAGGTTATTGATGTTTCTCCCAGCAATCTTGATTCCAGCTTGTGCTTCTTCTAGCCCAGCATTTCTCATGATGTACTCTGCATAACTTTAGGATATATTAATTTTCTCCAAAAAAATTTTAATGTCCATCAGCAGATGAATGGATAAGAAAGCTGTGATACATATACACAATGGAATATCACTCAGCTATTAAAAAATGCGTTTGAATCAGTTCTAATGAGGTGGATGAAACTGGAGCCTATTATACAGAGTGAAGTAAGTCAGAAAGAAAAACACCAATACAGTATACTAACACATATATATGGAATTTAGAAAGATGGTAACAACGACCCTATATGTGAGATAGCAAAAGAGACACAGATGTAAAGAATAGACTTTTGGACTCTGTGGGATAAGGTGAGGGTGGGATGATTTGAGAGAACAGCATTGAAACATGTATATTACCATATGTGATATAGATCACCAGTCCAGGTTCGATGCCTGAGACAGGGCGCTCAGGGCTGGTGCACTGGGACAACCCTGAGGGATGGGATGGGGAGGGAGGTGGGAAGAGGGTTCAGGATGGGGGACACATGTACACCCATGGCTCATTCATATCAATGTATGGCAAAAACCACTACAATATTGTAAAGTAATTAGCCTCCAATTAAAATAAATACAGTACCAATAAGATACCTTGATTCAATCAGGGACTGAATTGATTTGAAGTTACGTCTCAGGACTTGTGAAAACTAGCATGTTTATAATTTATATTTGGTCCTAGGATCTAAGACTTTAAGGATATTAAATGAAATCCCAGAGTGTTTACTAGGCTCCATGTCCTTAATAGGATATGAACTTCAGTTTTTGTCTCTCAATCACCAGTGCACAGCTTAGAGACTGGCAAATGTTTTAGGGGTGAAATGCATTCAGAATGTTAGGCTTTCTTTTCTTCAGAATGTGTTGTTGTTTAGTTGTGTTTTGTGTCTGACTCCTTTGTGACCCCATGGACTATAGCCCATCAGGCTCCTCTGTACATGGGATTTCTCAGGCAAGCAAACTGGAGTGGATTGCCATTTCCTTCTCCAAGGGATCTTCCCATCCCAGGGATCAAACTCACGTCTCCTGCATCTCCTGCATTGGCAGGCAGATTCTTTACCTCTGAGCTACCAGGAAGCCTTTCTTCAGAATATTAGTCCCTTAAACAGTGTCTGTCTTGAAGTTCTGAACTCTGATTTATCATCTCTCAGATCAGTGAGACTGCTGCAGGCTTTAGAACACTATTTTTGGTGACTTTGGTGCCCTGAGCTATAAATTAGCAAATGGCTAAGAGGAAGAAGTAGCCGCAAGTAGAGGATAACTGCAATCCTTTTTCCTTCTTTCTACAGCTTATATTCCTGGCTGCTTTGGTTGTTCTTTAATAGCTTCGAACCCACAATTAAGTTCTGATTGCCAACTAATTGTAAACATGAATGGATGAGCTACACACATGTCATAGGACTAGAGAAGTAGCTATATCTGCTGATGTAAAACTGCATGCCATTCAGCATCTTGTGCCTGAATACTTCTGTGGTGTTTTTATCAGCAAAATACATTTTCCACCATTCAGCAAGATTCCTCATTATATCTGGGGCACACGTCCCATTCAATTCAGAAGGAAGTGAATATGAATTCCTTTCTTTATTACTTTCCTACCACTTTCAGTTTAAAGAGATAATAAATACTATGAGATGCTATTTAAATTAAAAATGGGGGCAAATAAGCAAAACACAATTACGATAAATGAAGAAGCAGTTACTTAACTTGGTATGTGTTTTTTTTTCTTTTTAAAATGAATCTCTGTTGTTTATGGTGTCCTTCCTTGATTATAAAGGGTAAGAATTCTTACTAATTTTCAAAACTAGGAATTTTCTAGAGTTCTTACATAAAAATTCCTGAGACTTTTGCCAATTTAGCTAGCAAGTTGAGTTTGTAATTTATTATCAGAATATGATTTGCTATAAGCCGTGTAAACTTTTGCATGATTTTTTGAGGTCACTTTTCCATGTTAGCAGTATTCTATTTTGATCTCAAGGTTAATACTATAGCTCTGATAGGAACGCAAATTCAGCTAGACCTCCTTTAAAAGTCAGTGCCTTCTTAAAACTTTTTTTTACAAGCCATCCTGAAATGGAGATAATAATTGTTTAATTCAGCCTTGTCATTTGCCGTAAACACCAGCTGCTACAATTGTTTGTATTCCACATGGAGCATTTTTACCAACTGTTAGAAAAATATTTTTAAAAGCGCACAAAGCATTCTGGAAGTATGAATCAAAAGCACACAATGCCTTTAAATTTTAGTCCGTCTGTACCTTCCAATTTATATTTGTTTCTCTCTGATAACTTTGGACTGTCAGTTTCTCTTTTATTATGTCAAAAATATATTTAAAACCAGGAGAGCTCGGACAATATAGTAGTAGTTGAGGATTAGAAATAATTTATGTTTCTAGGAAAGGAGTAAAAGATTATTTCCAAATTGTACTAAATTGTGTAAAAGGGATTCTCTACTAGTATATTCCTTACTGATGTAAGACAATAATATGACAGTATGACAGAGATACACTTTTTCAATATACATTTTGCATTTATATATAGAATGCTAACTTTAAAAATATATTAAGAAACAGTCTCCTCTTAACATATCTATTAATATAGTCTTATCTCCCATTTTTCAAAAGTTCTCTTCCCCCGGGATCCTTATTCTGTGAATGGTTCATCATCTACCCAGTTCATCCTTGCCTTGCTTTGTCTTACCTCTTCCAACATACCAACCACCAAACCCTGTTAATCTACCTCATAAACTCTCCCTGCTTCTCCCTGTTCACTTTGCTATTCCGTTAGCATAGTTGTCTGGAGAAGGCGATGGCACCCCAACTCCAGTACTCTTGCCTGGAGAATCCCAGGGACGGGGGAGCCTGGTGGGCTGCAGTCCATGGGGTCGCGAAGAGTCGGACACGACTGAGCGACTTCACTTTGACTTTTCACTTTCATGCGTTGGAGAAGGAAATGGCAACCAGCTCCAGTGTTCTTGCCTGGAGAATCCCAGGGACGGGGGAGCCTGGTGGGCTGCCATCTCTGGGGTCGCACAGAGTCGGACACGACTGAAGCGACTTAGCAGCAGTAGCAGTAGCATAGTTGTCATTATCTCTTCCTGGGATGACTGCAACAGCCTTCCAGCTGGTCTTTGACTCCCTCTTATCACTTCTCAGCTCTGCACCCAGCACTTGTTAAAACCTGTCTGTGGCTCCCAGTCCATCAGTGTAACCCCCTGAATCCTTAATGTGGCTCTCACGGTCTTTCGTGATACAGCAGCATTGTCACTCTAACCTAGTCTCTTACCCTTTATACTTCAGATGCTATCAATTCCTCAAACATGTCAAGTTCTTTTTAATCTCATAGCTTTGAAGATGTTCTAGTTTAGAACCCCTTTTGCTGAACCTTTTCACCTTCACCCAAGTCCTACACATCTTTTAGGGTCTTAAATAGTACTTCCTCTGAGACATAGTCCTAGTCCTCCTCTCGTTCAAATCTGGGTTACTTGTCTCTCATCTACAGTGTCGTATTATCCTATACTTATACTGCATTATTGCCTGTTCACTAGTGGGTAGAACTTATGAGACAGTAAATTCCATGATGCCAAGGATTGTGTATGGTTTGCGGTTTTAGCCCCAGGGCCTAATACAATGCCTAGTATATTGGTGGTACTCAGTGAAACGTGGCCTTTCTTAGTGGCTCAGACGGTAAAGAATCTGCCTGTAGTGCAGGAAACCCAGGTTTGATCCCTGGGTCAGGAAGATCCCCTGGAGAAGGGAATGACAATCTACTTCGGTATTCTTGCCTGGAGAATTCCACGGAGAGAGGAGCCTGGCAGGCTACAGTCCATACAGTCACAAAGAGTCGGACACGACTGGATGACTAACACTTTCACTTTTAATGAAATGTGTCAAATGTCTTTTGTTATTGCTAAATTTCTTGTATCTTATGTCTATAGTGAGTTAATTTGCCCAGACAAAAATGGAAAATTATGATCTAAAAGATATGTGCACTTCATGGATGAAGCAAATGAGACAGCTTGCTTCCTGTCTCTCTCTCTCTGTTATCCACCATATGAGGATATGACAAGAAGTCAGCAGTGTACAAGCCAGGAGAAAACTCTCACCAGAATCCGTCCATGCTCTTGGACTTTTGGCCCCGAGAACTATGGGAAATAAGTACCTGTTGTTAATGTCACCATTTTATGGAATTTTATTATAGCAGCCTGAACTGAGACAGCAGTCAGTACCAAGAGGTTGTGGTGCTGCCATAACAAATATGTAAAAGGTGGAAGTGATTTTGGAACTGGCTAAATGGGTAGGGGTTAGGAAAAGCCTACATTGCTGCGAGTGGACCATTAAGTACTATTCTGTTGAGAGTTCAGAAAGAAAAATGGAGAGTTGTAGACAAAGCCTCAATCCTCTTAGAGTGTACCTAAGTAATCATAAACAGAATGTTGGTAGAAATAGGAGGTAACAAGGTAAAAGGTAAAATAAGGTAAATAAAGTAAAAGCCTTTTGATGAGGCCTCAGGTAGAAATAAGAAGCACATTATTGGACAATAGAGAAAAGCAGATCTTTATTATAAAGTGGCACAGAACTTGGCAGAACTGTGTTCATGTTCTACTGTTTTTTGGAAGTGATTTCTAAAAAATTTTGAAGGTGCAACTTGACTCCACCTGACTGATTATAGTTAAATTTGGGAAGAGAGACATGACTTGAAGATAGAATTATTAACCAAAAATGAACTGGAACTTTGAGACTTGGAAAATTCTCAGTCTATTCATATTGCAAAAAAGAGAGAGAAAGTATATTCAGAAGGGAATGCTAAGGATGTGGCAATGTCAGACTTTATTTTTTTGGGCTCCAAAATTACTGCAGATGGTGACTGCAGCCATGCAATTAAGAGACACTTACTCCTTGGAAGGAAAGTTATGACCAACCGAGATAGCATATTCAAAAGCAGAGACATTACTTTGCCAACAAAGGTCCGTCTAGTCAAGGCTATGGTTTTTCCAGTGGTCATGTATGGATGTGAAAGTTGGACTATGAAGAAAGCTGAGCGCCGAAGAATTGATGCTTTTGAACTGTGGTGTTGGAGAAGACTCTTGAGAGTCCCTTGGACTGCAAGGAGATCCAACCAGTCCATCCTAAAGGAGACCAGTCCTGGGTGTTCATTGGAAGGACTGATGCTAAAGCTGAAACTCCTATACTTTGGCCACCTCATGCGAACAGTTGACTCATTGGAAAAGACTCTGATGCTGGGAGGGATTGGGGGCAGAAGGAGAAGGGGACGACCGAGGATGAGATGGCTGGATGGCATCACCAACTCAATGGACATGAGTTTAGGTGAACTCCAGGAGCTGGTTATGGACAGGGAGGCCTGGTGTGCTGCAATTCATGGGGTCGCAAAGAGTTGGACACGACTGAGTGACTGAACTGAACTGAACTGAAGCATCCCTTTGATAAGGGATGTAGGTATGAACCCTGCACTTAATCAGCCACCTGAGCAGGAAAATGGCCAGTTGGAACTGAAGAGGAAAGAGATAAGAAAGAATTAAGAAGTTTATCAGATCCCTAGGTTTTTATAGGACAGGACCATAGAGCTGTTTGGCTGCAAACATGTGCTATTCTTGAAGACAGGGAGGAAGATTGATCCCAAAGATGATGCAGAGATCATCTGGATTGCCTCTTTGGTCTCAAAAAGGGAGGTCATCACCTTGCTTTCAACAGGCCAGATAACTTCTGCCCAAAGTGGGGCCTTTCAGAGCTGTGGGGCTGAACCCTGCCCAGCAGAGCTTTGGGGGCAAAACCACCACCCCAGTGGGTCTGGAAAGTGAGAGAGCTTCTGCAATGGGCCTGCAAAGAGCATTAAGCCAAAGGGAATTATTATCCAGGCTTAAGATCTTATGAAATTTGCCTGGCTGGGTTTTGAACCTCCTTGGGACGCACATTCCTTCTTTCCAATTTCCTCCTTTTGGAATGGGGATGTCTATCTATTCTTGTTCTGTCATTGCAGTTTGGATGCACACAACTTGTCTGATCTCATGGGTTCACATCTTGGGAGGAGTTTTGCCTTTTTTTAAAATTGGAATCTAGTTGCTTTACAATATTGTGTTAGTTTCTGCTGTACAGCAAAGTGAATCAGTCATATGAATACATTTATGCACTCTTTTTTAGATTTCCTTCCCACTTAGGTCACCATCATTGAGTAGAGTTCCCTGTGCTATACAGAAGATTGTTAGTAGTTATCTATTTTGTACATAGTGGTGTATATATGTCAACCCCAATCTCCAGTTTGTCCAACCCTTCTTTTCCCTCCTTGGTAACCATAAGTTTTCAGAATGACTCTTACCTCTAGTCTCACCCATATTTGATTTACTAGCTAATATGGTCTATGGATTATTATAAGAACCAAGAAAGAAATGTGGCTGGACCCACATAAAGATATTGAAAACTTGAGTATGAGAACTCAAAGGTCCTAGTGTACCATGTAAATCTTCATTCTACCATATGTATCTGAGGGACTCTGGGCAATTTGCCTCTTCTCTATAGGTCATAATTTCCCCTTCTGCAGTATAAGGATGGAATTAATTCAAGTCATATTCCACGGAACTCAAGAGTCTAAAGAGTGTTCTAGGAAAAACATTTCCATGATCACATGCATTTGGAAAATGCTGTGTTCCTTAATCTTAAAAAAAAAATCAACTCTATTGGCACAATAAAAGTGCTCAGAATTCATGATGTAAAGCAATCCATTTTATGCCAATGCCTAATAATAACCTGTGTACATACTTTTGAAAACAACAGACTGGATGATTTTTAACACCAATTTAAATTTTCCATGGATATGAGAGTTTGGGTACAGGGCTGTGGAAGCTGTTGAGAGAATGCAAAAATTTTATCTCATCATGTTATATTAGAATAAAATAAAAGCTGGGAGAAGTGTTAGGTGAAACATTACTACACGTTTCATAGGAAGATTATCAGTGGTGAAAATGCATGAGACATTAACACAGGAGAGTGTTGAAGCATTGGTGGTAGGTGGTTGGAAAGATGGAGGAAGACAAATGACAAACTTCCCCACAGTTAAATTACACATCAATAAAACTTTAAGCTATAATAATTATTGTGGGCTTACATTTTGTGAGGTCCCCTGTGGTGTCTGAAACCTGAGCATTGATGTAAGTCCATGAGATATCTGGGTGAGGAAAAAGTGAGCAAATGAGTGTTTGATTGGAGGGGATGGTAAGAAGTGGAAAGAATATTGTAAATTCTTGCAGCTAGTTCAAAAATCTGATGCAAAGAACTGACTCATTAGAAAAGATCCTGATGCTGGGACAGATTGAAGGCAGAAGAAGGGCACAACAGAGGATGAGATGGTTGGATGGCATCATTGGCTCAATGGACATGAGTTTGAGCAAGTTCTGGGAGTTGGTGGTAGACAGGGAAGCCTGGCGTGCTGCAATCCATGGGGTTGCAAAGAGTTGGACATGATCTGGTCCCATCACTTCATGGGAAACAGATGGGGAAACAGTGGAAACAGTGTCAGACTTTATTTTTGGGGGCTCCAAAATCACTGCAGACGGTGACTGCAGCCATGAAATTAAAAGATACTTACTCCTTGGAAGGAAAGTTATGACCAGCCCAGATAGCATATTCAAAAGCAGAGACATTACTTTGCCAACAAAGGTCCATCTAGTCAAGGCTATGGTTTTTCCAGTGATCATGTATGGATGTGAGAGTTGGACTGTCAAGAAACCTGAGCACCGAAGAATTGATGCTTTTGAACTGTGGTGTTGGAGAAGACTCTTGAGAGTCCCTTGGACTGCAAAGAGATCCAACCAGTTCATTCTAAAGGAGATCGATCCTGGGTGTTCATTGGAAGGACTGATGCTAAAGCTGAAACTCCAGTACTTTGGCCACTTCATATGAAGAGTTAACTCATTGGAAAAGACTCTGATGCTGGGAGGGATTGGGGACAGGAGGAGAAGGGGGCGACAGAAGATGAGATGGCTGGATGGCATCACCGACTCGATGGACATGAGTTTAGGTGAACTCTGGGAGTTGGTGATGGACAGGGAGGCCTGGCGTGCTGCAATTCATGGGACTGCAGAGTCGGACACACCTGAGCGACTGAACTGAACTGAACTGAAACTGAACAACTGAACTGAACTGAGTACAAAAAAAGGTTTGAAACTATGCAAGTATGCAGACTTTTATCCAATGTTAACTGTTATTAAATTTCAGCTCCAAAATGAGCTGATAGCTGTCTGTCCAAAGACCAAACTTAAGGCAGACAAGTATGGCTAAAAACAATTTAATGCACCCTCTCTATGAAATATTTAATTTCTTTCAATCTCTTTTATTAAAAAAAATTTTAGACCTAAGCAAAAGAATAGAGTATAATAAATTGCTGATATCCATAAATCTTCCTGAAGATAAAATAAAGGCACATAATGGAATTATAATGTGAATTTAGTCAAAATTTGCAGTGGGTCTGAGGATCTCTCAGGTTCACTTCAGAATGAATATTCCAGGTTAGTATTTTCAAGTTAGTTTTCTAATCTATAGACTTTGCTTGTAGGTCCCTATTATTGAATCCAAAATATGCTTATCACAGAAATATAAATAATCATGAGAATACTCCATACAATTCAATATGTGCAAATCAACCAACATGATATACCACATTAACAAAACAAGGCTTATTCATTTATGTTAATGGACATGATAAAAGTGAGAAAGTGATGATGTATGTTGGAAACTCACTTGGGTGTGCATGTGTGCAAAGTTGCTTCCATTTGTCCAACTCTTTGCGACCCTATGGACTGTAGCCTGCCAGGCTCCACTGTCCATGGTATTCCTAGGCAAGAATACTGCAGTGGGTTGCCATACCCTTTTCCAGGGGATCTTCCCGACCCTGGGATCAAATCCGTGTCTCTTACATGTCCAGTATTGGAAACTCACTCATTGGTCCATAAATGATTCTGGTGACTGCATTGCTGAATTAGATAATATTTTTTGAATACTGAAAGATAATTTGTCTTATTGACAGTGTAACTACCACAGACCTGACACACTTTTAAGTTTGTTGTTAAGTCACTAAGTTGTCTCTGTCTCTCCGTGATCCAGTGAACCGCAGCTTGCCAAGCTTCCCTGTCCTTCACTATCTCCTAGAGTCTGCTCAAACTCATGTCCATTGAGTCAGTGATGCCATCCAACCACCTCATCCTCTGTTATCGCTTTCTCCTCCTGCCTTCGATCTTTCCCAGCATCAGGGTCTTTTCCAGTGAGCTGGTTCTTCACATTACGTGGCCAAAGTATTGGAGCTTCTGATTCAGCATCAGTGCTTCCAATGAATATTAAGGGTTGATTTTCTTTGGGATGGACTGGTTTGATCTCCTTGCTGTCCAAGGACTCTCAAGAGTCCTCCAGCACCACAGTTCAAAAGCATCAGTTTTTCAGTGCTCAGCCTTCTTTATGGTACAAGTTTCACATCCATACACGACCACCGGAAAACCCATAATTTTGACTCTATGGACCTTTGTTAGCAAAGTGATGTCTCTCCTTTTTAATACACCGTCTAGGTTTGCCATAGCTTTTCTTCTTTAAGTTTAATCTGCATTGTTAACATTTTCTCCATAGCGTCCTTAAGTCTAGAAAATCTACAAAACAATAAATCAAGCTCTGATCCATAGCATTTATCCAATTCTGTGGTTCAAACACCCTCATCGAGACTTATTTCAACCTACCAAGATTAAGTCACTGGACAGGGTTGGAAAGAGATGTGGGATGCCACACCACTATGCAGTATTTCTGCTATACAGATGCAATAGATGTACATGACCTCAAGGGCACAGATGATAAAAAACGCATGCAGTAGAATATTTAGGAAGTGATTACTTTTGAATACTTATGATGTTCATTTTCAGTTTTACCTATTTATAAGTTTATATAGTTTATTTTTAAATAATGGCTCTGTTTGGAGTAGAAAAGTAATTGCCAGCGGCTGAGGAGTGGGGAAAATAGGAAAATCAAACCGTAGTTATACTACGAATAAGGTACACTCAGGGTCTAGTGTAAAACAGGATGACTATAGTAGATAGCACTGTATTGCATAACTGAAGGTATACAACGGAGAAATCATATAAGAGATTAGAATTTAATAGTCTCACAGAAAAAACAAACATGGTAGATAATGGGTATGTTCACTAACTTAATGGGGGGAATCTTTTCACAGTGTATGCGTATGTCAAATCATCACATTGGACACTTTAAATATCTTGTGGTCAATAATACATTAATAAAGCTGAAAAAATACTGGCTCTGTTTAAAAATTGGCTCTCAAAATTCCTGAAAATTTAATCTTTGAGTCTCATAAGACAGTATGAGCTGGCTTTAGCACACCATTGACCATTCTGCCTTCTCTATTTTCCCTCTGACCAGTTTCAAATCATTTTTTTTTCTTTTAACAGTTGACTAAATTAAGGATGATGCTTTATGTCTCTTCAAAGATAAATCTCCCTCCTATCTATATCACTGTTTCTCAAGCTTTATTTCTTTTAACAATGAATCTTCAAAACTTCTGTAAAGTAATTTTGGGAAATAATGTATTTTCCTTTGGAAATGATCTTGCATATTAGCATACCCAGGGCTCTGAGAAGTCCTGCAGTAAGAAAGCTGTTTTATTTTGAAAGCTGTCTAATCCTTCTAAAGTTATGGATTATGGAACTCTCTTTTTCCTAACTCATATTGATATCCAATAGTCTTTTTTTTCATATAACATATATTAACATTCAAATTAACAATTTGAAAAATATAGCAGAGGGTAACCAAACATAGATATATGTACAGGGTTTGAATTCTTCCTCCTGTACCATCCAAGGGAAGTTCATTTTAGTTACCTCATATCACATTTCTCTCTAACTGACATTATCATACATATGCCAATGATAAGTGCTTTGTGACATTAATAATAATAATAATGACATTGCTCAACATTGTTTATCCTCCCTTGTGCCAGGCACTATTGAAAAGGATTTTCATGGATTTACTCATTTACTATCCACAGCAACTATTTGAGGTAGCAAGTATTATTATTGCTACATTATATATGAGAAAATTAAAGCAGAGATAGATTAAGTAACTTATCCAAAGTCATTAAGCTAGCAAGTGTCAGAATTGGGATTCAAACCTAATAACATGTCTATAGAGTTCATGCTCTGAAGCCTCACCCTATACTTCTCTTCTGGGCAGTTTCAATATAACTTGAGTTTTAAAGCTCACTTAAAATGTTTTCTTTTGATGCAGATTCAGGCATCTTGGCTGTACCTCAAGGTTTTAGCCCCTTCACATAGGAACTGAGTTTGGAAAAGCTGCACATGTGTATGGGAGATGTCAAGAGCAGGCAATGTACTTATTTATTGCTGTGCATTTTCAATGTTTAATGGTATTTTGGGTTTAATATTTAATTTTGGATAAAAGTAATATGCTTTTAGGGGCTTCCCTGGTGGCTCAGATGGTAAAGAATCTGCCTGCTATGCAGGAGATCCAGGTTCGATCCCTGGGTTGGGAAAATCCTCTGAAGAAGGGAATGGCAACCCACTCCTGTAATCTTGCCTGGAGAATTCCGTGGACCGAGGAGCCTGGCGGGCTACAGTCCATGCGGTCATGAAGAGTTGGACAAGACTGAGTAACTAACACTTTCACTTTCACAGTATGCTTTTAACAATAAAAATAGTCATCATCATCATCAACTGTTCAGTGATTACTGTGAGACAGGATTTGTGACAGGCAACTAGAATATCATCTCATTGAAGGCAGTGGCTCGTCTGGCTAATTTTCTGTTGACTATCAGAAATTCGTCCCTCCTGTCATCTAGTGGACATATAGAAGGCATATAGTAAACATTTGCTGACAAAATGAATGAACAAATAAATGATCGCATAAATTTATTTGAAAGTAAATTTATTTCCTTTAATCCCTAGCATTCTTCGAAGGAAGGTATTATTAACACGATTGCAGGAGAGAAAACAAGATATTTGCTCAATGTTATGAAACTGGTAAGTCAGCCAGTATTCAAATCCTGGTCTGCCTGATTTCAACACTTCTGTTCTTAATCAATACATCGTATAGCCATTTATCTATGAATCAAGGTACAAATATAACAGAAACCAGTATAACCAAGTCTTTTGTTAAGTAGAGCACCATGACAGCTGCTTAAGTGCAGCATTCAGGAAATGTTTAACAAGAGTGCTTCAGAGTAGAAGTGGTCTCTTATTCAAATCACATTGTAGTTCAACAAGCACCTTGTCCTTCTACTGTACTTAGGAAATTGTTAGAAGCTATGAAAACAGAGGGTTTTTTTTTTTAACTCTGATAAACTCAGAAAACATAGATGAGATTAAGTCACTTTTGATGGGCAGGAATTTAAAGTAATTTTCTGTTCAATTTGTAAGCTTCTATGGTTCATCAAATTTTACAGATTTTGCATTCATTGATGTGTTTGCTGAGTTGTTTCTACTGCAGGTGAAACCTTCAAGGCTCCACCTTACTATTTTGTTCTCATGCATCTTAGATGAGCTCAGAGTAGTTAAATTAAGTGGCAACTATTAAATTTCTCAAGTATGTCTCTTTATCCACACCCATTCATTTCACCTGCATCCACTTAAACACATAATTAACAGACATGGTGTTTTAACTCTGACAGGTTAATTATCTTAAATGTTAAAATTCTGGTGAAAGTCAGTTTCTCTGATAAGAATGTTCTAAATTCATTTTTATTAAAATAGTTGTAATGGAGAGGTATACATGGGTGACTTCAAGAAGATGACAGATTGGAGAGGAAAAGTGATGAAAGAATCCAAGAGTGCAGAAACACAAAACGGTGGTTACTGTGATATATGTTGGTTTGATGGAATAATGGAATCATGGATCTCAAAGTTGGAAAGGATCTCAAGGGACAGTCTGGAACAGTGCCCAAACTTCAGGCAGGTATCATTATCCTCATTTCACAGGTGCTGCAAGGAGGCTCAAATGGTTAAGTAATCTGCGTAAGGCCAATAACTTATAGGTGGCAGAGAAGACACTGGAAGCAGGTACTGGAGATTCTCTTGCATTGCCCTTTCCCTTAAAGAAAATCTTGAAAGCCTTTAGTACTATATTATGAATTTAAAGTGTATTTTGGATAGAACAGTCTTTTGGACTCTGTGGGAGAAGGTGAGGGTGGGATGATTTGAGAGAATAGCATTGAAACATATGCATTATCATATATGAAACAGATCACCAGTCTAGGTTCAATGCATAAGACAGGGTGCTCATGGCTGGTGCACTGGGATGACCCTCAGGGATGGGATGGGGCGGGAGGTGGGAGGGAGGGTCAGGATGGGGAACACTTGTATACCCATGGCTGATTCATGTGACTGAAATGAAAAAAAAAGAGTAATCAAAAATAAATAAATAAAGTGTATTTTGGAAGTAAAAGAATGTCTTCCTGTAAAAGACCCTCAGGAATCAGCTACAGTTAGCCTCCCAGGTAGTTCTGGGAAGGACTTTTTACCCTCGAGATGTACAAAACCCTCTTTGCCCCAGTAGTTGAATAGAGATATGGGAAAAGCCATTAAGACCGGGCCAGAGAGAGTTTTCCAATTATGCCTTAGGTGGCTCAGAAAGGATGGAGGAACCAATAAGCACTGTGCGTGCTCAGTCGCTTCAGTCGTGTCCGACTCTTTGCGATCTTTGTAGCCTGCCAGGTTCCTCTGTCCATGAGATTCTCCAGGCAAGAATACTGGAGTGGGTTGCCATTTCCTTCTCCAGGGAATCTTCCCGACCCAGGGATCGAACTGGCGTCTTTTACATCTCTTGCATCGCAGACAGGTTCTTTACCTCTAGCGCCCCCTGGGAAGCCTAGTAAGCACTGATGAAGTGCAACCAATCCTGTAAGCACAGCAGACCCAATAAACATGTAGCTACTGGCTTAGAGCTGAATATAAATACATGGGTCAAAACACTGATACACGAAAATGCCCAGTACTTTCTTCCTCAAGCTTTCATGTGCATCACAACCACATAGAATATTATTAAGAATTTGTTCTCAAAGGCCCCACTAGATCTCAGAAAGAATCCAGGAAGTGTATATTTTATAAGCGTTCTAGGTAATCCTAATACAGATGGTCACTGATTTCACTTGAAGAACATCTATGAATTGGAACAGTGCTTTTCAAACTCTAGTATGGTTGCAAGTTACCTGGAGATCAAGTGAAATGTAGATTCCAATTCAATATATCTGGGGCAGAGTCTTAGATCCTACATTTCCAAAAGCTCCCAGGAGATTCCTGTGCTGCTGGTCTGTGGAGTACTTTTTAAATACTAAGGAATAAGACTACTCTTATTTAATCAAATAATGTTATTGTTTAACATAAGAAAGATTGATGGTAACTTAATAGGTCAACAAAAATAGTTGTCTACTATGAAAAAATATTTTCCATTAACATGTCTGCATATCTGGTGAATAAAAAGATAATGAAGGAAGTGTTAGTGGTACTGTTTTTGTTGATTTTTTAAAACTGGTAAAATACTGTGGTGAAGTATACTGAATTATTTTTTAATTTTAAGTTCTAATTCTGACTCTGACATCAGCTGTGAGAAACCTCCATCAATAAGATAAAAACAACATGAGAGTAACATTTTTTTTTAATTAAAATGTATAAGCTTTCTGAAAGTGAAAGTTGCTCGGTTGTGTCTGACTCTTTGGGATCCCATGGACTATACAGTCCATAGAATTCTCTAGGCCAGAATACTGGAGTGGTTAGCCTTTCCCTTCTCCAGGGGATCTTCCCAACCCAGAAATCAAATTCAGGTCTTCCACACTGCAGGCAGATTCTCGTATATTGATGCTGCCACATCTAATAACCGTATATCAATACCAGGCTGATCATTATGGACTGTGTTGTTTTTGGCAAGAGAGTTTTAACTTTGTAACTTACCTCTTTTTCCCCACTCATGAGATATACAACTGAATAAAAGTAGTGTTAATTCAGTCTATTAAAAAATATGTAAATTATTAGTTAGTAATGTAACCTAAATAAAGCTAAGTCTCCCTGTGGCTCCTTCTCTGCATGGAATTATTCAGAGAAACATCAGCCTGGCATTCAAAATAATTGAGAAATAATTTAATTCTTTACTTCTCTTAAAAATACCAAAGAGTCGACATCCATGAACCACAGGATGTATGCTTAAAATAAATCCTTTTTCCTCATCTTCTGTTACTTTCAATTTTTTCCAAAAACATCTCCAGATATTCCTAATTATCTTTCCTTTCCTAGTGCCCTTGAAAACTCTCACAAGTTTTTGATTTATGAAAAACAAACCAGTCTGATTAATTTTTTTAATTCCTTTCCTCTCTGCTTTCTGTATCAGCTCTTTATCACAGAGGTCAACATTGCTTCTCTTGCTTCTATTATTACTAATTTTTAAGTCCTTCCTTTACTTGCATTCTGTACAACAAAAGGGCAGAGGTTCTGAAAGCTGATTCAAGGAGCAGGAAACCTTTCTCTTTTGAACTGGGAGCAGACAGAAGGGAGGGTAGAATTTCACATGTCATATATCTAGAACTAGACATGGACACAGACTGGTTCCAAATAGGAAAAGGAGTCTGTCAAGGCTGTATATGGTCACCCTGCTTATTTAACTTCCATGCAGAGTACATCATGAGAAACGCCAGGCTGGAAGAAGCACAAGCTGGAATCATGATTGCTGGGAGAAATATCAATAACCTCAGATATGCAGATGACACCACCCTTATGGCAGAAAGTGAAGAGGAACTCAAAAGCCTCTTGATGAAAGTGAAAGAGGAGAGTGAAAAAGTTGGCTTAAAGCTCAACATTCAGAAAATGAAGATCATGGCATCTGCTCCCATCACTTCATGGGAAATAGATGGGGAAACAGTGGAAACAGTGTCAGACTTTATTTTTGGGGGGCTCGAAAATCACTTCAGATGGTGACTGCAGCCATGAAATTAAAAGACGCTTACTCCTTGAAAGGAAAGTTATGACCAACCTAGATAGCATATTCAAAAGCAGAGACATTACTTTGCCAACAAAGGTCCATCTAGTCAAGGCTATGGTTTTTCCAGTGGTCATGTATGGATGTGAGAGTTCGACTGTCAAGAAAGCTGAGCACTGAAGAATTGATGCTTTTGAACTGTGGTGTTGGAGAAGACTCTTGAGAGTCCCTTGGGCTGCAAGGAGATCCAACCAGTCCATTCTGAAGGAGATAAGCCCTGGGATTTCTTTGGAAGGAGTGATGCTAAAGCTGAAGCTCCAGTACTTTGGCCACCTCATGCAAAGAGTTGACTCACTGGAAAAGACTCTGATACTGGGAGGGACTGGGGACAGGAGAAAAAGGGGACAACAGAGGATGAGATGGCTGGATGGCATCACTGACTCGATGGACGTGAGTTTGAGTGAACTCCAGGAGATGGTTATGGACAGGGAGGCCTGGCATGCTGCGATTCATGGAGTCACAAAGAGTTGGACACGACTGAGCGACTGAACTGAACTGATGGCTTATTTTTCTGGTTCTTGCCATAGTAACAAATTATTTGCCACGTATCTCACAAATTTCTTGAGATATTATGCTCTATTCCACCCCTATATGAATACACAACTCTAAGGTCGTGTGAGAAAACTTGTTATAAGTAATTTTATATTTCCAACTGCATGGTTTGCAGTACTCTTCCGAGGAATCAATAGTTTCATAATCTATCAACTTACTCTCCTTGCCCTCAAATCTAGTGATGACTTTCAAAACATGCCTAATTTTAATTCACTTTGAACTAAGACAGGCCATACAAAACTTTCATTTTGTGAAAAAGGGATATGATTTGATATTTTAAGTATAGTTTTAGTCAATCAGGAAAAAGGAGGATCCTTTTAGTTTGGAGTAGGCACTGCACACCCCTTTAGCAATAGAAGCTGTTGGATGATTTGGATAGTATTACTTTTAATAATTTTGACACCAGTAATTACTTTTTTAATGTAGGATTATTAATAATATGCTATTGGTAATTTAGCTTAATTATAAAGATGATGCATGATTTAACATACACATAAACCAGAAATTATCATTCAAAGATTCACTTAAAATTTCATAGGACTAATCAATCTATAAATCATCTAATTTAATCAGTGATACAGATACTTAATATGAAAGATATAAAAATTAAAGGTTAACTAGAAATTACTATTTTAAAACTCTACTTCATTCTAAAACTGTATTCCAATTTGAGTTTTTGGCATGAAAACAGTATTGGCTACGAGACATGTTTTGCAAACTTTTTATACAAAGTCTGTTTTGAAATGCTTGGGGTCAAATAAGTCAGGCATATTTTCAATAATTCTAGAGATCTGATCCTTTGACATTCTGACAATCCAATCTAGATGAAAAAGATTGCACTGCTTAACAATGGTACTTTTCTAAAATAATTTCAACTTTGCAATCATAGGTGAAATTATAAAGAGATTTTAAAGCGAAAGTGGATTTTCATGTATCCAAGTGAGGAAAATACCCTATATACTTTTACTTAGGGACTTGGAATAGGTTCAAATTTTGGAATCAAAATTTTTGAAAAGGACAACTGCATGTTGACATAGCTGTTGTGTCTATTTTCAGTGGAGAATCTGTTGGTTACACTGGCAGTTTTGATCTGGGATTAATCTAGATTTCCTGGATGTAATTCCCATAAGAACAGATGAATGTGCATATTCACTTGACAGACATAGTAGCTCAGTTTTCTAAGAAACATTCACAGGGAGTCAAGTATGAAATAGGAGAGCTCTGGCAGACAAAGACAGTTGATGTAGGATCCTCTGGGCCACCCTTCAAGTTGGGCTTGTGAGTTAGACTTTTAACCCTTCCACTTCAGGTTTGCTTCTCTTGCTTCTTCCAGAGCAGCAGCCATAATCTCCACCATAAAGAAAACTGATTTTTGTAAAGCAAGCCCTGTGGGGGCACCAGGGAGTCACTGGAAATTGCTTTTAACTAGCAAAGGAAATGGCAAAAATTGACATTCTAAGTGCCCTTGATAGTTAAATTTATGTGCCAACTTGGCTAGGCTATGGTACTTGGATATTTAGTCAAACACTATTCTAGATGTTTCTCTAAGAAGGTATTTTTAGGTGAGGTAAAAATTTAAATCTGCAGACTTTGAGAAAACAGATCACCTTCCATAATATTGTTGGGACGCATCCAATTAGTTGAAAGGCTTAACTGAAAGACACTAATCTCCTGAGAAGAGGAACTCTGCCAGCAGACTGTCTTTGGACTCAAACTTCAGCTCTTCCCTGTGTCTTCAGTCTGCAGCCTACCCTGCAGATTTTGGACTTGCCAGCCTCCACAATCACATGAGCTAATTTAATCAATCTCTCATATACATCTCTGGCTGATTCTGTTTTTCTGGGTAATTCTGACTAATGTAGTGCCTAATACACCACGTTGAACAAGTAGAGGAGTGAAAAATCCAAGTTACAAAAGTAAAAAACACATATACTTAATACATGGCTGCAACATGAACAGATAGGCCAGAATAGAGGTTCTTAGCCCTGGATGCTATACTGGGGAACATTAAAAATACCTTGATGCCTGGGATCTACCCACAAGATTCCAATTCAGTAAGTCTGGATGGGACCTAGGCATCAGCGTATTTAAACAGCTCCCCAGATCCCCAAGTAATTCTAAGAATAGCCACATACTAGAAACCCTGAGACCTAAGGATGTCATACCTTAGGCTATTCATAAAGAAATGCACTTCTGGCAAAAGAGGAGATATCCTTAATAAGTAGTAATCAATTGAAGGACTGTAATAGAGAGAAATACTTTAATATGAAAGAAAAGTTTATATTTTTATAAGACCAACTAAATATTCCATATAATACCAATTATTTATTTACTCATTTAATAACATTTATTAGATAGATATTATGTGCTAGGCCCTGGGCTAGTGTCTTAATGACAGGAAGGCCAATAACAGTGGGAGTCTGATATTTAGGTGCTTAAACTCTAGTGGATAGACAGACAAATAATTGCAGTATAAGGAGATAAGTTCATTTTTAAGCATTCATTTAGTACTAGAGCCATATAAATGTGAATTTAAAAAAATCCTTACAATGACTCTGTAAGGTAATGATTACATGGTTCAGTTCAGTTCATTCACGCAGTTGTGTCTGACTCTTTGCGACCCCATGGACTGCAGCATGTCAGGCTTCCGTGTCTATCACCAACTCCTGGAGCTTGCTCAAACTCATGTCCATTGAGTTGGTGTTGGCATCCAACCATCTCATCCTCTGTTGTCCCCTTCTCCTCCTGCCTTCAATCTTTACCAGCATCAGGGTCTTTTCCAATGAGTCAGCTCTTTGCATCAGGTGGCCTAAGTATTGGAGCTTTAGCTTCAGCATCAGTCCTTCCAATGAGTATTCAGGGTGTAATATTTACATTATGTTAGACACCAAATAGGGTGTCTGGAAACAGCATAAAGGTCCTGTGTTATTTGGGGCATCTCTATGCCAAGGACGAGAAAATTCAAGGAAACTCTCATTTTGTTGTTTAAGAGTTGAGTTGTTTTCTAGGCATAATAGGAAGCTTTATGGGTTATGAAGTTGCAAAAGACTTTGGAGATGACAGTCTAAATCTCTCATTTTGATATGTGGGGACTGATGTCCAAAACAGCTAAGTGTGTTAACTAAGAAACACTATCCAACGAGTTAGCAGCAGAGCTGGAAGAGGAACTCAGATCTGTCTTGGTTTTATTCTCTTCATCTGGTGAACCCTCTAGTGGCCATTTTGCATGTGACAGCTTCACTTCCCTCATTACAGTTGACTGCATCAAGGGTAGGACTTGACCCATTGGTTCAATCAGTCTGATTCCTGAAAATAAGACCAATGGAGAAAAGACTTACCCTTATTTAGGGGCTGTATTTGTAAGATATATGCTCTGAAGCTGCAGGTTGGGAATTTTCCAAAATAGGAAAGGAGACTTTGAGTGATACTGCTGCTGCTGCTACTGCTGCTATGTCGCTTCAGTCGTGTCCGACTCTGTGCAACCCCATAGATGACAGCCCATCAGGCTCCCCTGTCCCTGGGATTCTCCAGGCAAGAGCACTGGAGTGGGTTGCCATTTCCTTCTCTAATGCATGAAAATGAAAAGTGAAAGTGAAGTCGCTCAGTCGTCTCTGACTCTTAGCAACCCCATGGACTACAGCCTACCAGGCTCCTCCATCCATGGGACTTTCCAGGCAAGAGTACTGGAGTGGGGTGCCATTGCCTTCTCCATGAGTGATACTAACTGCTATAAAAGATGAATCACAAATCGCACTAGCTTAACAGAATGCAATAGGATTTAATAGGACAGAACGTCATTTCTCAGACACATTGAGTCCATGGTAGTTGGGTGGGGGTGAGGGGTATGTCATTAATAGCAGGAGGGACAGGCATGCAGTTATTCAGGACTCGAGCTCCCTTTATCCCGTGGCCATCACTTTGCTCTAAGGTCTCAGTCTTCTTCATTCTGCCAGCAGAGGAAGAGAAAGAGAGACTAGAGAATTACAAGGAACTTTTCATGGATCAGGCTTCACAGTGAAGGCCAGAACTGAGTACATGTCTACATCTAATGGAAAATGTGGTCTAGATGTGTCCCCAGAAGAAAAGGAAAATGAATTTGCTGAACAACCAGCCAGTATCTGTCACACAGAGGAACCTAGTCAAGGCAGAGGGAAAAAAAATGAACAGATGGACTAAAAGAGATGAAAGGGAGGGCTTCCCTGGTGGTTCAGCGGTAAAGAATCTGTCTGCCAATGCAGGAGACACAGTTTGATCCCTGATCTGGGAAGATCCACGGAGCAGCTAAGCCCATGAGCCACAACTATTGAGCCCGTGCTCGAGAGCCTGGGAGCCGCAACTACTGAAGCCTTTGTGTTCTAGAGGCTATGCTCTGTAACAAGAGAAGCCACCACAGTGAGAAGCCCACACATCACAACTAGAGAGTAGACCCTGCTCTCTGCAACTAGGGAAAAGCCTGCGCAGCTCCCAAGACACAGCACAGCCAAAAATAAACAAATAAAATTTTAAAAAGAGAGATGAACTAGAAAGAAAATCTTTATGGCTTTCTAGGTTCTAGTGTCAGTCTTCTTCTGAGGCCCCTCTACATCCCTGCCACTGGGTTGATGAGACATTCTGTACCATTGTCAACTCCCTACCCTGCTGAAACTAGCTGATATTGGCTTCTGTCGTTTACAAACGAGGCAATCCTAGCATATACTCACACTCAGGAGGATTGCAACAGCTTGGAGGAAGCATATGTCTTCAGAATTTCCCATCATATGTCTGGGAATGTACTGTGAGTTTCATTTACTTATATCCATTTCTATGATGACATTAGAAGCCTGGAGATTAGTATTTACAATTGTGCTGAACCCCTTCATACATATGCTGCAGCTGAAATCAGCATAAAAGAAAGCAAACCAAGGCAAGCTGTGCCGGAAAGAGTTGGTTATTATATCACACACATTGATTTATAGGTTCAGTTTGCCTTTACCTAAATGTCTAGTTATTTAACAGCTGTTATGAATCAGCCGGATAGAGGATTAGAAAAGGGTGGGGGTTGGGGGAAGTAGGTGAAAAAATGCTTTAATCTTAGGCTACAATAGAGAAACAAGTTGAGTCAGGTCTCATCTAGCAGTTTTGGTTCTCTGATGCTTCTTAAAGGGGAGCATTGTTCAGCTGGAACGTGAAACAGCTCAATATAGACCATTGGGTTGAGTTTATATTAAACCCATTAGTGAGGGAGGCAGTGCTGTATACAGGTTAGAAAGCGATGTATCGGTAAACATTGGGAGAGGCTGGCTTGGTCAAAATAGTTCCAATTTGCTTTGGCTTTAAATACGTAACTTACTCTAGAAGTTTTGTTGAGAACATGAGGATTAACAAGATGTGGTATAAGGGAACACAAAACAGAAATCAATACAGAATTCAGTTGAGCGACAGAATTGACTGCTGCTGCTGCTGCTGCTGCGTCACTTCAGTCGTGTCCGACTCTGTATGACCCCATAGACGGCAGCCCACCAGGCTCCCCCGTCCTTGGGATTCTCCAGGCAAGAACACTGGAGTGGGTTGCCATTTCCTTCTCCAATGCATGAAAGTGAAAAGTGAAAGTGAGGTCGCTCAGTCATGTCCGACTCTTAGCGACCCCATGGACCGCAGCCTACCAGGCTCCTCCATCCATGGGATTTTCCAGGCAAGAGTACTGGAGTGAGGTGCCATTGCCTTCTCTGCAGAATTCACTGATCATGTTCAATCCTGACATCCCAGTTTTAGACAATAGTCAGAAAGGATTTACTGAGCCGCAGGATCTTTTTGTAGGTTTGCATCTACTCATGAGTTTATACAGGCAAGAAAGGACTTTCTGGGAATGTCTGAAACCGTGTTTTGAGATGAGACCCTATAACTGTTCTGCACACTAAGAATGCAAGCTGGGTGCTGGGATGACGACTCTTCACTCCCGGGCACCCAGGATAATCTGCATAAGGAAGAGATTCTGTGCTGGCCCCGCAAGGATCTTCTTCTGTGTCCTAACTTGCTCTTGCCTTACTCAATTTCATCTGTGCTCAGATATGTGTTTTGGTCAAACCTTGACCTAAGAATTAAATTTGTTCCAAGTATATCTTAAACGTTTTTACGTGATTTTTTTTCCAATAGGTTTTGCTTTTTCTTTAAAATGCTCTGCAGATTCCTAGCTGTAGGTGTTTTTTATAAATTTATTTATTTTTAATTGAAGGATAATTGCTTTGGAATATTGTGTTGGTTTCTGCCAAACATCAACATGAATCAGTCATAGGTATATATACACCCCCTCCCACCTGAGCATCCCTCCCTCCTTCCTCCCCATTCCACCCCTCTAGAGAAACCTCTTGAGAAACCTATATGCAGGTCAGGAAGCAACAGTTAGAACTGGACATGGAACAACAGACTGGTTCCAAACAGGAAAAGGAGTACGTCAAGGCTGTATATTGTCACCCTGCTTATTTAACTTATATGCAGAGTACATCATGAGAAACGCTGGGCTGGAAGAAGCACAAGCTGGAATCAAGTTTGCCGGGAGAAATATCAGTAACCTCAGATATGCAGATGACAACATTCTTTTGGCAGAAAGTGAAGAGGAACTAAAGAGCCTCTTGATTAAAGTGAAAGAGGAGAGTGAAAAGTTGGCTTAAAGCTCAACATTCAGAAAACTGTGATCATGGCATCTGGTCCCACACTTCATGGGAAATAGATGGGGAAACAGTGGAAACAGTGTCAGACTTTATTTTGGGAGGGCTCCAAAATCACTGCAGATGGTGACTGCAGCCATGAAATTAAGACACTTACTCCTTGGAAGGAAAGTTATGACCAACCTAGATAGCATATTCAAAAGCAGAGACATTACTTTGCCAACAAAGGTCCATCTAGTCAAGGCTATGGTTTTTCCAGTGGTTTTGTATGGATGTGAGAGTTGGACTGTCCAGAAACCTGAGCGCCAAAGAATTGATGCTTTTGAACTGTGTTGTTGGAGAAGACTCTTGAGAGTCCCTTGGACTGCAAAGAGATCCAACTAGTTCATTTTAAAGGAGATCGGTCCTGGGTGTTCATTGGAAGGAATGATGCTAAAGCTGAAATTCCAGTACTTTGGCCATCTCATGTGAAAACTTGACTCATTGGAAAAGACTCTGATGCTGGGAGGGATTGGGGACAGGAAGAGAAGGGGACAACAGAGGATGCAATGGCTGGATGGCATCACTGACTTGATGAACATGAGTTTGGGTGAACTCCGGGAGTTGGTGATGGACAGGAAGGCCTGGCATGATGCAATTCATGGGGTCGCAAAGAGTCAGACACAACTGAGCGACCAAACTGAACTGAACTGATACATTCAATTAGTTTGCTATAGCCATGGGTGCCAGAAGCCAGTGTGAGGAACTCCGCCCATGGCAAAGGTCATGAGGAACGAGGCTTCGGCATATGTGAAGGCGGGATCGAGCCTCAGGTAACCCCCTGTTCCTGAGCATCTACCCCCAAAACCAGAGTCTATCTACTTTACTGTTTTATGCTGTCACCTATACCTCTGACTTTACAGGGGGCTGACCCCCATTTCCTCTCTCGGAGAAGCAGTTAACCTACAGCTCCAGTTAATAAAAATTCCTGGGTGTGACAAGAGTGTTTCAACTTACAAACTCCTCTGAAGGTTATCTAGCCTGCCTGTACAGGTTCGTCCAGCCACATGTGATTGTTTACAGCCTCCCAACCGTGAGAGGCACGAGATGTTTTAGACTCACTAAAGGAAGATTCTTTTGGGAAGTTAGAAATTATTAGTATAGTGGGTTGGTTAGGAATTATATTGGTGAAGGGTTTTTCATTTGTGGTGCCAATAATTGCCGCTAAGTCTCCATATTTCCTGCCCTGGGTGTGACAAGGGTGTCTCAGGTCAAACCTCTCTGCTGGCAGACTAGTTTGTGTGACAGGATTATCCATACTCCTGCCACTATGCACATGATTGTTTACTACCTCTCAACCATAAACAGCACAGAGAGTCTGGAGTATTTTGAAAATCTTAATTAGCATAGGGCTTTTCTCATTGTTGAGTCAATGATTGCCACCAGGCCTCCATATCCTTAGGCACCTGGGAATATATTAATGTATTTGGAATATAGAAAAGGAAATAGAGTATTTTTTTATGTTAGCAATACTAGACCTTTTGAGTTAATGAATTTTCTCTTTTGTTATAGATCACTGTACTTTTTTATAAATCACTGTGTCCTTGCTATGCAAAATGTAACTTTATCACTATCTTAAGACTAAATAGATCTTAAGGGGAACATTGGTGAAGGGCTTTCATTTGTTGGGCTGATGTTTGCTGCTAAATCTCCATATTCCCTGCCTTTATAATGAATATAACTAGCATATAGGATAAATAAGTATTAACATTTAAGATTAATCACGTTAACCTTAGGTTAAATAAATTCCTTTCTTAGTTGTAACCCACTACACCCTCACCCTATAGGAATGCAACTTTATCTGCTACCTTCAGAGGGTAGCGCCTGGTTTAAGAAAAAACACCCTTGGAAAAAATAAGTTTTTTGGTTATCAGAAAGAAAGGATCATAAAATGTCAGCAGGCCTCATGGCCATAAGATGATGTAAAACCCCTAAGACCTTTTTTTATACATTTATGTGAAACACCTGATTTTGATAAAGGTCAGGACTGCTGTCCCCCACGTGACTTTAAAATTTCCATTTGTCTGTATGTGTAACAAAAGGTATATAAGCAAACCTAAAAAATAAAGAAATCGGATCAGTTTCTGGAAAGACTGGTTCCCCCGTGTCATTCTTTCTTGCTCCCCGTTTTTCTGGCTGAATTCCCATCTGGAGTGTGGGTGCTCTCCGCGTCTACGTACCTGCCCCGGCTTTTAAGTTCCACGCAAGAAGGAGCCCAAGGAGGGGCACCTTCCGATATTTAAGTGGCACCGGTGGCCAACGTAGATGCAAATTCCTTGTCTTGGAATTTTATTGGTATCACACATAAACCAAGTTATTCAGCCTCTTTTTCTCCACTAATATTTCCTACTACACTATCTGTTTCTAATCTCTCTATATATCTGTAATTAAATAAGTTTTTTCCTAGGACGCTGATTCTGTCTCTCCTTCGAATTACCCTGGATCCACCGGGGCTGGACCCCGCCACATGGGGCCTTTGCACAGATTGTTTGAGCATGATATAAATATCCTAGCACAGACCAAATTGAGTAAGGCAGGAGCAAGTTCAGACAAAGAAGACATGGGTGTTTGCATAGGAGTGCTTTTCTACTCTTACTCACCTGGTTAACTCTCATTCTTTCTTAAATTGCAACACATTCAGCTCTTTTTCTGACCTCCTGACTCATCCAATACTACAATTATGGCCTTTTGTAGCTCCATGTACCTTTCCTGCATAGCACTATGACTCTTGTAATTATTATGCTATTCTCTTTGACTATAGTCTGTCTCTCTGACTAGACTGTCAGCTCAATGAGGGCAGGAGTTGTGATTTTCCTCATTGGATCCCACATTACAGCATATGCTAAACATATATATATAAAGAAGAGGTGGCAAGAATACACAGAAGTACTGCACAAAAAAGATCTTCACGACCCAAATAACCACAATGCTGTGATCACTCACCTAGAGCCAGACATCCTGGAATGTGAAGTCAAGTGGGCCTTGGGAAGCATCACTACAACAAACCTAGTGGAGGTGATGGAATTCCAGTGGAGCTATTTCAAATCCTAAAAGAGGATATGATCAAAATGCTGCACTCAATATGCCAGCAAATTTGGAAAACTCAGCAGTGGCCACAGAACTGGAAAAGGTCAGTTTTCATTCCAATCCCAAAGAAAGGCAATGCCAAAGAATGCTCAAACTACTGCACAATTGTGCTCATCTAACACAAGCTGGAATCAAGATTGCGGGGAGAAATATCAATAACCTCAGATATGCAGATGACACCACCCTTATGGCAGAAGAGGAGCTAAAAAGCCTCTTGATGAAAGTGAAAGAGGAGAGTGAAAAAGTTGACTTAAAGCTCAACATTCAGAAAATGAAGATCATGGCATCTGGTCCCATCACTTCATGGGAAACAGATGGGGAAACAGTGGAAATACTGTCAGACTTTATTTTTGGGGGCTTGAAAATCACTGCAGATGGTGACTGCAGTCATGAAATTAAAAGATGCTTACTCCTTGGAAGGAAAGTTATGAGCAACCCAGATAGCATATTCAAAAGCAGAGACATTACTTTGCCGACTAAGGTCTGTCTAGTCAAGGCTATGGTTTTTCCTGTGGTCATGTATGGATGTGAGAGTTGGACTGGGAAGAAGGCTGAGCACCGAAGAAGTGATGCTTTTGAACTGTGGTGTTGGAGAAGACTCTTGAGAGTCCCTTGGACTGCAAGGAGATCCAACCAGTCCATTCTGAAGGAGATCAGCCCTGGGATTTCTTTGGAAGGAATGATGCTAAAGCTGAACTCCAGTACTTTGGCCACCTCATGCAAAGAGTTGACTCATTGGAAAAGACTCTGATGCTGGGAGGGATTGGGGGCAGGAGGAGAAGGGGACAACAGATGAGATGGCTGGATGGCATCACTGACTCAATGGATGTGAGTCTGAGTGAACTCCGGGAGTTGGTGATGGACAGGGAGGCCTGGCATGCTGCAATTCATGGAGTCTCAAAGAGTCGGACACAACTGAGTGAATGAACTGAAGTGAACTGAACTGAACTGAACACGCTAGTAAAGTAGTGCTCAAAATTCTCCAAGCCAGGCTTCGGCAATACATGAACTGTGAAATTCCAGATGTTCAAGCTGGTTTTAGAAAAGGCAGAGGAACCAGAGATCAAATTGCCAACATCTGTTGGATCATGGAAAAAGCAAGAGATTTCCAGAAAAACATCTACTTCTGCTTTATTGACTGTGCCAAAGTCTGACTGTGTGGATCACAATAAACTGTGGAAAATTCTGAAGGAGATGGGAATACCAGACCATTTGACCTGCCTCTTGAGAAACCTGTATGCAGGTCAGGAAGCAACAGTTAGAACTGGACATGGAACAACAGACTGGTTCCAAATCAGGAATGGAGTACATCAAGGCTGTATATTGTCACCCTGCTTAATTAACTTATATGCAGAGTACATCATGAGAAACACTGGGCTGGGTGAAGCATAAGCTGGAATCCAGATTGCTGGGAGAAATATCAATAACCTCAGATATGCAGATGACACCACTCTTATGGCAGAAAGTGAAGAAGAACTAAAGAGCCTCTTGATGAAAGTGAAAGAGGAGAGTGAAAAGTTGGCTTAAAGCTCAACATTCAGAAAACTGTGATCATGGCATCTGGTCCCATCACTTCATGGCAAATAGATGGGGAAACAGTGGAAACAATGGCTGACTTTATTTTGGGAGGGCTCCAAAATCACTACAGATGGTGACTGTAGCCATGAAATTAAGACGCTTACTCCTTGGAAGGAAAGTTATGACCAACCTAGCTGCTGCTGCTGCTGCTGCTAAGTCGCTTCAGTCATGTCCAACACTGTGTGACTCCATAGACAGAGGCCCACCAGGCTCCCCCGTCTCTGGCATTCTCCAAGCAAGAACACTGGAGTAGGTTGCCATTTCCCTCTCCAATGCATGAGAGTGAAAAGTGAAAGGGAAGTCACTCAGTCATGTCCGACTCTTAGCAACCCCATGGACTGTAGCCCACCAGGCTCCTTCCTCCATGGGATTTTCCAGGCAAGAGTGCTGGAGTGAGGTGCCATTGCCTTCTCCAGACCAACCTAGACAGCATATTAAAAAGCAGAGACATTACTTTGTCAACAAAGGTCTGTCTAGTCAAGGCTATGGTTGTTCCAGTAGTCGTGTATGGATGTGAGAGTTTGACTCTAAAGAAAGCTGAGTGCCGAAGAATTGATGCTTTTGAACTGTGGTGTTGGAGAAGACTCTTGAGAGTCCCTTGGACTGCAAGGAGGTCCAACCAGTCCATCCTAAAGGAGATCAGTCTTGATCTCCTCAGGACCGGACGGACTGATGTTGAAGCGGAAACTCCAATACTTTGGCCACCTGATGCGAAGAGCTGACTCATTTGAAAAGACCCTGATGCTGGGAAAGATTGATGGCAGGAGGATAAGGGGATGACAGATGATGAGTTGGTTGGATGGCATCACTGACTCGATGGACAGGAGTTTGGGTAAACTCCAGGAGTTGGTGATGGACAGGGAGGACTAGCATGGTGTGGTCCATGGGGTCGCAAGAGTCCGACACGACTGAGCAACTGAACTGAACTGAAACACATAGTAAGAGCTCAGTAAGTATTTGTTAAATGAATGCATAAATAATTAATTTTTTATACATGATATAAGGTTATTACTAAATCATAGGATGGAAAAATAAAAAATATTCTGGTGAGAAAGAAGCAAACAAATCACATCTGCTTAAGCTTTTCACAAAGTGAATAAATAGGAAAAGGGTATGACCAAAAGGTATTTATCACCTGGTTGTTTTTTAATTGAAATGTTATCCCTGGTAAAAGAAGGTGAAAGTAGGAATGAGTTGAGGACGATTTTCTAAGGCAAACCTCAGTGGCAGGCAGTCATGTGAAACCGGAGGGTTACATGGACTTCCAGTCTCTAGCATCCATGAGATCGATTAAAAGGCCTCTTTAATTATCAAGATTTTTTTCTCTTCCACAATTATCTTTTTAAAATTAGACTTAGCTGCACAGATTGTTGTATTTTGTTCATGTCCCTGAAACTGATTTGGAAACTGAATTTCTGACAGTTAAGATACCTTCTAAATAAACTAGGAAAGTGCTTTTTAACTGGGAATTCATGAAAAAGCTTCACAGTAGATGACTTCAAAAGAGTATATTCCAGAGCGAGAGGGTGGGATGATTTGGGAGAATGGCATTGAAACATGTATACTACCATGTAAGAAATGAATCGCCAGTCTAGGTTCAACACAGGATACATGATGCTTCGGGCTGGTGCACTGGATTGACCCAGAGAGATGATATGGGGAGGGAAGTGGGAGGGGGGGTTCAGGTTTGGGAACTCATGTACACCCATGGCGGATTCACATCAATGTATGGCAAAACCAATACAGTATTGTAAAGTAAAATTTTTAAAAAATAAAAAAAAGAGTATATTCCAAATATGGTTGTAAATGTGTAAATGTGGGGTTTTTTTCCCAGAAAGAAAATTCTAGAGCTTTTAATCAAATATCAAAGAACTTTGTAACTTTAAAGAGATTAAAAATTATACTTAATGAAATATACTGGAGTTTTAGTAGCAAGTTCCTTGTAAAGACTAATTTGTCAATTATATCTAAATGTAATATAGTTATTGTTAGCCTAATATTTATATTGTATATTAGCATATATTTTTTCTTTTATTTATTTTACATTGGAGTATATTTGATCTACAATGTTGTTAGTTCCAGGTGTGCAGAAAAATGATTTAGTTGTACATTTTGTTGTTTAGTCACTAAATCATGTCTGACACTTTTGTGACCCCCATGGACCATAGCCTGACAGGCTGCTCCTGTCCATGGGATTTCCCAGGCAAGGATACTGGAATGAGTATATTATTTTGTACAAAGTTATTAGAATACTTTCTGTTGTGGTATACCAGCATATCCATGGAACTTGTATGCACAAGGAAATACAATATATCTGAGCATTTCTCCGAGGGAAATTTGTAAAAATTGACATTTATGTTTATTAAGAAAGTTTGTTATTATTATTACTACTAGAATTCCTGAGACCAAATTTAACTTGAAAGCTGCAGGGTAACCACTAGGTTATTATTATTTTTTACATCTAATATATAAGAGCTCTTTTGAAATATCCAATTGAATAGTCATCTTGTGTAATTATGTTAAGTGACCACAATGCTTTCCAAGTATAAACTTAAGATAATTAGAAATGACAATTTTAGTAAATGTTTAAAAAAATTATTGAAGTATAGTTGACTTCCAGTTGTATTAGTTCCAGGTGTACAACATAATGATCCAGTATTTTTATCGATTATGCACTATCTAAAGTTATTATGAAATACTGACTATATTCTCTGTGCTGTACATTACATCCTTATAACCTATTTATGTTATATTAGTTGTTCAGACCTCTTAATACCTTTCACCTGTTTTGCCATTCCCCTACCCCTTCCCCTCTGTAACCATTAGTTTGTTCTTGGTATCTGTGAGTCTGTCTCTGTTCTATCTGTTCATTTGTTTTGATTTTTAGATTCCACACGTAAATAAAAACAAACAATATTTTCTTTCTTTGTTTGAATTATTTCAGTAACCAAAACACCTCCAGGACCATCCATGTTGTTGCAAACAGCAAGATTTTATTATTTTTGGGGGGGGACGAATAATATTCCATTGTGCCTGTATATGCTGCTGCTGCTGCCAAGTCGCTTCAGTCGTGTCCGACTCTGTGTGACCCCATAGGGCTCCCCCGTCCCTGGGATTCTCCAGGCAAGAACACCGAAGTGGGTTGCCATTTCATTCTCCAATGCATGAAAGTGAAAAGTGAAAGTGAGAAGTCACTCAGTCATGTCTGACTCTTAGTGACCCCTTGGACTGCAGCCTACCAGGCTCCTCCGTCCATGGGATTCTCCAGGCAAGAGTACTGGAGTGGGGTGACAGTGCCCTCTCCAGTGTGTGTATATATATGTGTGTAAATGTATCCCACATACACAGATATATATATACATATACATATATATATATGTATATATATATATATATTGAGTTAGACAAGGCTGTGGTCCTAGTGTGATTAGATTGACTAGTTTTCTGTGAGTATGGTTTCAGTGTGTGCTCTCTGATGCCCTCTTGCAACACCTACCACCTTACTTGGGTTTCTCTTACCTTGGGCGTGGGGTATCTCTTCATGGCTGCTCCAGCAAAGTGTAGCTGCTGCTCCTTACCTTGGATGAGGGGTATCTCCTTACTGCCGCCCTTACTGACCTTCAATGTGGGATGACTCCTCTAGGCCCTCCTGCGCCCGCACAGCCACGGCTCCTCGGGTTGCTCCTCCCAGCCGCCGCCCCTGGCCTCAGGCGCGGGGTGGCTCCTCAGGGCCGCCGCCCCTGGCCTTGCATGCAGCCGCCCGCGCTTAGTGCGCCGGGTCGCGCCACAGCCTCTGGGTCGTGGTGGAGAGGTCTGACAGAATGTGCTCCGCTGGAGAAGGGAATGGCAAATCACTTCAGTATTCTTGCCTTGAGAACCCCATGAACAGTATGAAAAGGCAAAATGATAGGATATTGAAAGAGGAACTCCCCAGGTCAGTAGGTGCCCAATATGCTACTGGAGATCAGTGGAGAAATAACTCCAGAAAGAAGGAAGGGATGGAGCCAAAGCAAAAACAATACCCAGCTGTGGATGTGACAGGTGATAGAAGCAAGGTCCGATGCTGTAAAGAGCAATATTGCATAGGAACCTGGAATGTCAGGTCCATGAATCAAGGCAAATTGGAAGTGGTCAAACAAGAGATGGCAAGAGTGAACATCCACATTCTAGGAATCAGCGAATTAAAATGGACCGGAATGGGTGAATTTAACTCAGATGATCATTATATCTACTACCACGGGCAGGAATACCTTAGAAGAAATGGAGTAGCCATTATGGTCAACAAAAGAGTCCAAAATGCAGTACTTGGATGCAGTCTCAAAAACGACAGAATGATCTCTGTTCGTTCCCAAGGCAAACCATTAAATAGCACAGTAATCCAAGTCTATGCCCCAACCAGTAACGCTGAAGAAGCTGAAGTTGAACGGTTCTATGAAGACCTACAAGAACTAACACCCCCAAAATAGGTCCTTTTCATTATAGGGAACTGGAGTGCAAAAGTAGGAAGTCAAGAAACACCTGGAGTAACAGGCAAATTTGGCCTTGGAATGTGATGGACGTGAGTCTGAGTGAACTCCGGGAGTTGGTGATGGACAAGGAGGCCTGGCGTGCTGCGATTCATTGGGTCGCAAAGAGTCAGACACGACTGAGAAACTAAACTGAACTGAAATAGGCCAGTAGTTAGAGAAAACAGTGGAATATATATAAAGTTAATAAATTAATATAATTGCTGAAATGGACTGAATGTTTTTGTTCCCCACAAATTTGTGTGTTGAAGCCCCGAACCTCAATATGATTGTATTTGGAGATAGGGACTGTGAGAAAGTGATAAAGGTTAAAAGGTAATAAAAGTGGGGTCTAATCTGAGGTGGTTGGAGCCCTAGAAGAGGAAGAGACACCAGAACTTGCTCTCTCTACCATGTGAGGACACAGAAGGAAGGCGGCCTTTGACAAGCCAGGAAGAGCGTTCTCAACAGAAACTGAATTGGCTGGCACCTTGATCTTGGGCTTCTCAGCCTCCAGAACTGTGAGACAATAGGATTCTGTTGTTTAGACCACCCAGTCTATGGAATTTGTTATGACAGCCCAAGCAGACTAATATAAGTGTGGTGCTTGGAAATGAAGATTTGAATTGCCAAATTAGCCAACAAAATCATTGCTAACTAATTTGATTCTGTATATCATGTTGGAACACTCACATTTCTACTCACTAAATAAATGAACTTGATTTTCCATTGTAACCTAGGTTCTGATTCAACAACTTATTCTAATTTCTAAGTCACTGTTGACTCAGAGGATTTTAACTTAGTAATAATGCACAGCATTTAAAATATGCTCAGATACAGCCAGTATTTAAAATTCACCTGCATTTACAGGTGTTTTACTGAACTCAAATAGCCTTTCCTGAATTCAGTGGAAGCATGTTCAGGATTACGAGACAACAGTGATTCAACAGTCAAATATAATTAATTTCATCACAACACAAACCAGAGGTTTCCTTCTTGAAAGAAAATTAATTTTTATGGAAGTTGAAAGTTTAGTCTCACTTTCCCTTTTAATGTGGAATAAACTGAAATCTATCAAAACTTCATTTTCATTTCCCCTCAATAAATCAAATACCAAATAAAATAGGGACTTACAATATTTTGGGTTTCTTTGCTTTAATATCTTTCAATGCCGGTAGAATCTTCCAATTCATAGGAATGTTAAGTTAATATAAATCAATCATATGGCAATGATTACTTGTAGGTACATTTCAGTGGAAAAAATTGTGACTTTTAAATTATTGTCTTATATGAAAAAAAAATGCGTTGCTACCAGCTTAGCTAGGAGATCTCTTTAACATGCAATCAGTGCCAAAACTGAACTGAGGAATGTAATAATATAATTCAAAAATCAGTAATATTTCTTATTCTTTTCAAAAGACTCTCAAATTTTCAAGGAATATAAACAGCATTTAAAATAATTGCCTTTTGACAGAAGGGAGACCTTAAAGCCACTTCTCATTTGAAAGTTCAAAAATACTTGGAGTTTTATTTTTACTGAATTAATATATTCAATACCTTTTAAATTGAGCATCTTGTGTATGCAAGATACCATTCCTAGGTGTTTTAGAAAAGTTTAAGGATGAAGTAGATAATGTATTGTATAAGTAGCATGGGGAAATAAGACATACACATATGTTCTAAATACTATTTTATAATTTAGACCCAGGATTATGTGAGTTCAAAGGAAGAATTGGAGAGTCAGGGAAGATTTATTTTTGGAAAGAGAGAATTTTGGCATAGCATTTTAACTTTAATACAATTTAGACACATCATCTCACTGAGAGTGACTGGAAGTTGCTCACTGCCAGTGAGTGAGCTTTCCCTGTAAGTACCTTCACACATCAGCTCTTCTGCACCTTGTCATTCTCTAGACGGACTGCCTACCCCTGAACTGTCTTAAAATGGAATCTTCTGTCTTCTCATCCTAACCTCCAATTTGTCTAGTGAACTTCTACCTTCATTTTCATCATTTCTTTGCTGTCATTAATATCTCCAGGTCCTTAATGGAACAACTTTGAAGCTGAATGAATTGAAGTCAAGTCCAAACTCTGCCACTGAAGGGCTGAAAAGCTCTGCTAAGTGTTACTTATTTATTCTAACTCTTGGCTTCCTCATTTTAAAAGTGGTATTGCTGATAGTCCTTATCTCACAGGACAGTTGAGAATATTCAATTAGATAACATACAAGGGACTTCCCTGGTGGGCCAGTGACTAAGACTCTACACTCTCAATGCAGGGGGCCCAGTTCAATCCCTGGGCAGGGACCTAGGTCCCACAGGCCGCAACTGAGCTCACATGCTGCAGCTGAAAGACCCCACATGCTGCAAAAAAGACCTGGCACAGCCAAATAAATAAAATAAATATCTTAAAGAATAACATACAAAAAGATCACAGCATAGTGCCTGCAACTAAATAAAAGTGCAGTATATGCTACCTTTTGTATATTAAACTTTTAGTTATTACTATTATTCCAGTATTGATGATATGGATTAATTTCTTCAGCCCATTCTTTTCTCCTTGTTCAGACCATTGTTTCAACTGCTGATTCAGCTTCTTCACTCTTCTTTCCAATAATAGCTAGTATTCACTTAGTCTATCGACAATATTAATTTATGACACTATGTACCCATGTCATACACTGGAAATATCTTCAGTAAATCAGGGAGACAGTCTAGGGGAGATACATACATACAAGCAGGCAATATATTAGTATAATGTGATACATGCTATAATAAAGGTAGTTTCACAAGAGGAAGATAATTAACCCATCTTGGAAATGTGGATCAGGGTCTCTAAGTTTAACCTCTGGCACAACACTTGGCACCTATTATGTGCTTAACAAACACTTATTGCACCAAGTAGCATCAAAGCTGGAATTTAAGGATGAATAAGTATTACCAAGTGAAAGCGTTCAGAGATACAGGAATTATCTTCCAAGACTAAGAAATATGTAAGGGCTTACAGGTTAGAGAGTGCCTGGGGTTGTCATGAGGCAAGTATTTTAGAATGGCTGGAGTGGTGGTGGTGGTTTAGTTGCTAAGTTGTGCCTGACTCTTTGGGACCCTATGAACCATAGCCCACCAGGCTCCTCTGTCCATGGGATTCTCCAGGCAAGCATACTGGAGTGGGTTACCATTTCCTTCTCCAGGGGATCTTCTCAACCCAGGACTTGAACCTGGGTCTCCTGCACTGCAGGCAGATTCTTTACTGACTGAGCTATGAGGGAAGCTATGGCTAGAGTAGGACTCATAATAGAAGCTCAGTAAACATTAGTCCTCCTTCCTCCTTACAGAGCAATTTTACATATTTTAGTTCTCTGAAAATTGTTTAAGTTAACTTGCTAGGCATAATCATCCCAGTTTATAGATTATGATACTAAGGCTAAGAGAGATGAAATGATTTCCAAAGACTGAAGACCTGGGCCAGCTTCTTGGACACGCAACATTTGCAGTAGTATAGTACAGATGGCACCCCACTCCAGTACTCTTGCCTGGAAATTCTGATGGACAGAGGGGCCTGGTAGGCTGCAGTCCATGAGGTCGCTAGGAGTCGGACACGACTTGAGCGACTTCACTTTCACTTTTTACTTTCATGCACTGGAGAAGGAAATGGCAACCCACTCCAGTGTTCTTGCCTGGAGAATCCCAGGGACAGAGGAGCCTTGTGGGCTGCTGTCTATGGGGTCACACAGAGTCAGACACGACCGAAGCGACTTAGCAGCAGCAGCAGCAGCAGCAGTACCCTTCTCACAGGTTAATATTCTGATGCGACTGGCTTGAAATTCTTAAAAATTTTGTCTTTGAATCTGTTTTCTGTAAGGGAAGTCTGATAGAACAATGAAGTATAAGTATGAGCAGATGGGATACACACAGTAGTATATATGCCATTCCTTACTACCTCATGAGCCCAGAATTCTGCTGAGGGATGTGCAGAAGTTCAGAAAGACTCAAGTCAAGTACAACGCAGGTATGTGACATCTATGATCAAGTCAACTTACTTTTAAAACTAGATTTTTTTTTTGAATGTGGAAAAAGAATATGGTGTTCTAAGAAACACAAACAACCAAGGAACTCTATCATATTCTTCCATACTCATGTTGTTTATCTATATTATCCAATCACTGATGCTGAGAATTATGACATAGCAGGAAAGAAAACGATAGGGAAACCCATCTTTTTTTTTTTTTTAAGTCCTTTCTTACTTATCAGTCAGTTAAAAGGAGACAGTGTTGCTGGAATTTTTGTGTATCAAGAATGAAATAAAACAGCTAGCTTAGTTTTGTGTAACATTTTCACTGTTCTGTTAAGAATGAAATACATAGGCATGTATGATATAAATGCTATTGTATTTGCACTTTAGGTTGGTATTGCTCAATATCAAGATAAATATGCTAATGATTTAAATTTAATGTTTTCTCTATTTAGAACAGCATTAAATAGCAAATCAAAACACCATAAGAAGTTAGGAGAGAGACAGCTAGAGGAGGAGGAAAAAAAAGCTTTGTATTTTAGTATTTTTAATGGCATGTTTTCCTGCCTTTTGAACAAGGGACTCAGCACTTATATTTTATACCAGGCCCTGTAAATTATGTAGCTGACCCTGCTCTCAACTGATAAGTTGCCCAGTACAATCTGATCCTAGGTTTTCTGCATCCAAATGACACACTGTACCACACTTCTTCCTGTGATACTCTCTGTGCAGCATTAAGTCAGGGAAGTTGGTGTGTCATTCAACATTTCCAGTGCTATGGCTTTGAGGGAGGAAACTACATTAACCGTAGTAACTGCTGAAGAGCACCACCCACATTCCCTTTTCATGACTGAGGTGTTCCTTGCTCCAGCTGCCACACTGGCTTATGAAAGTTCACAGATGAGTCCCTTCTTCAGAAACACCTTTGGCCAAGGGGACTGCACCCCTCAACTTTGGACAACTCTGATGTGTCATCCCAACCTCAGAGTTTCCCACAGGCTCAACTGTGACCTCTGTTGCTACTGAATCAAAGATAAACTTCTTCCTCTTCCCAGTCCTGCTTCTCTTACTTTCTTACAGGTGTTACTCCCTAGCTACCTCCATTAAACTTCCAGCACAAAAATCTTTGTCTCTGAGTCCCTTTCAAGTGAAATCCAACCCAGGACAGCAACAGAGTGAACACTGAATTTCAACCAATGTGTCCTGCACTTTAGATGAACAATGTATAGTGTCTACATTTGGTAAGTATTTGATTCTCTAACTTACTTTCACTGTAGTCATAGCTGCAGTTACTTTTGCTTCTATCCATGACCCAATGAGACTCTGCCATTTTTGTCTTTCACACTGTGGAGACTATTTCTCTTTGCTTGCTCTCAGAGCCTTTCCCAAACAAGCCAGACTCCCACTAGACCTACTTTAGAATTTAGTTCTTACTCTTGTAAGCATTTCTCTCACTTAAGGGGAGAAGTATTGGAGCTGAACATTTAGGATTGATTCAATTATCTTCTATTGAATCATTTTAAAGAAAGTAACTAAATAGCTATGTATCTTTTTTACCTTAAACTGGGGATTAGATTTACTCTGAAGTATTTAACGTGAACTTTCTAAACTGTCATTTGAATGACCATTCTTTAATGCAGACTTATATAAGGCTCAGGTTAGCTATAAAAATCAATCTTATTCATGTTCTTTTAATTAAAAAAAACACTAAATGCCTAGATTTACCAGGCACAAGTTGGTACTGCCCCAGAACAAGTCTGCTATATACAATGGCATTTCTTATGAGTAAGTATACATTCTGTAATTCATTTTGGCTGACTCAATCCTAACTTTTGGCTAGAAGAACTAGGAAGATAAAAATATAATAGCTTCTGAGTCATCAGCCTATTGGTAAGTGACAAGAAAACCATCCATATAGAGGCCATTTGATCGTCTTTAAGCCTTGTGGATTTTCCAAACAGTCCAGATCAATTACTTGGTATTGGCAATTAGTAGAGGACAAGCATACCACAAATTTAAAGAGCTTCATTTTATTTGACTTTGGACACTTTTTCTCTCCCCGCTTCTCTTCTTGCTCACCTCCACCATACAAAGGCGTGTGGAAACACAGCTAAACTCTATTCCTCAATGTTATCTGTCAAAAAACTAGAACTCTGGATATAAAAGCAAACAATAAATTGGGCAGAGGAATTGAAGAGACATTTTTCCAAAGAAGAAATTGAGATAGTCAACAGATACATGAAAATACATTCTGCATCATGAATCATCAGAGAAATGCAAATAAAAACCATAAGGAGATAGCTACTCACACCTGTCAGAATGCTGTCATCAAAATAGCAAATAAATTTTGGTGAGGACATGGAGAAAAGGGAACCCTTGGGCATTATGGGTGGAACTTTAAATTGGTGCCAACACTATAGAAAACAGTATGATGATTTCTCAAAAAATTAAAAATAGAACTACTATATGATCCAGCAATTCAACTTCCAAGTAGTTATCCAAAGAAAATGAAAACACTTATTGGAAAAGATATATGTACCCCAATATTCATAGCAACACTATTTAAATATACAGGATATGGAAGCAACATAAGTGTCCACCAACAGATAAGTGGATAAAGAAGATTTAGACAATGGAATACTAGTCAGTCATTAAAAAGAATGAAATATTGAGACAAGGTGAATGGCCCTAGAAGGTATTATGCTAACTGAACTAAGATGGAGAAAGACATATACCACAGATTTCACTTATGTATGGAATCTGAAAAACAAAACAAACAAACAAATATAACAAGACAGAAACAGAATCAAAGATACAAAGGACAAATAGGTGGTTGCCAGAAAGGAGGTGGGTCGGGGCATGAGGGAAATAGTTGAGGGAAACCAGAAGTGCAGACTTCTGGGCACAAAATAATTGAGTCATGGGGTAAAATGTACAGCACAGAAAGAAAGTGAAAGGGAAGTCACTCAGTCGTGTCTGACTCTTTGCGACCCCATGGACGGTAGCCTACCAGGCTCCACAGTCCATGCGATTTTCCAGGCAAGAATCCTGGAGTGGGCTGCCATTTCCTTCTCCAGGAGATCTTCCCAACCCAGGGATCATCTCCTCCATTGCAGACAGACGCTTTACCGTCTGAGCCACTAGGAAAGCTTAACATAATAATATTGTAATAACTTTGTGTGGTGACAGATGGTAACTACACTTATCTTGCTGATCTTTTGTAATGTATAGAAATATTAAATTCTATGTTGCGCCCTCTGAATAAGCATAGTGTTGTAGGTCGCTTATACTCAACTCAAAGACAGTTCTTAAGACCCCAAGTAAAACCAGAACAGTTTCTAGCAGGCTGATCCATAGCCATGTCTTTCTGAGTGTACAGTGGGCAGACACCTGAATCTTATCTGTTATTGTGCTGACATAGTCACTCTTGTCACAGATTTATGCTAGCGATCTGTGGTCATTTAGAGAGCAACATGGGTGCTTAGCCAGGACAGGAGCCCCCAAGGCCCGGAGTCATTCCATCCAAACTTTGACTAGGAAGAGATCAAGGCAGGTCAAAGGGCATTCCATGTGCTTCAGTAAATTAACTACCTAGTCAACTCTTCATTGATAGGGTACAAACAAAAACCCCTTCAGGTCCTAGTGGAGCAGGCATGTGTGAGAAAAATAGGGGAATAAGGGTCACTGGGGCTTCCCCAAGTGGTGCTAGTGGTAAAGAACCTGACTGCCAATGCATGAGATGTGAGAGATATGGGTTCAGTCCCTAGATCCAGAAGATCCCCTGGAGGAGGGCATGGCAACCCACTCCAGTATTCTTGCCTGGAGAATCCTATAGACAGAGGTGCCTGGCAGGCTACCGTCCTTAGGGTCGCAAAGAGCTGGACACGACTGAAGTGACTTAACTTCTCCAGGCCACTGGAGAGCCCTGGAATCATATTAAAGGGGCAGCTACTGCTCAGCCTTTTGGTCACAGTGTGGTAATATATATCTAATGCTGCCAAATCTTATTTTTTCCCAAGGAATATTAGAAATCAGAATGTTTATATAAAATGTCCTACTTTTAAAGTATTAGAAGCTAACTGATTTTTTTTAAACCAATGGGCTGACTACTAACAGAATACATCTACCTACGCTATCTGCCATGCTCTCACCATGGCCACCAGCAGGCCCTCATTATCTCTATGATCCCCTTCCTCCAGCTCTCTAATCTCTCCTGCCCTCATTCATTCAGTGTGTCTAGTTGCAACACACTCTTCTGTCTCAAGGCCTTTGCACCAGCACTTTCCTTGCCTGGAGGCCCTTTCCCTAAAGAGTCATACAGCTCACCCTTCACTTCCTTCAAGTCTTGTCTTAAATATCCTGTTTTCAGTGAGGCCTTCCCTCGTCACCCTATTTGAAATCACATCTTCTCCCCAACTCCCTGTGCTAGAAATCACTTACCATCTAACACATATGCATTTTATTTATTTGACTTTTTTCCGCTGTCTCTTATAACAATGGAATGTAAACTTCTTGGAGATAGGAATTTTGGGTTGTTTTGTTTATGGCTATATTCCCGGTGCCTAGCACAGAACCTCCACATAATAGAAAGTTGATCAACTTTTTTTTTAATGAGTTAATGAATAAATGACTGAATCTGCATACCATCTTTGGTCTGTGGTCTGGGCTTCCAATCTATGACTACTGATTTATACTGAAAGTCTCATGGTACAACCCAAAGGGAGGAGATATGATCAAATACGGACAGTGAACACCTAAACTGTTACTTTCTGAGAAAGCCAAGTAATCAAACAGCATTATCCACAATCTCATGTATTTCGGTCAGTATAGTTCCTGCATGCAAAAGTAAAGTGTACCCAACAATGTCAAATTCATTCATCTATTTTTATTTTTATTCATCTATATTTTATTCACTCCATTTTGATTAGATGCTTATCCAACAATGACAAAGTTTAGAGTTTAAGCTCCTCAGATCTCTTACCTACAGTACTGAGCTTCAAGTATGTAGTATCTAAAATAAGCCTAGCTCCTTTGCTAGCTGGGAAATGAAAATAAAATAAACGTAAAAGAGACAGGAGGAAACAAAGATTAAGACTGATCTCTGTGAAGGGAAGGCATTAATTTACAGAGATAATTTCTCTCAAAGTCTTATCTTGTTTCTTTACTCAGCTGATATATAATACTTCAATACTTTGGATACTACTGTTAAGAATTAACTCAGTTCTGTCTTTCCTTCTACTTTTTGTCCAGAAAAGGTTTAGTCAAGGACAATTAAATTTTAAAAATGAAATTCAGGTTAAAAATGATATTCTTTGATCTAAAAGAGGTTAAACAACCAAAATACTTTAAATATGATCAATAACCATAGTGAGATAAAGGACATATGGCAGATGAATATATATTTAATTAATATTATGCCAGAGATGCCCCAGGGTTTGAAATACTTTTAAAACGAGCAGATAAATGAAATATACTTTATGACTGGGTAGTACATTTTGTAGTTCATTGTCCCAAGAAGAATTACTCAATGAAAATATTTTTGAAAAAATTTGAAAAAGATGAATAACCGGGTGGAAATAGATCCTTAAGTTGTAGAAAGCAAATTGTTTGGATGCATTCCTTGACTTTTTAAAGTGGGTGCCAGGCAGGGTTTGGCCAAAGAAAAAGCAATCTCAAGCTACTTCAAAAAGGAAGGAATTGAAGGAATTATAAAACATGGATGATAAGAAAAATCAGAGAAACTACCATTAAAGTTCAGGAAATCAGAAAGTGCAGGAGTTTCAGGGAACCTCCATGGGCTATCTCAGTTGTCTGCAGTGCCAAAGTAGGTGATTTGCAGGAGGGTCCTCAGAAGTCACTGGCAGAGGCTCAGGTCCCTATCTGCCAAAGACTCTCTGTGTCTTGCTATGGCCAAAGCAATAATGGTGCCTTCCCTTTTACTTTCCAAATCTCATGCAAGTGTCTCTTATTAGAGGATCCTGTACCAGAACTTACATGAGGTCTAGGAAAGGTCATCAGGCTTCTCGCCTCTGCTCCCAGGAAGAGCGCAGAAAGGGAGCAGGAAGCATGCTGAAACACCAGCATCAGGCCCAAGTCGAAGCCGCTGGGAGTGGCAGTACTTTCCATCTGCTTTCTATAGTCAAACTAGATAAATGTGGGCCAGATGGATCCAGTATGACCCAGCATTTGACTCTTCTGTCCCTATGCACGAACCAGGCATTCCCAGAACCACCAAGGGGTTTAATAATCTTTTCTTTATGACATGTTCATTCTATAAGTAAGACAATCAGATGAATGCATACACAAACCTTTTTACTAAAGTTAGTTGAGTCCTTTAGTTAACTCTGCTGAAAAGGTCTTGCTAAATATGGACACCTCTCAGTTGGCATCCCTAGTAAGAACAGCGAGCAGTCGGAGAAGGGCTTTAGAAATACAGTAAAGAGGTAGCTACTTTATAGAGCAGACTGAAATGTTACCTGGCTAAGACCAAGTTCACCTCAGTAAAACTTGTATAACACCACATACTAGCAATGTCCGCTCCCTTGGTTCCGCAGCCTTCCTGTCCTGTGACTCAGTTGCCTACACAAAGGGGCTGTTGCCCAGTAGTCAGAGTAGTCAGGGGAAGGAAATGCTTGCTCACCTTCGCGGTGTTTGGAATAACCACTCCACATCAAAAGAGTGACTCACCCTGCCTACTTGCCAGCCTTGAGCTTGCTTCCACCTCCCACTACCCCTTGCTGGTTGTGCTGTTCTTGGCTGAAGAGGCCTTCCCCCAGCAAGTCCAGGTTTGCGGAACCTGGCACCTAACTTTCCTGAATGACGAGGCTTCCTGAGGTGGATTTCTCTGCGGGTTAGGACCTGAAGGTGACCACCAATTTGCCTGACCTACAATCCAAAGTATATGATTCAAAGGCAAAAGCTGGGCTTTCACCTCTCTTCATCAAACAGCACAATGGGAAATGGAGTTGTTTTATTTCCCTACTCTTGCATACAGTAAACAGGTAACCTGAAAAGGTACCTATTTTCATTGGTTTTAGAGAAACATGTTGCTGCTAGAAGTTCCAAAAGCCACTGGGTTCCTTTTGGTGAGCTCAGCAGTGTTTATCACAGTGTAGGGCTGATGGTGGATGTTCAGAAGATATTTATTCCTGGTGGATATGCCTCTGAACTGGATGGAAGCCATCATAGAGTAAATCACCTCACTTTAGAGAATTCACTCAAAATCCATTACTAGACTAAATATTGAGGAGATTGTGGTTCTGGAAAAATAAAAGACTTTGGAATTAGCAGAGATGGTTTTAAGATTGGAAACTCTGGGCAAATCCCTTAAATTCTTACAAATAAATGCAGCATGGTGCTAAAGGAGTTTTAGAATCGGACAGATCTGTGCTAAAATCTCAGCGGATCACTTACCAGCCACATGACTATTGATGATTTACTTCTCTGTGTTTAATTTCCGTATGTAATAGAGTAACAGTGAAATTTCCCTCTTAAGCTTGTGACAAGATTAAATTAGATAATGTGAGCTATTTCTTAGGCACAGAAACTGGGACACGTTAGTATTCAATAAATTTTATTTATTCTCTGAACCTGTTTCCTAACTTGGAAAAAGGAAAGAATAAAACATGTCATACTCTGCTACAAAGGGATGGTACAGATTAATATGGAGTAATATACAGAAAGTGTTTGCCAGTGATTTATAAGCATTATCTAACTTCATCTTGGCAATAGGCCTAGTCCTTTGTTCCAGTGTCTGAATGTGGGCTTATTGCTATTATATTTTAGCATAGTCTTTGGTATTTTGCACATAAATTCAACAGAGCATCATTCAGAACGCCTATAGCACATGATTACTAACATTAATAATGTGTGTGACAACCTGCAAGTGTTCAAGGAGAATTATCCTCAGATATTTCACCACTGAGTGTTCACATTGTCAGCTTCCCCTCATTCTGGGATATTCAGGGGAACATAGATTTGCCACAGTGATGTGGCTCAATCAATGTTGGATTTGTCTCAGGATGGACGCTTACGAAAACTGGACCCTTCCAGGATTATACTGGTGATAGAATGACCTGCCCATGTTAGAGCAAACCTTCTCTTGCCCCACCTTTCCTTTCAGGCAGCAGTTGGGTTTCTCTGGCCTGCCCTGCTAAATAAAAGTGCTCTGGGGGATTTGGAGAAGAGTTGGTGTGAATGGGTTTATATATTATCCAGATTGCTCATTATTACTCACAGTCAATTGGAAAATTTCCAACCTTTTTCTGCTTGATCCTAGCTACCTAAGGATTTTGGATTGACATCTGCTATCAAAGCCCATCTGGAAAGAGCATATTTGAGAATTAGGTTTCATTCAACAAACATTAAGCAGTAATCGTTAATAATAAGGGATTGGTGTGGAGTAGAAAAAAGTTTTCCTGGCTTCAGTAAAAGATGGATTTAGGTTCAAATCCCATTACTGTCTGTATGCCTCTGGGCATATTACTCTTAGAGCATTGCTTAGTAATCTATACATAAAACATCTCCTTACAATGTTGTGAGGAATGATACAGATTTTTTACACATACAACTTCACTACTAATAATGTTACCCATAAATGGCAGCTATTATTAGTATTGCCTTGGTATCCTAAATGTTCCTAGAAAAAGAAATGCTCAGAGAAACTGATCAGTTTTTCTCTAGGTGTCACTATTCCATAAGGTTATCGTACTGAATAGGGAAGGTGGAAATTGCTTCGTAAAGTCATAAATATAAAGTCACTATGGTTGTTTAGAGAAAAGGCACTTGAGATCCAAGAGACACTGAAGCTATACCATACAGGGTGACCGCTCTTTCTTTGTTAGAATACAGGACAATAAGAGAAGCAAGGCATTAGCTGAAGGCATAACTGAGATTCACTTTTTACATACTTCTTGGATTGGTCCATTTTTAATATATATTAACTATGACATTTCTAAAAGAAACTTTGGTGGTGTTTATGTATGTGTACCAGTGTGCATGTGTGAGTGTACATGTGTCTGTGTGTGCACATTAAAGATTTTTATTTAGCTGAACAATTTTCATTTTATTGACTCTAAAATAAAAGATTAGGACACAGAAAGAGAAGAGAGGTAGATTTTATTCTTAATATCTTACTTATAAGAGTCCAAGGAAATTGACCATGATAACATAAAAATGAAGTGAAAAATATTTTTATATAACTAGCTGGATGTATTTACACATTACACCCGAGATGTACAAGGCTTAGAAAATTGTTCACGTTAATATAGAGTAATTCATGTATTCTTTATCTCTGAGTAATGATTAACTTTTTAAAAGATGTATATCTTTACTAATCTGAAAAAAACCCACACTGATGTGGAGGGCATTTATTCTCAGTAGTAGTAGTGTTAATTGCTCAGTCGTGCCCAACTCTGCGACCCCATGGACTGCAGCCCACCAGGCTCCTCTGTCCGTGGGATTTTACAGGCAAGGATACTGGAGTGGGTTGCCATTTCCTTCTCCAGAGGATCTGCCTGACCCAGGAATCCAACCTGGGTGTGCTGCCCTGCAGGCAGATTCTTTACCGACTGAGCTACGAGGGAAGCCCCCATGTTCTCAGGAGACTGTCTTAATTAAAATTCCAGCATTGGAATTGGCTGTGGCAACACAGGGGATGTGACAAGAAGGTGAACAGATTACCTGGATAATCTGATCAGTAAAGATAGGTGATGTATGTAACTCAGTCCCCTGAATTTTGTGGTAAGTTTTATTTGCCTGCCTTGCCCAGGTAATTACATCAAATTGCCACATCACTTGGCTGTGCAGACGTGGTAAAGATTTCAGCTTATGCTCAGCCGGTTGAGAAAGCCTGACTTGCATAATTGTTATTCTGCCTTTAAAACATCTATCTATGAATGTTTAACTGAATAATTTGCCTGAACTTGCTTTTTGGAGTTTCTGATGTGGGTTGATATGTGCCATCCGTGACTACGGCACTTTACAAGCCTACTGAGAAATAGACTTACTTAAAGTCTATTTCATAAAGTTCTTCCTGTCTCCCTCTCTCTCTTCTCCCATGTTTCCTCCCTTAATTTTTATTTTCTTCCAGTTCCTTTTCATAAAATCATACAATGTTAGGATTTGGTGGAATAGAGTATTCGTAACTATGTTTCTCAAACTTAATTAATTCCCATACTATATTCATGGATTTTACATATTTTGTTATTTAATTTAAAAAAATAGATTATTTTAAAAAATCTTACATATTCCCTCTTTTAGATTCATTTTTTAAAACTATATTCATGAATCATAGTTTTTTAAAAAATTGTTTTAATTAATTAATTTATTTGGTTGCACTGGGTCTTAGTTGAGTCACATGGGATCTTTAGTTATGGCATGTGAACTCTTAGTTGCCATATGTGGGAGCTAGTTCCTTGACCAGGGACTAAACCTGGGTCCCCTGTGTTGGGAGTGTGGTCTTAGCTGCCACTGGACCACCAGGGAAGTCCCTAGAATCATAGATTTAGCATGCTGATTAGTTCATTAATTTCCTAACAAACCATACAAGCAATGTATTATAGATAAAGAAAATTTATAGCTATACCAGCTAAAATTATGCCACTTAGCTTTGGGAAACACTATTCTAGTGCAACTTCAAATGAGAAAGCTGAGGTCCAGAGAATTAAAGTGATGTTTTCCAGAGGCACATAGCCAGTTAAGAGCAGAGGTAATAGGTGAAACCACGCTTTTAGACTCTTAAATCCAGTCCTCTTCTACTATACTACACTGACTTGTTGTGTTGGTTACGTCAAGGCAAGTGCTATTAGGCTATCAAGGGACCACAGATGCTTCGAAACAGTGGTCCTCAAAAAGAGTACTCAGATAGGGGTTTACAGGGACCTGTCCAGGACACAGATAGAGCTAAGGATATTTTCAGAGCCATACCTTTCCTGTGAATTCTTCACTAAGGGTCTGTGGATCTATTTATTATTGCCCTTTTGCAACCTTACAAGAGGGAGTCATATTTTTCATTCATTGCATGGCCCTAGAGTGAAAACATTTTAGCAGTGATACCAGACAAGGGATACTTGAAAATACTAACTATGCTAATACAGGAGTAAAAGTGAAAAGAATTTCATGTCTGGGTAACAAATCACAGACAGTCTCTAGTTCTTTGCTTTCCATAAAGCAAATAAGTAAATAAATAAATTTTCAGCTGATAGATCTTTAAAAATAATTATTTATGATATACCAGTATATAAATTTTTACATAAAAGCTGTTTGAAAGTCAACATTTAAGTGTCATAACTATAATAATTAAGTGTCCTTCCATCCCCATCTACAAATAAGGATTTTTAACACTAACCTCAATTAAAATGACAAACAAGAACAGGATTAATATTAAACCCCTAACTCATTCTAATAGTAAGTAGTATTCATATTCAGATCCATGTGGGAAAATTCTGACTGACCCATTTCATTGAGAAATACACATACAAAAAAGAGGCATTTAAAAAATATTACTTTTATTATTTTTAATTTCTTTACCAATCTTTTAACACAATTATATTAAACATAACTCAATAGTACAATTTTTTTTGCTAATCATGGATTCTTCACGGTGGCTCAAATTGTAAAGAATCTGTCTACAATGTAGGAGACCTGGATTCAATACCTGGGTCAGGAAGATCCCCTGGAAAATTCAGGAGAAATTTTTTAACATTTAGCACTTAAGAAATTTTTAAAAAGTAAATTTAGCTTACATTTTTGCTGTGAAAAAGTATAATAGCTTTTAACAGAGATTTTTAAGAATAAAATTACGTTGACTTTTCTGTGAAGACTGACAGAAGGCTGAGTGGGGGTAGCAGTCACCATCACTGGAGAATGTACTTGTTAGAAGATGCAATGGTGGGCAGACCAAGGCCTGGACCAACTGGAAGGAATAGCCAGCTCCTGCCTTGACCTCATGACATCTGTGTCTTTACCACTTTCCTTACCATCATCACTGCTAGAGACAAACTTTCTCCCTCGCTTCCCTGTTTAGGATTTACTCACATTGTCACTTTCAGGAACAAGTGCACTAAGCATAATAAGGAAATAAATATATTACTTTCTTATTTAAAAAAGAATAAAATTATGTTACATAAATAAGATTGTATAAAATTAGAATAAAATCTGATAAGGAAGGGAAATGGAAAAAAAGTTCAAAAAAATAAAAGGAAAAAATTTAATTTCCAGTTGTTAAATAAGAGCTTATTTTTGAACTGCTATTCTTTTAGGTGGATGATAATAGGGGATTAAATCACTTTAGCATTTATATTCCCTAGGATGCTGTTTAAAATTTTGTAGCAATTTTACTTTTAAAAGGGAATATTTAAAATAAGTTGGAAATTATTTAATTTGTACTTACATTTTGGACAAATTTCAGATGTCACTTTAAAGTTTTGCAAGGAGTTATACTGATTTTCAAATCCCTTGAGGGAGTATATAAATAGGAAGTTGAACACTGTTACTTTCAGAGCTAGAATTGATTTTCTAGCTGTAGAGTCCTCCATGGAGAATCCTGGGCCTCAACAGTTTCCCTGGAAAGAAAACGGTACCCATCTAAAAGAGCACCCTGTCTTCTGGATGCTGCCAGTATTCTGGGGTGGACTTTCAGATATCCAGGTCCCAGGTGAGCCTGGATTCTTTGTGATATTTGTGCCTGTCAGACAAACATCTATGGGAAAGTCCAAAACCTCACAGGGGAAGTTGTACTGGTTTTAAAGAAATCTTCTTCAGCCCCCTATACCACCATAGGATATAGCTTCTGTATTTACTAGATAAAATAAAATGATTCATTTTTATGTTCTTATAAAAGTTGGGAAAATCCAAAACTGGTAACAAGACTAGAAAACGTTTGGATAGGAAAACCAGCAACATGCATTTAAAATGTATGCATAGACATAAAACAAATGTACACTTTTAAAGTGATATGTAACCATGATGCTGTTCTGTTATTAAAATTTTGAAGTTTGAGTATTGAAGTTTACACTAAACCCATTAAAGAGGGTTAATTCAGATCATAACTCCTTACTTTAGTAATGTATATATCTAGTTCTTCTGTCTCAGAGAAATGCAAATTATTTATGCTCTATTCCAGCAGCATCATATTTTGTGCCACCAAAAGCTTTTACTTAAAAGATATACTTGAAGTTTTCTTTAATTTTTTCCCTAATTTTTATGCTTTTTTTCAAGAAATTAAAAAAAAGAAGATAGGCAAAATTTCCCCTTACATTTAAAATGATTGAACTTAAATAATTAAAAAAATATAAAAATCCCTAAAAACTATCTTGATCAAACTAATAATTTTCTGAGCAAGCCTTCATAAAAACATTCCAACACAATTGTATGATAGAGGCAGCTTTTGGGTTTAGCTTCAGAGCATTATGAAATATAGATTTCATTCTGTTCTATTAACTCTTGATTGTATTAAAAAGTGACTGACTTTTTCCCCCAAGAGGACTTATCTTCATTTTGGAAGAAACAAAACAAAAAATAATGAGATCTAACACTCCATGAACACATTTACACAGGGCACTCCTACCGAGCTTAGAGTCTGGAAATAAATCCAATATCAATTCCAACATACTCCATTGAAATGTCCTTTTTCCTCAACAATCACAATTTTGCCTTATGCTGCTCATATTCCACTCCAGAATGCTGCAAAGAAGCCATGGAAACTATTATCATTAGAAGAAAAATATTAGGGAAAAAATACTTACATTAAAAAAAATTGCTACTCTGCTAGACTTCTGGGAGATTTATTATAAACACCATATTGCTTGGAAAATCAGAAACATGTAAATCTTCCAAACAATTAGGAGAAGACATCATTCTTAAGTATTAATTGCTTTTTCAAATTGAAATAAGTTTTCAAATAATGTTTATAAAGAAAATTGCCAGACAACTCCCAGTTGTTTCACGTATAGTACTTACTCTGATGAGTTTTTAAATAACCGAATTCAACATTTTTATTGGCATCACAAATATAAAATAACCCAAGATATGCTCTGACCTAGTTTAAAAAAAATACCAAGATTCATTCAAAAAATATAATAAGATGACTTGATTTAGAATGTGTACAAGTAGGATGACATGTTTTAGAGTCAGTCTTAGGGTAGGTGCCAGATGGTATTCAGGTCATTTGCTTAAGAGAAAGGAAAAGATGAGTTACTCCTTGCTTTTTTATGAAAAATCATGCAGTGTTTCATGCTTTATTCAGTGTTTAGTGTATTTAGCTGTGATATTTACAGTAACCTTGTTCCAAGTTGATTAAGGTTTAATCACAGCTGACTAAGGAAGTGGGCATGAAAGATGGAGAGAATAAGTCATAATTATTACTCCCTTATGTGTATTTTATAATATTCAAGGATTTAGAGACAAATACATCCTTTACAGCTAATTTTACCTTACTTTTTCCATGGAAGGTAAAATAATTTGGGGCATATAGGGAAACTGAAAGTGCAGAAAATAGTTATATAATAGCTTATCAGGTGTTATCTAGTACTCTGTTAAGTTTTCCATACTGGTTAAGAAAGCTGCTGCTGCTGCTAAGTCGCTTCAGTTGTGTCCGACTCTGTGCGACCCCATAGATGGCAGCCCACCAGGCTCCCACCATCCCTGGGATTCTTCAGGCAATAACACTGGAGTGGGTTGCCATTTCCTTCTCCAATGCATGAAAGTGAAAAGTGAAAGTGAAGTTGCTTAGTCGTGTCGGACTCTTAGCGACCCTATGGACTACAGCCCACCAGGCTCCTCTGTCCACGGGATTTTCCAGGCAAGAGTACTGGAGTGGGGTGCCACTGCCTTCTCCAGGTTAAGAAAGCAGTGTTCCCCAAATAAGTGCTAATACTTCACACATACTTCTCAGGACCTAAGTCTACGCAGAGCTCGAAGTTTTGATCTGAGGTAAAAGCCCCTGTCCCAAGTGAATGGGGAAGAAAGACAAGAAAGCTATGCCTGACCTGTCGCCCTCTCCCCATCCAACCAGAACAAAAGCACCTAGTTCCCTTTGCAGCCCTCTGCAGTTTTCTCCCTTTCTGCGAGTTTAGGCAAGTCTGGTCTTTAGCCCCTGGTTTGGCAGGGACGGGAGAATTCACAAATTAAGCTCTTATTCTTTGCAATGGGATATTATCTTTGAATGTGAATAGGAATTAGCTGTATCATTTGAATGTTTTTAAGATGTAAACTGAGTATCTGCTTAAAATTAGATTTAAGTGTCATTAACAACTGATAATCTTTAGCCTACTTGGTGCGAGGAAAAGAAAAAGGAAATATTTCCTCTTTACACTGTGCAGTATCATGTTAGATTGCCAACACTTTTAAGTAAAATACCCAAATATGTGGTGTTTTGTTTTCTTCTGTTTCAAATATAATAAAATAATACTTTTAAACACTGCTTAGCTTCACCATATAGGAGTAATAGCAGCGTGACCTTTAGATACATTCTGGGGATTTGATAAAATATATGGGAACATTTAGATGTGAAGCTCCCAGCCGAAAAACTTACAGCTCTGACAGTTTTCTGCTGGGTCATTTGATTGCTCCACACTCTTAACAGAGGATTCAAGAATAATGGACAAAGGGGAAAAAGAAAAATGCCATCTTTCATAAAACAATAGCAGCTCACTGTAAGACTTTTAGTGGTTCAGGGACACAAGCAATACAACTTAGAAAACCAAGACTCAACTAGTAATAAAGAGAAAATCCAGCTCCTTTAAAAACCTAATTCAGAGGCTGACAAAAAGTTTATTTGGTGTTTACAAAAATAAAGCCTACCTTCTCCTTTTCTTTGATCACATCTGCGTCAGTCAGTTCAGTCGCTCAGTGTAGAACAGTATAATTGTCACGTTAGTTGCTCATGTTAGAAATAGAAATGACGATAGAAATCATGATATCTAGGAAATGTTCATGTAAGAATTTTCCCCAAAAGTAGTCGCCTCCCAAGTTCAGTTAATGTTCAGCATTATGTTCAGAAGCACATTTCAGTGTAGAAAGAAAACCATCCATTTGCCTACAATGTTGCTGCTCTTGGTTACCTCTCTTTGGAAATGAGTGTTATACCTGGTTCCTTCTTTCTGGCTTTCATTCCATTTTCCCAGCCAGTAATCATGTGGGAAATATTTGGACAAGTCTAATGCTTTCAGTCAAAACATAAAGCACTTTGAAAAGCGGAGTAAAATAAGACAATCGTTTCTAAAAGCTTTATTATTTTTCAGTTTAAAAATAATGAGTCAGATTTGAAACCTCATGACGACCAAGTTTTTCATCTGATAATTTTAATAATTGATATGCTGATTGTTGCATTGTGTAATTTATATTTTTGTTTTTAAAGATCTTTTCCGCAAAGTATGGAGAGAATGAATATGTAGCATTTATATTGCTGTGTTGGTTCTAAATCTGAAGTCGTATCTTCTTATAACTTTGGATTTTGACATTCATTCCTTTTGTAATTTTGGGAGATAACAACACTATGTTAGAAGGAGAACTGTGCCAGAAGTTAAAGCACATTGTGTATTTCTATTACTCCTATCTCTTACAGCCTTCATGTCCCTGTGCACGCAAAATGAGAGCTTGCTGAAGACCAAAGAGACACCAGAAAGCCTCTGCTGGCGCTCCTTCCCTTTACTCATGAACAGACTGAAGGTCAAGGAGCCAGCATGGTTTTGTACAAGGGCTTGAATTTTGGAATCAGGCTTGAATTCTGTCTTAGTAACCACGTAAACTTGGATAAGTTTCTTAAACTTTCTGAGCCTTGGTGTTCTCTTTTGTGGAATGGGGATGATAATGCTTAGCTGCTAGGCATGCCTTGAAGAATTTAATTAAAATTATGTATCTGAATGTCTGATAAACAGTACACACTTAGTACTTCTTAGTCCCCTTCTGGTTTTTAGGCAGTAAAGTGAATTAGTGACAGGAACCTGCTCTAGATCTCGAGCATATCAGACTTCTATGTTACGCTTTTTCCACCCCAACTGCTGGTGAGTCCCCCCAAATCTCTAGCTTCTGGAAATGAAATCCCTCTATCTCTTGCCTGTTTTGACCATATGAGTTTTCTCTCAGTCTCCTTTAAATTGTCCAGGAAAAGCAGCAGGTCAATTCTTCTTGTGGTAGACGCTGAATTCTATGCACGATCACTCTACCTTATTCTCCAAGAACTAGTGCCAAACTTATTTCTTCAGAATCAGTGAACCTTCTCTAAGGCTTTTTTTAAAAAGTTCAATGCACGGAGTGATAATTTTCAGAGAAACAGGAAAGCAGAAGATAAAGGGCAGATCAGAAAGTCCACACATGATAAAAAGGTTTTCAACAAGTAATCAGTCAGTAACTCAAAGGAGAGTTCAGACATCCTAATATACCACAGTAGACTGTGAAGTGTATGACAAGAAATGCATTACTAATGAAGTGCCAATGTTTACAAAGACCTTATTTCTAATTTCTTATAAACTACAAAAGATTTAAAATTATCTAACAACATCACTTCTACTTAATTCCATTCTGCTAAGTTTTCTTTGAAAGAGAGATAGGCTGGCTAGAAAATAAAGCTGTTGGGCTTGGTATCTGGCATGGTAAATAGCTTTCCTTAATTATGTTGAAGCCTATGAGAAATCTTATTGATACACTAAACAGAGTTGTAAATAAATGATATGCAAATATATGGCTCTGGATGATGGAGTTTGACTATTTGGTGGTAAGGCAGTTCTGGTGGAAAGACAGGTGGGCCAGCACACATGTCTTATTTGCTAAAAGGAAATATATCGTCATGGCATCTGACTCATATTCTCATTCATCCTTGTACTGTACCGCAAATACAGGTGTGTTAACACTGAGATAAGGCATAGTGAGACAAAACACATCCTTTTTAACTTTATCTTCCTGACCAAAAAGAGCAGATAGAAGCCTGACTGATAGCATTGTTGTTGTTTAGTTGCTAAGTTGTGCCCTACTCTTTGCGACCCCATGAACTGCAGCACACCAGGCTTCCCTGTCCTTCACTATCTCCCTGAGTTTGCTCAAACTCATGTCCATTGAGTCAATAATGCTATCTAACCATCTCATCCTCTGCTGTCCCCTTCTCCTCTTGTCCCCAGTCTTTCCCAGCATCAGGAATTCTAGGCATTTGGACCAAAACCATACAGAGGTGAGATGGATCAGGGAAATTCTTTGACTGGTAAAAGAAACTGCCCCACACTGATTATAGGAGACATTAATCTGAATTTCATTAAATATTTCTCATTCAGTTGAGAGGATATTATCCAAAGATGACCTTTACTTGGGGCCTCCACTGTTCTTGATATTCTACAACAGAAGAAAATACTAAGTAGCAAACTTTAAGTCTAATTATCTACTAGGATAAATAAGGGAATCCTACTTATTTAATATAAGTATAAACACTTATAAATACTTCCCCTCTTAAGTAAAAGTAATATACAAAAAGAAGAAAAAATTAAAATGGAAAATAAGTAGTAAAGAAAAGAAGAATACAAATATGAGAACCATAAAAGTTAACATTTTGTGCATGTGTTAGTCACCTAGTCGTGTCCAGCACTTTGCAATCCCATGGACTGTAGCCTGCCAGGCTTCTCTGTCCATTGAATTTTCCAGGCAAGAATACTGGAGTGAGTTGTCATTTCCTTCTCCAAGGGATCTTCCTGACAGAGGGATGGAACCTGGGTCTCCCACATTGCAGGCAGACTCTTTACCGTCTAAGACACCAGGGAAGCACAACATTATGGCCATAATTAACTTTAAAATTAGACTCTGATGTTCCTGGTATTGAAGACAAAAAGGAATCATTTAAAAGTTGCAAACTTGTACCATATACTGAAATTCATTCAAATAAGCTAAAACTGCAAAACTCATAGAAAGAGAAAACATAGAAGAATATGTTTGTGACAAAGATTTCTTACAAGGGACACAAAAATACTAACTATAAAAAAATTAAATAGAGTTTATCAAAATTATAAATTGCTCATCAAAAGATACCTTTAAGAAAATGAAAAAGCACACAGTTGCAGAAATGTTTATGTTATATATATCTAACTGGAGATTTATAATCATAATACATAATGAACTCAATAATAAAAAGCCAAACAGTCCAAAGTACTTAAAGTAGGCAGAACATTTGAAAAGAAAAGATGTGAATAGTCATAAAATATAACAAAAAATGCTCAACATCGTTGTTGTTGTTCTGTCTCTGAGTCGTGTCTGACTCTTGGGCTGCAGCATGCCAGGCCTTCCTGTCCCTCACCATCTCCTGGAGTTTGCCCAAGTTCATGTCCATTGAATCGGTGATGCCATCCAACCATCTCATCCTCTGTCACTCTCTTCTTCTGCCTTCAATCTTTCCCAGCATCAGAGTCTTTTCCAACGAGTTGGCTGTTTGCATTTCATTGTTTATATCGAACTGTATAAACAGGCAACATCATTAGTCATCAGGAAAATGTAAACTAAATCACAATGGGATACTGTAATAAGGAAGAAACTTTGTATTATATTACAAATTAATCACTAAAAGGGTATTATCTATATGCTTATAATAATAATGGCCCACCTCTGGGAACCCTGCCTCCCAAGAAGTGAGTGGTAAGCTAAACTACTTTTGTTTAGCTCACTGGAATCTTCCTGACCAGGTCCATCTGTGAATGGGTGCAGAGAGGAAGAAATTAACATATCCCCTCCCCTTTATGAGGGGATGTCCAGAACCAGGACTTTAGCCCCTCCCCTTTTAGTCAAAAGAAGCCTGAATTCTAACTTAGGGAAGATGGTTCTTTGGGACACTAGTCCACCATCTTCTTGGTCTGCTGGCTTTCTGAGAGTTTCTTGCTTCAATAACCTATCTCTCAGTGTCTTGCCCTGTCATGTGGCAAGCAGTATGAGCTTGGTTTCGATAAAAGTACTACATACTCAGCAGAATGGCTAACATTTTAAAACTTGACAACATGAAATACTGAAAGGATTAGAAGTTCTCTGTGTGTGTATAATGATGTAATCACTTTGGAAAACATTAAATATACCTGCTCCCTGATCTATGGAAAGACTTAGACAAGAATGTTCATGTCAGTTTTACTCAAATGGCCTAAAACTAGAATTAATCAGAACATTCATCAATAGGAGAATTGATAAACAAATTTTAGTATATTAATACACTGGAACACTATTAAGTAACAAAAAGGAGCACCTGTTGAATGTGCAATAGCATAATGAATCTCAAAAATATACGGACCAAAACAAAAGACACAAGACACAAAAGAGTATATACTGTATTTTTCCATTTATATGAAGTTCTAGAACAAGAAAACTACTTTTTGTTAACTAAATCAAAGTAGTGTTTTACTGGAAGGGAGGAGTAGGAGGAGGTTTACTAAGAAGGGGCATGAGGGAACTTTCTGGGGAGATGGAAATGTTCTATATCTCACAAGCTTATTCATCACAGTGGATGTGTGCATTCATGAAAATTCATCAACCTGTAGACTTGAGAGATTCATGCATTTCATGCTATGTAATTTGAAAAGGGACAGTATTTCCTTACTCAATTGTTGATATAAACAATGGCCTCAACTATGTTTTAAAGCAAATTATGGAGAAGATTTTATGTTGAAGACACCACAGAGTTCTTATGTATCTTCACTAAGATACATTTTGTTTTCTAGTCTTTAGACACTTAATCTCAACTCATTTCTCCTCCCTTGACCACGTGAAGCCTTAGTAGCTATAAACAAACAACATCTGCATTACCTGGGAGTTGTTAGACGTGCAAGTTCTCAGGCTTCACTAAACCAGAATACCTGTGCAGGGCGAAAGGGAGGGGTCCACGGTTCTTATTTTAACAAGCCCTGCAAGCAATTGTGCTGCACGTTAATGTATAAGAGGCTCTGCTGCGTTATAATCTGAGGTGGTGAATGCAGAAAAGATCTTTGGGCAGCAATGGACCACCAGGAAAGTGCTTCAACCTCCAGTGCTGAGTGAACACGAAAGCCCTTGATTGGGAAGAACTATTTTGGAGCCAGCTGGCAGGCTCTGAACAAGTACGAATATTCTGGGCACAGGGACATCACTGTACGGCTGCCAGAGCCTCCCTCTCAGAGAAGCACCAGCACCAGCCAAGAAACAAATGCCACTTCTTCCCCTTCCTTTTTCTTCTCTTTCCTGACCCACTGGCACTGCTGACCTGCCCGCCAGATTTAATTACAGACTGCAAGAGAAGTTCTAGTGTTTGGATTTGGTTCCCTAAGGGAAAAATGACTTACTTTAGCCAGTGGGAGACATGCTTCCAGAAGGGCAGAAGGACTGCATGGCAGGGAAGCTCCTGTGAGCAGCAGTCCCTGTGAGATCTTCCAACTAATCACTAGGATGAGCTGAAAACAGAATGAGAAATAACCAAGAAATGTAGGTCATAGGTCAGCTTCCTGGGATTTATGGCACAGCCCGGAAGGTTTAGAAGGGAACCTAGAAACCTGCTCAGATTCGGCACCAACACACACATGAAGAGTTGTTGCTTACTTATTGCATGGTGTTTAGCAACATGTGTTTAAACACCATAATATTTAGTAACCTAATATATATTGGGTTGACCAAAAAGTTCATTTGGGTTTTTCCATAAGATATTATGAAAATCTTGAAATAACTATCTGGCCAACACAATATATATTAGACTCACAAATCTCAACTCCTATTTCCCAAACATAGGCCTAGTACTCTGTCTTTATTTTTTCAGGATCCTCATTCTCTTTTAGATAGTCAAGGCAGATGTCAAAGAAAATCTTCTTCCCAAAGTATTAATATTGTGAATATACATGTAGGGGTATAAAATTGCATGAAAAATACCATCTTCTCCTAGGGTTAATAATGTAAATATTATCCATTCTCCCTTGCAATCAAACTATCAACTAGGATCTCAAATAGATTGGTGAATAAAGTTAAAGCACAAATTTGATCTCCATTAGGTAGTACTCTTGCCTGGAGAACCCCATGGACAGAGGAGCCTGGTAGGCTGCGGTCCATGGGATCACAAAGAGTCAGACACGACTGAGCGACTTCACTTTCACTTTTCACTTTCATGCTTTGGAGAAGGAAATGGCAACCCACTCCAGTGTTCTTGCCTGGAGAATCTCAGGGATGGCGGTGCTTGGTGGGCTGCCGTCTATGGGATCGCACAGAGTCGGACACGACTGAAGCGACTTAGCAGCAGCAGCAGCAGTAGGTAGATTTTAAAAATAAAAGGCAAACAACTAAGGAAGGGAAACAAGCCTGGCTTAGAATTCCCACTTAACCACTCTTAGCTTAGTAGCAGAGGTATTAGATGAGTTTACCTGAGAATTTTGAGCCCCATTTTCTTTACTTAAAAAAAATTTTCAATTGTGTTTGGAGAAAAGTGTATGTAAAGTACTTGACACTGACTTCCAGTACATACTCAATAAACTGTAATAACGATAATAATGTGTGTGTGTGAAAATCACTCAATTGTGTCCAACTCTTCTCGACCCCATGGACCGTAGCCCACAGGACTCCTCTGTCCATGGGATTCTCCAGGCAAGAATACTGGAGTGGGTTACCACTTCCTTCTCCAGAGGATCTCCCTGACCCAGGGATTGAACCCAGGTCTCCTGCATGGCAGGCAGATTCTTTACTGTATAAATGATAATAATAATAATAAAAGACTAGTAATTAATTATCTTCAATTTAGAGAAGGCTTCTGTCACAAAGAGAATTAAAATAAAATATGAAAACTTGTCTTAGTATTAGCCTTTCCTGACATTTTACCATATTATCCTCGATGTTTACAATATAACCTGACTAAATAAAGTTAATTTAATGGAAAATTAGTTAGAACCCAGAAATGGTAATCTTAAGAATTCCTTGATACTGAATTTGGTCTTTGTAATTGCTAAGAAAGAAAATGTTCATTTCCCACAATCCCGTCCAGACTGGAAACCAACTGGGATGAGTGACATATTCCGATAAGAAGAAATCTCTAGTTACAGCTCTTACAAAACTTCAGTTTTCTTTCAACACAACAAGCATCACTTTTGACAGTTCTGCTCCACAAGAGACAGAAGCCCTTACAAATTTACTATCACTCGATCAGCCCCATTCTCTGCTTTAGAGGTCAGAGGCCCAAAGGTTATAAAGTTGTTCAGAACCTTTTGATGATGTCCAGAGGGAGAATCCAGCCTTCCCTGCAAAGAAAAGTTAAGAGAGAATCTGTTGCTCTTAAATATTCTGGATAATTTGTTACTGTTCCCTATAGAAACACAACAGTACAGCTGGTCTAGTGGAAAATGTCTTGGATTTGACATTAGAAGTCATTGGTTCAGATCTTCTCACTAGCTTTTTGAGTCTGAATGAGGCACATAAAGATTCCGAGTTTTCATTTCCTCATTCTGTAAAGTAGGTCACAGCAAGATTCAGTACCATATTTATACCTTACACTTTAAAACCTTCCTGTGGTATGTCCCTCCCCTAGTCCTAAGAGTTAACGGGATCAAGACAGCTAGGCCTAACCAGACATTATGCCATCCCTCTGCTAGACACGGTATTGATACACAGGTCTTCAGAGTTCTCTGTCACAAGTGGACCCAAAGCCCTACTCTAGGACTGCATGAGCATACTCCCTGGTCCTTCTGAAGGGACACTGTGATGTCACTGGACACATCCCAGGCCTGAGAAGTAGCCAAATGAGGTCTATTTGCATGACGTATAGACAGACCTTTAACATTACAGGTTGGAGTGTCCCCATACAAGCTTCAAGGGCCCTTGAGACTTGGTATAAGAGTGGGCAGAGGATGAGGGAAAAGAGGGGGGAAGACCATGAACTGCAAGTTTTCATTTGTCCCAGAACTTCACAAATACCATGGGCAGGTTTGCCTCTCTTATCTTAAAGGTCCATTACAAAATCGGCAATTTTTGGTTACATATAGTAATAGATTCCATTAACACAGAGATAAGGAAATATCATGCCTTCAAAATGGTCATAGGCTAACAGGGAAGGTATGTAATTTATAAGCCTGTACTTTCAATACAGTGTGTAAAGGGCTTTGCATCTCATGCTCTTTAGCAGCTCAGATGACATTGCACCCCTGAATTTACTGCATCATCAGAACAAACATTAATTAAGATCACGTTGGGTAGCAAAGGAGTTCCATGAGAAGATTCTGCATGTAAATGAATCTCATTTTGTGCACAAGACATAGGGCATGTTTGTGTTCCCCGTTCAGTATGGGAGTGACAACAAAGATGTCAAATCTACCCACTCTGGTGTCATAAAGGCAAAGTTTGAACCTGTTTCTTCCATTCACTATTTTTGTGACTTAACACTAATAAGTTATCCACATGGAATATATATCCAATGGAATATTACTCAGCCATAAAAAGGAATGAAATAATGTCATTTGCAGCAACATGGGTGGACCTAGAGATTATCATACTGAGTGAAATAAGTCACACAGAGAAAGGTAAATATCATATATCAATTATATGTGGAATCTAAAAAATGGGTACAAATGAACTTATTTACAAAACAGAAATAGAATCACAGATGTAGCAAACAAACTTATGGTTGTGAGAGAGGAAATGGAGAAAGGGGTAAATTGGGATATTGGGACTTACATATACACACTACCATATATAAAATAGATAACTAATAAGGACCGATGGACGTGAGTCTGAGTGAACTCCGGGAGTTGGTGATGGAAAGGGAGGCCTGGCATGCTGCGATTCATGGGGTCGCAAAGAGTCGGACATGACCGAGCGACTGAAATGAACTGAACTGAACTGATATAGCATAGGGAACTATTCTCAATACTCTGTAATGACCTATATGGGAAAAGAATCTAAAAAAGGGTGACTGTATGTATATGTATAATTGCTGCACTTTTCTAAACAGCAGAAACTAATAAAACATTTTAAGTCAACTATATTCTAATAAAAATTTCTTTAAAAAGATAAAAATTTATTTAAGCTCAGTTTCTTAATTTAGAAAATGGAATTCCTAGCTGAAAATTTCTTAGTTGACCCTTCTAGACTATGAATTCTGAGGAAATTGGCAATAAAACTATTTCCGGCTATAAATCGGCTTTATATATTCAGCTTCCATGGAGTCAATGAAACTCTGAAATAGCATTTAACCCTGTTATCAGTTGAAAATTTATTCAAAATATGACTAGATGACATACTTAGCATCTTTTTCTGAAACATACATATGGGAATAAAAGACACCAAGACTAACAAAAAGCAGAAACTTCTTCTCAAGTGGCTATTGTTTCTCCCTTCTAGCTATCTATGGGAACATAGCCCTGAAAATATATTAGAAATGGGAAAATATTATTCAGTATTCAGATTTGTTTTATGCTTCCCTTTTTCATAAAATAAAACAGAACACTCAAGTGGTATATTTCTGAAATGTTAGGAATCAGAGAGTATCCTATTTTCCTTTATACCCAGCTTGTTTTGTTATAAAACTCCTGGGTCTTTTATTTTTTCCTTGAGAGAGATATACTTACTACTCTGTGACAACTCTTTCAGAGTTGGTGCTTACACAAAAGAAATCTGAAAATAACCTGATTTTGGCTCTTTCCATAGTAAGTTGTAACAGGCATTTTTCCCCTTGTTTAGATGCTTGTAGATTTCACACAGTTTAAACTTTTATCATAGTCTGTGCTGGCATATTTTTGGTATTAATTTTCATTTGATTAGTCTATGAAGCAAATAAATATGAAAGGAACCTGAATCAAAGCTAAAGGAAAGACAGTGTGTAAGTAGAGGAGCAAGGGGGAGAGGGGCTGAAGGGCAAGAGATGGTGTATGTTCAGTGTCTCCCATTTCATATGGAGGCTTGTAGAAAGTGATGGCTACATTCCAAGCTTAGTTAGGCAAGGACCTAACAGAAGCAGAAGAGATTAAGAAGAGGTGGCAAGAATACACAGAAGAACTATACAAAAAATGGTCTTAATGACCTGATAACCACAGTGCTGTAGTCATTCACCTAGAGCCACACATACTGGAGTGTAAAGTCAAGTGGGCCTTAGGAAGCATTGTTGTTGTTAATTCTCTAAGTCATGTCCTATTCTTCACGACCACGTGGACTGCAGCACACCAGGCTTCCCTGTCCTTCACTATCTTCCAGACTTAGCATCACCAACTCAATGGACATGAATCTGAGCAATCTAACCATCTCATCCTCTGCCACCCTCTTCTCCTTTTGCCTTCAAAATTTCCCAGCATCAGGGTCTTTCCTGTAGGAAGCATTACTATGAATGAAGCTAGTGGAGGTGATAGAATTCCAGCTGAACTATTTAAAATCCTAAAAGGTGATGCTGTTAAAGTGCTGCACTCAATATGACAACATATTTGGAAAACTCAACAGTGGCCACAGGACTGGAAAAGGTCAGTTTTCCTCCCAATTCCAAAGAAAGGCAATGCCAAAAAATTTTCAAATTGCCTTACAATTGGGCTTGTTTCACATACTAACAAGGTGGCGTTCAAAATCCTTGAAGCTTCAGCAGTACATGACCAAGAACTCTCAGATGTTCAAGCTGAATTTAGAAAAGGCAGAGATCAAATTGCCAATATCTGTTGGGCCAAGGTGAAGGTGAAGTTGCTCAGTCGTGTCCGACTCTTTGCGACCCCATGGACTGTAACCTACTAGGCTTCTCCATCCATGGGTTCTCCAGGCAAGAATACTGGAGTGGATTGCCAGACCACCTTACCTGCCTCCTGAGAAATCTGTATGCAGGTCAAGAAGCAACAGTTAGAACCAGACATGGAACAATGGCCTTTTTCAAAATTGGGAAAGGAGTACATCAACACTGTATATTGTCACCCTGCTTATTTAACTTAAATGCAGAGTACATAATGTGAAATGTCAGGCTGTATGAATCCCAAGCTGGAATAAAGATTCCCAGGAGAAATATAAATAACCTCAGATATGCAGATGATACCACCCTACTAGCAGAAAGCAAAGAGGAACTAAAGAGCTTCTTGATGAGAGCGAAAACACTGGTTTAAAACTGAACATTCAAAAAACTAAGATCATGGCAACCAGTCCCATCACATCATGGCAAATAGATTGGGGGGAAAAGTAGAATCAGTGACAGATTTTATTTTCTTGGGATCCAAAATCACTGTAGACAGTGACTATAGCCATGAAATGAAGACGCTTGCTCCTTGGAAGAAAAGTTATGATAAATCTAGACAGCATTTCAAGAAGCAGAAACATCACTTTGCTGACAAAAGTCTGTATAGTCAAAGCTCTGGTTTTTCCAGTAGTCATGCACAAATGTGAAAGCTGGACCATAAAGAAGGCTGAGCCCTGAAGAACTGATGCTTTCAAATTGTGGTCTTCTTCAGCAGAAGACTCTGGAGAGTCCCTTGGACAGCAAGGAAACCAAACCAGTCAATCCTAAAGGAAATCAGTCCTGAATGAATATTCATTGGAAGCACTGATGCTGAAGCTGAAGCTCTAATACTTTGGCCACCTCATGTGAAGAACTGACTCATTGGAAAAGCCCCTGAAGCCAGGAAAGATTGAGGGCAAGAGGAGAAGGGGGTGACAGAGGATGAGATGGTTGGATAGCATTGTTGGCTCAGCGGACATGGCGTGAGCAAACTCTGGGAGATGGTGAAGGACAGGGAGACCTGGCGTGCTGCAGGCCATGGGGTCGCAAAGAATCGAAAGTGACTCAGCGACTGAACAACAACGTTCCAAGATATGACACATTCTGGGAGGAGAGGGAGAGTACTTGTGGCCAGCAAGGAAATGACTGGGAACTGGGACCCACAGGAGAATTCCTCAAAGGCTGGAGTCAGCAGCATGGAGCCTCGGTGGGACAGTGAGTGTGTCTTGGACTAGTGTTGTTGACATGTAAGGGATCAAGAGGTCTCAGCAGGGGCTTCTAGACCTTAGCAATAGTTAGTATCTGAAAAGTACCTGAATCATAGTTCCTGGGAGGGTTCTGGGTGGATATAAAAAATAGGTGGAAGGCAGGGTAGATTTGTGTAAACACCAGCAATCAGTACAGAAGTGTAAGTTCTCTGAAACTAATGCACTAAAAATTTGGGGGTTAGGATCTCAGAATAATATCAAACCCTATTGACTCTTAAGGAGGTGGCTCAGACCTCAGTAGTGTAGTTGTCAGCAAATGTTCAGCTTGTACACCTAGCTTGGGATGGGCAGAAGTTGACAAAATCTTAGTGGGGAGAGTGAACAAGTGTGGACAATTGTTAAGTGTTGCCTATATACCCAGTGCTATGATAACTTCCCTATTTGCCTTACTGTTTAATCCTCACAATCCCTTTATGAAATGGTCTTCCCTGGTGACTTAGATGGTAAAGAATCTGCCTGCAACGCGGGAGACCTGGGTTCAGTCACTGGGTCAGGAAGATTCGCTGGAGAAGGGAATGGCTACCCACTCCAGTATTCTTGCCTGGAGAATTCCACTGGCAGAGGAGCCTGGCAAACTGTACAGTCCACGGGGTTGCAGAGTCAGACACGACTGAGCAATTAACCCACACTTTATGATGTGGAAATCATAATTCCATTTTAGAGCTAAAAATGTTTTTTGAGGTTGAAATACTTATAAAATGTCATATCTTAGTATGTACTTAAATTTGGCATTTATTGTTCTTGCCTAGGACATTTTTGGTTTTTAACAGTTTCATAACTATTTCAGGGAAATTTCTTTAGAAGAGACTGAAAGTTCTCCTCATTTTGCCATCTTCATAGATGTCTCCTATGTGTGTATGTGTGTGTGTGTGTGTGTGTGTGCGTGTGTGTTTTGCAGCACATGCAGTAAAGTGAGTCTGACCATCTAGAATGGTGGTGCTTGAACTTCAGTGTGCATGAGAAACAGCTGGGGAGCCTGTTAAATTTGCAGACTCCAGAGGGTTTCCCTGAGTCCAGTACATCTGGAGTGGGACCCAGGGATCTACATTTTGAACAATCATCAGATGTGTATTCAGCTATAAGTTGTCCGTGGACTATACACTGAGGTAGACCATAAATGAGCAGCATAGATCTAGACTATGGTCCTCTCTACATTTGGTCCAGGGCCCCTGTTCCCCCAGCATCATTTGATTATAAAATCAAAGGAGAAGTCACGGAACTGTACTCATTGCCCTTCACTGCTGCGGGGAGGGGAGGGCTGACGGGAGAGTAGTCAAGCTGCTGAGATGTAGGTCAAGGAAGAGCCACAGGATGGTTTACACAGTGCTGCTTTGACTGGCAAATACTGGATTACAAGGTCAAAGTCAGAGTGGTCTGGAACATTTCCAAGCAGAATAGACAAACCCAGAGGCCAACTTTAACAGGCTCTATCTACTAACAATTTTAGTATTTTGTATTTTTAAAATAGTGAAAATAATTCTGAGGCAGAGGCTAAAAGTATTTTAATAGATAATTTAAATTTAAAATAACCAGTAGTATTGGGGTCATGCCAGAAAGAAATACAGATATACTGTTAAATACTTATTTATTCTAACAGTGTTTTTTAATTGATAACAGATATGGATGGTTCAAACTAGTACAGTTTTTAGTAGGAATTTTTTGTTTCTAGATACAAACCTAAAATTTTTAGGTAGGATACTTTTAAAAATTGTGATAAAAGTCACATAAAATATACTATTTTTTATTTTAGCTGGACAGTTCAGTGGCACTAAGGACATTCACACTGTTGTGCAAATTTCACCATCATCCATCTCCCAAATTTTTCTAAACTAAAACTCTGTCCCCATTAAACATTAACTCCCCATCCTCTCTCCCTCACCTTCCCACCCCCAGCCGCTGGCATCTACCAGTGTACTTTCTGACTCTATGAATTTTACTATTCTAGGTATCTCATATAAGTGGAATCAAACAGAATTTTACCTAATGTATATTGGAATGCATTTTTAAAGTTACCAATATATTAGGTAGAACACTTTTTACTTATGCAGGCATACATATTTCACTTAATGTAAGAGATTGAGTCCTAAAAACTTGCTAGCAAGTGGACTTCTAGAAATGCAGTCATATTGAAAACTTGGCATTTATAGGAATTTGATAATCCTTTTGTGAGGATGAAGGAAAAAAAAAACCACTCACGAATTGGTAAACCTAGAGTCAATTATATCTCTATATTTTAATATGAATTTCAGCAGCATTTGAAATAGTGCAAAATAAATAAGGACAGATAAAAAATGTCTTTGGAATAAATGATTTGATAGCAATGAAAAAGATCATATGGAAAATTTTACCTGAATAAGTAAACCTAAAAATAAGCAAGGGATTCCCTGGTGGCTCAGACCATAAAGAATCTGCCTGCAATACAGGAGACCTGGATTCAATCTCTGGGTCAGGAAGATTCCCTGGAGAAGGGAATGACTACCCACTCCAGTATTCTTGCCTGGAGAATCCCATGGACAGAAGAACCTGGTGGGCTATAGTCCATGGGGTTGCAAAGAATTGGACACAATTGAGTGACTAACACTTTCACTTTCAAAAATAAGCAATCTTAACTTTACAATAAATCACTATTTACAGTAAGAGGATAACTAATGTAAATTATGAAAGCAAAGTATAAAGATCAGTAGAATAATCAATTTTATGACATATTTCTCATGACAGAGAACATATTGTTATTTAAAGACCATGACAATTCCACTAAAAAGAATAAGTTGAGAGTGCCAGGTGTCATATTAATGAAGGACTGTAACTATCAAAGAAAGTGGGTTCAGTACATCTGGCTTCTCTTTCATGGAAACTGGCAAAACATCACTGGTCCTAATCCTACAGATGTAGATGTTTAAAACAGGTTGAGGCAGCAACATTTTATAGGCCAGCATGAAAAGAAAAACAATCACAGGAATGATATAATTATGGGGTAATAAAAACATAAACACCATTATTGCATTAATTTTACATTTGGACTTTTCTCCCATGGTTGGCTTTCCAGCTTATAAGTACAAGGTTTTGATTACAAAAATCATTCAGATATTTGGTCATTTATCCATCCTAATACACACACACACACACACACACACACACACACACTGGATTTGATCAGTTTGGTAGTTTGCTGTAACTGGTCATTTAAAAGAACAGAGGATTTAGGTTTCTACTAAATTAAAGAGAAAGAAAGAGAAGTAGCTGCCACTTTTGACTTCTTAGATGTTTACAAACTAATTTGTTTCTTGTTATTGACCTTTTGAGTCATCAATATGCTTTTTTCAACTTCTATTGAAGTACCGGCTTATTGGGAGACAACTGGTTATCTGGCAAGTTGCTTAAACCCTCCAAGATTCAGCTTCTTCACTTGTGAAATGAAGATAATAATGGCTACTTCCACAGCTTGCTTTAAAGAGAAGAGGCAGTACAGAGGTACTTAATAGTACAAAGCTCAATAAATGATGGTTATCATTTTAATGCTGGAAGAGAAAGCCAAAGTCAGAAAGAGGCACCTCATTTTGATCCTCTTATGCAGCTTCTAGTTAATATGGTTGAGAGCCAGCTCATCATAGGAAAGTTGGCTGAAAATTTCATGACATCAGCAACAGTAACAAAAAGAGCTCAATTGTTGGATACTGATTGGAAACATGACTACTGTTGGGAAGGCATTATGTAGCCTGTTTGTGGGGAGGAGGGTGTTGTGTATTTAAATAAAAGTAGGCCTTTTAATGAAAAATTAAGTCAAGTTCCAAAAAGAAAGTGTAGATAACTTTTTTTGTAACTGAGTGGAACCAGTGAATCTTCAGGGATGGTGGAACAGCAGCCCTGAGTTACTGATATACACGTGTGTCAAGGCTGTGTTGTGGGCTATTCTGATGCTCATTATCTGCAGGAATATTTGCACTGTGCATTCCAGGCTTTAGCCTCTGGTTCTTCTCTCCCATTTTCAGGAATCCACTCCAACACCGCAGAGAAGTCTTTATTGTGGTCCTGGAGATACCACAGATGGATACAGATCAACTTCACTCCTGCAAAATGCTTCATTAAAAAAAAAAATCACATGCTCAAATATGTTTGGAAAACGTGGCAGATTAGAACTTCATTTTTGGATGATCACACTCTGTAGTAAAGTATTGAAGACTTTGAAAAATCCCATTTAACTCATTTTCCCCAAGCTACTCACTTAAATTTTTGCATGTAACTTTATTTTGTACCCTGCATAATTATTGTTCTGCAGACTGTACTTTGGGAAACATTAATTTAGACTTAACTCTTGCTATCACAGAGGTTATATTGTTTTTCATGCAAAAGTATTGCTGTACCAATTTTTAAAATACCTTAAATTTTTACTCATTCAAGTATTTTCCAAACTTTTTTATTTTATCTTATTACTTTTACTTACATAAAGTTTCCAAAGTACCTCAAGGGATGAAGCAGAATGGGCTTCCTTTTCTGGCTTCTATCAGCTTTCCCACTTTATGATCACTATGTTGAGCTTTAGTATTTCAAATCTCCTAGAGATTAGCTCTTAGGGGGAAAAAAGACAAAATCTTAGAAACGGGAGAACAGAAACAAAGTATTAATAATTTAAATTTATATATATATATATAGTTTTAAAATTATTTTATTATCTATATTAAATGTATAGGAGCATAAATCCTCCATGCCCATAGCCCCAAACCACTATGCATTGTGCTTCAAGGTAACCCAAATATGAAGAGCATAGAACCCCTTCATAGTCACACTTCAGATTCTGAGCTGGTAAGGAATCCATAAATAGCAGGGCTGTCCGAAGAGCCACAGTTTCGCCCTGATAACATCAAATTTTACACTGACCGTGGAAAAAGCATATACTACTATCTTTCAGAAACAACATGCTGAACTTTGCCAGTTACGTGTGCTCAGTGCGCGCTCAGTCCCTCAGTCATGTCTCACTCATTGAGACCCCATGGGCTATAGCCTACCAGGCTCCTCTGTCTATGGGGTTTTCCAGGTAAGGATACAGGAGTGGGTTGCCATTTCGTTGTTGATGTTCAGTCTCTCAGTCATGTCCGACTCTTTGTGACCCTATGAACTGCAGCATGCCAGGCTTTCTGTTCATCACTGTCTCCCTGAGCTTTCTCAAATTCATGTCCATTGAGTCAGTGATGCCATCCAACCATCTCATCCTCTGTCGTCCCCTTCTCCTCTTGCCCTCAGTTTTTCCTAGCATCAGGGTCTTTCCCAATGAGTCAGCTCTTCACATCAGGTTCAATATCAGTCCTTCCAATGAATATTCAGGGTTGATTTCCCCTAGGATTAACTGGTTTGATCTCTTAGGTCTCCAAAGGACTCTCCAGAATCTTCTCCAACACCACAGTTCGAAAGCCTTAATTTTTTGGCACTCAGCCTTCTTTATGGTTCAACTCTCACATCCATACCTGACTACTAAAAAAACCACAGCTTTGACTATACGAACCTTTGTCAGCAAAGTGATGTCTCTGCTTTTTAATACACCGTCTAGGTTTGTCATAACTATTACTGTAATTTAGTAGCCACATACAATTTGCCTATAAATGTGAACCTAATTGATGAAGATGTTCCATTTCCAGCTCCCTTCCAAATGGGATACTGTATTCATTATTATAAAATAATAATTACTAGTATTGGGCTAGGTAGAGGCAAATTTTCTTCACTGGAAATACAGTGTACAAGATATTCTACAAAAGTCGGTATGTGAGATAAATCCCCAACCTAAACACCAATTTTCATTTGGTGTCAATTATTTAAAATGTTCTCTATAGAAAGCTAAAGAATCCTAATGCAGGGGGAAAGTGTCCAAGGACAAACCTAGAGGGTAAAAAACACAAAGAGATCAAACAAACCTGACATGAGATATTGTTTCAACTATTGGCAATTTTCCCCCTAGACCTCTGGCTTCCAACCACATTCAACCTCAGCAGAGCAAAGGGCAAGGAAATTCCAATGGAATTAACTCATACTATTTCTGAGCACAAGAAGGCATGAAACAAATCTCTGGTAGAAGTTACATGTTAGCTGAACAATATGTTAATGTATCTTTTAGTATGTAGTTCAAGTAGTCTTTGAGCTGATTTGTTTAAAGAAGAATGTCCACAATCTATAAACCCATATCCCAATCCAGTGATTGAGAATAAGAGAAATACTCAGTTACAGAAAGACCAAATTACAGATCTAGACATAACTTTTGTACATGTATTAAGAAACTAATGTTTTTCTTTGAGAAAATAATTTCATCTCCCTGGACCTCAAAATTTGCATCTGTGCAATGATAAAGTCATGTTAGATAATGTTTTAAATTCTTTCCATCCGAATTTGCATTATGTAATAACTGTATTTTTAAAATTTTTCTCTCTTTATTATAAAAGTAATTATTTTCAAACACCCCTGGCCATATTTAAATCTTTTGGTGAGCTTTGTAAAAATATAGTCTTGGGTTTTGTCCCAAAGATTCTCCTTCAGTAGGTCTGGGGTGGGGCTCAAGATTTCACATATTTTTGAAAGTGATACCCATCCTAACATGTAGCCAGACTCAAGAACCACAGACCTCAAATGCCAGCAGCCACGAGTAAAATCAATATTTCCCATCTGGAGCGAGTCACCTAGAAAGTTTCAATTCCTAATAAGACGAAAACTGATTTTTTATTTATACAGTGAGAAAATTTATAATCTTGAATAACTGGAAGCTTAGAGGTTGGGCATGTTCCATGCCCAAGGTTTGGTCCCACTTGTGTCTAATTTGGCAGCTCCGTCTGTCTTAGAGATGTTTTCAACCCTAGGCTTTTAAATAAGTCTCTTTACTTCTTGTATCTGTTTGCGGAAAAGGAAATATTTTCCCAAAGCTTTCCTTCAGTCTTTGCTTTGCATTTTGTTGGCCAAAATTGGATTTCATGCTCATTCATAAACTGGTTACAAGCAAAAGTTATGGCATATTCAAGATCAAAGGTTCTCAGCCTTGACTGCACATTGGAATCACTAGGAAAATGTAAAAAAAAAAATAAAAAATCTGGACCCAAACCCTAGAGCTTGTGATTTAATTGGTCTGGGGTGTAGCCAGGGCACCCAGAGTTTAAAAAATTTCCCAGGTGACTCTAATGTACAGCCATTTGAAAACCACTGTCTTAGATTAATCATCTGAAGATGAAATGTTGCAGGGGAGTCAACTACCATGACCACTAAAATTCTTTTAAAATCCTTCTGACAAAAGGAGTCTCTACCTTATAATGGTGCTATAATGAGTAGAAGCCTCACAGACCTACAAGGTAAGCACAACTAGGAAGTGCCAGAAACATGCAGTTTTTGATTCTTGGGCTACTATGCTTTCCACCATGAGACACTTATTTCTGTGTCTAGAGTCATTGTGTAAAGGAGGACAAAGTCATGCAAAAAGCATTACAGCTTATCCTTGTTGATTCCAACACCATCTGTATCTAAATAATCTCAACTAGAACCTGCTGTAGCCAGGAATAGGGAACCACTAAGCAAAGTACATAGATACACTGAAAAGGAGTCTAACACAGGGATGGCAAAAGATAGATTAAAATGAGAAAGTTTTTACTTTTGTCATGACATACCATGGTATCATCATAGTAAAAATATGTTCTTTGACATGCAGGAAGAAAATTTCTCCTTTCAGAAAATCACATGTACAACAGTCTCCTGTGGGTTAACCAGGACAGGCTTTATAAAAGGGGAAAGACCTCAGTAAAGAGAGAAGAAAAACATTAGATTTTTTTCATGGTCTTTAAAATACATACTTTCCCAAAAATAGTCATAGAATTTAACAAACTGGCCTTTAACCAAGTGGAAATAATTCTGAGTTATTTACAAGCCTGGGATCACCAAGTGGACTTTCTTAACTATACATTCATACTATGTTTACGACTTTGAATATTTTCAGCTTGCATTTTGTAATAATTCAAATTCCGAAAATGCCTTTCTTGGTCTATGAACTGATAAAGACTTTATTTTGGTTCTATTATAGATATTACAATCAAAATGTTGAAAATCCTTCAGATTTCAAAGGAAAAAAAAAGATAAAAATTTACCTAGGCCAGAATGATTTCAGCAGTGGAGCTAAGATTAAAATTTAATGAATCAGAAAAGTAAAGAAATAGGGCAGCTATGAACTAATTCAGTAATAAAATCCTTATTATCCTCCTTATAACCTAGGAGGTAATCTGTTAAACTTTGAATGAAGATGGTTTGGGACTGCCAAACTGAATACTATTATATTTGATTTTTTTTGTTAGCTTAAAGAATAGATACTTGTTGAATATATGGTTTTTTGATAAATTTTTAGATAAATTCCTTAATAACTATCATTCTTTATCAATTAATAGAGGTAATTAAAGACTTACTAACATGAAGGACTTTTATTTGTTCCAAAATGTCAGTGTCAGAACCAGAAGACCTTACTGGCAAAGGCTATGTTTTTTTATCCTTAAATTCTTAAGGTACTCTCTGTAGGTACCACATTGATAGCATTGGTCCCTGGAGAGGAAATCACTGATATTTGTTACCCCACTGCATATTCATTCAACAAATAACTAGCATTAGTGGAGCACCAACCATGAGCCAGGCACTGTAGCAGACTCTGACAATATTTAGAAACACATACCCTAATATTGAAGATTTCTTGTCTAGTGGGAGAAACAATTAAGAAAATCATCTTTAATAGTTCAGTTTACAGATGAATGCCAGAGTAAGCATGGAATGCTGTGAAAACCTAAGGGAAAAGTACCAAACTCAGCCAGGGGAGTGGAATGAGAATGGAGAATAGAAGACTCTAGAGGATATAGTGCTTTGCAGAGGAATTAGCCAGGCAGAAAAATAAGAAAATGTCATTTCCTGCTGGAGAAGGTGTGGAGAAAAGGGAACCCTCTTACACCATTGGTGGGAATGCAAACTGATACAGCCACTATAGAGAACAGTGTGGAGATTCCTCTGAAAACTGGAAATAGAACTGCCATATGACCCAGCAACCCCACTGCTGGGCATACACACCAAGGCAGCTGGAACTGAAAGAGACACATGTACCCCAACGTTCATTGCAGCACTGTTTACAATAGCTAGGACATGGAAGCAACCTAGATGTCCATCGGCAGATGAATGGATAAGGAAGTTGTGGTACATATACCACAATGGAATATTACTCAGGTATAAAAAAGAATGCATCTGAGTCAGTTCTAATGAGGTTGATGAAACTGGAGCCTATTATACAGAGAGAAATAATTCAGAAAGAGAAACACCAATACAGTATATTAACACATGTATATGGAATTTAGAAAGATGGTAATGATGATCCTATATGCAAGGCAGCAAAAGAGACATAGATGTAAAGAACAGACTTTTAGACTATGTGGTAAAAGGTGAGGGTGGGATAGATATGAGAGAATAGCATTGAAATACGTATATTACCATATGTAAAATAGATGACCAGTGCAAGTTCAATGCATGAAGCAAGGCACTCAAAACTGGTGCTCTGGGACAACCTAGAGGGATGGGGTGGGGAGGGAGGTGGGAGGGGTTTCGGGATCGGGGGACACATGTGCACCTGTGGCTGATTCATGTTGAAGTGTGGCGGAAGCTACCACAATATTAATTAGTAGAGCAATTGTCCTCCAATTGGAATAAATAATTTTTAAAAAACCAAAAATGTCTTTTCAGCATGGTTAAGGGAATATCATGTGTAAAAGAGATACAAATAACTAAGTTTCGCTGCCATGTAAAGTTGCAGATAGGGACTGGTAAGAAGGCTGAAAAAAGCTTTATATAGCGATTGCATCACAGAAGTCTTGTAAGTCACAACATCTTACCTGAAGATAGTGTCTTAAGCTTTTTCCATTAGACATTTGTAAGTTTCCTCACTTATTATGATAAAGGAATTAAATAGTTTGAAAGATGTTATAATGAAAGAACATATGCCTTCTTGTGCAAAAATCATAGCAATCTGCTTATATAAAAAGTAAAACGGAAGCGATGGGATGGACACCTTTAACTGAGCACTTACATTGTGACAGGCAGTATATGAGGTGCCTTGCACACGATGTTTCTAATGCTAGCAATATCTCTCCAAGTTAAGTATAAAATGAAGCTGAGAGAGATTGAGGGGTTGACAATGAACCTGGATGCTTCTGGTGAGAGAAAATAGGGCTTATTGTTAGTACCATGAAGAACTATTGGGGATTTTTAAATTCATGATACATTTGTGAGATTTAAAAAAATAACAATGTAGAAGAATATATTTCTTACAACATCAGTGACCAAGGCACAGCTCAAATAGCTGCCATTCAGCAAATTAGTAAATGAATCATCTTTACTCCTTTTCCCAGACTAGCATCCTAAAAAACTTCTCATCATTTTAAAATGAGAAGAGTGTCAACTGGGGACTGAACTCTGCTCCTTTTCCCACATCAGTTAACTACATGTAGGTTTGTAGTCTGCTGACTCTTTAAATAATTTGATTATAATCAGAATCTTCCAGTCACTACATAAGGGGAAAATACCTTTGTTATATGGTCATAAAACTTCGTTCTCTTTACTAATATCTTTATAGCAGATGCATGGACAAGTGGTCCAATGTTCCCTAGGACTTTTCTTACAAAACTGTGTTGATTAAGTGAGAAAATATGTTGAAAGCACTTAGCATCATGTCTGTAGCACAAGGCAGCCATTATTATTGAGAACCAGTCAAGACATTGCTCACTTCTACTGCCTCCCCCCAGCCCTACCAATACACGTAGGTAGGGCTACACACACACACACACACACACAGGTGTTTAGGACTCACAGTTCCCATTTTAGAACAGAATGCTTGTTCTAAATGCCTTCACTGAGGTCTCAGGTTAGAAGAATGAAGGGATCACCCCCATAGTTTGGGTCTATCAAAACAGAAAACCTGTTGATAACCAGATGATGTATTATCAATGCCTATAATATAGAGACAGCATTTCCTATAATCTTTGATTGCCAGTAAATTATCCCTTTGCTTAAGAAAACTAGTTGAAACCCAGTTTTATTTCCAAACAAATAGATGCAAAGATATAATGTCTGAAAAAACTGGTTCCTCAGGATGTTTAATGGTATCACACAGCTTATCGCTGTGCAAGAGGAGATCTATTTTCAGTTTTCACTCTGAGCATGGGAGAGGAAGTTTAACCGGGATTTTACCTACTCCCACTCCACTGTCACACTGTCTAACTTAAAATAACATTGCATTCCTAGGATAAACCATTCTTGTCCATGAAATATTGTCTTCTTCATATAATGTTGAGTTTAATTTGATAGTTTAAAAAAAATCTGTTCAGGAGTGAGATTGACCTTTTGATTGTCCTTTTTCATACTGTCCTTTCCAGTCAGGGGTCAGAGAGAGCTGGGGAGCATTCCCTCTTTTTCAATTCTTTAGAAAAATTTCTATAAGTTTGTAATTATTGGATTTTTGAACATTTGGTGAAACTAACCATCTAAAGCCATCCAGCCCTGGAAGTTTCTTCAAAGAATTTTAAAATATGAATTCAATCTTTGTGGTTATAGAATAATATGTATTTTTCTTTTACTTCTTGAGTTAGATTTTAAATAAATTATCAAGTTTAATGCATAAACTTGTTCCTATTAATTTATTGATTATCTCCTTAATCGTCTATATTTTAGTTTTTTACATTTTTAATATTTTTACTCTTGGTGTTTTGGCTCTGTTATTTATTGTTTTGATCAGTATTGATAATATTTTGTTAATGCTATTAATTGTCAAATAAGCTCTTGGTTTTGTAGATTCTGTTATAGCTTTATTTCTTATTTCCTTAATTTCTGTCCATATTTTAAAATTATTCATGTCTTCTACTCTCTTTTATTTTATTCTGTTGTTTTAACTTCATCAGTTGTGTAATTAGTTCATGACTATTCAACCTTTCTTTTTTCTAATAAACATACTTAGAGCTATACATTTTTCTTTAAGTACTGCTTTTACTGCATCACACACCCTTCATATATATATAGTGATGTTATGATTCTCCTTTGACTCAATGGTAATTTAAAGGTCTTTTGAAATTTTCTGGTCTAGAAGCTTTAAGTTACTTTTAGTACTGGTTTTTCACTTAATTCTCCTGGTCCCAGAAAAGTAACTTTTATGAAACTGATTTTTAAAATTCATTTTGATCCACTCTGTGGTTCAATATGTGATCAGTTTTTTGGTTCTGTGTGTGTTTGAAAAGAATGTGCATTCTTCAATTACTGGATGCAGCGCTCCATGTATATCCATGAGATCATATTTATTACTTATATTGTACATATATTTTATATTATATTGCTTTTTGTCTACTTGTGAGAGAAGTGTATTAATATCTCTTTTTATGATGGCAAGTTTATACATTTTTTGATAGGTTGGTCAAATTTTGCCTTAAATATTTGAATCTATATTTTAGGTGCATACAGACTTAGATATGTTATACCCCTCTGGTGATCTGAAGCTTTTATCATTATATACTGACATTCTTTAACCCTATGAATGCTCTTCAGCCTTAAAATCTTTTTTATTATTTACTTATTTTTATTGCTGTATAGATGATTTACAATGTTAAAAATAAATAAACAAATAATAAAAATACACACACATATAGATATATTTTCATATTTTTCCATTAGGGTTTATTACAAGATTTTGAATATAGTTCCCTGTGCTAAACAATTGGACTTTATTTTTTACCTACTTTGTATACAATAGTTTGTATATGCTAATCCCAAGCTCCTAATTTATCCCTCCCCCACTTTCCATTTTAATCATGTTTGTTTTGTATGTCAATAAGTCTGTTTCTATGTTATAAATAAGTTTATTTGTGTCATATTTAAGATTCCACATATAAGTGATACATTTGTCTCTCTTTGTCTGATTTATTTCACTTCATATGATAATCTCTAGATCCACCCATGTTGCTGCAAATGACATTATTTCATTCTTTTTTATGGGTAACAGTCCATGTATGTCTATGTATAAATAAATATATACATTATAGAATATGTGTGTGCATATGGTATATATATACACCACATCTTCTTTATCTATTCATAGATTGCTTCTATGTCTTGGTTATTATAAATAGTGCTAATGTGAACATGGGGGTGCAAAAATTATTTTTAAAATCTATTTTTTATGTTTGTTTTTGGTAATCATCTCAATATAAAAGCAGTTTTTTATTAGCATAGCATATGCTTATCTTTCTTAAATTTCCATAATATTCTTATTTCTTAAGGTTTTTAAAAGACAACTTTTTAGAAGAGTTTTAGATTTACAGAAAAATTGAGAAGACAGTACAGAGAGTTGCCACATACTCTTCAGTCCCCCTTTATTAACATCTTACACTTGTATGATACATTAGCTGTAATTAATGAACCAACATTAACTAAAATCTATAGTTTTTTCAGATTTCTTCTATTTTTGCCTAGTGTCTTTTCTGCCTTAGGGTCCCACTCAGGATCTCACATTATATTTAATCATCATCTTCATAAAGTTAGTTAGGAAGAGCTCCTTTTTAACGTGTTTCTGAAAGAGTTTCTCTGAGATTGGTATATTATTTTTATTTTAAATATTGGGAAGAATTGAATGGTGAAGTGATTTGGGCCTGAGTTCTCTTTGTGAGAAAGTTTAAAATTGTGTATGCAGCTTCTTTAATAGATATTGGATTATTCAGATTTTCTGCTTTTGTTAAGTTGTATTTTTCCCTTTACTCATTTCATCTAAATTGTCAAATTTCTTAGTGTCATGTATATAATATTCATTTTTGTGTGTTTTGTCTTTATTTCTATAGGAGTTGTAGTGACATCATCTGTTTATTCTTTCTCTTGGTAATTTGTATTCTCTGTCTTTTTCCTTAATTAGTCCTCTTAAAGTTTTCAATTTTATTAATTGTTTCAAAGAATCAGCTTTTGGCTTTCATTTTATTCAATAATATGATTTTTTTTTTCTTATTGTCTTTGTTATTTATTTCCCCCTGCATAGTCTGTTTTGATTTGTTATTCTTTTCTAGCTTCCTGAAGTGAAAATTTAGATGTTTTTTGCCTTTATTCTTCTATTCTGACATGTGTTTCTATCTATTAATTTACCTTAAAACACTGCTCAGCTGTATCCTACAAGTTTTGACATGCTGTGTTCATAACATTGTAATTTACTTCAAAATATAGTTGACTCCTCGAACAACATGAGGGTTAGGAGTACAAAACGCTCACACAGCTGAATATTTGCATATAACTTTTGATTCCCCAAAACTTATCTATTAGCCTACTGTTGACCAGAAGTCTCACTGATAACATAAAGAGTTGATTTGCATGCCTTGTAAGTTACATGTATTATATACTACATTCTTACAATAAAGTTAAGAAGAGAAAATGTTATTAAGAAAGGCATAAAGAAGAGAAAATACATTTACAGTACTTTTCTATATTTGTCAATACAATAACCTTCTATCATCTGTTTACAAGATGAGTTGTCTGTGTATATCACTACTGTCTTATGTGATATAAAACACTGTAGATGTTATATATATACTAATATTAGACATCAAAAATGAAAAGATAATGTGAAAAATAAGTTCATAATTATTTATAGGTATAGCCATTCATGCACTGATAAATAATCAATATGATTGCTTTATGGTAGCCTAGTGTACTATGTAAGACTGGCCTATACACCAACGAATGAATCATTATACAATTTTTATAGCATACAGCATTATAGTCATATTCATAATACAGTATTGAAAACATTGTTATATTTAAAAAATGCTTACCTGTGATGATAGGCTGATAGGCAGTTTCTCCAATTATGAGAAAGAGTGCGATGCACACTGTACAATATTCTTTGAAAGCAAAATTATAAAATGGTAAGTAAACTAAGGGTATTAACTTCATGTTAAATATCACCCACTTATGCCTATAAAATGATAGAATACTATCTACCTGTATTTTATGCATTCATGACATACCTAACCTTTTTTGATTTTTAAAAAATATTTCTAGGCTACACAGTTCACCTGTGAGTTTTTTCAAGCTGTTGCAAGTCTCCAAATTTTTTTCTAATATATTTGTTGAAAAAAAATCTGTGTATAAGTGGACCCATACAGTTCAAACCTGTGTTGTTCAAGGGTCAATTGTATCTCCCAATGTTTTTAAATACAGCAGTATTTCTTTTCAATCCATAAATCATTAAGAGATGTATTTCTTAACCTCCACATTGCTTTTCGACATCTATTCTCCAATACCATCTAGGTGTTCAACAGCTCAATTCAATTCTAATGTTAGCTTCCCGGAGGTAGCACAGGGCCCAGAAGTTAAGGGCCCACAGGACTGCCCCGTTTCAAATGCTGCCTGCTAGTCCTTGATGTTCACAATGCAACTGCACTTCTGCCTGACTAGCTACAAATTCAGCACTTGCCATACACCCTCAGCTCACTAATTCACAAGAATGACTCACAGAACTCATAAAAGCACTGTACTTACAATTTACTTTTATATTATAAAGGAATCAAATAAACAGCTACATGCAAGTACATAGGGCAAGACTGTAAGGGTTCCAAACATGGGAGCTTCTGTCCCCTTGGAGTCAAGGTGCAGCCGTCTTCTCTCTATATACATGAATATATTCACCAGTCCGGAAGTGTTCAGAATTTAATCGAGGCTTCATTATACAGCATGATGGTTTAAATCATTGGCTGCATGATCCAATGCAACCCCTAGCCTCCTCCCCTCCATGGAAGTGGCGGAATTGGGCTGAAAGTTCTGAGCCTCTAATCAGGTGCTTAGTTCTTTCTGATGTGGTCAGCTACTCCCTAGACACTATCTAAGAGCTTACTGTGAGTGACCTCATAGCATAAACTCTGGTATAGTCAAAGTGACTCATTATAAAAAGCAAAAGACAATCCTATACGGAAAATCCAAGGGTTTTGAAGCTCCCTGTGTCACGAACCGGGAACCAATGAAAGAGATCAGATATATTATTATGTCACAGAAGTACTTGGGGATTTTCTAGTTATCTTTTCTCAACCTTTTTCCTAGCTTATTTCCACTGTGTTCAGAAAATATACTGTGGATGAGTTCAATTATCTAACATTTGTTAAGAAATGGTTGGTTTTTTATTAATATTCCATATGCACAGGAAAAAATGTGTACTCTGCAGTGGCTGGGTGTCAATAAGGTCAAGTTTGTTACCAGTCATTTGTTAATATACTCATTTTTGTGTGGAAGGTGTACTTGTTCTAAAAGTCATTGGAAAAGATGTTAATGGCTCTCAGTGTGATTGTGGAATTATCTATTGCTCCTTCTAGTTTTTAGAATTTTTGCTTTACACGTGTAGTGAAACTATATTATTTGAGGCATACAACTTTAGAATTCTACCATTTCCCTGGCAGATTGAGCCCGTCATCATAATGAAATGTCCTTTTTTGTCCCATAGTGTTTCCTGCCTTAAAGTCTGTTTTGTTTGATGTTAACATAGTGACAATAGCTTTCTCTCTTTTTTTTCCTTTTCATCAGGTTTATTGGGGAAGTCACCACCACAATCATAATAGATAACAATTTCATAATCTAAACAGTTCCTATGTGTCCATTTGGAGTTAATCCACTGTCCTTCAGTATCGACCCATGGCAACAAATGATGTGTTTCTGTCACTACAGTTTTTCTTTTTCTAATGTTTTATGGAAGTAGAATTATATGGTATATAATCAGCGTCTCCTTCTCTCATTAAACATGATGCATTTGAGAATTTGTCTGTATTGTTGTATCAGTAGTAGTTTATTTCTTTCTATTGCTAAGTAATATGCCATAGTGTTAATATGATACAGATTGTCCTGGATTTGACCAGGAGCTCTGTCAAACTGGTCCTATGTTATTTTGATGTGTCCTTATCATTGCTTTCTGGCATAAGATATTTTAGGCTTATCATATACCACCCCTGAACCAATTCTAGACTGTAGCCTAAAATTTAAATTTTATCAAAAAATTTTGCCTTAGAAATCTTTTTCTTTAACCACATAATTATATGCATTCAAGACTAAATGTTTTGAGAGCTCTAGTTGACCTTGAAATCTCAGAGGAACTTTTATTGTTTTTTTTCCACTGCTATGAAGAGCTTGACTAAAACAGATATTTTCCTTTGCTATCTGCCTCTCTAGGGAGATTTTCATTTAGTATCAGTCAGGCATTTTATTGTAAAGTGACCAGTGATGTACTGCTGCTGCTGCTGCTGCTGCCGCTGCTGCTAAGTCGCATCAGTTGTGTTTGACTCTGTGCGACTCCATAGACGGCAGCCTACCAGGCTCCGCCATCCCTGGGATTCTCCAGGCAAGAGTACTGGAGTGGATTGCCATTGCCTTCTCCAAGTAATGTACTGGTAAATGTTAAACAAATAACTGTCTAGAAAGAAAAAAGAGGCCCTGATTTATAGTCTATATGGATTTCTGTGGTGTAAATATTCTCACCATAGCTTTATTTCAAGTCATTAATACGAAGTTAACCAACTAAATTCCTGAAACAACTGACCTTACAATCAAGTATAGTACAAACCTTCATGTGCTCTGTTTTGTGTGGGTCATCCAGTTCAGTTCAGTTCAGTCGCTCAGTTGTTTCAGATTCTTTGCAACCCTATTGACTGCAGCACACCAGGTCTCCCTGTCCATCATCCACTCCCAGAGTTTACTCAAACTCATGTCCATTGAGTTGGTGATGCCATCCAACCATCTTATCCTCTGTCGTCCCATTCTCCTCCCGCACTCAATCTTGCATCAGGATCTTTTCAAATGAGTCAGTTCTTTGCATCAGATGGCCAAAGTACTGGAGTTTCAGCTTCAGCATCAGTCCTTTCAATGAATATTCAGGACTGATTTCCTTTAGGATGGACTGGTTGGATCTCCTTGCAGTCCAAGGGACTCTCAAGAGTCTTCTCCAACACCACAGTTCAAAAGCATCAATTCTTCGGCACTCAACTTTCTTTATATTCCAACTGTCACATCCACACATGACCACTGGAAAAATGATAGCTTTGACTAGACGTATCTTTGCTGGCAAAGTAATGTCTCTGCTTTTTAAAATGCTGTCTAGGTTGGTCATAACTTTTCTTCCAAGGAGCAAGCGTCTTTTAATTTCATGGTGGCAGTCACCATGTGTAGTGATTTTGGAGCCCCCCAAAATAAAGTCTCTCACTGTTTCCATTGTTTCCTCATCTATTTGCCATGAAGTAATGGGACCAGATACCAAGATCTTCCTTTTCTGAATGTTGAGTTTTAAGCCAGCTTTTTTACTCTCCTCTTTCACCTTCATCAAGAGGCTCTTTAGTTCTTCGCTTTCTGCCATAACGGTGGTGTCATCTGTGTATCTGAAGTTATTGATAATTCTCCTGGCAATCTTGATTCCAGCTTGTGCTTCATCCAGCCCAGCATTTCTCATGATGTACCATGCATATAAGTTAAATAAGCAGGGTGACAATATACAGCCTTGACATACTCCTTTCCCAATTTGGAACCAGTCTGTTGTTCCATGTCCAGTTCTAACTGTTGCTTCTTAAGCTGAACACACATTTCTCAGGAGGCAGGTCAGGAGGTCTGGTATTCCCATCTCTTGAAGAATTTTCCACAGTTTGTTGAGATCCACACAATCAAAGGCTTTGACATAGTCAATAAAGCAGAAATAGATGTTTTACTGGAACTCTCTTGCTTTTTCAATGATTCAACAGATGTTGGCAATTTGATCTTTGGTTCCTCTGCCTTTTCTAAATTCAGCTTGAACATCTGGAAGTTCACAGTTCACATACTGTTGAAGCCTGACTTGGAAAATTTTGAGCATTACTTTGCTACCATGTGAGATGAGTGCAATTGTGTGGTAGTTTGAGCATTCTTTGGCATTGCCTTTCTTTGGGATTGGAATGAAAACTGACCTTTTCCAGTCCTGTGGCCACTGCTGAGTTTTCTAAAGCTATCTACTCTGCACTATGCCGTGGCTTAGATCATAGCCCTCTTCTTCATAGGAACTACCTTCTGTGGAAACTCTTAGTCACAGAGCTTTATTCATGCACTTAGGGCAATTTCAGTGCTTATTTGCCTTTGTGAACTGGTTTCTTCTGCACCTTGGATGATTCTTATCTTCTTCCACTGTCTTCCACTGATTTAAAAGTGTTTATGTGCTTGAGTGTGTATGTGTGTGTATGTGTATTCCCATCCCTCCTATCACTAGATGGTTTTTATCTGAAAGATTTCAGGATCTCTCATCCATCATATTGTCAGAAATGAATGGATCCAAGTAACTTTGTTATGAAATGCTAAATGATCAGACTCCTAATCATGTATCTTGAGCTATAATTTTAATAGATATTATTTACCAGCTCAACAGAGGGTAAGTCTATCAAACATGCACATTAAGAACCAATTATTTTAAAAATTCCCAAATATTTGAGTTAGGACCATACTCAGAATAAAAATGCTTCAAAATCCAATCATTATTTTCCATGAGTAAATTTATGATTTACATAATAAACTCCACATATTGATTGGGTAAGTAGTTCTCATACTTCCTCTATGGAGTCTTAAGAGTCCTGCGTGTGAGTGTGTGAAGCTGCTCAGTCGTGTCTGACTCTTTGAGACCCCGTGGACTGTAGCCTGCCAAGCTCCTCTGTCCATGGGATTCTCCAAGCAAGAATACTGGAGTGGGTTGCCATTTCCTTCTCCAGGGGATCTTCCCAACTCAGGGATCAAACCCAAGTCTCTTGCATTGCAGGCAGACGCTTTATCCTCTGAGCCACCAGGGAAGACTTTAAGAGTCCTACTACTTACAAAAGACAAAAGGGCATGAATAAGGGGACTATTCCAGCTTTCTACCTGTCTTAGGTTTCTTGTGGGGATGTAGTCACCAAGTCATGTCCAACTCTTGTGACTCCATGGACTGTAGCCTGCCAGGCTCCTCTGTCGGGATTCTCCAAGCAAGAATAGCTAGGGTTCTATTCTACTTTTAGACTTCAGTATAAGGTGCTGTTTGAAACCAGTTCCATGAGTACTAATGGGTTGCAAACCCTTTTTCATCTCATATGCCATCTCTAAACTATCTGAGACCTATCTGCTAACAGAAATGAAGGCATACTGTAAAGAAATTGAAGAAATTCCTTAACTGGATCTGTGTTTATTTGGGCCGCATGTGCTCACTTGTACAAATCCCATCCTATCAGACAGTATTAAGACAGAAAAAGCTAGTTAGTTCATGTAATAAAAATATTCCTGGATCTATAGAATGATTGAAACTTTTGCATGGCTGCTGTAGACATTTTGCTGCCCTACAAATCTTTTTAAAGTCAGCTGAGAAAGATCTGAGCATCTCATTTTTCTCATTGACCTTCTTTGGAGTCCCTATCAAACAGAGAAATCATCAAAGGAAAGATAACATTAAAAGAAACCATTTGCAGGAAAGAAAGGTAGAAAAGAGACATCTGCAAACAACCTCACCTTCTAGAAACTGAAGTGCTGACCCAGCTTCTTTCAGAAGCTTAGTAGCTACTTCTCTGTGAAGGGACTATAGATTTTTTTTTTTTTTTTTTGCTTGTTTTCCAAGACTTCCACATTTGATCTTTTAAATGGAGTCAAATGCACAATTTAAAAATGGGATTTGGACGTATTGGGTTAAACAAAAGCCCTGGTCATCTTGTCTCCCACAGTACATCTGCGAGTCCACTGTAATTTCAGCATAATTCAGTTCAGTTCAGTCACTCAGTCATGTTCAACTCTTCGCAACCCCACGGACTGCAGCATGCCAGGGCTCCCTGTCCATCGTCAACTTCCAAGAGTTTACTCAAACTTATGTCCATTGAGTCAGTGATGCCGTCCAACCATCTCATCCTCTGTTGTCCCCTCCTCCTCCTGCCTTCAATCTTTCCCAGCAACAGGGTCTTTTCCAATGAGTCAGTTCTTCACATCAGGTGGCCAAAGTATTGGAGTTTCAGCTTCAGCATCAGTCTTTCCAATGAATATTCAGGACTGATTTCCTTTAGGTTGGACTAGTTGGATCTCCTTGCAGTCCAAGGGACTCTCAAGAGTCTTCTCAGCATAATTAGGAAGTGATAAAATCTCATAAAGTTCTCTACCCAACCTCTCTGTACTCTCTAGACTTAATGATATCAATCAGTCCTGGATTTTATAGTGTTTTTCTTTTTTCCTTGAAAATGTTTGGTACAGTTAATATGCTATCTATACCAGAACTTAACTCCTTTTAAGTTGTTTATTTATATTAGCTCAAATAGTGAGGAAAATTATATAGCAGATGTCAAACTTGCTTACTGAAAGAGAGCTAAATATACATGTATGTGAGTTTGTAATAACTAACTATGATGAGTTTTTCCTTGCTAAAAGCGGTGGGGGATGGAAAATGACTATCATCATCTGAAAAGTGGAAAATGATTTTTTTTCCTTTTGCAGTACTGATATTGATCAATGACTCACCTCCCCAACACTTTAAAATGCCAGACTGTAAACCTGGGAGTCATCATTGCCTTTTTCCCATCCCTTTTCTCCAGCATTTGTATTAGTCAAGTTCCTCCAGAGAAAACATAACCAATGATCATTATTTATATGTAAATCCCTCCTCTAGAGGGATTAGTGTTAGTCAAGATTAAGTCTTGACTAGTTAGTCAAGATTAGTTTTGACTAAGATTAAGTCTTGACTAATTAGTCAAGATTAGTCTTGACTAAGACTCTTGTATTAGTCAAGATTCTCCAGAGAAAACATAACCAATGATCAATGATCATTATTTATATGTAAATCCCTCCACTAGAACTTCTTCTTTAGGGAAGATATCAAATTTTGCTCACCATTGGATCCCTAATACTGAGCAGTAGACTCTCATCTAACAAATAAATAAACGGGTAAACAAATGATTTTTTTATTTTATTTTTTTTTTTACTTATTTTCTGCAAGGAGTGTTGTGGATTATAACACAGTGCAGTGGCAAGAGAGTTCATCCAGGATGCATCAGCCTTGTGAGTTGTTAGACCCTGTACAGGTCACTTACTCCTTCCTGGTTCCCAGTGGTCATTAAAGAAATTATTTATGAGAAAGTGTTTAGTAAACTGTGGAAAACTACACAAACATAAAGTAAGGCTTATCCTGTATGTTGGTTGTTTTTTATACCACAAGAATGGAACCTGAAAGCATCTAGGCAGCTCTTTTGGTTCAGAATTTGAATCTCATTCTGTCTTTTAGATGCAGGGACATGCATTGGACCATCTTGGGGAATTCAGCCTGGCTGATAGATTAATTTGTTCTTTGAAGAAAACAAGGTGCATCAGATATGTCAAATGTACTGATTTTAGTGGTCATTTCACTGCAGCCCTTGTGTTCTAGAGAGGCAGCGCCGTCTGTCTAGTATTTCAAAGGAACTCTGGAGGAAGACTTCTTGCCTTTGATCTAGTACCTGGATGTGGGGTTTGGACTTAGTCCACTAACATTTCTCAGTTGCAGTTTCTTCTGCTTTAAAACAGGGATAATATCTTCTTAGGGTTGTTGTGAGGATTAAATGAGATCAGGCATCAGTTTTGAATATCTACAGAAAAACTCAAGCATGTAAGAAATAGAACTTTATTTTAATAACTCAGTTTAACACTTCTCACACCTGTTGGCTGTTTTAAAAGTTAACCTTTGCATATTGACCCTTTACACTGAATTGTTCTAGGTTCTAGACCAAGGCTGTTAATAGAAATACAATGCAAGTTGTACATGTAATTTAAGAATTTCTTGAAGCTATATTTTTTTAAATTAAATTTTTATTTTTACTTTATTTTACTTTACAATACTGTATTGGTTTTGCCATACATTGACATGAATACACCACGGGTGTACATGCGTTCCCAAATATGAACCCCCCTCCCACCACCCTCCCCATAACATCTCTCTGGGTCATCCCCGTGCACCAGCCCTAAGCATCCTGTAGCCTGCATTGGACATAGACTGGCAATTCATTTCTTACATGAGAGTATACATGTTTTGATGCCATTTTCCCAAATCATCCCACCCTCTCCCTCTCCCACAGAGTCCAAAAGTCTGCTCTGCACATCTGTGTCTCTTTTGCTGTCTCGCATACAGGGTCATCATTGCCATCTTTCTAAATTCCATATATATGTGTTAGTATACTGTATTGGTGTTTTTCTTTCTGGCTTATTTCACTCTGTATAATCGCCTCCAGTTTCATCCATCTCATTAGAACTGATTCAAATGTATTCTCTTTAATGGCTGAGTAATACTCCATTGTGTATATGTACCACAGCTTTCTTATCCATTCATCTGCTGATGGACATCTAGATTGCTTCCATGTCCTGGCTATTATAAACAGTGCTGCGATGAACATTGGGGTACATGTGTCTCTTTCAATTCTGGTTTCCTAGGTGTGTATGACCAGCAGTGGGATTGCTGGGTCATAAGGCACTATATTTTTTAAAAGTTAGAAGAAGCACAATAGTTTAATTTTAATAAAACATTTTATTTCACTCAATATTTCTAAGATATTATTTCAACATGTATTAATGAGATATTTTACATTAATTGTTTCATACTGTCATTGAAACCTGGTGTGTATTTTACATTTGCAGAGCATTTCAATTCAGACTGGTCACATTGCAAGTGCTTGCTTTGCGCTTGTGGCACAATGCTAACATATTGAACACACAATTCTGGATCACCATGCAATAGCAAGCTGATTGAGGGGGATGGAAGAGGGATATACTTGGGATCACACTGTTTATTGCTGAGCTACTCTACTCCACTCCCCCATGCTACATTTCTCCTTTGGCTTTAACTTTCTAATTAAATGAGGTGAAAGGAAAGGGAAGCATACAGAGAAAAACACCATCTAATGTATGACATGTACTTACTATAGTGCCTAGTGTTATGATACAAAGATGAGCAACTAATATATGTTAATACTTATTATAACTAAAGCCTCTTGTTGTATTATCATATCTCTTACTAGAGACCTACTTCGTTATTAATATATTCCTCTAGACCTATATTGTATGACTTTCCAGAATAAGATAATGAAGCTCTCAATCTAGCGTAACTCTGCCAGCCTAAGCCTTCTTTGTTCAAAGGAAACAGCTGAAAGAGGCCATTTTATTTATAAAATGAGTCACAGTTCATTAAAGAAGACATTGAAAAATTGCATCCCTCACAAGTATGCCTCTAAATAACTCCCCAGGTTCACTTTTAGCGGTGATTCTATGCTATTTTAAAATGTGCAGGAGAGTTGGACTAGAATTCATTTGACCCTAGAAACCCGAATCTCAAGTTGCTGTTGCCTTTCATACGTTTGCATTTCCCACAGTTCTTTGGTAGATTTCTAGGTCAAAGGGGGTTAAATGAACTAATTACCCATCAGGCCTTTAGAGGCCTTTAGCGGCATACCTAGCACATAATAAGTGCCCGATATTAATCAGGTGCTTCTCAGACATTATTGTTTTTAATCACTGCCATGATCATATGAGGTATTATTATAAAACCCCCACTTTATAGACAAGAAAACTGAGGTTTGGCAGGTAAGTAAGTAGCCCAAGAGCACACAGATAGTAAATGGAAGAGGCAGCTATGAAACTAAAGTAGCCTGACTCCAAAGCCCTTACTTGTCAACATTTGGCTACACTCTCCCTGGGCTCTGTAAATTTCAGCATAACAGGCAGAGGCTCTGAGAAGCAGCAGTTTTATATACTTCAGTTAACACAAATCCATTAAATTGTTACTTGATAAAAATCAATACTACTTGTTGCTGAGTGTGCTCTTTTAAAGCACATCGTTATATATAAGGCACTCATAGGGTATCAGCATACCTGTATCTACATCAGTTGTATCTATATCTGTATTTTCTCTTGCTGATTAAAATGTCAGGGAACAGCCTGACTTTCACTTACAACAGTAAGGTCCTGCAGATGAACCTTTTTGTACATGGAATAGCAAACAGAAAGAAAATGAACAAGCAGACTTTCCCAGCAGTGTGTGTGAATTGCCCAAACAGAGACTGAATAAAAGAAGCCAGACACAAACATATGGTATGGTTCTATTTATTTATAAACTAAACTAAGTTATTGTGTTTAGGAATGCACATGTAGATGGGGAATAGTAAAGAAAAGCAAGGATTTTGAGTTCCAGAAAAATCAGGGTTATGAGTCTCTTCATGGGAGAAAGAGGATGTCATGACTGGGAAGAGATCCAAGGGAAGCTTCTGGGGAGTGATGATTTTCTATTTCTTGACCTGGGTCTTTATTTTATAATAGTCTATTAAACTGACATTTAAGTTTTCTCAATATGTGTAATATTTAACAATAAAAATGTTTGATGACATCACTGCTGTACAGTGATGTCATTTACTTTCCATTTACTATAATAATTGTAAAGTATAGATTAAACTTTCTCAGTTGTGGTTGGATTTGGGGAGGGGGATTTCCTACATAGAAGTGCCAAGGGAACTTTCAAATATGCAGGTTCTCAGGACTTGCCACCCTAGATTCCCATTCATTCATTCAACATTATATGTTGAGCACCCACTATGTGCCAGAACCTGTAGATGCTGAGGACACTGCAGTGAACAACAATGACAAATTTCTACTCTTGTGGCATTTACAGGCTCACAGGGCTTCAGAAGGACCCAGAAATCTGTGTTTTTACAAGATTCTTATGTGATTCTTCATATGAAAACAACTGATCTAGGTGCTAAACTTCTTTTAAATCCTTCTCAATTTACACATACAGAAAGACTCATACAAACAAACTTAGAATTTAAATGAAAATTAATTTCTATCACACCACAGAAAACCCAAAGCATTTTTTATATAAATTGAAATTCTTAAGCCAACGTGGGTCAAAAGAAGAAAAACATCCTGTTGAATATAATTCCTTTTCTAATTGTCCTTCAAGCCTCGAGGTACCACCCTCTACTGTCATTAACTTAACGTTTTGAACTTTCAAGTTATTCCACCCCCATCATTCTCTTCCTGTGCTCTTTTTTCTCTTAGCACAAATGAACATTGTAAGCAAGTGAGTCTTTAAAGATACAGTAAAGAAACTTCCCAGATTGTATATTAATTCTTTCTCTCTTACATAGCTTGGGCTGCTGAAATTTCACTCAGAACATCCAAGAGCTTCTTGAATTCCAATCAGTACTCCTAATCTCTAATGAAGGGATCTAAGTGACTTTGAAACAAATAAAACAACAGCAATATCAACAAACTCCACAAAGATAAAAAAAAAAAACACTTTATTTGAAAATCTTCTTATTCACTGTAGATAATAAAAATGGTAGAACTGAATTCAATCTGTGGATACCAGGCCCCAACTCCCAGTGAAGAGAAAAAAGAACTCACAGGGAAAGGACGTATGATCTTGCCCGAGGTCATTCTGCTAAGATAAATAGGACCAAGTCTCATTCATTCATTTATTCACTCCTTCATTCAGTGTACCAGGCATTCCTCAAGGCTCTAGAAATATTGCTGTAAACAAAATAGACAAAAAAATAGTCTGTATGTGTAAGGGAAAGAGAAAGGCAAATGATAAATAAAATGTAAAAGTAGATTCTTTAGGAAATTAAATTGCGATTATTGCTATAGGGAAAAATAAATCAGGCTGTGGGAGAGAAGGTTGAGAGACAGGAATAAGATTTGAAATTTTATATAAGATGGTTAGAGAAACCCTCAAGGAGAAAGTGGTATTTGTGTTTAAAAAAGAAAAAAGCATATAAGAGGTAAGAGAGTAAATGTGATGGCATCAGGAAGAAGAGTTTTCCAGACAGAGGTATTCAGATTTGCACAAGCCAAGGCCTGGACCTGGGAGTATATCCTTGGTCACATCTCAGAATCTAAGTTGTAAAATGAATGTATTAATTTCCTCCTATTAGAACAATTTCAAAGTTTAAATGAAACAATGGATTTAGTCATAAATGTGAATATATTCAAGGGATTAGATCTGATAGACAGAGTGCCTGATGAACTATGGATGGAGGTCTGTGACATTGTATAGGAGGCAGGGATCAAGACCATCCCCAAGAAAAAGAAATGCAAAAAAGCAAAATGGCTGTCTGAGGAGGCCTTACAGATAGCTGTGAAAAGAAGAGAAGCTAAAGGCAAAGGAGAAAAAGGAAGATATACCCATTTGAATGCAAAGTTCCAAAGAAAAGGAAAGGAGACATAAGAAAGCCTTCCTCAGTGATCAATGCAAAGAAACAGAGGAAAACAATAGAATGGGAAAGACTAGAGATCTCTTCAAGAAAATTAGAGATACCAAGGGAACATTTCATGCAAAGATGGGCTCAATAACAGAAAGATGGCCCTAACAGAAGCAGAAGATATGAAGAAGGTGGCAAGAATATACAGAAGAACTGTACAAAAAGATCTTCACAACCCAAATAATCACTATGGTGTGATCACTCACCTAGAGCCAGACATCCTGGAATGTGAAGTCAAGAGGGCCTTAGGAAGCATCACTATGAACAAAACTAGTGGAAGTGATGGAATTCCAACTGAGCTATTTCAAATCCTAAAACATGATGCTGTGAAAGTGCTGCACTCATATGCCAACAAATTTGGAAAACTCAGCAGTGGCCACAGGACTGGAAAATGTTTTCATTCCAATCCCAAAAGAAGGGCAGTGCCAAAGAATGCTAAAACTACCACACAGTTGCACTCATCTCACATGCTAGCAAATGCCTAATATTCTGCAAGCCAGGCTTTAACAGTACGTGAACCGTGAACTTCCAGATGTTCAAGCTGGATTTAGAAAAGACAGAGGAACAGAAATCAAATTGCCAACATCCATCGGATCATCGAAAAAGCAAGAGAGTTCCAGAAAAACATCTAATTCTGCTTTATTGACTATGCCAAAGCCTTTGACTGTGTGGATCATAACAAACTGCGGAAAATTCTTCAAGAGATGAGAATACCAGATCACCTGACCTGCCTCCTGAGAAATGTGTATGCAGTTCAAGAAGCAACAGTTAGAACTGGACATGGAACAACAGACTGGTTCCAAACTGGGAAAGGAGTATGTCAAGGCTGTATATTGTCACCCTGCTTATTTAACTTCTAAGCAGAGAACATCATGAGAAATGCTGGGCTGGATGAAGCACAAGCTGGAATCAAGATTGCCAGGAGAAATATCAATAACCTCCGACATGCAGATGACACCACCCTTAAGGCAGAAAGTGAATAGGCACTAAGGAGCCTCTTGATGAAAGTGAAAGAGTAGAGTGAAAAAGTTGGCTTAAAGCTCAACATTCAAAAAACTAAGATCATGGCATCTGGTCCCATCACTTCATGGCAAATAGATGAGAAAAACAATGGAAACAGTGGCTGACTTTATTTCCTTGGGCTCCGAAATCATTGCAGATGGTGACTGCAGCCATGAAATTAAAAGACATTTGCTCCTTGGAAGAAAAGCTATGACCAACCTAGACAGCATATTAAAAAACAGAGATATTACTTTACTGACAAAAGGTCTGCCTAGTCAGACTATGGTTTTTCCAGTAGTCATGTATGGATGTGAGAGTTGGACTATAAAGAAAGCTGAGCGCTGAAGAATTGATGCTTTTGAACTGTGGCATTGGAGAAGACTTTTCAGAGTCCCTTGGACTGCAAGGAGATCAAACCAGTCAATCTTAAAGGTAATCAGTCCTGAATATTCATTGGAAGGACTGACACTGAAGCTGAAGCTCTAATACTTTGGCCACCTGATGCAAAGAGTTGCCTCCTTGGAAAAGACCCTGATGTTGGGGAAGATTGAAGGCAGGAGGAGAAGGGGACCACAGAGGATGAGATGGTTGGATGGCATCACCAACTCGATGGACATGAGTTTGAGCAGGCTGCGGGAGTTAGTGATGGACATGGAATCTAGTGTGTTGCAGTCCATGGGGTCACAAAGAGTCAGACATGGCTGAGCAGCTGAACTGAACCGTGAAACTGGCACACAGAAATTTCAATCTCAATCACTACTCATTTGTTTAGCATATAACATATACCAAATACTTGGAGTGTAGGAAATGGCATCCCACTCCAGTATTCTTGCCTGAAAAATTCCATGGGCAGAGAAACCTGGCAGGCTACATTCCATGGGGTCTAAAGGGTTGAATGCAACTGAGTGACTGAGCATGCACACCAAATACTGAATGCATAACTATAAATAAGAACTGCTTAATAATATGAAGGAATTTATAATTCATACTATGTAATAGAGATATTAATTGATGCAGCAGACAGTGGAGAATGTGTACTTTGAACCCTGGCTTTCTGTCAACATACACTCTGCTTACATTAAAACACTCCAGTATAGCCATCTCCCAGGTTAAGCAAGGTCTAGAACCAAACTCCTGTTCTTCACTTGATAGTGTTACTACTTTGCCTATTGCTGCACCACAGCAAGTCTGATCAAGGAAGAAACAGAGCCAGTCACCTGGCATATGGGCCTGAGAAGAATGGACAGAGCAGTCAGGATGTATAAAAAAAAAAATAATCCCAATGTTTCCTTATTATTTCACATCTCTTTTTTCTGTTTCATCTTTATAACTGTCTTACTAATGAGAGATCTGTGTGCAGGACAAGAAGGAACAGTTAAAACTTGGACTGGCTCAAAACTGGATTCAAACTTGAAACAATGGACTGGTTCAAAATTGGGAAAGGAGTATGTTAAGGCTGTATGTTGTTGCCCTGTTCATTTAACTTATATGCAGAGTACATCATACAAAATGCTGGGGTGGATGACGCACAAGCTGGAATCAAGATTGCCTGGAGAAATATCAACAACCTCAGATATGCACATGATACCACTTTAATGGCAGAAAGTGAAAAGGAACTAAAGAGCCTCTTTATGAAGGTGAAAGAAGAGAGTGAAAAAGCTGGCTTAAAACTCAACATTCAAAAAATAAAGATCACCGAATCCGTTCTCATCACTTCATGGCAAATAGATGGGAAAAAGTGGAACAGTGTCAGATTCCATTTTCTTGGGCTACAAGATCACTGCGGATGGTGACTGAAGACATGAAATTAAAAGACGCTTGCTCCTTGGAAGAAAAGCTATGACAAATTTAGACAGTGTATTAAAAAGCAGAGACATCACTTTCTGACAAAGTCCGTATAGTCAAATCTACGGTTTCTCCAGTAGTCAAGTACAGATGTGACAGTTGGACCATAAAGAAGGCCGAGTGCCAAAGAACTGATGCTTTCAAATTGGGGTGCTGGAGAAGACTCTTGAGAGTCCACTGGACAGCAAGTAAATCAAACCAGTCAATCCTAAAGGAAATCGAGCCCTAATATTCACTAGAAGGAAACAATGTTGAAGCTACAATACTTTGGCCACCTGATGTGATGAGCAACTCGCTGGGAAAGACCCTGATGCTGGGAAAGATTGAGGGCAAAAGGAGAAAGGGGTGACAGAGGATGAGATGGTTGGATGGCATCACCGACTCAATGGACATGAGTTTGAGCAAACTCAGGGAGATAGTGAAGGACAGGGAAGCCTGGAGTGCTGCAATTCATGGGATTGCAAAAAGTCAGACATGAATTAGCAACTGAACAACAATTAATTAGGTAGGCATTGTTAATTCTACATTACAAATAAAAATAAGCTTTAAAATTAAGCGCTTGGTGCATGGTCATATGGCTAGGAAGTGGGAGAAAAAGACAATGCCCAGATTTCTATGTCCAATTTTATTGTTCATTCAGTAATCTTATATAGGTAAAATACTGAGGCTTGTAATTCTTGGTTCACTCAGCAGTATTAATAAAATGGAGGAGAAAGAGGAGAGTGGGTTATGGTGTCTATGCCTTTGCACACTTGGACCTTCTGCTAGAATGTCCTCCCCACTCCTCTTCCCATATCTGTTGTGGAGACTCCAATATGCTTCAGAAAACTTTATTTTTTAGAACAGGTCTAGATATATAGAATTGTTGCATAGATAGTATAGAGAGTTTCTATATATCCCATACTCAATTTCCTTGATTACTAACATCTTACCTTTGTAGGGTACATTTGTTACAATCAGTGAACCAGTATTGATACATTATTAGCTAAAGTCCACATTTTATCTCAGTATCCTCATTTCCCCCCTAATATCCCTGTCTCTGTTTCAGGGTTCCATCCAGGATACTGCATTACGTTTCACAATCAAGTCTCCTTAGCCTAGCCTTGGTTTAATAGTTTCTCAGAATTTTGAGTATGGGTCAAGATTTTGGTAGAACCCCCTTTAAATGGGATTTGACTGATGTTTTCTTATGATTAAACTGGGGTTGTATGTTTATGGGGGGAAGACCACAGAGGTAAATTGCCATTCTGATCACATAATATCAAGGGTATATGCTACCAGTTTATTGTGATCCACACAGTCCAAGGCTTTGGCACAGTCAATAAAGCAGAAATAGATGTTTTTCTGGAACTCTTTTGCTTTTTCCATGATCCAGCAGACGTTGGCAATTTGATCTCTGGTTCCTCTAACTTTCCTAAAACCAGCTTGAACATCTGGAAGTTCACAGTTCACATATTGCTGAAGCCTGGCTTGGAGAATTTTGAGCATTTCTTTACTAGTGAGTGAGATGAGTGCAATTGTGCAGTAGTTTGAGCATTCTTTGGCATTGCCTTTCTTTGGAATTGGAATGAAAACTGACCTTTTCCAGTCCTGTGGCCACTGCTGAGTTTTCCAAATTTGCTGGTATATTGAGTGCAGCACTTTCACAGCATCATCTTTCAGGATTTGAAATAGCTCCACTGGAATTCCATCACCTCCACTAGCTTTGTTTGTAGTGATGCTCCTAATGCCCACTTGACTTCGCATTCCAGGACGTCTGGCTCTAGGTGAGTGATCACACCATCATGATTATCTGGGTTGTGAAGATCTTTTTTGTACAGTTCTTCTGTATATTCTTGCCACCTCTTCTTAATATCTTCTTCTTCTGTTAGGGCCATACCATTTCTGGCCTTTATTGAGCCCATTTTTGCATGAAATGTTCCCTTGGTATCTCTAATTTTCTTGAAGAGATCTCTAGTCTTTCCCATTCTATTGTTTTCCTCTATTTCTTTGCATTAATTGCTGAGAAAAGCTTTCCTATCTCTCCTTGCTATTCTTTGGAACTCTGCATTCAAATAGGTATATCTTTCCTTTTCTCCTTTGCTTTTCACTTCTCTTCTTTTCACAGCTATCTGTAAGGCCTCCTCAGACAGCCATTTTGCTTTTCTGCATTTCTTTTTCTTGCAGATGGTCTTGATCTCTGACTCCTGTACAATGTCATGGACCTCCATCCATAGTTCATCAGGCATTCTGTCTATCAGATCTAGTCCCTTAAATCTATTTCTCACTTCCACTGTATAATCATAACGGATTTGATTTAGGTCATACCTGAATGGTCTAGTGGTTTCCCCCACATTTTTCAATTCAAGTCTGAATTTTGCAAAATTCTGAAAGAGATGGGAATACTAGATCACCTGACTTGCCTCTTGAGAACTCTGTATTCAGGTCAGGATGCAACAGTTAGAACTGGACATGGAACAACAGACTGGTTCTAATAGGAAAAGGAGTACGTCAAGGCTGTATATTGTCACCCTGCTTATTTAACTTATATGCAGAGTACATCATGAGAAATGCTGTGCTGAAAGAAGCACAAGCTGGACTCAAGATTGCCAGGAGAAATATCAATAACCTCAGATATGCAGATGACACCACCCTTATGGCAGAAAGTGAAGAACTAAAGAGCCTCTTAATGAAAGTGAGAGAGTAGAGTAAAAATGTTGGCTTAAAATTCAATATTTGGAAAACTAAGATCATGGCATCCAGTCCCATTATTCATGGCAAATAGAGAGGGAAACAGTGGAAACAGTGACTGACTTTATTATTGCTGCTGCTACTGCTGCTAAGTCACTTCAGTCGTGTCCGACTCTGTGTGACCCCATAGATGGCAGCCCACCAGGCTCCCTCATCCCTGGGATTCTCCAGGCAAGAACACTGGAGTGGATTGCCATTTCCTTCTCCAATGCATGAAAGTGAAAAGTGAAAGGGAAGTCACTCAGTCATGTCCGACCCTCAGCAACCCCGTGGACTGCAGCCTACCAGGCTCCTCCATCCATGGGACTTTCCAGGCAAGAGTACTGGAGTGGGCTGCCATTGTCTTCTCCGGACTTCATTGTTAGGGACTCCAAAATCACTGCAGATGGTGACTGCAGCCCTGAAATTAAACGATGCTTACTCCTTGAAAGAAAAGTTATAACCAAACCTAGACAGCATATTAAAAAGCAGAGACATTACTTTGCCAACAAAGGTCCATCTAGTCAAGGCTATGGTTTTTCCAGTGGTCATGTATGGATGTGAGAGTTGGACTATAAAGAAATCTGAGCACTAAAGAACTGATGCTTTTGAACTGTGGTGTTGGAGAAGACTGTTGAGAGTCCCTTGGACTGCAAGGAGACCCAACCAGTCCATCCTAAAGGAGATCAGTCCTGGGTGTTCATTGGAATGACTGATCTTGAAGCTTAAACTCCAATACTTTGGCCACCTGATGCAAAGAGTTGCCTCCTTGGAAAAGACCCCGATGTTGGGAAAGATTGAGGGCAGGAGGAGAAGGGGATGACAGAGGATGAGATGGTTGGATGGCATCACTGACTCAATGGACATGAGTTTGGGTAAACTCTGGGAGTTGATGATGGATAGGGAGGCCTGGCATGCTGCGGTTCATGGGGTCACAAAGAATCTGAAACGACTGAGCGACTGAACTGAACTGATATGCTACCAGTTTGACTTATAACTTTTGGTGTTAACCTTGATCAGAAACAAAACCAGAAAAACTTTGTATATATTCCTTTTCTCTGCTTCACTGTTTTTCCTCTGATATCATTAGGAAAAGTAGGAAAAATGAAAATAGAATGAGAAATAATGTGGAAGATAGATATTTCAAAATGAAGATTAAATGTTTTTAATATTAGGAAAATTACAAAGAGTATGTAACTTAAGTAGATCTAATCACACAAATTGACAGAATTATGACTGGGGAAATATCCTGAATGTTCTTCATATTTACTTTCTTGTTCCCCTTAAATGATACTGGGTCAAACAACTAACGGTATATTTAATATTAAGAAATAAGAAGTTACATTTTCAATGTTGAAGTTTCAGACTATTTAGGATAACTTCATGTCATTCACTATGATACAGATGGAACTGATCCTCTCCAAGGAGTCAGTCAAAAACTTTTCCACTCAACCTTGTAAGTTTTGTTCAGAGTCAATTTGATGCACCTATTTCCTTCTTCCATTAAAAATCTATTTCCACAGAAACTTTAATATTGACTTTTCTATTTGGAATGAAAATTGACTGAACCTTCCTAAATAAGAAAAAAATGACAAGCTGAAATTAAGTGGGGTTTTTTTTATTATTATTATTTGTGTGTAATTCAGAATGGGTTTGGGAATCAGAGTGCTCTTCACATATTGTTGTTTGGTCGATAAGTTGTGTCTGACTCTTTTGCGGCCCTGTGGACTATAGCCCACCAGGCTCTTCTGTCCGTGGGATTTCCCAGGCAGGAATACTGGAGTGGGTTGCCATTTCCTTCTCCAGGGGATCTTCCCAACCCACGGATCGATCCCGTGTCTCCTGTGTCTCCTGCACTGCAGGTGGATTCTTTACCACTGAGCGAGCAGGGAAGCCACCCACATATTACACAGAGCTGCACTGTGATGTTCTTAGATGGCCATAACCATTAAATAGTTATTTTGGTAGGAAACAAAAAAAAACAATATGTGGATGTTAACATAAGAACATAACTTTACTTGATCAAATTTAAGGTTGTAACCAACACTTATGTCATCCCCACTATGTTAAAAATGTTAAAAACTCAAGAATGTTTTATGTCTTTCAACATGTATGAGCCTGATGGAGTTTGCTCACAGTCATAGCACCATAGAATGAAAAGAAGTGTAGCTTAAAGGAAAGTGAAGAAGGGCCAGACCCACCTCTGCCCTTAATGAATGGATGACCTGGAGTCACACATCTGAGAGCTACAGAATCTCTATGGAGTCAGAGGTTGTACCAGGTGATCTCCATGGTCTTTTCTCGTCTCAATATTCTTTGATTGTAGAGATCCATTACTAACCATCCAACCCCCAAATCTTGGAGAAGGCAAAGGCACCCCACTCCAGTACTCTTGCCTGGAAAATCCCATGGATGGAGGAGCCTGGTAGGCACAGTCCATGGGGTCGCGAAGAGTAGGACACGACTGAGTGACTTCCCTTTCACTTTCCACTTTCATGCATTGGAGAAGGAAATTGCAACCCACTTCAGTGTTATTGCCTGGAGAATCCCAGGGACGGGGGAGCCTGGTGGGCTGCCATCTATGGGATCGCACAGAGTCGGACACAACTGAAGCAACTTAGCAGCAGCAGCAGAAACCCCCAAATCATCAACCATCCACAAAACATCTTTCTATAAAGATTTCTGGACACATAGTCTCAGAAATTCCCTGTGAATCACTAAATTATCCCCTCTTTGTTAGGAAATTAATTTCCCAACAAAGTGTTGATGTTACCAAAGCAATGGTGAATTAAATCTGGCTTATGCCTATGAAGGTATGTATCTATTCAGAGTGATATCTTTTAAAGAAGTGCCTTAATTAATATATGGTTATTCCCACTCAAAATTAAAACCAAATGAAAAACTCAATCTCCCTATTTTTTTGTGAACTAATTTGATTGTCTGCATCATTCGAAAGGGCTTCTCAGGCGTCTCAGTGGTGAAGAATCTGCCTGCCGATGCAGAAGATGCAGGAGACGCAGGTTCAATCCCTGAGTCAGGACGATCCCCTGGAGAGGAAAATGGCAACCCACTCCACTATTCTTGCCTGAGAAATCCCTCATACAGATGAGCCTGGCCAGCTACAGTCCATGGGGTCGCGAAAAGTTGGACATGACTGAGCGACTAAGAACACATGCACACAATCACACACATACACATCATTTGAAAAACTGGGCACTCATGCAAATTTGCCACTGAGTATAGAATTTCCCCTGTGGCTAATATAAATTCATAGACTATTCCAAGATGGGCATACTCATAGTTAGTCATTTGAGAGAATAGAGCTGTGCATACCTGTGCATCATAGAAAAACACCCACACATACAAAGGCTGCATTTTTAACCAGACCCAAAATGAGAAAATTAAAGAACTAGAATGCCTTCTTACCACCTCCGCCCTAACCACACCTTCCTGCCCTAAGCCTATTGCCCAAACCTGGCTATGCCCCAGTGTTTGCCTCTTTGAAATTTAAAAGATGTTGAGAGGAAAAGGTGAGTGAAAGAATAAGGTCCGGAAGAGAAACTGGTGAAAAAATAGATGAAAAGCAGGAAATTCAGTTGAATGTGACTTTCTAGAATGCATTACATTTGGAAATGTAAAAAAGCAATTAAGGCTGTAAAAACAACTAGGATGTTACTCATTCTTATATTTCCTCCCCTATGCTCAAAAGCTAGATGAACATGTGACAATTCAGTTGAATTAGATGAATGGGGGTTGTCTTAATGACTTCGGAAGAATTTTTTCTCTCTTCAGCAACCAACGGTGGTTCAAGAAATTCTGTAAAACTCTTTGCCTTGATCGCTTGGTTTGGACCTCTTAAAACAGATAAGTGATTCAACTTAATTTTGTTCTCCTTACACCTCCCCCCAAAACACCCCCCTCCACAGATGGTGCTTGATCTCTACAGAAAGATCAATAGTTCACTCCATAGTGGCCCCTCTTGGAACTGCCTTCATTCTTTCTTCCTTCCTTCCTTCTGTCTCTTTAGCTTTTACAGTATAAGTTAGCTGAGTCTTTTCAGCCTTTGCAACTGCTTCAAAGCCAAGCAACCTGCTGCTGAGTCCTTTAAAAGAGCAGGTAAGTTCAAAGACAGAAAAACCAATAAAAAGGAAGGGAAAGTGGTATCCAGAGAAAAGCGCTTTTGTCAGGATGTAGCCAATCAGGACTCCAGTCATCTGATAAGCCTGTGTAGACAGGGCAGAGGGACATGGTAATTGGACAGCTGGGAGTTGGAGAAATGTGCTGATGTTCATAGTTCCCTGAAGGAGATCAAGCCAGGTGTGAATTATACAGGCCCAGAGCCAAGCCAGTGGCTGCTCCACTATTAAGGCCTAAACTTGTGGGTCTGGATGGGTTAACCTACTTCACATCTACAAAGAATATTTGAAACAAAAATTTGAGACAATTATTTGGCTTCCATCACTTTTAAGCAGATTGAACACAGTAATTAAACTCTCAAGACCATTGCTTGATTTGCTACTGCATTTAATTTCTTGATGCAAATATGGTTCCTTTATTTTTCATTCTGAAAATTAAAAAAGAGCTTAGACAGGGAAGAACTTATAGCTTGCAGAATGCACATAGCCCTAATAATAATCCTAATTAATAATCAAGTCCTAATTAATAATCAAGCTGCAATTTCTGCAAGAAGAAAGGAGGGAAGCTATTACATTAGTGTGTACAAACAATTTAGCTTATTAAATCTGAGCTGAGCCAAGATGTTTGTCACACACCAGCAGCAATGTCAGCATTGCAAAAGTAAAAAAGTAAAAATTTTAATAGTGTCAGCACTGATTCACTCACCCCCTCACATAGTGATTAGATTAATGAAGAGTATTTCCCTAATGAAGAATCAGAGTTAAAAAGAGAGTTTATTGCATTTGAAAAATATCTCAGTTAAAAGTGACTTGGAAGGGATTCAATTCAATTTCATTACAACAAACATTTATTAAGCATTTATATATGCAGCATATTGTAACAGCAACAGGCATCTGAAGCAAATGATACCTTCCTTCAGTTTATGGAACATAGAGTCATATATGTGCTTTAATATTGAAATAAAGGTTAGATGGAGACACATCATAATAAATCAAGAGGTCATCAGCCCTGAGCCACAAATAGGTCTGGATTTGCATTGTATGTCTACCAGTTATTATCAATGTGATCCTGAGAAAGTCTCTTAATCGCTTCAAACCTCATCTGTAAAACTGGAATCATTAGAATTACTTTATATGGTTATAAAGATTAAATCAGATAGTAACACAGAACAAAATTAGAAGGTATAGAGTTGGACACGACTGAGTGACTGAACTGAACTGAACTGAACTGAACATCCCTTTCATTCTTCCTAGGATTAGGGAAGGATGAAATTAATTCCAGTGAGAATTGGAGAAAGTATCTCAGAGGAAGATATAGAACTTTAATAAAAGATGTGGTAAGACCTTTTCATTTGCAGAACTATGAGTAAAGGCCCAGTTGTTGAAGCAAATATATGTTTGAGCCTTAGTGAATGGTCCAATGTAACTAAACTAGAGAATATATAGAAAGAAGGTTTGAAACCACAGCACAGAGGAGTAATTTGTGATCTAATTAAAACATAGGAAAATCACTTTTACACAGCAATGTTGAGGCAATGGAATAACATGATTTGACAATCTGTAGAATTCCATGGACAGAGGAGCCCAGCAGGCTACAGTCCATGGAGTCGCAAGAGTCAGACATGACTTAGCAATCAAACCACCAAACTTTTAGGAAACTACTAAACAGTCTTTGTGAATAATTATGGTTAGGTCATAAATTCAGGTCATAATGGTTAAGAATAGATATGAGGAAATGGATATAAAAAAGGGTTCTACAGTAGACTTTTCGAAACAAGGTAAAGCTGCTTTCTTTGGGGACCAAAACTTGTAAAATTTAGAGCTACCCCATCAAGAACTTTTTCTCCTTTTTGTGAGGATTAGAGATTATTCGTAATGTTGTCTATTATAAAAGTTGACTTAGTTTCTAACAAGCTAGGTCTAAGTCCATGATATCCTTTCCAGTAAATATTTGCATGTCTAAACTGAAGGAGACATGAAGATATATTTAAATTCAATGCTTGCAGTTTTTAGTTTAGGAGAGTAGTGATCTCAGACTGGCATGCACCAGAATCACTGGAAGGGCTTGTTAAAATAGACTACTGAGTATGTGCCCAGAGTTTTTTATTCAAAAGATCTAGGGTGGCACCCAAGAATTTGTGGTCTAGAGGCTACACTTTGAGAAGCACTGGTGTGTATGTATAAAGGCCTGTCCCTTTGATTAAGGCCTTGTGGTTTTCACCTGTATAAAGGCTAATTGGATTAGTCCATTGGGGAGAATAGGAAAAGTATTTCAATCTCTATTCTGAGAAAAGTTATCAAGGGGTTAGCCCATCCTTTTCCTCCTGCTGGAGTAGTAACCTGGAAATTCCCGTCCGAGTTTCAATTTGTAGGTTTTTGTAACTGAGTTCTGTCATTTGCCCCAATCATAAATGAGTCATATTGATTTGCGACTTAGGACCACTTGAACAATTAGAAGTTTCCACATTGAAGCCGAAAGCTAAGAGCCATGTAGGTAAAATCCACTTATTTGGGTAAGTGGGGAGGATTGCATTTGACAGAAAGTTAAATTTCATGTAAGATTCTTTAACTGCATTCTGTATTTTGGTACATTGAAATTACAGTATCATTGCACAGAAAATAATAAGAGAATGTTTTAGCCACACACACACACACACACACACAAACACACACATGGAGTTGCCATTAATTTGCTGGTTCTTAAAACATTTGAATGTAGTATGTGAGTTAGAAATATTTGTAGAGATGACTGCCAGGTTTTAACTTGGATGACTGATAGACAGTGACAACAACCAAGATAGAAAACCCAGGATGAGGAGGAGTAGATTTTGGCAGGAAGACAATGAGATTGAATTTAAATTGTCACAGAGGCTTCCAAGAGGGCTTTTCCACAGACAATATGGATTTGGTTCTTAGATGTTTGTACAACAATACTGTATTTCTGCAATTGGATGGACTTGCCTAGAACGAGATCTTAGAGAGGACATAGGAGTCTTGTTCTTAATTTACTAAGAAAAGCATATACTATTTAAACTTCTTTCTGAAAATAATTGCCAGAAGGATACATGTAACTTGAAATATTTCAACTTTATTGTTAAGGCAACACTATGGGCATTTAAGGGCTATCTCCATGTTTTAGAAGTCGTTAGCACAAGTCAACATGGATATTTAATCATAAAAATATCCCCTTGGAGCTAGTATCAGAGAAAGAAAAATTGGACTAGGTAAACTGATCCTAATTATGCTATTTTTAATTTTTATATTCTTTGTAGTCTGGTAGGACATTCAACCTAAAATCATCTACTTCCTGGTCAATTGAATATTTTTCAAAGATTTAATATTTTGTAATAAGACCTCCAGCTGTTGGATCAACTCTGTATGAAATCATATCATGATATTAGAAGCAATGAATTGACTCTCTTCATATCTGTGACTTTTCTACATTTTCAACTTACATACCATGAAAAGAATGATAGAATATGAAAGCTGGAAGAGACCATAAAGATGACTCAATACAGCCCTTTCATTTTACAGCTTAGAAAGTTTAGACCCCAAGTGGTTAACCAATTTGCTAAGTATGACCTAAGTAATACCAGAGTCAGGGCAAGAATCAAGAACTCCTGACCCCAGCTCTCATGCTCTTTACCCTGTAGCATGCTGCCTACCCCATGTAGTACCTGTTGCCACACCCTCAAATCATTTCCCTACAGAGATTAGGTCTTAAAGCAGAAAAGTTTATTTCTTATTTCTCTTTAATGCTTAAAAAAAAAAACCCTAGCTTAGAAATAGAATATGAATGAAGCATCCCCAGGAACCATTCACATAAATAAGTGAGCTTTGGGTTTTATTCCAACAGTCTAAATTGAAAAATGGACAGAGCAAATTAAAACTGTGACAGAAGAAAAATACCTCTTTCTGGTCATTACTTTGCTTTACACTCTGAAATATATGTGTGTGTATATCCACACACACCCATGCACACACATACACACAGTTTTTCCCAGTCTCCTCTAAGGTGGGTTTCTTGAGATGGCTAAGGAAAACAAAAGAACCAAATTATTGTTTTAAGTACATCCTGAGATACCTCACAAGAGGAAAGAGAAATCAATAGGACTTTTTAAAAAAAAAAGATTAAGTAAATGCCCCATTCTGTTGAAGAGTGCCAAGTGAGTCACCTTCAGATGGAGGCCCTCTGGCATCATGGATAGGAGGTTGGCTTCCGATACGAGCTTGAACTCTGCTGATGGAAATCTCTACCATGGCTTATTCAACCGCTCTGCTTCTTTTTCAAAGCACAGCTCTACGTCTGTGGAGCACGATCCCACAGACCACCAGGATCGTGGTGGGCTTAATGGAGTTTATGTCAGGGCCCCGGAGATCAGACAGCCCTTCACCTCTCCTTCCACTGTCCATCACATCATTTTTCTCATTTTTCTCCTGTCTTTCAGTTTATTTGGTTATAATTTGTATTAAAGTACTCAAAAGGCATTTCCTCAAACAACCATGTCCTTTTTTCTCCCTAAGAGTCCCTCTTTTGTTTTTATGCAATAACCAACTTCAAACAATGTACACAGTACCAGTGAATTCTTATAGAAATGATTACATTTGAAGATATTCCCATCTCAGGGTTCCAAATATTTAAGCAAAATTTAGTAGTTTTTTAAAAGAATGATTTTACAAGTTATGTGTCCTAGTCTTTAAATCCAAGATTGATATATTATTCAAGGACATTTTATCTGTGGCTCCACTCACAGAAATCATCTGGATTTGCTGTCTGCGTAACATTTAAGTTCTGTGTCCCTGAGTCAAATTTGCCAAGGAATGTCCTTTCTTGAAGAACCAGTCTATCGTACACCCGTGAATCTTTCTCTTTGGGGTTCCTTAACAGGCTTGTTTCTTCAGGTGTAGTATCTTCGTGACTTACGAACATGGAAAGGAGAGAATTCTAAGGACTGATACTCTATGCTCTAAGACCAGGCGATAAAATATGAAAATGAGTCATCTTGACATCCTTCTTCTTCAAAGAGGCATTAACCTCAATTTGAGTGAAATAGAGAAAAGGCATGATCATCCCACTACCTGAATCCACTTCCCGATTGCTGAATCATGACCTGTTGTGCCATCTTCAATCCCGTGCAGTTGGTTCCTGGCAAGTGTCCCATCTTGCTTGCTCAGCTCTGATCCACTGTAGTCCTCCTGGAGACTACACACAGGTTCCTGGAGCCTCAGGGTTCAAGGGAGGCTCTATAAGTGAATCATTCTCTTTAGGTGAATGAGACACTTTATTTTTCTACAGGGAGACAAGGGAAAACCCACACAGGGCTGCAAGTACACCCTCAGCTAACTCCTCATTCCACATGTGTGTGAAAACTCATGTGTCAGTACTCCTAGAATTTATGTGTCGACACACCCTTTGAACCATGTGCTAAGAGCAGGAGGAGAAAGCTCTTTCTCTTGTGTCTCCCTGTCTCTTCTCCTTACTACATCTGGTCAAAAGCCAGTCAGTTTTTCTGAGTCAAGGATAAGGAGTTAACTGCTTTGCGTAAAACAATTTTCCCTGTGACTCATTGTTCTTGATGAGGTCTTATGTAAGCATTAGTGCAAGTCTGCTAATTGTCCTAGGCTTTGAGAGGCAAACACCTATGGAACTTAAATAATGGGATATCTTCTGCTCATGTTCATCTCTGCTTTAAATACAAATGTAGAGGCATTGCAAATAACACTAGTTAACTAAAACTTTTTAAATGATTTCCAGAGAAACCAAGAGTATAAATTCAAATGAAAGAGGATTATAAAGTATATTTTTAGATTGAGCAGATTTACTATTCAGGCCATCCATGTGGCTTATGTGCTTTTAAATTTCTTCCAGCTAAACTGCACTTAAGTTTCATATTATTTTCTTCATATAATGTGTCATAAACTACAGTATGTTTCTAGCTTATTTCCTACTGTGAGTGTGTCTGTGAGTGCTCAGTTGTGTCCAACTCTTTGTGATTCCATGAACTGTAGCCCATCAGGCTCCTCTGTCCATGGGATTTCCGAGACAAGAATACTGGAGTGGGTTGCCATTTCCTTCTCCAGGGGATCTTCCCAGCCTAGGGATTGAACCTCCATCTCCTGCATTGCAGGTGGATTCTTTACCACTGAGCCACTGGGGAATCTCCTACTAACTCTCATCTTATACTCTTGATAGTTTGCATTGGCAAAACACTTTAAAGCTTAAAAAAGAATAGTACTCATGCATTTCTTTCTACTGTGCTCATGTAGGTTCAATCCTACAACCTACAAAGCTGGCAGCTCTACACCCTCATTGACCAGCTGAGGAAACTGTAGGTTCAAGAACTCCAGTGATCTGGTAGAGGTCACATTCTCGGCAAAAGACAGAAATGTGACCAGAACCTTGGATTTCTAATGGCAATTCCCCTTTGAACCTCAGCTGCTCACTGTTGCCCATCCATGCCATTTTCTGTCTCAAAGACTTCATATATACTCATTTTACCCTTGCTTATTTGGTCTCTACCTCTTATCCAGTTCGTAGATTCTCCAAGATTTCTCATTGTATGGCAGAAGATTGTGCTGTGTAATGAGGTTAGCTGGTCATCCCAGTTCTTCATAAATTAAGGTTGAGGCGGGAGCTATGTTCTCAGGACAGATGTGGAGGTATGACCAGAATAGATTGACTTAAGTCAATGTAAAATGTCTCCACCTGGTGCAATTTGAGCTGGACGTGTACTTCAGGTCATCTCCTTTGTAGTTTAGTCATGCTGCCCAAGATGCCCAACAACAGAAGTGCACTCCTGAAAGGATCAACTTTTGTGAAAATCTTTTTGTTTTCTTTTTTGTATATATCGTTCATTCATTTTCTTTTCCTTCCTTCCTTCTTCTCTCTCTCTCCCTCTTTCTTTCTTACCTAATAGATAGATACCTAGTATACAGTTAATCTTTACAAATGGCTCCAACTAATTCTGTTCCTCTCTGTGTGTACATACTGTCCCTCCCACCAAGAGTCAGAGTTTGTGTTTCCTCAATGAACCTAGGTTGGGCCTAAGAAGAAAGTAATCTGCTGACACCTCAAAGCCCATTAAGAAGGCTTGGAAACTTGGTTTATTCCTTTAAAGCCTTAAGCCACCATGTAAGAAAGCCAGGTTACTCTGATAGAGAGAATGACCATATGGTGAGGCCCTGGAAGATGAAAGGCCTGTAGAGAAACAACAAGGAGCCAATCACCAAGTCCTATCTGTAGCCCAGAGGCTATCTGCTTGCAACCTCATAAGAAAAGTCAAGTGTGACTGGTAAAGAAACCACCAAACTGGTCCTTGCCAATCCAGAGAATCATGAACTATAACAAAAATATTAGCTGTTTTAAGCTACTAAGTTTTTAGATGATTTGTTATGCAGCATAGTTGGTCACTTATACCCTAGTCTGAATGTTCAGAAACTTTATCTAGTCTGAAAAACTGTGCCCCAAATAGGCCAGTTTGGAATAGATTTTGATGATCTAAAGTGGCATAATGGTAAATGGTATATGGTGGTTAGTAGGTAGGGTAAAGAGAATTTAGGCCAAAAATGGAATAGGAATCCAGAGAAGGAAACTATGGAGGAAGAAAAATAATCTTTTTTTAGGATTTTGTGTTCAGTTCTATTTAACTCTGATTCCCTTTCTGTGTGTCAGGCTTTGTTAAAAACAGAGAAAAAAGTTGCCTATAACACAGGTTTGTCGGGCCTAACACTTTGAGAAGTGCATCTGTTTTCTTTTTTGTGTTGATTTTTGGGTGCAAGAATTAAAAAGTAGATTCAATGAAGAAAACTCACCCAGTAATGCTCTTAGAGAGTTGGACCAAGCAAATAACCACATTAAGACAGTGGATCTTTGTATGTCTGGAAAAAAACACAATTTGGAACATAGAGGGCATTGGCTATCTTTTTATTTTCCAATTAAACTGATCAGGGGCTCCCCTCCACCAGATCCAAGTAGCTAGGGTGCAGGCATAGACTGCCTTATACATACCAGTGGGTTGGCTCCGGGTTGAAACTGTCTTCCATACAAAGGAGAAATTCTGGATCATTACTTGTCCATCCATTATTTATCCTTAGAGTATCTGTCTATCTGGAATACCCACAAAACCTTGGATAAAACTAAGAAATTTGGAAGAAACATGTAAGTTAAAACTAGCTCAGAGTCACTTGCTTCTTCTATTTATTTATTTGGTCTGAGATGATTCCCACATTCACTTACCATATGGCATTAAATCATTCTGGTCCTTGAGTTATTATTACATGATTCAAAGAGTATAATTTACAGAATTGCCAACCCAGGCTGCACTCTGTCCCACACCAAAAAAAGACCACAAGGAGGGGAGAAGAAAAATGACTGTTTCCTGGTAGCCCATATTTACGCAATTTTCTCCCACCACAGATTGTTTTGGCAGTCTAGACAGAGTCTTGTAAAATCCTTCCCTGATGTCATCCACATCCTTCCTTGATAAGTTCAAAATGAGTCTGGAGCAAGTATGGCTCCTCTAGCAATGTCATACAAATAATTAGTGCAGCGCCACCCCTGAGAGGCCTGTGGACTCCAGTAATTTCCACATGAAGGGACGGACTGATGAGCTGGTCAACCAGATTATGTAAATATGTGGTGGAGAATGCAGCTGCTGAAGGGAAGAAAGAAACACACATATGGGTATTTCATGTTTTAAAAGAACTTTGTGGAAAACAAAACAGATTAGAAAGAGAAGGAGACTAGATTCAGGGAAAGAAAAGATTAAGGAAATTATTCTCTTATTGAAGCCAGGGACAAACTCTGAAATGAATGACTTCTTAAAAGACAGTTTAAAATTGTGTTTCTAAGAAAGTACATTTGATCTTATTTCCATTATTTTTGTAGAGGAGAAAATGTCTTTAGGTTAGGATTTGAAGTTCAGGTTATAAGAGCTGGAATTTATTCTTGTATCATTTTATTTCTTTATTTATCTATCACTAAGAAATTATACACACCAACACATGTATAATAGGATAGAATATACAAATCAATGTTATTCTTTTCTAACGGAAGATAACAAAATATACAAGACACATTCAAACAGCCATCAGGCTTACAGCCTTGGTAAAAATCAATTCCATTTTGTTAGAAAAGAATTGTTGGATCAGAAAACGTAAGGACAAACACATTCCCCTATTAAAAGCTTGAAAATGTTCTTTGTGCTAAATTTTACTTTTAATGTGGTTATATACTTCTGGCCTTAAAGGAATTGAAAGAAAGACTTCTCAAGCCACAGTTTTAATATTCTCTTCAATTTAGTTAAATTGTCCCTCAAAATGAAGTTATATGAAAAGGAGTAAGAAATGTTCACTATGTTATAAACTTCTAAGTTTATAAAGTTACTAAGAAACTAGACCTAAAAAAAAAAGAAAGAAACTAGGCCTGACTCAGGCCTTTGATGTTAGTCTACAACTACTATTTCTTTCATTTGCCTTGATTATCTCTCAGTTGTGGGGCTTAATATTTTATCAGACTTTCCACATGGCACAGTGGCTTAATTTTACCTCAGCTCCAGCCAACCAAAAATTCCCCAGATCACTTAGGGATGCCATAAAACTGTATGCTCTATTCTTCTCCAGTAGAGAGTATCTTGTATATTCTTTATGTTTTTACCAGGCAGTAGGCTCTTAAAAACCAATCATGATGTCTTACCCATTTTGGTATCCTTAGGACATGATTTAGTCCCTGATATCTAGCAGCATTTGTTGAAAGAATGACATGAATCTCTGATTTCCTACCTGTTCATCTTATTATATCTACCTGCTTTATCAGATTGCTTGGAAAATAGTGAGCCCTAACAAATATTTTTGGATTAAATGAATACTGCTTGGTTTGTTACAATGAACATAAATAGTGTTTGTAATTTTAAGTGAAAAGAACAGGGAGATATAAAGATATCTTTGAAAACACATATACATTGTGATTATGTCCTTCTAAGTTCAACACTTAATTTAGAGACTAAATTAGGAATACTTTCTTAATTAAAAATTTGTGACTATATAGAAAAGTATGCTGAAGTGTCACTGCTCATGACAAAAATAAAAAGGACTTTCCACACAGCGACACCAGAGAAGCAATATTAAAAGCAATTATTTTATAACTCTTTGAAAAAATCCATTTACTTATAAACAGATGCATTAAAAAGTATTTAATAATAGTTTAAAGAAAAGTAACAATAGGTTATTTGTTAAAGATGTAGATTCCCAGTAATATTAGTCATGGATATACAATAAATACATACAATAGGTATTTATGATAAATAAATCTAAAAGTAGCTTGTTAATAATCCTTCTTTCATTTACCTATCATATTTCCACCATTCATTCACTTAACCAAGATGAACTGAGTGAGTACTAGTTGCCAAAGGACCTTATGATATTTACACCCTAAGAGAAGGAAAGCTATATTTTTATTGAAATACGGTTGATTTACAACACTGTGTTAGTTCCAGGTGTAATTCAAAGTGATTCAGTTATATATTCTTTTTCAGATTATTACCCATTACAGGTTATTCTAAGATATTGAACATAGTTCCCTGTGCTATACAGTAAATCCTGTGGCTTATCTATTTTATGTGTTACTATCTATTTATTGTATCTGTTAATCCCATGCTCCTAATTTATTCCTCCCCCCCCCAACTCCTTTTCCCTTTCGGTATCCATAAGTTTGTTTTCTATGTCTGTATATTTCTGTTTTGTACATTTCTATTAACTATTTTTTAGATTCCACATGTAAGTGATATCCTATAATATTCATTTTCTTTGTCTGACTTATTTCACTAAGTATTATATTCCCTAGGTTCACCTATGTTGCTGAAAAGGCAATATTTCATTCTTTTTTATGGCTGAGTAATATTCCCTTGTATATACATATACCACATCTCCTTAAGTCAGTCATCTGTTGCTGGGCACTTGGGTTGTTCCCATGCCCTGACTAATGTAAATAGTGCTGCTGTGAACACTGGGGTGCTTGTATCTTTTCAAATTAGGGCTTTCATCTTTTCTGGATATATACCCAGGAATAAGATTTCTGGAACATATAGTATGTCTATTTTTAGTTTTTGAAATAACCACTGTTTTCCATAGTGTTTGCACTAATGTACATTCCTTCCAACACTCTAGGAAAGTTCTTTTTTCTCCATGCCCTGTCCAGCATTAATTATTTGCAGATGTTTTGGTGATAACCATTCCAATCAATGTGAGGTGATACCTTATTGTGGTTTTGATTTGCATTGAAAAGAAAACCTATTTAAGGCATTATTGCATAAAATTGGCTCCCCAACTTAACCGTCTCTAGGCATCTAAGTCTTAAACTAAGATGAGAGAGAAACAGACAGACAGACAGACAGGCAGGTAGGCATAGAGATAGAGAGATGTTCATTATAACATATTTTTGTATCACCAAAAAAATTAACTACTCCCTTAATGCCTCTCAGTAGGTAAGAAAATAAATAAATTATGATATATTTATATGATGATCTAGACCAGTTTAAATCATCAAGAATGTAGGTAAAATAATACTAATATGTGAAACAAAGTAAAATTATATACTGACTTTTATAAAATTAAGAGCACAAATAAGATGACAGCATATGGATACTACTATATATATGTAAAATGATGAAAACTAGTTTGGTACTACACATTCAAAATTTATTTTGATCATAGCCTCTGGGAAAGGGGATGAGGAATGAGAGAGTCAGCTTTAAGAGATATTTAGATTTATCTACAAGTTTTTGTTTATTAAAGAACACTGACAGCAACTATAATAAAACATTAACAGTTATTAATTCTAGGTGGTAGAAATGTAAGTATTATATCTGAACTTTGAACTTTTCTATATTTCTCTAATAACATATAGAAATGAGACTAAACACTAACGCCTACATTATAGTGGTTCATAGCCTCATCAGCCAGCTCAGGACCCTGGTCCAAATGTAGAGGACATCACAGTGGCGCTTGGGGGTCTCCTTTATCTGCAGGGGCAAGGCTGCTCCTATCCTTCCATTAAGCCTGTTGTCTTAATCCATTTAGGCTGTCATTCCAGAATGGACTGGGAGGCTTATAAATAATAGAAATTTATTTTTCATAGTCTGGAACCTGGGAAGTCCAAGATCAAGGTGCCTACAGATTTGATGCCTGGTGAGAGTCAGTTCCTGGTTCGTAGATGGATGTCCTCACATGACAGAAGGGCAAGGGAGCTCTCTGGGGTCTCTTTTATAACAGTACCAATCCCGTTTTTGACGGCTCCACCCTCGTGGCCTGACCACTTCCCAAAGGCGTGACCCCCTAACACTATCATATTGGGAGCTAGGTTTCCACACAGGAATTTGAGGGGAGAGACACAAGCGTTGCCTATAGCATCTATCTGCATCTGTGGCCTGTGCTTCCTGTGACAGTGCTGCTTGGCTGGATACAGCTGCCTGAGCCCTCGTGGCTCCAAAGCCACAGGGTAGTCTGAGGTAAGGTGTGTGTGTATATGCATGTGTGCTTGTGTGTGCGTATTTGTGTGTTATGCGGTGTAGGTCTTGAGGAGCCAAGAGCTAGTGGAGTGCAAGTTGTCCATGGGACTAAAGAAGGGCCTTGTTGGGATTTTATCCAAAGTGCAGCTGAATATCAGGGATCACACTGCTGTCCTATTCACGCCCAGTGCCTTACAAACCTCACCAGGGCCCGAGCAAGAGGCATTATCCTTGGATGCCCAGGCCAGAGTGGCAGTTAGACATCTAATGGAAGAATTCAGTGTGCTAAGAGCACTGTAGAAATAGAGACAAATGATGTGGGAGTGCAAGTTAGGGACACATAAACCCTGCTTGAGGGAGGCTCCTTCTAGAAGCACAGGCCTAGCTCATTGAGAGCATGTCCACAGCATACTCTATGGCTTATGGTCCAGCTGGCTTCTGCTACTTGGTACATCAGGTGTCACAATGCAAAGGGACAATGCATCGCCAAAGTCAGTGCAAGAAAAACATAAAGACAAAGTTAACTTTCTTCCTGATGTCCCCTCAGAACCAACCTGCCCCCTGTTGCCACTGTGATCTCTGCTCCTCCTGAGGAGACCCTTCATCAAGAGGATTAGGTCCAGGCTCCGCAGAAGAGCAAACGAAGTCTTTCTTGGTCTGGGTCCTCCCCCTCCACGCTCCCAGGTACAACATTCTCTGTAGTCCTTGAGGTCCTCGATGTTCCCTGAACCTGTCACACTTTTTCTGGTCTCCATGTTTTTCCTTTGTTCTCCTGGCTAGAATGTCCCTTCCTTCCTGCCCCCTAAAGGGGACACTTACCCATCCATGGAACTTTCCATGATTTCCTAAGCAGAGAAGATGCTTCCATTCACCTTATAAAAATCTTTATTGTAAAAGATTATTCGCAGGTCTGTTTTCATGCTAGACTGATTCCCCCAACGTCAAGGACTTTATATTATTAATTTCTGTATGCCTTGCATACCACAAAACAAGACATAAAATGGGCATTCTATAAATATCTGATGAATTGAAGTAAAGGTTAATCCTCAAGGGACAAATTCCAGAAAGTGTTTTTTAAAAGCCAAGAAGGAATAATCTTCAGCATTAACTGTCTTTCTGGGTTATCTATGTCTTTACTGTTCTTCATTAATGTAGCCAATTAAGAGTTTTATTAACCCTAAGGCTTTCAGATTTAAAAATTCAGGAAAACAACTTTTCTGAGAGGCAGTATTAAACAAGTGAACATTACAGGAGCATAAAGAGCTTGGTGGTGGCAAACTACTACAAGAAAGGCTTCTAAAATCCCCTACATTAAAGAGAGGGCACAAAGTTGCCCTCTGAAGACATATAAAGTCTTAGAAAAATAGCTGATACACATTATGCATTAGATATTCTTCTAAGGGCTTTACTTGGATGACCTTTCTCAATACTCCTTACAGCATTTGAGTTAAGTATTATCACAGCACCTGTTTAACAGATGAGAAAACTGAAGTACAGAGGCTGAGCAATTTGTCAGTATCACATGACTAGGGAGCAGGGATTTGAGTCCAATCACTGTGGTTCCAGAGACTAAGCTTCAGGTCAATCTCTACGTTATACTGCTGTTCATTACTTGCTGTCATTAGCCACCAGTATTTTTTCCTTTTTGTGTGAAATTTATTACTGGATATGCATTTGCTTTATGCCAATGTCACTTCTGAAAATACTAAAATATTTCCATGGCAGTTGGTAAGCAGGCACTGTCCTGAGATTCCTGAGCACCATTTCATTATTCCAGTCTTCTTGGCCCCACCTTTGGGATATCAGCCTCCCCGTTGCAACAAACACATACATACACATACACATACACAAGACACCCTCCACAAGAATAAAGCCTTGAGGGACTTCCCTGGTGGTCCAATGGTTAGACTCTACACTTCCAATGCCGGGCATGCAGGATTGATCCCTGGTTGAGAACTAAGATCTTGCATGCCATGGGGCATGCCCAGAAAGTAAAATAATAATAATAAAGCCTTGAGTGACCAAGTCCTCTGCTCCAAGTCTGTGGCCCCAGTGGTGCTGATGGGATGGTATCCATGTAATTCTGCTTGTTAAATACTGTAAATACAATTGCTAAACAAAATGAAGTCAACCTATGAACCTCAGGCTACAGATAGTGGAAGGCTGGCAGGGAGAGATGCAGTGAGTTCAGGGTTGCGAAGTAATCACAAACCTCTGCCTGACTTCAGGGGGACTGCTGCCTGTGAACAGAACTTGGACTTCGGACTAGATGAATATGGGTTTGCCTTTCAGCTCTACCATTCACTAACTACATGGCTTTGTATAAATGACTTAGCTTTATGGAACCTCAGGTTTTCACTTAGGGATGATGCTAATCTTTCATGGGCAATATATGAATTAAATAATAAGAATACCTGACATGCTTAAATTAGGCTTTGGGATATAGCTGTTGCCTAGAAGATGTGAATGTGCTGGTCATTATAGTTATTATATAAAAGACATCATAGTACTGTCCACTTTGTAGGGTGGTTATAAGCTCTGAGTCAGTTTATAAAAGTAAAGTTATCAGTTATCATGCCTGACACATGATAAGCTCAAAATATAAATGGTGGTTATTATTATTTTGTTATAAGCCAATTCTATTTAAATTTTGTAACTTATGTGCAGTATTCTTTGAGGATATACCTTCTGTTTTAGACCTTTTTCCTCTTAAAAAATTCTTTCTAGACTGAAACCCTGTAAAATATTTCTATAGAAATAGACATTTTTGCCTGCCACCTCTGTGTATAAAGATTTAAATTATAATATAACTGATATAGCAGTTTGTATGATATTTATGCTTTCAGTTTGTAAGGTTGATAAAAATCATTTTCAGCTTAGGAAAAGCCAACCAAAACATCTCATTTGTAAGATCTATCACAAACACGTTTAAATATTTTGTTTTAATACATTCAAGCAATGGAGAGAGGGCTCTCATTCTGAGAGAAATTTATCCAAAAAAGAGGAAAAAACAACATTAGCTTAAATTTGTTATCAATTGATTTTGACAAAAAGAAAATGAAAGTTCAAGTGGAAAATCAGAATGGTGTCCTTGGGGAGAAATTTTATTTTCCTTCTGGAACACCAAAGGGAGGACTTTAAGGAATGGATGGGGAGATTAGGGCACTCATCCCGTGGATATCCACAAACGAGATGAAATCCCATTGAAACCTTAGTTGCCATGGGCAACCAACAGAAACAAGGACCCTGAGAGAAAGGGTTTTCTGGTTCTAAAATGATGTATTATTACGTATCAACTGAAAATACTGAAGGGAGAATCAGACAGTTGATGCCAGTCCTGTCTCTGCTGTGGGTCAGAGCTGATGCCTTAGGTAATATGGTTTACCTCCACCTCTCAGAACCATTATGTATAATGTGTTGGTTGGACTTGGTGCTTTTTAATCTCCATTTTCAGTTCAGTTCAGTTGCTCAGTCGTGTCCAACTCTTTGCAACCCCACGAATCGCAGCACGCCAGGCCTCCCCGTCCATCACCAACTCCTGGAGTCCACCCAAACCCATGTCCATTGAGTCTGTGATGCCATCCAACCATCTCATCCTCTGTCATCCCCTTCTCCTCCTGCTCTCAATCTTTCCCAGCATCAGGGTCTTTTCAAATGAGTCACCTCTTCGCATCAGGTGGCCAAAGGATTGCAGTTTCAGCTTCAACATCAGTCCTTCCAATGAACACCTCGGACTGATCTCCTTTAGGATGGACTGGTCGGAACTCCTTGCAGTCCAAGGGACTCTCAAGGGTCTTCTCCAACACCACAGTTCAAAAGCATCAGTTCTTTGGCGCTCAGCTTTCTTTATAGTCCAACTCTCACATCCATACATGACCACTGGAAAAACCATAGCCTTGACTAAATGGACCTTTGTTGACAAAGTAATGTCTCTGCTTTTTAATATGCTCTCTAGGTTGGTCATAACTTTCCTTCCAAGGAGTAAGTGTCTTTTCATTTCACGGCTGCAATCACCATCTGCAGTGATTTTGGATCCCAGAAAAATAAAAGCCAGCCACTGTTTTCACTGTTTCCCCATCTATTTCCCATGAAGTGATGGGACCAGATGCCATGATCTTCGTTTTCTAAATGTTGAGCTTTAAGCCAGCTTTTTCACTCTCCTCTTTCACTTTATCAGGAGGCTCTTTAGTTCCTCTTCACTTTCTGCCAAAATGGTAGTGTCATCTGCATATCCAAGCTCCTCTAAATTTAAGCTTCAAGTAAGCAAAGGTGGGTTGTGTTTAAAGCATTTCTAACACTTCATGCACTGGCTTCATGATGAGCAGATGGTTTAATTCAGTGAACTCATATTTATTAAACACCTATTATGTGTGACATAGAAATACAAAGATATAGATATAAAAGGCAATATAGATGTGAAATGCAAAGAGAAATTATGTTTTCCCCAGAAGCTCCCATTCTAATAGAAGGGAGAGTAGTGTAAATAGTAATAGTCTCCAGCATGTGGTAGTAAACACAATGAAAGATATTGCCACCCATGGAATTAGATGAGTCAGAGTCAGAGACTCTTCTGGGCCCTCCCTGAGTGGAGTTTTAAGGAAAACTATTGAGAATTGGGACCATGACAGTCAATAAAATTCACGAGTAAATCAACAACTAGTCGTCTCTCTCAGTTGATGGTCTCATATATGATTGGCTTCCCTGGTGGGTCAGACGGTAGAGTCTACCTGCAGTACAGGAGACCCAGGTTCGATCCCTGGGTTGGGAAGATCCCCTGGAGAAGGAAATGGCAACCCACTCCAGTATTCTGGCCTGGAAAATCCCATGGATGGAGGAGGTTGGTAGGTTACAGTCCATGGGGGTCACAAAGAGTCTGACACAACAGAGCGACTTCACTTCTTCACTTATGTGATTGTGTGAAGTGGCCCCTATGGAAAAAAGGCAATCGTTTGGGTGGGTATTGGATATTTAAGTATTCTTGCTACTTAAGTAGTTTAGAGCTCTCTCTGGACAGTTCTTGCAGGGTTCTCTGGAAAACGTTTTATGAACAACAGGATGAATTTCCTACTGTCTCTATAGCTTTGCCTATACAGCAAGGGGTTCCTTCTACTCCCACCAGGGAGGAAAAAGACTGACTTAAAGCTATTTTCAGCAAGTGGCACCTCTTAGACATCTGAGTTACCAGCAAGCCAGAGCATATGTTTCAAAGGACCACAGTCAGGACAGCAAACAATTCTTATGTGGTATTCTTAAAGAGCCAAAATTGCTTCCAAAACTACAGCAATGTCATTTTAAATTTCCAGGGGTGACGTTTATTCCACACCAGAAAGCTAATCCCCTCTTAAAGCAAGCAGCCAGCCTCTTCAACCCAAAGTCTGGCCATTGGCTTTAGTCTCAAGTAATTAAAAACAACAGATTGCTTAAAAGATGGATTTTCCTTTCAACAGTTGCTTCCCCGAACCTGAGAGAAAATGGAACATCAGGAGGATATAGTATAATCTGTCTCCTCTTATGTAGGAGATATTTAGCAATAATGACTGTAACTACCACATTTGGAGGCCTATTTTGAGATGGGCTCTTCTGTCGCCGACATTAGCTAGCCAGATCCTCTTGATTATCTGCAATGGCAGGTGTGTACGATTTTCCCAGGAGCCTGAGGCTCAGAGATGTTAATTGACCTAATGACAGTAATATGGTAGTTAAACATTACAGCATGTTTCTAGCCAGTGCTCTTCCTAAACGCTGGTAGAATGTTTAGGTTTCTTAAAGTGACAGCCGCGAGAATGGGGGCAGGGAATTCGAGTTCCTCAGCCGAAGAGCCTCTCTCTCCTCTGCACAGGACTCTCCTGAGATCCAGTTACTCCCCAGAGATGTAGGTCAAGAGATTTAAATTTTGGCAAAGCAGAAAAACCATTTGTACATTTGTCACATATTTTGTTAATCTTACCTTTGTTTGTCCCTGTTCATGTGTCCTGAGGAATATTTGCAACTATGAGTCAATATTCTAGCAAAAGTGGCTATTCATTGACCTCAGTGTTAAAGTGGAAATATATTTTGATAGAGGGGAAGAAGTTTAGATTCTGGACATAATCAAATGTGATTTCATGTTATAGCACAACAAAAGAGTCTTTTAAAACTTTTTCTTGTTTAAAGCAAAATACAGAACTTGATGCATACATAAGAACCCAGAGGGATGTACAAAGATAGCCACAAAGTAAAATCAATGTAATTTAAACTATGAATACTATATCAGTTCTTCTTTTATATTATATATTCTGCAGTGGCAGCAATAAAGATGTAAGCATTTCATCAGTCTCAAATATTCCATTGTTTTCAAATTTATATATATATATATATAATTTTACTTAGCCTATTCTTTGGAGAAGGCAATGGCACCCCACTCCAGTACTCTTGCCTGGAAAATCCCATGGATGGAGGAGCCTGGTGGGTGGCAGTCCATGGGGTCGCTGAGTCAGACATGACTGAGCGACTTCACTTTCACTTTTCACTTTCATGCATTGGAGAAGGAAATGGCAACCCACTCCAGTGTTCTTGCCTGGAGAATCCCAGGGACGGGGGAGCCTGGTGGCTGCCGTCTATGGGGTCGCACAGAGTCGGACATGACTGAAGCGACTTAGCAGCAGCAGCAGCAGCAGCCTATTGCTTGAAATTGCATCACTTGATCTTGTCCGATGTCTTTTCCCAAGAATACCCATAAAACTCTTTTTGTTTGTTTTCTTATATATGTATTTAAATATATTTTGCCTTTTCTGTAATGTGTATTAGGTTTATAATGGGTATGTGAAATGTCTTCAAGTGTTATAAGTCAAAAGTGGAATACAGGAAATAAAATCGGGGAAAAGATTAGACAGAAATAGAATAAAAAGTGCATTTCATGGTGACTCACACATACAGTGGAGTAGTGGATACAGTAGGGAGGCAATCTGTCAGCAGCTAAGTGAAGATAATGTGATCAGTTATATAGTTCAGAGTCCATAAGATAAAAACTGACTGCTCAGAAGAATAATATCTGTTCTTGGTACCAAGATCAGTCAGGAATTTCTCCCAGGAATCATCATAAAAAGGATAATGTGTGATTTGGAAATATATTTCTGATGCAGAAAATACATTTCTGATGACAACTTTAGAATCAGAAGGTTTTTCTTATAAAGACCGCCTAATATAAATTGATGCACTCCTATTGAAGTTCAGCTTACTGAAAAGATTACTTCAGAGATCTTCAAACTAGTTAAAATTTTCTTGAGCAAAAGAAAAGTCCAAAAAATTAAGGATGGACCCTTCTGATCCTTCTTTGGTAATGAAGACTCACTCCAGGTTTTAGCTGAGTTAAGTCCAAAAGCTTTCAGGCATCATGCAAGGGTTTGTTTACAATCACCTGTTGGTTGACATGGCTATTCAGTTCAGTTCAGTTGCTCAGTCATGTCCAACTCTTTGTTACCCCATGGACTGCAGCCAGGCTTCCCTGTTCATCACCAACTGCCGGAGCTTGTTCAAACTCATGTCCATCGAGTCAGTGATGCCAACCAACCATCTCATTCTCTGTTGACCCCTTCTCTTCCTGCCTTCAATCTTCCCCAGCATCAGGGTCTTTTCAAATGAGTCAGTTTTTCGCATCAAGTGGCCAAGGTATTGGAGTTTCAGCTTCAATATCAGTCCTTCCAATGAATATTCAGGACTGATTTTCTTTAGGATGGACTTATTGGATCTCCTTGCCGTCCAAGGGATTCTCAAGAGCCTTCTCTAACAACACAGTTCAAACGCATCAGTTCTTTGACGTTCAGCTTTCTTTATGGTCCAGCTCTCACATCCATACATGATTACTGGAAAAACCACAGCTTTGACTAGATGGACCTTTGTTGGCAAAGTAATGTTTCTGCTTTTTAATATGCTGTCCAGGTTGGTCACAGCTTTTCTTCCAAGGAGCAAGTGTCTTTTAATTTTATGGCTGCAGTTACCATCTGCAGTTTTTTTGGAGCCCAAGAAAATCAAGTCTGCCACTGTTTCCATTGTTTTTCCCATTTATTTGCTATGAAGTGATGGGGCTGGATGCCATGATCTTAGTTTACTGAATGTTGAGTTTTAAGCCAATTTTTTCACTCTCCTCTTTCACGTTCATCAAGAGGCTCTTTAGTTTTTCTTCACTTTCTGCCATGAGGGTGATGTCATCTGCATATCTGAGGTTATTAATATTTCTCCCAGCAATCTTGATTCCAACTGGTGCTTCATCCAGTCCAGCATTTCTCATGATGTAGTCTTCATATAAGTTAAATAAGCAGGGTGACAATATACAGCCTTGATGTACTCCTTTCCCGATTTGGAACCAGTCTGTTGTTCCATGTCCAGTTCTAACTGTTACTTCTTGACCTGCATACAGATTTCTCAGGAGGCAGGTCACATGGTCTGGTATTCCCATTTTTGAAGAATTTTCCACAGTTTTTTGTGATTATACAGTCAACAGCTTTGACATAGTCGATAAAGCAGAAGTAGAAGTAGACGGTATTCCCATCTCTTTAAGACTTTTCCACAGTTTGTTGTGATCCACACAGTCAAAAGCTTTGGCATAATCAATAAAGCAGAAGTAGAAATAGACATGGTTATTAGAAAGATGGTTTTTAATACAGGTAAAATGATCCATCATTGTATACTCATAGCACATTATTATACTTAATGTTGGCTAAATATAACATATTGGAAATGGGCACTCCCAGCTGCATTGCAGAGACAGGGTAGATATTGAGATTATAGTGTCTCTTATCCTATAATCTGTTTATGACTCTGGGTTGGCCCTTGCAAACCACAGTTCTTCCCCAGCTTTGTCAACAGAGAGCACAGCATGGAGGTGGAAAGCTGGAGGGGGAAGAGACTTGCTCCTTCCTGTGTGTTTGCCGCCTGTCAGAACGGATTCTTTGCTTAGCAGCAGCAGCTGCTTGCATAGAAGTTGGTTCCAGTTTGCAGTTTTCTCATCTTGCCAGACGCAGATTCCGCCCCATCAGAGGTCAGAGGTACCACACCAGACACACTCAATACCTTCTCCTCAGAGGTTTGGCTCTTAAAAGGCCCTTCCTCTTAACTGCTAACTTCTAATAATCCCAACCTGTTCCTCAGCCTTCGTGGTAGAAGCTGCTTCCTATAATCACTACCTTTGAAATACCCTAGTGTTCCTTTTTGGTCTTTTCAGTTCTCGAGATCTGATTAACAATATTTATTGGTCTGATTTCTATTTCTGGGACCCTGACTGACACTGGTAAATAAAGAAGACTTCAGAGGATCCTCCAAATTCCATTAACTGAGAAGTTGATGTTCCCTTAAAGTAAATGTATAGTTAAATTCAGTAAGTTCCTGTTTTCTTAGAGGCTCCAGCAAAGGCATTATATAGAAAGCAACTTTCTTTGGCCATCTCAGTGGTAATAATTGGTATGATCAAGGTTATAATACCCAACAGGTATGCACCAGGTTGATCAGTGCCCATTTTGTACTGTTAGGTATTTTAGGTAGGTTGGGTATTCATGATTAAATTTCATTTTATTTCTTAACTACAAAAGATAAACGTATTCTTTGTAGAAAATTGGGGGGAAAAATAAACAGCAAAATACATAAAGTTTTAACTCTTTAAAATCCCACCAAGCTAGTTTATATTTTATTATTATATTATTATTTTATGTGTATATATATATATATATATATATATATATATATATATAGGAGAAGGCAATGGCACCCCACTCCAGTACTCTTGCCTGGAAAATCCCATGGACGGAGGAGCCTGGTGGGCTGCAGTCCATGGGGTCGCTAAGAGTAGGACACGACTGAGCAACTTCACTTTCACTTTTCACTTTCATGCATTGGAGAAGGAAATGGCAACCCACTCCAGTGTTCTTGCCTGGAGAATCCCAGGGATGGCGGAGCCTGGTGGGCTGCTGTCTATGGGGTCGCACAGAGTCGGACACGACTGAAGCGACTTAGCAGCAGCAGCATATATATATATATATATATATGCTTTGTATTCCACACATTTTTAGAAGATGCCTTTTCATTCAATCAAATATTTGTTCAATCTTTTTGAAAGATTCTCAATTTATTGCTTCTTTTTAGATAAAAGATGATGTAAAATTATGTTCATCAAAAAACCCCTCAAGCCTAATCTTGAATATTTAATAGTAAGAATTCTTATTCACTTTTGATTCAGAGTCTTTTGAAGAACAAGGAGAAAGGTAAATATTTGAGATGGGGATGGTAAGTAGGCTCCATCACATGTGCCCACAGCATTGGCTGCATAGACCCCTGCAATGACAGGACATCAAGGGTGCTCTCAGTGGGACAAAGTGCTGACATCTATTAGCAAAGACTTCAGTGGGGGTGGTGGCATATGAGCTACATCACTGCTAGCCATTCTGTAGGCATTTCACTGGATCTTTGAAAATAGATTCTCTTTCATTTACCATGAATTGAATTCTGCTCAAGGGAAGATTTCATTCATTCATCTAATAATAAACATAATAAGATGGTGTGTTTTGGTTATCTATTGCTATATGTGTGAATGTATCATCATGTGAAGTCGCTCAGTCATATCTGACTCTTTGCGACCCAATGGACTGTAGCTTATCAGGCTCCTCCGTCCATGGGATTTTCCAGGCAAGAGTGCTGGAGTGGATTGCCATTTCCTTCTCCAGGGGATCTTCCTGACCCAGGAATCGAACCCAGGTCTCCCACATTGCAGGCAGACGCTTTACTGTCTGAGCCACCAGGGAAGCCCTAATTGCTATATAAATCACCTCAAATCTTAATAGTATAAAACAATACCAATTTTCTTATGCTCATTGTTCTGTCGCTCAACTGTTCAGAGAGGGCACAGAATGAACAGCTTACCTCTGCTCTGACATCTGGGGCCTCAGCTGGAGAGGCTGGAATGTCTTCACCAGGGCTACTCTGTCCAGGGCCTTGGTTTTTACTGTAATCTGGACTCTTCAGTTCTTTTCTGTGTGGTATCTGCCAGGGTCAATGTATAAGATGCTTCCTTTACTCACACGTCTGGCTCCTGGGCCAAGATACCAGCAGCAGAGAGGCACTGGCTGTACATCAATCTCTCAGTCTCCCCCCATCTCTCCTCCACTCCTTCCCTCCCTCCATGTGGTTAGTTTGGGCTTCCTTACAACATGGCAGTCCCAGGGTGCTGTGTGCTTAGTTGCTCAGTCGTGTCCAACTCTTTGCATCCCCATGGACTGCAGCCTGCCAAGATCCTCTGTCCATGGGAATTCTCCAGGCAAGGGTGCTGGAGTGGGTTGCCATACCCTCCCCCAGGGCATCTTCCCAACCCAGGGATCAAACCCAAGTAGTCAGACTTCCTTCATGGTGACTGGCTTCCCCTAAACAAGCATTCCAATAGTACACAGTGGATGCCTTAACGCTTCTTATGACCTAGCCTCAAAACTCACGCAGCATTATTTCTGCCACATTCTATTGATTACAAAGGACCAATCCAAACTGGGGGGAAAACAACACTAAGTTGAGGACCAATGCTGAGGAATAGTTAACCATGTAGTACTCTGCAGAGCAGTTACCTCTTTAACTTGCATTATCTTGACTAATACTATATCTTTAAGGTGGAAGTGTGAGGATGCTCATCATTGGAAGCAAATGAAAAGAGGGATCCCATAGTTTTCCAAGCTAAGTGATCATTTACTGCTGGTAACTCCATGCTTGGGAGTATTTTTTCTCTGAGAATATGTATCATACTTGGAAGTCAGTAGTAGAATATTAGGGATAGATGGTATTGGAGAAAAAACTCAGTGAAGAGAGAGTACAATTACCAATATAGTATGAAAGAATACCAGTTTTGAGAGGGAGATGTGGTGCATTTGATTTGTTTCTTAATTTTATAGTCTCTTATTACAAAATATTGGCTGTATTTTTGGTGTTGTACAATACATCCCGGAGAAGGCAATGGCACCCCACTCCAATACTCTTGCCTGGAAAGTCCCATGGATGGAGGAGCCTGGTGGGTGGCAGTCCATGAGGTCGCAAAGAGTCAGACACAACTGAGCGACTTCACTTTCACTTCTCACTTTCATGCATTGGAGAAGGAAATGGCAACCCACTCCAGTGTTCTGGCCAGGAGAATCCCAGGGACGGGGGAGCCTGGTGGGCTGCCGTCCATGGGGTTGCACAGAGTCGGACACGACTGAAGCGACTTAGCAGTACAATCCATCCTTGTAGCCTGTCTTACATCCAAAGTTGGCACCTCCCATTCCCTGACCACCATATGTTCTTCTCCCCACCCCCTTCCCACTGGTAGCCACTAGTCTGCTCTCTGTATCTGTGAATCTGCTTCTTTTCTCTATCCTCATTAGTTCATTGTATTTTTTAGATTCCACATATAAATGATAACACACAGTGTTTGTCTTCCTCTATCTGACTTATTTCACTTAGCATAATGTCCTCCAAGTCCATCCATGTTACTGCAAAAGGCAAAATTTCATCCTTTAAACATTTTTTTAAATCAATTTTTATTGGAACATTGCTGCTTTCCAATGTTGTGTTAGTTTCTGCTGTACAGCAAAGTGAATCAAATGTACATATACATTTGTCCCCTCTTTTTTGGATTTCCTTCCCATTTAGGTCACCTCAGAACACTGAGTAGAGTTCCCTGTGCTATACAGTAGGTTCTCTTTAGTTATCTATTTTATACATGGTAGTATATATATGTCAATTCTAACCTTCCAATTCATCCCACCCTTCTTCCCCTCTTAGTGTCTATAGATTTGTTCTCTATGTTTGTGTATTTCTGCTTTGCAAATAATTTCACCTGTGTAATTTTTCTAGATTCCACATATAAGCAATATTATATATTTGTTTTCCTTTTTCTGACTTACTTTGCTCTGTGTGACAAACTCTATGTCCTTCTCAGTTCAGTTCAGTTCAGTTCAGTTGCTCAGTCATGTCTGACTCTTTGCGACCCCATGAATTGCAGCACGCCAGGCCTCCCTGTCCATCACCAACTCCCGGAGTTCACTCAGACTCATGTGCCTCGAGTCGGTGATGCCACCCAGCCATCTCATCCTCTGTCATCCCCTTCTCCTCCTGCCCCCAATCCCTCCCAGCATCAGAGTCTTTTCCAATGAGTCAACTCTTTGCATGAGGTGGCCAAAGTACTGGAGTTTCAGCTTTAGCATTAGTCCTTCCAATGAACACCCAGGACTGATCTCCTTTAGGATGGACTGGTTGGATCTCCTTGCAGTCCAAGGGACTCTCAAGACTCTTCTCCAACATCACAGTTAAAAAGCATTAATTCTTCGGCACTCAGCTTTCTTCACAGTCCAACTCTCACAGCCATACACGACCACCGGAAAAACCATAGCCTTGACTAGATGGACCTTTGTTGGTAAAGTAATGTCTCTGCTTATGAATATGCTATCTAGGTTGGTAATTACTTTCCTTCCAAGGAGTAAGCGTCTTTTAATTTCATGGCTGCAGTCACCATCTGCTGTGATTTTGGAGCCCAAAAAATAAAGTCTGACACTGTTTCCACTGTTTCCCCATCTATTTCCCATGAAGTGATGGGACCAGATGCCATGATCCTAGTTTTCTGAATGCTGAACTTTAAGCCAACTTTTTCACTCCCCTCTTTCACTTTCATCAAGAGGCTTTTTAGTTCCTCTTCACTTTCTGCCATAAGGGTGGTGTCATCTGCATATCTGAGGTTATTGATATTTCTCCCAGCATCTTGATTCCAGCTTGTGCTTCATCCAGCCCAGCGTTTCTCATGATGTACTCTGCATCTCTGCAAATGGTACAATTTCATTCCTTTTTATGGCTGAGTAATATTCCACTGTATATGTTCCACATCTTCTTTACCCATTCCTCTACTGATGGACATTTAGGTTGCTTCCATGTCCTGGCTATTGTAAATAATGCTACCATAAGAATTTGGGTGCATATTTCTTTTTAAATTATGGTTTTCTCTGGTTATATGCCCAGGAGTGGGGTTGCTGGGTCATATGGTATTTATATTTTTTTTAATTTTTAAGGAAGCTCCATACTGTTCTCCATAGTGGCTATATTGATTTACATTCCCACCAACACTGTAAGAGTTCCCTTTTCTCTGTACCTTTTCTAGCATTTACCGATGCCCATTCTCACTAGTGTGAGACATCTCATTGTACTTTGGATTAGCATTTCTCTGATAATTAGTGGTGCTGAGTATATTTTCATGTGTTTGTTGGTCATCTGTATATCTGCTTTGGAGAAATGTCTATTTAGGTCTTCCACCCATTTTTTTATTTGGTTTTATTTTTTATATATACATATCACATCTTCTTTATCCATTCAGCTGTTGATGGACATTTAGGTTGCTTCTTTATCTTGGCAAGTATAAATAATGCTGCTATGACATTGGAGTGCATGTATCCTTTGGAATTAGTGGGGGTTTTTTCCTGATATATACCCAGGGGTGGAATTGATGGGCCATATGATAGTTCTATTTTTAGTTTTTTTGAGAAATGTCCATACTGTTTTCCACAGTGGCTGTACCAATTTATATTCTCATCCACAGTGTATGAGCGTTCCTCTTTCTTCATATCTCAAGAAGTGGTGCATTTGGGGGCTGAATCTGTGAACACTGCTCATAGTAGGAACTTTTTTTTATAGAATTCATTCATGAGACAAGGAAAAGAGACATTAAAAAAATATACCAGAGGGGGCATTTAGAAACAGCTTAATTATTTCCATTTTATCAATGAAAACTGGAGGCACCTTCAGTGACTTGTCCTAAAATACATAGCTAGTTGAGTGGCAGAACCAGGAAGAAAGCTCATGTTATATATTTAGAAAGCAGCACCTTTCCTTTTTTTGCAGTATCATGAGATTTACAAGCCAAACTTCATATACTGTGCCAGTTAAAGTTCTTGGTTGTAAACACAAAAATTTGCTTTGGTTAGTGTATAGAGTAAATAGATTTATTGGAAGGCTGTCAGGTAGCTTACTGCATGGATAGGGAAGCTGGAGAATCCATTTCAGAAAATATTAATTGAGATAGTCAAGGTCAGGCCAAACACAAAGACCTAGTAGGGTGCTGGCACTGACACCTGTGGCCTCTGTACCTTTGTAGCAGCACTGGCCATTGCCGCTGCTATTCTAACGTTACTGATCACAGCTTAAGTGAATATCTGAAAGTCTTTGTGTCATTCCTCAAGTCCTAGGTAGGAACCTCGGTCACATCCTCAAGTCACCAGGTGGTTGTTTAGAAAAGAAACATCTAGGCCTGTATGCCTCCTTCTCACCAAAGCACATACATTTTGGGGGAAGGGGGGTGGAGGGCTCCAAAATGAAGTGAGGTTATGATTGTTGGCTAGCCAGAAATAACAGCAAATGTCTGCTGTATGAATTTTTACCTGTAGTGATCTCATTTTCCTACTCTATTTGAAGTTCCAGGTGGAACATGCCATTCTCACTGGAAACATGTAATGGTTTCAGAAAGAATGCCAGGGAGATGAAAGTGAGGAATGCCCAGCCAGATCCAGGATATTAGCTAGTACAGTTCATACTTTGAGGCTTATTCTCTACCCTCTGCAGCTGGTAAAGACAGGGAAAGAGGAGGGAAACACTGGCTGAAAGCTGGAACTTGTCCCTATGCTTATGTTAGCAATGCCTGTGGCTACCTGTCTGTCTGTCTAAAGCAGTCAGAAAAGATGTGAAAGCTGTTATTACATCAGCCGTCTTTGAGGCCAAGATTACACCAGAATGGTCTGAGTAAGCATTGCATTTTTCAGAGTGACATGCAAGAAAGGCTTTCAGTGAATTCCCCACATGATATCCTTAGCAGACTTCATGAAAGTCTGATATGTGCAGTATAGCAAGTGATCCTCTGAAGGCTACAAGAGAAAGCTCAGAATGGGATAAGGGCAGACAGAAGGACAACAGCTTCAGCAGCTTTGGGATTTAATCAGAAGAAGGGAATAAGTAATATTGATTTTCTTTATAAAACAACAGGAAAATTCTAGAAGGGAATCTATAAGAAAGGGAATTCCAGGCTCCAGAGTCAGTTGAGAGGAGAATTACTCAGAAGAGGTCATGAGTGAATTTGGCTAAAATAGAGACAAAAATAAACACAGATACTGAGTCAAGGTTTGTTAGCAGAGGAGAGTTAGACTTGGCATTGAACTAAAGGGATACGCTGCAAAGAGCAGAATGAATGACTAGGTCCATTACCAGGGGAGGAGAAAGACTAGGATGAGGAGCCAGTTATAGAATAAATATGAGAGGGTGAATAGGAAAATAAATTCTCCAACACTGTGTAATATCACTTAGCACATCCAGCCTGGGTGGGATCAAGTTCTTAAAAGGTAAAAAGAGGCTGAAACCACATTTTATATTTACTGTCACACCAGCCAAATGCTCCTCCCTATTTTATACATGAGCGAATTAAGACTGAGAGAAGTTAAATCATTTACACCAAAAAAAACATATTTAGCAGTGGGCTAGCTAGGACTTAAGGATAAGTCTTCAGTCCAAGCTCTTTTCACTTTACAGTGATGACCTTTCCATTCAGAAAGTTTAAGTTCAGAAGTTATCTGTTCTTGCATTTATTTCCAACCTTAGCATTAAGTAGAAGAGAGAGGCTACCATGAAATTCTTAGAAAATTTCAAAGGAAATGAAGAGAAGTAAAATGAGAGACCACTCCTTGCAGTTCCCCTTTCCTCTACATACATGTAATCTATTCAGATTTTAAGACTTTTTAAAAATTAATATTATTCAACTAATGCTAATGTGAGAGAGAGAGATGGCTGTCCTCCAGAGATTTAGGCTCCTTTCCCTGGTGAAGGGTTGTTGCTGGGACAGGCTGCTCAACCAGGGACTACTAGTTCTAGCCCCCCTTTATCTAAATAGAGCCATGTAACTCCAGGTCAAGACTGTAAAGAAGAAGGTATGCCTTCTTCACCATTCCTCTCCTCTCTTCTGACTAGATGTTAGCACCAGGAATGACCTTGGAAGCCACTTTATTAAAGACACAGAGCTTTGGTCAACCTGGCTTCTGAAAAACTACCACTACCTCCTCCCTCTTCCTCTCTCCAAACATGAAGATCAGTATTTAACTATTGTGCTGTGTTATTAGTCACTCAGTCATGTCTGACTCTTTGAGACCCCACGGACTGTAGCCCACCAGGCTCCTCTGTCCATGGGGATTCTCCAGGCAAGAGTACTGGAGTGGGTTGCCATGGGGATCTTCTCAACCCAGGGATCGAACCCAAGTCTCCTGCATTGCAGGTGGATTCTTTACTGACTGAGCTACCAGGGAACAATTACTTCAGTAAAAATAGTTTTTTGTTAAGTCATTATAATTGGGGGTTTATTTGTTTTAGCAGCTGGTATTACCTAACTAATATGAGTAATTAAAATTTCTAGGTGCTTTAATGTTATTTTTTCTCTTTTCTTATTTCTGCTTTGATGCTTTGTGTTAAAACTTGCTTAATTATTTTAACTTATTTTGTGAATCAGTTTCTGCAGTTCATAGCTCTGCAATTTCATGGCAGATTTAGTCTACTTGTTACTCACTGAGCAAGTATTTAATAACCATATATCCTGTGCTATATGTTAAATGACACATGGGACTATGAGTAAAAATCTATAAAATATGCTTTTAGAAGTGACTAATACAGTGATGTTAACTACAAGAATTCTAAGGCAACATTGCTTATACTAGAAAAAGAAAGGAAAATATATAAATGTTAAAGAATAGAGAAATGGATAATTAAGTCTATAGCATATCTGTCAATAAAGCACTAAGAATTATTTTTAAGGAAAACTGAGTTTGAACTTCATTCAGTAGGCAATTCAAGATCATTGAAATTTTTTGAGATGATAAGTGAAATGATCAAATTATACCTTAGCAAAAATAATCAGCCAGTAGAATGTAGGGTCAATTAAATTAGTAAGAGAATTGTGGATGAGATTACCTGTTGCCCTCAGTATTTGTTCTCACCTTTTTTTTTTTTTTATGATTAATAGTAAGAGAACTCTGAAGTATTAGCTGATCAAATAGCAGCCAAGCTAAAGTCAATATTTCCCAATAGGTGTGTCCATGTAACTAAGTTCTGGTCAGGGGTTGCTTTAAACAGGAGATAAGGCTGGGGTGTCACACCTATCTTTCTCATGTACCTCCCAATTAAGACATCTTAGCCAGATGGTGAGAGCCAATCCACTGGCAGAGTAAGTTGCCTTCATATCCAAGTCTATTGTGTTAAGTTGAGAAAGACAGAATAGAATAAGCAGAATACAGAAGCCATAATGGCCAGACTTTAAGCGCAAAATTTGCACTTGAGCTGCAACTAAACTGCATGCTCTTGACACAGAGGTTCCTTTTCTCTTTCTGGATGCTCTTGATCTTCCCTCTGTGCGTTACAATAACCTGCAGGCATTCTCTCACAGACAGGATCTCTTTTTAAAGGATCACACAGCCAGATCCTACTGAGGTTTGTTAGAAATTAAGAGCCCCAGTGTTAGGAAGTTGGAGTCCCTGCAAAGAAACCCTCTCACAAATTCTCTCTAGCTCTCCTCACTGTCAGCTCTTTTATAGCCTTACGTGAATGAGGTAGTTCAAAAGTTGTGTCAATATTTATAGCCATGATACTCCACCTCTCAACTAACAATAAGATACATCATCTATTATCGTACCTTAATGGAAGCGGACACAGGGCAAGTTGCACTCTAACACACAGCCCCATAAATAATAGAAAACCACAAGCTAGAGAAAGCAAACAAAGAAATCAAGAAAATTTCTTAAAAGGATATAAGAGTAAGTTTGGGAGTTTACCTTCTTCTGCAATTTTCTGGAAGATTTTGAGTAGCTCTTCTCTAAATTTTTGGTAGAATTCACCTGTGAAGCCATCTGGTCCTGGGCTTTTGTTTGTTGGAAGATTTTTGATTATAGTTTCGATTTCCATGCCTGTGATGGGTCTGTTAAGATTTTCAGCTCCTTCCTGGTTCAGTTTTGGAAGGTTATAGTTTTCTAAGATTTGTCCATTTCTTCCAATTTGTCCATTTTATTGGCATACAGTTGCTGATAGTAGTCGCTTATGATCCTTTGTATTTCTGTGTTGTCTGTTGTGATTTCTCCATTTTCACTTATAATTTTATTGATTTGATTCTTCTCCCTTTTTTCTTGATGAGTCTGGCTAATGGTTTGTCTATTTTATTTATCTTCTCAAGGAACAAGGTTTTAGTTTTGTTGATTTTTGCTATAGTCTCTTTTGTTCTATGAGGCCATCATCACCCTACCAAAACCAGACAAAGATGCCACAAAAAAAGAAAACTACAGGCCAATATCACTGATGAACATAGATGCAAAAATCCTCAACAAAATTCTAGCAAACAGAATCCAACAACATATTAAAAACATCATACATCATGACCAGGTGGGCTTTATCCCAGGGATGCAAGGATTCTTCAGTATTCACAAATCAACCAATGTGATACACCACATAACAAACTGAAAGATAAAAACTATATGATTATCTCAATAGATGCAGAGAAAGCCTTTGAAAAATTCAACACCCATTTATGATAAAAACTCCAGAAAGCAGGCATAGAAGGAACATAACTCAACATAATAAAAGCCATCTATGATAAACCCACAGCAAACATTATCCTCAATGGTGAAAAATTGAAAGCATTTCCCCTACAGTCAGGAACAAGACAAGGGTGCCCACTCTCACCACTACTATTCAACATAGTTTTGGAAGTTTTAGCCACAGCAATCAGAGAAGAAAAAGAAATAAGAGGAATCCAGATTGGAAAAGAAGTAAAACTCTCACTGTTCACAGATGACATGATCCTCTACATAGAAAACCCTAAAGAAACCACCACAGTAAAGTTTCAGGATATAAAATTAATACACAAAAATTCCTTGCATTCCTATACACTAACAAGGAGAAAACAGAAAGAGAAATTAAGGAGACAATCCCATTCACCATTCCAATGAAAAGAATAAAATACTTAGGAATAAATTTACCTAAAGAGACAAAAGACCTATATATAGAAAACTATAAAACACTGATGAAAGAAATCAAAGGTGACACAAATAGATGGAGAAATATACCATGTTCGTGGATCAGAAGAATCAATATAGTGAAAATGAGTATACTACCCAAAGCAACCTATAGATTCAATGCAATCCCTATCAAGCTACCAATGGTATTTTTCAGAGAACTAGAACAAATAATTTCACAATTTGCATGGAAACACAAATAACCTAGAACAGACAAAGCAATCTTGAGAAAAAAAATGAAACTGGAGGAATCAATCTGCCTGACTTCAGACTATACTACAAAGCTACAGTCATCAAGACAGTATGGTACTGGCACAAAGACAGAAATATAGATCAATGGAACAAAATAGAAAGCCCAGAGATGAATCCATGCACCTATGGACACCTTATATTTGACAAAGGAGCCAAAAATATTCAATGGAGAAAAGACAATATCTTTAACAAGTGGTCCTGGGAAAGCTGGCCAACCACCTGCAAAAGAATGAAACTAGAACACTTTCTAACATCATACACAAAAATAAACTCAAAATGGATTAAAGATCTAAATGTAAGACCAGAAACTATAAAACTCCTAGAGGAAAACATTGGCAGAACACTCTCTGACATAAATCACAGCAAGATCCTCTATGACCCACCTCCCAGAGTAGTGGAAATTAAAGTAAAACTTAAAAAATGGGACCTAATTAAACTTAAAGGCTTTTGCACAATGAAGGAAATTATAAGCAAGGTGAAAAGACAGCCCTCAGAATGAGAGAAAATAAGAGCAAATGAAACAACTGACAAAGAATTAATCTCCAAAATATACAAGCAGCTCATGCAACTCAATACCAGAAAAATAAATGACCCAATCAAAAAATGGGCCAAAGAACTAAACAGACATTTCTCCAAAGAAGACATAAAGATGGCTAACTGTATATTAGCCATGAACACATGAAAAGATCTCCACATCACTCATTATCAGAGAAATGCAAATCAACACCACAATGAGGTACCCTCTCAGACTGGTCAGAATGGCTGCCATCAAAAATTCTACAAACAATAAATGCTGGAGAGGGTGTGGAAAAAAAGGGAACCCTCTTAGACTGTTGGTGGGAATGCAAACTAATACAGCCACTATAGAGAACAGTGTGGAGATTCTTTAAAAAACTGAAGATAGAACTGCCATTTGACCCAGCAATCCCACTGCTGGGCATACACACCAAGGAAACCAGAACTGAAAGAGACATGTGTACCCCAATGTTCACTGGAACACTGTTTACAATAGCTAGGACATAGAAGCAACCTAGACGTCCATTGGCAGATGAATGGATAAGAAAGCTGTGGTACATATACACAATGGAATATTACTCAATGATTAAAAAGAACACACTTGAGTCAGTTCTAATAAGGTGGATGAAACTGGAGCCTATTATACAGAATTAAGTAAGTAAAAAAAAAACCCATCAATACAGTATATTAATGTATATATATGGGATTTAGAAAGATGGTACAATGACCCTATATGCAAGTTAGCAAAAGAGTCATAGATATAAAGAACAGACTTTCGGACTCTGTGGGAGAAGGCGAGGGTGGGATGATTTGAAAGAATAGCATTGAAATATGTATATTACCATATGTGAAATGACCAGTCCAAGTGTGATGCATGAAACAGGAGACTCAAAGCTGATGCACTGGGACAAACCAGGGGATGTGACAGAGAGGGAGGTGAGAGGGGAGTTCGGGATGAGGGACATATGTATATCCATGGCTGATTCATGTCGATGTATGGCAAAAATCACCAATTAAACTAAATTAATCAATTTTTAAAAAAGAAAAATAAATGGATATAAGAGTAAAAAAGGGTGCACTACAGGTCTCATGATAAGGACTACAGCCAGACTTTGAGAATAGAAAGAAACCTGGCGAGGGGAAGTCAGGAACCCTGGATATGGCTCTGGATTCTGACTTGCTGGCTCTTCCTGTTCTCGGAATGAAAGAATTCTTTTCTCTCAGCACCTTATTCCTCTGCTATTCACTCCACTTGGTTGAAGGTAGATGTCTCAAAACTCTCTAGTTTTTATATATCCTCTTTTTGAGGAATTAATCTAAGGTGAGTTAGAATTTCTCAGTCCTAATTCCAGATTCCTAAAAGACAGAATGTGAATGGCCTAGCTTTGATCAGGTGTCCAACCAACTATGGACAAGGGGGCAGGAGATAAACATAGCTTCCTGGAACCCATCCTGTGAGTGAGGGATTGAAGCTTGTGGGTCATTTGAAGCTGAATAGATAACCCCCAAAGTACCTTTTTCATAGAATTACAATAGATTGTGGGAAACTGAGAAATACTGTAGAGATAGAATCAGTAGGGTTTGGAAAAGCCAACTGAATGTAAAGGGAGAAAAGGAGTCAAAGATGCTGACAGTAGCGTCAGAGTGACTCTGAAGAATAAAATATTGATTTGAACAGGCAACAAAAGTAAGGATAACGGTTCTGTTTGGATATATTGAGTTTAATGTTCCGATATGATATCTGAATGGCTGTTAGCAAAATGAGCTAGAATTCAGGAGAGAGGTAAGAGTTGGAGATATTAATTTTTTCATTTAACTGGATAATCGATTCTAAGTAATTTTAAGTGGCAAGAACTGTTTCAGGCCTTGTGCCTATAGCAATGAACAAGGCAGACAAGTTGTCTTAACTCAGGAAATTGTATCCCTCATGGTTTCATTAATAGAAGTTAATGGAGTTAAGAAACTCCATAAACCTCTTAAACTAATTTTAAAAATTTTACATATGCTATGGACTGAATGTTTGTATCCTCCCAAAAGTCATATGTTGACATCCTAACTCCCCACAATGTGGTTGTATTAGGAGGTGAGATTTTGGAGGTGACTAGGTATTGAGAGTGGAGCTCTCCTTGATGGAGTTAGTGCTCTTATAAAAGAGACCCTAGAGAGCTGCTTTGCCCTTTCTGCCATGTAAGGAAACAATGAGCAGACAGTGGTCTACGAGCCACAAAGTAGGTCCACATCAGGCAGAATTCGCCAACACTTTGATGTTGCACTTCCTAGTCTCCAGAGCTGTGAGAACAAATGTTTGTTGTTCAAGCCACCCAGTCTATGTTTTTGTTTTCTTTTTAATTATAACAGCTTGAATGACTAAGACAATGTGTTTTATACTTGAGTTTATTTTTCTAGGGGAAAAAGTCCCTACCTTCAGCAAATCTCACAAGGATACATGTTCTCAAAAAAGAGAAGAACTACAGGCACAAAACTATATTAGGCAGTGAAAGAAAATATATAGAAAGAACTGACGCTATTCACTGATAATGTCTTGATTAATATTATTGTTGACAATGTGGGAGAATGCAGAGAAATCAGAAAAGCAGCAAAGACAATCTAACAATAAGATTTTCAACCATTACCCAATGTACTGTATTTTTCCCTCTTGCCAATTCCTTTTCATGTATCATTTACTGTAAACTCTGAGGCTGGGGCTTAATGTGTTAAGGAAACAAACAATAATGTTGAGAGGGGGATATCTCACAAGGTCCTTTTTTTGAGTTCCAAAAAAGGACCTTGAATGTCAGTGATAGAGACACTAACTTTGAAAAAGAAACCTTTTATTTTTTGTAAGCCCCATCCCTTGTTCCCCTGCCCCACCTCCACTCCCCACCCCACCGTCTAACACACATCTAAAAGTCTGGTGAATTCAGAGTACTCTCTTCTTTAGACTATAGAATCTATTAGAATTTATGATCATTCAAGAGCAGATTTTGTACCACAGAGAGAGAAGTAGGAATCTTTTCTGTACTGAGGGAAGGAGAAGCCAGCAGAGAAACAAGATAAAAAGATCAAGGGAGTTCAGATGCTAGTGAGAGTTGTCACCTCAGGGTTCAAAGCTGAATGGGAGATAGAGGTACCCAGATGGGTTTTGGGATTGAAAAACAAGGGACTCTGTGCTCCTTTTTCAAGCTCTGGAAGGATATAGAGTTCTGGAGGGTCTTTTGTCAACTGGAGTAGCCAGAGAAAAGTGGAAAGGTTTACTTACAGACCTAGGCAGGGCATGGATTGAAAGAGCCTCCACCAGCTCTCTTCACCCACTGCCCAACCTTTTCAGAATTCCTTGAGATACATAAGAGATCCCAAAATCTTTTGTATGTCTAATGAAGCTAATTGAGAAATCATCTTCTCACAAGCAGTTATCACAAAAGATAACAGGTCAAAATGGCTAGTTATTAAAGAGTAACATGGGGATAGGAGAGCCTTCAGCAGAAGCTGCAGGGAGACCGGTGAAAGCCATGAATGAACAGAGGATGCAAGTGAAAGTCACAGTGCCAAGCTTCATGAGAGAGCAGTGAGTCAGCAGAGGTAGACCGCCGAGTTTCCAGCAGCAGCCTCCATGCACTTACAGAGCAAGAGAACAGAACAGTTCCAGCAGAGACAGTCTCTCCCATGTGAGAAGCAAAGGTAAGCCCCTCAGAGAAGAAAAAGAGAAACCAGGAGGCAAGAATCAAAGAGCCCTGAGCATTAATACAAAAAAGCCTCAGTGATACTGATTTGATAAATTCAAGTCTTTCAACATTAATGGACTTGAAAGTCACTAGGTTCATTTGGAATGAAATAAAATGTCTTCTTGGGACTTTCCTGGTGGTCCAGGAGCTGGGACTCTGTGTTCCCAAAGCAGGGGGCCTGGGTTCAATCCCTAGTTAGGAAATTAGATCCCACATACTACAACTAAGAGTCCACATACCATAACTGATTAAAAAAAAAAAATTCCATGTGCCACAAATGACACCTGGTACAGCCAAATAAATAAATAAATATATATTTTTTAAATCTTCTTTATTTGCATAAGCCATATTGTGTGTAAAATCTATACCTGCTACCACAGAGACATCTCTGGTGGCTCACATGGTAGAGAATCTGTCTGCAATGTGGGAGATGTGGGTTCAATCCCTGGGTTGTGAAGATTCCCTAGAGAAGGAAATGACAACCTACTCCAGTACTCTTGCCTGGAGAATCCCATGGACAGAGGAACCTGGGGGGCTACAGTCCATGGAGTTGCAAAGAGTTGGATACGACTGAGCAACTAACACACACACACACATATCACAGATGTTAAAACAGGAAAGTCAGATGTTGGAGGAGCCTGCCAGAACGGGATTTCAAGAAAGAGCACATGGTCGATCCCACCAAATCCTGAAAAGATGTATGTATCACCGTAGAGCTTTGGAATTTCCCCTCCATTAACTATGCTGACCTCCTAATTGACCAGACAGTTAGTAGCAGTAAAAATGAACAAACAGAAAACAAAGAATTGAGTTTAACCAATGGGACGTGCTGGCAGCAGATTGGAAGGAAGAGAGACCAGGACATTCTCCCCCACCCCCACTCCCACACACTCCTCTGTTTGGTCCTGCAGCTTTGGTACTATTGCCATGGGTATGCTGTGCTGAACATTCTTCAGTTACGTAGTTTGGTATCTTTTGAGTTTGGATTAAATCTCTTCAGAACTATTTCTACTCTTCTCTGCCCTGCTATGGGCCCTAGAAAGACTGACCTCTGGGGACCGTAGCACCTGAATGCACGTTCCTTTTGTTTTCCAGCTGGGTTCAATTAGTAGGAGGTACCAGGAGGAAGGGGCTTCCCTGGTGGCTCAGCAGTAAAGAATCTGCCTGCCAAGCAGGAGATGCAGGTTTGATCCATGGGTTGGGAAGATCACCTAGAGTAGAAAATGGCAACCCACTCCAGTATTCTTGTCTGGGAAATCCCACGGACATAGGAGCCTGGTGGGTTACAGACCAGGAGATCACAAAGAGTCAGACACAACTTAGCAACTAAACAACAACAACTAGGAGGAGATCGAGGTGAGGATATTTCATCCTATCTGCCTTTGATGCTATGGTTGCAGCTTCCTTTCTCTACTGATCACAGTTCCAGTTAGACAGCCTCTCTGCTATGGCTCCAGTTCTCTTAGGCGCCCATGGCACCATTTCCCTTTCTGTAGGTCTGTGTGTGCTAAGTCCCCTCAGTTATGTCCGACTCTTTGCAACCCCACGGACTGTAACCTGACAGGCTCCTCTGTCCAAGGGGTTCTCCAGGCAAGAATACTGGAGTGGGTTGCCATGCCCTCCTCCAGGGAGTCATCCCAACATAGGGATCAAACCTGCCTCTCTTACGTCTCCTGCATTGGCAGGCAGATTCTTTACCACTGAGCCACCTGGGAAGCCCTATCCATTTTCACCTTTACCCCAACAATAGCATCAAGCTGTTTAAGCCATTACTCTGTGAATCTATCACCGTACTCCAATTTGCACATTCTGCAAATATAAGGAAAACAGCCAGAAATGTTTGAGCTAAGGACCCAGTTAGGAGTCTGGCATATAGTGAAAAGAACATTGACTTTGAACCAGTAGTTCTGGGGTAAATACCAGGTGCCTCAGTCAGGAGATTTTTAGCTGTGGCAATGTCATTTATTATTTTTGAGCCTCAGTTTCTCCAACTATACATGGAGATAATAATTCTAACCTGCGTGACTGATAGGCAAGGCACTTACCAACAATGTACACTCAACAGATACTACTATTATTAGCAATACAACTACTCAAATTAAATCTTAATTTCATTGGTCAACAATCTTGTCTGTCTTATTCACATTGTATTTATCCTGCCTGTAATACTGCCTGGCACTTTCAGATGCTCAATATGTATTTGCTACATGAATGTTGAGTGAGTGAATGTTTGTACTTTAAGAACAATAGTTAAAATAGATGATTTATTCAGTCATTCTGATAAGCACTTTATATACGTTATCTAGTTTTATATCTGTACCAAGTGGGTACTATTATTTTTCCCATTTTATAAATAAGACAACTGAAAATTACCAAGAATAGTGAGTTGGGAAGAATTTAAATGCCTCCCCTTCCTATCCGTCAACTCCAATCTCTTATGATGAGGAGAGGTATCAGTAGCATGGGGCACTCCTTCCAGAAGGTCACCAAATCATAACCTCAGTGTTTTTTCATTGTATGATAACTTATTTGGGGATTTTCACACATACTAAATCTAATCACTTTATACTATACTTTTAAGGCCATTTAGTGCAGTCATGTGCCTCTGTTCCCATGCTGCATATTATAATACACAAGAACTTTGAACAATAATGTAGCCACTAAAAGACTACATCTGCAGAGTGAATAAATTATTAATTTTACTTATAATACATTAAAAATTTATTAAAATGAGACATCTCTGGTACCTCATTTTGGTGACTCAGCTACATCTTTGAAACTTAACCAACATAATTAAAGAAGATGGGACTTGGAGTTAGATAGAACTAGATGTGTAGCCTGGCTCCTCCACATACTGAACAGGTGATCTTGTTCAAATTTCTTAGACTCGTTCGAGTCAGTAACACCCATGTCACCCAATGGCTATAGATATTGAATAGATAGATACTCTACACAAAAGCCATTTGCATAGGGCCTAATGGAGAAGTGCTATGTAAATGCTCAACTTTCTTCCCTTTCATTATCTTATCTGCTATCCTAACAATTATGTAAATATTCTACATATGGTATTTTTTTTACTTAGTCTTCATGGTCAAGGTAAAGTACTTTTAAATCAGCAGTTTTGAAGAGTTTCTCCTGCCATTGTTTTCATTGTGTCTTTTTCTCAATAAACTGCACAACTTAGCCTTCAGATTTACACATCCGATTTTTGTGAGCAGAGTATTTACTAACATATAAACATGGAATAACTGGAATTTTTTATATTTGTCTTTCAACATATTATTTATAGACTTTAAAACTCCTGGATCTGCTAAAATTTATCAGAATTTGAAGGCTTGAGTTGGTTGGTTCCCTGCTTCCCCCTCTCCCAAGACCAGAGATGGAGGATTGCATAATCTAAAACCAAAAGGAAATGATTCATACTAGGGAAATCTCTGATACCTCAGGTTCAAGATCTTTTATCAGAAGGGTTTTGTTGTCACTGTTGATTCACTTGTTCAAATATGTATTAGGCATCAATTATGTATGGTGCTCCGTGCAAGGCACTGAAGTGAGTAGTCCACGCTCTCAAGGAATCTCTAATCTGGAAGGGAGAGTAAGCATGTATTTAAATAGCCATAATGCAAGGGAAACTTTAGTAAGCACCACAGGAATGTTGAGGTAAAGAATTATAGAGTTTCAATTGATGAAAAAGTAATTTCCTATTGAGGGGAGATGGAAGCACTTTTTATGTTTTATTAACGGTAAAGGAAGAGCTTAGAAGATGCTGCAATTAGGTGAGACAGGTTATGCATTAGTGACCTAGAACCTCAGTCATGAGGAGAGAGAGCTTAGGTGACTGTGGTACTTGGATCCCAGGAGCCTCAATGGCTCCAAGGACACTGTCAATCACAGATCAGTATGGGACAACACTTTGGTGCACTTGGCCCATCCTCAGTTATGGCTCAATTCACCATGCACTCAAGCCTTTTATTTTTCTGACTTCCTGGCTAGCTGATGAACTCCTGGAGTGCAGAGACCATGTTTTCCTTTTCTAGCACAGAGCCAGGCTCTATCAAATAATGCTCCACACATGACTGTGTTATAGAAAGGAAGATTTACCAAACCAGAGAAGCCAGGAAGGAAGAATGGGTTTCGGCACTGCCTGTGTAGTTTAAATGTTTCATAGATAGAAGTTTCAAAGTCTGGCAAGGATAGCTCACTCAGGTCATGTAGGCAGGAGGCTGGGGCTGGACCACTCCCAGAAAAGACCAGAGTTGGCTGGGCTACAGTAGCACACTGAGCCCCAGGGAAGGTGAGACTATGGCATTACTCAGCCTTGCTCAGTGAAGAAAGCTCTATTCTTCTCTCTTGGCCTCTGGCTTGAGGTTAGTGGTAGGGACATAAGGCTCAAATTCAGGCATGTGGATATGAAGATGCCTAAAAGAGGGGGGGAAATTGGAGTGAAGAACTAACTCAAGAATCATAGCTCAGAGAATTCGTTTCAGTTTTCTCCCAAATCTTCTGGCTGCGTGTTCTTCTAAAGGGGTAAGTGATCATTCTGAAAACATCTGAAATGCTAAAGGGGTAAATAGATAATTCTTTAAGAATAATATAGAAGTGTAGTTTGGGAAAAGTATGGGTTCTTTTCTGTCTTCTGAAAGGTAAGATATGGACAAAAGTATATTACTGGCCACCTAACTTATTGATGTAAGAACTGGGAGGCATGAAAAAATTCTAACCCTGGGGAAAATGCTATTTCCACACCCTCTTCCTTTTCACTATGTATTTATTTTAAGGCATAATTGTGGTCCCGGTGCACAGTGTTTTCCAGCAAACAAGAAAGGAATTTGTAGAAGAGGCCAATATAGCAGACTATATATTCAAGGACAGAAATTTAGTCAAGTGTCTCTCAAATTAAGCTTCTTAGACTAGTCTGCTTCAGAAGCACCTACCGTGTGGATTAAAATGCCGGTTCATCAGCCCTGTCAAAGACTTAATCAGAATCTCTGGGAAAAGGGTTCAGAAATCTGCATTTTAAACATACTCTGAATAATTCTGGTATACCCGAAAATGTGTGGATCACTGCTACATTCTGTAGCTTCTATGAAACCAAGGAGTGCCTTTCCTAGGGTTTGAATATTAAGCTACCAAACCAATGCTTTCTAAGGCCTCTTTCTGCCATAAGCCCTGGAGCAGGGAGTTGGAAAAAGAGGAGGCAAGGCTGAACGAGACAAAATAGGCATTGAAGGATGATGCACACGGAGGTGTTGGGGACATCTTAGGAGCCAAATACTGGGGTCAGAGCAAGCTGGAAATCATCGTTTTGAGAGACAGACAAAGCAGACAGAAAGAGGAGGTGCCAAACGGCTAATCAATGTAAATGATTAAAACCCCGAGTTAAACATGAGGGAGCAGATCTGCAAAAGTGAAAGAAGGCCAGGCCAGTCAGGGAAGTGGGAAGCCAGATCTGGGATGGCTACAACCGGCAGGATCCAACTACACAAGGCTAGCTTCCTCCTCGGTCAATGGCCTTTAAATGTTTCCTCTAATAACAGGAACTAGTGGAATATACAGTAATATGCAGCCATCAATTTCCTCCCAAAAAATAATGTCCAGTTTGAGCTCTCAAGTACTGCAGAGGTGCTTGACTGACTGATGATAATAGTTAATATTTATTGACGATTTCTATGTACCAGGCACAATTTTAAACATCTTTCAAGTCATTTAACTCTCACAACCACCCTTTGAAATAGGTACTGTTAGTTTGGCCATTCTACAGATGATAAAATTGAGGTAGAGAGGTTGAGCAACTTGCTCAAGGCCATGTAGCTTCCAGGGGCAGAGCCAGGATTTGAAACCAGGCAGTTTCGATCCAGAGTCTGATTTCTTACCTACTATTTTTGCTGTCAGATCCAGAGTAGATATGGCTAAGGACTTTACACAGAAAACAACTCTCAGTTGCAAAGAACTGTATTGATTCAATCACTAGTGTTTCTATTATAATATCTGTAAAATTAAGAAGGAAATTTAGAAATTTCTCTTAGCATGACTATAAGCCGTTTCTGTCTAAAATGCATACAGTATCTTATGTATTAAAGCTAATATTTGACATTATAAGTATCAGATCTGTGATGTGATGTGGTTTTCAGAAGAAAACATGCTAACATAATTTTCAGGGTAAGAAGGTAACCAGGGAACCAAGAACCTCCAAAGATACAAGTATGTGCATTTGCGTGTGTGTAACAAACTTCTACTCTTTTGTTCTGTATCATTTTCCTTTTCTTTCTTTATTTTTGGCTCAGATTTTGTGGACTTGTTCAAACATTTTTAAAACGTACTTCAGCATGTACAGAGAAGAAGCTATTCCTTTTATCTCACATCCTTAGAGTTTGTCTTCCTGTTTGAGACTCGAAGGCACACCAAGGCCAGAAGGGAAGGAGAATACTTAAAGAAAGCAAGCCCAGGTTGATTAAGAAAGCATTATGATTATAAAACAAAATGGAGCTACCCTCAAATTGAATGAAAAGTTTCCTAAAGATTTTATTTTATGACAGTAATAGTTTTATGCACATTTATAGATTGCTTTCTTTCCTTTTCAATATCCAGCATTCAAGGATATCTTGGTAAAGTCTAACCTCTCAAAATGCTGACAGCTATTGGTGACTGGTATATAGTTACCCTTAACTAAAAGCTATTCTGTTGTTCCTCATGCATAGCTGAAACCCCTTGAACATAGCCAGCAACTGAAACCACAAACACATTATCCCACACTGGAAGTCAGAACAATAGAAACAGGGACAAAGTTGTGGAGGAAAAAGAAAAATGTGAATTTAATATTTTTCTTTATAGCCTAGAGAATAAAGACTAAAATAGTATGTTTTTAAGTTTATGTGAACACATTTAATAATTTTACACTTTCCTCTAAGAAGCTGCAGGTTTAGAAATTCTCACTATGTATCCAGTGCATGGCATATACCATAGAAATGAATAAATATGAAAATTCAATATAAACTAAATTATGGCAGCAAAGATAAATGTACAAAACATATATGTTCTGACATAATTCTATCACAAGGAAACTCTACTTTTATTTCACTTTTTGTTTTTCTACTCTCTAAAAAGTTGTTATGACCCCTGTGCCCCAAAAGCAGCTTAACAGCACAATTGTGTTCAAGGACAATTCTCTCTACTTATTGCAACACTACCCAGGCAGCCTTTTTTGACGATCCTCTCTCTCTTTCTATGTCTTGTTCTCTCAAACATACACATATACACACTCCAAATAAATTAATAAAATTAATTCCTGGCCTTTTGGTGAATTACAGGAAGTTTAATAAGAAACAAAGTTGTAGAAAGAACATAGTGAGAAAGAAGAGGAATCTTTGGCACTCCTTTTTATGATTATCAGAATAGCTGAAAACTAAGGAAGCAAATTAATAAAGTTCAAAATAAAATATTTAGAAATTATAGCAAGCAAAATTATATATGTGCCTCAAATTATAGCTACACTTTAGAACCTGTTAAAATCAGTTTCAGATTTATAGCACTCTTTCTAAATCACTTAGAATAGTTTTTCCCCCAGATATAGCACCTGAGCTGAATTCTGTGTGTACCAAGCAGTTCTACCTACGCATTATAAGGTTAAATCACATGTATGTTCCTTTGGGCCTATGTGTATATTGGAAGGCATACAAGTGATCAGAAAGACCAGGGGTAGAAAATGATAATGATTCCTGTCTCAACATACAATCTCCAGAGTGGTTGTTGCCTTAAGGGTGTTAGTGATGTTTGCGTGAGTGTTTCCCTTGGCTTTAACTTATAAAACGACAATGATCCAGCAAATGCCTCATGACTGGGCATGGACTGCCTATACTTAGAAGACACCAGGATGGAAGACTTCTATCACTTTCCAGTTCCTTTTTTAAACTTCCTACAACCCAGACTTGAGAGAAAATAAATCTGCTGGGGCAGTGATGGACTACATTACAGAAGATTCAGAAAATATCCAAATTAATTAAAACACATCTATATTATCCTAAGTTTTTTTTTCTTTTTTCTTCTTTGTTTTTCTTTTTCTCTCTTCTTTTCTCTTTTCCCTTCCTGTCCTTTCTTTTCAATTTTTTTATTCTGCCTGATCTCCCCAAAATCCAACACTTCTGAACCAGACAGGTGACTTTAACTGATGATGGGCTGCCCATGAGGCTGTGCAAATAGCTCCCTGAAAAGTCAAGTAAATAGGTGCAAAGTGGGGAGAATCCAAGAGTGTTACCAAGGTGGTAACAAAAGTCCACTTACCACATTTTTAATTGAATAGTGACTGAACTGAACTGAATATAATTTGGAAGCACAAAGACTCACCTGATATTTAAGTGGATGGTTTCTTAAGGAATAAAGAGGAATAAAGGAATAAAGAGCTTCCATTTGAAATTATTTAATGTGTTTGAATCAGATCTACTTTTAGAAATAATAAACAAAACACATCTAAAATTTGTTTTATTAATACCTAAGAATTCTGGAGAAACATTAGATACACACAAATTAAAAGAAATGAGAACAAGTTCTCTTTTGCTTTTACATGTACTCTTTAAATTAGGATTTCATCTAGTTTAAGAGAAAAAACTGCTTGTAAAAAGGATTCAGTGACTTCTCTGCTGGCAGTTGATATAATATATTTTGTAGGTTATAATACATATGTTCCTATCCTACTAAGTAAAACAAACCAGGTAGATAAAAGGTTAATCTCTTCTCTAAGATTAAATGTCTCAGTTTTGCAAAGCTTTAAGAATACATAGCTTGAAAATAAAAATAATAATTGTACAATAAAAATGTGAATTATAAGAACATTAAAACAAATTTATAAAAATTTGTTTTACTTACTATTAAAAGCAGTGTTGTCCCATGAAACTTGAAAATCCCACAGAGTTATGTGGTCAGTAATATGCTCTGTACAAGAAAGAAGAGTCAGCAATTCCTCTGGGAGCAAGTGACTTATTTTTATTATTTGAATTTTCTTTATTGGAATATTTCATCAGAATCACATGAAAACCACTTCTTCTGACATTAGATGATACCATGGGGTGCTATAACAACCCTTGCCTCCTTACTTACTTGACTCAATAAATACATTATTTTCCTTGATTCTTCTGGATTATCTCATGGTACATGTGCAGAGCTATCTCCCCAATACTCCAGTGCCAGGCGGTCAGTGTGATCATTCCTTGTTTCCAGGAAAATTTTAAATTGGAGCAGCAGAATAGGCAAAGCTAGACCTAGTGGTAAATTAGTTTGATCAGCATTTCTCAGTGTTTACTCAAAAGGTTCCAATACCCCTTTGGTGAATGTAAGCAGTGAGTTCTATTATTCTCAGTATGACCAGTGCCTCACACAATACTAGCTACACAGTTGACTCTCAATATGCAAAATTCAGCTATCATTTATTTTTCCACTTGGATAGCCTGACATGCTACTGGGGTTATGCCAGTGTAGGCTGCCTGCACTCAGATATACATATGCTCTTTCTCAAGAACTACAGAATCTTTTTCCTACCCTGAGACAGGAGTGAGAGGCCGAGTAGAGACATGTAGCACTAACAGACCGTCTCCTGGATGATGGCTCTAGGCTCAGTATTTTACATACCCTGTGGTGTTTAGTCTAAATTTTTATCCTCATTTTATTGATTAGAAAGTAGATTCAGAACAGTTTGATCTCAAAGTCCTTCCTAAGGAGAACTGGGTTAAGATTAGAATGTAAAGAAAAGTTACAACAAATAATAACTCCATTTATTTGATGGTGGTTGAGTAATTACCATGTACCAGAAAAGAATTATGTGAGTCTTATTAATTTTTTCTCTCTTCAATGAAATACATGCACACTATAAAATATTAAGGCAAGTCTTGGAATACAATCTTTGCAGGCCCCAACTCATACCCTCAATTACATTTTTAAGTCTTTAGTTTTATTAGAGAAATAAGATTCTTCCTGACTTATTTCTAACTGCATTTGAAAGGATTTATATAAGATTTATTTAGGGTGAAGCCCATGAAAGCTTGTTTTTTACTTTACTTTTTTTTTTTTTTAGGCTCATGTCAAACTGAAAGAGAAAGTAAATCAGGCAAGGAAACCTCTGTGGTTTTTTCCTTTTTACTACAATAACACTCAAATGGTATGTACACAGAAAAGGCTGTATTTAAAGATTTGTCTATATTTTTATATCACAAAATTAAAATTTCCAAATGGATTGAGATGAATACTTATGGGAACTATGGAAAACTAAGGATTAAAATCCTTACATAAAAAAGGATTACACAAATTAATAAGAAACTTAGGAAGATCACTGTGCATACATAGGAAAAAGACAGTTTATCCAAAGGGAGACAGAAGTAGCTTATGACAAAATTTAAAATCATTAACATCATTAATAATTACAAATGAAAATTAAAATAATCATGAAATTTAATTTTCTCCTGTTAATTAGCATGAAAGTGAAATTCGCTCAGTCGTGTCCGACTCTTTGCAACCCCATGGACTATATATAGTCCATGGAATTTCTCCAGGCCAGAATACTGGGGTGGGTAGCCTTTCCATTTTCCAAGGGATCTTTCCAACCCAGGGATTGAATCTAGGTCTCCTGAGTTGCAGGTGGATTCTTTACCAGCTGAGCCACAAGGGAAGACCTTAATTAGCATGGTTTGTTCAAAATATACAGTGCAGGTAGAAGTATAAATTTAGTCAGCAGATCTGGTGAAGCAATTTGTAATTATGTATCAAGGAAGTTTTAAATATGTTGGTAGGGTTCTAATCTGAGGAAATATCCTGAAATACAAGCAAATATTTAAATATAAAAATATTCTTTTGTAAAGTAAAATACCAGGAAGCTTAAACATTCTTAAATAAGAAGCACATATGAAGGTCATTTAATTACAGTGGAAAATAAACTCTTATGACCTAATAATAATGGAAAAAAACAGGCTATAATATAATACAATATGATATCAGATGTAGAAAGTGATACTTCTGGAAAGATATAAATAGCAGTGATAATAGTAGCTATTTTTATTTAATTATTAATGGTTTCTATTTTTGCCATGTTTTTCTATATTTTACAAGTTTGCTTTTATAATGAGAAACATATTATGGAAGAAAGAAGAAAAATCAAAATGACAGCAAAACTCAAATTATACAGGTTAAATAAGATGCAGAAAGAGAATATGAATTTAATCCTTGACATCCTTGTTTGGCATAAGGTTCCCTTGTAGTCCACCTAGGGTCAAAGATCCAACTCAAACCAGGCATTGGTTTACTAGACCACAGGGTTTATATAATAAGCCATGACTTAGTGGCCATCTGAGCAAATAACTCCATTTAGGATGTTCAGGGCAGAGAAGGCTACAGCCCAGCCCAGTCTGAACTCATCTGACCCTGCATAGCACATGTGGTTAGTGCCTTGCACCACATCTGAAGCAGAATGGTGAATAACTAGAGTCTGTCCAAGACAGGTGGGCTGAAGTGGTACAATGTCTGGAAATCTTACGACTTATCAAAATAAATTCCCCCTTCATTTCTTATTACTCTCATCATAAAGTCCAAAACCTTATAAGATTCAGCCTCATAAGACTCCCTCCCTTGCTCACAAAGTTCTCACCTCTCATGTTTCCTTTAATATATTCAATTCCTCCTCACTTCAGAACCACCCAAGTACCAACCACCCAGCCTAGACTGTCTTATTTCATCCCTCCCCGCCTCTGTCTCCTCCACACACATACTTTCTTGCCTGGCTAATTCCTAAATATTTTCAGGTCTGAGATCAAATATTCTTTCCTCAGGGATACTTCCCTGACCACCTACCTAGGAAAGGTGCTCCTGTTATACACTTTCATTTTTACCCTGTGGCTGTCTTTGGTTAATTGCCTTTCTAATGTCTGTATTTCTTGCTAGATGGTAAACTTTGTGAGGACACTGCTATGAGTCTTATTATGCATCTTAGTTCACTCAGACTTCTATAACAAAATGCCACAGACCAAAAGCTTATAAATAGCAGACATGTGTTTCTTAGGGCTATGGAGGCTGAGCCGTGCAAGATCAAGATACTAGCAAATTCAGCGTCTGGGGAGGATTCCCTTCCTGGTGGATGGCTTGTCTTCTTCCTGTGTCCTCCTCTGATAGAGCAAGGGAGCTCTCTGGGGACTTTTTAAATAAGGACACTATTCTCATTCATGAGAGCTCCTCCACCCCATGATCACATCATCTCCCAAACATTCCCCTTCCTAACACTGTCAACATTGATAGGTTAGAATTTCAGCATATGAATTTGGGGAGAATGTAAACATTTAGTATATATCCCCAGAATGCAGTAGTTTCTGAACCATACTTTGGGCCATTTGTTGAATAAATTCCATGAAGTGTATCTGTCTATTTTTATGGCTACCATCTACTTGTATACTTAATTTCTCCTTAATGCTTAGAAAATGGGGTTAATCTGATAAAAGACACATAAGAGAAGAGGGAATACGATAGCTACTCATCACATAGACATTCTGTGCATCTCTATTTCTTAAAAGATATGGAAAAATATCTAAAAATTTGGTTAAAAATGAAATTAACACCCTTTGTAGTAATGAAATTCCCTTTTATGAAGTGTATGCAATTCATATTTTAACATAAGCATGGGTTAGAGTTTTGAAAGAGATTCCTATAATGGGCAGGTGGATTTGATCACTCTTAGGATCAATTCAAAGAGTATGATTCTATGACCTAGCAATCTCTTTGGCTGTAGAGGCACTACATGAGGGAGAGAAGATTTAAGACAAAACAGGGCATGGACTAAACAAAGACAAGCTTGGGGAAGAAAAGGAAATGTAACACTGTCTCAAAGCGTTTGATCTCAATCATTTCGAACCTTTTCTGAGGCTGGGGTTGGCAGGCCTCCCAGAGAAACCAACACAAAGCAACCTAACAGGGCATCACCAAACAAAAGGAGACCTAAGCTGAGAGATGAGAAGATGAAAGCCCTGCATTTAGATTTACCGAGCACAGGAGGGGCTGGGGGCAGGAAAGACAGGCATTCTCCTTGGGGTCCTTTCAGTTCACTCAGAGGCACACCTCTGAAATGAACATCCTCCACAGAGAGAGAGGGTGGTTGCCTGAGTATACAGAAGGCAAGGCATTAATAAAGATGGCTTAAAGAATTGAGTTGAAATGTCAGTACAACTGCTTTATGCATCTTCACTATCCTTAACCCAAACTTGTGTCATCATTCTGGAATGAGCAAGACCTGCTCAACAAACCCAGCTTTTATCATCTCCTTTGTATCTGCTTAGTCAGAGTTCAGAAATCGTCCAGTGGCCTTCTCACTCTCTAATCAAAGGAATTAATGTTGTTACGGAAAGAAAAATAACTTCCATTTGTTCAGAGAGAAAGACCCACACAATGCCTTTGAGGTGAGAAAACTGAGTTATGCTACTTGGGGATTTTTTCTCTACTACTGTGTGGAGATTCCTGATGAAGTTGAATACATTTCCTTTTTCAATTTTGACTGCTGCTAAAAATACTTAATGCATTCTGGGTGCTCACCCTGTTGCAGGCGAGGTGCTGAGTGATTTGTATACATTATCCTCTAGATCCTAACAACAATCTGGAAGTAGATGCAATTATAGTGCCTTTTCTAGAAAGGGCCCGGAGTGGTAGGTTGTCTACCTCAAGTCTGCAAGCTTCTGAAGCCAAGTATGAGGAAAGTGTCACATATTTGAACACCACCTATTAGGTGAAGTTCAGCATAAAAATTTTGCGATCTGCCTTAACAGATGAATCACCCTCACACTCCTTGCTGATAGCGGACAGAAGTGAACCCAGCAAAGAAAGTTAGGCTCAGAGATGTTTCACATTTGCAAACTGGTACTCTCTCTCCTTGGAGAAGGCAATGGCACTCCACTCCAGTACTCTTGCCTGGAAAATCCCATGGACGGAGGAGCCTGGTGGGTTGCAGTGCATGGAGTCGCTAAGAGTCAGACACGACTGAGAGACTTCACTTTCACTTTTCACTTTCCTGCATTGGAGAAGGAAATGGCAACCCACTCCAGTGTTCTTGCCTAGAGAATCCCAGGGATGGGGGAGCCTGGTGGGCTGCCGTCTATGGGGTTGCACAGAGTTGGACACGACTGAAGCAACTTAGCAGCAGCAGCAGCACTTTCTCTCCTATGAGAATTGGGAACAGTGACAGTATTGAAATGAGAAAATGTAATATCACATTTATCTTAGCTTTATCATAAAAATGCAAATAGTCTACAAAGTAGAGAGAATATCATAATAAACTCCCATATACCAATCACCTTACCTTAAGGTGCTATTATTTTACCATATTTCCTTCATTTATTTCCTCTTTGCTGAATTGTTTTAAAGTAAGCCCCAAGTATCATGACTTTAGCCTCTAAATGTTCCAGTGTGCCTCTGAAATTAAAGATATTTTCACTGTTATCTATTTTCTAGTTTTGTCTTGTCATTCACCTATCAAATCAGATTTTCTCACTTTGAACCTGGACTATGCTCCTTTTACTGTCTTATTTCCTTACTGTGTGTCAGCAGAAGAAAGCCATTGAATAAGCTATACGTTGTTGGCACTGGGAATATAGAAATAAATAACATAATATCTCTACTCCAAAGAACTTGGGACCTAATGGCTCTCAGAGAAGTCCTCCATGATCTGCCACTTCTCATAATATACTACCTGTATGCCATCTCTGGATAGCCACTTAATTGGTCTGTTTCTTTTGGCTTTATTGACTATGTCAAAGCCTTTGACTATGTGGATCACAACAAACTGGAAAATTCTTAAAGAGATGGGAATACCAGACCACCTTACCTATTTCCTGAGAAACCTGTATGCAGGTCAAGAAGCAATAGTTAGACCCAGACATGGAACAACAGACTGGTTCTGAACTGGGAAAGGAGTATGTCAAGGCTGTATATTGTCACCCTGCTTATTTAACTTATATGCAGAGTACAGCATATGAAATTTAACATATATGCAGAGTACATCATGCAAAATGCCAGGCTGGATGAAGCAAAAGCTGGAATGAAGATTGCTGGGAGAAATATTCATAACCTCAGATATGCAGATGACACCACCCTCATGGCAGAAAGTGAAGAGGAACTGAAGAGCCACTTGATGAAAATGAAAGAAGAGTGTGAAAAAGCTGGCTTAAAACTCAACATTCAGAAAAGGAAGATCATGGCATCCAGTCCCATTACTTCATGGCAAATAGATGGGGAAACAATGGAAACTGTGACAGACTTTATTTCTTGGGCTCCAAAATCGCTGCAGATGGTGACTGCAGCCATGAAATTAAAAGACACTTGCTCCTTGGAAGAAAAGCTATGATAAACCTAGACAGCATATTAAAGAACAGAGACATTACTTTGCCAACAAAGGTCCATCTAGTCAAAGCTATGGTTTTTACAGCCATCATGTATGGATGTGAGAGTTGGACCATAAAGAAAGCTGAGCAGAGAAGAATTGATGCTCTTCAACTGTGATGTTGGAGAAGACTCTTGAGAGTCCCTTGGACTGCAAGGGACTAGTCAATGCTAAAGGAAATCAGTCCTGAATATTCATTGGAAGGACTGATGGTGAAGCTGAAGCTCCAATACTTTGGCCATCTCATGCGAAGAACTGACTCACTGGAAAAGACCCTGATGCTGGGAAGGACTGAAGGCAAGAGGAGAAGGGGATGACAGAGAATGAGATGATTGGATGGCATCACCGACTCAGTGGACATGAGTTTGAGCAAACTCTGGGAGTTGGTGATGGACAGGGAGGCCTGGTATGCTGTAGTCCATGGGGTTGCAAAGAGTTGGACACAACTTAGTGACTAAACTGAACTGAATGTCTAAAAGGTATCATTTTAAGTATAAAAATGCTGCAACAAAAAATAGTGTGTTGTAAAAATTAGAATGCAGAACCTGGAGACAAGGGGTCTTACCAGTTATTAGCTCCGTGATCATGGGTAATTCACTGTATCTCATCAGACTTTATTTCCTTATCTGTAAAATGAGAAGATTAAATAAAATCATTTCTATGACTTCCTCAGTTCAGTTTTTCTCTTATTCTATTCCAAATAATTGAGTGAACCAAATTCATCAGCAAATAGTTTTTGTACCATTGTATATTTTGTATTCAAAGCATTTCTCTCTGTATTTTTTCCTTCTATGGTGAATAAAATAGAAAGTTACAAAAGAAATTACAAAGAGAATTTTGTAACAGCTAGCAATCTACTTGTGCTGTAAGCTACATTGATTTTTCTCTCTGAAACCACCCTCTAAAATCTAAGTTATTCCAAACAACTCATTTTTTGTGTGTTTGGCTGTGATGACAAGGCCCAAATTGCAAATGAGTATTGTCACTCGTTACAGAGAGAAGTGTCTGGGGACAAAGCCAAGTGGAATTCTAATTGAACCCAAATTTCACCAGTCTGTTTTGGTCTCTCCACTATACAACTTTAACTCTTAACATCTTTAACATAAAAGAAAACACTGTCAACCATTATTTACCTAGGTTAAGTGTGCCCACCACCTATAAGTGAAGTTGGGAATCCCTGATTACATTTCTGTAGTCTTAGCCAGTTTCTAGTATAGAGCAAGATTCACATTTATATATACTTTATATATATCAAAGTTGCCAGTGAGTAACTAAGTACTAATGGAATGTTCTCATCTCTAGGATTCCATCTGGTCTACCATTTGTGCACCTGTTCCCAGTTCCCTCCATTCTGTTGACTCTTTGTGACCCCCTTCACCCCCTTGGTCTAACTCGTGTCCATTGAGTCGGTGATGCCATCCAACCATCTTGTCCTCTGTTGTCCCCTTCCCCTTCAAAGTTTCACAGCATCAGGGTCTTTTCTAATGAGTCGGCTCTTCGCATCAGGTGGCCAAAGCATTCTACTTTCTAGGATGTGTCATCGTCTTTCCTTCTGCTTTGCCTTTTACCTTATTTTCACTCCTCTAGTCCAGTCTTTGGAGAAGGAAATGGCACCCCACTCCAGCATTCTTGCCTGAAGGATCCCATGGACGGAGGAGCTTGGTGGGCTACAGTCCACGGGTCGCAAAGAGTCAGACACGACTGAGCGACTTCACTTTCATTTTCAGTCCAGTCCAGGGACCCCTCTCATGTTTCTCGGAATCCCCTGTTGATGGCAGCAGTTTTAAATTCTGGTTTTCTGAAGGAAAACATTTATCTTTAAGATTTTGGGAGGAGGGACAGCTTGAGTGTTGTTGGTGGTAAAGAGATAAATACTGAAAAGCAGAATGTCAAATGCAATACTATTTGAACAGATTTTAAGTCCCATTTCCCAGTCCCCTACTTGGGTTTTCTTCTATTCTCCTTTTATCATTGAAAAGCCAAGCAATCTTCTCATTCCCTTGTTTCATATCAGCAAACGGTTTATTTTTCCAAAAATAACAGCAGGAGACAAATGTATGTATTTGGTACAACTATGGAGAGGTATTTTGATCACATCTGATAAAAATTACCCCTGAACAACATAAATGAAAATGGAAAAATGTCCAAATTATGAGAGATGTTAGAATCCAGGATAATCTCTAAAAGATTTAAATACATGAAGAAATAGTGCAAATGATATTCTTCCATTCATATACAGAAATCCCATTTTCATAGGGAGTTGATGTAAGTTTGGGCCCATTCCATCTACAGTTTTCCAAGACTGTAAAATTAGAGCTCTTGAACATTGAACTTGTAGCATAAGTGTGTCTTAAAGGGTTATATTTAAAATAAGATGACAAGACAAAGTATGAGAACATAATTCTGAGAAGGCATTTAGCTTAGGAAACCAGAAATTGTATACTAGTAGAGAAAAAGAATGATGTATCAATTAGCAAGCTATACTTTTCCTAAATGCCAAAGACATTAATATCTTAACAAGTGAAAAATATATTAAGAGTTGGTTAACTAATATCAAGTCAGTGATTTAATTTATATTCAGAAGGCTTTAACATATTAATTCTAAGATACTTTTAAAAAGAACATAAAAATCACTAATATTCATTATGTGTCAATAATTACTTTTAATTTTTTATTGTTCAGCTGCATTTAAATCAAATGAGGAAATTAGAATTAATTTGGTTAGAAGGATTTCATTTCAAAATATTCCTCCTTTCTCCTCCCAAGTTTTCATTATGGGCCAAAACCAAAAATTATTCCTTTAGGAAATGTATACAATTTAATCATTTTATGTATCCAGTTTTCTCTTTAAATTATTTTGGAGGCATGATGGGTATTTATACACAATTTCAAGAGATTAAACCTAAGAAAATAACTGCTACCACAACCTAAAATACTTTCAGTTCAATGCTTTGCCTCTCTGGTGGTGTTCCTGTTATTTTTCTTAAAACTTGAACTCTCCCTTGACTATCCCTAGGTTCCAGCATATACCAGTTCAAATTTATGAATTCAATTATATATCTTTTGCATCTCATTTTTCAGACCGCATGTACTGAAGTTTTTAAACTTTCACTAGTTTACAACCATATGTATAAAGAAATACACCTTTCTACCCAACTTAAAAACTAGAATAAAAACTGATTCACCCTAATATTCAGTAAAGTTCATTTATTCAAGCATTCTGTTAACTAGAACTCATCAACAAGCATTTATGGCCACGCATAGTACCAAAAATATTCGGTTGTCAAAATGACACCTCTGTGGCATTTAACATTTGAACAAGCCGGGATTAAACCCAGATCTCCCACATTGCAGGCAGACGCTTTACCCTCTGAGCCACGAGGGAAACCCTTGAAAAGACAATAAATTATAAATCACTGTATAGCTTTGAAAACTGGCATTAGAGCTTCCCTGGTGGCTCAGCGAGAAAGAATTCCCCTGCCAATGCAGGAGACGCAGGTTTGATGCCTGAGTGAGGAAGATCCCCTAGAGAAGAAAATGGCAACCAACTCCAGTATTCTTGCCCAGAGAATCCCATAGATAGAGGAGTCTGGTGGGCTACAGTCCATGGGGTAGAAAAAGAGTGAGACACGACTTAGTGACTAAAACAGCAGCAATATGACTTTTACATATTATAATTGTTATTACCACACTGATTTTATCCACAAATGGCCTTTTTAAATTTTGTCCTTACTGAAGTTTCATGCATTCTGGAATTCAGAGACCAAGCCCATACCCTTTGTTGTTTTATAAATATCAATTGTCTTGCTGTCCCTATTATTCCCTCCCCTTATCTTCTTAGATTTATCCTTTTAAACCACAGTGAAAACTGTATGCTTGTTATATAAACAGTATGCCCACATACCTACACATACATAATTTCATCTTTGTATTTTTCTCATAAAAATTTTTATTTTCTATTTTTCCTCTATACTCCATTTTTATTTCCTATTCTGTTTCATGTCAAGTTTCCCATTCTGTTTAAGGAATTCATCAAAAGTGATTAAAGTGATTTGTACGGGGAAAAGGGTGTAAAAACAGCCAACTGAAAGCAGAGGATAAACCTGCCATGCAAGGACAGTCCACTTTTAAACCTAAGAGCGAATACTCATATACACAGCTAGAGGTTTAGCCGTAGGGCTTTTTATATTATTATTTTAAAGAAATGTTAATTTATTTGGCTGTGCCAGATCTTAGTTGCATCATGTGTCTTCTTCACTCTTCATTTGGGCACGTGGGATCTTTAGTTACAGCATCTGAACTCTTGATTTGTCATGTGAGATCCCGTTCCCTGATTAGAGATTGAACCCAAGCCCCTTGCATTGGGAGTCCTGTTGTGGGAATTGCTAATAATGTACTTTCACAACCTTGAGAAATTTCATAGAAATAGCACCTGGAAAAATAGAATATATCAAGAAACTGTGTTGATTATTTTTCATGTTTTTCTTAGAATAATAGCCTTATTACAGACCCCAAGGCCAGACCCAGAAGGGAGTATGACTGGACATGGACCTTGGAACACCGGGTCGGCATTAGGTATGAACACCGCCTACACACTCGCTGATTGTTCCTGAGACTATCCCAGAAGGGAACAGCCTGGGGTAAAAACAAGGAGATCTGGACTATGTCAGTGTAGTGTCTTGGGAAAGAAAGGTCAAAGAAAGTTTTGTAGTCTGCAGTTAGAAATAAAAGCTGGACTCAGAGTGGACTCTGCACCTCAGTCCAATAGGGGCTGCAGGTCCCCAGACCCATTGCACCAGATTTCGTGTTCTGTTTTCATTCTCGATGCTTGCTCCTGGGCCTTTAGGGCAACAGAGCGTGAAGTCTTAGTTCTTAAGAGAAAGTGAAAGCAGACAAATGAGATAGAATCTTGTGTTGGGGCTAAACATACATTCTTCTGGGGATATATTGTTTAGAATGAAAAGGCCTAGATTGCTTTGAACTCACATTAGACAGTGAAAGTTTATTCTGATGTTCAGTTCAGTTCAATCGCTCAGTTATGTCTGACTCTTTGCGACCCCATGAATCGCAGCACGCCAGGCCTCCCTGTCCATCACCAACACCCGGAGTTCACTAAAACTCACATCCATCGAGTCAGTCATGCCATCCAGCCATCTCATTCTCTGTTGTCCCCTTCTCCTCCTGCCTCCAATGCCTCCCAGCATCAGAGTCTTTTCCAATGAATCAACTCTTCGCATGAGGTGGCCAAAGTACTGGAGTTTCAGCTTTAGCATCATTCCTTCCAAAGAAATCCCAGGGCTGATCTCCTTCAGAATGGACTGGTTGGATCTCCTTGCGGTCCAAGGGACTCTCAAGAGTCTTCTCCAACACCACAGGTCAAAAGCATCAATTCTTCGGCGCTCAGCCTTCTTCACAGTCCAACTCTCACATCCATACATGACCACAGGAAAAACCATAGCCTTGACTAGATGGACCTTAGTTGGCAAAGCAATGTCTCTGCTTTTCAATATGCTATCTAGGTTGATCATAACTTTTCTTCCAAGGAGTAAGCGTCTTTTAATTTCATGACTGCAGTCACCATCTGCAGTGATTTTGGAGCCCCCCAAAATAAAGTCTGACACTGTTTCCACTGTTTCCCCATCTATTTCCCATGAAGTGATGGGACCAGATGCCATGATCTTCATTTTCTGAATGTTGAGCTTTAAGCCAACTTTTTCACTCTCCTCTTTCACTTTCATCAAGAGGCTTTTTAGTTCCTCTTCACTTTCTGCCATAAGTGTGGTGTCATCTGCATACCTGAGGTGATTGATATTTCTCCCGGCATCTTGATTCCAGCTTGTGCTTCTTCCAGCCCAGCGTTTCTCATGATGTCCTCTGCATATAAGATAAATAAGCAGGGTGACAATATACAGCCTTGACGCACTCCTTTAGATATGCAGTATATAATAGATTATATTTTTAAGAAGCTTTGATATCTGTTGAAAACATATTAGGCCCCATTTCAACTCTAAAATCAATTCAGGTGAAGAGTGTCTTGTAACATAATAAATATACAGTGAATTGTTTATGTGTATATTGCATCTCAATTTTTTTCTTATGGTTAAAGTGAAAGTGAAGTCGCTCAGTCTTGTCCGATTCTTTGCGACCCCATGGGCTGTAACCTACCAGGCTCCTCTGTCCATGGGATTTTCCAGGCAATAGTCCTGGAGTGGATTGCCATTTCCTCCTCCAGAGGATCTTCCCAACCCAGGGATCGAACCCAGGTCTCCCACATTGTAGACAAATGCTTTACCGTTTGAGCCACCAGGGCAGTCAAATGGTGATTTGTTCAATTAGTGATCATGTAAGATGATACTGCAGGAATTGGCAACCCACTCCAGTATTCTTGCCTGGAGAATTTCATGGACAGAGAAGCCTGGTGGGCTACAGTCCATGGGGTCGCAGAGTTGGACACATCTGAGTGACTAACACAAAAGATGATACTGAGTATTGATTTCACAGATTTAAGGCAACATGATTAATTTGTTAGAAAATTTGAACTTATCAGTAGTTTCTTAAAATTATGAGATTCATCAGTTAGAATGCTTACCTTTCCTGTGTCATCTTAGTCAAGCTGCATAACCTGGTTGAGCCTCAGTTTTCTTATTAAAATTAGAATTATAGCTTTATAAGTGAGGATTGCAAGTGAGTGGATCTTGAACTCTGCCTAGAAGAAGGAGCTCTGTGATTAGTTTTTTTTCTTCCAATAAGCCAAAGAGATAGTGAGATAAAATATCAATGTATATTTCAGATGCTAAAAACAGAGTTTTGAAGTATTGTTTTATATAAGCAATAAGCACATTTTTATAACTTCAGAGCAAATAGGATACAACAAATTTATTATTTTTATACTCCAATTAAGAACAATAGATACTAAGGTGTATTATTGTTTTTCTTTTTAAATTAAAGACATGTTCAGCAATCATGTTCACCCTCAATTTCCATGGTTATGTAAATTGAATAAGCAATGAAAAATTGTTAAGAAAAGGTTTTAAGCAAAGATGTTTCAAAAAGTGAAGCAATGTTTTCAAATGATGTCATAGGATGGCTATTTGTCCTTTTAAGTGTAATTTTGTTCTTCTTCCGCTCCCAAGTTTAACCTCCTTTTCCCTTATTTCCCCCTTTTTCCCCAAACCTAATTATAGATTGGAGTGGTTTATGTTAGATAAATAAAAATAATCATAACTTCATTTTAATTTGCTTCTTGATCCCTTTGTGAGGGAATCTGATACTAGAATAAAAAATCTTGCTCCTGACCCTATCTTCAAGGTCTAACAAAATGCCTGGCACATGGTAGGCATTCAGAAAAAAGTGATTGAATGTAGGATTGAGATGCATCTGGTATGTGCTGGTATGATCAGATTAAACACTGATACAGCTCAGAAACTAGCAGTGGTGTGCATGCGTGCTAAGTTGGTTCAGTCATGTCCAATTCTTTGTGACCCCACGGACTGTAGCCCACCTGGCTCCTGTGTCCATGGATTCTCCAGGCAAGAATACATGTCCTCCTCTAGGAGATCTTCCCAATCCTGGGATCAAGCCCACGTCTCTTAATGTCTCTGACTTTTGCAGATGGGTCCTTTAACACTAGCACTACATGGGAAGCCCCCTGAGCTAGCAATAAATAGCTATTATCCTGTGGCCCCTCCAGCGTCCCTCCTATATCCCTGGCCCCTTACTTGTGGACATCCCTTGACCCTGGATTCAGTGCTCAGGGAGTGGGATACTTTATAGGCCTCACTCCAAACCTCTGGTCACCCTCAGCTCTGGTAGGCCAATGCTTATGTTGCATTGTGATATATCTTTAATATAAATCTTCAATTAAATTAATATTCTATGTGTTGGTTTAATGATATCTACCAGCCAGATGGGCTTCCCTGGTGACTCAGTGGTAAAGAATCTGCCTGCAATCCAGAAGACACAGTTTCTATCCCTGGGTTGGGAAGATTCCCTGAGGAGGAAATGACAATCCATTTCAGTATTCTTGCCTGGAGAATCCCATGGACAGAGGAGTCTGTGGGCTATAGTCCATGGGGTCACAAAAGAATCAGACACGACTGAGCGACTAAACAATAAAAGCCCTGATATAATAAAAGGTGGGAAAAGTAGGAGGAGGATGAGAGTGAAAAAGGAGGAAAGTTGAAAACAAAGGGAAGGTAGAAGACTCAGGTGACATAGAAAAGAACCAGGAGGAAACCCAATATAAGAAGATCCACCTGCAAGGATCTGTTTCAAACAGTCACCTTTCTCACGTGCACTCCATCGGTTCAGACCGTCTTCCCAGGATGGTGAGTGTAAGCTCCTTGGAAAGTACATGGTACATGTCTAGAACTGTAATTACTATTTGCAATGCTGACACCATTGTCTGACAAAATACCGTGCCAAACATTTCCCTTCTTTTGCCCTTGGTATTGGCTTACGTTAGGTAAAATAGCATTAGTCAGATTCATATCCAGCCTACATGAAATCCTATTACAGAGCACTCCAAGGCAGGGGGAATCTAAATTGTTTCATTGTGCTTGTATTCCACTGTATTAAATATTGCTGAAAATCTGGTACTTGCGAATCTTTTGGTGCTTTGTTGAAAAGTCTTACACACTAGTTTAGAAAGCCTTAAAGAACTGCTGCTGAATGTGTGAACTGCTTTTGTTTGGATCAGAGCTGAGTTTTGAAAACTTTGCCCTGCTAAACTCCAGAAAAGTGAAAGGAAGTTCAACGGTCAGAAATGTTTGGGAAGTACATGTGTGTTAGAATATTCAATTTATGAGAAGTCACGTATTTTTTTTAATTAACTTTTTTAACACCAAGTTTCCTCAAACCTGACTCTCGATTTTTTCATGGAACATCTAGCATGGGATAGGAAGCTTGAGAAATGCAAATGCTGGCACAGGGTATTCATTTTTGGATCTGTAGAGGATCTGCTATGCATTTGGAGATGGGCCAGGCTGGCAAAACAAAGACAAATAAGGCCCAGTATTGTCCCTGAAAGGCTAGAGGAGGAGATACAAAGCAAATGATCTTACAGAGTTGTTTTGGTTTGTTTTTTAATTGTGGGAAAACAAGAGACAAAGCAACTGAGCAGGAAAGAAGGGAGGTTAGGATCATGTCTGGAAAATTTCCCTGGTGATAAAAGTTTTGCTGTAGGAATATATTCATGCAAAGGTCAGATATTGGAGATTTATAAAATAGCCAGAAAGGGAATAAGACGATCCTCTCATGCTTCCTCTTCTAAAATAATTTAAAATACACCCCGGCGATATTAATGCCTCCTATTTCAGGATGTTGGATATGTGTTGACACGTCTTCCATACAACAGGTCACTCTCATTTCAGATAGTTTCATTGAGGGTGAGTAGTGGCCATGAAGATAATCTGCATTTGTTCTCCTTTCACACAAATACACACCCACAGTTTGGGTCTCAACTGGACATCTGCTTAGACCCTAGCTCTCTTTGCAGGGCTGGACAGGGATTTAATAAATGTGCCGGGTTTCTCTGGTCATGAACTTGTTTTTTCCTGTATCCAACATGCACACTGGCAAGGCCTTTATTAACTAGTCATTCAGTGGATAGGCAGTGGGAATAGACTGGACTCCTTGATGTGGTTCCAAATGTTGCTGGCTTTTTCAGCCTTAAAATCAACTGCCCAAAGACATCCAAACGTCTTTGGTGTGTTCCATACATACCAAATACACTAGGTGTGCAGCAGCGCCATTACAAACGCTAGAGGGAAATGGTGTGTGTGCGTGTGTGTGTCTGTCAGTGTGTGTCTGTGTGTGTCTCCCCCAACTCTCGCCTCAGAAAAGGAGATGGTGTGCCCTCCACTCTACCAGTCAATTCATAGACATCATTTTGTTTAAGTTTTACAACAACTGTAACAGGTAGGTATTACAGGGTTTTTGCCATTTTTACTGGCGTGAAAACTGAAGAACAAAAAAGTTGGGGATTTATCCCAGGTAAGAGGTGGAGTGAGAAATAAATAGGAGTTGTGCTTCATTCCAAAGCCTAAAAACATCTTCCACTTCACCCACTACAATGCTAGAATAATGGGATGACTAAGACATATTTTGTATTATTCTAAAATAATTCTAATTTAGGGTGCTAAATTGACAAGAGTTATTTTAAGTAAGATGTATTAATACTTTCTTTTCCTAATAAAACCAGCATAACATTACTTACATTGTTCTGAATGGTTCTAAACAGATTTCATCATTTCTTTACACTTCTCCTTTTCTATGATAAATACATTCTTTGAAATAATCAATCCACTTCCTTTTGAATAAGGAGAGAATGGATTAGAATTTAAAGTGGTACTTCAGTTCAGTTCAGTTCAGTTCAGTCGCTCAGTCATGTCTGACTCTTTGCGACCCCATGAATCGTAGCATGCCAGGCCCTGTCCATCACCAATTCCCGGAGTTCACTCAGACTCACATCCATCGAGTCGGTGATGCCATCCAGCCATCTCATCCTCTGTCATCCCCTTTTCCTCCTGCCCTCCCAGCATCAGAGTCTTTTCCAATGAGTCAACTCTTCGCATGAGGTGGCCAAAGTACTGGAGTTTCAGCTTTAGTATCATTCTTTCCAAAGAACACCCAGGGCTGATCTCCTTTAGAATGGACTGGTTGGATCTCCTTGCAGTCTAAGGGACTCTCAAGAGTCTTCTCCAACACCATAGTTCAAAAGCATCAATTCTTCAGCACTCAGCTTTCTTCACAGTCCAGCTCTCACATCCATACTTCCAGATGTTCAAGCTGGTTTTAGAAAAGGCAGAGGAACCAGAGATCAAATTGCCAACATCCGCTGGATCATGGAAAAAGCAAGAGACTTCCAGAAAAACATCTATTTCTGCTTTATTGACTATGCCAAAGCCTTTGACTATGTGGATCACAATAAACTGTGGAAAACTCTTCAAGAGATGGGAATACCAGACTGCCTGACCTGCCTCTTGAGAAATCTGTATGCAGGTCAGGAAGCAACAGTTAGAACTGGACATGGAACAGACTGGTTCCAAATAGGAAAAGGAGTACATCAAGGCTGTATATTGTCACCCTGCTTATTTAACTTATATACAGAGTACATCATGAGAAATGCAGGGCTGGAAGAAGCACAAGCTGGAATCAGGGTTGCTGGGAGAAGTATCAATAACTTCAGATATGCAGATGACACCACCCTTATGGCAGAAATTGAGGAGGAACTAAAAAGCCTCTTGATGAAAGTGAAAGAGGAGAGTGAAAAAGTTGGCTTAAAGCTCAACATTCAGAAAACGAAGATCATGGCATCTGGTCCCATCACTTCATGGGAAATAGATGGGGAAACAGAGGAAACAGTGTCAGACTTTATTTTGGGGGGCTCCAAAATCACTGCAGATGGTGACTGCAGGCATGAAATTAAAAGACGTTTACTCCTTGGAAGAAAAGTTATGACCAACCTAGATAGCATATTGAAAAGCAGAGACATTACTTTGCCAACAAAGGTCCGTCTAGTCAAGGGTGGTACTTGGAACTCATCAACGTATGCCCTGTTACTATTGGGAGACACACACACACACACACACACACACACACACACACAAAGGGACAGGTTTTCCAGAATCTTTAAGTTAACCCTTAAATATTTAATGATTTAGAAAGAGTTTCATCATTGAAAATATTTTTCCTAGACTACTGATTAAAAGACAAAGTACTGACACTGAGGTTTCTTTTTATGGTACTAACCATATGCTGTCCATAATGAAGCAAAAGGGATGAAAGTTAAAATAAGCAATGTTTCAAGTTGATATTTTTTTAAGAAAAAACTTAACTTCTGAGGAATGACACAATGAAATAAGATTTAGAGGGAAATAAGATGTACCAGTGGTTCTTAAACAATTAGGGGCAGCTCCTTTGAGAATTTGGTGAACACTAAGAGCTCTCTTTTAGAAAAATAGAAATAAACAGTCATATTTTATATTCAGTGCATTTGTTAGTCCCTGAAACTCACTCATAGACCTGACTTGGAGGCTTTGATGTAGTCCTGAAGACCTTGAAAAATAAACAAGCAAAAATATGTCCAGAAAGAAGGGCAAACGTGACATAAGTTCTCAAGATAACTTTGTGTCCCTATTAATCTGTGATTCCAATGGCTCAGTTTTTAATGCTGCTCTAAAATCCTTGCCCCAAGAATCTTGTTTCCTATTTGAGGCCTTAATAAAAATTCCTGGAGTATTAATGGCCTGAAGACTTCTGCCTTTCTCTTGTAAGAAAAGCCAGGGAACCTAAACCACAGGATTGGAAATGTTTGTATTAACTCCAGAATTTCTGTAGTCCAGCATTTCCCAAATATTACTGTGCATACACATCATCTGGGGATCTTCTCAAAACATATCATCTGGTTCAGAAGATCTGGGGATGGGATCTAGGATTCTGCAAATTCCCAGGTGATGTTGATACTATTAGTCTATGGGGCACACTTACTATTAATTATAAGACTGGTTCTTATCTTTACTGCAAAGCACTTTAGAGCAGCCCCTCCCATCCTCCTGTCTTATATATCTTGAGCTGTCCCATCTCACCACTCAACTAGACCCCAAACCTATACAAAGAGGAAGATGTTGCCAGGTGTTAGGTAGAGAGAGTAAACTGACTTTTTTCCTTTGTATAAGACCAACAATGATCTGAGTTTTGTATTAAATAGTTCTCTATCTACTTCTGTGGTACTTAATGTTTTGTTGTTATTCAGTTGCTCAGTCATGTCCGACTCTTTGCGACCCCATGGACTCCAGCATGCCAGGCTTCCTTGTCCTTCACCATCTCCCAGAGCTTGCCCAAATTCACATCCATTGAGTTGGTGATGCCAACCAACCATCTCGTCTTCTGTCGTCCTTTTCTCCTCCTGCCTTCAATGTTTCCCAGCATCAGGGTCTTTTCTAATGAGTCAACCAGGGTGGCCAAAGTGTTGAAGCTTCATCTTCAGCATCAGACCTTCCAGTGAATATTCAGGGTTGATTTCCTTTAGGACTGACTTGATTCGAGATGGATTACAAGTAATGTATATGAATAATTTATCTCTTTAAATGAGAGAAGACTTAAGATTTTCCCTTTAAAATCATTGCTTTCAAGAGAAGAGCAAGAGGTGGAATCAGAGTTAACAAGTACAGAAAATTACACTATCACAATTTAATAATTGATGCCAAGCCCATGCATAATTGTATCATCAATGTGTGTGCTGGAGTTAAGAACCACCACTCTCCTTTATCGATACCACTGCCATCCTTTGAATCTTCAAAATATGAACGAGTCAAAGATAAACAAGGCCACTGATCAGAAAGATAGATTTATTTCTGAGCCAGAGAGTAACTCTCTGTATGTTAGCAACTGGTGAAAAATTTGTAGCAACTGGATTTATTAATTATATTTTAAATTAAGAAAAGTTTAGTAATAGTTCCTAAAATGCGGGTGTTCCACAGTCCAAGAATATGTCACTTCATGTTCGAGAGAATGAAAATCATGACTTTCAATAAATGTTCTCATAAAAAAATATGAGGATTGTATTCAGTTTATTTTTAATAATATAAATATGTCTTTCATTATCCCCACTTTATGGAAGTTAGGTGAAACAAAATTTGTTTTGACTAATTGTTTAAAGAAAATAACACGACCATGCAAAATGACTGTCCAAACTCAGCACAGAATAAAATATATGTCATATAACATTTTCAGCTTGTTTGTTGTTTGTTTTTTGGCCATACCATGTAGCTTGTGGGATCTTAGTTACCTGACCAGGGATCAAACCCAAACCCTTGGCAGTGAAAGCCAAGGGTCCTAACCATTGGACCATCAGGGAATTCCCAGCTTGTTTCTGTTTTAACTAGAGTATTTACTTGAAAAGCATGGCATTGTTTCTTTTAGAAATATTCACTTCCCCTGTCTACATGCACCAAAAATGATTCCTTTCTGCCTCTCTCTACAGTTAGAACTCTTACCCAGAAAGTTAGCAGGCATGAGATCGCAGGCACAAAAAACTACCAATGGAAGACAACCGAATTATTAAAAACTGTGGAAGAACAAATGCGGACTCTCAAATAATTTTCAATTTACTTCAATGTTTTACTTACCATTGTTATATTCTCTTATTTATTTCAATTTTTATTGTAAATTATGGAACATTTCAAAATGTCAGATACCCATATATCCACTATCTAGTTTCAACAGACATTAACTTTTGCAAGTTTGGGCCATTTATGGCAGCATTCTGTTACTCCTTGGTTTATTGTGATATTATGTGTTTGTCTCAGGGAAAATAGCTTGTTTGCCACAAATTGAAGTCTAAATGATAATCCTTTTTCTGTGGGATTAAGATAGTTTTTGTTTGGGTTGATACTATTTGAGATGAACTATCCTTTCTTTGGCTCTTTTCTAGTCATGGTGCTTTGATACATAATTTTAGTTAAGCAATTGTATAATCTTTTTTTATAACATTCTGGGCTTATGGAAGTTTAAAAATATGATCGACAGATGAAATGCTTACACTTGCTTATTCAAGATCTTCTCCTATCGGATTTGCATAAAGTCTTACCTAGTGGAACCCACTTATAATGAAATCTTTTTTCCTTTTTACATATCATATTTAAAACAGCTATTTTAGTTAGATGATTCTGTGCTTTCCATGATAAAGTTTCTTTTTCACTTTTCACTTCAAAAAAGGGCTTTTACTTTTGAGTTTTCTATGAACAAGTTTCACTAAATATATATATATAAAACATGTTACATATATAAAACATGTATTATATATTTTAATATATTTTAAAACACTTAATTGTTCATAAGGTTCATAATCTTTTCTATCCCAAGGCACATTTTTCATGATTTGCAAAATATCTGACTTTTCCCTTATACTGTGACTGTAAATTTTGAAAACTCAGTTATCAAGAGTTATCAGGAATATTTTAATATAAATAAACTTGTTAATTTTTGTTCTTTATTTCTTGGTCAAGAGGGTCAAGACGGCTTAAGATTTCTGTTCTTTAAAACAGAATTCATGAAATCACCTGTTTTAAGCTGAAGTACAAATCAGTTTCTTTGATTCCTGTTTACTACATTAACTGCTGACCTCTCAACTCAAAATACACACTTGTGTAGTACATGACAAAAGGCATAAAATACATTTTATTCAACTGCAGTTTATAAAGAAATTTTAAAATTTGAATCTTTCATATAGCCCTTGAGTTCAAGTGCTCTTGCAAATCTAATTTATGTAATACATAAACTTTTTAAACTGCATTTGACTTATCTTCTATAGTTGACTAAGGAAAGGATCATTTAGGAAGTGCCAACTCATTAGGGAACATCTGATGAATATTTTTCACTTCGACTGAATGACTTTTTACATGGAGATATATGCCACCATAAATGAAATACCACTATGAGGGAATCGGACTGACTTTTGCCAAACATTAATTACTTTCTCACACAGAAACAAAATCTCCCCGGACCTCAGCCTCCATCCTACATCTAGGTGCAAGACGCCATGCTTGGCTTTCAGAGGATATATAGGTATTCAGAGGATATAGTAAGTAGGCCAGTCAGCATTTCCTGCTAGGTCATCTGGCGAGTTCTAAGTACTGCTCAGTATTTGCTTGAAAATTTCCAGAGATGAGCAACTTATTACAGCCTTTACCTTCAAGGAATTAAAACATAAGTGGAAAGGGTTAGGGAAGCATAAATCCCTTTGATTCTAGGCGACAGTACGGAAAATGAATACAGAGAGTACAATAAAAATAACTACAGTGTTTGGAGATGGCCCGCTGCATTTCACAAAGCTCTCTCACCCAAAGGCAAGGCCTATAGAGAGGTTCAGAGAGCCCTGGCTGTCCAAAAGGGGGCGAAATCAAATCTGCACGAGGGTGGGCACCTGGAAAAATTGCACGGTGGAGACGGAGTCGGAGACGGGCCTCGAGGCACCTACAGCGTTGCGCATAGGGGAGAGGCCACTCGGGATGGAAAGCTCCCCGCTTGTTCTAAAGGAAATTACACCAGGGGCCCATTCTATCAGCCAGGTTTTTAGAAGACCCCTGCAAGTGCAGGGGTCCGACCTAGGAGGCATTTCCGCTGTGCATTTGGCTAAGTTTGGATTTGACGAGCGCACGGGGGAGCTCGGGCTCACGCAGGTGGGCACTCTCTCCCTTCCTTAGCTCTCCTGACTCTCCGCGAGACGCTCCCACCCGAAAAAGGCTGCCGCTCCCCCGCAACAGATTCCGGTACTCCGGAGCCGCGCTGCAGTGTAGAGACCTGGGTCCGCCCAGCCCCAGAGAGGAGGCGCAGCGACCAGCTCCCGCACCGGGCTCTGGGAGCCGCTTCCCGCCCCCTCCCTCCCGCGGCCGCGGCGGCGGTAGCAGCGGCCAGAGCGGGGGGCGGGCAAGGGGCGGAGCCAGGGAGGAGCGGAGACGGCGGCGGCCCCGGCGGCGGCAGGTGTGGACCAGGCGGAGGTGCGGAGTATCCGCTCGCGCCCGCGCTAACGAGAGGCCGGGACTCTGGGGTCCGGGCGGCCTCCCTGAAGGTGCTTCGCGTGCGGCTTCGACTCGCGCACAACTTGGGGCGCCGGCCAGGGACGCTCTGGTTCCGCGTCCGGCGCCGAGAGGAGAAAGACGCGCGGACCAAGAGGAGAAGCGGCGACCGGAGGGGAAGCGGGATGCCGCCCCTGTTTGGGCCCCCTCCCCGCCCCCGCGAGGCGGCACGGAGCTTTAGCGCCCCAGCCCTACCGGCAGGTAAGGGAGAAGCGCGCGGGAAGCCAGGCGAACTCCGAGTCGAGAGAGAGCTTCGGGGCCTGGCACACGGCAGTGCGCGCCCGGGTCCGAGGGCCGCGGGCGCCCGCGCGAGGATGCTGCGGCCGGGTCCGGCGCTTCCCGGGGCACCGCGGCCCTGGCTCTGCGCAGAACCGCCGCCGCCTCTCGCCCACATAGCAGGTTGTGTCCCTGGCAGGATCTCCGAAGTCCTAGGTTCGTCGCTCTCGTCCCCTAAACCGCGAAGAAGGAAATATGTGGGTTCAAGGGGCGAGTGCGGAGCGAGAGCTTTCAACCACTGATGTTTCACGAGAGCCCAATTGCTATTTAAAATTACTGCCGCTTTACAACTTGCGCGGCTTTCCCCTCTTAGAGTGAAGAGAAGTTGGGCGTGTATATTACATCCCCTCCTGGTAGGATTAGAGTTTGTTTTCGCCTCGTACAGGTGGGAAAATGATGCTTTGTAAATCCTGGCGTTTCCAGCAGTGTTTCACTGCTGGAAGAGCCAGCGAACCTACAGCGAGACAATGGCTGTCGCGAAAAACCTGACCGAGACGTTCGCTTGATGCCGCTTTGGCAGGGGAGAAGTTAAGGAAAACTTGAGCGTAAGTGACCTGTTAACCGGCTTCTTGCGGGACCGTTTTTGTTCCTGCGTTAAGTGGTATTAGGACTACGAGTGACAGCTCAAGACCTACACTTGGGTTGGAGTTGAGGCTGTGGTTGAACACCCCTCATCGTCAGGGAACTCTAGTTTCTGGAGTCGGGCCTTTCAGCTTTGTTCATTGAAATCCAGGCAGCTTTGAAGTGAATTAGGAAAAGAATCCTATTTTTTTTTCTCTGGAGTTTATTACCTCTGCATTAAAATGTTTCTCTCATGGACAAAAATATGAACAGTATTCTGCTTTATACTTTCTTTTAAATAAATGTTGCTTGAATCCGTAAAAATTTGATTAGAAATTGACAGCCAAGTTTAGATTTAGTTGTTGTGGAGTTTTGTGTTTGGTTGGGGGAGGGACTGACTTTTAAGTTATTATTCAAGCCTAATACTGATTATTTTTTCAAGCCTAATACTGCTTATTTTTCATGGTCTCCAGACATTAATCCTTAATTGAAGGCCTTTATCTTGATTTTAAGAGATAGATATAAAAGTAACAGTGGTTTAAGCCCGTGCATAAAAATTATTGCCGCCCTCACTTCCTTTCTTAATTTGTGATAGAGCCTCTTGAAAGTTGAACAACTTCCGTAACTTAGGGTGTAAAAAACCGCATAAGTAGAATTATAGACCCCGAAATGAAAGGTTTTTGTGTTTATCTTCGTAGAATTACCAGACTTTATGGAATTATCAGCATGTGATGTTTATCTTTATGCCATATTAGGACTTTGTTGTAGAGGTGGAAATATTGCCTACATAATAGGTAAAAGTGGGGAACCCTCAAGAAGCTCCTTTAAAAAGTACAGTTATTCACTAGGTGAAGTTTTATAGCTCTGAAAAGCCTGCATCAGACACAAAGCTTGGACTGATAATGTGAACTGTTGGCTCTTTTTAAATTTTTAAATAGATGATTAAGAAGGGAGGTATAAAATGCTTTATACTTGAGCATGTTTTTTAAAATGCAAGTGGGAAGAAAAGTTAAAGGTATTGTTTTTGTACAGGGTAATAACTGGATAACTATTTTAGAAGCTCTAGAACGCTTGAGGAAGTAAAATTAAAAGGTAGCATAAAATTATGTACTTGTACTTTTAAAACTTTAATGAGAATGCATACTTGTAAATCTCAAATCCTCAAGTGAACAGTATTAAACTGAATGAAATAGAATTTTTCTGCATGTGATTTTTACTCAGGTTAAAAAATATTTATCTTGATTTACCTTAAAATTTTTAAGTTATAGTTGCATTTTGTTGGTAGCTATTTGGGATAATTCCAAGTACTTTAAATAATTTACATTGACAGTTTTCTTTATTAATAGATTTGTAAGATGTCTTTACTTAGGACATTGATACTTAATGACGTAGGTGTCATTAAATTTTTTATGTAATTTACATTGCCACGGTTTTTCTTCATTTAATGTATCTAGGTAGTTTTAACATATAAACATCCATGGGGTCCCACCAAATTTAAACTGTAAGAAAGTAGATTAAATTCCTGATTACTAGCATTTCAGGAATGAAATCTAGCTTTAAGACCAAATGGCTTTTTGAAGACATTTTAGAATACATATAATGATATGATTTTTAGAGTTCTTTTCTAGTTCTTTGAAATCTTAAATTAGCAAAAGAATCAATAATTGTATTTTAACAGTTTCTTCATGTATTAATAGATTGTTTCCTTAGGAGTAAGCTCCTAAGTGTTTTAAACATTTGTATGAGAAGAAATTCTGTTTTTTGTTGAAACGTATTTCTATAGACTAGGAAAAAAAAACAACTTGTTGAGTCTAGAGTAGGTCAGTCTTAAATAAGAAACAATGAAATGTGAACTCTGTATTCTGAAGTGTATTTTCACTTGAGTACTTTAAAATTTTGTCCTCTTTAAAACCTTTGTATAGAAAGTAAATCAGTTATTGCACTGGTGCAGTATAAGCTCCTTAATGTGTTTGCTTTATTCAAGAGTATGGAGACTTTTTTCTCTGTATCTTATGTGTGTAGTCCAGGCAATTATCAAAATATTTTTGGTGAGGATTGGAATGAAGGGGGCTGGAAATCCAAGCATGGCAATGGCGTACGTGTGTGTTGGTTTGCAGCAAGGAAAGGGTGAAAAAGAAGAGTTTGGGGTCAAGATTTATACACATCAATCAGATTCCCTAGTGCTTTCTTCTTCATTGTCTAATTGACTTTTTAGCCAATATATAGTTACTGAGGTTAAAATACACAGTGGATACCAAAAAATATAAACTGGTTTGAAAATCCTTTCTCATGGCTTGATCAAATATTATCTATATACCACTTTCCAAGCTATTCAACAGTTGAGGACAGTTTATAAATTAAATGTATTATAAAAGTTAAATAATTTCCATTTGAGAGAAATGCCCCTTTTGAGGGACTTACATTTTAAAATCACAAATAGCACCAATCCTTTGAGTAAAATAAGAATGGTTATGTTAATTACAAATTATATTTTTGGAAAGGGAAAATGTAATTTTTATTGGCCTTGGGGGCATTCAGTTTGTGTGGCCCAGTTTCCATTTCTCTATCTGCCCTGCCTCTTACAAAGCATTGGATACTGAGAGAGGAAAGACTGTGAGGAGAAGATTAATGAAACAAGCTATGTGGGCTGAGCATAGTTCTGCCCTGTAAGCCTGTGTCCACATGAATTCAGAAACAGAAGAGAAATTCAGAGAGTCAGATTCCCCACTGTCCTCTTACACTGATTTCAGTGGCAGGAAAGGGAGTAGCCGTCTTCTGCCATTTGCAAAACCAGCTTCAGATCCACAGCAAATCAAACCCACGAAATCTTTTAGTCTTGTCTAGTTCAGCCCCACTTCCTTGCCAAGGGCATAACAGCTGAAGTTAAAAGACTTACATTCAAACAAGAAAATTAGTGCCATTTGTTTATAGGCAGTAGTCTTGTTCAAACTGCTTTCAGCCTTAATTGGAAAGAAAAAAAACCAGAATATTATTTGATTATAAGTTTTCCAGCGTAGTATGCAGGAGACTGTGGCTGAAGAATGCAGTTAGGTTTTTCACTTATCTTCAATTACTTATGGTTTACATTGTAGTTCTCTGGTTTGTGTGTGTGTTGGGGGTGGGGTGGGGGTTACAATTTAAAAGTGGTGAAAAGTACAATAAAATGGTACATTTTAATATGACCGAGATGATATAGCACTGGTCACGTAAAAGCTGTTCCAATACTGCTGAAGTAATTCTCTGTTGGACTTTCTTCCTCGTACTGTACATATAAGCTCTTTGCTTAGAAGTAATCCTGATTCTGAAAAGAGTAGCAGGAAAGGAAAAAAACCAGTGTCATCTGACAATGGACATTTTAAGTTGTCTTTGTCAAATTTCAGGTGGACTTTGGCCTCATTAATAAATTGGATATGTATAAAATAAGATAAATCAGCTCGGAAAGGCCTTTATCAGAAACTTGTGTGTGTGCTTTTCTAGTTGATCTAAATATGACATCCAGTGATCAGTAAAGACCAATTATTATTAGACATTTGAGGTGAAACTGTTTTGGAGTTTAAAAGTTGATGCAAGTAAAGAATTGGTCCCCCTCACAAAGTCAAACTGGTAAAATCTTTCTAAAATAAAATAGCCCAAGATTTGTGAATTACAGTGCATGTTCGAGTGAAAATTCAAGTCATAAAATCATCATTAAATAACCCTGTGGGGTTCTGGTAATTTTTTCCTTGTTTAAATCTGACCTTTTACCTATCATCTCAACTTCATTAACTTTAAAAAAAAAAAGTCTCAAGAAACAGTAAGACTAAAGCAGTGAAGGGTGTGAAAGCTCTTTGTTGTAAAATCTACCTAGAGTGAATGAAAAGCCTTATAAACTAGCATTTAACTGGCTTTTAACTAGAATGGATTTTCAAGTAACTAACTGGTAATACTGTCACTTGACATTTCCTTTAGATATTCTGTGCTATAACTCAAAACTGATTTCCTTTTTATAGGTAAGAATGGAACTCTATTAAATTTAAAAAAGCAAAAGAAACAATTTATAGCTTACAGCCTGACTTCTAATAGTTTAAAATACTGCTGCTGCTGCATGTTGGCCAGCACCCTAATAATGATAAGATTCTATGTTGTTTTATTATTTATTTTTGTTTTTAAAATTAGGATTTTTTAATGAAAAGAGTAACAATAATTTCCTTCTTAAGTGAATATCTTTGTATAGTAACTGTCAGTTATAACACCAATAGTTTGAATTGTAATTTGAAGTTAAAAAAATTATAGGTTAGTACCTGGACTGATGTGTGCTAAGTAGCATTTTAATTGCTTCTAGTAATTGAATAATTAAAATTTTATCATAGCTCTTTAATATCTGGAAACAAATTTCTAGTTTCATACCAAAGAGGAAAAAATATGACATCTTAATCTTTAAATATTAAATTAACCAAATAATATTTTCTTTCAGTATTGTAGCTTTTCAACCAAAAGTACTAAAAATATCTTTGTCAACAAAAGAAGGCTATATTGAAAGGTAATGAAAAGAAATATAAAATAAGAGACTAACCAACTGGATTTTTTTAACAGTCTGGAGAAATAGCAGGAAATCATATTTATTGATGAAGATGAGCTAAGCTTTTGAAGAAGTCAGTTTCCTTTTAAAAGTATTTAGTAGTTGGTAACAGCTCATGTTCTCTTTTCCTTTTTTCCTCTTTCCATTGTGGCAAAGAGACCAATGATACTAGAAAACTAATTTATCAATCAGTTTAGAACACTTCTAAAAACATTTTTTTGAAAAGTAAATCTTCCTTCTAAAGATGTTCATTATACTAACCATTAAGTGTTAGTAGAAATTTTTTGCAAAATTTAGTAAAGAAAGCATGATATAAGAACTATATATTTCAGAAAAATACAGATATGCTGAATGGCTTTATTAGCTCACCTAAAAATGTAGTTTATACTGGGAATATTAGACTATAAATGGTATAGCATAGTTTATTATTGCTGCTTTTATTTCAGAACTCATGTTAATCTAGAACTAACACAAAACTTTTCCAGAACCGCCAGGGTTGGAGTTCATCTAGATCTTTTCTCAAAAACAAATATTAAAATGTGTCCAGTTCTTCTAATTACCAAAGCAATAATGATGACAATTATAGCTCTCTTTATTAATCATTTTCTGTGTGCCATGTTTTATTCCATATGCTTTATCTGAATTACCTGCAGTAGTCTTCACTACAGCCTTACTGTTGCCAGCCCAGTCTGGGCACCATGATTATTCCAGTTTTATAGACAAGAAAACCATGGCCCGGTGAGAATAAAGGGTTCACAGCTAATAAAGAGTGTGAAACTGAGATACCAACTAAAATCCTTCCTGTGCCACCTCTCTGTTCTTGATTACTTTGCTGTACTTCACAGTTATTAAGCAGAATATTTGTGGAATTCTTGTAAAAAAAAACCTGGGAGTCATTTGTATAGCAGTTTAAATGCACGTGTTTTTTCCTTGACTTTTTAGAACTAGTTCAAAGCCTTTCATGTCCAAGTTTGACAGACGACATAGAAGAGATACAGGTAACAGTGTTTGTGACCAAAAGAAATAGGTAGTGTCTTTAAAGTGCTAAGCCTGATTTTTAGATGACTTGTAAATTTTCTCTGAAAATCATTTCAAAACCCTGTATAGACAGTTTTTTGTGGCTGTTTTCTGGAACCATGGCACTGGAATTGCAATATAGTTAAAACCTCTGGAACCCTGAATCCATAGTAGGTGTTCAGTGAATATTGTTTGAAACAATGAATGTAGGGAATGAGTGAAAAGAAGACATTTCTTTGTCCAGGAAAGTTGTAATATGCGTTTGTGTGTTGAACTGTGGTAGACAAGTTGTGGGTAGTTTACCATTAATTGTGCAGCTGATGTAATTATGGGAATAATTACATCTTCTTCAGTTATTGATGTGAACGTTAAGTAAATGATCATTCACCCTTCTTTATTGTTACACCTGACCTTTTGTGTGGGTACAAACCCTATAGGAGATGTGAGGATTAAGGAAAATCTGTCAGAGCCTGCCATAATTAAGGCATGAGTTTAGACCAGAGTTCCTGTAACTGAACCCACCAGAGAAAGAGTAAAGGAATGAGGGGAAAAGTGGGCTGGAGCAGTAAAGGAAGGGACTTGTGTTCCAGTGCTGGATCTTTATAGTATTGACTTGTGGCTTTAGGTAAGCCACCTGAGCTGTCGATGTGTAAACTGCGGGCACACCTCAGAGCTGCCTAAGACTCTCTGAAGTGTGGTCCATCTTAACAGCTCTGCTTGCAAAGTTTCGAGTGCCTCCTGCCACAGTACCTCTTCTAAGGAACTTACGGGAACTCCCCTTGGGAGGACACTACCATTCCATATACACAGCCTCCACACCCTCCTCTCTTTCTCTCTCTTCCTTGCTTCGTTTTACAGGTTCGTACTACTTGGACCTAAGCTTTTCCTTTAGCACTATTCTCCATTGCCCTTGGCTTCTTCCACTGCTCTCTATGATGGCAAAAGAGATAGGGACTTGTTAATTTTTTATTTTGTAAAAGTTAAAGGTCCTGTACTCCTGAGCAGGATAATTGCAAAGGCCCCTTTCATGCCAGCATTTTGTGGTATCTGAAATTCAGTGTTGGGACTCAGGAAAAGAGCAAAAAGATCAGGCTAAAGAGTGGACTGAGTCAGTTTGCCGGCTGAACAAAACAGGGATTAAAACGCAGAGAAACAAAGACAACTTTAATTTAAAAAAAAAGAGTTCAGAGGTCAAAACAAAAATGTTAAGGACAAAATTAGACAAATTAAATTTATGTGAAAAGAAAGTAAAAATATAATGGAATTGAATGGAAACTAATGGGGAAATGACATTTAAATAGTAAAAATAATTAAAACTCTATTTTTTTTTTTAATCAGAATTCCTCTTTTGAGACCCATTGGAGCAGAGTGGTTATAATCCAGAAAAGCAGACCTTTTATGTGCATGGGAAAAAGAGGTTATGAGGCAAATGATATAAAAAACATTCTGGGACACCGCCAAATCCAAGCATTTCAAGTGAGATTTTTGACAAAAGAAATTCTAAAGTAAAGCTATTTAAAAGTAGGAAATCATTTTCTGTTTTTGTGCCTGAAATGAAAAACAGGGACTACACACACAGATTGACAGTCACCTGAAATTTAAAGTATTAAAAAAAAAAAAAAGCCAAAACAGACAAGTTTGTCACCAGAGATACTTCAAAAAAATCTTTGGGATCCAAAAGCTAGTATAATAGAAACAGTATGACAAGAACAAAAGGAACTTACAGAAATAATAGCAGATGATGAATTCTGTTTGGGTCAGTGGGAACCAACGTAGCTGCTAGAACCTGTGCTACTTTAGAAAATGATACTACTGCTGCTGCTGCTGCTGCTAAGTCACTTCAGTTGTGTCCAACTCTGTGCGACCCCATAGACGGCAGCCCACCAGGCTCCCTCGGCTCTGGGCTTCTCCAGGCAAGAACACTGGAGTGGGTTGCCATTTCCTTCTCCAACGCATGAAAGTGAAAAGTGAAAGTGAAGTCGCTCAGTCATGTCCGACTCCTAGCGACCCCATGGACTGCAGCCGTATAGGTTGCATAATCATGTATGAGAGTGAACACACAGGAAATTAGTGAATGTTACTTACTAGTTATCTGCTCAATCTAGCAGTAACTTAGTTAAGTAGGTTACTATGGATAGAAGACTCTTTACATTGGTTTTTGTTGTTTCCCTCCTCCACCCCCACTTACAAATACCACTCAGGGGAATGAACTTGGACTTTAATGTTGGGAACCTTGTGTTTGAGTCTCAGCTCAGCACTTAATTTCTGGTTCTGTGATTTGAACAGGTCTTTTAGAAGCTCTCTGCCTCACTTTTTACATTCGTTAAATTGTGCTGTGTGCTTAGTCACTTAGTCGTGTCTCTGACTCCTTTTGACCCCATGAACCATAGCCCGCCAGGCTCCTCTGTCCATGGGGATTCTTCAGGCAAGAATACTGGAGCGGGTTGCCATGCCCTCCTCCAGGAGCTCTTCCCAACCCAGGGATAGAACCTAGGTCTCCCGCATTGCAGGCGGATTCTTTATCATCTGAGCCACCAGGTTAATACTAATCTAATACCTTCCTCACGAGGCTGTGGTGAGAATCAAATGAGCTCATGTATTTTGTAAGTATGATTGGATGATTTACTATAATAGAGATCTTTCTGAAATTATTTCCAATGAGACAGTGTAAGTTGCTCAGCTGTGTCCGACTCTTTGCGACTCCATGGACTATACAGTCCATGGAATTCTCCAGCCCAGACTACTGGATTGGGTAGCCTTTCTTTTCTCCAGGGGATCTTCCCAACCCAGGGATCGAATCCAGGTCTCCCACATTGCAGGCGGATTCTTTAGCAACTGAACCACGGGGGAAGCTCAAGGATACTGGAGTGGGGAGCCTATTCCTTCTCTAGGGGACCTTCCCAATCCTGGAATTGAACCGGGTCTCCTGCCTGCACAGTGATGAGTTTTGATAGTAGTCAAGATGCTTGTGGTGATGAAAAACATTTTGTGAGCACTCACTGTGCCACAGGCACTGTCCTACATGCTTTACATAATAAGACTCTAATCCTCACAACAACCGCATGAAACGAGTACTGTTATTATCTCCGTTTTACAGATGAGGAGACTGAGGCCAGAGAGGCAGCTGGAGTATCGTAGTTGGGTTGCCCAGATAACCGTGTCACCTGTAAACCAAGTTTTCCCAACCTTGGCGCTCTTGACATTTTGACCATATAATTTGTTGCTGTGGGTGCCTGTCCAAGCCTTGTAGGATCTGTAACAGCATCCTGCGCCTTTACTCAGTTGTGTCAACCAAAACTGTGTCTCCAGACATTGCCAAATGTTCCCTAAATTGCTTCTGGTTAGGAACCACTGTTGTAAACTTATAGCAGAAATTACTTTTTCAAATGACCTTCTTAGTAACTCTTACAGTGACTCATGATTATGATTGGGCAAATTACACATTGTAGATTTTGTGACTTTATCAAGCTGTGTACACTTGTGTGGGGGTGAATGTGAGTTAAACTTGATGCATGCTGCTCTCTCCTACTCCCTTGCTTTATACTGCCTCTGCTGCTGCTACTGCTGCTGCTGCTAAGTCGCCTCAGCCGTGTCTGACTCTGTGCAACCCGATAGACAGCAGCCCACCAGGCTCCTCCGTCCCTGGGATTCTCCAGGCAAGAACACTGGAGTGGGTTGCCATTTCCTTCTCCATACTGCCTCTGATGAGAGCCCAAAGGCTGAAATTGCGGTTCTGCCTGTAACTTCTTTTAACTGCCCTACACACCCCCAAATCATATATTGTTTCCCCTTGCACTTGACCGACATAAACACACACACAGAATCTTGTTTTTTTCTCTCTGTTAGAGGACTTAACACATTTAAATTAGTCTGCAGTAAGAATTTATGTCTGAGCCAAGATTAACAGCTGCCAAGAAAAATATACCCAGCAATGAAAAACAGATTCAGTGAAGAAAAAATAATGTTATATGATGAAGTATATTACTAAGGTATTGGGTTTTATTTTTGCAGTATGATAACATGTTACATTCACATACTTCAAATGGATTCAAGGCTTCTGGTCATTGTTTCTTTGTAACTTAATATACCATTTTCAGGAGTAGCTGAGGTGTAATGAAAAGAGCAGTGAAATACCTTGGTTTCAGTACTGTCTCTGCCAGACACTTACTGTGTGACCTCACCTCTTTTTCTAAGACCTCACCTCTCTTGTTACTTTACCCCACAAGTAAGATGGGGGTAATGCTATGAAACTGATCATATTGAAAGGTTGAAGTGAGAGCATAGATGTACTGATATCCAGCCCAGGTCCTGACCTGTCAAGTTTTCTCCTTCCTTCCAGGACCAGTTTAACAAGGAACTTTGCCATGGTTTTCAACTTTATAATCCATGGTTTTCAACTTCCAAAAAATTGGTAATTCTTTCATTGTGAACCAGTTGTCCTTGAAAGTAATAGAGATAACATCAACTAGCCTATTGCAGATTACTATTACAAGATGGGATTTGGGAAGAAGGGAGGGTACATACAGTATTCTAAACCACTGAATCATGAAAACTTTACATTTAAAGCTACAACAAGGTTGCCAAGAGAGGGAGAGAAAAGATTACAGAGGAACTCTTGGAGCCAAACCTTACCCTCTTAATCCTAGTGACCATTTACTGATTCATCTTTTTAGGGGATATTTGTGTGCCAGTTACAAAGCAAGTGCTAAGTATACGAAGAGAGCAAGTAACTAAAAGAGCTACTCTAACTCTATACCCTGTCCGTTTGGAACTTAGATAGTGACCGCATCATGTCTTTGTCCCAACTCCAGTTGATATTTTCTGCCTAGAACATGAGTTTGGAAAGGGTCCTGAGACTTGACTCATTGGAAAGAATGCTGTGATCCATTAATATTGTCTCCCTCGAACAAGATAAAGGCAGTGGCAGCACAGAATTTGACAGTCCTCTGGCAGAGAGGTTTTTGAAGTGCGGGCCTGACCCCTTTATGTATCATGAGATCAATTACATGTGTCACCATAAGGATTATTCAAGAAAGGAAGTAGTGAAATAAAAAAGTGCATTGCACATAGTGATTCTAAGTATTGCTTTGTAAAACTTCTGTTTTTGTAACGTGTCATGCATTGTGTAACAGGTGGTGATGTGAAATGCATTTCCTACAGTGGGTCACATAAAAATGTAATTCTCATGGTTTCCTGAACGCCTACTCCTTTTTCTCTGTGTTTCATATTATTTTATTTTTCTGAAATTAACTCATCTGTTTGATAATTTATGTCTGATTAAAAGCAGAACAACTCATAGATTCTAGTATTCGTTCTTCAAAACATGGCTTATCCTTTGATTCTGCTCTTACTAGACTCTTCGTATTTTGTCTAAGGTGATTAATAATTTTATTTATAGTCAGTTCTGGTGGGACCCAAAATAGCCAAGTAGTTAGAAGCATAGGCCCTGGAATGAAGCTTGCTTAGTAATATAGATTGTGCCACTTTGAAGCTTTGTGAACTGGAGAAGCTACTTGAATTCTGTGACCATCACACATTATACTTATTTTTCACACACATGCAGATCTTGTTTCAGAATTCTTTGGTTACTACTTAGGGAAACAGATACATACTCTTCTATTGTATGGCCAGATCATCATATCACAGGGCAAGAATTTGTAGAAACAGCATCAGAGTTAAACTGGAGAAGTAAAAATGCTGCTGTTTATCACATATTGAGAGCATGTCCACCATGAATGATCACAAACTACCAACACCATTTTAGTACTTGAGCCAGCATTGTTTGGTTCTGTTTAATTCCGAGAGTGGAGGGAGATAAATGGAAGTCTGTATTAAAGATAGCAGAATATGGAAGGAAAGTATTTGGAAGCCTTGGGGAAAAAGGATTGAGAACAAGAAGGTAACAAGCAGGCTAATCTGAAAGACCACACTTTTCCTCTCTTCCAATAATAGTTTCAAGCACAAAATCATCACTTGAAAGTCCCACAGTAATGCTATAGTAAGAGAAAACCCTGCTGCGTGGCTTACCTGCCTACTCCTAGAACAAGAATTAGATATTTAAAACGTGCTTTTAAAATAAGTTCATTGAAAGCACCTGAGCCGGAGCAAGACAGAACTGAGTTTGAATCCTGATTTTGCCGTTTCCCAGCTCTTTGGCCCTTGGCAGATCGCTTCAGCCTCTGGAGCCTCAGTTCTATCGCATGTGAAATGGATATAATACCATATTTCACAGGGTGATGATCAAGATTAACTGAGAGTGGTTATGTAAAATTCCAAGCGTGCAATGAGTGGCCAAAAAACGTTTTCCCCAACCTCCTACCCTCTCAGAAAAAGTCAGATTTACTCTAGTATTCTTTCTGGAAAATGCCATGTCCATGTGAATACGTAGAGATTACAGACAAGAACAGTGTTTGAGGACATAGGGCAAAATGTTCCAAAAGAAATTTTAATTGCAAAGTAATCAAGCCTTTGACATCCTTCTGTGCATGGACTGCCGGCTTTGTCACAGTTGTCAGGAACAGAGGAAACAGAGTACTCAGGCTGTCCCCTCTACAGCCTGGCTTACTCTCTGTTGTATTTCCTAACACACACTAGATAAGCAAATCGTATCATGCACGTTTAATGTGAATTTGGCATTTCTTGTAGGTTAAGTGGTCTCGCAGATGACTTCTTTTTACTTCTCTAAATTTATTAACTAAGGAAATTAGACTATCCCCAATCTAGTCCAGTAAAGGTTCCATCTAAGTTTTCACATCCTAAGAATCCTGTGATTCTTCCTTTAATTGAATCATAATCTACAGTATCCCTATTAGCTTTTCTTCTAGTTAATATCTTCAAGACTTTTCAGCTTCCAGTTGGCTCAAGTGGTAACTATACCTATGATTAGAACATTAACAAGAGAAATTATGTTGCCCTTGACTCTTCTGTGGCCCGTCTCCTAAAAACTGTTGTTCTTATATCTCAGTAATTTCTGATGGCAGGGCTTCTTTTTAAGAAGTCCGCCAAGTGACAAGACACACTTGCCTGTGAGCACTAAAAGATGGTGTATTCGTCAAAAAAGGCACTGTTATGCTTGCATTTTATAAAACCTCCTGAGAAAATGCACCTCAGGGAACGGGCACTTTAAAAAGTAAGTGTTCATTCAGCTTCCTGGGAAGGAAGCACCCAGGACCTTGTTTGCCAGGGCAAAATATGCTACACCAGGATTTTTCTCACCATTCCAGGAATTTTCTACCCTCCATCCATGAATGACTTTGGTATGTACTTTATTTTCTGCTGGCTCCTCTATAGATCGGTATTAACTTGTTGAACCTTTCATAGCTTTGCAGGACTTTCAATATGAAAATATTCTGCTTGGTTAGTTACTAGCTTGAAAGACACGGGAATACTAACTTTATGAGAAGGTTTTGAAATTACCACCCTTAGCATTGTGGAATACTTCATCACCACAGGTAAAATTCTAGTGGGACTGATGGAGGAAGAAAGCCAGTGTTACTCCAGTAACACAGAAGATAGCTATTTTATCATCTTCCTGGACTGGGGAATATATTTAGTAATTAAATTCAAATCTACAGTGTTTTATACTATTTAAATTTATGAATTAATTTAATTTTACTTTTTAAGGGTTGCTAATTCAGAAGCATAATCTTTAATACAGATGATATGAAATTTTTACAGATTTACTAGCAAAATACTGCAGTTATGAGTCCTAAAGGAGTGAATGCTTTTTAAAATTTTATTCACTTAGCCAACTTCTCTCAGATCATTACAAGCAATGTGCTTTTCACTGAATTTTGGTTTTAACTTTAGGAAATGCCTGCTTGGTACAGATGAAAGCTAAGTAAATGCTAATATACAAAAACAACATTATTTTCTAAGTAGACCTAAGAATTTAAAAATTTTTTAAGTTTGTTTAAACCTGTTGACCATCCTTTAAAATTTAAAAAAAAATTTTTTTTGACAGCATCAGAGTGAGAGAAGATTTAAACAGTTTGGTTTTTGCTTTTGCCAGTGGGCATTTTATGCTAATCAAGTTAGTAGATTGGAAGGCTGTCAGGAGTTTGACAAACTGAATGCAGTGAGCCATTTTCTATAGAAATCAAGCCTCACAAGTAATTTTCTATTGATAGGTTTTCTGATGTGCTCAGTCTCGGTAATGCTCACACTTCCTCTGCCAAGGGCCCCTGACCTCCATAAACAGCTACCATGAACTCACTTTATGAATCGTATGTGTGCACACACACAAACATGAGTTGTATGAAGGCTACACAGTGCGAAGGCTTAATGTGCAGAGGTACCACCAAGAGGGCAGGCATCTAACCTCAGCGTCATCACAGTTTATAACTTCCTGCAAGGAAATCAATGGGTTCTAACTTCCTCCAAGGAAATCAATGGGTTCTTCTAAATTATTAGATTTCCACTATTAAATACACGAGGAGTTTATCTTTTGAGAGAGCATTTTTTAAAAGTCTATTAAAGTATTAAAAATTTAATTATATAATTTATCAAATGTCCACAGCCAGTCTGAATCATGGTGTTTGACAGTTTGACACATAGAGAAAATAGGCTGAATTCTAGCACTTCGTTATTTGGGGTAACACAGATGCCGTGCTATGGCTGGGAGGAAGGTCTGAACAGACGACACAGTCCATGTCTCCAGGTTTGGATGAATGGGAGTTGTGGCCTGTGGTCCCAGGGCCTTGAGAGTCAGAGCTGGGACTTAAAGCTGGTCCGACTCTTCATGCTGCTTTTGGATGCAGTGGTTCTTTCACATCCAAAATAGTGCTTTCAGATGGGCTTCATGCCTGAAAGTTCTGGAGAGCAAAATGTGGTGTGAACAGTGCATTTTTATTTTGGCCTGACTTTGCATTTACTTGAAAGAAAATACAGACTATATGCTTATATCTGTACCGCCTCCTCACTTTGAGGGATATTGAACTGTGGATTAAAAAAATAATGAAGATGCACCAAAATTATAGAATGGTAGCTCCCTGTGGTTTTATTTTTAAAAAATAATTACTACTTGCGACACATTTTATCTTCAAAGTGCTTGGCGAATGTTAATTAACTTTCTAAAAGTTTAAAGGAACTCAAGTCAGCTTGCCTTTTTATAGAGCATATTCCATTGAAGTCAGGTGGCATAAGATTGAGCTATAATAGAATTATTGAAAGATTCTTAATAGGATGCCTGGGCTTCAAAGACAGAAGATCTAAGTGGAGTAAAGTAATAAACATCTAAGAAAGTAATTTGGTTTGTACTGAAGAAAAACTGAATTTATTCTTTTGGCCAAATAAATTTATGCCCAAGTGAAATCCCCTAATGGGTGAGAGACGGACTGAACTTAGCTTGATTCGTGCATTGTCCAGGAGGCTATAGAGTGACCCTTGACCTGATACCTATATTAAACATTTTTAGATTTTGGTCCACATAGGCATATTATTAAAGAATTACTTTTTTCATACTTAGGAAGTAGCAAAAATTAATAACCCCAGAATTAACCCATCCTAATAAAAATAAGTGGTCTAAAATGGTTAATATTGGAAAATATTTTCAAAACAACAAATACAAGTATTTGTCAATAGTTACGATAAATTCGACAAGATCCAGAGTTCAGAACATCCTGTAGTTTTAAAAGAATTTAATTCCTTTGTTGAATTTCCTTGCTTTCATTGACAGTTTCACCTTTAAGGTGGTTATTCCAATATGGCACACATTATTTTCTGATTACTTGCTCCCCAAACTGCTTGCTTTTATGGCATGTCCCATTCCTACTTGCCCCGTACACACGCGCATGCGCACACACACAGTCACACACACACTGCCGCACCCCCATCTCTGGACAGATAAAAGCAGAGAGTTAATATTTAATTCTTGTTAGAAAGAGGGAAGTTCTGTGGTAGATAAATAAATCCAAAACCCTGGACACCCTAATTCATCTTAATCCTTTCCATGTAATGAGGGCAACTGATAGACTACAATATGAAAAAAGGGAAGGGAAGATTTCATATAAACATAACAATGTAAAATTAACTAACCTTGAAGGTGTAATTTCAGAGATGTCTAAAATAGCCGTTACTTCTCTGGGCCTCAGTTTTCTTATTTGTGATATGGTCTTGGTTGGGAGGGGAAAAAAAAACCAAAACAGAACTAACTCAATTCTTGTCATATAGTATGTTTTTCATAAATGTTTATTCCCTGCCCTCAAAGTCAAGATCCTTGCAAGTTTCTATTTTAGGAGGAGCAGAGCTAATTCCCGTTAGCTCCTGACTGTTTCATGCCTGAGATCATTTGCATGAACTGTTTCTCTCCTAGAAAAGTTCTATCCTGCCTTATCTGGTTTTTGAACTGTTGTTTAGTCTTCACAGCCCTGCTCAGTGATTACTTCCTCTGTGAAGCTCAACGTGACCTCCTTCTAGACAAAAGTCATCTCTCCTTTCCCTGCATTCTAAAATCTTCAGCTGTTTTTGTTCTTGCCTGTATTAGTGTGATGTGTTATTTTTATTTTTAGTCTGTCCACCTTCTCCACTTAGTGGTTAGCTCATCAGTGCTGAAGTGTGTCAGTTCTTTAATCTGGTTTATAAAGGTTAAGCAATAAATCTTAGTTGAGATGGAATGAAGTGAAAATGTTCACCATAATCACTAAAATGGCTTTAAGATACAATATAAAATGTAATGTATCAAATTTTTTTTTACTGTACCCCATTTTTTAAAAGTTATTTTGGCTATAATAATTAAATTTATTTGCAAAAATTTTGGAAAAAATATTTTTAAAGAAGAAAATGAAAATAACATTATTTCTCTACTCATATAAACATTATTAACATTTTTTCATATATCCTCACTCTTTGTACTCTAATTTAAATGTATGTAAACACACATATTTAACCAAAATTGGAATTTTACAGCCTGTGCTATTTGTAACTGCTTTCTTTTCTCCAAGTAGTTTGTAATTATCTGTACGTATTAGTAACTGTTCTTTGAAAACATGTATCTACTATAATTTGTTGTTGGCAATATAAATTTTGTCCATTTATTTTTGGTTTGTCTGCTGTCATAATCCATTCTACAATGAACAGCATTATATATAGGACTCACGACCGTTCAGCTGGTTTGGCTATACTTGCTGAGATACTGGAATATTTCATTAGTGATGAAAAAGTAGTCACTACCCTACCCATCCTGAGTTCCCTTTCTGTTGACTCCTCATGATCCAGTTTAATGCCTCTCCTGGCCCAGTAGCAGGCCTCTGGGACACAGGTGATGTCCATTCTGATTAGTCTTGTCTCTGGTATATCTCTTCAAAATAGTTCCTGACACCCCTGAATCTTTGCATACATCTCTCATATTTCTTGAAAAACTGGAAAGTGAAAATCTATGGCCAACAAATATGTCAGGACTCTGTCTGGAAACAGATCACTCAAATTAGGGTAATTCTTTTTGGGTTCAGTAAAGGAATTGTTTAAAAAAGAGGGGGCAGAGTAAGAAGGGCTTGTAAGAACAGAGACTGTTTTCAGTCCTAGACAGGAAGGTGAGGAGTGGGAATAACTGGAACCTGCCAGAAGAGAGCCACTTTGAGAGGACCTCTGTCTTTGCACCAACTTGTGGCTTTGGGCCGAGGTGCACAGTTGATCTGTGGCAGCCTTACAGCGAGCAAGCCAGGGGAATGTATATCCCAGTTTCCCTCTCTTCCTTCCCTCTGATCTCCTTTCAGGGCTGTCCCCAAACAGGAAGTCACAGGACAGGGAAATTGTTTGTATAGTCTGTTACAGGTCAGCCTGGGCAAGAGGGTAGGGTGGAGAGATGATTTGGAGAGGTAAACCCAGAAGACAGCTGGAACATGTATAGCCTCTTTATTTCCATAATATAAATTTGTCTCCAGAAAATAGTGATGTTTTAAGGGCCTCAAATGTAGGCTGTAATCTGAGCATGAGTTGATTACATTTACTTTAGATAATCTGAATTGGCTCATAAAGGAGTGAAATCTGGTGCAATGGTGGGAGGGAAGAATCACAGGGATATTATGTACCTGGGAGATGCAGGGAGAGGAAAGACCAGTGAGGCTGAGGGAGCATCTTGAATAAACTCCTCCTGCCCCCAGAGCTGACCTGTGTTCTGCTCTGCTTTCTGCCTCCAGTTCTGCCCCCCAGGGGACTCAGAGGATTCGCCTAACATCACCAATCATTATCAGTTCTTTGTGGAGCCGTCCCTCTTTTTTCCTCCACTCAGAATCATTGGTTTACCAGCTTGTTAAGCTGACCGTGATATAACCATCCATCTGTCTTAAAGCCTTCTGTCTGTGGTTCTCTCCCTGCCTGCACATGATAATCACATATGGAGCTTTTATAAATATACCAGTGCTCCAGCCCTATCTCTAGAAAGTCTGATTTATTCATTGTGCTCTGAGGTCCAAGAGTCAGCTTTTTCAAGTTCAAAAGATTATAATAAACTGCAAGGGCTTGTGAACCCATGTTCTGTTGGAAGCTCTGAAAGCCCTAAAATTCCCAGAAAGGAGAAGAATTTTCTTAGCATGAATTCCAGGCTTGTACTCTCACTGATCATGAAATGCGGAGGAAATGGAAAGTTAGCTTCTTTTCTGGAAGATTGGAGTCTAATGTTCTGATATAGAAATTGGGACAGAATTGCTCATAGTTATGCTGCTTTTAAGACATTTTGTAAATCAGAAGTTGAGTGATAAAGCTCTGTGTGTGCTGTGAGCTAAGTTGCTTCAGTCACATCTGACTCATTGTGACCCCATGGGCTGTATAGCCCACCAGGTTCCTCTGTCCATGTCTCAACTCTATTGAGAAGCAATTATCTGTGCTTACAAATGTGATTGGAGACAAAGAGTTGTATTTTCACCAGATATATTCATTGATATTCTGTCATATACTCTAAGTGGTTACTATATATGAAAAATAAATGTAGTTCTTAACATTTAAATTTATTGGGAAGATACGCATTTTTCCAAGTGCTTGTGGCTTTAATGTTTCTGATATAGCTCAGTAGAATTGTCTTAAGTTACAGAGTAAATTTTTAGTAAGATTTCTAAGGCATAATGTAAATAGAATACTATTTCTAAAAATAGGCATCTTATTCAAGAAATATTATGAAGGTCTAAATGTGAAACTGTATTTATTATATGAAGACATTTTCATTATTCATTATCTCATGTGTTAAATGAAGACCAATGAGTTGTATTTTTGGTTTATGTTTTCTTTTTACCAACTTTTCTTTTGAAATCCTTGTGCCCCTGGCTCTATTCTAACCATCCTATTGTGTTTGAAAAGTGCATTGTCACCTGTTTGCTTCTTTTCAGAACAGTGCAGCCTAATTCTTTGTTCTTTAAAAAGTCATCATCCTTGCAGTAGCAGATACTTTGCAATAATGGAATAGTTTGCATTTTCTTCTGGATATCAAACACAGTAGAAACAAAGTTGAAATTACCTAGTTAAATTGTCCCTCCCTTTTAAAGTATTTATAAATTATGTCTCTGGGAGAGAAAGCTAATTGTAGATTAACAAGGCAAAGGGTCTTTTCTTTCTGTCTTAAAAGTGTAATGTGTTTATTTACCTTAGAATGCCACATACTAGTTAATAAATGTCATCAGAAAATGAAATTATTTTGATTTTGCGTTTAAGTTTCTGAGTAAACAGTCATCACAGGCTGACATCAGTTACAAGATATACATAGGTCTTTTAGTAAAAATAATTTCTGTAAATATGAGCAGAAACATAATTAGAAATATGTAAGTGGATCTTCACTGTAATAAAAGATAAACATATTTGTAGTATTATACCCAGTTCTATGAAAAACAAAAATGTCAAGGGCAAGGACTTCCTCACCATCTGGGGGGTAAGCACTTTTTCCTGTGGTTATGTCAGGTTACCAAATGCTGGCAGAAAGAGCAGCATAAAAGTCTAGTGATGACAATTAAAGTATGATGTTGCTTCTGTGGCCCAGAGGGCAGCCCCTTCAGTACACAGCCAAGTTCTTTACTGTTTGGACTTGCCTCCTCTTCACTGAAACTGGTCTTGTGTCTTTGGTTCTCCAGGTTTTCTTTTGTTCTCCTTCTTTTTTTTTTTTTTTTCTTTTTCTTTTTTCTTGACTTATTTGAGTTTTTTATAGACATTTACTGGGAAAATAACATACACTTTAATAAGTATTTCCAGAACACCTCGAGTTGTTTAGAGGAAATGTCTGAAAATATACATATTTACTCTGATTCTTGTTTAACACCTATTAATATTTATCTTCCCTAGGTAGGTGTTTATGGGAAAGTAGGTATTCAGAGAAGGCGATGGCACCCCACTCCAGTACTCTTGCCTGGAAAATCCCATGGACGGAGGAGCCTGGTAGGCTGCAGTCCATGGGGTGGCTAAGAGTCGGACACGACTGAGCGACTTCCCTTTCACTTTTCACTTTCATGCATTGGAGAAGGAAATGGCAACCCACTCCAGTGTTCTTGCCTGGAGAAGCCCAGGGACGGGGGAGCCTGGTGGGCTGCTATCTATGGGGTTGCACAGAGTTGGACAAGATTGAAGCGACTTAGCAGCAGCAGCAAGTAGGTATTAAAATGAAAATTTTAACCCTAAACAAGAAACAGGAGATACATTTAGCAAAAGGGCAGTACAGCTGGAAAAAGTACAAAGGAAAAACATATTATATTGTTTTATTCAAAACAGAACTCCTTTTCATGAATTGGAGTTAGGTTAGAAGGCATCAGTTTTATATATTCTCTGTAAAGAGAATAAAAAGGGAATGTTGATGTTACCTTGCAGGGCTTTTAGGAGGATTGGAAATAATCCAATGACATATATAAAAGCTGAGCATGGTGTCCGAATAGAGCAGAAGCAAATGACAAGCACTGTTGTTGTTATCACTGCTGTTCTTCCCTACGACTGATCACCTTGCCACCCACTACCCCACATTACTTGTGGCCCATGCTTATGACCTTCACTCCAGTCTCCCTGATGTTCATTTCAGTTCAGTCACTCAGTCGTGTCCGACTCTTTGCGACTCCATGGACTGCAGCATCCCAGGCTTCCCTGTCCATCACCAACTCCTGGAGCTTGTTCAAACTCATGTCCATTGAGTCGGTGATGCCGACCAACCATCTCCTCCTCTGTCGTCCTGTTTTCCTCCTGCCTTCAATCTTTTCCAGCATCAGGATCTTTTCCAAGGAGTCAGTTCTTTGCATCAGGTGGCCAAAGTATTGGAGTTTTAAGCTTCAGTGTCAGTCCTTCCAATGAATATTCAGGACTGATTTCCTTTAGGATTAACTGGTTTGATCTCCTTGTAATCCAGGGGACTGTCAAGAGTCTTCTCCAACACCACAGTTCAAAAACATCAATTCTTTGGCACTCAGCTTTCTTTATAGTCCAACTCTCACATCCATTCATGACCACTGGGAAAATCATAGCCTTGACTAGACGGACCTTTGTTGGCAAAGTAATGTCTGCTTTTTAAAATGCTGTCTAGGTTGGACATAGCTTTTCTTCCAAGGAGCAAGTGTCTTTTAATTTCATGGCTGCAGTCACCATCTGTAGTGATTTTGGAGCCCAAGCAAATCAAGTCTGTCACAGTCTCCATTGTTTCCCATCTATTTGCCATGAAGTGATGGGACCGGATGCAATGACTCCGTGATGTACTCAGGCCACATTCCTTCCTAAAGCCCCCTTCTGGAATCCAGCACTTCTTGGAGCCTTGGTAATCTCTGGATCTGAAAACTTCCCTGTCATCCTTAGTGGCTTAGGGCATTGGATTTTAATTACAGCAGAAGTATACACAGACTGGGCCCAGTTTGTCAACCTTCCAGTAGCACCAAAATCACCTGCAAGAGACCGTTAAAAACAAAAACAAAGGAACCCTCCGGTGAATATGTATAACTTGGCATTCCTTAGTCTATTCCTTTGTTAGAATAGGGCATTTATTGTGACACGCAGCAGCAGCAGCAGTAGCAGTATGGCGCTACCTAAGCAATCTTAAGGATAAATTCTGGTTTTCCAGGTAAACCAAGAGGCGAGTTAGGAGGGTGCAAAGAGCTGGAGACTTAGCATCTAAGGCTCCGCATTCTCCAACACTTATAGATGACGGAGATACTTAAGAGCCCTTGGTTTTTGGTTTACTTGGAAGAGTTTCCTGTAATGTGTTCTTTATGTCTGAATTTGGTGGTAGTTGGCTCACAGGTAACCATCTAGCATATTTTATATTTTTATTATATTTAGCTGGTATCCCAAAGATGACTGACAAAGAAGAAGACTGAGTCATTTGTAGATTTGCTGTGAATCAACTTGGTGGATCATTTCTTTGAGTTCAGAGTGCTCCCTTTTGGGTGGATCCTTTTTTAACTGTGAAGCAGAATGATCATTTAGAAGAATATTTCAGAGACAGATGAAATAGTATGAGCACAGTGGCGCTGGGGGTGTCTCTGACATGCTAGGGAGATAGTGAGATAAATCTAGCTGCAAAAGGAGAGCCATGCTGGTAGGTGGGAAATAAAGCTGGTGAAGTTGGAATTCAGTATGGGAGCACAGATACAGTGCATGGGGGAAGACATGCTGATTCTGGCTATAGCATTTACTGGCAATGTGATTATAAACTAGTTACTTAACCTTTCTGAGGTTTGGTTTCCTCATACATAAAATGGAGATAATTTACTCAACTACTCTTCAGTTTGGAGTTAGGATTGAATCACAGAATAGATGTAAAGTATTTGATACTTAGTATACTCGGGATTGGGGGCAGGAGGAGAAGGGGACGATAGAGGATGAGATGGCTGGATGGCATCACTGACTCAATGGACATGAGTCTGAGTGAACTCCGGGAGTTGGTGATGGACGGGGAGGCCTGGCATGCTGCGATTTATGGGGTTGCAAAGAGTTGGACACGACTGAGCGACTGAACTGAACTGAACTGAACTGATACTCTAAATTCATCCTCCCTTTGGGAAACTCAACATTATAAAGATTTTTTTTATTGATTTACAGTAGTATATTGATTTCAGGTATACAACACAATGATTCAATATTTTTGTAAGTTTTTTTTTTTTTTAAGATATGCACTGTACCATATTTTTAAGGGCGAGGGCTATCCAGTGGTCAAAAGGTTCCCCTTGGCTGGGCTTCAGCAGGTTCCCTCTGTCACTGGTAAATCACTCATCCCCATTGTAACTCAGAACAGATCCACAGTCTCTATATTTTCATATTTTCACACATGAAAATAATAGCTCACCCACCATCAGAATGCTCCAGCCTGTTTCTAGAAGTGTTGGTAGGTTTATATGGGTCTGTCCCTAGTCTCTTATAACCCTAGCCCTTGGAAGACCAACAGCACACAATTTTAGGTAACTGGGATTGGGGTAGCAGTCCATGGCCATGAAATCAAGAAAAAGTAGAATGACTCATACTCACATAAAGTAATGACCAGTTGTAAAAATAAACACTTTAATTTAATAAAGGACATGTTTTAAGGGCTTGGTTAAGGACTGAAATCTTTAGGAAAAGATGCCATTTATCAGTTCAAGCCAGTGGTTTTACACTGGTGTAGACCACAGTGTGGTGGCTTTTGCAGTGCTCAAAAGGATAACTGAATCATGGCCTTAAATGATTAGATTAAAAAAATAATAATTGCATTAAATGAAATTCTAGGAGTATGGAGTTTAAGGTGACTGTAAGGAAGCAAAGCAAGAGTGCCTAACTCCCTGTATGTTCTAAAGTCTCCTTCAATTTTTAGGTCTATGGAAAACTTGTTAAGCAAGAAAGGATTCATCCTTAGTCTCTTAAAACTGATTTCAAATATGTCACATACACTCTTTACTTCCTTAAGCCTAATTTCCTTTAAAGGTTTAATGTAGTTTAAGAAATTTCTACAGCAGAGGTGTATTTTGTCCTCTAACAAAGACCCAGCATGGCCTTCCTTCAGATTGCTTTGGCCCACAGAAGGTAAATGAACTTTTCTAGTGCAACAGATAACAATTTACCATTCAAGGAACATCAGTCTTGGAGTAATTGATACCACAAATTCTTTACATTGAAGTTCCAGATGGTGGCTTTATACTGGATTAACTCATGATCTCTGTAATTAGGAGTCTACATTTTTTAAATATTTGTCCTCTTTCAGCATTCCCAATCTCAGTGAAAGTCACCGCTTCCCATCAGGAGCACAGACTAGGACTCTGGGTTTTTCTTGGTTCTTCTATTTCCTTAGGCCCTCAAGTCCTCAAGCAAGTTTTCTCTGTTCCGCCTCCCAAATATAGCTGGGATCTATGTTCTTATTGATTGATTGATTGGATTCATTGATTATTGATTCTTATTGAGTATTGGATTCATTTAATCCAATAATCTTACTGGATTATTTCTTCTAATCCAAGCTGGCAACATCTCTGACTGGACAACCTTGGTGGCTCCTAGCCATTGGTAGCATCCATTCACCATTAATGAGCAGCCAGAGGCATCTTGACAAATCACAAGTCTGGAAAATAAAGACATGAAAGGTGTTAAAACTTAGAGAAAAAAGACTTACAATTTTAAAACAAGTCTACTACTGTCGCTTCCTTACAGCTCTTTGGCAGCTTCCCATTGATCTGATAATATTACTTATATTCTTACTATTCTCTTATTCAACAAATACTGACTGACCTTTCTGCTAAAGGCGTTTTATCACATTGTGTTCTGGGTATGCAGAGATAAATGAGAATTGCCTCCTACCCCCAAGGAGCCCATCATCTAGCAAAACAGTGCTCAATCAAAGTTTACTCATTTATTAATAAATATTCACTGAAATCCTACAATTGACCAGCAGAGTGCTAGAAGGAACTTGGGTGTCAGTTGACTTTGCTATGCCTTTAGTGAAATGAACCGTTCAAAGAAACGTGGCATGCACTGCTCTCAGGATAATTTTGACCCAGACACATAATCATTATTTATGTCACTTGTCATCAGACAATACTACCACCTAGCAAACAACCAAAAAAAAAAAAAATCCAGAGGAGTTCAGCAGAAGTGTTTCTTTGCTGTCATATCAGGGATGGTCACCTAAGCACCTCTGTTCATCTTGGTTGCGCATGCCCACATGTCAGGGTTGACAGGCTGTTGGCTGATCTTAGCTGCCCTTGGCTGGAACAGCCAGGGAGGCTTTGCTCTATGTTCCTGATTTTTCAGTCGAGCAGCCTGGGTATGTTTTCATGGGGATGGCTAAGGCTCAAGAGAGAGCAAGCAAGCCTAGTCTCACAGTACTTTTTAAGCTCTGCTTGCATCCTATCTTGTTAACGTAGCTTGAGTCAGAATGGGGTACTGCAGAGTTACATGGCCAGGATGTGAATACAGGGAGAATTGGGGCCATGATTGTAATCTATCACAATGCCATGTTTTCTCTTAGTATACTTTGTGTGTAGCTTGATCATAGGACTTAGGAAACTAAGTTGAAATATATAAAGTTTTACCCCTCCCCCAACTTCGGAAATTCACTGTGGACAAACACTCTGTCTTTAGCATATGGCTTGGCATATAATAGATGCCCAACAAATGTTTAAGTAATGGAATTATTGGTAGATTCACTTTGGGCTGTTTGTTTAAGATAGTCAAACTTTCTCAGCCTCAGCTCAGTCTTTTATAGAGGTTAATAATACCCACTACAACCCACCTTTCTGAGGATTAAATAGGGGAACAATGTAAAAGTACATACCATTTCCTCAGGAGAGTTGTTTCTTTCCTCCTCCCTACACCTTCCTTTCTCACTGTGTTTATATGAATTTGGGAGAAGAGTAATTGATTTAATCTTGGCCTACTTTATACAAGAAGTTGTAGGATAATGATCCCCCTATTAAAACCATCTTCCATATCTTCTAAAAACTAATTTTGTATAATACTCATCTCCTAAAGAAGTTTGGTCCCCTTGAAAGCTTAAGCCTTTGAACCATTTGCAGTATAAGGAAGGGACAGATTTCTTCTTATTCCCACAGAGAACTTACACAAAGAGGAAAGGCAGTTTGGAGTGGATGGAGGACTATAATTGGGGGAGGTGGAGAACAAGCCTGGTAGGTGCCACAGTCTGTGTGTGTGTGGTGGGAGGGGATGGCAGAGGGGTGAATGAGATCTCCCAGCAGGAAAGCCAGAGGCTGGTGGGGAGGGCAAGCAATAAAAACCCAACTGTTTCTGCCAGTTCCTCTTTAATTTAGTGGTTACATCTTGGGGGTTGTTTCTGATGCTTGATAGAGATATTCAGTTGTGTTTTATTAATATTTCTAAATTAAAATATATGCTTTTATTTATATTTAGTTACATATGTTTATGTAGTCTGGTTTTTATATATCATTATATATAATCATATATAATTAAATATATATAACTATAAATGTATATGTAATTATATATATGTATGACTTTTCCCCAGATGCAGGGCAGACACACATCTGGCTTCTATCAATTGGGGAGTAGCTTTAAGCACATCCTGTCAAGTTGTCTGTTCCCAAAAGCAATACCAACACATTCACTGAATGTTATTTTTTCTCCACAGTGATGTTCTTGATTGGACCACAAATTTTTCCATAATACTGTACTTGAAAAATAGGACATTCTAGCTCTTTATACATAATCAGCCCTCCACCTCCAGCCATTTTTAGAAAACTTTTTTTTTCTTTTAATGAAGCATTAAGTAGACTGTATTCCAGCTCTGGAAAAGAAAAAAGAAAAAAACCACATTGAGTATTAGTTATACAATTTTCTTTTGGTTTCTGTGATTGAGTTGTTCTCATTTTTTTATATCTGAGTACTAATTGGAGCTGGTGTAGCTAACTGCCTCCTGTCCCCCTCATGTCTGAGACGTGCTGGATCTGCTGCCAGAGTGCTTGTAAATCAGTTATTTACAAAATCAAATCAGATTATTCATTTAAATGAATTTAAAGTTAGTTAAAATAGTTTGAAAATTCCATAATTTAAACTTTATTTTGTTAATTTTACTACTGAAAGGTTTAGGAGGTTTGAGGTGTTTTTAAACATTATTTTTTTTCTTTTTTTAGGGGAAAAAACAAACCGGGCCTGCATTTTCTCCAGGGTATTTTATTGACAGTATTTTTCAGAGTTTAACCTTAACTGCTAAAGGCTATAATCAGGTACCCATGATATTTTTCCTGCTTTCCAGTTGTAACATAATACATGGTTAGGCTGTATTTTTGCAAGAAATTTGTCTAATGTGTATGTGGTGAGGAGGTACCTGTTACCTGTGTTTGATGGAAGCCGTATTCCCTGGATACATCAGAGAAATTAGCAAAAGGACCCAACTTTTAAAAACAGCAGCTTCTTTAACAGGAGAAGGACATGCCCATGTTCTAGACTTTTAAATTATAAATTGAGCAATTATTTGAGAACTTACAGAAGTAAATTTCTTCCTGTTTTAAAAAAATGCAGGTAAATAAGGAAGAGGAATATAGGACAAGTTATTATATCATCCTATCTTTCCCTTGAAGTGATCTTCATTTAAAGCAGCCTGTATGAATTCTCAGGTATCTGCTGTATGTGACTGGTACATCAGATAGTTACTGACATTCAGTTTTCTTTTGCATGTGCAGGGTGAATCTGAAGAAGTCACAGGGAATTATTGTTTTCAAATGCATTGTGTGTTCCTTCTAAAATGATTAATCTATATCTGCCTCTGAATTATGAGTATTAGGAATATTCTTAAAAAAACTAAGCTTTGGGGAGAAAATTGATTTAATTAAATCTTCTTGATTCAGTGGTACATTTTGTAACCTAATCTGTATTGTATTTACCATTAATTTTGAACTAATGTTCTGTGCTTGATGAACCAAAAATTCCTAAATACCTTTACATTAATAGATCATAGTCAACTTATATTGTAATCTAGAATTTCAGAATTTCAGTTAGTACCTCTTCCACCAGTTCCCTAGCCCCAGGACAGTTTTCACAGGGTCTTGTGCAATAGAACCCTCATTACCTCCTGTCCTCCCACTAGAAATGCATACCACAGAGCACACATGTGTGAGAGAACATGTGTATATATACACCTAGCTTCAGACTTACGAAACAGTGAGCTTTGTTTCTGGCAAATGCAAGAGATATTGATCAAGTTTAAGTGAGCATGGTTCTTTCTTAGCTGTACCTTGGTAGCACTGTGCAGTTGAATGTTTTATCTTTACGTGGGTGTAGCTTAGGTTCATTTTTTGGTAAATAATATTAGAAATGTATATAAAGAAGAAAACTAAATAATGCTGTCATCTGATTACTTTTAAAATAATAAACATTATTTAATAAAATAAAGCATTCATGTACCCTTCAAGAAGAAATTTATATGTACACCCCAGGCTATGTATGTGATTATGCATACTTTTTCACTTACACAAAAGTTCTCATACACCACATCATTATTTTTACGCTATGATCTTTTGTAAGAATGATAAAATACATGATCATGAGAGTATATCATAATATAAGTCATAATTTAGCTAATATCAATCATGTTGATGGACATTCAGGTTGTTTCTAGTTCTTTGGCTATTAAAAACAGTGTTTCAGTGAACATCTTTGCACATAGAGTGGTGCTTTTGCAAATACACTACTGGATTACGTTCCCAGCTGGTAGTTATTGGCTCAGAGCGGCCGTTTTTCAGAGTACATAAAGCAGTAAACTACACATCGCATGGTGACAGTTTGTTATTGTTTGAGTACATCTAAGTGGCAGGAATTGATCAATAGAGTCATTAGAGTAAAAAATAAAACTGTACTGAGAGCCACTGGAATGTACCTTGGGCTGTAGATATAGTGGTAATCACCTATAATTAACTGTTATCAACTTTAGACTTTACTGGCTTAAAATTTTTGTCAAAATTCCTCCCCACCACCCCTGTTGTCTCATAAGCAGTCAGTAAATATTCTCAGGGCTCATTTTAGATCAAAGGCCTTGGAAAAAAAGAAACTAGGCCACAACATTCCTATGCTTAAACTATATCTTCAAAATTGGATGCTCTAAGACTTGTGCTGTAATATTCAGAAACCAGTTTGCATTTTCAATTAACAGGTGTGCTTTGCCTCCCTCAGGTGGAAGGGAAGATTTTGGAAAAGCAAAACGCCGAAGAGTCTTGGTGTTGCTCCTGTAACTTGGAACTGGAGAGGAGGCAAGATGCTGGCATAGCTGTTGAACTGTGAACCTGCTATGCCAACATATTGCCATCTCTCTTGTCCGAAAGCAGCCATGGCCACCTGCATGCCGCCCCCTCTCCCATGCAGTGCTCTGGATGTGGGTTGCCAGGATGCAGCCCCACTCACCTCCCTGACCCCACCTGCCATGCTCTGAGTCTCTTCATTTTAGCCTCACTGGCCTTTCTGGCTGATCTCTGAACACATCCAGGATGTTCCTGCCTCTTCCTCTGCACTTGGGTCTTAACAAGAACATTGCTTCCTCAGGGAAGCCTGCCTTGACCACACTCTTCAACAGCTGTCACATTCCCGTTATCCAACTTGCCTGCAAACTGCCCTTTGTTTTCAAAACATTGATCACTATCTGAAACACACTTGTTGGCTGGTTAAGTGTCTTTATCTCCCTCATTAGATTGTAAGCTCCTTGAGGGTTAGGGACCCTGTGTCTTGATCAACCACAGTATTCCCAGACCCTGACACATGGTAAGCCCTTAATACATATATTTGAGACTCCATCCTGACTTTCTTTGCAGGAAAGATGTTAATCTCTTCCCATTATGAATGCTTTTGGTAAAACCCTTCTGGGTTTGCAAATCTAACTCCTTTAAACAGTCCCAGCATAGAGTCAGTCCTCCATATTCAGACTGAAATTTGATCCAAAGTTGATTAAACATGAAAATGCAGAGCACTAACTGTATTACATCATTTTATATAAGGGACTTGAGTATCCATGGAGTTTGGAATCAGTCCCTGCCCCCCATATACTGAGGGATGACTGTGTCTATCATTGGGTCCATAGACTTGTGGAAGTCAACACATGATAGTGGGGAAAGCATGGGCTTCAGAATAAAACTTAGGTTTGAATCTCACCACTCGTGTTCTCGGACAGTCATTTAACCTTTGAATTAGAATTTTCCCAATTGTAAATTGAAGATAATATTACTAACCCTTCAGGATTCCTAAGACAAAGAAATGAGATGTTTTAGCCAGATGGTTCTTTCTTTGTGTCTAAAAAGTGACTGTCTAAAACTCCTGACGTATATGTAGTAGTTGTAGTAGACACGCAACAAATTTTATTTTACTACTAAGAAAAGTTAACTTTTCTCTAGCTAGAAACAGGTGGTCAGCCATGGGATGTGTGGAAGTGTTCTGCCAAAACACGAGGGCTTTTCTCTTGAGAGATAGAGGTTCTGAAAAGCCAAGGAATTCATTGTCCAGTGTCTCAGATTCTTCTCTCTGGTTTGGTTCTCACTCCTCTAACTTCTTGTATTTCTAGAGTTGCTCATTGGCTGTGGATCTCTTTTAAAAGCAACTTTCACAGATTCACTTAACAGAATAAAAATATGTGGTAAATGCTGCTTGGTGATCCTGTTTTTGAGCATTGAAGTTTTAGTAAAAAAAAGTTTGCTTTTAATAAACTTAATTTTATTTTGATTTTGATGCTTTTCCAAGAAATAAAATAACAGTCACTACTTGTGACTTATTTATCGTTACTCTTGGTATTATAACTACAACATCCAGAAAGTGTTTATTATACATTTTTGTCTTGCCACCTCAGAGTATATTAATCTCAGCTGTGAATTTAACAAAAATATACAAAGTATGGCAATTTTAGTCTTCAAGTCTTGTAGAAGTTCTGTTGATACGTGAAGATGATGAGAGACATTTTATAAATTCAGTATGATAAGTAACTTAAGTAATATTATGCTGCTTTCCTAACCTGAACTATGTACGGATTTATCATCTCAGTATTGATGGTTTCTGTATTTATCACCTCTTTTTGTTCTTTGAATTCTTCAAGTTATCAGCCAGAAATAAATGCACAGAGCAGCCAGCCCTCGAGGATCATTATGTAAGCTACTATTGCCCATGACTTATTTTACCCCCAAACTTAGAATGTTTACTTACACTGCACCTGGAATAAAAATAGATACGATGGACAACTATCCATTCATTCTTTTAAGAATCCACACAATAGCTGTAGCTAAAATCAGAGATCCACCTCACCTTATTCATTCTTTATCTTGCTGGTAAAGAAAATGGATGCAGAATCAATAGGCTAGGACATGCTGTCTATTCTAGGAACTGCTGTTGTATAATACTTTTTTTTTTTTAACCCGTAACTCAGTTCTCGAAACTTACTTTGTGAGCTTGTTTGGGCTGTTTCTACCTTTCTCAGAGTTCTGTTATACTCATCTACATCCATTGAAAGATATCCACTACCCCCTTGATGTGAATACCGTTGATGAGCTGGATCTGTGATGGAAATGAACCCTAAGCTCACTGAGATGACTCCTCAACATCTTAGGGTGTTTTACTGTAATTCAGTAAACACCCAAACTGTGATTGATTTTAAGTGATCATGGCGGAAGTGGGGGAGGACAAAACTTGGGCTCTAGGAACATCAAAATGAGAGGCAAAAAAATTAATTTTCTGAAGTATCCAATATCTCCTCAAATCAGTGGTTTTTAAACTTTAGTGTTATATTATCAATCACTGGGAGAGCTTGTTTTAAAAAAAAAAAAAAAACGGGTCCCAAACCATCCCCTGGACATTCTGATTTAATAAGTCTTCATTGAGACTCAGGAATCTTCATTTTTAACAAGCACCTTTTCTTGATGCAGTTTGACAGTGTACCATATTTCGAGAACATTTGTCTTAAATCCTGAACCACAGGGCAGATTTTTTAAAATATATGCAATTTCCAGCATGGAACTTGGGCATGGTCATGAAAGCAGCCTGCTTTCCCACTGCGTCTGTGCTTATGGAAAACTGGAGCAGTGTTTTGTAATTGTGCTTCATACCCTGAGGTTTCTTATATAAACAGGCCATATAACTGCGTACAGGAGCACCATCGGCTGCAGATGTGCTTCTGTGGGCTTGTTTTTAACTTCAATTATTTTTTCTCCACTGGATCTCGTTACAGTTTCCAAGATGTTTTTTCTTTTCCAATTGACTTGATATTGACCAAAATCCTATGCCTCTAAATATACATTCTTCTCTAAGATTTCTGTTATATTGCAAATGATATGTGAGCTCCTGGAGGCTAGAGACTAAGTCTGATAATGCAGAGGGGAAATTTTCAACATTTATAGGACTTCTATGGTGGTAATCTTTCTATAAACTAAAGGATTACATCTTAAATTGACCTATTGCTTAAATTTAGACTTTTGCGGACTTTTTGTAAAAATGGAGACCTCTTTTTCTCTCTGAGACAATATGGTGTAATAGAACTTCATAATATGCGAAAAGACCTTGGTTCTAATCTCAGTTCTGTTATTTTCTAACTGTATATATGAATTTGGACAGATCATTTGATCTGTTACCTTATTTGTAAATTGGGGTAATCGTAGAAGACTATATGATACAGTAGAAAGAAAAAAGAAAAATACAGCTGTGCAAACTAAGCATGTAGGCAAGTTGGAAGACAATCTACAAAAAGAAAGTAGTTGATTTTCAGTAGTAATTTAGACTTTGTTAAATGTTTTGTTGCTTTATGTTGTTACTGTCCAATTTAAAAATCGCCTAAAAATTGTGATTTTGAGTTAAAAGGCAGAAGTTTGTTCTCATTTAGTCTGAATCACTTATTTGCTAACTAATTCCAATCAAAAAAGGAAAAAAAGGTGATATTGTAGTTAGTTTTATCTTGAAGAAAGATCCAGCTTCTCATATTGTGTTTTAACACTGGTTTATCTTACCAACCTTCAAATAATGATAATAATAATTCTATGACTCCTATACATTTCTCTTATCTCATTGGCTTATTATGAAGTTCAAATTAAGAAACTGCTTCAGAAATGGGATGACGTCATATGAAGTCCTAAGATACTGTTTATAAATTCTTTCCAACATTCCCTTTCTCCCTTTATCCATGTAAAAGTTTGCTTTTGAAATGATTGAAATTTTAATAAAATTGAAACATTTTATTATAAACCTGGCTATAACATTTTAAATCATAGGGTCTCATTATTTGTCAGTATATCTATAGCAGCAAAACTAACAGCTCTGCTCACCTGGGAATGCAGAAGCAAAAAAGACAGCTAGAGCACCCGCTGCAGTGGCTTTCCTGTTCTGGTCACATGTGTCTCAAAACAGACCAGAGTACTACTTTTAGTTTCACTGACACTTAGATAATGTGTTTTATTTTCATATAAACATTTTATGTACTTATTTAATGTATATTAGAAAAATACATGTTAGAGTTTCCTTTTGAAAGTAAATTTGTTTTAACGTTTTAAGAATTTTAAAATGTTATATTTATGATGATAAGTGTATATAGCAAAGATTGTGGAAGAGTTGCCTGCATACCCAGATTTTGGAAAATGGAAGTGTAGGTAAGCAAATACCTGTTCTGGAGCAGCAGGGGAGAACTTTATGGATTGGGTGAGATGTTTCCTAAAGTCTCCTCAAAGCGTGGTCCAAACTGAGAAATTTGTGTATTATTCATAGATGAAGAAAATTTTAGTTTTGAGTGTTAATAGACTTTGCCAGTGCATTGCATATATGACTGTATACTCAGTGATTGTCAGGAACTACTACTATTTCCCTGATCTAAAGAGAATACATGTTGTGTCTTTGAAAGCAAAGCCCAACTGGTAACTTATTTAAATTATATGCAGAGTACATCATGAGAAATGCTGGGCTGGAAGAAGCACAAGCTGGAATCAAGATTTCTGGGAGAAATATCAATAACCTCAGATATGCAGATAACATGACCCTTATGGCAGTAAGCGAGGAAGAACTAAAGAGCCTCTTGATGAAAGTGAAAGAGGAGAGTGGAAAAGTTGGCTTAAAGCTCAACATTCAGAAAACGAAGATCATGGCATCTCCTATCACTTCATGGGAAATAGATGGAGAAACAGTGGAAACAGTGGCAGGCTTTATTTTGAGGGGGCTCTAAAATCACTGCAGATGGTGACTGCAGCCATGAAATGAAAAGATGCTTACTCCTTGCAAGAAAAGTTATGACCAGCCTAGACAGCATATTAAAAAGCAAAGACATTACTTTGCCAACAAGTCAGTCTAGTCAAAGCTATGGTTTTTCCAGTGGTCATGTATGGATGTGAGAGTTGGACTATAAAGAAAGCTGAGCACCGAAGAACTGATGCTGTTGAACTGTGGTGTTGGAGAAGACTCTTGAGAGTCCCTTGGACTGCAAGGAGATCCAGCCAGTCCATCGTAAAGGAAATCAGTCCTGAATATTCATTGGATGGACTGAAGCTGAAACTCCAATACTTTGGCCACCTGATGCTAAGAACTGACACATTTGAAAAAACCCTGATCCTGGGAAAGATTGAAGGCGGAAAGAGAAAAGGGGACAACAAAGGATGAGATCATTGGATGGTATCACGGACATGATGGACATGAGTTTGAGTAAGCTCTGGGAGTTGGTGATGGACAGGGAAGCCTGGTGTGCTGCAGTCCATGAGATCACAAAGAGTTGGACACGACTGAGTGACTGAACTGAGTTGAAGAAAGTCCATTTATATGTTGAGTATCCAATTGAGCAAATATTTGAGGCTAGGTGTGTGGTCTTTTTTTCAGATAAAAGGGTTCTTAGTGCCCAAAGTTGGCAGTTTCCATTGACAGAGCAGGCACATCACCTGTGTTTATGCAACAAAAGCAGATACCCTTTCTTAAATAGTCTGGAGAGCCTTCAAAGTCTTAAATCAGAAGATGCCACTGGGAGATTTGCCTTACAGTGCCTGTGTATGTCATGAGAATTGCAAATTAGAAAATGTCAGCAAAGATAATTTGCTTAATTTGAGATTAAAATTCTAGAGGTCCAAAAAGATGTGTCCTGAGGAGATCATCAAGCGTGTGTGAGGAGATAAAACTGGGATGGCATTACAGGAAGATGATGTATTACTGGGAAGCAGGCCACCTTCATAGTTTGCATTTTTTGGAAATATGTTCTATCTGATTGCTGAAAAATGAATTATTTGACATGCTGATTCCAAATTAATTACCTGGCTGTTAAAAGAATTTCTAGAAGAACACTTGGAATTTCTGTGACCAAGATGGTATCTGCCCGTGTTTTCTCACCTGCCTTTTCACTTGCAAATCTTTCCTGATTTCTGAAACTGTGTAAGATATCCATATAGTAGACTTCAGTGACTAGCCGTTAAAAAAATATGTTGACTCTATCGCTGTATTTTGGGTAGAGAGGTGAGGAGAAAGAGAAAGGAAGTAATTTGAGGAAGATCAGTTTTTAATCTTAGAAGAATCAGCACTTCAGAATGAAAAAGAAAGAAAAAAATGAAGGTAAAAATTTAACTGGTAACAAGGCCACAGACTAAAAAATTAAACCAGTTAAAAAAGAATACAGTTCCTTTACAGTGTTTTGTTAGTTTTAGGTATATAGCAAAGTGATTCATTTTATCTGTGTATATATAATCAGTTATATATATATATATTTATCAAATGATTTCCCATTATAGGTTATTACAAGATTGTTTCCTGTGCCATATTGTAGGCCTTTTTGTTCATTATTTTATACATAGTGGTGTGTATCTGATAGTCCCAAACTCCTAATTTATTCCCCACCCTCTCCCTGCTATATCATTTGGAAAAAGCAAGAAAGTTCCAGAAAGACACCTATTTCTGCTTTATTGACTATGCCAAAACCTTTGACTGTGTGGTTCACAATAAACTTTGGAAAATTCTGAAAGAGATGGAAATACCAGGCCACCTGACCTGCCTCTTGAGAAATTTGTGTGCAGGTCAGAAAGCAACAGTTAGAACTGGACATGGAACAACAGACTGGTTTCAAATAGGAAAAGGAGTCCGTCGAGGCTGTATATTGTCACCCTGCTTATTTAACTTACATGCAGAGTACATCATGAGAAATGCTAGGCTGGAGGAAGCACAAGCTTGAATCAAGGTTGAATCAATCACCTCAGATATGCAGATGACACCACCCTTATGGCAGAAAGTGAAGAAGAACTAAAGAGCCTCTTGATGAAAATGAAAGAGGAGAGTGAAAAAGTTGGCTTAAAGCTCAACGTTAAGAAAACGAAGATCATGGTATCTGGTCCCATCACTTCATAGCAAATAGATGGGGAAACAGTGGCTGACTTTATTTTTCTGGGCTCCAAAATCACTCTAGATGGTGATTGCAGACATGAAATTAAAAGATGCTTACTCCTTGGAAGGAAAGTTATGACCAACCTAGACAGCATATTGAAAAGCAGAGACATTACTTTGCCATTAAAGGTCCATCTAGTCAAGGCTGTGGTTTTTCCAGTGGTCATGTATGGATGTGAGAGTTGGACTATAAAGAAAGCTGAGTGCAGAAGAATTGATGCTTTTGAACTGTGTTGTTGGAGAAGACTCTTGAGAGTCCCTTGGACTACAAGGAGATCCAACCAGTCCATCCTAAAGGAGATCAGTCCTGGGTGTTCATTGGAAGGACTGATGTTGAAGCTGAAATTCCAATACTTTGGCCACCTGATGTGAAGAGCTGACTCATTGGAAAAGACCTGATGTTGGGAAAGATAGAGGGCAGGAGGAGAAGGGGATGACAGAGGATGAGATGGTTGGATGGCATCACTGACTCGATGGACATGGTTTTGGGTGGGTTCTGGGAGTTGGTGATGGATAGGGAGGCCTGGCATGCTACGGTTCATGGGGTCACAAAGAGTCGGACACCACTGAGCAACTGAACTGAACTGAAGCATAAATTTGTTTCCTATCTAAGTCTATTTCTGGAAAACCCACATTTTATAATTAAAATCACTAGCATCTATAGATGAATAGTTTCCCTAAATTTAATGATTCTGCATCACTGCCTTCAGTGAGTATAAAAACTCTAGCAGTTTTTTGAGAATTACAGAAGTCTGGTACCCAACCTTCTGTGTCTTAGCCTAGACTTTCTCAGTTTTTATTCATCATTTAGTACTTATTAACCACATATCATGTACCAGATACATAGTCAGTACCTTGCCATGGCTTGGAGTTTAAGGAAAGAGATAACCTGTTACAAGTTTGATTATGATGTGTGCTTAGTCACCCAGACATGTCCTACTCTTTGTGAGCCCTTGGACTGTAGCCTGCCATCTCTGTCCATGAGGATTCTCTAGACAAAAATACTGGAGGGGTTGCCATGCCCTCCTCCAGGGGATCTTCCCAACCCAGGGATCGAACCCAGGTCTCCTGCATTGCAGGATTCTTTACTGTCTGAGCCACCAGAGAAGCGCAAGAATACTGGAGTGCCCAACCCAGGAATCGAACCAGAGTCTCCTGCATTGTTGGCAGATTCTTTACCAGCTGAGCTACCAGGGAAACTGATAGGGTAGTACTTTTTTGCATATGGAAACATGACAAGGGAACCTGATTTAGATAGAAAATGATCAAAGAATTACATTCCAAGGTAGAGGTGTTATAAGTTTAGTCAGAGACTGCTAAGAGTGCTTTGTGAAGGGAGAATGCCTGTGTTACTTCGTGTATGTCTTCACATTACCTAGTACAAAACCTTACACATATAATACGTTTGATGAATTTGCCATGATGGTTATCAATTGTTGTGTAATGTACAAAGTACTTCCAAGGGATCACCTTTTATTAAGTTATAAAACACACATATGGAAACACTACAGTTGCTGCAGGCCGTCTGCTCAGTGAGAGCTCATTTCCTTGCCCAGGCATTTGGGGAGTGCTTTATTGTATAAACTACTGATGTGGTTAAGCTCTACCGATTTCAAGGGTCAGAGTCTCAGGGTCCAGTGTAAGGGTTCATGACTGCAACTAGACAATGTCAAAGAGTCAAAGCAGCTATAAGGGAATGCCCTTTTCTTCACCTGTCGTATCCTGTGTGTATTGCTCATGGCTTCCTGTTCCCTCTGAAAGTCTACTCCCATTTTCTTCTTCAGTACACTTTTCGCAGTTTAGTCAGTTCAGTCGCTCAGTCATGTCTGACTCTTTGTGACCCCATGGACTGTAGCACACCAGGCCTCCCTGTCCATCACCAACTCCCAGAGCTTACCCAGACTCATGTCCATTGAGTCAGTAATGCCATCCGACCATCTCATCCTCCGTCCTCCCCTTCTCCTCCTGCCTTCAGTCTTTCCCAGCATCAGGGTCTTTTCCATTGAGTCAGTTCTTTGCATTAAGTGGCCAAAGTATTGGAGTTTCATCTTCAGCATCAGTCCTTCCAATGAATAATCAGGACTGATTTCCTTTAGGATGGACTGGTTCGATCTTGCAGTCCAAGGGACTCTTCAAGAGTCTGCTCCAATACTTTTCTAATTACTCATTTTTCTCTTTCTCATAGCTTTGGTTTAGAAGGGGCTGCTATGTGAGCGCCACCACCTGCTCCTACAGACTGTCTGCGTCACAACCTTTTAGCTTCCCCTCCCACTGTTAATTGTAACAGGGTCTCCAGTATCCCAGTTCTAATTCCCAAGAGTGAGAAGCTGATGGGTTCAGCTCTCCTTGTACCTGACCACAACATAGGGTTCTAGTGGAGGCAGTTCTTGTGTCACATACCATCTCTGATCCAATCATCTCTAAATAAACACACTTGGCTACCTAGGACATAGACATTGTGGGCAGAGGGTCTCTTCATAAAGGGTGTGAGGAATGTCTGCTTACACTCACCAAATGCCAGGACTGAATATTATTAATGTATCTACATATGCTTAAAAGTTGAGAATTATTTTCCTACTCTAATATATCCTAATCACACTGATGGAAACACTAAAATAATTTTATTGGTTAAAAAACATATCCCCAATTCTTGGCTTTCCCTTCCTCTATTTCTCCTCTATGTCATAATGAACTTTGTTCATCAAACCACCCATTTATGGGACTTCTTCACACACTTGCAAGATTTAAGTATGCAGATACTCCAAAAAGTCTTAACCCTTAAAGATTCCTTGTCTTTCCTTTTCCTCATCTTTTCGTGATATAACCCACATCAATTCCCATTTTCCGGTGTTTGTCCTCTCTCTTACCATCCTTCATCATTGCTGTCAAGAATTTTGAATAAACTCTGAAGTACGTGTGAGACTGGAACTCTTCATGTTCTGCTTTAGATCAGATCTTTTAATGCTAAACTCAAAAATACTGTTCAGTGATTGAGTTAAAGAAATCATAGGAAGAAAAGGCTTTTCTAGATTAAAGAAGTCAAGTCTAATATCTTGTGAATTTCCAAAACCTTTCAACCTTGATTTAATTCTGAAGTTATGTAATACAGAGTATTACATACATATCAGCAAATGGTATGCCCCATAGAAAAATAGCCTGTTCCTAATTTAATCTCATCTTCCACTTTTCTTCATGTGCTGAAAACATCCTTTTATAGCTATAGCCAGAAAGCGTTTAGCATTCCTTTAATTTTTTTAAGCATTAATGGACTGAGTGTAATCAAGTAGTGTGCTGATATGCAAAATCTTCTATGGCATTTCTCTTGCCGTTAGCTAATATTTGTAATTCCTTGTTGATGTGTGTTGGTTTGGGGGTTTAATTCTCCAGTTCCTCTTAAAAGATGGAAAAATTACAAGAGAATCTGAAAGCTAACAACTTAATTTTTCTCACAGGAAGGCCAAGAGGAGTGATGATTTAGAAAAACACTGATGTAAAAATCAAAACCAGTCTCTTAGGAATCAAGTGAAGAGTATCTAAATATCACTGCTGTTATTGACAGGCAGTCAATAAATACTTGTTAGTGACAATTTTCATTAAGTAGGTTATATCAAACCCTCACTGTCTGTAGATTTTGAAGAAGTAACAAGTACTTAAAAAACAAGTTCCTTTTAGGAGGAACATCAAGAGTGATTAATGACAGCACTGCCTTCCAGAAAAGTCTCAAAATTAACTGTGTAGTACTTACTGATACTTCATCCTTTGTAAAGATGGCCAAGGATATCAACTTTGCCTAATGGGTCAGCCTCTTCTTTTCCACAGACAACAGCCAGAGTCCTCATTTTGTTTGAAGCACAGAAAGATGCCTGGGTACCTTTCTCTTTATTTATTTAAGCTCAGTGGTCTTAGGCTATTGTTTTCTAATGTCTTTAAGGGAGAGAACATGTGGAGGAGTCATGGTGTTATTATAAGAACTTCATGAATTATTGCTATGACAACCTTAATTATACATTATGGACAAGTCAGAAACCACCTTGAGATATCAAGATAAATCACTGCCCACACTACTGGTTTAAGACCAATTTATGATGAAGATGCTTACAATTTAGAAAACTCTGTTCATTAACTTATTGTATATGCATTGAGAAATGCTTGCCATTATTTCATTTTAGCAGTAGCTCTCCTAGGTTTAACTTGCAAAATCTTTGTTCCATTGAGTCCAAGAACAAGTGGTCTTCTTTAGCTTGAAAATAAAAGTGAAAGTCACTCACTCGTGTCCAACTCTTTGCAACCCCATGGACTGTAGCCTGCCAGGCTCCTCTCTCCATGGAATTTCTCCAGGTCAGAATGTTGGAGTGGGTAGCCATTCTCCTCTCCAGGGGATCTTCCCAACCCAGGGATCAAGCCCAGGTCTCCCACGTTGCAGGCGGATTCTTTACCATCTGAGCCATCAGGGAAGTCCTTAATTATTAATAATTTTAAAATTAATAAGTCTAATATAAAATGTTTAGGCTTTCAGAAAATTGATTGCTTTTCTTATTTAGAAGAGTGGTTGTGCCTATACTTAGTGAATTACAAAATGCTTTGTACCTATTGCCCATCTTCATGCCCTTGGTCTCCTGCCTTACTTCTCCCCCACCATACATATCTGCACTTTTTCTTTTCACATCAGTGTGCGATTTTCTAATTATGGCTAAGTAGACATGAATTAGAGATGGAAAAGTTCAATTTTACTAAAATCTAAAATTAAGTACTATAGTTTTTAGCCTCATACCCTTCTTTGGGGATAAAAAAAAGCAATATTTTTCGTAAACTGTGTGGGATGGTAATGTGAAAATACAAAAAATGTGGCCATGAGCTATGATACAAAATTATATGTTTTTTAAAAGTCCATGTGATGAATATAAAATAATGTGTTTCCTTGGTTTCTGAAATTCCTCCAAATAACCTCAAAGTTGTAGTAGTACAATATGTTATATTCAACTCTCTATCCCAGTAACAGCTGACTGGCAGTATTTCATAGTGTCCATTTTCCCCCTTCTATGATATAAGATGCTCTCTTTTAAAATGCTATTTGCTGCCTTGTACATAGTATTATGAGTCCTGAGAAGGAAATCTAAAAAAGAGGCGATATACATATAAACATATAGCTGATTCACTTTGCTGTACAACAGAAACTAACACAACATTGCAAAGCAACTATAGTCCAATAAAACTTAATTTTAAAAAGTGAAAAAATATATTATGCATACTGATGCATACTAAAAAAAAATCCTAAGGACGTCAGAAATTGGTGTAACTGAACCATTTTGAAAGTATCAGTACACTGCCAGCAGGGGAGTCAGTTCATTTCAGGGTGATCTTAGTCTTGTTCTGACTTTCAGGATGGGTGAGATGAGCAGGAAGAGTCTCCATTTATATTCCCAAGGCTAATCAGTGGTTTCATTTTATGACCTGGCTGTATTTGCTACCCAGTCACAGTGACAAAGAGGACATTTGTTTCTGAGTCTGAAGACTTTTTATAAAACCTTTATTTCTACCCCAAAGGGGAGAACTGTCGCCACACAAGATGCTTATCAAAGACCCTGTCATTGTTCCAGTTTGCTCCACCCACGCCCCAGTTGCTACCTGTTGTTGGCTCTGTGTTACCATTTCTAAAGCATCTCGTCTTGAATTCCAGAGGGGCCAGTCTGGGGAAGCAGTCTCCCCGTTTTACATCTTTAGAATGACCTTCCTCATCTTGCATTCACATGTGACCCAAGGCCACACAGATTCGCTTTCCTGACTTACCAGGTTGCTTCCCTGGTGGCTCGGCTGGTAAACAATCCACCTGCAATGCAATGCAGCTTGACAGTGATAGATGGATGAAACTGAGGTGCCCTTAGGAAGTTGATTATGAAGATAAATTGACCCAATGTTAATAAGAACTTAAGCCTAGAAAATTGAAACTGAATTTAAGTAAATCTGTTCAGTGTTTCTGCCTCCATGTTCTAGGCATAAATTTTCAGCCTTCATAAAGAACTTTGCAAATCTACTACTACACCTTCAGTGAGATTTTTAAGTTGCAATATCTTGTCTTAGTTTTTAGTTTATTTATTTAGAGGAGCACATTGTTTACTTGAGACAACACTTCTTATCTTAGCCTGCAAAGAGTATTTTTACCTAAAATTCAGGTGAACTTGTGTTCCTGGCATGGCAATTTGTAGACCACTTAGATACCCTACCAACTCATTGGTCTTTTGATAATACTCTCACCAATCTAAGAATTTCCTGGAACCACTTTAGGTCATAACCTCTGGACTCATCATCCTTCCAGTCCTATACCAAAAGAAATGTATGGCTAGGTGGTCAGACTGCATTACTCGGCAAACTCATTGATCTCTGGGCCAGGTAGGCACCAGTCTTCATTATCTGCTTTTGGGTGGCTATATAAGGTAGTAGTATTGATTTCAGACAGCTCTGTCTCTTGATAGTTGCTTAGAGCCTTGAAAAAATGTAGGCTGGGTTAAGAAGTCAAAGGGCAAATGTTCCAACTCTTTAGTATTTTATAGTCTCCTGGTGTATTTTTCTCTTTGCTCTACCAAGGAGTGAAGCCGACCAAGGTCTTCTTGAGACTCTGAGATTAATGAACCCCAAATGTGACAAAGCTCTGTGAGGTTACAGTGACTTCTCTGGTGTTTGTCTCTTTTAATCCTTCAAATGTTGCTTCAGGAAAGGAAGAATTGATAAGCCTAAACTGAGATATTTGACATCAGAGGCCAGTGATATGGAATCTTAGTTCAGTTTCGATCTGAGGAAGAATTCGTAATGTTAGGTAAATATGAACTGAAGGGGGAAGAGGACTTCAGAAGGGCAAGAAATAAGTAAATATTAAATTGCTAATACTAGGCAATTTATGTATGTTACCTTATTTTAACTCTTACAACTTCCATGTTATTATTAGCATGCCAGTTTAACAAAAGTGGAGACTTACTAAGGTTAACTAACTCACCACAGACTGTACCTCTAGTTTGCTGGATTTCAGAAGCAGTACTATTTCAGGGTAGGGCCTGACTCCATTATTTCTCTGTCTGACTCATTAACTCATTATTCTCCTAGGTATGGGTCGTGTTTTCCTATTTCCTTATATGTGCAGTATTTTTAATTGAATGCCAGACATTGTGATTTTATATTTTAGTATGCTGGATTTTTATGTATTTCTTGTAAGCGTCTTGGATTTTGCTCTGTCAGGCAGTCATATTGATTGCAGATGAGTTTGGCTTTTTCTAGTCTTATTCTTAAGCTCACTTGACAGGTCTAGAGTAGTCTTTACTTTAGGACTAATTTAGTTCCACATATAAAAGTGGCTCTTTAAGGGGTCTCTAATAGAATGCCTGATGTATTCTCCTATGTGGCTGGTGGAAACTTGAATGCTTTCCAATCCTGAATATGCTCTTTAGCTTAAAAGTTCATGGTAATTATTTTCTTCTGAAGATTGTACTTGTTGTGCTTTATAAGGTTTTACCTAACATATACACCCATTAGTAACACCCAAAGGCTCAAGAATATACTTCTCAAATTTTAGATAGTTCCACCCTGGTGGCTACCGTGCCCTGCAAATTCTAGCTCTGTTGAGCGCTACAAACTCTGATATCTCTTTCTTCAATTCAGATTGTCCAGAGAGGTTTCTCCTCCCTGCAGTCTAGTCTAGAAATTGCCTCCAAGCAAAAAGCGTCATTTGTTTCTCATCTCAAGGATCACAGTCTTCCACTACCTGTTATCCAATGACCAAAAATTGTTGTTGCCTGTGTTTTGTCTAATTTTCTAGTTGTTTCTGATGGGAGGGTAATTCTTGACCCTATTCTTTCTTCATAACAGGAAGTACAAGTCCATGGGATTGGAAATGTTATTTAATTCTTTAAATCAAAAGTATTTTTTCCTTTTCATTTTTAAGTGGATATAATAAGACCTCCCTCTCAAGCATATTATAAAAATTAGAATTTTTCTTTTAAAATTATATATGCTTTTTAAATTTTTTCCCATTATATATTATTATAAGATACTGAGTATAGAGTTCCCTGTGCTATACAGTATGTCCTTGTTATTTACCTGTTTTGGGTAGTGTGTATATGTTAATCCCCAAATCCTAAACAAAATCTAGAAATAATATTAATGCATTTTCTTAGTGATGTACAGCATTTGTATTTAATATATCTTTGAACATCCTTGTTTGTACAATGGCGATAATAATAATACTTCATTGAATAGCGTGGATCAAATGGATTAATATTGGTAGTTTGCCTAGAACAATGTCTCCCTCAAAGCAAGAGGTATAATTGTTAGTTAAGTAAATGATTTTGAAAAATTGTGGTTGTGTTGCCTACTACTGGAAAGGAAATTGTCTTACCATTAATCAGCAGTGAACCCACTTGGCAGTCAGAGAAAATACAAGCCGTTTCTTTACTTTTCCCTTTGAGATACTTTTCAGTCCGTAGAGACCATCTTGGACAGCTGTCCAGGGTCCCATCCCATTCATTGCCCTCCTTCATTTTCCCTCGGGTTAAACCTCTCTTCCCTTCCCTGCCTAATTTCCTGGTTCACTTCTGGCCACAAGATGAAATGTCCTCAAGATTATGCCTCATACTTGCCTTTTTAAAGCTTTTCTCTTTGAAGAGCTTTGGGTACCTTTTACTGTTTATCTTATAAAAGCTTAGGTCATTTAATTTGTCAGAACATACACAGGACAAATTTCTCTCTTGTTATCTGGACCACTTCTCATAACTTTGATGTGTTATAATACTGAGATTCTCTTCATATTATTTTACCAAAAATTCCTGCTGAGGTTTGAAAGGGAGAGAAAGGAAGAAGATTAAAGACTGACTACGTAAAGCTTTTTCAGAAGTGTTTCCTAGACAGTGTATATTCAGTAAGCAGTGGCTATTATTTGGATATTGCCTTATGTATGGACACACAAGTAACAATGTTATCTAACCAAGTATTCAAACTAGAGAAAATCAGAAGTCAGTTGTGAAATAGGATCAGAGGGTTTTAGGAGAACTGTCCCACTCCTAAAGTTGATCACTTAGATATATAGTCTGTACTCACCTATTAACAGTTCCAGGGCCCAATATTTCCACTACTCTCTTACTAATATCTTGAAATTATTTCATTGTCATTCAGTGGAATATCACCTGGCAAAACTCCAATCCTGGGTGGACTGTGGACATTCTCTGCTTCTGCTCAAAGCAAGGTAAAATTGATGCCATTATTAACTTAGGTTCAGCAGTCTACCTAGTGTAATAGTCAACTAATGGGATGTGTGTATGTACACAGTGACATACACATTTGGAGGCTGGCAGATCCAAAATCTGTACAGTGGCCTGTACAAGGCAAGTTGCTGATTCAATTCAAGTCACTGTGGAATTCTTTCTTGCTTGGAGGAGATTGATTTTTTGTTTTATTTAGACCTCTGGCTGATTAGATGAGGCCCATCCACAATATGAAGGACAGTCAGTCTCACTCAGAGTCCATTGATTTAAGTGTAAGTCTCATCCAGAAATTCTCTCACAGAAACATCAAGGATAATGTTTGCCAAGTATCTAAATTCTGTTGCCCAGTGAAGTTAACGCATAAATGACCGCCACACCAGGTCAATATTACTCTCGTACCTGATCAGCCATCTCTTCCTCACATTCTTTGCTATCACAACCCTAAATCTTGCTCCTTCTCTTAAACCTAGAATAGCTCTCCTTTTTTTGAATTAAAAACACTTACACATCCAATTTTTAATTGAATCCCTACTATATTCAGAGCTAGAAATATAATGTGCCAGACTTTTTCAATGTAAGCAAAACAAAGACTTGGCTAGTGCCTTCTTAGGAGAGAAAGAAATTAATAAAATAATCACAAATCTTACAGACCATGATGAGAACAATGAATGGGGCCATAAGAGCATGTATATGGTATGTGCATGCTCAGTCGTATCTGACTCTTTTCAACCACGTGGACTGTAGGCCGCCAGTCTTCTCTGTCATTGGATTCTCCAGGCAAGTATACTAGAGTGGATTGCCATTTCCTTCAGGGGATCTTCCCGACCCAGGGATCAAATTCATGTCTGTTGTGTCTCCTGCCAGATTCTTTATTGCTAGCGCCCTCTGGGAGGCATATAAGCCCAGAGAAGAGGGGTTGGAAAATAAGAGGAACTTTTGAAGGCAGAAGAAATAGCATGTGCCAAGGCAAACATTGATCCCAAAGATGGCCCTTCAAGTGATCTAACCTCCCACTTCACCAAGAAACCAAATAGAAACCATCAGAATAAAACTCTGAACTTCCTCTTCCACACCTGCACACCTGTGTCAATGCCTATTCTTTCCTCTTTCCTTCCTGCTAAAGACCAAGCCTGCCTTGAGTTCCATTTCCTCTCTCTCTACTGACTTCTTCTAGCCAACCACTAGTCTTTCTCACTTTAACAGCAAGTCAAAAGTTAGAAATTAACAAAACTTTTCAAGATTTAACATCCTACTCCTGCTTGTTTGTGGGCATGGCTTACATTGTTTTTCCACTTCTTAAAAGCGTTGAAATCTGGCTCCCACCCAGAATACCCTATTGAAAAATTCTGTTTATTAAAGTCACTGATGACTTCCAAGGCATTAACTCCAACATATTCTTTCCAGTACTTTATTTTGCTTATCCAGTCAGCAGCACTGGACACTGTTAGACCGTCCTTCTTTCCTGAAAAACGGCCTTCCTTCTACCAGTGTAGTAGCCACTCTTTAGTTCCCTCGTGGTGTCCTCTTGTACTCATTTCTTAAACACTGGCTCTCTTCAGGGGTTGATCTTAGGCTGCTTGCTCTCCTCACTCTATGTACTGAAGTTCTGTAAACAGGAGGTCAGTAGATGGGAACAAAAGATGCTCCCAACTGATCTTATTCTGATCTAAACTCTTATTTTCTATTATACTATATAATTTGATTATTGTTTCTCCCTCCTCAGCCATCCTAATCCAATTAAACCACATTCTGATGATCTTTATCTCTGCCTCACTGAATAATAGGTCTAAAGCAGTGATAGGAAGGCAAGCAATCAATAAAAATGTGTTGAATAAATTAGTATTGTGAGGAACAGTGCCTGTTATGTAAGTGCTTCTAGAACATGCAACCACTTGGTCCTTCTTTGGATTAATCGACATTTACTGAAAAACCATCCATGGAAGATAGACAGCATCTTATTTGCAGCTGTGATCGATTAATAGGGGTCTGCTTGGAGAGCTATATTGAAAGCAATTGCCTAGGGATCAGTGGAAAAGAGTGCTATAATCTATTAATCATGTCTAATACAAATACCATATTAATATTATTAATTTAGCACAGACCATGTGCCATACATTGAGACAAGCACATTAATTGGATTATATCAATTAGATCTTACAAAAGCTCTATGGGATGCCATTATGACAGTTGTCTTTACATTAATGTAACAGACACAGAAATGCTAATAGTTTGCCCAAGACCAACAGACAAATTAGATAAAATTGGGATCAAATCTAATATGCCACATATTAGAGTTCATGGGCTAAAACATCATGCTATATTGATATATTTACAGTGGGGAGTATAGCCCTTTTTTACCCTGCATTTTTGCCATTCTTGGCCTAAGTTAAACTATGAAGAGGTGAAGAAAGAACAGTAAAGGTGATAATAATGTGTAAAAAGAAGGGTACTCTCCCCTATGATGCCTCAGTTACCACATTTCAAAAATGGGTTATTTAAGCTGGGGCTTCCCTGATAGCTCAGTTGGTAAAGAATCTGCCTGCAATGCAGGAGACCCCAGTTTGATTCCTGGGTTGGGAAGATATGCTGGAGAAGGAATAGGCTACCCTCTCCAGCTTTCTTGGGCTTTCCTTGTAGCTCAGCTGGTAAAGAATCCACCTGCAATGCGGGAGACCTGGGTTGGGAAAGTCCTCTGGAGAAGGGAATGGCTACCCATTCCAGTATTCTTGCCTGGAGAATTCCATGGACTGTATAGCCCATGGGATCACAAAGATTCGAATACAACTGAGCAACTGAACTGAAGTTGCCAGTCTGATGCTCTAATACTCTCAAATACTTTAACGTGTATTTCCTACAAACAAGAATGTTTCTCCAATATAACCACAATACCATCATCAAAACTGAGAAATCAGCATTGTTACATTAGTACCATGTAATACTCAGCCTTCATATTTAGATTTGTCCAGTTGTACATTAAAAGATGCTTACTCCTTGGAAGAAAAGTTATGATCAACCTAGATAGCATATTCAAAAGCAGAGACATTACTTTGCCGACTTAGGTCCATCTAGTCAAGTTTTTCCAGTGGTCGTGTATGGATGTGAGAGTTGGACTGTGAAGAAAGCTGAGTGCTGAAGAATTGATGCGTTTGAACTGTGGTGTTGGAGAAGACTCTTGAGAGGCCCTTGGACTGCAAGGAGACCCAACCAGTCCATTCTGAAGGAGATCAGCCCTGGGATTTCTTTGGAAAGAATGATGCTAAAGCTGAAACTCCAGTACTTTGGCCACCTCATGCAAAGAGTTGACTCTTGGAAAAGACTTTGATGCTGGGAGGGATTGGGGGCAGGAGGAGAAGGGGATGACAGAGGATGAGATGGCTGAATGGCATCACTGACTCGATGGACGTGAGTCTGAGTGAACTCTGGGAGTTGGTGATGGACAGGGAGGCCTGGTGTGCTGCGATTCAAGGGGTCGCAAAGAGTCGGAAACGACTGAACAACTGAACTGAACAATAATATTGTTAATTGCAAATAAAGACTGTTCAGAATCACGCTGCGTATTCAGTTGGGATATCCTTTCATCCCACTGAGCGTTCAACAACTCATCAATAACAGTTCAGGTTTTCCTACCCTGTACTGGTTCCCACAGTGGTTTCCTGCTGTGAGTCTCTGCTCTGGTGAACTCTTATTCCCTGTATTCTCCTGTCTTTCTCCATAATTTGAGGGATAGCAATTTGCCCTGTGTCTTCCCTTGTATGGATTCTAAAAGAGTTATTGATTTATTGGCCTGTTCAGCTTTTTACTTACTATTGAGACAGAATCACTACTTCTTGCTCCTTACATGCAGAATTGAAAACTAGAAGTCCCTTTAGTTTCTTTCATTCTGTAGCAGTTCTTTGGGGTTTTTGACTTGTTTTGTTTTGTGCAGTGTTCCTCAGTTTGGTTTAAGTAATGGTGCTTCATGATTAAAGTTATTTACACTTGGCAGTAAGAGCACAAAGGGAATGTTGCATTGTTTGAGTTGCATCTTTTCTGGTCATCTATGATTTCAGTTTGTGCCATTTGGGGTTCACTTTGATCCCGTGAGTGAGGTTGTGGCTGCTGGGCTTTTCCACTGCAAAGTTACTCTTTCACTTTTTAAGACTAGTAAGTATTTACGTAATTATGTGAGGTAATGGACACATTCATTAGCTTGAGTGTCGTAATCATTTCATGATGTACATGTGTATTAAAACCACTTAAATCTATACAACTTTTACAAATAAAGAATAAAATTTTGTAGTACAGTACTGTGAAACTTTTTCCATTGGAAATTTTGCTTTTCTCACCCGACTCAGCCTATGGCTTTTCATAGCAGCTGCCCTGCCCACTCCCTGCAGATATTCAGTCTTCTCAGGCTCCAACATCTCATGCCAGGTAATCTCTCCATTTGGAGACAGGCCCCACCCTCTTTGAACTCTGCCACCTCACCATGCAATCTGGACCACCAGCGGTCCCTGCCCCCTTCCAGCGCAATGCTTCCTTTTTTCTACCCATTTTTTGGCTTCAGAACGAGTTTTTTTCAGGAAGAGAAAGGGAAGCAGAGATTACATGCTATTTAAGGTCATTTCCAACTCTTACATTCTATGATAGATAAAGTAATATGGTTAATTTAATTTGCAAGTTTATGCTCAGAAAATAGGGGTAGAGCAGGGGTCCCCAGCCTGTAGGCCAAGGACCAATACCTGCTGCAGAGGAGCAGTGGCATTAGATTAGAAATAAAGTGTACAATTTTCCATTCTTGTGGTGAGAATGGTCTTACTAAAACCACTTAAGAATCCATTAACTAATACATTCAAATAGTACAAAATCTCTGAAAAAGCTATTTGATCCTCACAGTATTAAGCATAATAATGACTGAGTAGCTTGTGAATCCCATAACTACATGTGAAAATGAAGGTGGGGGAACAATTGTTTTTGCTTTATCACAGGATTCTCTTCATATGTGTTCATATTCTGATATTACATATGTTAAAATTTCCTTTCTTATTGCTTCACAATAAACCATTCCCAAAAATTAAAAAAAAAAGAGCACAATAAATGTAATGCACGTGAATCACCCTTAAACTATCCCCTCTACACCTGGTCTGTGGAAAAATTATCTTCCAGGAAATCAGTCCCTGGTTCCGAAAAGTTTGGGGACTGCTGAGAAATCACTGGGACAAATGACCTTTCCTGAAATCATCACTGAAACCAGAGCAAAGTGAGCCAGTGAGTAGTCTGGATCAGGGCTGCATGTATCATGTTGAGTCTGGTCAAAAGCGCAAGAACAAACAGTAGGCAGAGAAGTCAGGATGTGTTTACCCATAGTCCCCAGAAAGGTGATGGCAGTGAATAGGCAGAAAGCAATAAATGTCCATTGTAGTAATCAAGGCAAAAAAGAGGGAAATATTTAACACTAACCAGTAAGTATCTCAATATAAGTTAGAGTGATTAGTAAGCTTATGCATTATAGGAACAATTCAGTTGGTCAAAGCAATAATGTGTTGTTGACCATAGTTATTAGACTACTAGATGCTACAAACTTTGTTTCTCTTGAAAACAGTGCAAGTTGATATTAGGCTATAAGTAATTGATCTTATACTGCCATGCTTTGGTTTAAATACCTTCCTTACTACTGAACTGTTTTGGTGTATTTTTAACTCAGAGAGGTAGTCAGGATTCTAATACAGCATAAATTTTTTCTTATTTTTTAGGCTCATTTGCATTGGAGGATAGAAGCTTTACAGTGTTGTGTGAGTTTCTACTATACAGGAAAATGAATCAGCTATACATACACATATATCCTCTCCCTTTTGGACTTCCTTCCCATTTGGGTCACCACAGTGCATTAAGTAGAGCTCCCTGTGCTTTACAACATGTTCTGATTAATGATCTGTTTTATGCACAGTATCAGTAATATACATGTGTCAATCCAGTCTCCCAGTTCTGCCCCCTCACTTTTCCCCTTGGTATCCATACATTTGTTCTCTGTGTCTGTGTCTCTATTTCTGCTTTGCAAATAATATCATCTATATTATTTTTCTAGATTCCACATATATGCATTACTATACTATATTTGATTTTCTCTGACTTCACTCTGTATGACATTCTCTATGTCCATCCACATCTCTGCAAATGAACCAATTTCATCCCTTTTTATGGCTGAGTAATATTCCATTGTATGTAGTACCACATCTTCTTTGTCCATTCCGCTGTGGATGGACATGTAGGTTGCTTCCATGTCCTGGCTATTGTAAATAACGCTGCAGTGAACACTGGGGTGCATATATCCTTTTGAATTATGGTTTTCTCTGGGTATATGGCCAGTTGTGGAATTTATGGGTTATATGGTAGTTCTATTTTTAGTTTAAGGTATGTCCATACTGTTTTCTGTAGTGACTGTATCAATTTACATTCCAGCAACAGTGCATGAGGGTTCCCTTTTCTCCACACTTTCTCCAGCATGTATTGTTGGCAGGTTTTTTGATGCTGGCCATTCTGACTGATGTGAGGTGATACCTTATTGTATTTTTATTTATATTTCTCTAATAATTAGTGATGTTGAGCATCTTTTCATGTGTTTATTGGCCATCTATATGTTGTCTTTGGAGAAATGTCACATTAGATCTTTAATTTATGGAAAAAGTGAATAAACAGAAACATACATTCAGATGAGAAACTAAGAAGTCACTGACAACGCCTATTTTTGTCACAACTACTCAAGTCTCCAGTTGAGCATGAAAGTGTTATATGCGATACATAATTGAATGGGCACAGTTGTGCTCTCATAAAACTTTATTTATGAAAACGAGTAGCAAACTGGATTTGACCCATGGGTTGTAGTCTGCTAGCTTCTAATTTTTAGATCATTAACGTTGAGAGAACTTCAACTTCCAGGCATGATAGATGACTCAGTGCATCCTCCCACTTTAAACTGAAAAACAAAATAAAACATATGATACAATAGCTTTCAGATATTGAGTAACAGGAAACAGAATAATGTTCCTTGAGAAAAAGGAAATAAATATAATTAGCCCTGTTACTGCTCCTGCTTACTATGTAGAAAATTTCTAGGCTGCAGCACGAGAAGGAGGAGGAGGAAGAGAAAACCGAAACATATCAGTGATCTCATTGAGTTGATTGTCAGAATTTGAAATTCAGAGAGGAAGAAAATATAGATGAACTTGAAGTTATAGCCATTGAACTATCAAAAATAAAAGAGAAAAAGACTAAAAATAAATGAACAAAACATCATTGGCCCATATGATACTACTGAATGGTCTGACATATCTACAACAGAGTCCTAAAAAAAGATGAAAAATACTGGAAAAAGTAAGGTCTAAAACTTTTCTGATTTTGATGAAAATTATAGAAGCACAGATTCAAGAAACTCCCAAGTAGAAGACACAAGAAGAAAATTACCTCAAGGCACATCATAATCAAATTGCTGAAAATCTTAAAAGCTGTCAGAGAACAAGGAGTAACATTATGTACAGGGGAATAAAATTAAGAATGATAGCAATCTTCTCTTCAGAAATTATATAAACCAAAAGACAGTGGGACAATACCTTTAATACAGTTCTGAAAGGAAAAAAACCTGTCATCTTAAAATTCTATACCTAGTAAAAAGTGTTTCAAAAATGAAAAAAATGTTTCAGACAAAAGCCAAGAGAATTTATTGCTAGTCAAACTGAAATACAAGAAATATTAAAGGAAGTTATTCAAGAAGAAAGAAAATAATACCACATAGATTTTAGATCTATAAGAAGGAATGAAGGACAAAAAACAAGGTCATCATGCATAGCACAGGGAACTATATTTCAGTATCCTGTGATAAACCATAATGGAAAAAAATAAAAAAGATTGTATGCATGTGTACAACTTAATCATTTTGCTATACAGCAGAAGTTAACACAGCATTCTAAATCAACTATAGTTCAATAAAATTTTTTTAAAACGGAATGAAGACCACTTGGAATGGTATCTATGTAGGTAAATATGTGATAATGGTAGGTATGGTTGGTTAGATAGTGAATATGTGAGTAAATATAGAAAACAGATTTCCAGAATCTCTCTACTATGTAATTGACTAATTTAAAGGACCAATATCAATGCATTTGAGGTTTAAAACATATGAAAATGTCTGACAACAATAGTACAAAGGGTGTAAGGGAGGAGATAGACATACATTGTAACACCCTTACTGCTGCTGCTAAGTCACTTCAGTCATGTCTGACTCTGTGTGACCCCATAGACGGCAGCCCACCAGGCTCCCCCATCCCTGGGATTCTCCAGGCAAGAACACCTTACAGTATACTTTAAATGGTATATAGACTATAAACCGTAGAAAAGCTATTGTAAAAATAAAATGGCTAATAAACCAATGGTAGAGATAAAGTGGAATCACTTTTTAAAAATTAATCTAAAGGAAAAAGAACATATAGGCAATTAGAAAATAAATAGCAAAATGGTAGATGTAAACCCAGACACATTGATAATCACATTAAATTAAAATGGCCCAGACACTACAATAAAAAACTAAGATTGTTAGACTGGATAAAAAGTAAGATCCAACTATATACCATATATAAGAAACTCATTTTATTTATTTATTTATTTTTTTACCTTTCAATATTGTATTGGTTTTGCCATACATCAACCTGAATCCATCACGGGTGTACACGTGTTCCCAATCCTGAACCCCCCTCCCTCCTCCCTCTCCATACCGTCCCTCTGGGTCATCCCAGTGCACCAGCCCCAAGCATCGTATATCCTGCATCGAACATAGACTGGTGATTTGTTTCTTATATGATATTATACATGTTTCAATGCCATTCTCCCAATCATCCCACCCTCTCCCTCTCCCACAGAGTCCAAAACTCATTTTAAATGTGAAAAAAAAGTGTATAGGTTAAAATTAAAAGGATACGACAAGATATACTATGAAAACACTAATTTTAAAAAAGCACAAGTATATAACATACAAAGTTGATTTAAGAATAAGGAATATTACTAGGGAAAAGAGGGACATTTTAAAATAAAAGTCAGTTCATCAAGTGGACATGATAATTCTAAATGTGATGTACCTAACAGAAGAGTTTAAAGATATATGAAGCAAAAACTGATAGAAATAATAACAGTAGGTAGACAAGTCTCCTTTTGATTGAGATTTCAAGGTGTCACTTAATAGCTGATAGAACAAATGATAGAGCGAGCATAGAAAATTTCAACAACACTGTCAACCAAGTTGACCTAATTACCGTTTATAGAACAGTTCGGCCAACAAAAGCAGAATGTGATTATTTTGAGTTCTCATGGGACGATCGCCAAGATAGAACATATTCTGAGCTATAAAATACATCTCAATCAATTTAAATTTCTTTAACCACAAGAAATTCAAGTTAGAAATCAATAACAGAATGATACCTGGCAAATCCTCTAGCATTTGGAAATTAAACAACACAGGTTTACATTATTATAGTCAATTGGATGAAAATAATGTGAAAGTCTTGAGTGCAGATTAGCAATTTTTCTCAACTCTCCTTACAGTTTTCCTGAAGCTCTGCATTAAAGATTTATAGATTTATCTTGAGATCAGGTCAAAAATTTATTGTCTTGATGAAGTAACTGGAGTGTTATCAAAACAGGTATTATTCATTTTATATGTTATAGATTACCATAGGTCTTTGTTGAGCAAGAGAAAGACCAAGACATAGAGATAGAGAAAGAAGGGGGAGAGGGGAGAGAAAGAAGATGAAGAGAAAGAGAAGAAGTGGGAGAAGAAGAAAATTTTTAAAAACACTAGTGGAGTTATTGCCACAATAAAAAATATTCAGATATAGTGAGATCAGACCCTTTCAGAAGCCCAGAGCAACTCAGCTCAAAAGAGCCACAAGAAGATAAAAATGTTTCACTTTTAATTCTTCTGTTCTATCTATAAAAATATTTTACCATAACTTTGAATCCCTAGGAAGAATGTGGCTGATTTAGTATTTGTTAAGTGGAAGTCCAGTACTTTGGCCACCTCATGTGAAGAGTTGACTCATTGGAAAAGACTCTGATGCTGGGAGGGATTGGGGGCAGGAGGAGAAGGGGACGACAGAGGATGAGATGGTTGGATGGCATCACCGACTCAATGGACGGGAATCTGAGTGAACTCCGGGAGTTGGTGATGGACAGGGAGGCCTGGCGTGCTGCGATTCATGGGGTCGCAAAGAGTCGGACACGACTGAGACTGAACTGAACTGAACTGAGGTGGAAGTCAACAAATATGTGTTAGTTATTTATCATAATTTAGGCACCATGTTGTTGCTACTGTTTGATTGCTAAGCTGTGTCTGACTCTTTTGCGACCCTGTGAACTGTAGCCTGCCAGTCTCCTCTGTCCATGGAATTTCCCAGGCAAGAATACTGGAGTGGGTTGCCATTTCCTTCTCCAGGGGCTTTTCCCAACCCAGGGATCAAACCCATGAATCCTGCATCGGCAGATGGATTTTTACCACTAAGCCACCAGGGGAACCCTTAGGCACCATACTATATTTTTACTTATAATATTTTATCTGCTAATCCTCAAAACTGTTTTATAAATTAGAGATGAGAAAGCTGAGGCAGATAGAGATTAAGTAATTTGCACAAAGTCACACAACCGGCAGTTGGTAGAGAGAATATTCCATTCCAGGTCTTTGTGACTTCAAAATCCAAATTCCGTAATTCAGCTGATAATACGTGACAGATTTCTTGTTTTTCTCTACCATTTCCTTAAGCACTTGGCTTCTGTATCAGCCAGTGGGAAGGAGCAGAGCCCTTTGGCCACTAAATCACTTTATAAAGTTACTAGTTGCCCTGGATGTGAAAACATGAATTAAGTATTCAAACATTTGTCATCCTGATGACACCAGCAAGCAGAGAAACACAAGGTACAGATGTCAAATAACTAATAACTGTAATGGAATTGGAGAAGGAAACGGCAGCCCACTCCAGTGTTCTTGCCTGGAGAATCCCAGGGACGGGGGAGCCTGGTGGGCTGCCATCTATGGGGTCGCACAGAGTCAGACATGACTGAAGTGACTTAGCAGCGGCAGCACTAATGGAATTACTAGGTAATTCTTGATCCTGTGAAGAGTTTAAAAACTTTTCAAAGAGAACATGCTTTACAGAACAATATTCAGTGCAAACTATACATGACTTGGATGTTAAGTTTAAAGTCATGGGCACAAAGTTTAACATGACATAACTACCTTTGAATGGTTTCTACTCTGTCCAGTTCAGTGTGAAGTTTTCTTTTCTTCCCAACTCCCACTCCTTGACATCAGCTTAAAGCCTGTTTACCTTGTTAGCTCAGATAAGAGATTTCTGTAATTTGACTCTCATGGACCTGGATCTGAAAGTTCAAATTCCACAGCACCCAAAATGTTTGAAACCTTTTGATTGATGTAGTTGAACTTTTGAACAGGAAAAGATTCCTCCATGGAGCATGTTGACTTAATTTATTAAGATCAGACTGACTAAATGACACCAACATATAATTGAGCTGGTGGATAATGAGGCCACGCATGTTTATATTCTCTTTCCAGCGCTTGTGATCTCACTCAATGACCTGCAAAAAAAAAAAGGTCAAATATGAGATGTAACATCTTGTATTTCTTTGTGGTAGAGCACATTGTCAGTCCAAGACAACATGGGTTTATTAAGCTCCTACTATGTGTATAGCAGAGAAGGCAATGGCACCCCACTTTAGTACTCTCCTGGAAAATCTCATCGGCAGAGGAGCCTGTTAGGCTGTAGTCCATGGGGTTGCTAAGAGTCAGACATGACTGAGCAACTTCACTTTCACTTTTCACTTTCATGCATTGGAGAAGGAAATGGCAACCCACTCCAGTGTTCTGGCCTGGAGAATCCCAGGGACAGGGGAGCCTGGTGGGCTGCTGTCTATGGGGCCACACAGAGTCGGACACGACTGAAGTGACTTAGCAGCAGTAGCACATAGTTGTATAGACAGTAAAAATAGGCGTGTTTATTACACATTCATAAGAGGTCTTAATGTTAGAAGGTTGTAAGACAATTAAATAAATAACCATTTATAAGACAAACCAAGAAAAGTGTCTTAAAAGGTGCAAAGTTCTGTGAGGATCCAGAGAAGAGATTATAGCTCCCTGGGAGCAGTCTAGGCCCCAAAGGAGAAGTAGTCCTAGTCCTTGGACAGACAGGTACTGGGAATGAAGGAGGCAACAAGTGATGTTTTAGGGAAAGGAAATATTACTAAACACATACACACAAGTCCGGACAATCCCATGGACAGAGGAGCCTGGCAGGCTACAACCCATAGAGTCACAAAGAGTCAGACACGACTGAAGCAACTGAGCGTGCACAAATATACCACATTTGGAGCAACAGTGAGAGATAAGATTGGAATGGTTGATTGGGGGTTTATTCTGAAGAATTTAGAATATGGAACTGGAGACTTCCTGGTGGTACAGTGAGTGAGAATCCACTTGTCTGCCAATGCAGGGGACACAGGTTCAACTCCTGATTGGGGAAATTCCACATGCCGTGGAGCAGCTAAACCCGTGCCCCACAACTACTGCGCTCACGTGCTGTGACTGCTGGACCCAGGGGCTGCAACATGTAAAGCCTGTGCACCGAGAGCCCATGCTCTCTAACAGGAGAGTCGGCCACAGTGAGAACCCCACGCACCAACAAAGAGGAGCCCCAACTTACCTCACCTAGGGAAAGCCTGCATGTAGCAACAGAAGCCAGCACAATCAAAAAATGGATTAATTTAAAAGGGAATTGTTAAAAAAAGGAATATGGGACTTGTAATTCAAGAAGCATTACTGACGTAAACTAGTCACATTGATTTTCCTTAGTTATTGGTACCCTAGGGAATATAGACTAACCAACTGCCCCCAAACTCTTTCCACATATGATGTTATTTATAATGTTTGCATAGCATTTCATTACGTGGATTTCCCAACATTTATTTAACCATTCCACTGCTGTTGGACCTATATGGTGTCTCATGTTCTTCAGCTGCAGTAATTTTATAACAATCTTCCTTTGCTAATATTTTCCTTTTTATATTACTTCCATAGGCTAGAATCTTAGATATTGAACTGCTTGGCTAAGACACAAAGCAATTTAAGATTGCTGATACATATCTTAAGGTTAATCTGTTCAAGCATTTGTGCAAAGATACAGTTCTACTTGAGGTTTTTAATTTAGTAGTGTAAAAAGGACACAACAGACCCCAAATGGAATTACTTATGCTAAACTCCATGCCAGTAAACCAAGACTTAATATTTAACTTAATTGCAATTTCAACACCCCAGGAATGTAACCTTTAACCAGTCAACCTAGAATTACCTGGTTAGCAGTAGTGAAGTAATCTGCGTATAGGCACCTCCATCCCCCTTAGGAGGGCAACTTTGCCTGAAACAGTACTTTTTTTGTTAATAATTTTCTTTTTTCTGCCCGGTTTCTACTTTAAAAACCTTTCCTTTTCTATAGCTTGGTGGAACCAATTTGACCTTTAAATTTACTCAGTTAAATTTTTCTTGTTTAATTTTTGCCTGACTGTGTTATGGCTTCCCAGGTGGTGTTAGTGGTAAAGAACCCACCAGCTAATGCAGCAGATGTAAGGGATCTGGGTTCAATCCCTGGGTCAGGAAGGTCCCCTGGAGGAGGGCATGGCAACCCACTCCAGTATTCTTGCCTAGAGATTTCCATGGACAAGAGGAACTTGGCAGGCCCCAGTCCATAGGGTCGCAAAAAGTCGGACATGGCTGAAGTGACTTAGCACACTCGCACACACGCCATATAGGTGCTGTTAAGCCTCTGATAAACATAACTCCATGAAAGACCATTCCTTTAAAAAGAAAAACTTACTCTCAGTAAAAAAAACTTTAATAAGCTTGACTAAATATTTAGAAAGCATATTGTGTTGAGTGAAACTTTGTGTATAATAAATAATGAGAGTAATAGAAGATCATTTTGCATGACTGGTCTATTATTGTCTCAAGGAACACATGCAAAGAAAACAAATTCTTTGGATTACTTCCTCAAATAAGCCAACACAATGGAAAGTGGGAAAAAAAAGTCCCGTAAACCTTGTGAAAAGGGAACCAGAAAGCTTAACATGTAAACTTGGAGAAATGACAACATTAGAAAACAAAACTACAAAAGAGAACACTTTCCAGAATAAGATGCTCAAAACAAATAATCACTAGAGTCGGAGCTTTATCCAGTCTGCACAGAGATAAGTGGAATATTTGACCTTCACCATGATTAACAAGGCTTTCTTTGAAATTGTGTTGGTTCTGTTGGCTTCTTCCACTGTTTGCTCCCAAGAGCTGAAACTGGTTCTTTGCCAGCAAAGGAGAGTGAACCAAGAGAGTTTAAAACTTTTGAATAAACTGCAGACCTCGTCAATTCAGCAGTGTCTACTGCACAGGAAAAACTTCCTGCTTCCCCAGAAGTCTGTGAATCCTCACCAGTATCAGAAAGGACAGGTACTGGCCATTCTTCATGAGATGCTTCAACAGATCTTCAACCTCTTCAGGGCAACCTCTTCTCTTGATGGTTGGGAGGAAAGTCACACAGAAAAGTTCCTTGTTGAACTTCTTCAACAGCTGGAATACCTAGAAGCACTCATGAGACTGCAAGCAAAGAAGAAAAGTGACACTTTGGGCAGTGAGAACCTTAGATTACAGGTTAAAATGTATTTCCAAAGGATCCATGATTACCTGGAAATCCAGGACTATAGCAGCTGTGCCTGGACCATTGTCAAAGTAGAAATCAACCGGTGTCTGTTCTTGGTGTTCCGACTCACAAGAAAGCTGAGTGAACAGGGCATGGAAACTTGAACCATTTGAAGGAAGAGCCAACTGCAGGCTTTAAAAGCATAGCACGGAGGAGTAGTAGGATTTCTCCAGGCACTATTATTTCTTTTTGTTTTAAAGTAGTACTGTTCTTTGGTTTTGTGTGTGTGTGTGTGTGTGTGTGTGTGTGTGTGTGTGTGTGTATGTGTGTATGTATATATATATACATATATGTATCTTTGCTTTAAAGATGATGCGCATTGACTACAGTTTTTATTCTGTAATGTCATTTTGTATTTTCTGTCCATCTGAAATTTTTATGAGTTGAAGCGATTCATTAATATTTCATAATTGTTCTTCAGATTGGTATATTTTCATAAAAACTGGCCAAGTAGATATAATGAACTTTATCTTCACTGTCATACTTTGCTTATCATTGAATATTCATCCCAGTGATTTCTTTGTCTTAAATTAACTTGTATTGGAGTATAATTGCTGTAAAATGTTGTGTTAGCTTCTGCTGTACAGCAAAGTGAATCAACTATATGTATACATATATTCCCTCTTAGATTTCCTTCCCATTTAGGTCACCACAGAGCATTGAGTAGAGTTCCCTGTGCTATAGAGTAGGTTCTTATTAGTTATCTATTTTATACCTGAAAGTGAAAGTGTTAGTTGCTCAGTCGTGTCCGACTCTTTGCAACCCCATGGACTGTAGCCCACCAGGCTCCTCTGTCCATGGAATTCTCCAGGCATGAATATTGGAGTGGGTAGCCATTCCCTTCTCCAGGGGATCTTCCTGACCCAGGGATTGAACCCAGGTCTCCTGCATTGTAAGCAGATGCTTTACCATCTGATCCACCTCCCTTTCCCTACTGATATCACATCATATATTTATTCTTTATGTCTGTGTCTCTATCTCTGTTGTGCAAATAAGTTCATCTGTATCATTTTCTAGATTCCATATGTAGGTGACAATTATATAATGTTTGTCTTGTCTTTCTGACTTACTCCACTCTGTATGACAGTCTCTAGGTCCATCTATGTCTCTGCAAGTGGCACAATTTCATTCCTTTTTCTGGCTGAGTAATATTATGTAATTATATATATAATGGAATATTATCCTCTTTATCCATTCCTCTGCTGATGGACAGTTAAGTTGCGTCTATGTCCTGCTATTGTAAATAGTGCTACAGTGAACATTGGGGTGCATGTATTTTTTTGAATTATAGTTTTCTCCAGTTATATGCCCTGGAGTGGGATTGCTGAGCCATATGGTAATTCTATTTTTAATTTTTGAAGGCACTTCCATACTGTTCTCCATAGTCCCTGTGTCAGCTTACACCCCACCAACAATGTAAAAGGTTTCTTTTTTCTCCAGACTCTGTCTAGAATTCATTATTTGTAGGTTTTTTGATAATGGTTAGTCTGACTGGTATGAGGCGATACCACCCTATAGTTTTGATTCCTCTACTTAGTGAATGTTGAGCATCTTTTTGTGTGTTTGTTAGCCATCTGTATGTCTTTGTTATCCATCTGTATGTCTCTACTCATGTTTTGATTGGGTTTTTTTTTTTGATACTGAGCTGCATGAGCTGTTTGTATATTTTCGAGGTTAATACCTTGTCATTTGCTTCATTTGTAAATATTTTTTCCCATTCTGAGTGCTGTCCAATGATTTCTTTGCCAGAAATTGCTAGCAACAATGAGAAATGTTAGGAATAATTTATATTGCAAGTTCTGAAAATAACATCACACACTGATTATTTGTTATAGGCAACACAATAGAAGTAAGGCCAAAGGACATGAATAAGCAGTTTGCAGAAGAAAAAAAAATGCGTGAAAAGAGGTTCAACCTCACACATAACAATAAAAAATAGAAATTAAAAGTGAATAATATGCTATTTATAACATATCAGATAGATGAGACTGTAGAATTCAATTTTTTAAACACTATCATGGAGATTTTGGAGGAGGGATGCTCTTATAATTTTCCAGAGCACCAGAAATTGGCACAATCACTGTGGAGGCAAATTGGTGAACTCTGTTAAAATCACAGATGCATGTATACTTTATTCATCAAGTGCAGGTCTGCAGTATGTCCTGAGAAACATTTGCATCCATGTGAAGTGACTTACATACAGCATTATTCATTGCAACATTATATATGGTATCAAAAGACAGGAAAACACCCAAATCCTTCCAGTTAGAGACAATTAAAGCATATTCACACAAAGGAAAACTATTCAGCTGGAGGAAAGAATGAAGTACTGTTACCATACTGGGAAAAAAAAAACAAACATAAAAATAGGCAAGAGGCAGACTTAAAAAAAAATACATAAAAAATAGGCACGATACAGACTGTATATAAAATGCTGCATTTGAGATTAAAGTGTAATACAAATTTTTTATATTTGACCTTACTTATATATGAATAAATCACAAATATACAAGCAATAAATTACAATGATGTTAACCTGTATTTTGTGGAGTGGGTTGGGGAGAGAAACTAAGGGAAGAGGACAGGGTAGAAGAGGCTTTACCACATATTTTTGTATTTTGATTTTTAGTTGTTTGAAAGGTAAAAATTAAAAAAATATATCTAACAAGTCACAGTTATCAGAAATATACATGGAGGAGTCCTGTTGGTGAAAGGAAGTGTTAGATGAAGGCTAGAAGAAACAGGAATGAGCCAGCCTGTCCTTGGGTTGGCCCGGAGCAAGGGCTGGGTGGGAGGAGAGCTAGAAAGAAGGGTACTAATGCCAAAGGAGAGGAGATGCTGATGAGGAAGGGGTTCTAGCTCTTCCACCCAGGAGGTCCCCAAAATCATCATGGAACAAATGTGAGGCTGGAGAAACTGAAGGTCACTAAGGCTTGGTGACTTTCCCACAGTCATCAATGTGAGACGCATAGCTGTGGCCCAGAAATTTGGTGCTCATTCTATCACTTTATGTCATTCTCTGCTTTAGGTTCATCATACAATTCTAGTTAAAAGTCATCGCTGGCTGTAAAAGCTTGCTGAGGAGCATATTCCTTTTCAGTTTAATTCCTGTGGTCATGTATGGATGTGAGAGTTGGACTGTGAAGAAGGCCGAGCGCCGAAGAATTGATGCTTTTGAACTGTGGTGTTGGAGAGGACTATTGAGAGTCCCTTGGACTGCAAGGAGATCCAACCAGTCCATTCTGAAGGAGATCAGCCCTGGGATTTCTTTGGAAGGAATGATGCTGAAGCTGAAACTCCAGTACTTTGGCCACCTCATGTGAAGAGTTGACTCATTGGAAAAGACTGATGCTGGGAGGGATTAGGGGTAGGAGAAGGGGACGACAGAGGAAGAGATGGCTGGATGGCATCACGGACTCGATGGACGTGAGTCTGAGTGAACTCCGGGAGATAGTGATGGACAGGGAGGCCTGGTGTGCTGCGATTCATGGGGTCGCGAAGAGTTGGACACAACTGAGCGACTGAACTGAACTGAACTGAACATGTGTGAACTGTCGTCCAGTGCTTCCAGATTTGGCTTGAAAGGAACGAGGAAGAACCAAATAGGATCCTGAGACCTAGGCAGGGTGAGCTGCCGCAGTGGCAGAGGGCAAGGAAACAGAGGCTGGGCAGTCAGGAGGAAGTCTGTCAGCTTCATATTTCAGCCCAGTTACCTTCAAGTTCATGCAGAGATAGGGAAGTGGAGAAAGAAGAAGTATTTATCAATTCAACTGTCCTTACAGGTTATTTGCTTCTCGTGTCTATAGAATTTTTGTTGTTTTCTTTAAACCAGGAACTTTTTCAAAACCAAATCCATTATTTAACATGTTATTCAATTCTCCAGTTAATCTTGCAAGGTAGTTTCTGATATTATCTTCTTTCCTCAGGTGAAAACAAGACTTTAAAAGTCAAGTATATAACTGATTCAAAGTAATGTAGCAAGCCACAGAGTGAGCAAATGCCAGAGCAAAGATGGCCTCTCAAGTCTGCCTGACTCAAAAGCTTGCATTGTATTCTAGACACTACAGACCTGAACAGCATTATATAATATTACTGGCAAATATAAAGATGACAATAATGATAATAATTTCCTTTTGGATTTCTTTATTCAAGTTCCCATACTGTCAAAATCTTGAATTACTTGATTACAGTGTATCTTCACCCCTAGACATTTCTTTCCTCAGAACTAAGGTGAACAGAACACTTCTCCATTTGGAAGCTGCCAAGTGGAAACTTACAGCAGATAATATTTAGAAGCTAAAACCAATACTTTACATACTAATGTTTCCCCAGACATTTAGCTTAAGTTGACATCCTGCTTGTATAACTGCCTTAGCTGCCTAATACAAACTAATCATGAGAAATGCTGGGCTGGAGAAAGCACAAGCTTGAATCAAGATTGCCAGGAGAATTATCAATAACTTCAGATATGCAGATGACACCACTCTTATGGGAGAAAGTGAGGAGGAACTAAAAAGCCTCTTGATGAAAGTGAAAGAGGAGAGTGAAAAAGTTGGCTTAAAGCTCAACGTTCAGAAAACTAAGATCATGGCATCTGGTCCCATCACTTCATGGCAAATAGATGGGGAAACAGTGTCAGACTTTATTTTTTGGGGCTCCAAAATCACTGCAGATGGTTATTGTAGCCATGAAATTAAAAGACGCTTGCTCCTTGGAAGGAAAGTTGTGACCAACCTAGATAGCATATTGAAAAGCAGAGACATTACTTTGCCAACAAAGGTCCGTCTAGTCAAGGCTATGGTTTTTCCTGTGGTCATGTATGGATGTGAGAGTTGGACTGTGAAGAAAGCTGAGTGCTGGAGAATTGATGCTTTTGAACTGTGGTGTTGGAGAAGACTCTTGAGAGTCCCTTGGACTACAAGGAGATCCAACCTGTCCATCCTAAAGGAGATCAGTCCTGGGTGTTCTTTGGAAGGAATGATGCTAAAGCTGAAACTCCAGTACTTTGGCCACCTCATGCAGAGTTGACTCATTGGAAAAGACTCTGATGCTGGGAGGGATTGGGGGCAGGAGGAGAAGGGGGTGACAGAGGATGAAATGGCTAGATGGCATCACGGACTCGATGGACTTGAGTTTGAGTGAACTCCGGGAGTTGGTGATGGACAGGGAGGCCTGGAGTGCTGCAGTTCATGGGGTTGCAAAGAGTCGGACACAACTGAGCGACTAAACTAAACTGAAATATGTGTACCATTTTAAAACTTTAAATCCGAAGTTCTAAGTTTAGAGATATTGAGAAAGGGAAATACTTTAAAAAAACTAGATACCCTTCTAGCAATACATGAGTGAGCTCAGAGTAAAGGTAAGTTCATTCATTCAGTGAGTCATCTGAATTATTGTTACATCTACATGTCCTGAGCTAAATAGATTACTAAATCAAATAAAAATACAGTAGCATCACATTTTTTAAAAATATGTGTGAAAAATGTCTGAAAAGAAATTACACTATAATGTTCATAGCAGTGCCATCTGGGTGATAGAATTTCCATTCTTGTCAGTTCAGTTCAGTCGCTCAGTCGTGTCCAACTCTTTGCGACCCCATGAATTGCAGCACGCCAACACTTTTCTAATTAAATAGTTCTCTCATAAATATGGATTCATTTTAGATCCAAGACAAATAAAGTTATTTTATTTTTGAGATTTAAACAAAGAACAAATAGGAAATTCCCAGGTTGTCCAGTGGTTAGGACTCTGCACTTCCACTGCAGGGGGGTATGAGTTCAGTCCCTAATTGGGGAACTACAGATACTAAGATCCAAAATGCCATGTGGTGTAGACAGAAGATAAGTTAATTAGTTAATTAAAATAATTAAATTTAAAAAAAGAAGTTGGCCCCTTGTAGAGATTTGGCTTAGAAAACTCATCACATGCAGTAAAATTAAACAACACCTCTAGCACATCAGAATCATGTGAAGGACTTGTTAAAACACAGATCACATGGCTCCATCCCCACTGTTTCTGATCCAGTAGGTCTGTGGTGGGGACTGAGTATTGGCATTTCTAACAATTCCTAGATAAAGCTGATGCTGTTGATCCTGTGACTACACATTATTAACCACATTCCTATTTCTTGATGGCCATGGTAGACTTTTAACAGATAAAGGCATGTTCTTGAAATTCCTGACCTCACGTTTTCCTGCGGTACCTGGAGAGAAGTGAGCACCCTATAGATGGTAAAGTAGTCGGTAGACAGTAGTTGGTTTTTCTGTCATTACCTTTTCACAGCAGCAGATTAGATAGTCTTTTTCTCTCTTAAAGAAGCTGTATTTAGAGACTTCAGTACCCCAGTTACACCCCATAGTAATAACTGCCTTTCAAGGAAAATGGTCCAAACCAAATTTCTTTCTGTAAGAGTTTCTGATTCTCATGCCTGTGGTTGAGTGAAATAAAAATGACAACTATAGCACTCATTACAGTTGGACAAACAATATTCTGCAGACACAAAAGAAACCAAACTTCTAAAAGATAGAGGATTCCAAGGTGAAAGATGGCAAGTGGTTCAGTAATCTCTGTTGAGGTGTGTAGATGTTTGGTAAATAAAGAGATCAGGGGTTCATTCCTGGAATTGCTTTTGGCATTTAGCCCAAGTTTTCTCTCCCTTCCTGAGGTCTGCCTATATTCAGTGACTGGCTGATGTGGAGGTATAAAGGCTCCGACCCCTCACTCCATCTCTGAAGGGTCATCTCGCCTTCAGAGCTCCTCACTGTAATTGGCCAAGGCCACTTTGTGACTACATGGCAACTCAGCATTCCCTGTCTCCATCCTCCTGGTTTTTCTTCCCTGAAGTGTTGATCCCATAATACTCCCTAGTAAACTCCTTGCATGGTAAATTGTGTCTCAAAGTCTGCCTTCTCAGCACCTGACCTCCAATGCCATAGCATATAGAACTTCCCTTTGGGCCATAGGAAACCCAAACTCACATTCTGTTTCCTTGACTTGGTGCATATTCTTTTCCTAATATGTGTTAATGTCTCATTTTTGCTATTCATGACTCACTTAAAACTTTTTCCTTCACTGAAAGCCCTAATAGTCTGATTTCTCTGAATCTATCTGTGCCCCTCCAGATCACAACTTTTACCATGTCCCAGACTACATTGTAGTGTAATCAGTTACTTCTGTTTCTTCCAACTGCAGTGTGAACAATTAACCCTTCACAGTAGGCAAATGAAATCTTATCTCTTTACCTGAGCACCTAACAGGGTCAATCTAAATATTGAATGGATGAAGAAATTTAAAATATAGTATTAAAAGAAAGAAGGAATATCAATACCATATTGTCATGGGCATTTCTATATGTAAGGGGATTCTGTCTAGAGATAAGGCTCAGCGGTAAAGAATCTGCCTGCAGTTCAGGAGACCCAGGTTCGATCCCTGGTCAGGAAGTCCCCTGGAGGAGGAAATAGCAACCCACTCCAGTACTCTTGCCTGGGGAATCCCATGGACAGAGAAGCCTGGCAGGCTGTAGTCCATAAGGTTGCACAGAGTTGGACACAACTGAATTGACTCAGCAGCAGCTAAGGGGTAAAGTTTTTCATTTTGTTTTTTCAATTTCTCTATTTTTCTTAGACGGGATATTGGATAAAGTGCTTCTTGGAGTAAGAAGTGAAGTATCTATCTTTCTGTGATGAAAGAGTGGTTTCTGTCCTTGTATATTTAGGGCACAGTAAAATAATGGCATGATATGTAAGGCAGAAATCCAGGTTGGAGCCTCTCTTCTGGTTGCTCTGATCTTCTTAGACAATCTTTTTCTGAATTCACTCTTTCTGGGCCTTTGGCCCCATCAGTCTGGTGATGGTTAGCCATGTTTTCAATTGCCAAGTAATATAGAAACCACTGGTACCAGCTTGAAATTATTGTTCAGTTTATAGAAGGCTTAATATGTTGGAAAAATTATGAAAACAATACATGCAAATGGTGTACATGGCTCAGTTTTATAGTTGTTGTGTAACACTTTTTCCCATTGTTCTTTTCGAAAGCTAGCTTGTTGTCCAAAATGGGGGGCTACTGGATCGGTTTTTCTGCCAACTATTAGTGAAGACTTGATGGCAGTTTTCCTCATCTCTTTGAATTGTATACATAAACATTATGGGTAGACAGGAAATAGCCAGCATGTAATGAGTATTTAGAGACAAATAGCCAGAGTCACATTACAGGTATGCAGGGAAAGGATCATAACGCAGAAACAGTCCCATGGATTTTCATTAAATGGAAGAGGAATCCAGTTTCTTAAAAGTATGGAAACCTGTTCTGCTAAGTTCTCATCACTGAAGGAGGAGATTATGTACTCTTGGTAAGGGTGGAGCAAGGTTTGAGTAAAGCAAAAGGCAGGTTCCCTTGACTCATAAATCATGTAACTTTTTCTGTGTAAGAGAGCTAAGTGCACGTTGTTTTAGTAAAATTTATTCCAAGTTAAGTTTCAGTATAAGCATTGTACTAAACAAAGCATAGACCCCTGGGGAAATTTGTTTATTTGTTCTCAATAACAGATTCATCTGGTTTCATGTCAGATGAACAAAGTGATCATAAATCTGACCAAAACAGTTAATTTGAGAGCATTAGGAACCGAAATCTTAGCTAGTGTATTATTCCATATAGCCGACATTTTAAAGTAACATCTTCTAAACTATTCTCATTGCTTGGGAGGGAGAAACTGGTGGAGGAGAAAAAGGACAGATGGAACTGGGAAAGAAAGAAGCATAGTTCCAGAGCAAATTGTGTAGTTACAGAAAAAATACCTTAAAGGACCCATTTGTGTCTAGTAGAAAGACTAGAGATCTCTTCAAGAAAATTAGAGATACCAAGGGAATATTTCATGCAAAGATGGGCTCAATAAAGGACAAAAATGTTATGGACCTAACAGAAGCAGAAGATATTAAGAAGAGGTGGCAAGAATACACAGAAGAACTGTACAAAAACGATCTTCATGACCCAGATAATCACGATGGTGTGATCACTCACCTAGAGCCAGATACCCTGGAATGTGAAGTCAAGTGCACCTTAGGAAGTATCACTACGAATAAAGCTAGTGGAGGTGATGGCATTCCAATTGAGCTATTTTAAATCCTAAAAGATGATGCTGTGAAAGTGCTGCACTCAATATGTCAGCAATTTTGGAAAACTCAGCAGTGGCCACAGGACTGGAAAAGGTCAGTGTTCATTCCAATCTCAAAAAAAGGCAATGCCAAAGCCTTTGACTGTGTGGATCACAATAAACTGTGGAAAATTCTGAAGGAGATGGGAATACCAGACCATGTGACCTGCCTTTTGAGAAACCTGTATGCAGGTCAGGAAGCAACAGTTAGAACTGGGCATGGAACAACAGACTGGTTCCAAATAGGAAAAGGAGCACGTCAAGGCTGGATATTGTCACCCTGCTTATTTAACTTATATGCAGAGTACATCATGAGAAACGCTGGACTGGAAGAAACACAAGCTGGAATCAAGATTGCCAGGAGAAATATCAATAACCTCAGATATGCAGATGACACCACCCTTATGGCAGAAAGTGAAGAAGAACTAAAGAACCTCTTGATGAAAGTGAAAGAGGAGAGTGAAAAAGTTGGCTTAAAGCTCAACATTCAGAAAACTAAGACCATGGCATCTGGTCTCATCACTTCCTGGCAAATAGATGGGGAAACAGTGGAAACAGTGGCTGACTTTATTTTTCTGGGCTCCAAAATCACTGCAGATGGTGTTTGCCGCCAAGTAATTAAAAGATGCTTACTCCTTGGAAGAAAAGTTATGATGAACCTAGACAGCATATTAAAAGCAGAGACATTACTTTGCCAACAAAGGTCCATCTAGTCAAGGCTATCATTTTTCCGGTAGTTGTATATGGATGTGAGAGTTGGACTGTGAAGAAAGCTGAGTGCCAAAGAATTGATGCTTTTGAACTGTGGTGTTGGAGAAGACTCTTGAGAGTCCCTTGGACTGCGAGGAGACCCAAGCAGTCCATCCTAAAGGAGATCAGTCGTGGGTGTTCATTGGAAGGACTGATGTTGAAGCTGAGACTCCCCAATACTTTGGCCACCTGATGTGAAGATCTGATTCGTTTGAAAAGCCCCTAATTCTGGGAAAGATTGAAGGCAGGAGGAGAAGGGGATGACAGAGGATGAGATGGTTGGATGGCATCACAGACTCAATGGACATGAGTTTGGGTAAACTCTGGGAGTTGGTGATGGACAGGGAGGCCTGGCATGCTGCGGTTCATGGGGTCACAAAGATTTGGACACGACTGAGCAACTGAACTGAACTGAAGAAGAAGAAAGGAGAGAGAACACACTCTTGTGGGTGGGATAGCATTCAGGAGCTAAAATAAACAAGAAAAGTGTCCCCAAAATGTCTCTAGCTAGGCAGATTTCTACCATAGATTGAAATTAGAAGGACAAAGAGATGAGTTTGGACATATCAAGGATTCAGTTGTAGCATTCTATAGGGAAAAATCTGATAAAGAACAAAATAGCTTGCTGATGGTTGGGATAAGAGCTGACACCTACACATAGTAGAAACAAAAATTTTTCAAATATCAGTAATTAATTTGGTAAAAATTACCAGCATTTTTGAACCACTGGACTCACCAAATGCAGTTCTAGGTACTTATATTCCCTACTCAAAAGGGAATACAAATTTATTTTTTGCAGCCCTACTTATATAAAGGGTAATTTTAGTCAAATGTGCTATTATAGAGGATTTGGTTAAGTAAATACTGACCCCTTCATACTGTGGAATACTACACAGCAATTAAATTCTCTAGGTAAAGAGTATTCACCTAAATCCAAGCTCGTTCATAACATGTTGAATGATATTACAAGGATTACACTGGGGAAAACTGATGTCTCATTATTTCTAGGGAGTAGAATTTGAGGGAATGGAGGGTAAGAAATGAGGTCTTTAAACTTCCTTTTAATTTTTGGAACATATGTACCATTCCATTTTTTTTCTTCTTAGCTATGTGCTTAAAATTGACTCTTTTAAATTGTGTCCAGTATTTCCATTTTTCTGAAGAAAAGGAAGCTTGTCTTAGCTCAGTCTCCCAGAGTTGGTACTGGAAGATGATGACTCCTGCCTTTGTATCACCAGGAACAGTATGGAGGAAACAAACACTTCACTACACTCTGTTAAAAGACAAAGATGGGACAGACAGAATTTTGGATAAAAATCATATTTTTCTGGTAATATATAAATAGAAAATTTTAATATATGTTTCTCATTTAATGAATGAAAACATTGATATAACTTTAAGAGTAAGTAACTGACTCCTGAATTCTAATGTCTTCTTTGCTATATGGCTTTTCATAGTAGTTTATGGATGAATAAAGTACATCCTGATTGTTTTCTCCAGCACTATTCTAGATCTTATATCTATGTTATCTGCGCCTCTTGGTATAAACTTATTTTCTCCTTAGTGCAAATATTTTCACTAAAAAGGACTCCTAAAACTCAGTATCTTGCTTTAAACTTACCTTTAACACTTCCAGCAATTGTTGAATAAGTTACAGCAGAAATTTCTGTACATGTATCTAAGATTTCTCTTAGATAAAATTAACATGAAAGAAGAACTTCTAGGATGCAATTTAGGGAAGAAAGACAGTTGAGAAAAGGACTTCTGTACAGAATTAGCCAAGATCTCTTACCTGCAGGGAGTATGAATCTACAGTGAAACTCTACTAAGGACGCATTTTGGATGGGTCAGAACAATCCCATGCCAATCCCGAAGACAATCATGATGTTGTCACAGCAGCCAGGTTAAAAAAAAACTCCAAAGATTATGAACTTACTTGCATTTCTAGCTTATTTATGTCTGTGTCTTTCTTACATATTTTTTAAATATGCATTTCAGTATCAAGAAGAAAATGAGAATCTTCATATTTTGTGAAACCACACTTCACAAAAGAGAATCTCCAAATGATCAATAAACTTGAAAAAAAGTGATCAACATCATGACTGCTCATGGGATGCAAATTAAAGCCAAAATGTCATACCACAGCACACACACCAGAATAGATAAAACTAAAAATATTAAATTAAAAAAAATAAAAAGACATACAGTTGTTGATGATGGAAGTATAAACTACTAAAACTTTTGGAAAGTGCTTGGTACTCTCTATAAAGATAAACATGTAAACACACACCTGTGACAAAGCCACTCCACCCACCCCTGGTCATATATCCACAGAAATTATTGCTTAGATCCACCAAAAGAAAAGTCCAAGTATGCTAACAGAAGCTTTCACCGTAGTAGTCCCAACACATGCCAAAGAAACAAAGCTAAACTACATTAATAATAGAACTGACACGCATATTTTGATCTATTCTAACAACATAGTGCATAATAATAACAATGAATTATTGATACACAAAACAATATGGATGATGTCACAGACATAATATTGAACAAAAGCACTAGACATAGATAAAGTATTTTAACATTATTTTCATTTATAGGAAGTTCAGAAATTGGCAAAGCCGATCCATGGTGATAGAGGAGTGAAGAGTGGCTAGATTTATGGTGGAGTATTCATTAACAGAGTTCAAAGTTAATCATACTTTTGCCTTGGAAACTATTTTCTACTTGTGGTAGTAATTTTGCTTCCTTGTATTTGCTTCATATATTTTTAACTTGTTATTATTCCACCACAGTGTTAAATACTAGAAGGGAAGGTAGGCATCGTTTTTTTTACCTAATTTTTATCAAGAATATAGGTATATCTTCTTTTATTGTGCTTTGTAGATAATTGTATTTTTTATGAATGAAAGGTCTGTGACAACCCTGCATTGAACAAGTATATCAGCACCATTTTTCAAACTTTGTGTCTATGTCACATTTTGGTAAGTCTCATGATATTTCAGATTTTTAAATTATTATGGTATTAGTTATGGTGATCCACGATCAGTGATCTTTGATGTTACGATTACCAAAAGATTATGACTCACTGAAGGCTCAGATGATGGTTAGCATGTTTTAGCAATAAAGTATTTTTTAATTCAGGTATGTGCATTATTTTTTAGCATAATGTTGGACACTTAATAGACTACAGTATAATGTAAATAGAAATTAGATGCACTGGAAAATAAGAAGTCTGTGTGACTCACTTTATTGCAATATTAGCTTTATTGCAGTAGTCTGAAACTGAACTTGCAAATATCTGAGGTATACCTGTATTCCACTTTATCATTCCTCCAGTTTATAAAGAAACCTGATTGATATTATTGTCATGTTTCTGTTATTTCTCACTAGTTTGGGGTTTTAAAAGATGATGCATATATTACTAATTTATTTTTTAATATCACATCAAAATATTTGAGGTGAAAGTTTATTTTTTTCATATTAAATACTGATGAATAGATTGTTTTGAATTGTTCCCAGTAGTTGGGTCAAAAATCCACATTACTGATTGCCTTATCGATTGTGGTAACTAACAGAAAAAAAACTGCAAAAATCTTCCATGTACCATCCTATTGAAATAAATCAAGTATGTTTACAGAAATCTAGAATAAGTAAATAATGCAAAATGAAGAGGAAAAGGTAAGGTTTAAAATGGGGATGTCAGCCTAACACCAGTCCTGTGTGGTTATTTACTATCTAGTCTGACAGTATCAGACATCTAATATCATTATTTTTTAAAAGAAGTGGAACTTTTTCCATTCTGATTTTAATAACTTAGCTTTGTCCTCTGGTGTCTCTTTGCTAAGAAGCATATTTGAATGGATAACCACTGGTAAAAAATGTGTTAATTGTATTCCCTAAGGCTGAGTATAACATTGTGTTATGTTAGCTAACCGAATGCACTAAGACATGAATACTTGCAGTTAGTTCATTTGTTTACATTGACTCAATGAGCAAGTGCCTTCTGTGACTAATGTTATTCTGCCCTCTACTGTTTCAAATTGAAATCATGGTTTTTTTCCCCAGTGGTCATGTATCGATGTGAGAGTTGGACTGTGAAGAAAGCTGAGTGCCGAAGAATTGATGCTTTTGAACTGTGGTGTTGGAGAAGACTCTTGAGAGTCCCTTGGACTGCAAGAAGATCCAACCAGTCCGTTCTGAAGGAGATCATCAGCCCTGGGATTTCTTTGGAAGGAATGATGCTAAAGCTGAAACTCCAGTACTTTGGCCACCTCATGCGAAGAGGTGACTCATTGGAAAAGACTCTGATGCTGGGAGGGATTGGGGGCAGGAGGAGAAGGGGACGACAGAGGATGAGATGGCTGGATGGCATCACTGACTCGATGGATGTGAGTTTGAGTGAATTCCGAGAGTTGGTGATGGACAGGGAGGCCTGGTGTGCTGCGATTCATGGGGTCACAAAGAGTAGGACACGACTGAGCGACTGAACTGAACTGAACTGATACATTCCAGATGGAGAAGAAAATGGCAACGCACTCCAGTATTCTTGCCCGGAGAATCCCATGGACAGAGGAGCCTGCCGGGCTACAGTCCATGGGGTCGCAAGAGTCGGACACGACTGAGCAACTAAACCACCAACAATACATTCCAGGAAAACAGCTTCAAGGTAGAATTTTCATGAAATTTTCCTCTTAAAAAGAAAACAAACAAAAAACAATATAGAAAACTTGATGTGCATCCATCATCAGGTAATCAGCAGAAATATTTTGACTCATATAAGATTTCAGATTCACATTGTTTAGCACATTATGTCATTTAAAAGGTTTCAAAGCTGTAACATTTCAACTCAGTTTTAAGCTTTCACAACCAATAGTTTCAACAGTAACTCAATGATAGCTTCCCCATGCCATTTTCTGAGCAACTTATCTTCACACCTTAATAAACATTTCTCAAAGACATAAAAAATAATGGAACATACAACATATTCAGACATTAAAAATAGCTGACAAAGTCTTAATATTCTAAGTGCTCTTTATACACTGTTTCCTTGTAGACACTAGGATTTTTGCTACTGTAACCCAGTAGCTTCCAAAACACAAACAAAAACAAAGGCACACACATGAATTCCCCAACACACACACACATGTGTAACCATTCACTCATATTTGAATGATACTGACTGGCTGCTAGACCAACTAAACCAAATTCTCCCAATACGCAAACCTGTTTCCACTCAGGTTATTTGTTGACCATCTGAATCGTCAGGTGGAACTGACTGCATTTCCCCCACTTTCCAGTCATTATCTCTGCAGGATGTTTTCCTGTTCTAACATTTCTACTTGGGATGGATGTGGCTATAAACACATGTGCCTTTTAATGGTGCCTTCTAAACTGCAGCTGCCTGTACATATTTCTAGCTTTCTTTTATACATATAAACAAAGGCATTATTTTAGATACAAGGCAATATCAGAACAGGATCAATATACAGTGGAGGAGCACTCCCGGGACCTGTGACTCAAGCACTGCTGTTTTATTATTGCAGTCTCCTTCCTTAGTTCTTGTCTATAAAAGCACGTCCAGCTCTTTATTGGTCCATATCCTCAAATTTGTTACCTAAATGTGTGGACTTAATCATTCTTTGACTTACGTCATGTGTCCAGAGATTCTCCCTCATCCCAAGAATTTAATATGTCGATGGGTCATGAACAAAGATACCTCACTGAGATTCAGCCCAAAATCAACCAGGGAAATACAGGTATTCCTTGTTTCTAGCGTAGATCTCACACAGAAAAACATCAACTTGATTGCAGTTTTTGTGTGCATTAAAAACTGAATACATGAGCACATTACATTTGAGAAATTGCATGTATGTTTACAAAATAAAATTTTATACATGGTAATGAAAACACTTTGTTCCATAAGATATAAATACCATATACAAAATAAATACTTGGTAACTGATTTAAACCTGTCAGGCTTAAATCACTGAGTATAATTCATATTTCTCTGCTTTTAAGGTCACCATTGCTGATTCTAGACTTCAGTTTTCAGCTGGTAAAGCAACTTCTAAAATACATGAAAACCTGAACTTTGTAAGAATCATTTTGCCACTGTTTTGTGAAAGCTTAGTTCTCTTTCTTTTTTTCCCCTGGATTTTACAAATTTGTTAATGAAGAGAAAGTATCTGTTGATTTCCACTGCGTTAATTTCTTAAGCATAGAGCTCTGTATCCTTCCCCCTTTACAGAAAGGTTCATTCCTTGAAAGTAGATCTTCACAACCAGTTTTGAATCCTCACTTCTAGCAAGTTCTCTTCTAAATTGCTCTCTTGTCTCAAACACATCTCCAGCTGTTCCAGCTACTGATGATGTTCAATGTGGAATTTCTCCAAGAGAGTCTTATCCCAAACATCCTGGGCCTCTGTATTGAAGATGCTGCAGAGACATCTCAGGGAAGACAGCAGGGTGTGGGCTTTCCTGAAACTGCCCAGCATCCACTGGATCCCAAATATCAGTCAGGCCTGTTTTCCAGAAATTAACGATGCAAAGCACTTGTTTTTTTTTGTTGTTGTTGGAGGAACATTAAAATATGCCACTTGTCCCTACTACGACGTGCAACACCTCACTACTCAGGCAAAATTTGGGGCTGTTTTTGTGTTGACTTGTAGGCTATGTTGGTGTTGCACCTGCCTGTATTTACTGCATTTCTGTGTGTTGCTGAATTTCAGGAGCATCTTGATCTCTGCAGAAGCAGACATGGCAGATAGGGAGGACTGAGTTGTGGCCACGTTCCTAATGGCACACCTGCCTCTCCCTGACAGTGCCCCATGATCCCCCACTGAAGCTCATGGTCAGCCTAGCTGCAACCCTGTCTTCCTTCATCCTTTCCACATTTGACCACGTGTGTCTTGAGCTGCTGAAGTCCTGAGCGTGGGCAGGACCTGTGCACAGCTGGCTGGCAGCTCAGCACAGGCAGCCGCTCAGTCACCCCTAGTTCTGCTTTAACAACCCAGCTTCTTGGTTCTCCAAAAATTTAGAACCTACAAGTTAATAACATCTGACCATTAAATAGGATATGACTACAGAGGTTTTAGGGCCAGGTGACAGTACTAAATTAACTGGGAGAAGTTTTTCACATTAAATAGAATTTAAAATTTTAAAAAGAAAAGTATACATATATATGCATACCAACCAGCCAAATGGGTGGGTCATTTGTGAGGTATGTATGACTCTTTAAGTCTCAGACTATGAATTTCTGCCATCATTTCTTAAATTTGAATTTATGTGACCACTAAACTCTCTTGCTCTGTTGTTTCCTGGCTAATGTTATAACTTTCCCATATATTATTTAATAAAAGTTCTTAGCCTTAGGTTTTGGGAGAAAGAATCTTTGATTCTGTTTCTTTCTTTCATTTTTATTGAATGGCTCTTCTTTGTTAGTTCAGTTCAGTCACTCAGTCAGGTCCTGACTCTTTGTGACCCCATGGACTGCTGCACACCAGGTTTCCCTGTCTATCACCAGCTCCCGGAGCTTGCTCAAACTCATGTCCATTGAGTCGGTGATGCCATCCAACCATCTCATCCTCTGTCCCCTTCTCCTCCCGCCTTCAATCTTTCCCAGCATCAGGGTCTTTTCCAGTGAGTTACTTCTTCACATAAGGTGGCCAAATATTGGAATTTCAACTTCAGCATCAGTCCTTCGAATGAATATTCAGGACTGATTTCCTTTAGGATGGACTGGTTGGATCTCCTTGCAGTCCAAGGGACTCTCAAAAGTCTTCTCCAACACCATAGTTCTAAAGCATCAATTCTTTGGCGCTCAGCTTTCTTCCGGCGCTCAGCTTTCGGCACTCAATTAGCCATTTGGGGATCCACAAATGTTTGTGATTCTCATTAAGTCAATGTTCTTAACCTTAGAACAATTCTAAAACTAATCAAGAAATAATGCAAGCAACAATATTTAAAAACAGAAAGGGATATTTGACTTTGACTTCTTCAGTCAGAAGCATTAAATGAGTTTTAAAGTAGCTGTAATAAAACCGTGTAGCAGTGAGTAAAGTTCAGTAACCATATTGCTAAGTCTCTTCAGTCGTGTCCGACTCTGTGCGACCCCATGGACGGCAGCCCACCAGGCTCCTCTGCCCATGGGATTTTCCAGGCAAGAGTACTGGAGTGGGTTGCCATTGCCTTCTCCGAAGTATTAATAAAGCAAAAAAAAAAAAAAAAAAAATCTCAAAAATTGCCATATTAGCAGAATTAATTAGATGCTGATCATTAGCTAAAGATTTATGGAAAAGATATACCTCTTGTTAATGAGGAAAGAAATAATGTTTCAATAAAATATTCCAGGAAACTTGCCTGACACTCAAACAAAAAGCAATTTAGATTCTCATATCATAGATCAAAAAAGAAAAAAAAAGTTAACGAAATACTGAATTTAATGTAAAAACAGATGCACAAGAAAGGGCACCAAATACATACAAGTTCAAAAGAGGAATGAATGTGACTAGGGAGAGGCCTGATTCTATGTCCTAAACAGCGCTTGGCAAAATATACAAGAGACTGTCTAGCTCTGTGTACACAGGAGAAGTGAAAAACACATATCCATCAGAAGAAAGTGGCTATAACATAGAGAAAATGTATATGTCAATGATTAGAGATTATAAAATGATAAATGATGTAAATTACCAATATAAAACGAAAGGAAGTAGCAGATAAAATGAAGCTTGACTGTAAAACTTGACGGAACGAAGAGTTTAAATCAGCAGCCAAATGGATTACTGTTGAAATTCACTACAAAATGACTAATTAGAACAATGCTAAATCAATTTTAGCCAAAAAAGGCAATGTGTCAAATCGAGTATCTAAATAAGCAATTGTTTAAATCAAATAAGTCATATATTTAAAATGTTTTCGGCAATTCATCCATCCTTTGAAAATTATTATTAGAAAACATGAGAAAAATGTGCACAGGCATTTTAACCCATAATCTTCTCAATGTGCCATCTTGTTTCACTGCTCCACTTCACAAAATTTAATTTTCTATACAGTGTTCCTAATTCTCATTCTTCTGTTTCCTTTTCAGCCTACTCCCATCTGGTTTCTGCCCCGTTAATTCTGCTAAACCAGATCCTGCTACGGTCACTGGTGGCGTATGTTTCAGGGCCGCTGGCACAGTTCAGTCCTCACCCACCCTGCAGGCCCCACTGTGTCTTGGAAGCACACCCCCTCCCTTCAGTAGTCTCTCCCCTGTTCATCCTGTGTCCTTCTTGCTGCCCTGCCCCCTGCCTCAGTGCCTGTTGCAGGTCACTCCTCTGCCTGACCCTTAGTACTGAGCGTCCTCTTCTCATTGTCCATTCTATTTATAAGTGACCACATCATCCCCATGCCCTCATTACAAGACACACAGTAAACAATTTAAAACTAATAACAATTTAAAACTTTGTGGGAAGCCCCACAAAGACAGCCAGATGAGTCCAAAAATTACCTATGTAGTCTTGCCCCCAAAAAGTGTCTCCAAAGTATTGATGGAAGAAAGAAAAAAAAGAAACAAAACTTACTTAACATACAGGAGAAGGAAATGACAGATCACTCCAGTTTCCTTCCCTGGAGAATTCCATGGAACGAGGAGCCTGGCGGGTACAGTCCATTTCAGTTCAGTCGCTCAGTCGTGTCTGACTCTTTTCGACCCCATGGACTACAGCACGCCAGGCCTCCCTGTCCATCACCAACTCCCAGAATTTACTCAAACTCATGTCCATTGAATTGGTGATGCCATCCAACCATCTCATCCCCTTCTCCTCCCGCATTCAATATATCCCAGCATCAGGGTCTTTTCCAAGGAGTCAGTTCTTCGCATCAGGTGGCCAAAGTATTGGAGTCTCAGCTGCAGCATCAGTCCTTCCAGTGAGTATTCAGGACTAATTTCCTTTAGGTTGGACTGGCTGGATCTCCTTGCAGTGCAAGGGACTCTGAAGAGTCTTCTCCAACAGCCCAGATCAAAAGCATCAATTCTTGGGCGCTCAGCTTTCTTTATGGTCTCTCTCACATCCATATATGACTACTGGAAAAGCCATAGCCTTGACTAGACAGATTTTGTTGCCCTGCTTTTTGATATGCTGTCTAGGTTGGTCATAAGTGACTAAATGTGGTCCACTGGAGAAGGGAGTGGCAAACCACTTCGGTATTCTTGCCTTGAGAACCCCATGAACACTATACAAAGGGTATAGTCCACGGAGTCGCAAAAGAGTCACACTCAAATGAGCAACTGACATGTGTTTCACCTAGAAATTAGAGATCTCTGAGCGTGTCAATTCCCAGGCAGATTGATAAGAAGTCTGGAGGTCCCCAAGGACGAGAGAGGGGACTGGCACTATCCAGGAGGAGATAGGGTTCTGGAGTTCTCAAGGAGGAGAAAAGAACAAATTTTTTTTCTACATTGCTTTGTCTTAGTCAATAGAACAATGTGTCTTGCTCGAGGTTATGTTTCTCTTTAACAAGACCTTCTGACTTATCTTAAGATGTATATTATTGGAGTGGGTCTGGTAAGATCTTTCTATTGTTAGTTCTAATCTCATTCTCTTAAAATGTATTTGGTGGGAGTGGGTCTAGTAAGCTCTTTAAACTTTGAAACATTCTTTTGATTTATTCTAATAACCAATTTAAAAAGTATATAGCTCTCTCGCTAAGGCTACGAGCGCGGCACTGTCCATCCCCCTTCTGATGTCTATGTCAGAAGCTTTCTCTGTCTCTTTTTATACTTTAATAAAACTCTGCTATACAAAAGTTCTTGTGTGATCAAGCATGGTCCCTGCCCCCAGAGGTAAATCTTCGGAGATTACGAATCCGACACTGTTCACCATAACCTATTAGCCCTCTCATTCCTTAACTGGAGAGAAGCAATCTAAAGACGCAGTCTGTAACCTGAAGCAGAGATTTGCAAGATCTAGTCTATACTGAAGCCCTTCCCTGCTTAGTTGATCAGTAAACCCACACACACACACACACACACTCGCTCTCTCTTCCTGATTTACTAACTCAGTTACTGTAGTTCATTAGCTTACTAGTTCTCAATTCTGCCCAAGTAGGTACACCCAGGTTATTGGTTGCCAACAATTGTATTTTCTGAAATACCCTTATTTGTGTCTGTGTTCTCTCTTACTACTGAGTCAAGGTGGAAGGTGGATGCAAGTGCAGTTATTATTCAAAGGGACATTGGGAGTTTTCTCCTGAAGTCAAGCAACGAGCAACGTACTTACTGTTTAGGAAAGAGGTAATGCACCTTCAAACAGGAGCTATTTCCTCTGATTCCCCGCGCATCTCCCTACCCAGCATGCCATGGTGAAGGCTCCAAGGGTGTTAAAGTAGGGAAAGCAAATGATGCATGTGCCGCCTTGGCCAGATGAGCAGCCTGGAAGCAAAAAACACATCCTGACCTTTCTCTCCACGCAGCTTCCTTAGGCCAAGACATGTCCTGCCTGAAGCTGGGAATATTTTCCTCTCTAAAATACGAAAGCTAAGGAAGCAGGCTTTTTCAAGTTATTGGTGTCAGTTCTTTCCAGGAAAGATCCTCCCCTAGCTCTGAAGAAAATGCTAATAAGAAGACAGACTTCTGCCTAGAAGAGCAAGAAGCCGGTTCTACAGACTCGGTCAATGTCCTAGTCCATCCTGGCCAGTAGGTGGCACGCTTCCTCTGTAATAATTTTTAAAGGCTCCAGAGGAAAAGGGATCCTGCTTTCTAGGTCATTTTGGCCAAGGCTGTTGTTACAGTACATTTTCTCATTTCTCATTCCCAAAAGTATTCATCTCAAGAAAAACAATAACCCCTTACATACATTTCTAAAAAGCCTGGAATTTTGACTCAAACTTATAAGAGGTAGCTTTGCACTGTCAGGGCTTCCTTGTGGCTCAGACAGTAAAGAATCTGCCTCCAATGTGGGAGACCCAGGTTTGATCCCTGGGTGGGGAAGGTACCCTGGAGAAGGAAATGACAATCCACTCCAGTGTTCTCTCTGGAGAATCCCATGACAGAGGACCCTGGTGGGCTATGGTTCACGGGTGCCAAAGAGTCGGGACAGCTGAGTGACTATGCTTTGCACTCTTAAGGGCAAATCGGTAGCCAGAAGCACAAAGAAACAGGAAAGAGCTGTATGAATGGGTTGTGCAGGGGAAGGTCGAGTGGATCTGGAGAGCATACTGGGAATTGCTACATTGTGAAAAAGAACTGCGGTGTTGGAGGAGACTCTTGAGAGTCCCTTGGACTGCAAAGAGATCTAACCAGTCCATTCTGAAGGAGATCAGCCCTGGGATTTCTTTGGAGGGAATGATGCTGAGCTGAAACTCCAGTACTTCGGCCACCTCATGCAAAGAGTTGACTCATTAGAAAAGACTCTGATGCTGGAAGGGATTGGGGGCAGGAGGAGAAGGGGACGACCGAGGATTAGATGGCTGGATGGCATCACTGACTTGATGCACATGAGTCTGGGTGAACTCTGGGAGTTGGTGATGGACAGGAAGGCCTGGCATGCTGCGATTCATGGGGTCGAAAACAGTTGAACATGACTGAGCGACTGAACTGAACTGAGGAAGTATGGACATACTTTGTTTTATCCCATTTCCCAGATAATTGCATTTTTTACACACTGGAGGTTTGTGACAACGCCGGGTCAGGCAAATCTATCAACTGCATTTTAAATAGCGCTGGCACACTCCGTGTCTCTGTGTCCCACTGCAATAATTCTCAGGATAGTTCAAACCTTCACTGGCAAAAAACTCTGAAGGCCCAGATGATCACTGGTCATTTTTCGCAATAAAGTCTATATGGTCAGGCCAAACAGGATGGCTGTTCTCTTATCTCTGTACAAACCCTGCCTCACCAGTACACCCTATGCACCCTATACACCCTATGACTGGCTTTTCTCTGTACTTGTCCCAGGCCCCAGATTTCATCTTTTTTTTAATCAAACAGTTGGTGAGGGGTGTGTCCCTCTACTGCTTTCCATGATAATTAATGAGCCCACCTGATCTCACTGCCCCAATGACCAGCAATCTCTCCCCCATCTCCCTCTCCCCTCTTCCCCATTCCCCGCTTCCCCATTCTCTACTCACCACCCCTCCATTGCTCTCAGAATGAAGCCTGTCACCATGTATTAATACTTCCCACCCCCAGTGCACTCCAGGACCTTGCTTCAGACAGGTAAGCGCCTCCCATCCATTAAACCATCCATGCCTCTTTTTGATGGCGCATTCTTTCTTTGTTCTTGAAGCTGGGCAAACATAGGTCTTGTAAGCCTGCAGGGTACAACCCAATGATCCGTGGCAGCCAGGAGATGGAAGAAACACCTGTGAGAGCCAAGAGACAGGATGGGGAAAGGAAAGTTATTGGGGGCATCCACTAGCATGTGGGGCCCAAAAGTTGCTGGCTGATCCTGAGGTGGCTGTCCACTAACCCAGGGGGCCCAAAAGTTGCAGGCTGTAATCCAAAAACTGTAGGGTATTCCTGAGGTAGCCATCTGCTACTAAATGGTGCCCAAGAATTGCTGGGGGAATCCCAGAAGCAACAGAGAAATCCCTAGTGGCTGTCCACTAGGACATGGGGCCTTTGGGTGGCTATCCTTGTTGAATGGGGGCTGCCCAGTGATCTGGAGAACAATGGCCTCTCCTAGCTCAGCTACTGCATCAAAGTGAGCCTTTTGTAATTGATTAAGCCAGCTTTCTGGAAGGAATTGTTATTTCTTTTGTGCCTTTGCCATGTAAATGATCTTCCTGGCTCTCTGGAACTTTAATGTTCTCTGATTTCTAAGAGTAAGGAGAAAAAAGAGCTTTTAGGTAAACTCTATAGAAATAATTATGTTTAGGTAACGTCTATCTAAACTTGTAAACGTCTAAACTTCCCTGGTGGCTCAGATGGTAAAGTGTCTGTCTATAATGCGGGAGACCTGGGTTTGATCCCTAGGTTGAGAAGATCCTCTGGAGAAGGAAATGGCAATCCCCTCCAGGACTAATGCCTGGAAGATCCCATGGACAGAGGAGCCTGGTAGGCTACAGCCCATGGGGTTGCAAAGAGTCGGACACGACTGAGTGACTTCATTTCACTTCACTTCAACATCTATCTAAAATAGTCTCCCCGAATTTTGGTAATTTGAAACTAGGTTAAGAATTCGTTGACTTTCTGTGCTGTGTGCTTCTTTGTGGTGGCCTCTTTGGGACCCCATGGGCTATAGCCTTCCAGGCTCCTCTGTCCATTGGGATTCTCTAGACAAGAATACTGGAGTGGGTAGTCCAGCCCTCCTCCAGGGGATCTCCTAATGCAGGTCTCCTGCATTGCAGGGAGATTCTTTAGCAACTGAACCACCAGGAAAGCCCAAGAATACTGCAGTGGGTAGGTAGCCTATCCCTTCTTCAGGGGATCTTCCTGACCCAGGAACTGAACCAGCGTCTCCTGCTCTACAGGTGGATTCTTTACCAGCTGAGCTACCAGGGAAGCCCTGCAGCCAGCTTAGATAGATATATAATATTATTTGTATCCAGACTCATTTGTACCTACGGCTCCCATGTGAGAACATTCTTTTCCTTCACTTCTCTTTGCAGTCTTTAGTATAATTGAAATAAAATAATACTGTTTTTATGTCCTCTTCTCTGTCACACTGAGAGTTTCCATGCAGTAGGAACTGCATTTGCTTTATTCACTTGTATTCCTTGGTGACAGTCACACAGTCTGTCACGTAGGTACTCAATGTATATGTATAATATGAATGGAATGAATGAATAAACAAATGTAAACACCCATTCTTTAATAATATATTAAATGGAGGTTTGGATTTAATTTTTGAGTAAAGAAACTCATCTTCTTTCATAAGAATTTAATAAATAGAACAAAGTACAAACTTAATAATACAAAATGATAAACATGTTTCAGAAAGTTTAATATGATGTATAGATGAATTGTAATTTTACAAATATTTTAAATATGTTAGGTGCAGGAAAGAGTAAGTAAATCAGCAACGGATAACATCACGGCCGGCATGACTTTAGGACTCATGCCCCTAGAGCTGAATACTTTATATCTACTTGCTTATTACTGCTGACAAAGTATCGGCTAAAGTAATTCAATGAATTTGGTGGCTAAAGCAGAAATCAGTCAACTGAAATGAACACAGGTGAGTGTACAAGGGTGATGTGGCATCTTAGTCGGTGAGAGTCATCTCAAGGTGAATTCAGATCTCCATCCATCTTTCTGAACCGTTTGTACAAGGTGCTTGATGAAGAGAGGGCTCTCATCATCTCCACTCTGACGATTTCCCAGGCGCAGTCACTGTATTCTTTCTCTTTCAGAAAGCATGGTAGACATGGATTCCATGGAAGTACCTCTTCAAGGCCAGGGTGGGGCCCATCCTTCCCAGAGCAGAGGCTTCCTCTCCCATCACCTGCCCCAGGCAGGCATGGAAGTCCTCCATCTGCTCATGGAGTCCAGTGAGGAGCTGCTCCAGGAGGAGGGTGTCAGGGCAGCAAAGGAGCGCTCTGTGTAGAAGAGGTGGAAGCTCTGCTGGAGCATCTCGTGGAGCACAGAGATGGTCTGGACCTCCTGGAGCTGGTCACCCTGTGCCATCTGCTGGGGAAAACCGATGCCTTTTCTGCCCTACAGACAGGAGTGAGGGGAGAGTCTGTTCTTTTGGGCCAGGAGCCTGAGGTTGTGCGTGCCAACCAGCACGTGGTTCTGAGACAGATCACAGGCCAGAGATCCTCCCGGGCTCTAGCTGACCAGCACCGGGCCCAACAGTAGTGGGAGCACAAAATCCATGGGGAGGATGAGGCTGTTGCTGGGCTGGCTGAGAGGGCATCCGGTGGAACCTTGGAGGTACAGTGTCTGATGATAATCTTTCCAATAAGGCTTTTAAGTAGGGAAGATGGTACTCATTGTCTGAAAATTTCTGTCTCACTTCCCCTGTGCGTTTTCATTTAGATATTTTCTATTTGACCTAGAAAATGTAGTCAATCTAAACTCTTAATTTTTACGGTGTAAGGTTAATGTTCCCAACAAAGTTTGGATTTGTCAATGCCAATGTATATCACTTAAATGAGAAAGTAAAGAAAGGCTGAAAGTATGTAAGTATGTAAAGACTTACAGAGGTGCATATACTTATTATGTACACATTTAAGTATAATATATATAAACATTCCTTGTGTTCGTGCTATGTCAAAACAAAAGTTTTCCTTGATTCTTAACTGCATTCCCCCCCTTATCTTACTCATAGGAATTCAGAGTCACTCAGGCCATATTGGTTTCTGTAGTTTGTTTTCTGTTCCACAGAGCAGAGACTTGTGATTAAGAGTGAATGAACTACTCTATTGTTTCTGTTCTTTTGAGAACATTCATTCAGGTTCCTGAGATTACATTGCACTGGGGCCACAAGATCATGAGGAGTGGAGTATCTCCTGCTTATCAGTAAACTAGGATGACACAGTCATCAAGAGTTTCCAGCCCTCCAGGGTGCTCAGGAAGGGGGAATACACCTGTGGGCTAACAGCTACCAAATTGCAGCTGCTCCCTAAGGTGAGCCCAAGGCAACTCAGGAAGTGAAAAAATGCAAGATGCAAGAAAATGCAAGGAAAAATGCCCCAGGAGAGCTGAGGTTCAGGAATGGAATGTTTTCACTGAGCCCAGGCACTTGCTTCTTCCCATACAAAGGAAAAGTGCTAAATTCCTTAACTTGAGATAGCTGGTTTTCTTAAATTCTCAAAAATATTTTGATGTTCACACTACATCCCCTTTCTTGCAAATTCCTATATAACCTGACTCTGTCCCTCTCTTCCTTGGAGCAATAGCTCAGGGTGAATTGATTTACTGCCTCCCGAATTTCCACCAAATAAAACATAACTTCAACTTTTAAGTTGTCATTATTTCTTTATTTTTTAAATTAACTTATTTAATTTAATTGGAAGCTAATTAAAATATTGTAGTGGTTTTTGCCATACATTGACATGAATCACCCTTGGGTGTACATGTGTCCCCATCCTGAACGCCCCTCCCACCTCCCTCCCTGTCCCATCCCTCAGTGTGGTCCCAGCGCACCAACCCTCAGAGCCCTGTCACATTCATCGCACCCGGACTGGCGATCTACTTCACATATGGTAAATTACATATTTCAATGGTATTCTCTCAAATCATCTCACCCTCACCTTCTCACACAGAGTCCAAAATTCTGTTCTTTACATCTGTGTCTCTTTTCATTCTCACATACAGGGTCATCGTTACCATGTTTCTAAATTCTGTATATACGCATTAATATACTGTATTGCTGTTTTTCTTTCTGACTTACTTCACTGTGTATAATAGGCTCCAGATCAACAGTCAGGAACAATATATAAGACATGACAGTTCTTTCCACCTGCTTTTTATGGTAGATCTATTGGAGAAGGAAATGACAACCCACTCCAGTATTCTACCCTGAACAATCCCATGGATGGAGGAGCACAGTAGGCTACAGTTCATGGGGTTGCAAAGAGTCGGACACGACTGAGAGACTTCACTTTCAATTTCATAGTCTTCCACAGGCTGTGCCAATATCCTCACCAGGAACCCTGCTTCTTTCTGGTGCATGTAGTTCTGAAGATTCTAATTCCAAAAATATTAATGCTTTTTCGAGCCCCACCTTACTCAGAATGTGGTGCTTCACCACCTCCAGTTGCACTTTTCCTCTGGAATGAGAGTGTCCTCAACCCAGCCTCTCAGGACCTCACCAGAGAGGGCACGAAAACCACATCCCGAGAACTTCAGATTTCTACTGTGGAGCGGCTTGTCTCTTTGTTTACAAAATCATTCATCTTCAAGCATCTCCACCCTCTCCCGTGCAGTATTTGTGTGAAGGAGGGGAGTTCTCAGTGATGACCTCCTCTTCTGATCCATGTCCCCAATATCAAGGGTCAGCAGCCCTCAGATGCTGAGAGCTAAAGTGTGGAGAGCTAACTAGGTGGAGGCATTATCCAATGGCAATTGTTACACCTTTGGTAGACAATTTTTATTTTGCCACTACAGCTTTTATCGTTCAAGTCTTTTGCTTAAAGTGTTCAATATTTGTTTTGCTCAGAATTTCTGCGTCGGGTATAGGGAATTCAGTGATGGTGTGATGTACTGTTGAAAGCTTGTGTCACAGAATCAGTGCCCTGCAGTTGTTCATTCAGTCTACATCCTTCTGTTGGGCTGACTTGTCGATCCATCTCTGTCTTGTGCTCAGAAGGCAGAGCAGTGAGGCCCAGGCTGTGTCAGGGAGAAATAGCCTTGTTTCTCTACTTACTCATGATGTTTTGTTTTAAATTTAAAGAACAGCAAAAAAACATTTAAGAACTTATTTTTTGCATATTGATTTACTGGCCAGTTTGTCTCTCTCCTGCTGCGTTCCTAAACCTTTCATCCTAGGGTTCATACAAAAGGAAGGAACAGAATAGCAAGGGGCGTCACCATATTTTCTATTTTCAACACTAGAGATTTTTTGTTTCTCATGTCAGCTTTCCTGGAATGCAAAAGTTGACAGTTGTTTGTGGACAAAAATAAATATAATTTTCAATGTCATGAAAGAGAATATAGACAAATGTCTTTTTGCTGACAGTATGGTAATGTAAGTTGAAGAAAGGTCAATGAAAAAATGGAAGGAATGAGACTATTTGAAAGTTGTCAAACAGTCTCAAAGACAGCCATGTGCACGTGCTAAGTAGCTTCAGTCATGTCTGACACTTTGTGACCCTATGGACAGGGTCCCCTGACCATGGGATTCTCCAGGCAAGAATACCTGAGTGGGTTGCTATTTCCTCCTCCAGGGAATCTAACCGACCCAGGGATTAAACGGTGGACTCTTATGTCTCCTGGATTGGCAGGCGAGTTTTTTACCACTGGAGTCACCTGGGAAGCCTCCACAAAGATGGCCAGGTGAGACCAAAAATTGTATATATATGCTTGACCCCAAAGGGGCCCCAAACTGTTGAAGAAAGAAAGAAAGGGAACAAAACTTATTCAAGAAACGAATTAGAGAGCCCTCTCATTTGTCATTTGGAGAGAAGCAAACTGAAGACAAGCCTGTCAATTGAGGCACAGATTTGATACACATAGGTTAAATTGAAGGCCTTCCCCACTCACTGAGCAAACACACGTGCACACACGCAGGCATACCCATGCACACATGCATGCACACACTCATGGGCACATCCTTGTTAATTTCCAAATTAAAACTGGATTACCTTAATAGTTCTCAATTCTACCCAAATAGGCACACCCCAGGCTATTGGTTGGCCACAGTTGTCTTCTCTGAAATCCCTTTATTGTGGCTGTGTTCTATGTTACTACTGAGTCAAGGTGGTAGGGATGCAAGTGTAGTTATTATTTAAAGGGAATAATAAATCTAAAGCAAAGCTTTAAAATGGGAAGACAGTACTCAGTGTCAGAAATTTTCTCTCACATCCATTTTGTGTTCTCATTTAGACATTTTCTGTTTGACCCAGAACATGTAATCAATCTATTCTTATAAATTTAACAATAAGTTTTTTCTTTCCCACTAAACTTTGGATTTGTCACGCCAAATGGATATCAAATAAATGAAAAACTAATTAAAGGCTGAGGTTATATAGGGATTTAAAGAATTATACACAAGTATATACTTAGGTACACATTTTAATACACATAAAGATTCCTTTTCTTTGTATCAAGAACAAAATTTTTCCTTGAGTCTGAATTGCATTTTTCTCTCCCTACATTATACATAAGAGGTCAGAGTCCCTCAACCCATATGGGTTTCTGTATTTTGTTTTGTTTTAATCAGAGCTGCTGCTGCTGGTAAGTCACTTCAGTCGTGTCCGACTCTGTGTAACCCCATAGACGGCAGCCCACCAGGCTCCTCCGTCCCTGGGATTCTCCAGTCAAGAACACTGAAGTGGGTTGCCATTTCCTTCTCCAATGCATGACAGTGAAAAGTGAAAGTGAAGTCGCTCAGTCCTGTCCGACTCATAGCAACCCCATGGACTGCAGCCTACCAGGCTCCTCTGTCCATGGGATTTTCTAGGCAAGAGTACTGGTCTGGGGTGCCATTGCAGAGGCTTGTAATTATGAGTGCATGAGCTAATCAGTTGTTTCTGCTCTTCTGAGAACATTCATTCAGGTAACTGAGGTTACATTTCACTGGACCGCAGGTCATGAGGAATGGAGTATTTCCTGCCATATCAGTAAACCAAGATGATAAAGTCATCAGTTTCCAGCCCTCCAGGGTGCTCAGAAAGGAGGAATATACCCCTGGTCTGACAGCTATCAGATTGCAGCCACTCCCTAAGGTGAGCCCAAGGGAACTCAGGATGTGAAAAAGTGCAAGGCGCATGGCCCCAGGATAGGTGAGATGCATGAAAAGAATGATTTCGGTGAGCCCAGACTCTTGCATCGTCCCATACAGAGCAAAGTGCTAAATTCCTTTACTTGAGAGATCTGGTTTTCTCTACTTCACAAAAATACTTTAGAGCTTCAGACTACCTGCCCGTAGTCGCAAACTTTTATACAACCTGGCTCCCCCTCTCCCCCGCCAACCTCCTTGGAGCACTTCTCTCAGGGTGACTTGAAATACTGTCTCCTGAATTCCCACCCACTAAAACATAACTCTCACCATTTCGGTTGTGACACTTTTCTTCAAGTTGACAGTCAGGAATGATGCACTAGACCTGGCTGTTTCTTTCCACCGGTGTTTTATGGTCGATCTACAGTCCTCTGCAGGCTGTTCTCACACCCCCGCCAGGAATCCTGTTTCTTTCCCGTGCACTTAAGTATGAAGATTCTAAACCATCGTAATTAATTATATTTCCAACACTGCCACACTCACAAGGTAGTTTTCACCTCTGATAGCACTATTCGTCTGGAATGACAGTGTCCTTCGCCCAAACTCTCTGGCACTCACTCGTGAGGGCAGGCTTACCACATCCTCAGAAGTTCAGGCTCTACTATGGAGGGCCTTGTCTCTTTCTCTGCAAAATCATTCATCCTCCAGGATCCCCAGCCTCTCCCTGGAGTGCTTCTGTGAAGGACCCGAGTTCTCCGTGATGACCTCCTCTTCTGACCTGTGTCCCCAGGTATCAAGGATCAGCAGCCAAGATGCTGAGAGCTAAAGTGTGTTTCTGTCTACGTGTGTGTGTGTCAGTCACTCAGTAGTGTCCGGTTCGTTGTGTCCCTATGGACTGTAGCCCGCCAGACTCTTGTGTCTATGGGATTTTCCAGGTGAGACTACTACCCAGGTGGTGGCATTATCCAATTGCAGTAGTTACACTTTAGTAGGCAGTTTTTATTTTGCCACTGCAGCGTCTGTCATTGAAACCTTTTATTTAAACTGTTGAACATTTGTTTTCCTCAGAATTTCTGAGTTGGCTATAGGGAGTTCAGAGGTGGTATTGCATATTCTTAGAAGCCTGTGTCACAGGACTCAGTGATCTTTAGTATTCATGCGGTACATCCGAATGTTGGGCTGACTTGTCTATCTACGTCTGTTTGTGCTGAGAATGTGGAGTCATGAGGCCAGGCTGTGTCAGGGAGATATAGCCTTCTTTCTTTACTTACTCATGATGTTTCTTTTAAAATTTAAAAAACAATAAAAGATTTAGGAACTTATAATTAATTATATAGTGATTCACTGGTCGAAGTTTGTCTCTCTCCTGGGTTATGTTCCATTTCATTCTAGGTTTAATACAAAGGGAAATAAAAGAATGGCAGAGGGGCTACACCTCGTTTTCTGTGATTTTCAAGGCTTTGGATATTTTGTCACTCATTTGAACTTTCCTAGAAAGCAAATGAGTAGATGTTTGTGGGCAAAAATAAAACATATGTATACCTGAATGTGATGAAAGTGAAGAAAGATAAGTGACATTTCTGCTGACAAAATGGCAAAGTGCAAGTTAAATCTGAAAAATACTCAGCCAAACAGTGGAAGAATCGTGATATTTAAAGGATGTTAAACAGTCACAAAGACAAGCATGTGTGCGTGCGAAGTCACTTCAGTCATGTCTGACAGGCCTCCTTGTCCATGGGATTCTCCAGGCAAGAATACTGGAGTGGGTTGCCATTTCCTCCTCCAGGGGATCTTCCCGACCCAGAAATCAAACCCAGGTCTCTTATGTCTCCTGCAGTGGCAGGTGGGTTCTTTAGCACCAGTGGCACCTGGGGAGCCCCCACAAAGACAGCCGGATGAGTCCAAAAATTATCCACATAGTCTTGTCCCCCAAAATTTCCCTAAAGTCTTGAAGGAAGAGAGAAAAAACCCCAAACTTACTTAATATACAGGAGAAGGAAATGACAACCCACTCCAGTTTCCTTGCCTGGAGAATTCCGTGGACCTGGAGCCTGGGGGTACAGTCCATTTCAGTTCAGTCGCTCAGACTTGTCTGAGTCTTGTGACCTCATGGGGTGCAGCACACCAGGCCTCCCTGTCCATCACCAACTCCCTGAGCTTATTCAAACTCATGTATATTGAGTCGCAGATGTCATCCAGCCATCTCATCTTCTGTCACCCCCTTCTACTCCCGCCTTCAATGTTTCCCAGCATCAGGATGTTTTCAAAGCATCAGTTCTTCACATCAGGTAGCTAAAGTATTGGAGTTTCAGCTTCAGCATCAGTCCTTCCAGTGAATATTCAGGACGGATTTCCTTTAGGATGGACTGGTTGGATCTCTTTGCATTCAGTGGGACTCTCAAGAGTCTTCTCCAACATCACAGTTGAAAAGCATCAATTCTTCAGCACTCAGCTTTCTTTATGGTCCAACTCTCAAATCCATACGTGACTATTGGAAAAAGCATAGCGTTGACTTGATGGACCTTTAGTTGGCATAGTGATGTCTCTGCTTTTTAATATGCTGTCTAGGTTGGTTGTAAGTGACAAATGTGGTCCACTAGAGAAGGGAATGGCCAACCACTTCAGTATTCTTGCCTTGAGAATCACGTGAACAGTATGAAAAGGATACAGTCTATGGAGTTGCAGACGGGTTGTACTCAACTGAGCAACTGACATGTATTTAACCTAGGAATTAGAGATCTCTGAGATGTCGGTGCCTAGGCAATATGATAAGAAGCCTGTGGACCCCAAGGAGGAGAGTGGGGTCTGGGGCCCTCAAGGAGGATATAGGGTTTGGAGTTCTCAAGGAGGAGAAGAAAAACACACTTTTTTTTCAACATTGGTTTGTCTTAGTCAATAGAACAATGTATCTTGCTTATCTTAAGATGTTTATTATGGCAGTGGTTGTGGTAAGATCTTTCTATTGTTAGTTCTAATCCCATTATCTTAAAATGTCAAAGGGGTGGTGAGAGGCCTGTCCCTCTAGTGCTTTCCATGATAACTAATGAGCCCACCTGATCTCACTCCCACTAGGACTAGCAATCTCCTCCCCCATCCCCCTCTCCCCCCTTCCCCATTCCCCACTTCCCCACCCTCTATTCCCCACCCCTGCATTGCTCTCAGAATGAAGCCTGTCATCATGTATTAATACTTCCCACCCCCAATGCACCACACATGGTGGGCTGTTGCAACAGGACCTTGCTTCAGACATGTAAGCGCCTCCCATCCATTAAACCATCCATGCCTCTGTTCTTGACGGCAGATTCTTTCTTTGTTCTTGAAGCTGGGCAAAGGGTCTTGTAAGCCTGAAGGGTACAACCCAACTATTGGTAGCAGGCAGGAGATGGCAGAAACTCCTGTGAGTGCCAAGATATAGGACGGAGGATGGGAAGTTATTGGGGTCATCCACTAGCATGTGGGGCCCCAAAGTTGCTGGGTGACACTGAGATGGCTGTCCACTAACCCAGGGGGCCCAAAATTTGGTGGCTGTAATCCCCAAATTGTATGGTATTCCCGAGGTCGCCATCCACTACCATAGGGTTCCCAAGAATTGCAGGGTGGAATCCCAGAAGCAACAGGGAAATCCCTGGGTGCCTGTCCAGTAGGACATGGGGCCTTTGGGTGGCTGTCCTTGTTGAAAGGGGGCTGCCGGAGATCAGGAGAACAATGGCCTCTGCTAGTTCTACTACTGTAGCAAAGTGAGGCTTTTGTAATTGATAAAGCAAGCTTAAATCATCTCACCCTCAACTTCTCACACAGAGTCCAAAATTCGGTTCCTTACATCTGTATCTCTTTTGCTGTTTTTCTTTCTGACTTATTTATTTCACTGTGTATAACAGGCTCCCGATCAACTGTCAGGAACAGTATACGAGAGAGCATGGTTTCTTTCAACCTGATGTTTATGGTAATCTGGAGTCCTCCTCAGGCTGTGCCAATACCCCCACCAGGAATCCTGCTTCTTTTCTGATGCATGTATGTGTGAATATTCTAATTCCAAGATAATTAATTGCCTCTCCAGCACCACCTCACTCACAAGGTGGTTATCACCTCCAGTTGCACTTTTCCTCTGGAATGACAGTGTCCTCAACCAAACTCTCTGGGCCTCATCCATGAGGGCAGGCTAACCACATCCTGAGAACTTCAGAATTCCACTGTGGAGGGGCTTGTCTCTTTGTTTGCAAAATCATTCATCTTCCAGCATCTCCGCCCTCTCCCGTGCAGTGTTTGTGTGAAGGAGGGGAGTTCTCAGTGATGACCTCCTCTTCTCCTGATCCATGTCCCCAGATATCAAGTGTCAGCAGCCCTCAGATGCTGAGAGCTAAAGTGTGGAGAGCTAACTAGGTGGAGGCATTATCCAAAGGCAATTGTTACACCTTTGGTAGACAATTTTTATTTTGCCACTACAGCTTTTATCGTTCAAGTCTTTTAGTTAAAGTGTTCAAGATTTGTTTTGCTCAGAATTTCTGCGTCGGGTATAGGGAATTCAGTGATGGTGTGATGTACTGTTGAAAGCTTGTGTCACAGAATCAGTGCCCTGCAGTTGTTCATTCAGTCTACATCCTTCTGTTGGGCTGACTTGTCGATCCATCTCTGTCTCGTGCTCAGAAGGCAGAGCAGTGAGGCCCAGGCTGTGACAGGGAGAAATAGCCTTGTTTCTTTACTTACTCATGATGTTTTGTTTTAAATTTAAAGAACAGCAAAAAAACATTTAAGAACTTATTTTTTGCATATTGATTTACTGGCCAGTTTGTCTCTCTCCTGCTGCGTTCCTAAACATTTCATCCTAGGGTTCATACAAATGGAAGGAACAGAATGGCAGAGGGCGTCAGCATATTGTCTGTGATTTTTAAGACGAGAAATTTTTTGTTTCTCATTTCAACTTTCCTGAAAGGCAAAATTTTAGGGCTATTTGTGGGCAAAAAATAAAACAAATATAATTTTGAAGTAGTTGAGAGAGAATATAGACAAATGTCTTTTCTGCTGACGCCATGGCAAAGTGTAAGTTAAATCTAAAGAAGGTCTACCAAAAAATGGAAGAAATCATAATATTTGAAAGTTTTCAAACAGTCTCAAAGACAGCCACGTGCACATGCTAAGTCAGTTCAATCATGTCTGACTCTTTGTGACCCTGTGGACAGGCTCCCCTACCATGGGACTCTCCAGGAAAGAATACCGGAGTGGGGTACCATTTCCTCCTCCGGGGAATCTTCCTGACGCAGGGATCAAACCCTGGTCTTTATGTCTCCTGGATTGGCAGGCAGGTTCTTTACCACCGGTGTCACCTGGGAAGCCTCCACAAAGCTGGCCAGGTGAGACCAAAAATTGTACATGTAGTCTTGCCCCCAAAAGTGGCCCCAAAGTGTTGAAGGAAGAAGAAAAGGAAGAAAACTTATTTAACATGAATTAGAGAGCCCTCTCCTTTGTCAGTTGGAGAGAAGCAATCTAAAGACAAGTCTGTAAATTGACGCAGAGATTTGATAGATCTAGGCGGGATGGGAATATCAGACCACCTGACCTGCCTCTTGAGAAATCTGTATGCAGGTCAGGAAGCAACAGTTAGAACTGGACATGGAACAACACACTGGTTCCAAACAGGAAAAGGGGTATGTCAAGGCTGTATATTGTAACCCTGATTATTTAACTTATATGCAGAGTACATCATGAGAAACACTGGACTGGAAGAAACACAAGCTGGAATCAAGATTGCCGGAAGAAATATCCATAACCTCAGATATGCAGATGACACCACCCTTATGGCAGAAAGTGAAGAGGAACAGAAAAGCCTCTTGATGAAAGTGAAAGAGGAGAGTGAAAAAGTTGGCCTAAAGCTCAACATTCAGAAAACGAAGATCATGGCATCCGGTCCCATCACTTCATGGGAAATTGATGGGGAAACAGTGGAAACAGTGTCAGACTTTATCTTTTAGGGCTCCAAAATGACTGCAGATGGTGACTGCAGGCATGAAATTAAAAGACGCTTACTACTTGGAAGAAAATTTATGACCTACCTAGATAGTATATTCAAAAGCAGACATACATCACTTTGCTGACTAAGGTCCATCTAGTTAAGGCTATGGTTTTTCCTGTGGTCATGTATGAATGTGAGAGTTGGATTGTGAAGAAGGCTGAGCGCCAAAGAATTGATGCTTTTGAACTGTGGTGTTGGAAAAGACTCTTGAGAGTCCCTTGGACTGCAAGGAGATCCAACCAGTCCATTCTGAAGGAGATCAGCCCTGGGATTTCTTTGGAAGGAATGATGGTAAAGCTGAAACTCCAGTTCTTTGGCCACCTCATGCGAAGAGGTGACTCACTGGAAAAGACTCTGATGCTGGGAGGGATTGAGGGCAGGAGGAGAAGGGGATGACAGAGGATGAGATGGCTGGATGGCAGCACTGACTAGATGGACGTGAATCTGAGTGAACTCCGGGAGTTGGTGATGGACAGGGAGGCCTGGTGTGCTGCGATTCATGGGGTCGCAAAGAGTTGGACACGACTGAGCTACTGAACTGAACTGAATTGAAGGCTAAACTGAAACCCTTCCCCACTCTCTGAGCAAACGCATGCACACACACATGCATGCACACACACGCATGCACACACACGCACATACACATCATGGTAAATTCCTGAATTACAATTAGATTTGTTTAATACTTCTCAATTCTACCTGAATAGACACATCCCAGGCTATTGGTTGGCCACCGTTGTGTTCTCTGAAATCCCTTTTTTTGTGTCTGTGTTCTCTCTTACTCCTGAGAAAAGTGGAAGGGATACAAGTGCAGTTATTATTTAAGGGGAACAATAAATTTAAAGCAAGGCTTTCAATAGGGAAGACAGTACTCATTTTCAGAAGTTTTCTCTCTCGCACCCATTTTGTGTTTTCATTTAGACATTTTCTATTTGGCCCAGAAAATGTAATGAATCTATAGTTTTAATTTTTACAATAGAAGTTCAGTTTTCCCACTAAACCTTGGATTTGTCACTCCAAATGGATATCAAATAAATGAGAAACTAATTAAACGCTGACATTATATAGGGATGTAAAGACTTATACACATGTACATACTTATGTAAATGTTTTAATATATGTAAAGATTCCTTTTCTTTGTGTCAGGAACAAAATATTTCCTTGACTCTGAACTGCGATTTTTCTCGCCTTACATTATACATAGGAGGTCAGAGTCCCTCAGCCCCTATAGGTTTCTGTATTTTGTTTTCTGTTTTAATCAGAGCAGAGGCTTGTGAGTATTAGTGCATGAGCTAATCAGGTGTTTCTGCTCTTTTGAGAACATTCATTCAGGTTCATGAGGTTTCATTTCACGGGACCACAGGTCATGAGGAATGGTGTGTTTCCTGCCATATCAGTCAACCAGGATGACACGGTCCTCAGAGTTTGCAGCCGCACTGGCAACCCACTTCAGTACTCTTGCCTGGAAAATCCCAGGGATGGAGGAGCCTGATGGGCTGCAGTCCATGGGGTCGCTCACAGTCAGACACGACTGAGCCATGTCACTTTCCCTTTTCACTTTCATGCATTAGAGATGGAAATGGCAAGCCACCCCAGGGTTCTTGCCTGGAGAATCCCAGGGACAGGGAAGCCTGATGGGCTGCTGTCTGGGGTCACACAGAGTTGGACATGACTGAAGCGACTTAGCAGGGTACTCAGGAAGGAGGAATATACTCCTGGTCTGACAGCTACCAGATTGCTGCCACTCCCTAAGGTGAACCCAAGGGAGCTCAGGAAATGAAAACATGCAAGGCGCGTGGTCCCAGGATAGGTGAGATGCATGAAAAGAATTTCAGTGAGCTCAGACTCTTGCATCTTCCCAAATATAGCAAAGTGCTAAATTCCTTAACTTGAGATATCTGGTTTTCTCTACTTCACAAAAATACCTTTGAGGTTCAAACTACCTGCCCTTTCTTGCAAACTTCTATATAACGTGGCCTCTACCCCCCACCTCCTTGGAGCACTTCTCTCAGGGTGACTTGAAATACAGTCTCCTGAGTTCCTACCAAATAAAACATAACTCTGAACTTTTAGGTTGTAACTTTTTTCTTCAAGTCGACACTCAGGAAGAATACACTAGACATCACCATTTCATTCCACTGTTTTTTTTTTTTTTTTTTCACAGTAGATCTATAGTGCTCTACAGGCTGTGCCAATACCCCGACCAGATAAGACATAACTCAACTTTTGGGTGGTGACTTTTTTCTTCAAGTTGATAGTCAGGAATAATATACTAGACATCACTGTTTCTTTCCACCAGTTTTTTACTGTCTATATGGGTGGAGGCACGATCCGCTTGCAATAGTTACACCTTTTGTAGACAATTTTTATTTTGCCACTACGTCTTTTATTGCTCAGCTCTTTACTTAGAGTGTTGAACATTTGTTTATCTCAGAATTTCTGAGTTGGCTATAGGGAATTCAGGGATGGGGGTATGTACTAACAGAAGCGTATATCACGGAAAAAAGTGACCTTTCCTTGTTCATGTGGTACATCCGTCTGTCGGGCGGACTTGTCTATCCATCTCTGTCTCATGCTCAGAATGCAGAGCCATGAGGCCCAGGCTTTGTCAGGGAGAAATAGCCTTGTTTCTTTACTTATGATGTTTCATTTTAGATTTAAATAACAACAAAAGATTTAGGACTTATATTTTACATAGTGATTTGCTGGTCGGAGTTTGTCTGTCTCCTCCTGGGTTGCATTCCATTTCATCCTAGGGTTAATACAAAGGGAAATAAAAGAATGGCAAAGGGGCTTCACCTCATTTTCTGTGATTTTCAAGGCTTGAGATATTTTGTTTCTCCTTTCCACTTACTTAGAAAGCAAAACGATAGTTGTTTGCCGAGAAAATAAAACATGTATATCTGAACGTCATGAAAGTGAAGAAAGATAAGTGACTTTTCAGCTGACAAAATAGCAAAGTGTAAGTAAAATCTAAAAAAGCGCAGCCAAAGAGTGGAAGAATCATAATGTTTGAAGGACGTTAAACAGTCACAAGACAGGCATGTGTGCATGCTGAGTTGCTTCAGTCGTGTCTGTCTCTTTGAGATCCACAGGACAACCTCCCCCAACCATGGGATTCTTCAGGCAAAGTACTGGAGTGGGTTGCCATTTGCTCCTCCAGAGGATCTTCCCGACCCAGGGATCAAACCCAGGTCTCTTATGTCTCCTGCAGTGGCAGGTGGGTTCTTTAGCACCAGTGGCACCTGGGGAGCCCCCACAAAGACAGCCAGATGAGTCCAAAAATTATCCACATAGTCTTGCCCCAAAAGTGTCCCCAAAGTGTTAAAGAAATAACAAAAAAACAAAACTTACTTAATATACAGGAGAAGGAAATGACAAATCACTCCAGTTTTCTTCCCTGGAGAATTCCATGGAACGAGGAGCCTGGCGGGTACAGTCCATTTCAGTTCAGTCACTCAGTCGTGTCTGACTCTTTGCGACCCCATGGACTACAGCACGCCAGGCCTCCCTGTCCATCACCAGCTCCCAGAATTTATTCAAACTCTTGTCCATTGAATCGATGATGACTCCAACCTCTGTCATCCCCTTCTCCTCTCCCCTTCAATCTTTCCCAGCATCAGGATCTTTTCCAAGGAGTCAGTTCTTCCCATCAGGTGGCCAAAGTATTGGAGTTTCAGCTTTAGCATCAGTTCTTCCAATGATTATTCAGGACTGATTTCTTTAGGTTAGACTGGCTGGATTTCCTTGTGGTCCAAGGAACAGTCAAGAGTTTTCTCCAATAGCCCAGTTCAAAAGCATCAATTCTTTGGCGCTCAGCTTTCTTTATGGTCGAACTATCGCATCCATACTTGACCTCTGGAAAAACCATAGCCTGACTAGACGGACTTTTGTTGCCCAAGTAATGTTTCCTGCTTTTTGATATGCTGTCTAGGTTGGTCATAAGTGACTAAATGTCCACTGGAGAAGGGAGTGGCAAACCACTTCGGTATTCTTGCCTTGAGAACCCCATGAACAGTATGCGAAGGGTATAGTCCACGGAGTCGCAAAAGAGTCACACTCAAATGAGCAACTGACATGTGTTTCACCTAGAAATTAAAGATCTCTGAGCATGTCAATTCCCAGGCAGACTGATAAGAAGTTGGGGTCCCCAAGGACGAGAGAGGGGTTTGGGGCTCTCCAAGTGGAGATAGGTTCTGGAGTTCCCAAGGAGGAGAAAAGAACAATCTTTTTTTCTACATTGCTTTGTCTTAGTCAATAGAACAATGTGTCTTGCTCGAGGACATGTTTCTCCTTAACAGAACCTTGTGACTTATCTTAAGATGTTTATTATTGGAGTGTATCTGGTAAGATCTTTCTATTGTTAGTTCTAATCTCATTATCTTAAAATGTATTTGGTGAGAGTGGGTCTAGTAAGATCTTTAAACCTTTTTTGATTTATTCTAATGACCAATTTTAAAAGTATATAGCTCTCTCGCTTAGGCTAGCGAGTGGGGCACTGTCCGTCCCCCTTCTGATGTCTATGTCAGAAGCTTTCTCTGTTTCTTTATATACTTTAATAAAACTCTGCTATACAAAAGTTCTTGAGTGATCAAGCATGGTCCCTGCCCCCAGAGGTAAATCTTCGGAGATCACGAATGCGACACTGTTCACCATAAGCTATTAGCCCTCTCATCCATTAACTGGAGAGAAGCAATCTAAAGACTGTAACCTGAAGTGGAGATTTGAGAGATCTTGTCTATATTGAAGCATTTCCCTGCTCCTTAATCAGTACACACACACACACAGACACACACAGACCCACACTCTCTAGCTCTCTCTTCCTGGTTTACTTCCTCAGTTACTGTAGTTCATTAGCTTACTAGTTCTCAATTCTGCCCAAGTAGGTACACCCAGGTTATTGGTTGCCAACAATTGTATTTTCTGAAATACCCTTATTTGTGTCTGTGTTCTCTCTTACTACTGAGTCAAGGTGGAAGGTGGATGCAAATGCAGCTATTATTCAAAGGGACATTGGGAGTTTTCTCCTGAAGTCAAGCAACGAGCAATGTACTTACTGTTTAGGAAAGAGGTAATGCACCTTCAAACAGGAGCTATTTCCTCTGATTCCCCGCACATCTCCCTACCCAGCATGCCATGGTGAAGGCTCCAAGGGTGTTAAAGTAGGGAAAGCAAATGAAGCATGTGCCGCCTTGGCCAGATGAGCAGCCTGGAAGCAAAAAACACATCCTGACCTTTCTCTCCACGCAGCTTCCTTAGGCCAAGACATGTCCTGCCTGAAGCTGGGAATAATTTCCTCTCTAAAATACGAAAGCTAAGGAAGCAGGCTTTTTCAAGTTATTGGTGTCAGTTCTTTCCAGGAAAGATCCTCCCCTAGCTCTGAAGAAAATGCTAATAAGAAGACAGACTTCTGCCTAGAAGAACAAGAAGCCGGTTCTACAGACTCGGTCAATGTCCTAGTCCATCCTGGCCAGTAGGTGGCACGCTTCCTCTGTAATAATTTTTAAAGGCTCCAGAGGAAAAGGGATCCTGCTTTCTAGGTCATTTTGGCCAAGGCTGTTGTTACAGTATTGTAACAAGGACATTCTCTCATTCCCAAAAGTATTCATCTCAAGAAAAACAATAACCTCTTACATAAGAGTTTCTGAGAAGCCTAGAACTTTGACTCAAACTTACAAGAGGTGGCTTTGCACTGTCAGGGCTTCCCTTGTGGCTCAGACAGTAAAGAATCTGCCTCCAATGTGGGAGACCCAGGTTTGATCCCTGGGTGGGGAAGATCTCCTGGAGAAGAAAAGGGCAATCCACTCCAGTGTTCTGCCTGGAGAATCCCATGGTAAGAGGAGCCTGGTGGGCTATTTTCACGGGTGCCAAAGAGTCAGCACAACTGAGTGACATTGCTTTGCACTCTTAAGGAGAATTCCATAGCCAGAACCACAGAGAAACAGGAAAGAGCTGTATGAATGGCTTGTGCAAGGGAAGGTCGAGTGGATCTGGAGAGCATACTGGGAATTGCTACATTGTGAGGAAGTCCCGGCATACTTTGTTTTATCCCATTTCCCAGATAATTGCATTTTTTACACACTGGAGGTTTGTGACAACGCCGGGTCAGGCAAATCTATCAACTGCATTTTAAACAGCTCTGGCACACTCCGTGTCTCTGTGTCCCAGTGCAGTAATTCTCAGGATAGTTCAAACCTTCACTGGCAAAAAACTCTGAAGGCCCAGATGATCACTGGTCATTTTTCGCAATAAAGTCTATATGGTCAGGCCAAACAGGATGGCTGTTCTCTTATCTCTGTACAAACCCTGCCCCACCAGTACACCCTATGCACCCTATACACTCTATGACTGGCTTTTCTCTGTACTTGTCCCAGGCCCCAGATTTCATCTTTTCTTTATCAAACAGGTGGTGAGGGGCGTGTCCCTCTACTGCTTTCCATGATAATTAATGAGCCCACCTGATCTCACTGCCCCAATGACCAGGAATCTCTCCCCCATCTCCCTCTCCCCTCTTCCCCATTCCCCACTTCCCCACCCTCCATTCCCCACCCCTCCATTGCTCTCAGAATGAAGCCTGTCACCATGTATTAATACTTCCCACCCCCAGTGCACCACACATGGTGAGGTGTTGCTCCAGGACCTTGCTTCAGACAGGTAAGCGCCTCCCGTCCATTAAAACATCCATGCCTCTTCTTGAGGGCACATTCTTTCTTTGGTCTTGAAGCTGGACAAACATAGGTCTTGTAAGCCTGCAGGGTACAACCCAATGATCCGTGGCAGCCAGGAGGTGGAAGAAACACCTATGAGAGCCAAGAGACACATGGGGAAAGGAAAGTTATTGGGGGCATCCACTAGCATGTGGGGCCCAAAAGTTGCTGGCTGATCCTGAGGTGGCTGACCAGTAACCCAGGAGGCCCAAAAGTTGCAGGCTGTAATCCAAAAACTGTAGGGTATTCCTGAGGTGGCCATCCGCTACCATATGGTCCCCAAGAATTGCTGGGGGAATCCCAGAAGCAACAGAGAAATCCCTCGTGGCTGTCCACTAGGACATGGGGCCTTTGGGTGGCTGTCCTTGTTGAATGGGGCTGCCCAAGGTCTGGAGAACAATGGCCTCTGCTAGCGCAGCTAGTGTATCAAAGTGAGCCTTTTGTAATTTGTTAAGCCAGCTTTCTAGAAGGAATTATTATTTCTCTTGTGCCTTTGCCATGTAAATGATCTACCTGGCTTTCTGGAACTTTAATGTTCTCTGATTTCTAAGATTAAGGAGAAAAAAGAGCCTTTAGGTAAACTCTATAGAAATAATTATGTTTAGATAACGTCTATGTAAAATAGTCTCCCCGGATTTTGGTAACTTGAAACTAGGTTAAGAGAACTCATTGACTTTCTGTGCTGTGTGCTTCTTTGTGGTGGCTTCTTTGGGACCCCATGGCCTATAGGCCTTCAGGCTCCTCTGTCCATTGGGATTCTCCAGACAAGAATACTGGAGTGGGTAGCCCGACCCTTCTCCAGGGGATCTTCCCAACCCAGGTCTCCAGCATTGCAGGGAGATTCTTTAGCTACTGAACCACCAGGAAAGCCCAAGAATACTGCAGGTAGTAGGTAGCCTATCCCTTCTTCAGGGGATCTCCTGACCCAGGAACTGAACCAGCGTCTCCTGCTCTGCAGGTGGATTCTTTACCAGCTGAGCTACCAGGGAAGACCTGCAGCCAGCTTAGATAGATATATAATATTATTTGTATCCAGACTCATATGTACCTATGGCTCCCATGTGAGAACATTCTTTTCCTTAACTTCTCTTAGCTTAGAAAGATATATAATATTATTTGTATCCCGCATCATATGTACCTAAGGCTTCCCATGTGAGAACATTCTTTTCCTTCACTTCTCTTTGCAGTCTTTAGTCTAATTGAAATAAAATAGTACTGTGTTTATGTCCTCTTCTCTGTAAGACTGAAAGTTTCCATGCAGTAGGAACTGCATTTGCTTTTTTCACTTGTATTCCTTGGTGACAATTACACAGTCTGTCACGTAGGTACTCAATGTATATGTTTAATATGAATGGAATGAATGAATAAACAAATGTAAACACCCATTCTTTAATAATATATTAAATGGAGGTTTGGATTTATTTTTTGAGTAAAGAAACTCATCTTCTTTCATAAGAATTTAATAAATAGAACAAAGTACAAATTTAATAATACAAAATGATAAACATGTTTTAAAACGTTTAGTATGATGTATAGATGAATTGTAATTTTACAAATATTTTAAGTATGTTAGGTTCAGGAAAGAATAAGCAAATCAGCAACAGATAACATCACGGCCGGCATGACTTTAGGACTCATGCCCCTAGAGCTGAATACTTTTATATCTACTTGCTTATGACTGCTGACAAAGTATCAGCTAAAGTAATTCAATGAATTTGGTGGCTAAAGCAGAAATCAGTCAACTGAAATGAACACAGGTGAGTGTACAAGGGTGATGTGGCATCTTAGTCGGTGAGAGTCATCTCAAGGTGAGTTCAGATCTCCATCCATCTTTCTGAACCGTTTGTACAAGGTGCTTGATGAAGAGAGGGCTCTCATCATCTCCACTCTGACGATTTCCCAGGCGCAGTCACTGTATTCTTTCTCTTTCAGAAAGCATGGTAGACATGGATTCCATGGAAGTACCTCTTCAAGGCCAGAGTGGGGCCCATCCTTCCCAGAGCAGAGGCTTCCTCTCCCATCACCTGCCCCAGGCAGGCATGGAAGTCCTCCATCTGCTGATGGAGTCCAGTGCGGAGCTGCTCCAGGAGGGTGGTGTCCAAGGCAGCAAAGGAGCGCTCTGTGTGGAAGAGGTGGAAGCTCTGCTGGAGCATCTCGTGGAGCACAGAGATGGTCTGGACCTCCTGGAGCTGGTCACCCTCTGCCATCTGCTGGGGAAAACCGATGCCTTTTCTGCCCTACAGACAGGAGTGAGGGGAGAGTCTGTTCTTTCGGGCCAGGAGCCTGAGGTTCTGCGTGCCAACCAGCACGTGGTTCTGAGACAGATCACAGGCCAGAGATCCTCCCGGGCTGTAGCTGACCAGCACCAGGGCCGTCAGTAGAGAGAGCACGAAATCCATGGGGAGGATGAGGCTGTTGCTGGGCTGGCTGAGACGGCATTTGGTGGAAACTTGGAGGTAGGGTGTCTGATGATAATCTTTCTAAGCAAGGCTTAGTAGGGAAGATGGTACTCACTGTCTGAAAATTTCTGTCTCACTTCCCCTGTATGTTTTCATTTAGATATTTTCTATTTGACCTAGAAAATGTGGTCAATCTAAACTCTTAATTTTTATGGTGTAAGGTTAATGTTCCCAATAAAGTTTGGATTTGTCAATGCAAATGTATATCAATTCAATTAGAAAGTAAAGAAAGTCTGAAAGTATGTAAGTATGTAAAAATTTACAGAGGTGTATATACTTATTATGTACACATTTAAGTATAATATATATAAACATTCCTTGTGTTCGTGCTATGTCAAAACAAAAGTTTTCCTTGATTCTTAACTGCATTCCCCCCCTTATCTTACTCATAGGAATTCAGAGTCACTCAGGCCATATTGGTTTCTGTAGTTTGTTTTCTGTTCCACAGAGCAGAGGCTTGTGATTAAGAGTGAATGAACTACTCCGTTGTTTCTGTTCTTTTGAGAACATTCATTCAGGTTCCTGAGATTACATTGCACTGATCATGAGGAGTGGAGTATCTCCTGCCATATCAGTAAACTAGGATGACACAGTCATCAAGAGTTTCCAGCCCTCCAGGGTGCTCAGGAAGGGGGAATACACCTGTGGGCTAACAGCTACCAAATTGCAGCTGCTCCCTAAGGTGAGCCCAAGGCAACTCAGGAAGTGAAAAAATGCAAGATGCAAGAAAATGCAAGGAAAAATGCCCCAGGAGAGCTGAGGTTCAGGAATGGAATGTTTTCACTGAGCCCAGACACTTACTTCTTCCCATACAAAGGAAAAGTGCTAAATTCCTTAACTTGAGATAGCTGGTTTTCTTTAATTCACAAAAATACCTTGATGTTCACTACCTCCCCTTTCTTGCAAACTCCTATATAACCTGACCCTTCCCCTCAGCTCCTTGGAGCAATTCCCTCATGTTGGCTTGATATACTGTCTTCTGATTTCCCACTAAATAAAGCATAACTGTCAATTTTTAGGTTGTGACTATTTCTTTATTTTTTTGAAAAACCTATTTATTTTAATTGAAAACTAATTACTTTACAATATTGTAGTGGGTTTTGCCATACACTGACGTGAATCACCCTTGGGTGTGCATGTGTCCCCAACCTGAACACCCCTCCCGCCTCCCTCCCTGTCCCATCCCTCAGTGTGGTCCCAGCACACCAGCCCTGAGGGCCGTGTCACAATCATCACATCTGGACTGGCGATCTACTTCACATACGGTAAATTACATATTTCAATGGTATTCTCTCAAATCATCCCACCCTCACCTTCTCGCACGGAGTCCAAAATTCTGTTCTTTACATCTGTGTCTCTTCTGCTGTCTCACATATAGGGTCATCTTTACCATGTTTCTAAATTCCAAATATATGCGTTAATATACTAAGTTGGTTTTTTTCTTTCTGACTTACTTCACTGTGTATGATAGGCTCCAGATCATGTGTCAGGAACAATATACATGATATGACAGTTTGTTTCAACCTGCTTTTATGGTAGATCTATTGGAGAAGGAAATGGCAACCCACTCCAGTATTCTAGCCTGGAAAATCCCATGGATGGAGAAGCCTAGTAGGCTACCGTCCATGGGTTTGCAAAAAAGTCGGACAAGACTGAGAGACTTCACTTTCACTTTCATAGTCTTCCACAGGCTGTGCCAATATCCACACCAGGAATCCTGCTGCCTTTCTGGTGCATGTAGGTCTGAAAATTGTAATTGCAAGATAATTAATTGTCTTTAGAGCACCACCTCACTCACAAGGTGGTTATCACCTCTAGCAGCACTTTTCCCCTGGAATGACAGTGTCCTCAACCCAGCCTCTCGGGATCTCACCCGTGATGGCAGGATAACCACATCCCGAGAACTTCAGATTTCTACTGTGGAGGGCCTTGTCTCTGTGTTTGCAAAATCATTCATCTTCCAGTATCCCCACCCTCTCCCAGTGCATGTCTGTGTAAACGAGGGGAGTTTTCAGTACGACCTCCTCTTCTCCTGATCCATGTCCCCAATATCAAGGGTCAGCAGCCCTCAGATGCTGAGAGCTAAAGTGTGGAGAGCTAACTAGGTGGAGGCATTATCCAAAGGCAATTGTTACACCTTTGGTAGACAATTTTTATTTTGCCACTATAGCTTTTATCGTTCAAGTCTTTTAGTTAAAGTGTTCAAGATTTGTTTTGCTCAGAATTTCTGCGTCGGGTATAGGGAATTCAGTGATGGTGTGATGTACTGTTGAAAGCTTGTGTCACAGAATCAGTGCCCTGCAGTTGTTCATTCAGTCTACATCCTTCTGTTGGGCTGACTTGTCGATCCATCTCTGTCTGGTGCTCAGAAGGCAGAGCAGTGAGGCCCAGGCTGTGACAGCGAGAAATCGCCTTGTTTCTTTACTTACTCATGATGTTTTTTTTTTAATTTAAAGAACAGCAAAAAACATTTAAGAACTTATTTTTTGCATATTGATTTACTGGCCAGTTTGTCTCTTACTGTGTTCCTAAACATTTCATCCTAGGATTCATACAAAAGGAAGGAACAGAATGGCAAGGGGCGTCACCATATTTTCTGTGATTTTCAACACTAGAGATTTTTTTGATTCTCATGTCAACTTTTCCTGGAATGCAAAACTTGAGAGTTGTTTGTGGACAAAAATAAAGCAAATACAATTTTGAATGTCATGAAAGAGAATATAGACAAATGTCTTTTACGCTGACAGTATGGTAATGTAGGTTGAAGAAAGTTCAATGAAAAAGTGGAAGGAATGAGACTATTTGAACGGTCTCAAAGACAGCCATGTGCACGTGTTAAGTCGCTTCAGTCATGTCTGACTCTTTGTGACCCTGTGGACAGGCTCCCCTGACCATGGGATTCTCCAGGCAAGAATACCTGAGTGGGTTGCTATTTCCTCCTCCAGGGAATCTTCCCGACCCAGGGATTAAACCGTGGACTCTTATGTTTCCAGGATTGGCAGGCAAGTTCTTTACCACTGGTGTCACCTGAGAAGCCTCCACAAAAATGGCCAGGTGAGACCAAAACTTATATATGCATTCCTGCCCACATAAGGTGCCCCAAAGTGTTGAAGGAACAAAGAAAAGGAACAAAACTTATTCAAGAAATGAATTAGAGAGCCCTCTCATTTGTCATTTGGAGAGAAGCAAACTGAAGACAAGCCTGTCAATTGAGGCACAGATTTGATAGATGTAGGTTAAATTGAAGCCCTTCCCCACTCACTGAGCAAACACACGTGCACACACGCAGGCATATCCACGCACACATGCACATGCACACTCATGGGCACATCCTTGTTAATTTCCGAATTACAACTGGATTACCTTACTAGTTCTCAATTCTACCCAAATAGGCACACCCCAGGCTATTGGTTGGCCACAGTTGTCTTCTCTGCAATCCCTTTATTTGTGCCTCTGTTCTGTGTTACTACTGAGTCAAGGTAGAAGGGATGCAAGTGCAGTTATTATTCCAAGGGAACAATAAATCGAAAGCAAGGCTTTAAATAGGGAAGACAGTACTCAGTGTCATAAATTTTCTCTCTCACATCCATTTTGTGTTTTCATTTAGAAATTTTCTGTTTGACCAAGAAATTGTAATCAATCTATTCTTATAATTTTAACAAGTGTTTTGTTTTCCCACTAAACTGTGGATTAGTCACTCCAAATGGATATCCAAAAAATGAGAAACTAAAGTCTGAAGTTATGTAGGGATGTAAAGACTTAAATACCTGTACATACTTATGTACAGATTTTAATACACATAAAGATTCCTTTTCTTTGTGTCAAGAACAAAATTTTTCCTTGACTCTAAAGTGCATTTTTCTCTCTTTACCTTATACATAAGAGGTCAGAGTCCCTCAGCCCATATAGGTTTCTGTATTTTGTTTTCTGTTTTAATCAGAGCAGAGGCTTGTAATTATGAGTGCATGAGCAAATCCGTTGTTTCTGCTCTTTAGAGAACATTCATTCAGGTGACTGAGGTTACATTTTACTGGGACCACAGGTCATGAGGAATGGAGTGTTTCCTGCCATATCAGTAAAGCAGGATGATAAAATCATCAGTTTCCAGCCCTCCAGGGTGCTCAGGAAGGAGGAATATACCCCTGGTCTGACAGCTATCAGATTGCAGCCACTCCCTAAGGTGAGCCCAAGGGAACTCAGGATGTGAAAAAGTGCAAGGCGCGTGGCCCCAGGATAGGTGAGATGCATGAAAAGAATGATTTTGGTGAGCCCAGACTCTTGCATCTTCCCATACAGAGCAAAGTGCTAAATTCCTTTACTTGAGAGATCTGGTTTTCTCTACTTCACAAAAGTACTTTTGAGCTTCAGACTACCTGCCCGTAGTCGTAAACTTCTATACAACCTGGCTCCCCCTCTCCCCCGCCAACCTCCTTGGAACACTTCTCTCAGGGTGACTTGAAATACTGTCTCCTGAATTCCCACCCACTAAAACATAACTCTCACCATTTCGGTTGTGACACTTTTCTTCAAGTTGACAGTCAGGAAGAAATGCACTGGACGTGGCTGTTTCTTTCCGCCGGTGTTTTATGGTCGATCTACCGTCCTCTGCAGGCTGTGCTAACACCCCCGCCAGGAATCCTGTTTCTTTACCGTGCACTTAAGTATGAAGATTCTAAACAATGGTAATTAATTATATTTCCATCACTGCCGCACTCGCAAGGTAGTTTTCACCTCTGATAGCACTATTTGTCTGGAATGACAGTGTCCTTCGCCCAAACTCTCTGGCACTCACTCGTGAGGGCAGGCTTACCACATCCTGAGAGGTTCAGGCTCGACTATGGAGGGCCTTGTCTCTTTCTCTGCAAAATCATTCATCCTCCAGGATCCCCAGCCTCTCCCTGGAGTGCTTCTGTGAAGGACCCGAGTTCTCAGTGATGACCTCCTCTTCTGACCTGTGTCCCCAGGTATCAAGGGTCAGCAGCCAAGATGCTGAGAGCTAAAGTGTGTTTCTGTCTACGTGTGTGTGTGTCAGTCGCTCAGTCGTGTCCGGTTCGTTGTGTCCCCATGGACTGTAGCCCGCCAGACTCTTGTGTCTATGGGATTTTCCAGGTGAGACTACTACCCAGGTGGTGGCATTATCCAATTGCAGTAGTTACACTTTAGCAGGCAGTTTTATTTTGCCACTGCAGCTTCTATCATTGAAACCTTTTATTTAAACTGTTGAACATTTGTTTTCCTCAGATTTTCTGAGTTGGCTATAGGGCGTTCAGAGGTGGTATTGCATAGTCTTAGAAGCCTGTGTCACAGGAATCAGTGATCTTTAGTTGTTCATGAGGTACATCCGAATGTTGGGCTGACTTGTCTACCCATCTCTGTTTCGTGCTGAGAATGCGGAGCCATGAGGCCAGGCTGTGTCAGGAAGATATAGCCTTCTTTCTTTACTTACTCATGTTTCTTTTAAAATTTAAATAACAATAAAAGATTTAGGAACTTATAATTAGTTATATAGTGATTCACTGGTCGAAGTTTGTCTCTGTCCTCCTGGGTTATGTTCCATTTCATCCTACAGTTAATACAAAGGGAAATAAAAGAATGGCAGAGGGGCTTCACCTCATTTTCTATGATTTTCAAGGCTTTGGATATTTTGTCACTCATTTGAACTTTCCTAGAAGGCAAACCAGTAGTTATTTGTGGGCAAACATAAAATGTTATATCTGAATATGATGAAAGTGAAGAAAGATAAGTGACATTTCTGCTGATAAAATGGCAAAGTGCAAGTTAAATCTAAAAAAAACTCAGCCAAAGAGTGGAAGAATCGTAATATCTAAAGGATCTTAAACAGTCACAATCACAAGCATGTGTGTGCCTAGTCACTTCAGCCAAGTCTGACAGGCTCCCTTGTCCATGGGATTCTCCAGGCAAGAATACTGGAGTGGGTTGCCATTTCCTCCTCCAGGGGATCTTCCTGACCCAGGGATCAAACCCAGGTCTCTTATGTCTTCTGTAGTGGCAGGTGGGTTCTTTATCACCAGTGGCACCTGGGGAGGCCCCACAAAGATAGCCGGATGAGTCCAAAAGTTATCCAAAGAGTGTTTCCCCCCAAAGTTTCCCTAAAGTGTTGGAGGAAGAGAGAGAAAAAAAAAAACTTAATATCTAGGAGAAGGAAATGACAACCCACTCCAGTTTCCTTGCCTGAGAATTCCGTGGACCTGGAGCCTGGAGGGGTACAGTCTATCTCTGTTCAGTCGCTCAGACGTGTCTGAGTCTTGTGACCCTATGGACTGCAGCATACCAGGCCTCCCTGTCCATCACCAACTCCCAGAGCTTACTCAAAGTCATGTCCATCGAGTGGCTGATGTCATCCAGCAAACTCATGTTCTGTCACCCCCTTCTCCCGCCATCCATGTTTCCCAGCATCAGGATGTTTTCAAAGCATCAGTTCTTCACATCAGGTACCAAAGTTTTGAAGTTTCAGTTTCAGCATCAGTCCTTCCAATGAATATTCAGGACGGATTTCCTTTAGGATGGACTGCTTGGATCTCTTTGCATACAGTAGGACTCGAGTCTTCTCCAACACCACAGTTGAAAAGCATCAATTCTTCAGCGCTCAGCTTTCTTTATGGTCCAACTGTAACATCGATACGTGACAACTGGAAAACCATAGCCTTGACTAGATGGACCTTTGTTGGCATAGTGATGTCTCTGCTTTTTAATATGCTGTCTAGGTTGGTTATAAGTGACAAATGTGCTCCACTGGAGAAGGGAATGGCAAACCACTTCAGTATTCTTGCCTTGAGAATCACATGAACAGTATGAAAAGGATACAGTCCACGGAGTTGCAGACGGGTTGTACTCAACTGAGCAACTGACATGTATTTAACCTAGGAATTAGAGATCTCTGAGAGTGTCGGTTCCTAGGCAAACTGATAAGCCTGGGGACCCCAAGGAGGAGAGGGGGGTCTGGGGCCCTCAAGGAGGATATAGGGTTTGGAGTTCTCAAGGAGGAGAAGAAAAACACACTTTTTTTTCAACATTGGTTTGTCTTAGTCAATAGAACAATGTATCTTGCTTATCTTAAGATGTTTATTATGGCAGTGGTTGTGGTAAGATCTTTCTATTGTTAGTTCTAATCCCATTATCTTAAAATGTCAAAGGGGTGGTGAGAGGCCTGTCCCTCTAGTGCTTTCCATGATAACTAATGAGCCCACCTGATCTCACTCCCACTAGGACTAGCAATCTCCTCCCCCATCCCCCTCTCCCTCCTTCCCCATTCCCCACTTCCCCACCCTCTATTCCCCACCCCTGCATTGCTCTCAGAATGAAGCCTGTCATCATGTATTAATACTTCCCACCCCCAATGCACCACACATGGTGGGCTGTTGCAACAGGACCTTGCTTCAGACATGTAAGCGCCTCCCATCCATTAAACCATCCATACTTCTGTTCTTGACGGCAGGTTCTTTCTTTGGTCTTGAAGCTGGGCAAAAGGTCTTATAAGCCTGAACTGTACAACCCAACAATTGGTGGCAGGCATGAGATGGCAGAAACTCCTGTGAGTGCCAAGATACAAGACGGGGGATGGGAAGTTATTGGGGTCATCCACTAGCATGTGGGGCCCCAAAGTTGCTGGGTGACCCTGAGGTGGCTGTCCACTAACCCAGGGGGCCCAAAATTTGGTGGCTGTAATACCCAAACTGTAGGGTATTCCTGAGGTGGCCATCCGCTACTGTACGGTGCCCAAGAGTTGCAAGGGGAATCCCAGAAGCAACAGGGAAATCCCTAGTGGCTATCCACTAGGACATGGGGCTTTTGGGTGGCTGTCCTTGTTGAATGGGGGCTGCCCAGAGGTCAGGAGAACAATGGCCTCTCCTAGCTCTGCTACTGTATCAAAGTGAGCCTTTTGTTATTGGTTAAGCCAGCTTTCTGGAAGGAATGGTATTTCTCTTGTGCCTTTGCCATGTAAATGCTGTACTTGGGCTCTCTGGAACTATGGTCTGTGATTCTAGGAGTAAGGAGAAAAAAGTGCTTTTCGGCCAACTCTATAGAAATAACTGTGTTTAGGTAACGTCTATCTAAGAACGTCTCCCTGGATTTTGGTAACTTGAAACTAAGTGAAGAGAATTCATGGACTTTCTGTGCCATGTGCTTAGTGGTGTTGCACTCTTTGGGACCCCGTGGGCTACAGCCCTCCAGGCTCCCCTGTCCATGGGGATTCTCCAGACAAGAATACTGGAGTGGGTTGCTTAACCCTCCTTCAGGGGATCTTGCCAACCCAGGTCTCCAACATTTCAGGCAGATACTTTAGCAACTGAAGCAACAGGAAAGCCCAAGAAAACTGCAGTGGGTAGGTAGCCTATCCCTTCTTCAGGGGATCTTCCTGACCCAGGAATCGAACCGGTGTCTCCTGCTCTGCAGGTGAATTCTTTACTAGCTGAGCTACCAGAGAAGTCCTACAGGTACTTAGAAAGATATACAGTATCATTTGTATCCATACCTAAGGCTTCCCATATGAGAACATTCTTTTCCTTCACTTCTGTTTGCAGTCTTTAGTACAATTGAAATAAAATAACACTGTTTTTATGTCCTCTTCTCTGTCACACTGAGAGTTTCCATGCAGTAGGAACTGCATTTGCTTTATTTATTTTTTTTGAGAAGTGTTTAATTAATTAATTTATTTATTTTTTAATTTTTTTATTTTTTTTTAAATTTTAAAATCTTTAATTCTTACATGTGTTCCTGCATTTGCTTTATTCACTTGTATTCCTTGGTGACAATTACACAGTCTGTCACGTAGGTACTCAATGTATATGTGTAATATGAATGGAATCAATGAATAAACAAATGTAAGCACCCGTTCCTTAATAATATATTAAATGAAGGTTTGGATTTAATTGTTGAGTAAAGAAACTCATCTTCTTTCATAAGAATTAATAAATAGAACAAAGTACAAATTTAATAATACAAAATGGTAATCATGTTTTAAAAAGTTTAATATGATGTATAGATGAATTGTAATTTACAAATATTTTAAGTATGTTAGGTGCAGGAAGGAGTAAGCAAATCAGCAACAGATAACATCACGGCCGGCATGACTTTAGGACTCATGCCCCTAGAGCTGAATACTTTTATATCTACTTGCTTATTACTGCTGACAAAGTATCGGCTAAAGTAATTCAATGAATTTGGTGGCTAAAGCAGAAATCAGTCAACTGAAATGAATACAGGTGAGTGTACAAGGGTGATGTGGCATCTTAGTCGGTGAGAGTCATCTCAAGGTGAGTTCAGATCTCCATCCATCTTTCTGAACCGTTTGTACAAGGTGCTTGATGAAGAGAGGGCTCTCATCATCTCCACTCTGACGATTTCCCAGGCGCAGTCACTGTATTCTTTCTCTTTCAGAAAGCATGGTAGACATGGATTCCATGGAAGTACCTCTTCAAGGCCAGAGTGGGGCCCATCCTTCCCAGAGCAGAGGCTTCCTCTCCCATCACCTGCCCCAGGCAGGCATGGAAGTCCTCCATCTGCTCATGCAGTCCAGTGAGGAGCTGCTCCAGGAGGGTGGTGTCCAGAGCAGCAAAGGAGCGCTCTGTGAGGAAGAGGTGGAAGCTCTGCTGGAGCATCTCGTGGAGCACAGAGATGGTCTGGACCTCCTGGAGCTGGTCACCCTCTGCCATCTGCTGGGGAAAACCGATGCCTTTTCTGCCCTACAGACAGGAGTGAGGGGAGAGTCTGTTCTTTCGGGCCAGGAGCCTGAGGTTCTGCGTGCCAACCAGCACGTGGTTCTGAGACAGATCACAGGCCAGAGAACCTCCCGGGCTGTAGCTGACCAGCACCAGGGCCGTCAGTAGAGAGAGCACGAAATCCATGGGGAAGATGAGGCTGCTGCAGGGCTGGCTGAGAGGGCATTTGGTGGAAACTTGGAGGTAGGGTGTCTGATGATAATCTTTCTAAGCAAGGCTTAGTAGGGAAGATGGTACTCACTGTCTGAAAATTTCTGTCTCACTTCCCCTGTGCGTTTTCATTTAGATATTTTCTATTTGACCTAGAAAATGTGGTCAATCTAAATTCTTAATTTTTATGGTAGAAGGTTAATGCTCCCAATAAAGTTTGGATTTGTCAATGCAAATGTATATCAGTTCAATGAGAAAGTAAAGAAAGTCTGAAAGTATGTAAGTATGTAAAGATTCACAGAGGTGTATATACTTATTATGTACACATTTAAGTATAATATATATAAACATTCCTTGTGTTCGTGCTATGTCAAAACAAAAGTTTTCCTTGATTCTTAACTGCATTCCCCCCCTTATCTTACTCATAGGAATTCAGAGTCACTCAGGCCATATTGGTTTCTGTAGTTTGTTTTCTGTTCCACAGAGCAGAGGCTTGTGATTAAGAGTGAATGAACTACTCCATTGTTTCTGTTCTTTTGAGAACATTCATTCAGGTTCCTGAGATTACATTGCACTGGGGCCACAAGATCATGAGGAGTGGAGTATCTCCTGCTTATCAGTAAACTAGGATGACACAGTCATCAAGAGTTTCCAGCCCTCCAGGGTGCTCAGGAAGGGGGAATACACCTGTGGGCTAACAGCCAAATTGCAGCTGCTCCCTAAGGTGAGCCCAAGGCAACTCAGGAAGTGAAAAAATGCAAGATGCAAGAAAATGCAAGGAAAAATGCCCCAGGAGAGCTGAGGTTCAGGAATGGAATGTTTTCACTGAGCCCAGGCACTTGCTTCTTCCCATACAAAGGAAAAGTGCTAAATTCCTTAACTTGAGATAGCTGGTTTTCTTAAATTCTCAAAAATATTTTGATATTCACACTACATCCCCTTTCTTGCAAATTCCTATATAACCTGACTCTTCCCCTCTCCCCCTTGGAGCAATAGCTCAGGGTGAATTGATTTACTGCCTCCCGAATTTCCACCAAATAAAACATAACTTTCAACTTTTAAGTTGTCATTATCTCTTTATTTTTTAATTAACTTATTTAATTTAATTGAAAGCTAATTAAAATATTGTAGTGGTTTTTGCCATACATTGACATGAATCACCCTTGGTTGTACATGTGTCCCCATCCTGAACGCCCCTCCCACCTCCCTCCCTGTCCCATCCCTCAGTGTGGTCCCAGCACACCAGCCCTCAGAGCCCTGTCACATTCATTGCACCCAGACTCGCGATCTATTTCACATACGGTAAATTACATATTTCAATGGTATTCTCTCAAATCATCTCACCCTCACCTTCTCATACAGAGTCCAAAATTCTGTTCTTTACATCTGTGTCTCTTTTGCTGTCTCATATATAGGGTCATCCTTACCATGTTTCTAAATTCCATATATATGCATTAATATACTGTATTGCTGTTTTTCTTTCTGACTTACTCCACTGTGTATAATAGGCTCCAGATCAACAGTCAAGAACAATATACAAGACATGACAGTTCTTTCCACCTGCTTTTTATGGTAGATCTATTGGAGAAGGAAATGACAACCCACTCGAGTATTCTAGCCTGGACAATCCCATGGATGGAGGAACACAGTAGGCTACAGTCCATGGGGTTGCCAAGAGTCGGACACGACTGAGAGACTTCACTTTCAATTTCATAGTCTTCCACAGGCTGTGCCAATATCCTCACCAGGAATCCTGCTTCTTTCTGGTGCATGTAGTTCTGAAGATTCTAATTCCAAAAAAAATTGTCTTTCGAGCCCCACCTTACTCAGAATGTGGTGCTTCACCACCTCCAGTTGCACTTTTCCTCTGGAATGAGAGTGTCCTCAACCCAGCCTCTCAGGGCCTCACCAGAGAGGGCACAATAACCACATCCCGAGAACTTCAGATTTCTACTGCGGAGGGGCTTGTCTCTTTGTTTGCAAAATCATTCATCTTCAAGCATCTCCACCCTCCGCCAGTACATGTGTGTGTGAAGGAGGGGATTTTTCAGTACGACCTCCTCTTCTCCTGATCCATGTCCCCAATATCAAGGGTCAGCAGCCCTCAGATGCTGAGAGCTAAAGTGTGAAGAGCTGACTAGGTGGAGGCATTATCCAATGGCAATTGTAACACCTTTGGTACACAAATTTTTTTGGCCACTACAGCTTCTATCATTCAAGTCATTTACTGAAAGAGTTTAGGATTTGTTTTGCTCAGAATTTCTGCATCGGGTATAGGGAATTCAGTGATGGTGTGATGTATTGTTGAAAGCCTATGTCACAGAATCAGTGCCCTGCAGTTGTTCGTTCAGTCTACATCCTTCTGTTGGGCTGACTTGTCGATCCATCTCTGTCCCGTGCTCAGAAGGTAGAGCAGTGAGGACCAGGCTGTGACAGCGAGAAATAGCCTTGTTTCTCTACTTGCTCATGATGTTTTGTTTTAAATTTAAAGAACAGCAAAAAAACATTTAAGAACTTATTGTTTGCATATTGATTTACTGGCCAGTTTGTCTCTCCTACTGTGTTCCTAAACATTTCATCCTAGGGTTCATACAAAAGCAAGGAACAGAATGGCAAGGGGCCCACCATATTTTCTGTGATTTTCAACACTAGAGATTTTTTGTTTCTCATGTCAACTTTCCTGGAATGCAAAACTTGAGAGTTGTTTGTGGACAAAAATAAAACAAATATAATTTTCAATGTCACGAAAGAGAATATAGACAAATGTCTTTTTGCTGACAGTATGGTAATGTAAGTTGAAGAAAGGTCAATGAAAAAACGGAAGGAATCATAATATTTGAAAGTTGTCAAACAGTCTCAAAGACAGCCATGTGCACGTGCTAAGTCGCGTCAGTCATGTCAGACTCTTTGTGACCCTGTGGACAGGCTCCCCTGACCATGGGATTCTCCAGGCAAGAATACCTGAGTGGGTTGCTATTTCCTCCTCCAGTGAATCTTCCTGACCCAGGGATTAAACCGCAGATTCTTATGTCTCCTGGAATGGCAGGCGAGTTCTTTACCACTGGCGTCACCTGAGAAGCCTCCACAAAGATGGCCAGGTGAGACCAAAAATTGTATATATATGCTTGACCCCAAAGGGGCCCCAAACTGTTGAAGAAAGAAAGAAAGGGAACAAAACTTATTCAAGAAATGAATTAGAGAGCCCTCTCATTTGTCATTTGGAGAGAAGCAAACTGAAGACAAGCCTGTCAATTGAGGCACAGATTTGATAGACCTAGGCTAAATTGAGGCCCTTCCCCACTCACTGAGCAAACACATGTACTCACACGCAGGCATACCCACGCACACATGCATGCACACACTCATGGGCACATCCTTGTTAATTTCCAAATTACAACTGGATTACCTTAATAGTTCTCAATTCTACCCAAATAGGCACACCACAGGCTATTGGTTGGCCACAGTTGTCTTCTCTGAAATCCCTTTATTGTGGCTGTGTTCTATGTTACTACTGAGTCAAGGTGGTAGGGATGCAAGTGTAGTTATTATTTAAAGGGAATAATAAATCTAAAGCAAAGCTTTAAAATGGGAAGACAGTACTCAGTGTCATGAATTTTCTCTCTCACATTCATTTTGTGTTTTCATTTAGACATTTTCTATTTGACCCAGAAAATGTAATCAATCTATTCTTATAAATTTAACAATAAGTTTTTTCTTTCCCACTAAACTTTGGATTTGTCACGCCAAATGGATATCAAATAAATGAAAAACTAATTAAAGGCTGAGGTTATATAGGGATTTAAAGAATTATACACATGTATATACTTATGTACACATTTTAATACACTTAAAGATTCCTTTTATTTGTATCAAGAACAAAATTTTTCCTTGAGTCTGAACTGCATTTTTCTCTCCTTACATTATACATAGGAGGTCAGAGTCCCTCAGCTCATATGGGTTTCTGTATTTTGTTTTGTTTTAATCAGAGCTGCTGCTGCTGGTAAGTCACTTCAGTCGTGTCCGACTCTGTGCAACCCCATAGACGGCAGCCCACCATGCTCCCCTGTCCCTGGGATTCTCCAGTCAAGAACACTGGAGTGGGTTGCCATTTCCTTCTCCAATGCATGACAGTGAAAAGTGAAAGTGAAGTCGCTCAGTCCTGTCTGACTCTTAGCAACCCCATGGACTGCAGCCTACCAGGCTCCTTTGTCCATGGGATTTTCTAGGCAAGAGTACTGGTCTGGGGTGCCATTGCAGAGGCTTGTAATTATGAGTGCATGAGCTAATCAGTTGTTTCTTCTCTTTTGAGAACATTCATTCAGGTTCCTGAGGTTACATTTCAGTGGACCGCAGGTCATGAAGAATGGGGTATTTCCTGCCATATCAGTAAACCAAGATGATAAAGTCATCAGTTTCCAGCCCTCCAGGGTGCTCAGAAAGGAGGAATATACCCCTGGTCTGACAGCTATCAGATTGGAGCCACTCCCTAAGGTGAGCCCAAGGGAACTCAGGATGTGAAAAAGTGCAAGGCGCATGGCCCCAGGATAGGTGAGATGCATGAAAAGAATGATTTCGGTGAGCCCAGACTCTTGCATCTTCCCATACAGAGCAAAGTGCTAAATTCCTTTACTTGAGAGATCTGGTTTTCTCTACTTCACAAAAATTCTTTAGAGCTTCAGACTACCTGCCCGTAGTCGCAAACTTTTATACAACCTGGCTCCCCCTCTCCCCCGCCAACCTCCTTGGAACACTTCTCTCAGGGTGACTTGAAATACTGTCTCCTGAATTCCCACCCAATAAAACATAACTCCCACCATTTCGGTTGTGACACTTTTCTTCAAGTCGACAGTCAGGAATGATGCACTAGACGTGGCTGTTTCTTTCCACCGGTGTTTTATGGTTGATCTACAGTCCTCTGCAGGCTGTTCTCACACCCCCGCCAGGAAGCCTGTTTCCTTCCCATGCACTTAAGTATGAAGATTCTAAACCATGGTAATTAATTATATTTCCAACACTGCCGCACTCACAAGGTAGTTTTCACCTCTGATAGCACTATTCGTCTGGAATGACAGTGTCCTTCGCCCAAACTCTCTGGCACTCACTCGTGAGGGCAGGCTTACCACATCCTGAGAGGTTCAGGCTCTACTGTGGAGGGCCTTGTCTCTTTCTCTGCAAAATCATTCATCTTCCAGGATCCCCACCCTCTCCCTGGAGTGCTTCTGTGAAGAACACGAGTTCTCAGTGATGACCTCCTCTTCTGACCTGTGTCCCCAGGTATCAAGGATCAGCAGCCAAGATGCTGAGAGCTAAAGTGTGTTTCTGTCTACGTGTGTGTGTGTCAGTCGCTCAGTCGTGTCCGGTTCGTTGTGTCCCTATGGACTGTAGCCCGCCAGACTCTTGTGTCTATGGGATTTTCCAGGTGAGACTACTACCCAGGTGGTGGCATTATCCAGTTGCAGTAGTTACACTTTAGTAGGCAATTTTTATTTTGCCACTGCAGTGTCTATCATTGAAACCTTTTATTTAAACTGTTGAACATTTGTTTTCCTCAGAATTTCTGAGTTGGCTATAGGGAGTTCAGAGGTGATATTGCATATTCTTAGAAGCCTGTGTCACAGGAATCAGTGATCTTTAATATTCATGTGGTACATCCGAATGTTGGGCTGACTTGTCTATCCATCTCTGTTTCGTGCTGAGAATTTGGAGCCATGAGGCCAGGTTGTGTCACGGAGATATAGCCTTCTTTCTTTACTTACTCATGATGTTTCTTTTAAAATTTAAAAAACAATAAAAGGTTTAGGAACTTATAATTAATTACATAGTGAGTCACTGGTCGAAGTTTGTCTCTGTCCTCCTGGGTTATGTTCCATTTCATTCTACAGTTAATACAAAGGGAAATAAAAGAATGGCAGAGGGGCTTCACCTCATTTTCTGTGATTTTCAAGGCTTTGGATATTTTGTCACTCATTTGAACTTTCCTAGAAAGCAAAAGAGTAGATGTTTTGGGGCAAAAATAAAACATATGTATACCTGAATGTGATGAAAGTGAAGAAAGATAAGTGACATTTCTGCTGACAAAATGGCAAAGTGCAAGTTAAATCTAAAAAAAACTCAGCCAAACAGTGGAAGAATCGTAACATTTAAAGGATGTTAAACAGTCACAAAGACAAGCATGTGTGCGTGTGAAGTCACTTCAGTCATGTCTGACAGGCCTCCTTGTCCATGGGATTCTCCAGGCAAGAATACTGGAGTGGGTTGCCATTTCCTCCTCCAGGGGATCTTCCCGACCCAGAAATCAAACCCAGGTCTCTTATGACTCCTGCAGTGGCAGGTGGGTTCTTTAGCACCAGTGGCACCTGGGGAGCCCCCACAAAGACAGCCAGATGAGTCCAAAAATTATCCACATAGTCTTGTCCCCCAAAATTTCCCTAAAGTGTTGAAGGAAGAGAGAAAAAAAAAAAAACCCAAACTTACTTGATATACAGGAGAAGGAAATGACAACCCACTCCAGTTTCCTTGCCTGGAGAATTCCGTGGACCTGGAGCCTGGGGGTACAGTCCATTTCAGTTCAGTCACTCAGACGTGTCTGAGTCTTGTGATCCCATGGACTGCAGCATACCAGGCCTCCCTGTCCATCACCAACTCCCCGAGCTTACTCAAACTCATGTACATTGACTCGCTGATGTCATCCAGCCATCTCATCTTCTGTCACCCCCTGCTACTCCCGCCTTCCATGTTTCCCAGCATCAGGAAGTTTTCAAAGCATCAGTTCTTCACATCAGGTGGCCAAAGTATTGGAGTTTCAGCTTCAGCATCACTCCTTCCAGTGAATATTCAGGACGGATTTCCTTTAGGATGGACTGGTTGGATTTCTTTGCATACAGTAGGACTCTCAAGAGTCTTCTCCAACACCACAGTTGAAAAGCATCAATTCTTCAGCACTCAGCTTTCTTTATGGTCCAACTCTCAAATCCATACGTGACTATTGGAAAAAGCATAGCTTTGACTTGATGGACCTTTGTTGGCATAGTGATGTCTCTGCTTTTTAATATGCTGTCTAGGTTGGTTGTAAGTGACAAATGTGGTCCACTGGAGAAGGGAATGGCCAACCACTTCAGTATTCTTGCCTTGAGAATCACATGAACAGTATGAAAAGGATACAGTCCATGGAGTTGCAAACGGGTTGTACTCAACTGAGCAACTGACATGTATTTAACCTAGGAATTAGAGATCTCTGAGAATGTTTGTTCCTAGGCAGATTGATAAGAAGCCTGTGGACCCCAAGGAGGATAGGGGGGTCTGGGGCCCTCCAGGAGGATATAGGGTTTGAGTTCTCAAGAAGAACAAGAAAAACACACTCTTTTTTCAATGTTGGTTTGTCTTAGTCAATAGAACAATGTATCTTGCTTATCTTAAGATGTTTATTATGGCAGTGGTTGTGGTAAGATCTTTCTATTGTTAGTTCTAATCCCATTATCTTAAAATGTCAAAGGGGTGGTGAGAGGCCTGTCCCTCTAGTGCTTTCCATGATAACTAATGAGCCCACCTGATCTCACTCCCACTAGGACTAGCAATCTCCTCCCCCATCCCCCTCTCCCTCCTTCCCCATTCCCCACTTCCCCAACCTCTATTCCCCACCCCTGCATTGCTCTCAGAATGAAGCCTGTCATCATGTATTAATACTTCCCACCCCCAATGCACCACACATGGTGGGCTGTTGCAACAGGACCTTGCTTCAGACATGTAAGCGCCTCCCATCCATTAAACCATCCATGCCTCTGTTCTTGACGGCAGATTCTTTCTTTGTTCTTGAAGCTGGGCAAAGGGTCTTGTAAGCCTGAAGGGTACAACCCAACTATTGGTGGCAGGCAGGAGATGGCAGAAACTCCTGTGAGTGCCAAGATATAGGATGGGGGATGGGAAGTTATTGGGGTCATCCACTAGCATGTGGGGCCCCAAAGTTGCTGGGTGATCCTGAGGTGGCTGTCCACTAACCCAGGGGGCCCAAAATTTGGTGGGTGTAATCCCCAAACTGTAGGGTATTCCTGAGGTCGCCATCCACTACCATAGGGTTCCCAAGAATTGCAGGGTGGAATCCCAGAAGCAACAGGGAAATCCCTGGGTGCCTGTCCACTAGGACATGGGGCCTTTGGGTGGCTGTCCTTGTTGAATGGGGGCTGCCCGGAGATCAGGAGAGCAATGGCCTCTCCTAGCTCTACTACTGTAGCAAAGTGAGCCTTTTGTAATTGATAAAGCAAGCTTGCTGGAAGCAATGGATATTTCTCTTGTGCCTTTGCCACATGAATGATCTACCTGGCTCTCTGGAACTATGGTCTGTGATTCTAAGAGTAAGGAGAAAAAAGTGCTTTTCGGTCAGCTCTATAGAAATAATTGTGTTTAGGTAACGTCTATCTAAGAACGTCTCCCTGGATTTTGGTAATTTGAAACTAAGTGAAGAGAATTAATGGACTTTCTGTGCCGTGTGCTTAGTGGTGTTGCACTCTTTGGGACCCCATGGGCTACAGCCCTCCAGGCTCCTCTGTTCATGGGGATTCTCCAGACAAGAATACTGGAGTGGGCTGCTTAACCCTCCTTCAGGGGATCTTGCCAACCCAGGTCTCCAGCCTTACAGGCATTTTCTTTTCCAACTGAACCACCAGGAAAGCCCAAGAATACTGCAGTGGGTAGGTAGCCTATCCCTTCTCAAAGGGATCTTCCTGACCCAGGAATCAAACAGGGGTCTTCAGCTCTGCACGCGCACACTTTACCAGCTGAACTACCAGGGAAGCTCTGTAGGCAGCTTAGTAAGATAGATAACATTATTTGTCTTTCCAGCATCATTTGGACCTAAGGCTTCCCGTGTGAGGACATTCTATTCCTTTACATCTCTTTGCAGTCCCTACTATAATTAGAATAAAATAATACTGTTTTTATGTCCTCTTCTGTGTAAGACTGAGAGTTTCCATGCAGTAGGAGCTACATTTGCTTTCTTCACTTGTATTCCTTGGTGAGAATTACACAGTCTGTCACGTAGGTACTCAGTGTATATGTATAATATGAATGGAACGAATGAATAAACAAATGTAACCACCTATTCTTTAATACAGTTTTAAAATGGGGGTGTGGATTTTCATTTTTGATTAAAGAAACTCATTTTCTATGATTTAATAAATAGAACAAAGTACAAATTTAATAACACAGAATCATAAGCATGTTTTAGAAATTTTAATGTGATATATAGATGAAATGTAACAACAAATTTCCTAATATTTTAAGTATGTTAAATGCAAGAAGGTATAAATAAATCAGCAACAGATAACATCAGGGCAGGCATCATTTCAGGACTGATGCCCCTACAGCTGAATACTTTTATATCTCCCTGCTTTTTACTACTTACAAAGTATGAGCTAAAGTAATTCAATGAATTTGGTGGCTGGAGCAGAAATCAGAGTCTTCTGAAATGAACACAGGTGAGTGTACGAGGGTGATGTGGCATCTTAGTCGGCAAGAGTCATCAAGGTGAGTTCAGATCTCCACCCATCTTTTTTAACCTTTTTTGCAAGGTGGTTGATGAAGTGAGGGCTCTCATCATCTCCACTCTGACGATTTCCCAGGCGCAGTCGCTGTATCCCTTCTCTTGCAGGTAGTCATGGATACCCTGGAAGTACTTCTTCACAGTCACAATGGGGTCCATCTTTCCCAGTTCAGAGTCTTTCTCCCCCATCACGGGACCCCTGCAGGTGTCCAGGTCCTCCAGCTGCTGTTGGAGTCCAGTGCGGAGCTGCTCCAGGAGGGTGGTGTCCCAGGCAGCAGAGGAGCGCTCTGTGTGGAAGAGGTTGAAGCTCTGCTGGAGCATCTCATAGAGCACAGAGAAGGCCTGGTCCTTCTGGAGCTGGTCGCCCTCCACCATCTCCTGGGGAAGACCAAAGTCTTTTCTATCCTGCAGACAGGAACGAGGTGACAGTCTGTTCATTCGGTCCAGGAGCCTGAGGTTCTCCCTGGCATCCAGCACGAGTCTCCGAGATAGGTAACAACCCAGCGATCCTCCCGGGCCATAGCTGACCAGCACCAGGGCCATCAGTAGAGAGAGCAAGAAGGCCATGGGGAAGATGTGGCTGCCGCCGGGCTGGCTGAGATGGGGTCTGGGGGAACCTTCAGGTAGGTTCTCTGATGACGATCGTTCTAAGCAAGGCTTTAAATAGTGAAGACGGTACTCATTATCCAAAAATTTCTCTCTCACTTCCTGTTTGTTTTCATTTAGGTATTTTCTACTTGACCTAGAAAATGTAGCCAATCTAAACTCTTAATTTTTACAGTAGAAGTTTAATTTTCCCAATAAAATTTGGATTTGTCAATGTAAATGTATATCAATTAAATGAGAAACTAAATAAAGGCTGAACTGATGTACGTATGGAAAGACTTATTGATGTGTACATAGTTATTAGGCACAAATTTAGGTATAATATATATAAACATTCCTTTTGTTTATCGTATGTCAGGAACATAATTTTCCCTTGATTCTTAACTGCATTTTTCCCTCCTTATCTTACACATAGGAATGCAGAGTCACTCAGGCCATATTGATTTTTGTACTGTTTTATGTCTCACAGAGGATAAGCTTATAATTAAGGATGAATGAACTACTCGGGTGTTTCTGTTCTTTTGAGAATATTCATTCAGGTTCCTGAGATTACGTTGCAGTGGGGCCACCAGGTCATGTGAGTGGAGTATCTCCTGCCATATCAGTAAACCAGGATGACACATTCATCAAGAGTTTCCAGCCCTCCAGGGTGCTCAGGAAGGGGGAATACACCTGTGGGCTCAGTTCAGTTCAGTCGCTCAGTCGTGTCCGACTCTTTGCGACCCCATGAATTGCAGCACACCAAGCCTCCCTGTCCATTACCAACTCCCAGAGTTCACCCAAACTCACGTCCATCGAATCGGTGATGCCATCCAGGCATGGCATCGTCTGTCATCTCCTGTTCCTCCTGTCCCCAATCCCTCCCAGCATCAGAGTCTTTTCCTGTGTGTCAACTCTTCGCATGAGGTGGCCAAAGTGTTGGAGTTTCAGCTTCAGCATCAGTTCTTCCAAAGATCACCCAAGATTGATCTCCTTTAGGTTGGACTGGTTGGATCTCCTTGTCGTCCAAGGGATTCTCAAGAGTCTTCTCCAACACCACAGTTCAAAAGCATCAATTCTTCGGTGCTCAGCTTTCTTCACAACTCTCACATCCATACATGACCACTGGAAAAACCATAGCCTTGACTCGACGGACCTTTGCTGGCAAAGTAATGTCTCTGCTTTTCAATATACTATCTAGGTTGGTCACAACTTTCCTTCCAAGGAGTAAGTAAGCATCCTTAAATTTCATGGCTGCAGGCACCATCTGCAGTGATTTTGGAGCCCTAAAAGATAAAATCTGACACTGTTTCCCCAACTATTTCCCATGAAGGGATGGGACCGGATGCCATGATCTTCGTTTTCTGAATGCTGAGCATTAAGCCAACTTTTTCACTCTCCTCTTTCACTTTCATCAAGAGGCTTTTTAGTTCCTCTTCACTTTCTGCCATAAGGGTGATGTTATCTGCATATCTGAGGTTATTGATAGTTCTCCCGGCAATCTAGATTCCAGCTTGTGGTTCATCCAGCCCAGCATTTCTCATGCTGTACTCTGCGTATAAGTTAAATAAGCAGGGTGACAATATACAGCCTTGATGTACTCCTTTTCCTATTTGGAACCAGTCTGTTCCATGTCCAGTTCTAACTGTTGCTTCCTGAGCTGCATACAGGTTTCTCAAGAGGCAGGTCAGGCAGTCCGGTATTCCCATCTCTTGAAGAATTTTCCACAGTTTATGTGATCCACATAGTCAAAGGCTTTGGCATAGTCAACAAAGCAGAAATAGATGTTTTTCTGGAACTCTCTTGCCTTTTCCATGACCAGCGGATGTTGGCAATTTGATCTCTGGATCCTCTGCCTTTTCAACAGCTACCAAATTGCAGCTACTCCCTAAGGTGGACCCAAGGCAATTCAGGATGTGAATAAAGTGCAAGATGTTTGAAAATGCAAGGAAAACTGCCCTAGGAGAGCTGAGATGCAGAAAGGAATGTTTTCAGTGAGCCCAGACACTTGCGTCTTCCCATACAAAGGAAAAGTGCTAAATTCCTTAACTTGAGATACCTGGTTTTCTTAAATTCTCAAAAATACTTTGATGTTCACACTATGTCCCCTTTCTTGCAAATTCCTACATAACCTGACTTTTCCCCTCTCCTCCTTGGAGCTATCTCTCAGGGTGAATTGATATACTGCCTCCCGAATTCCCACCAAATACAACATAACTTTCAACTTTTAAGTTGTCATTATTTCTTTATTTTTTAAAAATAACTTGTTTATTTTAATTGGAAGCTAATTACTTTACAATATTGTAGTGGGTTTTGCCATACATCGACATGAATCACCCATGGGTGTACATGTGTCCCCCATCCTGAAACCCCCTCCCGCCTCCCTCCTTGTCCCATCCCTCAGTGTGGTTCCAGCGCACCAGCCCTCAGATCCGTGTCATCTTCATCGCACCCGGACTGGCGATCTACTTCTTCACATACGGTAAATTACATATTTCGTGCTGTTCTCTTAAATCATCCCACCCTCACCTTCTCACACAGAGTCCAAAATTCAGTTCCTTACATCTGTATCTCTTTTGCTGTTTTTCTTTCTGACTTATTTATTTCGCTGTGTATAATAGTCTCCCGATCAACAGTCAGGAACAGTATACGAGAGAGCATGGTTTCTTTCAACATGACTTTTATGGTAAATCTGGAGTCTTCCACAGGCTGTGCCAATACCCCCACCAGGAATCCTGCTTCTTTTCTGATGCATGTTATGTGTGAATATTCTAATTCCAAGATAATTAATTGCCTCTGCAGCACCACCTCACTCCCAAGGTGGTTATCACCTCCAGTTGCACTTATCCTCTGGAATAACAGTGTCCTCAACCAAACTCTCTGGGCCTCATCCATGAGGGCAGGCTAACCACATCCTGAGAACTTCAGAATTCCACTGTGGAGGGGCTTGTCTCTTTGTTTGCAAAATCATTCATCTTCCAGCATCTCCAACCTCTCCCATGCAGTGTTTGTGTGAAGGAGGGGAGTTCTCAGTGATGACCTCCTCTTCTCCTGATCCATGTCCCCAGATATCAAGGGTCAGCAGCCCTCAGATGCTGAGAGCTAAAGTGTGGAGAGCTAACTAGGTGGAGGCATTATCCAATGGCAATTGTTACACCTTTGGTAGACGATTTTTATTTTGCCACTATAGCTTTTATAGTTCAAGTCTTTTACTTAAAGTGTTCAAGATTTGTTTTGCTCAGAATTTCTGCGTCGGGTATAGGGAATTCAGTGATGGTGTGATGTATTGTTGAAAGCCTATGTCACAGAATCAGTGCCCTGCAGTTGTTCATTCAGTCTACATCCTTCTGTTGGGCTGACTTGTCGATCCATCTCTGTCTGGTGCTCAGAAGGCAGAGCAGTGAGGCCCAGGCTGTGACAGCGAGAAATAGCCTTGTTTCTTTACTTACTCATGATGTTTTGTTTTAAATTTAAAGAACAGCAAAAAAACATTTAAGAACTTATTTTTTGCATATTGATTTACTGGCCAATTTGTCTCTCTCCTGCTGCGTTCCTAAACATTTCATCCTAGAGTTCATACAAATGGAAGGAACAGAATGGCAGAGGGCATCAGCATATTGTCTGTGATTTTTAAGACGAGAAATTTTTTGTTTCTCATTTCAACTTTCCTGAAAGGCAAAACTTTAGTGTTATTTGTGGACAAAAATAAAACAAATATAATTTTGAAGTAGTTGAGAGAGAATATAGACAAATGTCTTTTCTGCTGACGCCATGGCAAAGTGTAAGTTAAATCTAAAGAAGGTCTACCAAAAAATGGAAGAAATCATAATATTTGAAAGTTTTCAAACAGTCTCAAAGACAGCCACGTGCACATGCTAAGTCAGTTCAATCATGTCTGACTCTTTGTGACCCTGTGGACAGGCTCCCCTACCATGGGATTCTCCAGGAAAGAATACCGGAGTGGGGTACCATTTCCTCCTCCGGGGAATCTTCCTGACACAGGGATCAAACCCTGGTCTTTATGTCTCCTGGATTGGCAGGCAGGTTCTTTACCACCGGTGTCACCTGGGAAGCCTGACAAAGCTGGCCAGGTGAGACCAAAAATTGTACATGTAGTCTTGCCCCCAAAAGTGGCCCCAAAGTGTTGAAGGAAGAAGAAAAGGAAGAAAACTTATTTAACATATGAATTAGAGAGCCCTCTCCTTTGTCAGTTGGAGAGAAGCAATCTAAAGACAAGTCTGTAAATTGAGGCAGAGATTTGATAGATCTAGGCGGGATGGGAATATCAGACCACCTGACCTGCCTCTTGAGAAATCTGTATGCAGGTCAGGAAGCAACAGTTAGAACTGGACATGGAACAACACACTGGTTCCAAATAGGAAAAGGAGTACGTCAAGGCTGTATATTGTAACCCTGCTTATTTAACTTATTCAGAGTACATCATGAGAAACGCTGGACTGGTAGAAACACAAGCTGGACTCAAGATTGCCGGGAGAAATATCAATAACCTCAGATATGCAGATGACACCACCCTTATAGCAGAAAGTAAAGAGGAACAAAAAAGCCTCTTGATGAAAGTGAAAGAGGAGAGTGAAAAAGTTGGCCTAAAGCTCAACATTCAGAAAACGAAGATCATGGCATCCGGTCCCATCACTTCATGGGAAATTGATGGGGAAACAGTGTCAGACGTTATCTTTTAGGGCTCCAAAATCACTGCACGTGGTGACTGCAGCCATGAAATTAAAAGATGCTCACTCCTTGGAAGAAAAGTTATGACCAACCTAGATAGTATATTCAAAAGCAGGGACATACATCACTTTGCTGACTAAGGTCCATCTTGTCAAGGCTATGGATTTTCCTATGGTCATGTATGGATGTGAGAGTTGGACTGTGAAGAAGGCTGAGCGCCAAAGAATTGATGCTTTTAACTTGGTGTTGGAGAAGACTCTAGAGAGTCCCTTGGACTGCAAGGAGACCCAACCAGTCCATTCTGAAGGAGATCAGCCCTGGGATTTCTTTGGAAGGAATGATGCTAAAGCTGAAACTCCAGTACTTTGGCCACCTCATGCGAAGAGGTGACTCATTGGAAAAGACTCTGATGCTGGGAGGGATTGAGGGCAGGAGGAGAAGGGGATGACAGAGGATGAGATGGCTGGATGGCAGCACTGACTAGATGGACGTGAATCTGAGTGAACTCCGGGAGTTGGTGATGGACAGGGAGGCTTGGTGTGCTGCGATTCATGGGGTCGCAAAGAGTCGGACATGACTGAACTACTGAACTGAACTGAATTGAAGGCTAAACTGAAACCCTTCCCCACTCTCTGAGCAAACACGCGCACACACACACGCATGCACACATGCACATACACATCATGGTAAATTCCTGAATTACAATTAGATTTGTTTAATACTTCTCAATTCTACCTGAATAGACACATCCCAGGCTATTGGTTGGCCACAGTTGTGTTCTCTGAAATCCCTTTATTTGTGTCTGTGTTCTCTCTTACTCCTGAGAAAAGTGGAAGGGATACAAGCGCAGTTATTATTTAAGGGGAACAATAAATTTAAAGCAAGGCTTTCAGTAGGGAAGACAGTACTCATTTTCAGAAGTTTTCTCTCTCGCACCCATTTTGTGTTTTCATTTAGACATTTTCTATTTGGCCCAGAAAATGTAATGAATCTATAGTTTTAATTTTTACAATAGAAGTTCAGTTTTCCCACTAAACCTTGGATTTGTCACTCCAAATGGATATCAAATAAATGAGAAACTAATTAAACGCTGACATTATATAGGGATGTAAAGACTTATACACATGTACATACTTATGTAAATGTTTTAATATATGTAAAGATTCCTTTTCTTTGTGTCAGGAACAAAATATTTCCTTGACTCTGAACTGCGTTTTTTCTCTCCTTACATTATACATAGGCGGTCAGAGTCCCTCAGCCCCTATAGGTTTCTGTATTTTGTTTCCTGTTTTAATCAGAGCAGAGGCTTGTGAGTATTAGTGCATGAGCTAATCAGGTGTTTCTGCTCTTTTGAGAACATTCACTCAGGTTCATGAGGTTTCATTTCACGGGACCACAGGTCATGAGGAATGGTGTGTTTCCTGCCATATCAGTCAACCAGGATGACACGGTCCTCAGAGTTTGCAGCCGCACTGGCAACCCACTTCAGTACTCTTGCCTGGAAAATCCCAGGGATGGAGGAGCCTGATGGGCTGCAGTCCATGGGGTCGCTCACAGTCAGACACGACTGAGCCATGTCACTTTCCCTTTTCACTTTCATGCATTAGAGATGGAAATGGCAACCCACCCCAGGGTTCTTGCCTGGAGAATCCCAGGGACAGGGAAGCCTGATGGGCTGCTTTCTGGGGTCACACAGAGTTGGACATGACTGAAGCGACTTAGCAGTGTGCTCAGGAAGGAGGAATATACTCCTGGTCTGACAGCTACCAGATTGCTGCCACTCCCTAAGGTGAACCCAAGGGAGCTCAGGAAATGAAAACATGCAAGGCGCGTGATCCCAGGATAGGTGAGATGCATGAAAAGAATTTCAGTGAGCTCAGACTCTTGCATCTTCCCATATATAGCAAAGTGCTAAATTCCTTAACTTGAGATATCTGGTTTTCTCTACTTCACAAAAATACCTTTGAGGTTCAAACTACCTGCCCTTTCTTGCAAACTTCTATATAACGTGGCCTCTACCCCCCACCTCCTTGGAGCACTTCTCTCAGGGTGACTTGAAATACAGTCTCCTGAGTTCCTACCAAATAAAACATAACTCTGAACTTTTAGGTTGTAACTTTTTTCTTCAATTCGACACTCAGGAAGAATACACTAGACATCACCATTTCATTCCACTGTTTTTTTTTTTTTTTCACAGTAGATCTATAGTGCTCTACAGGCTGTGCCAATACCCCGACCAGATAAGACATAACTCAACTTTTGGGTGGTGACTTTTTTCTTCAAGTTGATAGTCAGGAATAATATACTAGACATCACTGTTTCTTTCCACCAGTTTTTTACTGTCTATATGGGTGGAGGCACGATCCGCTTGCAATAGTTACACTTTTCGTAGACAATTTTTATTTTGCCACTACGTCTTTTATCGCTCAGCTCTTTACTTAGAGTGTTGAACATTTGTTTATCTCAGAATTTCTGAGTTGGCTATAGGGAATTCAGGGATGGGGGTATGTACTAACAGAAGCGTATATCACGGAAAAAAGTGACCTTTCCTTGTTCATGTGGTACATCCGTCTGTCGGGCGGACTTGTCTATCCATCTCTGTCTCATGCTCAGAATGCAGAGCCATGAGGCCCAGGCTTTGTCAGGGAGAAATAGCCTTGTTTCTTTACTTACTCATGATGTTTCATTTTAGATTTAAATAACAACAAAAGATTTAGGACTTATATTTTACATAGTGATTTGCTGGTCGGAGTTTGTCTGTCTCCTCCTGGGTTGCATTCCATTTCATCCTAGGGTTAATACAAAGGGAAATAAAAGAATGGCAAAGGGGCTTCACCTCATTTTCTGTGATTTTCAAGGCTTGAGATATTTTGTTTCTCCTTTCCACTTACTTAGAAAGCAAAACGATAGTTGTTTGCCGAGAAGATAAAACATATGTATATCTGAACGTCATGAAAGTGAAGAAAGATAAGCGACTTTTCAGCTGACAAAATAGCAAAGTGTAAGTAAAATCTAAAAAAGTGCAGCCAAAGAGTGGAAGAATCATAATGTTTGAAGGATGTTAAACCGTCACAAGACAGGCATGTGTGCATGCTGAGTTGCTTCAGTCATGTCTGACTCTTTGAGACCCAGTGGACAGCCTCCCCCGTCCATGGGATTCTTCAGGCAAGAGTAATGGAGTGTGTTGCCATTTCCTCCTCCAGAGGATCTTCCCGACCCAGGGATCAAACCCAGGTCTCTTATGTCTCCTGCAGTGGCAGGTGGGTTCTTTAGCACCAGTGGCACCTGGGGAGCCCCCACAAAGACAGCCAGATGAGTCCAAAAATTTTCCACATAGTCTTGCCCCAAAGTGTCCCCAAAGTGTTAAAGAAAGAAAAAAAATAATAACAAAACTTACTTAATATACAGGAGAAGGAAATGACAAATCACTCCAGTTTTCTTCCCTGGAGAATTCCATGGAACGAGGAGCCTGGCGGGTACAGTCCATTTCAGTTCAGTCACTCAGTCGTGTCTGACTCTTTGCGACCCCATGGACTACAGCACGCCAGGCCTCCCTGTCCATCACCAGCTCCCAGAATTTATTCAAACTCTTGTCCATTGAATCGATGATGCCTCCAACTATCTCAACCTCTGTCATCCCCTTCTCCTGCCACCTTCAATCTTTCCCAGCATCAGGTTCTTTTCCAAGGAGTCAGTTCTTCCCATCAGGTGGCCAAAGTATTGGAGTTTCAGCTTCAGCATCATCCTTCCAATGATTATTCAGGACTGATTTCTTTAGGTTAGACTGGCTGGATCTCCTTGCGGTCCAAGGAACAGTCAAGAGTTTTCTCCAATAGCCCAGTTCAAAAGCATCAATTCTTTGGCGCTCAGCTTTCTTTATGGTCGAACTATCGCATCCATACTTGACCTCTGGAAAAACCATAGCCTGACTAGACGGACTTTTGTTGCCCAAGTAATGTTTCCTGCTTTTTGATTTGCTGTCTAGGTTGGTCATAAGTGACTAAATGTCCACTGGAGAAGGGAGTGGCAAACCACTTCGGTATTCTTGCCTTGAGAACCCCATGAACAGTATATGAAGGGTATAGTCCACGGAGTCGCAAAAGAGTCACACTCAAATGAGCAACTGACATGTGTTTCACCTAGAAATTAAAGATTCTGAGTGTCTCAGTTAGCAGGCAGATTGATAAGAAGTTGGGGTCCCCAAGGATGAGAGAGGGGTTTGGGGCTCTCCAAGTGGAGATAGGTTCTGGAGTTCCCAAGGAGGAGAAAAGAACAATCTTTTTTTCTACATTGCTTTGTCTTAGTCAATAGAACAATGTGTCTTGCTCGAGGACATGTTTCTCCTTAACAGAACCTTGTGACTTATCTTAAGATGTATATTATTGGAGTGTGTCTGGTAAGATCTTTCTATTGTTAGTTCTAATCTCATTATCTTAAAATGTATTTGGTGAGAGTGGGTCTAGTAAGATCTTTAAACCTTTTTTGATTTATTCTAATGACCAATTTAAAAAGTATATAGCTCTCTCGCTTAGGCTACGAGCGGGGCACTGTCCGTCCCCCTTCTGATGTCTATGTCAGAAGCTTTCTCTGTCTCTTTTTATACTTTAATAAAACTCTGCTATACAAAAGTTCTTGAGTGATCAAGCATGGTCCCTGCCCCCAGAGGTAAATCTTCGGAGATCACGAATGCGACACTGTTCACCATAAGCTATTAGCCCTCTCATCCATTAACTGGAGAGAAGCAATCTAAAGACTGTAACCTGAAGTGGAGATTTGAGAGATCTTGTCTATATTGAAGCATTTCCCTGCTCCTTAATCAGTACACACACACACACAGACACACACAGACCCACACTCTCTAGCTCTCTCTTCCTGATTTACTAACTCAGTTACTCTAGTTCATTAGCTTACTAGTTCTCAATTCTGCCCAAGTAGGTACACCCAGGTTATTGGTTGCCAACAATTGTATTTTCTGAAATACCCTTATTTGTGTCTGTGTTCTCTCTTACTACTGAGTCAAGGTGGAAGGTGGATGCAAGTGCAGTTATTATTCAAAGGGACATTGGGAGTTTTCTCCTGAAGTCAAGCAACGAGCAACGTACTTACTGTTTAGGAAAGAGGTAATGCACCTTCAAACAGGAGCTATTTCCTCTGATTCCCCGTGCATTTCCCTACCCAGCATGCCATGGTGAAGGCTCCAAGGGTGTTAAAGTAGGGAAAGCAAATGATGCATGTGCCGCCTTGGCCAGATGAGCAGCCTGGAAGCAAAAAACACATCCTGACCTTTCTCTCCACGCAGCTTCCTTAGGCCAAGACATGTCCTGCCTGAAGCTGGGAGTATTTTCCTCTCTAAAATACGAAAGCTAAGGAAGCAGGCTTTTTCAAGTTATTGCTGTCAGTTCTTTCCAGGAAAGATCCTCCCCTAGCTCTGAAGAAAATGCTAATAAGAAGACAGACTTCTGCCTAGAAGAGCAAGAAGCCGGTTCTACAGACTCGGTCAATGTCCTAGTCCATCCTGGCCAGTACATAGTACGCTTCCTCTGTAATAATTTTTAAAGGCTCCAGAGGAAAAGGGATCCTGCTTTCTAGGTCATTTTGGCCAAGGCTGTTGTTACAGTATTGTAACAAGGACATTCTCTCATTCCCAAAAGTATTCATCTCAAGGAAAACAATAACCTCTTACATAAGAGTTTCTGAGAAGCCTAGAACTTTGACTCAAACTTACAAGAGGTGGCTTTGCACTGTCAGGGCTTCCCTTGTGGCTCAGACAGTAAAGAATCTGCCTCCAATGTGGGAGACCCAGGTTTGATCCCTGGGTGGGGAAGATCTCCTGGAGAAGAAAAGGGCAATCCACTGCAGTGTTCTGCCTGGAGAATCCCATGGTAAGAGGAGCCTGGTGGGCTATGATTCATGGGTGCCAAAGAGTCAGCACAACTGAGTGACATTGCTTTGCACTCTTAAGGAGAATTCCATAGCCAGAACCACAGAGAAACAGGAAAGAGCTGTATGAATGGCTTGTGCAAGGGAAGGTCGAGTGGATCTGGAGAGCATACTGGGAATTGCTACATTGTGAGAAAGTTCTGGCATACTTTGTTTTATCCCATTTCCCAGATAATTGCATGTTTTACACACTGGAGGTTTGTGACAACCCTGGGTCAGGCAAATCTATCAACTGCATTTTAAATAGCCCTGGCACACTCCGTGTCTCTGTGTCCCACTGCAGTAATTCTCAAGATAGTTTAAACCTACACTGGCAAAAAACTCTGAAGGCCCAGATGATCACTGGTCATTTTTCGCAATGAAGTCTATATGGTCAGGCCAAACAGGATGGCTGTTCTCTTGTCTCTGTACAAACCCTGCCCCACCAGTACACCCTATGCACCCTATACACTCTATGACTGGCTTTTCTCTGTACTTGTCCCAGGCCCCAGATTTAATCTTTTTTTTTAATCAAACAGGTGGTGAGGGGCGTGTCCCTCTACTGCTTTCCATGATAATTAATGAGCCCACCTGATCTCACTGCCCCAATGACCAGGAATCTCTCCCCCATCTTCCTCTCCCCTCTTCCCCGTTCCCCACTTCCCCACCCTCCATTCCCCACCCCTCCATTGCTCTCAGAATGAAGCCTGTCACCATGTATTAATACTTCCCACCCCAAGTGCACCACACATGGTGAGGTGTTGCTCCAGGACCTTGCTTCAGACAGGTAAGCGCCTCCCGTCCATTAAAACATCCATGCCTCTTCTTGAGGGCACATTCTTTCTTTGGTCTTGAAGCTGGACAAACATAGGTCTTGTAAGCCTGCAGGGTACAACCCAATGATCCGTGGCAGCCAGGAGGTGGAAGAAACACCTGTGAGAGCCAAGAGACACATGGGGAAAGGAAAGTTATTGGGGGCATCCACTAGCATGTGGGGCCCAAAAGTTGCTGGCTGATCCTGAGGTGGCTGACCAGTAACCCAGGAGGCCCAAAAGTTGCAGGCTGTAATCCAAAAACTGTAAGGTATTCCTGAGGTGGCCATCCGCTACCATATGGTGCCCAAGAATTGCTGAGGGAATCCCAGAAGCAATAGAGAAATCCCTCGTGGCTGTCCACTAGGACATGGGGCCTTTGGGTGGCTGTTCTTGTTGAATGGGGCTGCCCAAGGTCTGGAGAACAATGGCCTCTGCTAGCGCAGCTAGTGTATCAAAGTGAGCCTTTTGTAATTGATTAAGCCAGCTTTCTGGAAGGAATTGGTATTTCTCTTGTGCCTTTGCTATGTAAATGATCTACGAGGCTTCTGGAACTTTAATGGTCTCTGATTTCTAAGATTAAGGAGAAAAAAGTGCTTTTAGGTAAACTCTATAGAAATAATTATGTTTAGGTAACGTCTATGTAAAATAGTCTCCCCGGATTTTGGTAACTTGAAACTAGGTTAAGAGAATTCATTGACTTTCTGTGCTGTGTGCTTCTTTGTGGTGGCCTCTTTGGGACCCCATGGGCTATAGGCCTTCAGGCTCCTCTGTCCATTGGGATTCTCCAGACAAGAATACTGGAGTGGGTAGCCTGGCCCTCCTCCAGGGGAAATTCCCAACCCAGGTCTCCAGCATTGCAGGCAGATTCTTTAGCTACTGAACCACCAGGAAAGCCCAAGAATACTGCAGTGGGTAGGTAGCCTATCCCTTCTTCAGGGGATCTCCTGACACAAGAATTGAACCAGCGTCTCCTGCTCTACAGGTGGATTCTTTACCAGCTGAGCTACCAGGGAAGCCCTGCAGGCAACTTAGAAAGATATATAATATTATTTGTATCCAGCATCATGTGTACCTACAGCTCCCACGTGAGAACATTCTTTTCTTCACTTCTCTTTGCAGTCTTTAGTATAATTGAAATAAAATAATACTATTTTTATGTCCTCTTCTCTGTCACACTGAGAGTTTCCATGCAGTAGGAACTGCATTTGCTTTATTCACTTGTATTCCTTGGTGACAATTACACAGTCTGTCACGTAGGTACTCAACGTATGTGTATAATATGAAAGGAATGAATGAGTAAACAAATGTAAACACCCATTCCTTAATAATATATTAAATGTAGGTTTGGATTTAATTTTTGAGTAAGGAAACTCATTTTTGTTCATAGGAATTAATAAATAGAACAAAGTACAAATTTAATAATACAAAATGGTAAACCTGTTTCAGAAAGTTTAATATGATGTATAGATGAATTGTAATTTTACGAATATTTTAAGTATGTTAGGTGCAGGAAGGAGTAAGCAAATCAGCAACAGATAACATCACGGCCGGCATGACTTTAGGACTCATGCCCCTAGAGCTGAATACTTTTATATCTACTTGCTTATTACTGCTGACAAAGTATCAGCTAAAGTAATTCAATGAATTTGGTGGCTAAAGCAGAAATCAGTCAACTGAAATGAACACAGGTGAGTGTACAAGGGTGATGTGGCATCTTAGTCGGTGAGAGTCATCTCAAGGTGAGTTCAGATCTCCATCCATCTTTCTTAATCTTTTGTACAAGCTGCTTGATGAAGAGAGGGCTCTCATCATTTCCACTCTGACGATTTCCCAGGTGCAGTCACTGTATTCTTTCTCTTTCAGAAAGTATGGTAGACATGGATTCCATGGAAGTACCTCTTCAAGGCCAGAGTGGGGCCCATCCTTCCCAGGGCAGAGGCTTCCTCTTCCATCACCTGCCCCAGGCAGGCATGGAAGTCCTCCATCTGCTCATGGAGTCTAGTGCGGAGCTGCTCCAGGAGGAGAGTGTCAGGGCAGCAAAGGAGCACTCTGTGTGGAAGAGGTGGAAGCTCTGCTGGAGCATCTCGTGGAGCACAGAGATGGCCTGGGCCTCCTGGAGCTGGTCACCCTCTGCCATCTGCTGGGGAAAACCGATGCCTTTTCTGCCCTACAGACAGGAGTGAGGGGAGAGTCTGTTCTTTCGGGCCAGGAGCCTGAGGTTCTGCGTGCCAACCAGCACGTGGTTCTGAGACAGATCACAGGCCAGAGATCCTCCCGGGCTGTAGCTGACCAGCACCAGGGCCGTCAGAAGAGAGAGCACGAAATCCATGGGGAAGATGAGGCTGCTTGCAGGGCTGGCTGAGAGGGCATCTGGTGGAACCTTGGAGGTAGGGTGTCTGATGATAATCTTTCTAAGCAAGGCTTAGTAGGGAAGATGGTACTCATTGTCTGAAAATTTCTATCTCACTTCCCCTGTGCGTTTTCATTTAGATATTTTCTATTTGACCTAGAAAATGTAGGCAATCTACATTCTTAATTTTTACGGTGGAAGGTTAATGTTCCCAACAAAGTTTGGATTTGTCAATGCAAATGTATATCAATTAAATGAGAAAGTAAAGAAACGCTGAAAGTATGTAAGTATGTAAAGACTTACACAGGTGTATATACTTATTATGTACACATTTAAGTATAATATATATAAACATTCCTTGTGTTCGTGCTATGTCAAAACAAACTTTTTCCTTGATTCTTAACTGCATTCCCCCCCTTATGTTACTCATAGGAATTCAGAGTCGCTCCGGCCATATTGGTTTCTGTAGTTTGTTTTCTGTTCCACAGAGGAGAGGCTTGTGATTAAGAGTGAATGAACTACTCCATTGTTTCTGTTCTTTTGAGAACATTCATTCAGGTTCCTGAGATTACATTGCACTGGGGCCACAAGATCATGAGGAGTGGAGTATCTCCTGCTTATCAGTAAACTAGGATGACACAGTCATCAAGAGTTTCCAGCCCTCCAGGGTGCTCAGGAAGGGGGAATACACCTGTGGGCTAACAGCTACCAAATTGCAGCTGCTCCCTAAGGTGAGCCCAAGGCAACTCAGGAAGTGAAAAAATGCAAGATGCAAGAAAATGCAAGGAAAAATGCCCCAGGAGAGCTGAGGTTCAGGAATGGAATGTTTTCACTGAGCCCAGGCACTTGCTTCTTCCCATACAAAGGAAAAGTGCTAAATTCCTTAACTTGAGATAGCTGGTTTTCTTTAATTCACAAAAATACTTTGATGTTCACTACCTCCCATTTCTTGCAAAATCCTGTATAACCTGACTCTTCCCCTCAGCTCCTTGGAGCAATTCCCTCACGTTGACTTGAGATACTGTGTTCTGAATTCCCACTAAATAAAGCATAACCGTGAACTTTTAGGTTGTCACTATTTCTATATTTTTTAAATTAACCTATTTATTTTCATTGGAAGCTAATTACTTTACAATATTGTAGTGGGTTTTGCCATACACTGACATGAATCACCCTTGGGTGTGCATGTGTCCCCATCCTGAAAGCCGCTCCCGCCTCCCTCCTTGTCCCATCCCTCAGTGTGGTCCCAGCACACCAGCCCTGAGGGCCATGTCACATTCATCACATCTGGACTGGCGATCTACTTCACATACGGTAAATTACATATTTCAATGGTATTCTCTCAAATCATCCCACCCTCACCTTCTCGCACGGAGTCCAAAATTCTGTTCTTTACGTCTGTGTCTCTTCTGCTGTCTCACATATAGGGTCATCTTTACCATGTTTCTAAATTCCAAATATATGCATTAATATACTGAATTGGTGTTTTCTTTCTGACTTACTTCACTGTGTATGATAGGCTCCAGATCAAGTGTCAGGAACAATATATATGATACGACAGTTTGTTTCAACCTGCTTTTATGGTAGATCTATTGGAGAAGGAAATGGCAACCCACTCCAGTATTCTTGCCTGGAAAATCCCATGGATGGAGAAGCCTAGTAAGCTACCGTCCATGGGGTTGCAAAAATGTCGGACACGACTGGGAGACTTCACTTTCACTTTCATAGTCTTCCACAGGCTGTGCCAATATCCACACCAGGAATCCTGCTGCCTTTCTGGTGCATGTAGGTCTGAAAATTGTAATTGCAAGATAATTAATTGTCTTTAGAGTACAACCTCACTCACAAGGTGGTTATCACCTCTAGCAGCACTTTTCCCCTGGAATGACAGTGTCCTCAACCCAGCCTCTCGGGACCTCACCCGTGAGGGCAGGCTAACCTCATCCCGAGAGCTTCAGATTTCTACTGTGGAGGGCCTTGTCTCTTTGTTTGCAAAATCATTCATCTTCCAGCATCTCCACCCTCTCCCAGTACATGTTTGTGTGAAGGAGGGGAGTTTTCAGTATGACCTCCTCTTCTCCTGATCCATGTCCCCAGATATCAAGGATCAGCAGCCCTCAGATGCTGAGAGCTAAAGTGTGGAGAGCTAACTAGGTGGAGGCATTATCCAGTGGCAATTGTTACACCTTTGGTAGACAATTTTTATTTTGCCACTACAGCTTTTATCGTTCAAGTCATTTACTTAAAGTGTTCAAGATTTGTTTTGCTCAGAATTTCTGCGTCAGGTATAGGGAATTCAGTGATGGTGTGATGTATTGTTGAAAGCTTGTGTCACAGAATCAGTGCCCTGCAGTTGTTCATTCAGTCTACATCCTTCTGTTGGGCTGACTTGTCGATCCATCTCTGTCTGGTGCTCAGAAGGCAGAGCAGTGAGGCCCAGGCTGTGACAGCGAGAAATCACCTTGTTTCTCTACTTACTCATGATGTTTTGTTTTAAATTTAAAGAACAGCAAAAAAACATTTAAGAACTTATTTTTTGCATATTGATTTACTGGCCAGTTTGTCTCTCTCCTGCTGCGTTCCTAAACCTTTCATCCTAGGGTTCATACAAAAGGAAGGAACAGAATGGCAAGGGGTGTCACCATATTTTCTGTGATTTTCAACACTAGAGATTTTTTTGTTTCTCATGTCAACTTTTCCTGGAAGGGAAAACTTGAGAGTTGTTTGTGGACAAAAATAAAACAAATATAATTTTGAACGTCATGTAGAGAATAGAGACAAAAGTCTTTTTCGCTGACAGTATAGTAATGTAAGTTGAAGAAAGGTCAATGAAAAAATGGAAGGAATCATAATATTTCAAAGTTGTCAAACAGTCTCAAAGACAGCCATGTGCACGTGCTAAGTCGCTTCAGTCATGTCTGACTCTTTGTGACCCTGTGGACAGGCTCCCCTGACCATGGGATTCTCCAGGCAAGAATACCTGAGTGGGTTGCTATTTCCTCCTCCAGGGAATCTTCCTGACCCAGGGATTAAACGGTGGACTCTTATGTTTCCTGGATTGGCAGGCAAGTTCTTTACCACTGGTGTCTCCTGAGAAGCCTCCACAAAGATGGCCAGGTGAGACCAAAAATTATTTATGTATTCTTGCCCCCAAAAGGGGCCCCAGAGTGTCGAAGGAAGAAAGAAAAGGAACTAAACTTATTCAAGAAATGAATTAGAGAGCCCTCTCATTTGTCATTTGGAGAGAAGCAAACTAAAGACAAGCCTGTCAATTGAGGCAGAGATTTGATAGACATAGGTTAAATTGAAGCCCTTCCCCACTCACTGAGCAAACACACGTGCACACACGCAGGCATACCCATGCACACATGCATGCACACACTTATGGGCACATCCTTGTTAATTTCTGAATTACAACTGGATTACCTTACTAGTTCTCAATTCTACCCAAATAGGCACACCCCAGGCTATTGGTTGGCCACAGTTGTCTTCTCTGGAATCTCTTTATTGTGCCTCTGTTCTGTGTTACTACTGAGTCAAGGTGGAAGGGATGCAAGTGCAGTTATTATTCCAAGGGAACAATAAATCGAAAGCAAGGCTTTAAATAGGGAAGACAGTACTCAGTGTCATAAATTTTCTCTCTCACATTCATTTTGTGTTTTCATTTAGACATTTTCTGTTTGACCCAGAAAATGTAATCAATCTATTCTTATAATTTTAACAAGTGTTTTGTTTTCCCACTAAACTTTGGATTTGTCACTCCAAATGGATATCCGAAAAATGAGAAACTAGTTAAAGGCTGAGGTTATGTAGGGATGTAAAGACTTATATACCTGTACATACTTGCGTACACATTTTAATACATATAAAGATTCCTTTTCTTTGTGTCAAGAACAGAATTTTTTCTTGATCTAAAGTGCATTTTTCTCTCCTTACCTTATACATAAGAGGTCAGAGTCCCTCAGCCCATATAGGTTTCTGTATTTTGTTTTCTGTTTTAATCAGAGCAGAGGCTTGTAATTATGAGTGCATGAGCAAATCCGTTGTTTCTGCTCTTTTGAGAACATTCATTCAGGTGACTGAGGTTACATTTTACTGGGACCACAGGTCATGAGGAATGGAGTGTTTCCTGCCATATCAGTAAAGCAGGATGATAAAATCATCAGTTTCCAGCCCTCCAGGGTGCTCAGGAAGGAGGAATATACCCCTGGTCTGACAGCTATCAGATTGGAGCCACTCCCTAAGGTGAGCCCAAGGGAACTCAGGATGTGAAAAAGTGCAAGGCGCATGGCCCCAGGATAGGTGAGATGCATGAAAAGAATGATTTCAGTGAGCCCAGACTCTAGCATCTTCCCATACAGAGCAAAGTGCTAAATTCCTTTACTTGAGAGATCTGGTTTTCTCTACTTCACAAAAATTCTTTAGAGCTTCAGACTACCTGCCCGTAGTTGCAAACTTTTATACAACTTGGCTCCCCCTCTCCCCTGCCAACCTCCTTGGAGCACTTCTCTCAGGGTGACTTGAAATACTGTCTCCTGAATTCCCACCCAATAAAACATAACTCTCACCATTTTGGTTGTGACACTTTTCTTCAAGTCGACAGTCAGGAATGATGCACTAGACGTGGCTGTTTCTTTCCACCGGTGTTTTATGGTCGATCTACAGTCCTCTGCAGGCTGTTCTCACACCCCCGCCAGGAATCCTGTTTCTTTCCCATGCACTTAAGTATGAAGATTCTAAACCATGGTAATTAATTATATTTCCATCACTGCTGCACTCGCAAGGTAGTTTTCACCTCTGATAGCACTATTCGTCTGGAATGACAGTGTCCTTCGCCCAAACTCTCTGGCACTCACTCGTGAGGGCAGGCTTACCACATCCTCAGAAGTTCAGGCTCTACTGTGGAGGGGCTTGTCTCTTTCTCTGCAAAATCATTCATCTTCCAGGATCCCCACCCTCTCCCTGGAGTGCTTCTGTGAAGGACCCGAGTTCTCCGTGATGACCTCCTCTTCTGACCTGTGTCCCCAGGTATCAAGGGTCAGCAGCCAAGATGCTGAGAGCTAAAGTGTGTTTCTGTCTACGTGTGTGTGTGTCAGTCGCTCAGTCGTGTCCGGTTCGTTGTGTCCCTATGGACTGTAGCCCGCCAGACTCTTGTGTCTATGGGATTTTCCAGGTGAGACTACTACCCAGGTGGTGGTATTATCCAATTGCAGTAGTTACACTTTAATAGGCAATTTTCTTTTGCCACTGCAGCTTCTATCATTGAAACCTTTTATTTAAACTGTTGAACATTTGTTTTCCTCAGAATTTCTGAGTTGGCTATAGGGTGTTCAGAGGTGGTATTGCATATACTTAGAAGCCTGTGTCACAGGAATCAGTGACCTTTAGTATTCATGCGGTACATCCGAATGTTGGGCTGACTTGTCTATCTATGTCTGTTTTGTGCTGAGAATGCGGAGTCATGAGGCCAGGCTGTGTCAGGGAGATATAGCCTTCTTTCTTTACTTTCTCATGATGTTTCTTTTAAAATTTGAAAAACAATAAAAGGTTTAGGAACTTGTAATTAATTATATAGTGATTCACTGGTCGAAGTTTGTCTCTGTCCTCCTGGGTTATGTTCCATTTCATTCTAGGGTTAATACAAAGGGAAATAAAAGAATGGCAGAGGGGCTTCACCTCGTTTTCTGTGATTTTCAAGACTTTGGATATTTTGTCACTCATTTGAACTTTCCTAGAAGGCAAACCAGTAGTTATTTGTGGGCAAACATAAAATGTGTATATCTGAATGTGATGAAAGTGAAGAAAGATAAGTGACATTTCTGCTGACAAAATGGCAAAGTGCAAGTCAAATCTAAAAAAAACTCAGCGAAACAGTGGAAGAATCGTGATATTTAAAGGATGTTAAACAGTCACAAAGACAAGCATGTGTGCGTGCGATGTCACTTCAGTCATGTCTGACAGGCCTCCTTGTCCATGGGATTCTCCAGGCAAGAATACTGGAGTGGGTTGCCATTTCCTCCTCCAGGGGATCTTCCTAACCCAGGGATCAAACCCAAGTCTCTTATGTCTCCTGCAGTGGCAGGTGGGTTCTTTAGCACCAGTGGCACCTGGGGAGCCCCCACAAAGACAGCCAGATGAGTCCAAAAATTATCCACGTAGCCTTGCCCCCCAAAATTTCCCTGAAGTGTTGAAGGAAGAGAGAAAAAACCCCACAACTTACTTAATATCTAGGAGAAGGAAATGACAACTCACTCCAGTTTCCTTGCCTGGAGAATTCCATGGACCTGGAGCCTGGGGGGTACAGTCCATTTCAGTTCAGTCGCTTAGACGTGTCTGAGTCTTGTGACCCCATGGACTGTAGCACGCCAGGCTCCCTGTCCATCACCAACTCCCCGAGCTTACTCAAACTCATGTACATTGACTCACTGATGTATCCAGCCTTCTCATCTTCTGTCACCCCCTTCTCTTCCCGCCTTCGATGTTTCCCAGCATCAGGATGTTTTCAAAGCATCAGTTCTTTGCATCAGGTAGCCAAAGTATTGGAGTTTCAGCTTCATCATCAGTCCTTCCAATGAATATTCAGGACGGATTTCCTTTAGGATGGACTGCTTGGATCTCTTTGCATTCAATGGGACTCTCAAGAGTCTTCTCCAACACCACAGTTGAAAAGCATCAATTCATCAGCACTCAGCCTTCTCTATGGTCCATGTGTCACATCCATACGTGCCTACTGGAAAAAGCATAGCCTTGACTAGATGGACCTTTGTTGGCATAGTGATGTCTCTGCTTTTTAATATGCTGTCTAGGTTGGTTGTAAGTGACAAATGTGGTCCACTGGAGAAGGGAATGGCCAACCACTTCAGTATTCTTGCCTTGAGACTCACATGAACAGTATGAAAAGCATACAGTCCACAGAGTTGCAAACGGGTTGTACTCAACTGAGCAACTGACATGTATTTAACCTAGAAATTAGAGATCTTTGAGAGTATCAGTTCCTAGGGAGATTAATAAGAAGTCTGGGGACCCCAAGGAGGAGAGAGGGGTCTGGGGCCCTCCAGGAGGATATAGAGTTTGGAGTTCTCAAGGAGAAGAAAAACAAACTTTTTTTTCAACATTGGTTGGTCTTAGTCAATAGAATACTGTATCTTGCTCGAGGACATGTTTCTCCTTAACAAGAACCTGTGACTTACTTTAAGATGTTGTTATGGGAGTGGGTTTAGTAAGATCTTTCTATTATTACTTATAATCCCAGTATCTTAAAATGTATATTGTGGGAGTGGATATAGTAAGATCTGTAAACCTTGAGACTTTCTTTTAATTTATTGGAATAACCAATTAAAATGTATATAGTTCCTTTACTAAGGCTAGTGAGTGAGGCACTGTCCGTCCCCCTTCTGATGTCTCTGTCAGAAGCTTTCCCTGTCCCTTTTTAGGCTTTAATAAAACTCTCTGTACTAAAGCTCTTCAGTGATCAAGCCTGGTCCCTGGTCCCAAAGCTAAATCTTCTTCTTTGAAGATTAGGAATCCAATATCCTTTACCATAAGCTGTCAGCCCTCTCATCCATTAATTCGAGAGAAGCAACCTAAAAATAAAGTCTATAACCTGAAGCAGAGATTTGAGAGATCTAGTCTATATTGAAGCCCTTCCCTGCTGCTTCATCAGTAAACCCATACACACACACCCTGTCTCTCTCTCTCTATTCCAGGTTAACTTCCTCATTTACAGTATGCCATTACCTTACTAGTTCTCAATTTGACTCAAGTATGTACACCCCAGGTTATTGGTTGGCAACAATTGTATTCTCTGAAATCCCCTTATTTGTGTCTGTGTGCTCTCTTATAGATTTCCCTGATGGCTCAGATGGTAAAAGCGTCTGCCTACAATTCAGGAGATGCCGGACAATACCTGGGTTGGGAAGATCCCCTGGTGAAGGACAAGGCAACCCACTCCAGTATTCTGCCTGGAGAATCCCATGGACAGAGGAGCCTGGTAGGCTACAGTCCATGAGGTCGCATAAGTGGGACATGACTGAATGACTTCTTCTCTCTCTTACTACTGAATCAAGGTGGAAGGGATGCAGGTGCAGTTATTATTCATAAGGACATTGAGAATTTTCTCCTGAAGTCAAGCAACCGACAATGTACGCTTTAGGGAAGAGTTAATGTACCTTCAAACAGGAGCTATTTCTCCTGATTTCCCTTGTATTTTCCTACCCAGAATGCCATGATCAAGGCTCCAAGGGTGTTCAAGTAGGTAAAGCAAATGATAAATCTGTAACCTTGGCCAGCTGAACAGCCTGGAAGCCAGAAACATATCTTGACATTTCACTCCACCCAGCAGGACATCTGAAGCTAGGAGTATTTTCCTTTCTAAAATATGAAAGATAAGGAAGCAGGCTTTTTTAAGTTATTGGTGACAGTTCTTTCCAGGAAAGGTCCTCCTTGAGCTCTTGCAACAAGAACATTCATACCCAAAAATATTCATCTCAAGGAAAACAATAGCCACTTATTTAAGAGTTTCTGAAAAGCCTAGACATTTCCCTCTAACTTTTTAGCGGTGGCCTTGTACTGTCAAGGCTTCTCTTGTGGCTCAGACCGTAAAGAATCTGCCTCCAAGGTGGGAGACCCAGGTTTGATCCCTGGATGGGGAAGGTTCCCTGGAGAAGGAAATGGCAATCCACTCCAGTATTCTGCCTGGAGAATCCCATGGACAGAGGAGCCTGGTGGGCTGTGGTTCATGGGGTGGCAAAGAGTCGGCACGACTGAGTGACTATGCTTTGCATTCTTAAGGGGAAATCAGTAGCCAGAACCAGAAAGAAACAAGAAAGAGCTGTATGAATGGCTGGTGCAGGGTAAGGTCAAGTGACTCTGGAGAGCATACTGGGAATTGCTACATTGTGAGGAAGTACAGGCTTACTTTGTTTTATCCCATTTCCCAGATGATTACATTTTTTATACATTGAATGTTTGTGACAATGCCGTGTCAAGGAAGTCTATCAATGCCATTTTTAATAGCCCTTGCACATTCACTGTTTTTGTGCCACACTGCAGTAATTCTCAGGATAGTTCAGAATTTCACCGACAAACAATTTGAAGGTCTAGATGACCACTGGTGTATATTAGCAATAAAGTATTTTTAAAATTAAGGTATATATGTATGGTCAGGCCACTCAGGATGATTGTTCTCTTGCTCTGTATATCCCCTGCCCCATTAGTACACCCTATGCACATGACTGGCTTTTCTCTGTACCTGTCCCAGGCCCCACATTTGACCTTCTTTATCAAAGGCTTGGTAAAGAGCCTGTGCCTCTACTGTTTTCCATGATAACTAATGAGCCCACCTGATCTCACTCCCACTAGGACTAGCAATCTCCTCCCCCATCCCCCTCTCCCCCCTTCCCCATTCCCCCACTTCCCCACCCTCTACTCCCCACCCCTGCATTGCTCTCAGAATGAAGCCTGTCACCATGTATTAATACTTCCCACCCCCAGTGCACCACACATGGTGGGCTGTTGCAACAGGACCTTGCTGCAGACATGTAAGCGCCTCCCATCCATTAAACCACCCATGCCTCTGTTCTTGAACGCAGATTCATTCTTTGGTCTTGAAGCTGGAAAAACAGGTCTTGTAAGCCTGCAGAGGACAACCAAACAATTGGTGGCAGGTAGGAGATGGCAGAAACTCCTGTGAGTGCCAAGATATAGGATGGGGGATGGGAAGTTATTGGGGGCATCCACTAGCATGTGGGCCCCAAAGTTGCTGGGTGATCCTGAGGTGGCTGTCCACTAACCCAGGGGGCCCAAAAGTTGCTGGCTTTAAACCCCAAATTGTAGGGTATTCCTGAGGTGGCCATCCGCTACCATATGGTGCCTAAGAATTGCAGGGGGATCCCAGAAGCAACAGGGAAATCCCTGGGTGCCTGTCCACTAGGACATGGGGCCTTTGGGTGGCTGTCCTTGTTGAATGGGGGCTGCCCGGAGGTCAGGAGAACAATGGCCTCTGCTAGCTCTACTACTGTATCAAAGTGAGCCTTTTGTTATAGGTTAAGCCAGCTTTCTGGAAGGAATGGTATTTCTCTTGTGCCTTTGCCATGTATATGATCTACCTGGCTCTCTGGAACTATGGTCTGTGATTCTAGGAGTAAGGAGAAAAAAGTGCTTTTCGGTCAACTCTATAGAAGTAACCGTGTTTAGGTAACATCTATCTAAGAATGTCTCCCTGGATTTTGGTAACTTGAAACTAAGTGAAGAGAATTCATGGACTTTCTGTGCCATGTGCTTAGTGGTGTTGCACTCTTTGGGACCCCATGGGCTACAGCCCTCCAGGCTCCTCTGGCCACGGGGATTCTCCAGACAAGAATACTGGAGTGGGCTGCTTAACCCTCCTCCAGGGGATCTTGCCAACCTAGGTCTCCAGCATTGTAGGCAGATTCTTTAGCAACTGAATCAACAGGAAAGCCCAAGAATACTCGAGTGGGTAGGTAGCCTATCCCTTCTCAAAGGGATCTTCCTGACCCAGGAATTGAACTGGGGTCTTCAGCTCTGCAGGCGCACACTTTACCAGCTGAGCTACCAGGGAAGCCCTGCAGGCAGCTTAGTAAGATAGACAATATTATTTGTCTTTCCAGCATCATTTGGACCTAAGGCTTCCCGTGTGAGGACATTCTTTCCCTTTACTTCTCTTTGCAGTTCCTACTATAATTAAAATCAAGTAATACTGTTTTTATGTCCTCTTCTCTGTAAGACTGAGAGTTTCCATGCAGTAGGAGCTACATTTGCTTTCTTCACTTGTATTCCTTGGTGAGAATTACACAGTCTGTCACATAGGTACTCAGTTTATATATATAATATGAATGGAATGAATGAATAAACAAATGTAACCACACATTCTTTAATACAGTTTTAAAATGGGGGTGTGGATTTTCATTTTTGATTAAAGAAACTCATTTTCTATGATTTAATAAATAGAACAAAGTACAGATTTAATAACACAGAATCATAAACATGTTTAAGAAATTTTAATATGGTGTACAGATGAAATGTAACTTAAGAAATTTCCTAATATTTTAAGTATGTTAAATGCAAGAAGGTATACATAAATCAGCAACAGATGACATCAGGGCAGGCATCACATAAGGACTCATGCCCCTAGGCTGAATACTTTTAAATCTACTTGCTTATTATTAATGCTGACAAAGTATCGGCTAAAGTAATTCAATGAATTTGGGGGCTGGAGCAGAAATCAGAGTCTTCTGAAATGAACACAGGTGAGTGTATGAGGGTGATGTGGCATCTTAGTTGGTGAGAGTCATCTCAAGGTGAGTTCAGATCTCCACCCGTCTGTTTTAACCTTTCTTGCAAGGTGGTTGACGACGAGAGGGCTCTCATCATCTCCACTCTGACGATTTCCCAGGCGCAGTCACTGTATTCCTTCTCTTTCAGGTAGAAATGGATGCCCTGGAAGTACTTCTTCACGGTCAGAATGGGGCCTATCCTTCCCAGCCCAGAGTCTTTCTCTCCCGTCACTGGACCCAGGCAGGCGTCCAGGTCGTCCAGCTGCTGATGGAGTCCAGTGCAGAGCTGCTCCAGGAGGGTGGTGTCCCAGGCAGCAGAGGAGCGCTCTGTGTGGAAGAGGTTGAAGCTCTGCTGGAGCATCTCATGGAGCACAGAGATGGCCTGGGCGTCCTGCAGCTGGCCGCCCTCCACCATCTCCTGGGGAAGACCAAAGTCTTTTCTGTCCTGCAGACAGGAATGAGGGGAGAGTCTGTTCATTCGGGCCAGGAGCCTGAGGTTCTCCTGGGCATTTAGCATGTGGTTTTCAGACAGGTAACAACCCAGAGATCCTCCCGGGCCGTAGCTAACCAGCACCAGGGCCATCAGTAGAGAGAGCACGAAAGACATGGGGAAGATGCGGCTGCCGCCAGGCTGGCTGAGATAGGGTCTGGGGGAACGTTCAGGTAGGTTCTCTGATGACGATCGTTCTAAGCAAGGCTTTTAAATAGGGAAGACGGTACTCATTATCTGAAAATTTGTCTCTCACTTACTGTTTGTGTTTTCATTTAGATATTTTCTACTTGACCTAGAAAATGTAGTCAATCTAAACTCTTAATTTTTACAGTAGACGTTTAATTTTCCCAATAAAATTTGGATTTGTCCATGTAAATGTATATCAATTAAATGAGAAACTAAATAAAGGCTGAAGTTATGTAAGTATGGAAAGATTTATAGACATGTACATAGTAACTATGTACAAATATAGGTATAATATATATAAACATTCCTTTTGTTTATCTTACATCAGGAACATAATTTTCCCTTGATTCTTAACTGCATTTTTCCCTCCTTATCTTACACATAGGAATGCAGAGTCACTCAGGCCATGTTGATTTCTATATTTTCTGTCTCACAGAGGATAAGCTTGTAATTAAGGGTGAATGAACTACTTGGGTGTTTCTGTTCTTTTGAGAGCATTCATTCAGGTTCCTGAGATTACATTTCACTGGGGCCACAGGATCATGAGAAGGCACCTTCATATCAGTAAACCAGGATGACACAGTCATCAAGAGTTTAAAGCCCTCCAGGGCGCTGAGGAACGGGGAATACACCTATGGGCTCAGTTCAGTTCAGTCACTCAGTCATGTCTGACTCTTTGCAACCCCATGAATTTTAGCACGTCAGGCCTCCCTGTCTATCACCAACTCCTGGATTTCACCCAAACTCATATCCATAGCATCTGTCACGCCATCTAGCCATCTCATCCTCTATAGTCCCCTTCTCCTCCTGCCCCCAATCCCTCTCAGCATCAGAGTCTTTTCCAATGAGTCAACTCTTTGCATGAGGTGGCCAAAGTATTGGAGTTACAGCTTTAGCATCAGTCCTTGCAAAGAACACCCAGGACTGATCTTCTTTAGAATGGACTGGCTGGATCTCCTTGCAGTCCAAGGGACTCTCAAGAGTCTTCTCCAATACCACATTTCAAAAGCATCAATTCTTTGGCACTCAGCTTTCTTCACAGTCCAACACTCACATCCATACATGACCACTGGAAAAACCATAGCCTTGACTAGACGGACCTTAGTCGGCAAAGTAATGTCTCTCCTTTTCAATGTGCTAACTAGGTTGCTCATAACTTTCCTTCCAAGAGTAAGCGTCTTTTAATTTCATGGCTGCAGTCACCATCTGCAGTGATTTTGGAGCCCCCAAAAATAGTCTGACACTGTTTCCACTGTTTCCCCATCTACCTCCCATGAAGAGATGGGACCAGATGCCATGATCTTCGTTTTCTGAATGTTGAGCTTTAAGCAAACTTTTTCACTCTTCTCTTTCACTTTCACCAAGAGGCTTTTTAGTTCCTCTTCACTTTCTGCCATAAGGGTGGTGTCATCAGCATATCTGAGGTGATTGATATTTCTCCCGGCAATCTTGATTCAAGCTTGTGCTTCTTCCAGCCCAGCGTTTCTCATGATGTACTCTGCATATAAGATAAATAAGCAGGGTGACAATATACAGCCTTGATGTACTCCTTTTCCTGTTTGGAACCAGTCTGTTGTTCCATGTCCAGTTCTAACTGTTGCTTCCTGACCTGCATACAGATTTCTCAAGAGGCAGGTTAGGTGGACTGGTATTCCCATCTCTTTCAGAATTTTCCGCAGTTTATTGTAATCCACACAGTCAAAGGCTTTGGCATAGTCGATAAAGCAGAAATAGATGTTTTTCTGGAACTCTCTTCCTTTTTCCATGATCCAGGGGTTGTTGGCAATTTGATCTCTGGTTCCTCTGCCTTTTCAACAGCTACCAAATTGCAGCTACTCCCTAAGGTGGACCCAAGGCAACTCAGGATGTGAAAAAATGCAAGATGCAAGAAAATGCAAGGAAAAATGCCCCAGGAAGCTGAGATGCAGAAAGGAATGTTTTCAGTGAGCCCAGACACTTGCATCTTCCCATACAAAGGAAAAGTGCTAAATTCCTTAACTTGAGATACCTGGTTTTCTTAAATTCTCAAAAATACATATCCTTGATGTTCACACTACATCCCCTTTCTTGCAAACTCCTATATAACCTGACTCTTCCCCTCAGCTCCTGGGAGCAATTCCCTCAGGGTGACTTGAGATACTGTCTTCTGAATTCCCACTACATAATGCATAACTGTCAACTTTTAGGTTGTCACTATTACTTTATTTTTTAATAACTTATTTATTTTAATTTGAAGCTAATAACTTTACAATATTGTAGTGGGTTTTGCCATACATTGACATGAATCACCCATTGGTGTACATGTGTCCCCCATCCTGAAACTCCTCCCGCCTCCCTCCTTGTCCCATCCCTCAGTGTGGTCCCAGTGCACCGTATCACATTCATCACACCAGGACTGGCGATCTACTTCACATGTGGTAAATTATATATTTCAATGCTATTCTCTCAAATCATCCCACCCTCACCTTCTCCCACGGAGTCCAAAATTCTGTTTCATACATCTGTGTCTCTTTTGCTGTTTTTCTTTCTGACTTATTTATTTCACTGTGTATTATAGGTTCGAGATCAACAGTCAGGACCAATATGCGAGACAGCATGGTTTCTTTCAACCTAATTTTTATGGTAGATCTATAGTCTTCCACAGGTTGTTCCAATACCCCCACCAGGAATCCTGCTTCTTTTCTAATGCCTGTATGTGTGAATATTCTAATCCAAGATAATTAATTGCCTCTGCAGCACCACCTCACTCCCAAAGTGGTTATCACGTCTAGTAGCACTTTTCCTCTGGAATTCTCTGGGCCTCATCCATGAGGGCAGGCTAACCACACCCTGAGAACTTCAGAATTCTACTGTGGAGGGGCTTGTCTCTTTCTCTGCAAAGTCATTCATCCTCCAGGATCCCCACCCTCTCCCTGGAGTGCTTCTGTGAAGGACCCGAGTTCTCAGTGATGACCTCCTCTTCTGACCTGTGTCCCCAGGTATCAAGGGTCAGCAGCCAAGATGCTGAGAGCTAAAGTGTGTTTTTATCTATGTGTGTGTGTGTCAGTCGCTCAGTCGTGTCCGGTTCGTTGTGTCCCTATGGACTGTAGCCCACCAGACTCTTGTGTCTATGGGATTTTCCAGGTGAGACTACTACCCAGGTGGTGGTATTATCCAATTGCAATAGTTAACACTTAATAGGCAATGTGTATTTTGCCACTGCAGCTTCCATCATTGAAACCTTTTATTTAAACTATTGAACATTTGTTTTCCTCAGAATTTCTGAGTTGGCTCTAGGGAATGCAGAGGTAGTATTACATATTCTTAGAAGCTTGTATCACAGAAATCAGTGACCTTTAGCTGTTCATGCAGTACATCTGAATATTGGGCTGACTTGTCTATCCATCTCTGTTTCGTGCTGAGAATTTAGAGCCATGAGGCCAGGCTGTGTCAGGGAGATATAGCCTTGTTTCTTTACTTACTCATGATGTTTCTTTTAAAATTTAAATAACAATAAAAGATTTAGAAACTTATAATTAATTATATAGTGATTTGCTGGTCAAAGTTTGTCTCTCTCCTCCTGGGTTATGTTCCATTTCATCCTATGGTTAATACAAAGGGAAATAAAAGAATGGCAGAGGGGCTTCACCTCGTTTTCTATGATTTTCAAGGCTTTGGATATTTTGTCACTCATTTGAACTTTCCTAGAAAGCAAACCAGTAGATGTTTGTGGGCAAAAATAAAACATGTATATATGAATGTGATGAAAGTGAAGAAAGATAAGTGACATTTCTGCTGACAAAATGGCAAAGTGCAAGTCAAATCTAAAAAAAACTCAGCCAAACAGTGGAAGAATTGTAATATTTAAAGGATGTTAAACAGTCACAAAGACAAGCATGTGTGCGTGCGAAGTCACTTCAGTCATGTCTGACAGGCCTCCTTGTCCATGGGATTCTCCAGGCAAGAATACTGGAGTGGGTTGCCATTTCCTCCTCCAGGGGATCTTCCTGGCCCAGGGATCAAACCCAGGTCTCTTATGACTCCTGCAGTGGCAGGTGGGTTCTTTAGCACCAGTGGCACCTGGGGAGCCCCCACAAAGACAGCCAGATGAATCTAAAAATTATCCACGTAGCCTTAACCCCCAAAATTTCCCTAAAGTGTTGAAGGAAGAGAGAAAAAACCCCAAACTTACTTAATATACAGGAGAAGGAAATGACAACTCACTCCAGTTTCCTTGCCTGGAGAATTCCGTGGACCTGGAGCCTGGGGGTACAGTCCATTTCAGTTCAGTTGCTTAGACGTGTCTGAGTCTTGTGACCCCATGGACTGCAGCACGCCAGGCCTCCCTGTCCATCACCAACTCCCAGAGCTTATTCAAGCTCATGTCCATTGAGTCGCTGATGTCATCCAGCCATCTCATCTTCTGTCACCCTCTTCTCCTCCTGCCTTCGATGTTTCCCAGCATCAGGATGTTTTCAAATCATCAGTTCTTCGCATCAGGTAGCCAAAGTATTGGAGTTTCAGCTTCATCATCAGTCCTTCCAATGAATATTCAGGACGGATTTCCTTTAGGATGGACTGGTTGGCTCTCTTTGTATACAGTGGGACTCTCAAGAGTCTTCTCCAACACCACAGTTGAAAAGCATCAATTCATCAGCGCTCAGCTTTCTTTATGGTCCAACTCTCACATCCATACACGACTATTGGAAAAACCATAGCCTTGACTAGATGGACCTTTAGTTGGCATAGTGATGTCTCTACTTTTTAATATGCTGTCTAGGTTGGTTGTAAGTGACAAATGTGGTCCACTGGAGAAGGGAACGGCAAACCACTTCAGTATTCTTGCCTTGAGACTCACATGAACAGTATGAAAAGGATACAGTCCACAGAGTTGCAAACATGTTGTACTCAACTGAGCAACTGACATGTATTTAACCTAGGAATTAGAGATCTCTGAGAGTGTCGGTTCCTAGGCAGATTAAGAAGAAGCCTAGGGACCCTAGGGAGGAGAGGGGGGTCTGGGGCCCTCCAGGAGGATATAGGGTTTGGAGTTCTCAAGGAGAAGAAGAAAAATAAACTTTTTTTCCAACATTGGTTTGTCTTAGTCAATAGAACAATGTATTTTGCTTGAGGACATGTTTCTCCTTAACAAGAACCTGCTGACTTATAAGATGTATGTTATGGGAGTGGGTGTGGTAAGATGTTTCTATTTTTAGTTCTAATCCCATTATCTTACAATGTATATTGTGAGAATGGATCTAGTAAGATCTGTAAACCTTGAGACTTTCTTTGATTAATTGTAATCAGTCAGTTCAGTTCAGTTCAGTTGCTCAGTCGTGTCCAAATCTTTGCTACCCCATGAATCGCAGCACACCAGGCCTCCCTGTCCATCACCAACTCCTGGAGTTCACTCAGATTCGTGTCCATCGAGTCAGTGATGCCATCCAGCCATCTCATCCTCGGTCATCCCCTTCTTCTCTCGCCCCCAATCCCTCCCAGCATCAAAGTCTTTTCCAATGAGTCAACTCTTTGCATGAGGTGGCCAAAGTTCTGGAGTTTCAGCTTTAGCATCATTCCTTCCAAAGAAATCCCAGTTGAATATAGCTCCCTCCTTAAGCTAGTGAGTGGGGCACTGTCCATCCCCCTTCTGATGTCTGTGTCAGAAGCTCTCTCTGTCCCTTTTTATGCTTTAATAAAACCCTGCTATACAGAAGTTCTTGAGTGATCAAGCATGGTCCCCGGTCCCAAAGCTAAATCTTCTTTGGAGATCAGGCATCCGACTCCTTTACAGTAAGCTGTCAGCCCTCTCATCCATTAATTGGAGAGAAGCAATCTGAAGATGAAGTCTGTAACCTGAAGCAGAGATTTGAGAGATCTAGTCTATATTGAAGCCCTTCCCTGCTGCTTCATCAGTAAATCCATACACACACACCCTGTCTCTCTCTCTCTATTCCAGGTTAACTTCCTCATTTACAGTATGCCATTACCTTACTAGTTCTCAATTCAACTCAAGTAGGTACACCCCAGGTTATTGGTTGGCAACAATTGTATTCTCTGAAATCCTCTTTGTGTCTGCGTGCTGTCTTACAGACTTCCCTGATGACTCAGACAATAAAACTGTCTGCATACAATGTAGGAGCTGCCAGTTCGATACCTGCGTTGGGAAGATCCCCTGGAGAAGGAAATGGCACCCACTCCAGTATTCTGCCTGGAGAATCCCATGGACAGAGGAGCCTGGTAGGCTACAGTCCATGAGGTCGCATAAGTGGGACATGACTGAATGACTTCTTCTCTCTGTTACTACTGAATCAAGGTGGAAGGGATGCAGGTGCAGTTATTATTCAAAGGACATTGAGAATTTTCTCCTGAAGTCAAGCAACCGACAATGTACGCTTTAGGGAAGAGTTAATGTACCTTCAAACAGGAGCTATTTCCGCTGATTTCTCTTGTATTTTCCTACCCAGAATGCCATGGTCAAGGCTCCAAGAGTGTTAAAGTAGGTAAAGCAAGTGATAAACCTGTAACCTTGGCCAGCTGAGCAGCCTGGAAGCCAGAAACATATCTTGACATTTCACTCCACACAGCTTCCTTAGCTGTGAGTATTCCTGAAGCTGGGAGTATTTTCCTCTCTAAAATACGAAAGCTAAGGAAGAAGGCTTTTTCAAGTTATTGGTGTCAGTTCTTTCCAGGAAAGGTCCTCCTTGAGCTCTTGTAACAAGACATTCATTCCCAAAAATATTCATCTCAAGAAAAACAACAACCACTTATTTAAGAGTTTCTGAAAAGCCTAGAACTTTCCCTCAAACTTTTAAGAGGTGGCCTTGCACTGTGGGCTTCCCTTGTGGCTCAGACAGTAAAGAATCTGCCTCCAATGTGGGAGATCCAGGTTTGATCCCTGGGTGGGGAAGGTTCCCTGGAGAAGGAAATGGCAATCCACTCCAGTATTCTGCCTGGAGAATCCCATGGACAGAGGAGCTTGGTGGGCTGTGGTTCATGGGGTGGCAAAGAGTCGGCATGACTAGGTGACCACGCTTGGCACTCTTAAGGGGAAATTGGTAACCAGAACCACAAAAAAACAGGAAAGAGCTGTATGAATGGCTGTGCAGGGGAAGGTCGAGTGAATATGGAGAGCATACTGGGAATAACTTCATTTTAAGGAAATACAGGCTTACTTTCTTTTATCCCACTTCCCAGATAACTGCATTTTTTATACATTGAAGGTTTGTGACAACCCCACGTCGATTAACTCTATCAATGCCATTTCCAAAAGCCCTTGTACACTCACTGTCTTTGTGCCACACTGCAGTAATTCTCAGGATAGTTCAGAATTTCACCAACAAATCAATCTGAAGGTACAGTTGATCACTGGTGATTTTTAGCAATAAAGTATTTTTTAAATTAAGGATTATATGTATGGTCAGGCCACTCAGGATGACTGTTCTCTTACTCTCTCTACATCTCCTGCCCCACTAGTACACCCTATGCACATGACTGGCATTTCTCTGTACTTGTCCCTGGCCCCAGATTTCATCTTTGTTATCAAAGGGGTGGTGAGGAGCATGTCCCTCTACTGCGTTCCATGATAACTAATGAGCCCACCTGATCTCACCCCTAGGACCAGCACTGTCTTCCCCCATCCCCCTCTCCCTCCTTCCCCATTCCCCCACTTCCCCACCCTCTACTCCCCACCCCTCCATTGCTCTCAGAATGAAGCCTGTCACCATATATTAATACTTCCCACCCCCAGTGCACCACACATGGTGGGCTGTTGCAACAGGACCTTGCTTCAGACATGTAAGTGCCTCCCATTCATTAAACCACGCATGCCTCTGTTCTTGAAGGCAGATTCTTTCTTTGATCTTGAAGCTGGCAAACATAGGTCTTGTAAGCCTGCAGAGGACAACCCAACAATTGGTGGCAGGCAGGAGATGGCAGAAACTCCTGTGAGTGCCAAGATATAGGATGGGGGATGGGAAGTTATTGGGGTCATCCACTAGCATGTGGGGCTCCAAAAGTTGCTGGGTGGTCCTGAGGTGGCTGTCCACTAACCCAGGGGGCCCAAAAGTTGCTGGCTGTAATCCCCAAACTGTAGGGTATTCCTGAGGAGGCTATCTACTACCATAGGGTTCCCAAGGATTGCAGGGGGAATCCCAGAAGCAACAGGGAAATCCCTGGGTGTCTGTTCACTAGGACATGGGGCCTTTGGGTGGCTGTCCTTGTTGAATGGGGGCTGCCCAGAGGTCAGGAGAACAATGGCTCTGCTAGCTCAGCTACTGTATCAAAGTGAGCCTTTTGTTATTGGTTAAGCCAGCTTTCTGGAAGGAATGGTATTTCTCTTGTGCCTTTGCCATGTATATGATCTACCTGGCTCTCTGGAACTATGGTCTGTGATTCTAGGAGTAAGGAGAAAAAAGTGCTTTTAGGTCAACTCTATAGAAGTAACTGTGTTTAGGTAACATCTATCTAAGAATGTCTCCCTGGATTTTGGTAACTTGAAACTAAGTGAAGAGAATTCATGGACTTTCTGTGCCATGTGCTTAGTGGTGTTGCACTCTTTGGGACCCCGTGGGCTACAGCCCTCCAAGCTCCTCTGGCTACAGGGATTCTCCAGACAAGAATACTGGAGTGGGCTGCTTATCCCTCCTCCAGGGGATCTTGCCAACCCAGGTCTCCAGCATTGTAGGCAGATTCTTTAGCAACTGAATCAACAGGAAAGCCCAAGAATACTCAAGTGGGTAGGTAGCCTATCCCTTCTCAAAGAGATCTTCCTGACCCAGGAATTGAACAGGGGTCTTCAGCTCTGCAGGCGCACACTTTACCAGCTGAGCTACCAGGGAAGCCCTGCAGGCAGCTTAGTAAGATAGACAATATTATTTGTCTTTCCAGCATCATTTGGACCTAAGGCTTCCCGTGTGAGGACATTCTTTCCCTTTACTTCTCTTTGCAGTCTGTAGTATAATTGAAATAAAATTGTATTGTTTTTATGTCCTTCTGTGTAAGACTGAGAGTTTCCATGCAGTAGGAGCTACATTTGCTTTATTCACTTGTATTCCTTGGTAAGAATTACACAGTCTGTCATGTAGGTACTCAGTGTATTTCTATAAGATGAATGGAACGAATGAATAAACAAATGTAACCACCCATTCTTTAATAAAATTTTAAAATGAGGGTGTGGATTTTCGTTTTTGAGTAAAGAAACTCATTTTCTATGATATAATAAATAGAACAAAGTACAAATTTAATAACACAGAATCATAAACATGTTTTAGAAATTTTAATGTGATATATAGATGAAATGTAACTTAACAAATTTCCTAATTTTTAAGTATGTTAGATGCAAGAAGGAATAAATAAATCAGCAACAGATGACATCAGGGCAGGCATCATTTCAGGACTCATGCCCCTACAGCTGAATACTTTTATATCTACTTGCTTTTTACTACTGACAATGTATCAGCTAAAGTAATTCAATGAATTCGGTGGCTGAAGCAGAAATCAGAGTCTTCTGAAATGAACACAGGTGAGTGTATGAGGGTGATGTGGCATCTTAGTCGGTGAGAGTCATCAAGGTGAGTTCAGATCTCCACCCGTCTTTTTTAACCTTTTTTCAAGGTGGTTGATGAAGTGAGGGCTCTCATCATCTCCACTCTGACGATTTCCCAGGCGCAGTCGCTGTATCCCTTCTCTTGCAGGTAGTCATAGATGCCCTGGAAGTACTTCTTCACAGTCACAATGGGGTCCATCTTTCCCAGTTCAGAGTCTTTCTCCCCCATCACGGGACCCCTGCAGGTGTCCAGGTCGTCCAGCTTCTGTTGGAGTCCAGTGCGGAGCTGCTCCAGGAGGGTGGTGTCCCAGGCAGCAGAGGAGCGCTCTGTGTGGAAGAGGTTGAAGCTCTGCTGGAGCATCTCATAGAGCACAGAGAAGGCCTGGTCCTTCTGGAGCTGGTCGCCCTCCACCATCTCCTGGGGAAGACCAAAGTCTTTTCTATCCTGCAGACAGGAACGAGGTGACAGTCTGTTCATTCGGTCCTGGAGCCTGAGGTTCTCCCTGACATCCAGCATGAGTCTCCAAGATAGGTAACAACCCAGAGATCCTCCCGGGCCGTAGCTGACCAGCACCAGGGCCATCCGTAGAGAGAGCACAAAGGCCATGGGGAAGACGCGGCTGCTGCCGGGCTGGCTGAGATGGGGTCTGAGGGAACCTTTAGGTAGGTTCTCTGATGACGATCGTTCTAACCAAGGCTTTTAAATAGGGAAGATGGTACTCATTATCTGAAATTTTCTCTCTCACTTTCTGTTTGTGTTTTCATTTAGATATTTTCTACTTGACCTAGAAAATGTAGTCAATCTAAACTCTTAATTTTTACAGTAGACGTTTAATTTTCCCAGTAAAATTTGGGTTTGTCAATGTAAATGTATATCAATTAAATGAGAAACTAAATAAAGGCTGAAGTTATGTAAGTATGGAAAGACTTATAGACCTGTACATAGTTATTATGTACAAATATAGGTATAATATATATAAACATTCCTTTTGTTTATCGTATGTCAGTAACATAATTTTCCCTTGATTCTAACTGCATTTTTCCCTCCTTATCTTACACATAGGAATGCAGAGTCACTCAGGCCACATTGATTTTTGTATTTTCTTTTCTGTCTCACAGAGGATAAGCTTGTAATTAAGGGTGAATGAACTACTTGGGTGTTTCTGTTCTTTTGAGAGCATTCATTCAGGTTCCTAAGATTGCATTTCACTGGGGCCACCAGGTCATGTGAGTGAAGTATCTCCTGCCATATCAGTAAACCAGGATGACACATTCATCAAGAGTTTCCAGCCCTCCAGGGTGCTCAGGAAGGGGGAATACACCTGTGGGCTCAGTTCAGTTTAGTCACTGAGTCAGACATGACTTGAGACCCCATGAACTGCAGCACGCCAAGCCTCCCTGTCCATTACCAACTCCCGGAGTTCACCCAAACTCACGTCCATCGAGTCGGTGATGCCATCCAGCCATCTCATCCTCTGTCGTCCCCTTCTCCTCCTGCCCTCAATCCCTCTCAGCATCAGAGACTTTTCCAATGGGTTAACTCTTCGCATGAGGTGGCCAAAATATTGGAGTTTCAGCTTTAGCATCAGTCCTTCCAAAGATCACCCAAGACTGATCTCCTTTAGGATGGACTGGTTGGATCTCCTTGTAGTCCAAGGGACTCTCAAGAGTCTTCTCCAACACCACAGTTCAAAAGCATCAATTCTTCAGCGCTCAGCTTTCTTCACTATCCAACTCTCGCATCCATACATGACCACTGGAAAAACCATAGCCTTGTCTAGACGGAACTTGTTGGCAAAGTAATGTCTCTGCTTTTCAATATGCTATCTAGGTTGGTCATAACTTTTCTTCCAAGGAGTAAGCATCTTTTAATTTCATGGCTGCAATCACCATCTGCAGTGATTTTGGAGCACAAAAAGATAAAGTCTGACACTGTTTCCCCATCTATTTCCCATGAAGTGTGGGACCAGATGCCATGATCCTTGTTTCCTGAATGTTGAGCTTTAAGCCAACTTTTTCTCTCTCCTCTTTCACTTTCATCAAGAGGCTTTTTAGTTCCTCTTCACTTTCTGCCATAAGGGTGGTGTCATCTGCATATCTGAGGTTATTGATAGTTCTCCTGGCAATCTGGATTCAAGCTTGTGCTTCCTCCAGCCCACCATTTCTCATGATGTACTCTGCAAATAAGTTAAATAAGCAGGGTGACAAATACAGCCTTGACCTACTCTTTTTCCTGTTTGGAACCAGTCTCTTGTTCCATGTCCAGTTCTAACTGTTGCTTCCTGACCTGCATATAGGTTTCTCAAGAGGCAGGTCAGGTGGTCTGGTATTCCTATCTCTTTCAGAATTTTCTACAGTTTTTTTGTGATCCACACAGTAAAAGGCTTTGGCATAGTCAATAAAGCAGAATAAATGATTTTCTGGAACTCTCTTCCTTTTTCCATGATGGCAATTTGGTTGTTGGCAATTTGATCTCTGGTTCCTCCTCCTTTTCAACAGCTACCAAATTGCAGCTAGTCCCTAAGTTGAGCCCAAGGCAACTCAGGATGTGAAAAAAGTGCAAGATGCAAGAAAATGCAAGGAAAACTGCCCCAGGAGAGCTGAGATGCAGGAAAGGAATGTTTTCAGTGAGTGCAGACACTTGCTTCTCCCAGACAAAGGAAAAGTGCTAAATTCCTTAACTTGAGATAACTGGTTTTCTTAAATTCTCAAAAATACTTTGATGTTCACACTACATCCTCTTTCTTGCAGATTCCTGTATAACCTTACTCTTTCCCTTTCCTCCTTGGAGCCATCTCTCAGGGTGAAATGATATACTGCCTCCCGAATTCACACCAAATAAAGCATAACGTTCAACTTTTAGGTTGTCACTATTTCTTATTTGTTTTAGTTAACTTATTTATTTTAAATGGAGGCTACTTACTTTAAAATATTGTAGTGGCCATACATTGACATGAATCACCCGTGGGTGTACATGTGTCCCCCATCCTGAAACCCCTCCTGCCTCCCTCCTTGTCCCATCCCTCAGTGTGGTCCCAGCGCACCAGCCCTGAGCACCGTGTTGCATTCATCACACCCGGACTGGCGATCTACTTCACATACGGTAAATTACATATTTCAATGCTATTCTCTCAAATCATCCCACCCTCACCTTCTCACACGGAGTCCAAAATTCTGTTTCTTACATCTGTGTCTCTTTTGCTGTTTTTCTTTCTGACTTATTTATTTCACTTGTTTAATAGGCTCCCGATCAACAGTCAGGAACAGTATACGAGAGAGCATGGTTTCTTTCAACCTGATTTTTATGGTAGATCTATAGTCTTCCACAGGCTGTGCCAATACCTCCACCAGGAATCCTGCTTCTTTTCTGATGCATGTGTGTGTGGATATTCTAATTGCAAGATAATTAATTGCCTCTGCAGCACCACCTCACTCCCAAGGTGGTTATCACCTCTAGTAGCACTTATCCTCTGGAATAACAGTGTCCTCAACCAAACTCTCTGGGCCTCATCCATGAGGGCAGGCTAACCACATCCTGAGAACTTCAGAATTCCACTGTGGAGGGGCTTGTCTCTTTGTTTGCAAAATCATTCATCTTCTAGCATCCCCACCCACTCCCGTGCAGTGTTTGTGTGAAGGAGGGGAGTTCTCAGTTTTGACCTCCTCTTCTCCTGATCCATGTCCCCAGATATCAAGGGTCAGCAGCCCTCAGATGCTGAGAGCTAAAGTGTGGAGAGCTAACTAGGTGGAGGCATTATCCAATGGCAATTGTTACACCTTTGGTAGACGATTTTTATTTTGCCACTACAGCTTTTATCGTTCAAGTCTTTTACTTAAAGTGTTCGAGATTTGTTTTGCTCAGAATTTCTGCGTCGGGTATAGGGAATTCAGTGATGGTGTGATGTATTGTTGAAAGCTTGTGTCACAGAATCAGTGCCCTGCAGTTGTTCATTCAGTCTACATCCTTCTGTTGGGCTGACTTGTCGATCCATCTCTGTCTCGTGCTCAGAAGGCAGAGCAGTGAGGCCCAGGCTGTGACAGGGAGAAATAGCCTTGTTTCTTTACTTACTCATGATGTTTTGTTTTAAATTTAAAGAACAGCAAAAAAACATTTAAGAACTTATTTTTTGCATATTGATTTACTGGCCAGTTTGTCTCTCTCCTGCTGCGTTCCTAAACATTTCATCCTAGGGTTCATACAAATGGAAGGAACAGAATGGCAGGGGGTGTCAGCATATTGTCTGTGATTTTTAAGATGAGAGATTTTTTGTTTTTCATTTCAACTTTCCTGAAAGGCAAAACTTGATGGCTGTTTGTGGACGAAAATAAAACAAATATAATTTTGAATTCTGTGTTAGAGAATATAGACAAATGTCTTTTTTGCTGACGCTATGGCAAAGTGCAAGTTAAATCTAAAGAAAGTCAACCAAAAAATAGATGGAATGAGACTATTTGAAAGTTGTCAAACAGTCTCAAAGACAGCCACATGCACATGCTAAGTCAGTTCAATCATGTCTGACTCTTTGTGACCCTGTGGAAAGGCTCCCCTGTCCATGGGATTCTCCAGGCAAGAATACCTGAGTGGGTTACCATTTTTCCTTCAGGGAATCTTCCTGACGCAGGGATCAAACCCTGGTCTTTATGTCTCCTGGATTTGCAGGCAGGTTCTTTACCACCGGTGTCACCTGGGAAGCCTCCACAAAGATGGCCAGGTGAGACCAAAAATTGTACATGTAGTCTTGCCCCCAAAAGGGGCCGCAAAGTGTTAAAGGGAGAAGAAAAGGAAGAAAACTTATTTAGCATATGAATTAGAGAGCCCTCTCCTTTGTCAGTTGGAGAGAAGCAATCTAAAGACAAATCTATAAACTGAGGCAGACATCTGATAGATCTTGGCTAAATTGAAGCCCTTCCCCACTCTCTGAGCAAATGCACACACACACACACACTCATGCACACGCACACACATACACATCATGGTTAATTCCTGAATTACAATTAGATTTCTTTAATACTTCTCAGTTCTACCTAAACACATCCCAGGCTATTGGTTGGAAACAGTTGTGTTCTCTGAAATCCCTTTATTTGTGTCCGTGTTCTCTCTTACTCCTGAGAAAATTGGAAGGGATGCAAGAGCAGTTATTATTCAAAGGGAATAATAAATTTAAAGCAAGACTTTCAATAGGGAAGACAGTACTCATTTTCAGAAGTTTTCTCTCTCACGTCCATTTTGTGTTTTCATTTAGACATTTTCTCTTTGGCCCAGAAAATGTAATTAATCTATGGTTTTAATTTTTATAATAGAAGTTCAGTTTTCCCACTAAAGCTTGAATTTGTCACTCCAAATGGATTTCAAATAAATGAGAAACTAATTAAAGGGTGACGTTATGTAGGGATGAAAAGACTTATACATATGTACATTATCTACATGTTTTAATATATGTAAAGATTCCTTTTCTTTGTGTCAGGAACAAACTATTTCCTTGACTCTGAACTGAATTTTTTCTCCTTACCTTATACTGAGGAGGTCAGAGTCCCTCAGCCCCTATAGGTTTCTGTATTTTGTTTTCTGTTTTAATCAGAGCAGAAGCTTGTGAGGCTTGTGAGTATTAGTGCATAAGCTAATCAGTTGTTTCTGCTCTTTTGAGAACATTCATTCAGGTTTCTGAGGTTTCATTTCATGGGTCCACAGGTCATGAGGAATGGAGTGTTTCCTGCCATAACCAGGATGACACAGTCCTCAGAGTTTGCAGCCGCACTGGCAACCCACTTCAGTACTCTTGCCTGGAAAACCCCAGGGATGGAGGAGCCTGGTGGGCTGTAGTCTATGGGGTCACAAAGAGTTGGACACGACTGAGCAACGTCACTTTCACTTTCCTGTATTGGAGATGGAAATGGCAACCCACCCCAGTGTTCTTGCATGGAGAATCCTAGGGACGGGGGAGCCTGGTGGGCTGCTGTCTATGGGGTCACACAGAGTCAGACACGACTGAAGCAACTTAGCAGGGTGCTCAGGAAGGAGGGATATATCTGTGAGTTGGACTGTGGCTGTAATGTGAGAGTCGGACTGTGAAGAAAACTGAGCGCAGAAGAATTGATGCTTTTGAACTGTGGTGTTGGAGAAGACTCTTGAGAGTCCCTTGGACTGCAAGGAAATCCAACCAGTCCATTCTAAAGGAGATCAATCCTGGGTGTTCTTTGGAAGGAATGATGCTAAAGCTGAAACTCCAGTACTTTGGCCACCTCATGCAAAGAGTTGACTCACTGGAAAAGACTCTGATGCTGGGAGGGATTGGGGGCAGGAGGAGAAGGGGACGACAGAGGATGAGATGGCTGGATGTCATCACCGACTCGATGGACGTGAGTTTGAGTGAACTCTGGGAGATGGTGATGGACAGGGAGGCCTGGCGTGCTGCAGTTCATGGGGTCTCAAAGAGTCAGACATGACTGAGTGACTGAACTGAACTGAACTGGTCTTAATCAAATAGAACAATGTATTTTGCTCGAGGACATGTTTCTCCTTAACAAGAACTTTCTGACTTATTTTAAGATGTATATTATTGGAGTGAGTCTGGTAAGATATTTCTATTGTTAGTTCTAATCCCATTATCTTAAAATATATTTGATGGGAGTGGGTCTAGTAAAATCTTTAAACTTTGAGACATTCTTTTGATTTATTGTAATAACCAATTTAAAAAGTATATAGCTCTCTTGCTAAGGCTAGTGAGTGGGGCACTCTGCACCCCGCTTCTGATGTCTATATCAGAAGCTTTCTCTGTCTCTTTTTATACTTTAATAAAACTCTGCTATACAAACGCTTTTGAGTGATCAAGCATGGTCCCTGTTCCCGGAGCTAAATCTTCGGAGATAATGAATCCGACACTGTTCACCATAAGCTATCAGCCCTCTCATCCATTAATTGGAGTGAAGCAATGTAAACACGCAGTGTATAACCTGAAGCAGAGATTTAAGAGATCTAGTCTATATTGACGGAGAAGGCAATGGCAACCCACTCCAGTACTCTTGCCTGGAAAATCCCATGGATGGAGGAGCCTGGTGGGCTGCAGTCCATGGGGTTGTGAAGAGTCGGACACGACTGAGCGACTTCACTTTCACTTTTCACCTTCATGCACTGGAGAAGGAAATGGCCACCCACTCCAGTGTTCTTGCCTGGAGAATCCCAGGGACAGTGGAGCCTGGTGGGCTGCCGTCCATGGTGTCACACAGAATCGGACATGACTGAAGCGACTTAGCAGCAGCAGCAGTCTATATCGAAGCCCTTCCCTGCTACTTGATCAGTACACAGACACACACACACACTCTTGCTCTCCCTGGTTTACTTCCTCAATTACTGTAGTTCATTACCTTCAGTTCTGTTCAGTTGCTCAGTCATGTCTGACTCCTTGTGACCCCATGAATCACAGCACGCCAGGCCTCCCTATCCATTATCAACCCCCAAAGTTCACTCAAACTCATGTCCATCAAGTCGGTGATGCCATCCAGCCATCTCATCCTCTGTCGTCCCCTTCTCCTCCTGCCCCCAATCCCTCCCAGCATCAGAGTCTTTTCCAATGAGTCAACTCCTCATGTGAGGTGGCCAAAGTATTGGAGTTTCGGCTTTAGCATCAGTCCTTCCAACGAACACCAAGGACTGATCTCCTCTAGAATGGACTTGTTGGATCTCCTTGCAGTCCAAGGGATTCTCAAGAGTCTTCTCCAACAACACAGTTCAAAGACATCAATGCTTCGGCGCTCAGCTTTCTTTACAATCCAATTCTCACATCCATACATGACCACAGGAAAAACCATAGCCTTGACTAGGTGGACCTTTATTGGTAAAGTAATGTCTCTGGTTTTCAATATGCTATCTAGTTTGGTCATAACTTTCCTTCCAAGGAGTGTCCTTTAATTTCATGGCTGCTATCACCATCTGCAGTGATTTTGGAGCCCCCCAAAATAAAGTCTGACACTGTTTCTACTGTTTCCCCATCTATTTCCCATGAAGTGTGGGACCCGATGCCATGATTTTCATTTTCTGAATGCTGAGCTTTAAGCCAACTTTTTCACTCTTCTCTTTCACTTTCATCAAGAGGCTTTTTAGTTCCTCTTCACTTTCTGCCATAAGGGTGGTGTCATCTGCATATCTGAGGTTATAGATATTTCTCCTGGCAATCTGGATTCCAGCTTGTGCTTCTTCCAGCCCAATGTTTCAGATGATGTACTCTGCATATAAGCAGGGTGACAATATACAGCCTTGACAGATTCCTTTTCCTATTTGGAACCAGTCTGTTGTTCCATGTCCAGTTCTAACTGTTGCTTCCTGACCTGCATATAGGTTTCTCAAGAGGCAGTTCAGGTGGTCTGGTATTCCCATCCCTTTCAAAATTTTCCACAGTTCATTGTGATCCACACAGTCAAAGGCTTTGGCATAGTCAATAAAGCAGAAATAGATGTTTTTCTGGAACTCTCTTGCATTTTTGATGATCCAATGGATGTTGGCAATTTGATCTCTTGTTCTTCTGCTTTTTCTAAAACCAGCTTGAACATCAGGATGTTCATGGTCCACGTATTCCTGAAGCCTGGTTTGGAGACTTTTGAGCATTACTTTACTAATGTGTGAGATGAGTGACATTGTGTGGTAATTTGAGCATTCTTTGGCATTGCCTTTCTTTGGGATTGGAGTGAAAACTGACCTTTTCCAGTCCTGTGGCCACTGATGAGTTTTCCAAATTTGCTGGCATATTGAGTGCAGCACTTTGACAGCATCATCTTTCTAGATTTGAAAGAGCGCAACTGGAATTCCATCACCTCCACTAGCTTTGTTCATAGTGATGCTTCCTAAGGCCCACTTGACTTCACATTCCAGGATGTCTGGCTCTAGATGAGTGATCACACCATCGTGATTATCTGGGTTGTGATGATCGTTTTTGTCCAGTTCTTCTGTGTATTCTTGCCACCTCTTCTTAATATCTTCTGCTTCTGTTAGGTTCATACCATTTCTGTCCTTTATCGAGCCCATCTTTGCATGAAATGTTCCCTTGCTATCTCTAATTTTCTTGAAGAGATCTCTAGTCTTTCCCATTCTGTTGTTTTCCTCTATTTCTTTGCATTGATTGCTGAGGAAGGCTTTCTAATCTCTCCTTGCTATTCTTTGGAAGTCTGCATTCAGATGCTTATATCTTTCCTTTTCTCCTTTGCTCTTTGCTTCTCTTCTTTTCACAGCTATTTTTAAGGCCTCCCCAGACAGCCATGTACCTTAATTGTTCTCAATTCTACTCAAAAAGATAAACCCCAGGGTAATGGTTGGCAACAGTTGTATTCTCTGAAATCTATTTGTGTCTGTGTTCTCTCTTACTACTGAGTCAAAGTGGAAAGGATGCAAGTGCAGTTATTATTCAAAGGGACATTGAGAGTTTTCTCGTAATTATAAATTCAAGCAATAGGATCTCATACTGAGAATGGAATTTAAAAACTGACAACATACTCTTAAGAAAGATTTAATGCACCTTCCATCAGGATCTTTTTCTTCTGACTTCTCTTACATTTCCAGATGAGAATGCCAGGCTCTAAGCCTCCAAGGGTCTTAAAGTATGTGAAGCGAATGAGAAATCTGGTACCTTTGCCAGATGAGCAGCCTGGAAGCAAGAAGCACATCCTGATCTTTCAGGCTGCTCATCTGTCATAGGTTCCTTAGCTCAAAGACATGTCCTGACTGAAGCTGGGAGTATTTTCCCTCTCTAATATGAAAACCAAGGAAGCAGGCTTATTCAGATTACTGGCATCAGTTCTTTCCAGTAAAGACCCTCTTTTAGTTCTGAAGAAAATGTTAATGGAAGAAGACAGACTTCTGCCTAGAGGAGCAAGATGCCTGTTCTACAGACTTGGTGAATGTCATAGTCCATCTTGGCCAGTAGAGGGCACTCTTCCTTTGTAATTATTTCAGCAGCCTTGAGAGGAAAATGGATCCTGCTTTCTAGTTCTTTTTTTGCCACAGGTGTTGTTATGGTATTATAACAAGGATGTTCTCTTATTCCCCAGAATATTCATTACAAGAAAAACAATAACCTCTTACATAAGCATTTCTGAAAAACCTATAACTTTCACTCAAACTTTTATTGATGGCTTTTCACTCTTCAGTTCAGTTCAGTTCAGTCGCTCAGTCAAGCCTGACTCTTTGCAACCCCATGAATTGCAGCACGCCAGGCCTCCCTGTCCATCACCATCTCCCGGAGTTCACTCAGACTCACATCATCGAGTCCGTGATGCCATCCAGCCGTCTCATCCTCTGTCATTCCCTTCTCCTCCTGCCCCCAATCCCTCCCAGCATCAGTCTTTTCCAATGAGTCAACTCTTCGCATGAGGTGGCCAAAGTTCTGGAGTTTCAACTTCAGCATCATTCCCTCCAAAGAAATCCCAGGGCTGATCTCCTTCAGAATGGACTGGTTGGATCTCCTTGCAGTCCAAGGGACTCTCAAGAGTCTTCTCCAACACCACAGTTCAAAAGCATCAATTCTTAAGGGGAACTTATTAACCAGAACCACAAAGAAACAGGATATAGCTGTGTGAATGGCTGGGGCATGTGAAGATGGAGAGAATGAGGAGAGCGCACTGGGAATTTCTACATTAGAGTAGAAGTACAGGCGTACTTTGCTTTATCTTGCTTCACAATTAATTCCAATTTTAACAGATTGAAAGTTTGTAACAACCCCATGTCAAGCAAGTCTATTGATGCCATTTTCCAACATCCCTTGCACACTCTCTGTCTCTGTATCACACACTGGAGTAATTCTTAGGATAGTTCAAACCTTCACAAGCAAAAAAATCTGAAGGCCCAGATGATCATTGGTGACTTTTAGCAATAAAGTATTTTTTAAATTAAGGTTTGTATGTATGGTCAGTTCTCTGTTGTCTGTTCTCTTACTCTCTGTACATCCCCTGCCCCACCAGTACACCTATGCACATGACTGGCCTTTCTCTGTACTTGTGTCCCAGCTGGTGATCTTTCTTATCAAAGGACTGGTTAGAGTGGGGAAATGAGCTCCCCTATAACTGGCAAAATACCCGCAATCCCCACTTCCCCATCCTCCCAGTCCCCCCATCCCTCCCAGTGCCACCATGTACTTCCTGCCACCAGTGCACCACATATGGTGCAGTGTCACTCCAGGGCCTTGCTTCAGACGTGTAAGTGCCCCCATCCATTAGGCTAGTGATGTCTCTGTTGCTGACACCAGTTTCTTGCTTTGTCTTGAAGCTGGGCAAACGTAGGCTTTGCAGCCTGCAGTGTACAGCCTAACAATTGGTGGCAGCAGCCAGGAGACCACAGAAACTCCTGTGAGTGTCAAGACATTGGGAAATACAGGATGGGGGGTGGAAAATTGTGGGGGGCATCCACCAGCAGGTGAGACCCAAAAGTTGAAGGTATTATATAGAAGTTTTACAACAAAGGCTATCTGAACAAAGGTAACCTGAACATCAAGAGATTATTGTGAATTAAAGAACATCAGATATCCCGAATTAAGGAATTTAGCACTTTTCTGCGTATGGGAAAATGGGCTCACTGCAACCATCCCTTTGGTGCATCTCAGCTACTTGTGGTCACTACCCTGTATTTTTCACATCCTGAGTTCCTCAGGGCTCATCGTAGGGAGTGGCTGCAACTTGATGGCAACCAGATCACAGGCATTCTTCTCCTTTCTGAGTGCCCTTAAGGCTCAGGAATTCACATTTGGAGGGTGAAATTGCTGATGACTGTGATATCCTTGCTTTACTGATATGGCAGGAAATACTCCAGTTCTTAATAGCAATTTGGGAAACTACCCCTATTCTAGAATTAAAACATTTTTCTTTTCTCTGTGCCTTTTCTCTCCAGCAATTGGGGACTTGAGTTCCAAGCAGCCTAATCAGGTGAATGGGAAAGCCTGTCTGCTGACATGTGCAAGAATCTCAGTATTTGGGGAACCAAGAAATCCACTGAGGCAGAGCTGCCTCACCATACCTGCCTGATGGTTCAGACAGTAAAGAATCTGCCTGCATTGTGGGAGATGAAGGTTTGATCCCTGGGTGAGGAAGATCCCCTGGAGAAGGAAATGATAACCCACTCCAGTGTTCTTGCCTGGAAAATCCTATGGACAGAGGAGCCTGGAAGGCTACAGTCCATGGGGTCACAAAGAGTTGGACATGACTGAGTGACTCCACTTTTACTTTACCATATTTAAGCTCTAACTCTGTGGAAAACAACCCATGAAGTGTTTTTAAATGTTCGTTTGTATGATAATTCTTAGAACATTTTCACCTTATTGTACATTTGTGAAACCTGAAGCTCGGAGAAGTTAGGTGAATTTCTAGGATCACACGTAATTGCTGGCAGAATCATGATTCTATACAGAACCCTATGTTGCTTGTTATAAGCAATTTTAAAAGTTTCATTTTAGAATTCCATTAAGTTTTAAAATAAGCTTTGATCCTCAAATTAAACAAATGTCTTGTTTCCTTGTCTTCTTTTTATTGGTGCATACAGTTATATATATGTAGCTGTTTGATCCAGTTTTAGTCCTCTATCTGATGAAGGAATCATCCCAGACTATTATAATCATTGTGACTTGGTTATCTGTGCATACCCAGGAGTTTGTGATTTTCATAAAATTGATGCTCCACACTAAGGATGAAATATAAACTTAAACAGGAAGAATACAAATAATGGTAGGAATAGAAAAATTCTTGGCATACCTATCTTTTCTAGAAAATGAAATGAGATTATAGTAGTAATACTAAAAACAGTGTGATAAAGGGAAAATTAGGTGAACAAATGATTAAATTTCAATTCTGAAATTGAAATAGCTGTATTAATTAGATTTAAGATAAAATATATATCTTATGTTAACATGATGAAAAAAAATTTCAGGAGATGGTTCAAGATGAATAGTTAGTAATCTAGAAATTGAGTGTGTGTGTTAGTGTCTGACTTTTGCGACCCCATGGACTGTAGCTCGCCAGGCTCCTCTGTCTGTGAAATTCTCCAGGCAAGAATACTGGAGTGGGTAGCCGTGCCCTTCTCCAAGAGATCTTCCCAACCCAGGGACTGAACCTAGGTCTACTGCACTGCAGGCAGATTCTTGACCATCTGGGCCACCCTTCTCATCTCATGTATCAGTTCAGTGGCTCAGTCGTGTCCAACTCTTTGTGACCCTATGGACTGCAGCACGCCAGGCTTCCTTGTCCAGCACCAGCTCCTGGAGCTTGCTCAAACTCATCTCCATCAAGTCAGTGATGCCATCCATTTCATCCTCTGTCGTTCCCTTCTCTTCCTGCCTTCAATCTTTCCCAGCATCGGGGTCTTTTTCTAAGGAGTCAGTTCTTCACCTCTGGTGGCCAAAGTATTAGAGTTTCAGCATCAGTCCTTCCAGTGAATATTCAGGACTGATTTCCTTTAGAATTGACTGGTTTGATCTCCTTGAAGTCCAAGAAACTTTCAAGAGTCTTCTACAGCACCACAGTTCAAAAGCATCAATTCTTTGGCATTCAGGTTTCTTTATGGTCCAACTCTCACATCATACATGACTACTAGAAAAACCATAGCTTTGATTAGACGGACCTTTGTTGGTAAAGGTCCTCTTTCTAATATACTGTCTAGGTTTGTCATAACTTTTCTTCCAAGGAGCAAGCGTCTTTTAATTTCATGGTTGCGGTCACCATCTGCAGAGATTTTGGAACCCAAGAAAATAAAGTCTGTCACTGTTTCCATCTTTTCCATCTCTTTGCCATGAAGTGGTGTGACCTGATGCTGTCATCGTAGTTTTCTGAATGTTGAATTTTAAGCCAGCTTTTTCACTCTCCTCTTTCACTTTCCTCAAGAGGCTCTTCAGTTTCTCTTCACTTTCTGCCATAAGGGTGGTGTCATCTATATATCTGAGGTTATTAATATTTCTCCCTGCGATCTTGATTCCAGCTTGTGCTTCATCCAGCCTGGCATTTCATATGATGTACTCTGCATATAAGAGTACATATCATATATGATAGTAAAATCTTGATGGAATGGAGAATTGGCATTCAGATTAGGTTTAAAAAGGAGAGAGGGGATCGGGGGTGACATTGTAACCATGAGAAATAGCTAACCAAAAAAAAGAGTTGGTTTTTAAAAAATATTTATATAAGTTTTTAACTTCAAATGATAAAGGACGTGGCTATAGAGACTTACCTGGCAAGTTGACTGAATGAAGCCTGATCTCAGAATTTCCTCACCTAGAAACCAATAAAATAAGGAAATTAAGTAAAATATACAAAATACATAAGTATCCATCAAAGAAAGAAGAGGAATAATATTTGAAAAGCATTAGGTCTTGAATTAGGGAAGAACAGTGTAATAGTTCATTTTATGTCAACTTGGCTAGGCCACAGTACCAAGATACTTAGTCAATATATTATTCTAGATGCTTCTGGAAAGTAGGTTTTACATGAGATTATGGGAATTTGACATTTAAATCAGTATACTTTGAATAGTGTATGCTACTACTGCTGCTGCTAAGTCGCTTCAGTCATGTCCGACTCTGCGACACCATAGACAGCAGCCCACCAGGCTCCCCTGTCCCTGAGATTCTCCAGGCAAGAACACTGGAGTGGGTTGCCATTTCCTTCTCCAATGCATGAAAGTGAAAAGTGAAAGTGAAGTCGCTCAGTCGTGTCCAACTCTTCGTGACCCCATGGACTGCAGCCTACCAGACTCCTCCATCCATGGGATTTTCCAGACAAGAGTACTAGAGTGGGGTGCCATCGCCTTCTCCGTGAGTAGTGCATATTACCCTCCATGTTATGGGTGGGCCTCATCCAATCAGTTGAAGGCCTTAATAGAAAAAGATTGACCCTCCCAGGAATAAGAAGAAATTCCTCCAGATGTTGCCTTTGGACTCAAGCAGCAGCTCTTCCTTGAGTTTTCCAGCCTGCAGCCTTCCCTGCCGATTTTGAAGTTGCCAGGACTCCATAGTCACCTAAGCAAATTCCTTAAATTACTCCCTCTCTGGTCCCTGCTGGTTCTGTTTCTGGAAAACCCTGACCAATACAGACTGGGAAGCTAAATGTTTTCAAATCTTCTCCATCTACTAAATGTTCCCATCCTCCCTTCCTCCAGAGGGGAGAGCAAAACAGCAAAGGACAGAAGTCTGTTGTAATTTTACTCAGTGGCTGGCCAACCCCAAGCTGGAGAGCAGCAAATCCAGATGCTGAATGAGTAACCTTAGGAAAGGATTGGAGACAACCCCCCAACCTCTCCAACCACACACACACCCAGTGACAGCCCCTGCTACCTTAGCAATTCACACACACTTCCCAGTGAAATACCTCATTGAAAATACTGATTACAGAAATTCCTCTCAGCTTATACCATATTTAATACATTTGAATTAAGAAAATGTCACTAAACTCCCAGGTAAAAATGATACTGTTAATTCACACTCCTTAGCTTATTTCACACTTCTCTCTTTTGCTATCTGGGCAGAATTTTTACTACTGGGTAAAACAGATGTCAAGATTATTCATCTTGATTGTAAGTCAGAAAATTATGATTGTGTTTTCCTATATGTTTTCCCTTAGGTTGTCATTTGGATGGGTAAATGATGAAGCACTGATTGAATTTATGCTGCTACTGCTGCTAAGTCGCTTCAGTCGTGTCCGACTCTGTGCGACCCCATAGACAGCAGCCCACAAGGCTCCCCCGTCCCTGGGATTCTCCAGGCAAGAATACTGGAGTGGGTTGCCATTTCCTTCTCCAATGCATGAAAGTGAAAAGTGAAAGTGAAGTCGCTGAGTCGTGTCCAACTCTTTGCAACCCCATGGACTGCAGCCTACCAGACTCCTCTGTCCATGGGATTTTCCAGGCGAGAGTACTGGAGTGGGGTGCCATTGCCTTTTCCCGATTGAATATATAGTTTAACTATAATACCTATAGTACTTCCCTGGTGGCTCAGACAGTAAAGCATCTGCCTACAATGAGGGAAAAGTGGGTTTGATCCCTGGGTCAGGAAGATCCCCTGGAGAAGGAAATGGCAACCTACTCCAGTACTCTTGCCTGGAAAATCCCATGGACAGAGGAGCCTGGTAGGCTACAGTTCATGGGGTTGCAAAAAGTCGGACATGACTGAGCGACTTCACTTTCACTTTCATAATACCTATAAAAATCACTCCAAATGCTCAGAGCATGTAGACTTGTTGCAAATGTGTATGCTGACTCATAGAGAGGTATTAATATGATATATTCATATTTAATGCAGCAGGCTCAGGCATAAATATGTCATCATGGGAGGTTTTTTTCTCTTTTTTTAAAAAAGATTGTTATTCAAAGTAGCGATGAGAGCATTTTTCTATTTAATGATAGTTGAAGACATATTTGGAATAAATCTGTGAAACTAAAATTTTACTGTTGAGAATTGTTTAATGCACTGTTGTTCTTGGTTCTTATTGAACTCCATGTCCAGGTTGGCAGCTCTGCCTGTTGTGCAGAACAGGGAAGGAGTGATTCAAAGGGAGGCTCTGGTCTGGAGAGTAGTTTGTAGACCACGAACACATCTTTGTCCCTTTAACTACTCCATCCCAAAGAGTCTGTGCCCTGTCTGAAGCCAGAGGCTCTGGAGACTCTTTCTGGTAGTAACAGACAAAGAACAAAGAAACAGCTTATGACAGCATCAAAATCTACCAGTGCCAAGAAAGCCTTTTTGTACCATGAAGGGACATCCCCAGAAAGTGGTAGGATTTCTGCATAACTCAGAAGCTTGTTCTCTGGTCTTGGGCACTGCCCTTGTTGCACTTGCCAGAGGGCTGTCTCCCCTGAAAGGACTTTCCTCTTACACCCAAAAGCTGGGTCCTACTTTGTTTTCCTTTAGCTACAGCTACAGTGTTAGGAGGGGCCTTCCCAGGCAGCACCAGTGGTAAAGAATTTGCCTGCCAGTATAGGAGATGTAAAAAGACACAGGTTCGATCCCTGGGTCAGGAAGATTCCCCAGAAGAGGGCATGGCAACCCATTCCAGTATTCTTGCCTAGAGAATCCCTTGGACAGAGGAACCTGGCAGGCTACAGTCCATGGGGTCGCAAAGAATCAGACATGACTGAGTGACTTTCACTCATTCATCATTCACTATGACATCATACTCAACAGAAGTTAAGGAAAGCGTCTCTTGCAGATGTTTCTACAAAGCCTAGACATTTTATTTAATATTTGCCTTCTACTCCTGTTCAGGGAAACCTTTAAGTGGAAACCAAACAGCAGAAAGCAATTGTGTGAATGGTGGAGAGGTTAAAAAGAGAATGAGAAGGGTGCTATGGGGATTTCTACCTTGGAGGGGAAGGCAATATTGTGAAATGGGAATGTATCCTGGAATGCTGAGAAGAGAATGCGCCATGCACCAGGCCGTTAGATAACATGTTCTTCTGCCCTTTATTTAAATATTTGTACCCCTCTCTATAGATGAGTGATCACACCATCGTGTTTATCTAGGTCATGAAGATCTTTTTTGTACAGCTCTTCTGTGTATTCTTGCCACCTCTTCTTAATATCTTCTGCTTCTGCTAGGTCCATACCATTTCTGTCCTTTATCGAGCCCATCTTTGCATAAAATGTTCCCTTGGTATCTCTAATTTTCTTGAAGAGATCTCTAGTCTTTCCCATTCTGTTGTTTTCCTCTATTTCTTTGCATTGATTGCTGAAGAAGTCTTTCTTATCTCTTCATGCTATTCTTTGGAACTCTGCATTCAGATGCTTATATCTTTCCTTTTCTCCTTTGCTTTTCACCTCTCTTCTTTTCACAGCTATTTGTAAGGCCTCCCCAGACAGCCATTTTGCTTTTTTGCATTTCTTTTCCATGGGGATGGTCTTGATCCCTGTCTCCTGTACAATGTCACGAACCTCATTCCATAGTTCATCAGGCACTTTATCTATCAGATCTAGGCCCTTAAATCTATTTCTCACTTCCCACTGTATAATCATAAGGGTTATGATTTAAGTCATACCTGAATGGTCTAGCGGTTTTCCCTACTTTCTTCAATTAAAGTCTGAATTTGGCAATAAGGAGCTCATGATCTGAGCCACAGTCAGCTCCTAGTCTTGTTTTTGTTGACTGTATAGAGCTTCTCCATCTTTGGCTGCAAAGAATAGAATCAATCTGATTTCGGTGTTGACCATCTGGTGATGTCCATGTGTAGTCTTCTCTTGTGTTGTTGGAAGAGGATGTTTGCTATGACCAGTGCATTTTCTTGGCAAAACTCTATTAGTCTTTGCCCTGATTCATTCCACATTCCAAGGCCAAATTTGCCTGTTACTCCAGCTATTTCTTGACTTCCTACTTTTGCATTCCAGTCCCCTATAAAGAAAAGGATGTCTTTTTTGGGTGTTAGTTCTAAAAGGTCTTGTAGGTCTTCATAGAACCGTTCAACTTCAGCTTCTTCAGCATTACTGGTTGGGGCATAGACTTGGATTACTGTGATATTGAATGGTTTGCCTTGGAGATGAACAGAGATCATTCTGTCGTTTTTGAGACTGCATCCAAGTACTGCATTTCAGACTCTTTTGTTCCAGACATCCTGGAATGTGAAGTAAAGTGGGCCTTAGAAAGCATCACTACAAACAAAGCTAGTGGAGGTGATGGAATTCCAGTTGAGCTATTTCAAATCCTGAAACATGATGCTGTGAAAGTGCTGCACTCAATATGCCAGCAAATTTGGAAAACTCAGCAGTGGCCACAGGACTGGAAAAGGTCAGTTTTCATTCCAATCCCAAAGAAAGGCAATGCCAAAGAATGCTCAGACTACTGCACAATTGCACTCATCTCACACGCTAGTAAAGTAATGCTCAAAATTCTCCAGGCCAGGCTTCAGCAGTATGTGAACCGTGAGCTTCCTGAAGTTCAAGCTGGTTTTAGAAAAGGCAGAGGAACCAGGGATCGAATTGCCAACATCCGCTGGATCATCGAAAAAGCAAGAGAGTTCCAGAAAAACATCTATTTCTGCTTTATTGACTATACCAAAGCCTTTGACTATGTGGATCACAATGAACTGTGGAAAATTCTGAGAGAGATGGGAATACCAGACCACCTGACCTGCCTCTTGAGAAATCTGTATGCAGATCAGGAAGCAACAGTTAGAACTGGACATGGAACAACAGACTGGTTCCAAATAGGAAAAGGAGTACATCAAGGCTGTATATTGTCACCCTGCTTATTTAACTTCTGTGCATAGTACATCATGAGAAACGCTGGACTGGAAGAAACACAAGCTGGAATCAAGATTGCCGGGAGAAATATCAATAACCTCAGATATGCAGTGACACCACCCTTATGGCAGAAAGTGAAGAGGAACTAAAAAGCCTCTTGATGAAAGTGAAAGAGGAGAGTGAAAAAGTTGGCTTAAAGCTCAACATTCAGAAAACGAAGATCATGGCATCTGGTCCCATCACTTCATGGGAAATAGATGGGGAAAGAGTGGAAACAGTGTCAGACTTTATTTTGGGGGGGCTCCAAAATCACTGCAGATGGTGACTGCAGCCATGAAATTCAAAGACACTTACTTCTTGGAAGGAACATTATGACCAACCTAGATAGCATATTCAAAAGCAGAGACATTACTTTGCCGACTAAGGTCCGTCTAGTCAAGGCTATGGTTTTTCCAGTAGTCATGTATGGATGTGAGAGTTGGACTGTGAAGAAAGCTGAGCGCAGAAGAATTGATGCTTTTGAACTGTGGTGTTGGAGAAGACTCTTGAGAGTCCCATGGACTGCAAGGAGATCCAACCAGTCCATTTTAAAGGAGATCAGCCCTGGGATTTCTTTGGAAGGAATGATGCTAAAGCTGAAACTCCAGTACTTTGGCCACCTCATGCGAAGAGGTGACTCATTGGAAAAGACTCTGATGCTGGGAGGGATTGGGGGCAGGAGGAGAAGGGGATGACAGAGGATGAGATGGCTGGATGGCATCACTGACTCGATGGACGTGAGTCTGAGTGAACTCCGGGAGTTGGTGATGGACAGGGAGGCCTGGCGTGCTGCGATTCATGGGGTCGCAAAGAGTCGGACATGACTAAGCAACTGAACCGAACCGACCCCTCTCTCAGATGATAATGTAAGCCACCATTTCACCTCTGAACGTAAATGACACACTTCTTTGAAATGAGGGGAAAAAATGACATTTTTTCAGCCTTCTGTAGAATTCATTACCCAATTCTTTTTTTAGGCTGCCTCCTTTGGAGGTCAGTTACTGAAAAGCAGGTCACAGTTCCTGAGAATTTTATAGAGACAAATAATATTCACTTAGATAGCTGTCTGAAGGAAAACAGGAAAATACCTATCATGTTTTAATTCCTTACTCTAATATATGATGCTAAATGCCTTTAAATGCCTAAGTTTATTTAATATTCACAAAAACTCTATAAATATTTTGAACTCATTTTATTTATGGAAAAGCTGAGGCTTAGATTAAGTGGGTTTCTCAACATCACACATGTGTCCAAACAGAATGGAATTTCAATGAAAAATGCCTTATTGTGAGTTACGGGTGATTCTGTGAGCTCTGTATTCTGGATTTCTGTTCCAATTATTAAATCTGTTCTTACTCCTGAATTAGACACAACACTCTCTTGCTCTACAGATTTTGATGGTTCATGTTGTTTTTGAGCTGATTTTGACCATTTTCTTTTCCTTTACATTAAGTTTTGAAAAAGAGGGTGCCTGATCCAGTTTCCCACTTTCCTTTTTTGAAGAAAGTCTCAGTCTTTATATTCAGTATAATTTTTGTTATTTCAGAATCCATCACATCCTTTTAAATTACAAACTCACACATCCAACTAGCAAATGATATTTGCATGTAAATGCCTACCAGTCAACTAGAGAGGATATCTACTGCTTTTGCTTTTGTTTCCTGCTCTTAGTGAGAGAATTCATTTGTTTTTCCTTCTTCTTACTATTGCATTCGTTGTTATTATTTTTGTTTAGTTGCTAAGTCATGTGCGACTTTTTTGCAACCTCATGGACTACAGCCCACAAGACTCCTCTGTCCATGGGATTTTCCAGGCAAGAATACCGAAAAGGGTTGTCATTTCCTACTCCAGGGGATCTTCCTGACCCAAGGATCAAGCCTGAATCTCCTGCATTACCAGGCAGATTCTTTACCACTGAGCCACCTGGGAAGCTCATTATTGCATTAAGTATGATTGCTATTTTTAAATTTCTTTTCCTTTAAAAATCAAAAATATAAGAAATTTTCTATAATAAAAATTTAATAAACAGAAGAACAATAAGCTAATTATGGACACATTTTATTACAGTGTAAAGGTACACGAATATATAAATAAAAGTACTTTAATATTTTTAAATAGTCAAATATTTTTTAAAGATAAATATTTAAGTAGATAAATAAAAAGATTGTCTTGAGCATGTTTGAAGGACTAGTATGTCAGACTTCCCTGTCCTTTACTATGTCCTGTAGCTCACTCAAACTCATGTCCATGGAGTCAGTGATGCCATCCAGCCATCTCATCCTCTGTTGTCCCCTTTGCCTCCTCTATGTGTGTGTGTGTGTGTGTGTGTGTGTGTGTGTGTGTGTGTGTGTATGTATGTATGTAACTGATTTACTTTGCTGTACTGGAGAAACACAACATTGTAAATCAACTATACGCCAATAAAAATTACTTTTTAAAAAGATCCGTTATCAAAAACAATACTTAAAAACTAGGAAAGTAGGCTTCCTCGACTATTAGAGATAGTTCTTTCCAAGAAAACACCTTTTTAACTCTGAAGAAAAATCTCCTGCTAGAGGACAAGCCTTTTGCCTAGAACAGAAACCAGGTTTTCACATTGGTCGATGTCATTATCCATCTTGGCCAATAGATGGCATTCCTCCCTTATAAATATTCTAAGTGAAATGGATCCTGCTTTCTATTTCCTTTTTGCTACAACTACCATCACATCATTGTAACATTCACTCACTTCCAAAAATATTCATCACGAGAAAAAGAAAAGAACAATGCCTATCATATGAGAGATTCTGAGAAACCTAGAACTTTCACACAATTTTTTATTTCATTTAGAGATTTTATGCTCAAGTAAAATAGACAGTGGGCTTCCCTGATTGCTCAGTTGGTAAAGAATCTGCCTGCAATGCAGGAGTTGTTGTTAGTCACTCAGTCGGGTCTGACTCTTTGCGACCCCATGGACTGTAGCCTGCCAGGCTCCTCTGTCCATGGGATTCTTCAGACAAGATACTGGAGTGGGTTGCCATTTCCTTCTGCAGCAATGCAGGGAGACCCCAGTTCAATTCCTGGGTGGGGAAAATCTGCTGGAGAAGAAATAGGCTACCCATATTTTAATATGTTTTAGACAGCAATACATGCCATCAAACATTATATACTATATATTATTCATATATATATATATATATATTTCAACTTTACTTTAGGAGCCTGGTCTCTGTACCAGTGCTTGAAGCCCAAGATGGAATCAAGATTGCCAGGAGAAATATTAAAAACTTTAGATACACAGATGACACCACCCTTATGGCAGAAAGTGAAGAGGAACTAAAGAGCCTCTTGATGAAAGTGAAAGATGAGAGTGAAAAGCTGGCTTAAAACTTAACATTTAAAAAACTAAGATCTGCAAAAGAAACAAAAGAGACCATAGCAAAAATCAACAAAGCCAAAAGCTGGTTCTTTGAAAGGATAAATAAAATTGACAAACCATTAGCCAGACTCATCAAGAAGCAAAGAGAGAAAAATCAAATCAATAAAATTAGAAATGAAAATGGAGAGATCACAACAGACAACACAGAAATACAAAGGATCATAAGAGACTACTATCAGCAATTATATGCCAATAAAATGGACAACGTGGAAGAAATGGACAAATTCTTAGAAAAGTACAACTTTCCAAAACTGAACCAGGAAGAAATAGAAAATCTTAACAGACCCATCACAAGCACGGAAATTGAAACTGTAATCAGAAATCTTCCAGCAAACAAAAGCCCAGGTCCAGACGGCTTCACAGCTACCAAAAATTTAGAGAAGAGCTAACACCTATCCTACTCAAACTCTTCCAGAAAATTGCAAAGGAAGGTAAACTTCCAAACTCATTCTATGAGGCCACCATTACCCTAATACCAAAACCTGACAAAGATACTACAAAAAAAGAAAACTACAGGCCAATATCACTGATGAACATAGATGCAAAAATCCTCAATAAAATTCTAGCAATCAGAATCCAACAACACATTAAAAAGATCATACACCATGACCAAGTGGGCTTTATCCCAAGGATGCAAGGATTCTTCAATATCTGCAAATCAATCAATGTAATGCACCACATTAACAAATTGAAAAATAAAAGCCATATGATTATCTCAATAGATGCAGAGAAGGCCTTTGACAAAATTCAACATCCATTTATGATAAAAACTCTCCAGAAAGCAGGAATAGAAGGAACATACCTCAACATAATAAAAGCTATATATGACAAACCCACAGCAAACATTATCCTCAATGGTGAAAAACTGAAAGCATTTCCCCTAAAGTCAGGAACAAGACAAGGGTGCCTACTTTCACCGCTACTATTTAACATAGTTCTGGAATTTTTGGCCACAGCAATCAGAGCAGAAAAAGAAATAAAAGGAATCCAAATTGGAAAAGAAGAAGTAAAACTCTCACTGTTTGCAGATGACATGATCCTCTACATAGAAAACCCTAAAGACTTCACCAGAAAATTACTAGAGCTAATCAATGAATATAGTAAAGTTGCAGGATATAAAATCAACACACAGAAATCCCTTGCATTCCTATACACTAATAATGAGAAAGTAGAAAAAGAAATTAAGGAAACAATTCCATTCACCATTGCAACGAAAAGAATAAAATACTTAGGAATATATCTACCTAAAGAAACTAAAGACCTATATATAGAAAACTATAAAACACTGATGAAAGAAATCAAAGAGGACACTAATAGATGGAGAAATATACCATGTTCATGCATTGGAAGAATCAATATAGTGAAAATGAGTATACTACCCAAAGCAATTTACAAATTCAATGCAATCTCTATCAAGCTACCAACAATATTTTTCACAGAACTAGAACAAATAATTTCAAGATTTGTATGGAAATACAAAAAACCTCGAATAGCCAAAGAAATCTTGAGAAAGAAGAATGGAACTGGAGGAATCAACTTGCCTGACTTCAGGCTCTACTACAAAGCCACAGTCATCCAGACAGTATGGTACTGGCACAAAGACAGAAATATAGATCAATGGAACAAAATAGAAAGCCCAGAGATAAATCCACACACATACGGACACCTTATCTTTGACAAAGGAGGCAAGAATATACAATGGAGTAAAGACAATCTCTTTAACAAGTGGTGCTGGGAAAACTGGTCAACCACTTGTAAAAGAATGAAACTAGATCACTTTCTAACACCGCACATGAAAATAAACTCAAAATGGATTAAAGATCTAAATGTAAGACCAGAAACTACAAAACTCCTAGAGGAGAACATAGGCAAAACACTCTCCGACATAAATCACAGCAGGATCCTCTATGATCCACCTCCCAGAATTCTGGAAATAAAAGCAAAAATAAACAAATGGGATCTAATTAAAATTAAAAGCTTCTGCACAACAAAGGAAAATATAAGCAAGGTGAAAAGACAGCCTTCTGAATGGGAGAAAATAATAGCAAATGAAACAACTGACAAACAACTAATCTCAAAAATATACAAGCAACTTATGCAACTCAATTCCAGAAAAATAAATGACCCAGTCAAAAAATGGGCCAAAGAACTAAATAGACATTTCTCCAAAGAAGACATACAGATGGCTAACAAACACATGAAAAGATGCTCAACATCACTCATTATTAGAGAAATGCAAATCAAAACCACAATGAGGTACCACTTCACACCAGTCAGAATGTCTGCAATCCAAAAATCTGCAAACAGTAAATGCTGGAGAGGGTGTGGAGAAAAGGGAATGCAAACTAGTACAGCCACTATGGAAAACTGTGGAGATTCCTTAAAAAATTGCAAATAGAACTGCCATATGACCCAGCAATCCCACTGCTAGGCATACACACCGAGGAAACCAGAATTGAAAGAGACACATGTACCCCAATGTTCATCGCAGCACTGTTTATAATAGCCAGGACATGGAAACAACCTAGATGTCTATCAGCAGATGAATGGATAAGAAGGCTGTGGTACATATACACAATGGAGTATTACTCAGCTGTTAAAAAGAATACATTTGAATCAGTTCTGATGAGATGGATGAAACTGGAGCCGATTATACAGAGTGAAGTAAGCCAGAAAGAAAAACACCAATACAGTATACTAACACATATATGTGGAATTTAGAAAGATGGCAATGATGACCCTGTATGCAAGATAGCAAAAAAGACACAGATGTGTATAGCGGACTTTTGGACTCAGAGGGAGAGGGAGAGGGTGGGATGATTTGGGAGAATGGCATTGAAACATGTATACTATCACGTAAGAATCGAATCACCAGTCTATGTCCAATGCAGGATACAGCATGCTTGGGGCTGGTGCACGGGGATGTCCCAGAGGGATGTTGTGGGGAGGGAGGTGGGAGGGGGGATCATGTTTGGGATCGCATGTACACCCGTGGTGGATTCATGTCAATGTATGGCAAAACCAATATAGTATTGTAAAGTAAAATAAAGTAAAAATAAAAATTTTTTTAAAAAAAAGAAAAAGGAGATATGTTTTCCCTTGTCCCTTCTGTATAACATTGTACTAGAAGTTCTTGTTAACTGCAATAATGCCAGAAAAATAAAAGACATCTTGAACGAAAAAAATAATAATAATAAATTTAAAAAATAAAAAAATAAAAAACTAAGATCATGGCATCCAGTCCCATCACTGCATGGCAAATAGATGGGGAAACAGTGGAAACAGTGTCAGACTTTATTTTTTGGAGCTCCAAAATCACTGCAGATGGTGATTGTAGCCATGAAATTAAAAGACGCTTACTCCTTGGAAGGAAAGTTGTGACCAACCTAGATAGCATATTGAAAAGCAGAGAAATTACTTTACTGACAAAGGTTCATCTAGACCAGGCTATGGTTTTTCCAGCATTCATGTGGGTATGAGAGTTGGACCATAAAGAAAGCTGAGTGCCAAAGACTTGATGTTTTTGAACTGTGGTGCTGTAGAAGACTCTTGAGAGTCTCTTGGACTGGAGGAGATCAAACCAGTCAATCCTAAAGGAAATCAGTCCTGAATATTCATTGGAAGGACTGATGCTGAAGCTGAAGCTCAGTCACCTGATGATCACCTGATGCGAAGAACTAACTCCTTGGAAACGACCCTGTTACTGGGAAAGATTGAAGACAGGAGGAGAAGGGCATGACAGAGGATGAGATGGTTGGATGGCATCACCAACTCGATGGATATGAGTTTGCACAAGCGTTGGTGAGGGACAAAGAAGCCTGGCAAGCTGTCGTCCATGGGGTCACAGAGTCAGACACAATTGAGCTACTGAACTAAACTGATAGAGAATACTAAAATTGAGACAAAAGAAAACTATTAAGCCAATGGAGATAAAACAGAAAATAGAATCATATTTAAGGTCAATTAATTCAAGAGAGGGGGTTTCCCTGCTGGCTCAGACAGTAAAGACTCTGTCTGCAATGAGGGAGAATTAAGTTTGATCCCTGGGCTGGGAAGATGCCCTAGTGAAGGGAACAGCTATTCCAGTATCCTTGCCTGGAGATTTCCATGGACAGAGGAGCCTGGTAAGCTATAGTCCATGGGGTCATGGAGAGTTAGACATGACTTAGCAACTAACACACACAACACACACGATCCAAGAGAAGGCAGGAAATTAAGAAAAGAACAAAAAGTCACAATAACAATTAAACATAAAATAAATAAAAGCAGAATAGCAAAAGTCAAGGAAATAGGAAATCTATAAGAAAATACAAAAAAGCAAGAATTTGTTTAAAGAAAAAGTTTAATAAATTATAGAACTCTAGCCAGACTGATCTAGCTAAAAAGAGAAAACAATTTACCACACTAGTATTAGTCATCCCTCAATCTACACCAGTCTGGTTTCTGCCCTACTTTTCTGCCAAACCAGATCTTACTAAAGTCACCAAAGGCATCTGTGCTTCCAGAGCCACTGGAGAGTTTAGCCCTGTGTGAAAGTGGTGGTTGATCAGTTGTGTCCAACTCTTTACGACCCCATGGACTATAGCCCACCAGGCTCCTCTATCCATGGGGATTCTCCAGGCAAGAATATGGGAGTGGGTTGCCATGCCCTCCTCCAGGGGATCTTCTGAACCCAGGAATCAAACCAGGGTCTCCTGCCTTGTAGGCAAATTCTTTACCAGCTGACCCACCAGGGAACCCCATATATATATATATCTGCCACAATGTAATTTTTTAAAAAATAATAAAAAATAGAAATTTTCTATACCCAAAAAGTTTAATGAACAAAGAAAATAATAAATTGACTAAATACAAAGAATGTATTGTTTTCTCTGAAACCACCATGTAAAGCTTCACACGAACAAAGTTATTTAAATCTTTATAAATCGGTAAATAAATAGATAAATAGATCAGCTTGAGCATCTGTGAAGGTCTGGTGCCTATAGAATAGAACATGATGTAGCTTAAAATTCTTGAAAACGTTTGACAACCTGATTCAATTCAGGGAGCAATGACAGGAGAAATGAGTCTTCCACATGGCAGCGCAGGAGGAGGTGTGGTCTGTTGGTCCATGAGAATCATTTCCGTGTTGAACCAGGTGTGTGTCAGTCCTTGCTCCTGAATCTCTCCTGCAGGTTTGTTGAGGAAGAGAAGGCTCTCATGACTTCTGCTCTGACAATCTCCCAGGCACAAGGGCTGTGTCCCTTCTCTTGCAGATAGAGAGTGACTCTGTGGAAGTATTTCCTCACAGCCAGGCTGGAGTCCTCCTTGAGCAGGGGAGCCCCTTGCAGCCCCTCCTCCTGCCTGAGACAGGCTTGCAGGTCAGTGAGCTGCTGATCCAGTGTGGTGCGGAGCTTGTCCAGGAGGCTCTGGTCCCACGCGGCGGCCGAGCCCTCTGTGCTGAAGAGCTGGAAGGTGTGCTGGGTCACCTCGTGGAGCACAGAGATGGCTTGAGCCTTCTGCAACTGGCTGCCACCCAGCACCTCCTGGGGGAATGAGAAGTCATTTGTGTCCTGCAGGCAGGAGGAAGGGGAGACCCTCCTCAGTTGTTGCAGGAGCGGCAGGACCCTCCTGTTGGCCAGGCTGTGGGTGTGAGGCAGGTGGCAGCTCCGAGAGCAGATGGCTTTGCAGCTGAGCATCAGCAGAGCCAGGAGTAAGGACCAGGCTGGGGCCATCGGGGACCTTGCAGATGCTTCAGGCCTGGGGCAGTGGGTGACTCTGTGAACCTGCTCTCTAGGTTCTCTGAAGACCTTCCTTCAGGCCTGTGTCTTAAATAGGAGCCCATGGGTTCCATTTTATGAAAGTTCCCTCTTACTTTCCACTTTTCTCTTTGCTTTTCATTTTGTACTCTCCAAATGGGTTAGGGCAGAATTTCTCAACCATTTTTTTTTTAATGTTACCCTTATTTCTTCTGCCCACAGAGCCTTTTTAGATTTTTTTTTTCTAATTCCTCCCCACCCCATGAAATTTTGATAACACTGATATATTTTGTATGTATTTATGTAACCTATGGATATCTCTACACTGTAGATAGAAAAAGAAAGTGTAAATCTTACTCTTTAAATTCAGTGCAGAGTTAAATTTCAGGTATAATTTAAATCTGAGAGCTATTAAATTTTAATTTAACTATAAAACTAAGTTTTCAGAGTGACTTTTGATGTAACATATTTACTTACATAAGTAGGCATTATCAAATTACATATTCAAGTAAAATTTAGATAAATATTTTATAATAATACCAAAGTATAGACATGTATAAAAGTCATTCGAAGCTGCTCAAAATCATTGAAAAACTTATTTCTTTCATATTTATTTTAGGTACTTAACATTTAATTTTGTTTCCTATCAAAAAACAGTTGTTACTTCACTGCCTGCTAGATATTCATCTGGATATTGTTACCATTTTTTTCTGTTTACCACTCGCCACAATTATGGATATGTTGAACAACTCTAGTAGAATGACATAATAAAATGAAAATTTTAATTTTATTTACAAATAAAAATTTCTATTTGATTTCAATTTCCAGAGTCTAAATCACACTGAACAAGCAACATCCACAAGCCAGCCAATGGTTGCTCTTAAGTATGCAAAGGCCACCTCTCACAATATGACTTTGAGATCACGCAACTGAGAGAAGGCTCTCCAGTGAACCATCAAGTCACCTTAGGTTGTACCACTGTTGGTGTACATCATTCGTTTTTCTTCCTTGAACTCAATCTCAATGCTTCCCTTGTGCATAATATATTAGAAAGCCCAAATACAGAAATAAACACGAAGGAGTAAGAGTTTGTTATATCTGGTTGAGCTTTGAAGTACCACAAATAATTGTAATGACAGGATTTGCTCATATTCCATAAAACAGATGTGTGCAAACGTGGAAGTATATCATCCCCAGTGAGAAAGCATGATTTAGGAATCACCATCCATTTGAATCTTTCTCTGTATTGTTGCATTAAATTTCAGATTTCCTAGCAGACATTCAAGGTTCCAATCCAAGTCTGTTCTTTTCTTTTTTATTTTCTTTTTTAATTTTTATTTTTACTTTATTTTGCTTTACAATACTGTATTGGTTTTGCCATACATTGACAAGAATCAGCCACGGATGTACTTGAGTTCCCCATCCTGAACCCCCCTCCCACCTCCCACCCCATATCATCTCTCTGGATCATCCCCGTGCACCAGCCCCAAGCATCCTGTATCCTATATCAAACATAGACTGGCAATTCGTTTCTTACAATGTTCTTTTCAAACAAAAGGAAACCACCTTTGTGATTTATTCAGAACTGGATAAATATTGAATTTTTTTCATGGGAAGAATTAGCTTTCAGTTCTGCTTCTGGTTTTTACAGTGAATTTTCTGTTGCCTCAGCCTCTGTGTTCCAACCTTCAGGCAATAGGTTGTGAGCATTTTTGACAAATCAGCTCTGTAGTGACCAGACTCCGTCTCACTGTCTCTGGGCTCTTTGGCACTAGGCCCAGTATAATCGAGCAACAAGCAGTTTCCACTAGAACCGTTTTCTCAGATTTCCTCCTACCACTGGGAGGTATTTACAGATGACTGAGCTATTTTGCTTCCTTTTGAACATGTCTGCTAGGATTGTAATAGACAATAGCTAGTATTTTTACTCTACTCCTGCTGGTATCAATAATGCCCACTAGGGTCTTCCCTAGCAGGTCAGTAGTAAAGTATCTGCCTGAAACGCGGGAGACACCAGTCAAATCCCTGACCTGAGAAGATCCGCAGAGCAACTGAGTCCATGAGCCACAACTATCGAGCATGTGCTCTAGAGCTGGGGCACTGCAACTGCTGAGCCCATGTGCCACACCCCTGAGGCCGAAGAGCGCTAGACCTGTGCTCTGTAACAAGAGAAGCTACCGCAAGCCCGCACACTGCAACCGGAGGATAGCCCCGATTCACTGCAACTAGAGAAAAGCCCTAGCAGCAAGGAAGACCAGCACAGCCATGAAGAAGTAAGTAAAATTATTATTATTGTTTAAATAATGCCTGCTATGTTTATTGATAAAACCACTAGGATTCTCTTTCCTTGAAGGTGCATATAGCTCTAGGGATTCAAATGGCAAGAGCGGCACAATTTTCAGCTTTTGCCTGGGCTTCCCAGGTGGTGCTAGTCATAATGAACCCGCCTGCCAATGCATAAAATTCATGGGTTCAATCCCTGGATCAGGAAGATCCCCTGGAGAAGGGCATGGCAAACCACCCCAGTATTCTTGCCTGGAGAATCCCGTGAAGAGAGGAGCCAGGCAGGTTACAGTCCATGGGGTCACTAAGAGTCAGACACCTCTGACACACGGGAGGATGCCTTGTCTCTAATTTGTCCTCTACTAGGTCATGATAGAAAAGAACAAGCCCGGTGTCATCTACACAGCCATGTATCTGAACTCGAGCTCTCCCTGATTCACAGGGAACAGCAACCAGACAATTTACCACATTACTGTTTAGTGTGCCCTTACTGATGTGGTGATTACTACCTGTATTCTGATATTCTTTGGAGATTCCTCACAAAAAATGATGAATGGCCATTTTCATCCTGTATCTTCATTCGCCTCCATGGGAGGGTGGGCTCCATTCCAGTCTGATTTCCAAAATTTGGCATATGAGAATTAAACTCTTACTTCACGTTCAAAATCAGAGTTTGGATTCTGAGTCCCTGGGTCGGGAAGATCCCCTGGAGAAGGAAATAGCACCCCACTCCAGTATTCTTGCCTGGAGAATCCCATGGATGGAGGAGCCTGGTAGGTTACAGTCCATGGGGTGGCAAAGAGTCGGACACAACTGAGAGACTTCACTTTCACTTTCACTGTCTGCTCCTTTGGCAGAAATTGAGGAACGAGAAATTGCTCATTCTCCTTTATTTACTCAGCATGACTATATCCTCTCTTCTAGATGTCAAGTATGTAGCCTTCAGTTCAGTGACCTTTCTGGTCTGAAAGTTTCAGTCCTCACAAAATTCTTGTCTTGAAGTCCTAATCCCCAGTATCAGGTGACAAACCCTTAGGGATGTGATTAGGGTGTGAGTATGGAGGTCTCAAGAATGGGATTAGTGCCCTTATAAAAGATGTGGATATAGAACCCTCCCTCTCCAGTCCTGTGATTATACAAGAAAGAACTCTACACTGTGAGACCTGAAGCAGGCGCTCACAAGAATTGGGCCAAGCTGACACCCAGATCTTAGAATTCCAGACTCTACAACTGTGAGCAATACATTTCTGCTCTTTACAAACTGCCCAGTCTATGCTATTTTGCTGAAGAAGCCCAAATAGTGAGATCTGGCCTGATGTATTGTGTCCTCAGAATACCTCTCAGGAGTCTGTAAAATAGCCAAAGAGAGAGACACATCCAACTCAACCCCATTTCCTAGACGTCTAGTCTGGGCCCTATCATTGCTTGAGCTCAGTCCATACTTATGTAACATCAGTTCACAGTGACTGTAATGACAGGAGAAAGAGCAACACCAACCTCTATTAGATAGATAGGATGTGAGAAGACAAAGATATAGAGAGACTTTAAAGACTCCTCATGGTTCTACAAGGGAAGCTATAGTGGAATATTGTGAGAGGCATTTTTCTAAAGATCATTTATAGGAATATTTTATTCAAGTTTGTGTTTTCAATATTTGGAAGGTGTGGTGAGTGGAAGACCACTGTCCCCTTTTAGTTCAGTGGTTCTCAAGTACTTGCAAGGAGCTGCCTGATCACTCTTTCCTTGTCTCCCTCAGGGAATAAGGAAACACTTTGTCTACACTTGTAGATGTTTTCCTCATTAGCCTATGCCTTTGAGAGTCACCCTGAATGCTTCTTCCAAATTGTCTATGATGCTCTGAACTCTGAGTGACAGCTCTGTCATCTTACCCAAGCTGAAACTGTGAAGAACCTTGGTTTTCCCCTTGCACACCCACCCAGAGCTCCATTAGGACAAATAGTCAAAAGATGAAAAAAATGGTTTTGTGCACTGAACTTGTTTTCTCTTCTCTTAATCATCCAATTATTTCCCAACTTCCTTGCAATATGATTCCCATGAGGATAAGTCCAGGCCATGTAATGTGAGAAGTGCTATTACCCCATCTAGTCCTGGTCCTTGGAAGCATCCCATGTGATCCACCAGACTTTTCTTTTTGCCTTCAAGGAGAATAGACTCAAGTGCTACAGAGAAATTCAGAGTCACATGTTGGTGATAGAAAAAACGCGAAACAAGGGGACCCATGTCCTCAACTCACTGCTTGGAGGAGTACAAGCTAGAAGATTCACCTGATCAAGAAGGCCTGCATTGTGCTCTCCAAAAAGGAAAGAAAAGTGTCCATTAGAATAAAATTCCTGACAATTTGCTTTTACCTCTTACAGAGACCAAGCATTAGGTTAACTGACAAATACCTTTAACAACATACTCTCTTAAAATTTTTTCCATAAAAAAATAAATTTCATATGTTCAAAATAGCAAATACCCACAAAACACATAAAAAGACCTTTTACATTATGTTATAAAATTATTTATTAAAGAAAAGAGATTGTGTTATTCTGTCTAAATATTTTAGTAAAATTGTGATTTTCATTTCAGGCATTTTTCACCTTGTAAACAAACAGATGATCACTTTGGAGGCTTAAGCAAACAACAGTCTGATTGAATGGAGAGTGTCACAAGTATAATTTTCATTTTATCTGTTGACTTTTCTTGAGGATTCTTACATGAGGGAAAGGCAATTTTCAATTTCTACTCTGACAACCTCCCAGGCCAGGGGCTGTATTCCTTTCCCTTCAGGTAGAGACGGATTCCTTGGAATACTTCCATACAGCAATTCCCAAATCAGGACAATCCAGAGTCACTTCTTCCAGCTGTTCCAGGCTCTGACCCAGGCTGGAGAGTAGTTTGTGGAGGAGGGTGCTGTTCCAAGCAGCACAGCTGCTCTCCATGGTGAAGAGGTTGAAGATCTGCTGGAGCATCAGTTGGTGATAACAGGTGCCTTGAGTCATCTGGATTGGGGTGATATTCTCTCTTCTCCAAGGAAACTTGAAGTCGTGTCTGTGCTCTAGGCATGACTGGGAGGGGATCGTTTTCATCTGTCTCAAACGTGTGAAGATTTCTTTGCTGTCAAGAAGACAAGCAGGGATGGAGCAGAGCATCACTCCTGCCACTAGCAAATAGATCTTGGCTACACAGAGTTTCCACAGTTTATTGGAAAACTGTTTATAAAATGTGGGAAATTCTGAAAGAGATGGGAATACCAGACCACCTGACCTTCCTCTTGAGAAACCTGTATGCAGGACAGGAAGCAACAGTTAGAACTGAAGATGGAACAGATTGGTTCCAAACAGGAAAAGGAGTACATCAAGGCTTTATATTGTCACCCTGCTTATTTAACTTATATGCAGAGTACATCATGAGAAATGCTGTGCTGGAGGAAGCACAAGCTGGAATCAAGATTGCCGGGAGAAATATCAATAACCTCAGATTTGCACATGACACCGCCCTTATGGCAGAAAGTGAAGAACTAAAAGTCTCTTGATTAAAGTGAAAGAGGAGAGTGAAAAAGTTGGCTAAGAGCTCAACATTCAGAAAACGAAGATCATGGCATCTGGTGCCATCACTTTATGGCAAATAGATGGGGAAACAGTGGAAACAGTGGCTGACTTTATTGTTGGGGGCTCCAAAATCACTGCAGATGGTGACTGCAGCCATGAAATTAAAAGACGCTTAGTCCTTGGAAGGAAAGTTATGACAAACCTAGACATCATATTAAAAATCAGAGACATTACTTTGTCAACAAAGGTCCATCTAGTCAAGCCTATGGTTTTTCCAGTAGTCATATATGAATGTGAGAGTTGGAGTATAAAGAAAGCTGAGTGCCGAAGAACTGATGCTTTTGAACTGTGGTGTTGGAGAAGACTCTTGAGAGTCCCTTGGACTGCAAGGGGATCCAATTAGTCCATCCTAAAGGAGATCAGTCCTGGCTGTTCATTGGAAGGACTGATGTTGAAGCTGAAACTCCAATACTTTGGCCACCTGATGGGAAAGCTGACTCATTTGAAAAGACCTTGATGCTGGGAAAGATTGAGGGTAGGAGTAGAAGGGGACGACAGACGATGAGATGGTTGGATGGCATCACCGATTCAATGAGCATGAGTTTGGGTAGGCTCCGGGAGTTGGTGATGGACAGGGAGGGCTGGCATGCTGCGGTTCATGGGATCGCAAAGAGTCGGACACGACTGAACAACTGAACTGAACTGGACTGAACTGAACTGACAGTTTCCGTGATTCACTGGAAGGCCAACAGGGGGCGCGCGGACACCACTAATCAATGAGCGAACGGTTTCTTCGCCCGGTCCTGGGAGAGCGTTTCTCTAGGAGGCCGCAAGAGGGCGGAGGATGTCTTCTTACCGGTTTTATTTGGGAGTTTCCAAGTTCTGAGACTTCGTTTCAGCGGGTTTGGCAGCCAGAGAGGAAAGGCGTCGCTGCTTAGAGACCAAGTTGGTGCTCCTTTAATAGTGCACTAAGAAATCTGCCCACTATTTTACTGGAGATCAGTGGAGAAATAACTCCAGAAAGAATGAAGGGATGGAGCCAAAACAAAAACAATACCCAGCTGTGGATGTGACTGGTGATAGAAGCAAGGTCCGATGATGTAAAGAGCAATATTGCATAGGAACCTGGAATGTTAGATCCATGAATCAAGGCAAATTAGAAGTAGTCAAACAGGAGATGGCAAGACTGAACGTCAACATTCTAGGAATCACCTAACTAAAATGGACTGGAATGGGTGAATTTAACTCAGATGACCATTATATCTACTACTGCAGACGGGAATCCCTTAGAAGAAATGGAGTAGCCATCATGGTCAACAAAAGAGTCCGAAATGCAGTACTTGGATGCAATCTCAAAAACGTCAGAATGATCTCTGTTTGTTTCCAAGGGAAACCATTCAATATCACAGTAATCCAAGTCTATGCCCCAACCAGTAATGCTGAAGAAGCTGAAGTTGAATGGTTCTATGAAGACCTACAAGACCTTTTAGAACTAAAATCCAAAAAAGATGTCCTTTTCATTATAGAGGACTGGAATGCAAAAGTAGGAAGTCAAGAAACAGCTGGAGTGACAGGCAAATTTGGCCTCGGAATACGGAATGAATCAGGGCAAGACTAATAGCGTTTTGCCAAGAAAATGCACTGGTCATAGCAAACATCCTCTTCCAACAACACAAGAGAAGACTCTACACGTGGACATCACCAGATGGTCAACACTGAAATCAGATTGATTCTATTCTTTGCAGCCAAAGATGGAGAAGCTCTATACAGTCAACAAAAACAAGACTGGGAGCTGACTGTGGCTCAGATCATGAACTCCTTATTGTCAAATTCAGACTTAAATTGAAGACAGTAGGGAAAACCACTAGACCATTCAGGTATGACCTAAATCAAATCCCTTATGATTATACAGTGGAAGTGAGAAATAGATTTAAGGGCCTAGATCTGATAGATAGAGTGCCTGATGAACTATGGAATGAGGTTCGTGGCATTGTACAGGAGACAGGGATCAAGATCATCCCCATGGAAAAGAAATGCAAAAAAGCAAAATGGCTGTTTGGGGAGGCCTTACAAATAGCTGTAAAAGAAGAGAAGCAAAAAGCAAAGGAGAAAAGGAAAGATATAAGCATCTGAATGCAGAGTTCCAAAGAATAGCAAGGAGAGATAAGAAAGCCTTCCACAGTGATCAATGCAAAGAAATAGAGGAAAACAACAGAATGGGAAAGACTAGAGATCTCTTCAAGAAAATTAGAGATAGCAAGGGAACATTTCATGCAAAGATGGGCTCGATAAAGAACAGAAAGGCTTTGGACCTAACAGAAGCAGAAGATATTAAGAAGAGGTGGCAAGAATACACAGAAGAACTGGACAAAAAATATCTTCACGACCAAGATAATCATGATGGTGTGATCACTCATCTAGAGCCAGACATCCTGGAATGTGAAGTCAAGTGGGCCTTAAAAAGCATCACTATGAACAAAGCTAGTGGAGGTGATGGCATTTCAGTGGAGCTCTTTCAAATCCTGAAAGATGATGCTGTGAAAGTGCTGCACTCAATATGCCAGCAAATTTGGAAAACTCAGCAGTGGCCACAGGACTGGAAAAGGTCAGTTTTCACTCCAATCCCAAAGAAAGGCAATGCCAAAGAATGCTCAAACTACCACACAATGTCACTCATCTCACACGCTAGTAAAGTAATGCTCAAAATTCTCAAAGCCAGGCTTCAGCAGTACATGAACCACGAACTCCCTGATGTTCAAGCTGGTTTTAGAAAAGGCAGAGGAACCAAGGATCGAATTGCCAACATCCGCTGGATCATCGAAAAAGCAAGAGAGTTCCAGAAAAACATCTATTTCTGCTTTATTGACTATGCCAAAGCCTTTGACTGTGTGGATCACAATGAACTGTGGAAAATTCTGAAAGAGATGGGCATACCAGACCACCTAACCTGCCTCTTAAGAAATCTGTATGCAGGTCAGGAAGCAACAGTTAGAACTGGACATGGAACAACAGACTAGTTCCAAATAGGAAAAGGAGTCCGTCAAGGCTGTATATTGTCACCCTGCTTATTTAACTTCTATGCAGAGTACATCAGGAGAAACGCTGGACTGGAAGAAACACAAGCTGGAATCAAGATTGTGGGAAGATATATCAATAACCTCAGATATGCAGATGACACCACCGTTATGGCAGAAAGTGAAGAAGAATTAAGAGCCTCTTGAAAGTGAAAGAGGAGAGTTAAAAGTTGGCTTAAAGCTCAACATTCAGGAAACGAAGATCATGGCATCTGGTCCCATCACTTCATGGGAAATAGATGGGGAAACAGTGGAAACAGTGTCAGACTTTATTTTTGGGGGCTCCAAAATCACTGCAGATGTTGATTTCAGCCATGAAATTAAAAGAAGCATACTCCTTGGAAGGAAAGTTGTGATCGACCTAGACAGCATATTAAAAAGTAGAGATGTTACTTTGTTAACAAAGGTCCGTCTAGTCAAGGCTATGGTTTCTCCAGTGGTCATGTATGGATGTAAGAGCTGGACTATAAAGAAAGCTGAGCATCGAAGAATTGATGCTTTTGAACTGTGGTGTTGGAGAAGACTCTTGAGAGTCCCTAGGACTGCAAGGAGAGCCAATCAGTCCATCCTAAAGGCGATCAGCCCTAGGTGTTCATTGAAGGACTGATGTTGAAGCTGAAACTCCAATACTTTGCCCACCTGATGGGAAAAGCTGACTCATTTGAAAGGACCCTGATGCTGGGAAAGAGTGAGGGCCGGAGGAGAAGGGGATGACAGAGGATGAGATGGTTGGATGGCATCACCGACTCAATGGACATGAGTTTGGGTGGACTCTGGGAGTTGGTGATGGATAGGGAGGCCTGGCATTCTGCAGTCCATGGGGTCGCAAAGAGTCAGAGACGACTGAGTGACTGAACTGAGCTGAATTGATGACCCAGGAACTGTCATAAATAATTCATTTCAGTTTACAAAATCCCTTTTTCTCTCATTTCTTTCAACCAAGGGTCTTCCCTTGTGGATCAGACAGTAAAGAATCTGCCTGAAATGCAGATTCCAGATTCCATCCTTGGTTGGGAAGATCCCCTGGAAATGGCAACAGACTCCAGTAGTCTTGCCTGGAGAATCCCATGGACAGAGGAGCCTGGTGGGCTATAGTCTATGGGGTCCCAAAAGATTCGGACTTGACCTAGCAACTAAACATAAAGCAGTAAAAAATTCAAGAAGTTCACCTTGATAATATTTAATAAATAAAACAAATTACAAATTTAATGAAATAAAAATGTGACTGTATTTGTTAAATTTTAATACAATATAAACAAAAATATTTTATATAGAAAAATAAATAGGAGGAGATCAAAGAATAAGCATAACAAAATAAATAAGCAAACAAACAATAAAATCAGGGCAGTCTTCACTTCAGGACTGATGCACCTGCAGCCAAGAAAATTTATATATCTTCAGTTACTACTGACAAAGCATTGGCTGAAGTAATTCAATCAATTTGGTGGATAAAGTAGAAATCAGAGTCTTCTGAAATGGCCACAGATGAGTGTGCAAAGATGATGGGGCATCTGAATCAGTGAGAGTCATGTCAAGGTGAGTTCACGTCTCCATCCATCATTCTTAGCCTTTCTTGCAAGCTGGTTGATGAAGACAAGGAACTCATGATTTCCACTCTGACGGTTTCCCAGGCGCAGTCGCTGTATCCCTTCTCTTGCAGGTAGAAATGGATGCCCTGGAAGTACCTCTTCATGGCCAGGGTGGGGCCCGTCCTTCCCAGGGCAGAGTCTTCCTCTCCCATATCCTGCCCCAGGCAGGCGTCCAGGTCGACAAGCTGGTCCAGGAGTCCTTTGCGGAGCTGCTTCAGGAGGGTGGTGTCCCAGGCAGCAGAGGAGCGCTCTGTGTGGAAGAGGTTGAAGCTCTGCTGGAGCATCTCATGGAGCACAGAGATGGCCTGGGCCTCCTGGAGCTGGCCACCCTCCACCATCTCCTGGGGGAAAGCGAAGTCTTTTCTGTCCTGCAGACACAAGTGAGGGGGGAGTCTCGTCATTTTGCCCAGGAGCCTGATGTTCTTCCTGCCAACCAGCACGTGTTTCTGAGACAGGTCGCAGCCCAGGGATCCTCCCTGGCCGTAGCTGACCAGCACCAGGGCCATGAGTAGAGAGAGCACGAAGGCCATGGGGAAGATGCGGCTGCTGCTGGGCTGGCTGAGACGGCGTCTGGGGGAACCTTGAGGTAGGTTCTCTGATGCCATGCTTTCTAAGCGAGGCTATTAAATAGGGAACATGGTAGTTTTCATTTTCTAGTCATTTCTATGCACTTTTACTTCCTTTTTTGATTTTCATTTATGTATTCTGAATATGGTCAAATTGTCATCAGTCTAAACTATTAATTTTATCTATTTCCCAATAACCTCAAATGTACCCATCCAAATGGATTGTTTTTAATCAAATGAGAAAGGTCTCTGTCAGACATCAGAAATGATGTAGGTTTCTCAGCACAAACATTACCACTCTTTCTCCTTCATGTGTAAATGTAGCTCTTCTCTGTTCCATGAACACATTTTTGGCCCTGATCCTAGGCTCAATTTCTGTTTCTTCCTTTACTTAGGAAGGCAGGCTCTGTATTTATCAGGGATTTACCAGGTCACTCTAGCAAATAAACTGTTTGAAACAAAGGATGGGTTTTCTTTAGTGTCTGATTTAGAGAAGAGGCTGATTATTATGAGTCCATGAGCTCCCTCATGTTTCTCTTCCTTCTAGAACACGTCCCTGCAGGTCCATGTGGTTGTGCTTCAGGGAACCACGAAGTCAGGACTATTACAGACATCAGGCTTGCGTTCCACCGTTTTCTTACTGGAGACCTATTGTCCTTTGCTGGCCCAGCCAATACTCCTACCAAGAATTCTGGTTCTTCTCAGATAAAATGGGTGGGGAGACTCTAATTCCAGGATAATTGATTGTATTTGCCCAGCAGCACCTCACTCACACAGGAGAGATCACATGGAGCCACCCCCTGTCCTCTGGAGTGACAGAGTCCCCTTGCTCACCTGCTGGACTCCCTCCCTTAGGGCAGGCTGTTATTGGAAGCTTATGTCACGGAATCTAGTGAGTTACAGCTGTTCATTCAGGCAGATGATTCCACCAGGCATCTCTGTTCCTCTGAGAATGCAGGGCAGTGAGACCCAGCCTACTTGATCAGGAGAAATAGTCCTCTTTCCTTGAATGTAATTTTTCATTTAAACTTTTTATATTCACTTTGTGACTTATTTTGGGTAGGCTCTGGGAGTTGGTGATGGACAGGGAGGCCTGGCACGCTGCAGTTCATGGGGTTGCAAAGAGTCGGACACGACTGAGCGACTGAACTGAACTGAACTGACTGACTTATTGGACAAGGTTTGTCTCAGTGCTCCTGTTGCAGTTGTAATTGATGATGATGTGAGAACAACAAAGGGAAGTGAAGAAGCCAGAGGGGCTGCATCTCTATCACTTTCAAGACGTTAGTTTTTTTGTTTCTCTTTGCAACTTTTCTAGAAAGTAAAATTGCACATTTGTTTGTGTGGGCAATAGAAAACAAGGGTAAGTCTCAATGTCATGAATACGAAAGAAGGGAAGTGGTTTCCCCCTGACCCAGTGACGTGTTCTGAGTTAGCAAACTTCAGTGCAGCACAGCTGGGGACAAGTCTGAGGCAGAGGGAAACGATGAGGCCAATATGAACAGCAGAAAGGCTGGGACAGGGCTGCTTCTTACAGAAGCGCAAAGAAGGACAAGCCCTTGATCTGTTGACTGCCGTCAGCTTTGTAAGACCAGCCACCTAATTTTTCTTTTCTTGAATCAGCATGTGGTCAGTATAAGGGGAGGAGGAAGAAGTCACACTCACCAGCTCACCAGAGACAGGCAATCAGAGCCCCAGTTGCTCGAACACTAATGCTCTCTGGCAGGGTTGACGAGACCAGCCTTGCTGATCATCTGCGTAGGTGATAAATCCACCTGGGCAAAGAGAATATGCTTTGAAGTAACTAGAATGAAAGGGAATTAAATGATTCCAAAAGAGCCTGATCTTAGTCTAGCTAATAGTAACTATGACATTAAAAATAATAACTGAATTTTATTGATTACTAACCCTCATGATCTCCCTAATATTCCAGCTCTCGGTACTATCACATTGATGGGTTGGGTTTCTGTGGGTTTTTAAAGAATTTTTAAAATATTTATTTTATGTGTTTATTTGGCTGTGGCATGTCTTAGTCGATGTATGCTGGTTCTTGGATCTTGGTTGCTTCATGCAGGATTTTTACTTAAGCCATGGGAAGTCCTGCTTGCCAATCAGAATCTAGTTTCCTGGCGAGAGATCCAGCTCAGGCTCCCTGCTTTGGGAGCATGGAGTCCTGGCCCCTGGACCATCAGGGAAGTCAACGGGGAGGGTTTCAATACATGAATTTGGGGAACGCACACACATTCAGTCTGTAACACGGTAGTAAGGAGATACCAAGGTATTGTGTTTATGGCAAGGATTCATTAGCATATATTTCATTCTTGATATTAGTGAGGAGTAAGAACACGTTCCCTGATGCTGCCCTCACTTTCTATGGCACCTCCATCCTGAATTGATTGCTAATTAAATGTTACAAGACTACCGTGGACATGATTACCAAGGACCTGCCAGAAAAATTTCACAGACTATTAATGTTTATCAAAAACGACAGAGACAACAACTACAAACTCCTTAGCCTTTGTGAGGGACTCACGCAAAACTTCCAGCATAGTTGAAACTGAGTTAATAGTTTTGTTTCGAAGAGCCTCCCGCTAAGACTTTATTGGAATAAAATAATCTAATAATAAAATGGCAAATCCGGTTTTCAAAACCTAACATGTCAGATTCCAAACTGCTTATCTAGACTGTGACGCCTGTGCCCGCTGCGTGCACTGAGCACTCACTTAATTTCCTAGTTTATTTCTAACACAAGATGCACCCTTGTTGTTTCATACCTCGATGTGACAAACCTCTTATTTCCATTAGTTCACATCTACCTCCAAATTCTAGATAAGCTGAGCAATTTACAACATATCTGATTATTTTGTATAATAAGCAAAATGAAATTATCAACTGGTAGTTATTACTGACAGTCTAAATGTGATCGACAAAATAATAATTCTAATAATTATAAAATAATCATATTTAACTGTCCAAGATGATTCATATAGATTGTGCAATGAATCCTCACCATAAATTGGGGATACATGATGGATAAGATCCTTATGAGTTTTGACTCCAGCAGGGGATTGGGTTAGAAACATTTCAGTGAATCCTCTGTAGAAAACACCAAGCTGATGGCTCTTGTGACTGTAATTTTAAAAAAATACTTAATGCTTTTGAGAGGGCAACAGACAGGAAAACTGGGGGTCTTCAAACAGAGGAAACAGGCTGCAAGTGTGAGACATTTTTAATCTCTTTACTCTTGCCTGGAAAATCCCATGGGTGAAGGAGCCTGGAAGGCTGCAGTCCATGGGGTCACTAAGTCGGACATGACTGAGCGACTTCACTTTCGCTTTTCACTTTCATGCATTGGAGAAGGAAATGGCAACCCCCTCCAGTACTCTTGCCTGGAAAATCCCATGGACAGAGAAGCCTGGTAGACTACAGTCCATGGGATTGCAAAGACTCAGACATGACTGAGCGACTTCACTTCTCTATACAAATTTAAAAAGAGGTTTCTCTTAAAATTCTGTGTTGCCATAATGACACCTGGTTCCACCTGAACTTAACTTTTCCCAAACCTTGAGCTAACCAATGTATTTTTCTTCTGGAAATGTTTGTCTTAAGCTGTTAATGTACTGTGTATTTACCCTAGACTCTGTGTTTAAGTCAGTTCCACCCAAAGGCTCAGAACCGACTTGACAAACCAGTCTGTTATACTCATACACTGTTCTCCTAATCTGTGCTAATGAAACTGCATATTTGTTTGGAAATCTGCCTTTCTTCAAGATTCACGTCCATCATTTTGTGGCCGGGGATGACTCACCTGGTGCCAATGTTGTCTCAATGCATGTTGTGGGTGAGGGGCCCGGTGCCATTCTCTGAGTTTTGAGACATTTCCATTCTCTAATTAGCAGACTGCTAGTAGCTATATAACATCTGGCGGAAGAGAAGCATGGGGCACTCTTACTACCCCCGTCTGATGTCTATGTCAGAAGCTTTCTCTATCTCTTTTATACTTTAATAAAACTTTATTACACAAAAGTGCTGAGCGATCAAGCCTCGTCACTGGCCCTGGATTGAATTCTCCTCCGGAGGCCAAGAATCCTGGTGTCTTTCGTGGTTCAGCAACAAACTGTTGCTTCCAAATTATATGAATTTGGCAAATGACAAAAAGAATAGAAGACGACCTATGCTAACAGGTGAAATGTGAGGGATGGAGCAGAGCCTCCCCATTGCCATCAGCAGGGAGACCAGGAGTGCAGAAAATCAGCACTTCACCTGGGCCTCTCTGAAGCAGTTCAGGTCCTGCACTTAACTCCGGAGCCCTCCAAACTCCTTTTGCTGCGCCCCAGCGGCCGGGAGGGGGCGCCCGATCTCTCAGTAACTGACAGACCCGCACCGCCCACCCAGCGGGACCCGCCTGCAGGGCTGCCCCCTGGGGCATCAGATCCACGGGGAGAACTCGCGGGTGGCCGTGGGCAGGAGCCGCGACCGGAGCGAGGCGCCGCCGGGGCCCAGGGAGAGCTTGGGGCCGCGGGAACACAGAAGAAACTTGCTTTTCGGGCCCCAGTGCCCAGGCGAGCTTTGCGCCGCATCGCTCAGAGCCTTTGATTTCTGCACCTCCAAATTCTAGATAAGCTACCATTGCATCCATCCTCCCCTTCCTGGGAGAAGATTTTAGCCAGAGCGGTTCACACCGGTGCCTTTTAATGCCGCGATTGACGGCTGGAAATCACAGCATGTTGTGGTATGTTTTCAGATTCAGGGTTGTTTTGGAGTGAGTGGAAGTCTTTCAGTCGTGTCTGACTCTTTGTGACCCCGTGGACTACACAGTCCATGGACTTCTCCAGGCCAGAATACTGAAGTGGGTAGCCTTTCCCTTCTACAGGAGATCTTCCCAACTCAGGGACTGAGCCCAGGTCCCCTCATTGCGGGCAGATCTTGACCAGCCGAGCCACAAGGGAAGCCCTTGTTTATGGGCAAAGGAGTAATTCAGCGAAAGGGAAAGGTATCTACAGTCTGGATGGGAATCTGCTCGATACTGGGACCCTCCAGTGGGAAGACTTGGGGACAAAACAGACTTCAAAAGAAGCTCCTAGGTACAGGGGAAATTATTTCATTTAATATCAATATAAATAGTTAATTTCTCCTGTCATGTTCATTGGTTGGAAAATGTTTTAAAATGTATAAGTCTTCAACTCACATCAAATTCAAATATTTTCTTTATGCCACAACAGTACTTTAACTTCCTGGCTTTAATGGAAGCAAAATCATCAATAATGTTTTCAATATTACTTTTTGGTATCTCTCTCTTCATCTGAGCGAAAGCCATATTTGACAAACTTATGAACCAGTAACTATTTTGAATAACTCATTTCAATTTGCAAAATCCTTTTTTCCTCTCATTTCTTTTAAACAAAGGTCATCTATTAAGCATTTTTTTTAGTCAGTTTTTCATTGGAGAGTTTCATGAACTTTTTCAAAATGTCTTCTCATGCGGATTAAAATGCTTTTGATTTCAGCATAATGTGTACTCAGTAGACACCAACTGTGAAATAGGCAGTTGGATATATAATTCCAGCATGCGTCTTTGGAAGACATCATCATCAGGATAGATTTTTAAAGGCCTGAAAACTAGAGCAGGTCATGACCTACTTCATCAGTTTGGACAGAAGACAGTTCTGGGCTTGGAACACAGGAAAACCACAAACTCCGTGGTCACAAATGAAATTCAGACTGGATACCAGCCAGATGGCAGGAGTGCAGTGTGAGTGTGAAGCCTGGATCTGGTTGAGGACCTTGCAATCTGTGTGTCTTCTAGCTGGAGATCACGGAGTTTGAACGAAAATGAATCATGAGCTCCTTTACCTGGGTAAAGAGACAGTGCAAGAGCAGTGGGTGCGTTCTCTATGGATCAGAAATTCACAGAGGAAGCCTGCACTTCCAGTGGATATGATGGGGAAAGGCTGTCATCTGTTCTAGTGCAGTGGTCTTAAAACTAACGTCTCAGCTCCACAGCTCTTCTCCTCAACGCTGCTCTGTGATGCTGGGGCTCTAGTTCCTTCCAGGACATTTCTCCTTTGCCTATAGATTGTTTTTCTGTCCCATGCCAGTTCCAAGGGTGGACTAGAAGGCTGGAAGGAATTTTCTGTTTTCCTGACTGGAGTATGACTGATAACAACCGCCATCAATTAGGAAAAGGAAAACTAATGGTTGCTGCTAGATGCTATGTGTCACCAGTCAGATGGGCAAAAACTAAAAAAGATGATAAGACCCTGTTTTGGTCAAGGTGTGAGAACATATAAGAGCTTATATGGTCTTGATATGGATTAATGTACCATTGTTATCATGGACAGTTGGCAGTATGCATGTGCAAGATTTATGTGTTGACAAATAATATTGACTTCATGCCCCTTATTCAGAGAAAGACTCTCACTAAAGTATGACACCTGCATTCACTTGTAGCAGTCTCTCCTCTAAAGGCACTAATTTCTGAGAAGGAACAGCTCTAGGAGGTGACCCTGCCAGCACTTAGGGACTGGAGTCTTTATGGAAAACAACTAGGATCAAACCCAGGACAGCCCAGGACTGGAGAGCAGAACCTCACACTGCATGGCCCTTGCTCTTTTCTTCCTGCCTCTGCCTTGCTGCTGAAAGACGGAAACCCAACAGAGAGTTGAGAAGGTGATTTTAGAAATAGGTTAAAAAGTAGTATAGGACTACTCATACTAAAGAACAAGAAACATTATTAATGAGTAATGTGTGTGATTCTCTGCAGTCCTAGGAGATCTCTCTGATTTCCCTATTATTCATTTTTATAGTAGATCAAAGCATTTTCTACTAATCCTTCTTTTTCAAAGAATTTCTATGACTTCCTAGAATGCTTCTAGAAGGCTGAAACACAGAAATTGGAATTGTCTCCAGCATTGAGCACAGAAGAGTTCACAAACTAAATTGTGAAACTAGCACCCAAGTTAAATATTTTTACCAAGGACCAGCATCTTTCCAGTGTTGCCTTTCAGTCACTGCCTCAGGCCAGCTGTCCTGTCTGTTCCCTGTGGGCAGCTACTCTGGGACTCACTGTCCTGATCATTTCTGCCAGGCACACTGTTATGCTTCTTGTAATATGGGCCCATTGATCCTAACAGTAACCCTGTGAAAAACTACTGCTATTTTCCACATGTTAAAGAAGAGAATCAGGACAGCATGTGTGCCTGCGTGCATGCTAAGTTGGTTCAGACAGGTCCAGCTCCTGTGATCCATGGACTGTAGCCCACCAGGCTCCTCTGTCCATGGGATTTTCAAGAAGGAATACTGGAGGGGGTTGCCATATCCATCTTCTCAGTGTTTGTGATATTTTCCAGGGTCATACTGCTGTTAAATAGCAGAGCTGCATTCAAAGGTTTTAAAACTTCTGGAGCTCTCCTTTCACTTGTGCTCTCTTGCAGTGATTTCCACTCAGAGAAACTTTGAAGCCAGAAACCATCACAGAACAGAGCTCCTGTGTTGGAGGCAGTGAAGATATAGTGCAAGGGAGTGGATTGTTCAGTAAAGCAGGACCGAGGAGAAGGCGGGAGGAAGAGTAACAGGTGTCAGGCTCAGCCACTCAGCACCACATGTTCGCAGCTTCCCTGGAGGAGGGGAGTCCTCCCCCCACATACTGACACCAACCATTCTCTGTAATTGGGTATAAACTAGTTATACTTGTGGCTTCAGGACTACTCATCTACCTCCGTTTCAGAGACTCCTTTCTACCTGTTTCTTTTGGGTGGAGGGGGCTGCACTCCACAGCTTACAGGATCTTAGTTCCCTGACCAGGTATCCATGGCACCTGAGTGTCTCACACTGGAAGCATGGAGTCCATTCCACTGGACTTCCAGGGATCCAGAAATTCTACCTTTTGACAATCATTTCCCGAAAAGTGATACAACTATTCTGTAGTATAAATGGACAAATGCTATTCTATGATAGGTTTATGTAGACCAAATAAGTATTTAATTCTTCATAATGAAAACAGTCATTACTTTCATAAGAAATTAATAAATAAAACAAATTAGAAGATTAAGGAAATGAACATATTTTCTAAATTTTATTACAATGCAGAAAAACATTTTTACATGAAAATATAAATATGATGAGATAAAATAAATACATAAATAAACATAAATAACATCAGGGCAGTCATCCCTTACGGACTGATCCCTGTGCAGTTGAATACTTTTTATATCTACTTGCTTATTGCTACTGAGAAAGTACTATTGATTGAATTCAGGAAACATGGTGGCTAAAACAGAAATCAGAGTCTTCTGAAATGACTTCAGGGGAGCGTACAAGGGTGATGTGGCATCTTAGTCACTGAGAGTCATATCAAGATGAGTTTAGGCGTCCATCCATCATTCTTAACCTTTCATGCAAGCTGGCAGATGAAGAGAAGGATCTCATGATTTCCACTCTGACGGTTTCCCAGGCGCAGTCGCTGTATCCCTTCTCGTTCAGGTAGACATGGATGCCCTGGAAGTACCTCTTCACGGCCAGGGTGGGGCCCGTCCTTCCCAGGGCAGAGTCTTCCTCTCCCGTCACCTGCCCCAGGCAGGCGTCCAGGTCGTCCAGCTGCTGATGGAGTCCAGTGCGGAGCTGCTCCAGGAGGGTGGTGTCCCAGGCAGCAGAGGAGCGCTCTGTGTGGAAGAGGTTGAAGCTCTGCTGGAGCATCTCATGGAGCACAGAGATGGCCTGGGCCTCCTGGAGCTGGCCGCCCTCCACCATCTCCTGGGGAAAAGCAAAGTCTTTTCTGTCTTGCAGACAGAAGCGAGGGGAGATTCTCCTCATTTCGCCCAGGAGTCTGATGTTCTTCCTGCCAACCAGCACGTGGTTCTGAGACAGGTCACAGCCCAGGGATCCTCCCGGGCCGTAGCTGACCAGCACCAGGGCCATGAGTAGAGAGAGCACGAAGGCCATGGGGAAGATGCGGCTGCTGCTGGGCTGGCTGAGACGGCGTCTGGGGGAACCTTGAGGTAGGTTCTCTGATGCCATGCTTTCTAAGCGAGGCCATTAAATAGGGAACATGGTAATTTTCATTTTCTAATTGTTTTAATACACTTTCACTTCCTTTTTTGATTTTCATTTATGTATTCACAATATGATCAAAGAACATGTCATCAGTTTAAAGTATTAATTTTACCTATTTCCCAATAATTTCAAATGTACCCATCCGATTGTATATGTCAATTAAATGAGAATGTTTTTATTATTCATCACTTTTATTTACACTGTTCAGCATTTTCCGCTCAGAGTTTCAGAGCTGGAGGAAGGACATTCAGTGATGGTGTCTCTCACTGGAAGCTTATGTCACAGAATCTAGTGAGTTTCAGTCATTCATTCAGGCCGTTGCTTCCACTGGGCATCTCTGTTCCTCTGTCTCTTTCTTCCTGTGAGAACGAAGGACGGTGAGAACCAGGCTACTCCTTCAGGTAATACTATAATATTGAATGAAAGGTTATTTAGAAAATAATCTGTTAATGAAATGGTATTTTTAACAGTAATATCGGAATGTTTTTTACTTGTTTAGGATCCTAATCCTCAAGAAGGTTTCCAAACCTCTCAATCTACTTTAAACGTTCCCTGAGGAGCTTCCCTGGTGGCTCAGTGGTGAGGAGTCCACCTGCCAACAGGACCCCGTGCGGTCCTAGAGGATGCGCGTGCTGCAGGACAGTGAGCCCGGGGGCACAGCTCCTGCCCTGTGCTCTAGACCCCGGGCCCTCACCACCGAAGCCAAGTGCACTGGAGCCTGAGCTCCCCAACAAGAGAGGCTCCCACAGCGAGAAGCCTGTGCCCCACAACTAGAGAGGACCCACCTCTGCCACAACTAGAGAGAAGTCCGTGCGGCAGTGAAGACACAGCACAGTGAGAAATGAATAAATGAGTAAAATTATTTCAAAAGTCCCTCTGACTTTACATATAGCTACTGAGTGCTGTATGTCCCAACTAGAAAGAAGAAAAAGATGATTGATCCATCAATGTCCTGAAGATTGCCTACATTAAATACATGAATTTCCACAAAGATCTTTGTTACTTTGAGAAATTGTATTCTTCCAGTGTTCACTTTACTAACATATGTCCTGTGAGGAAAGCTCTGTCCCCCTGTTGCTAAATGTATTAAATGTATTAAAAGCCCTGCACGTGGGATAACCTAGGTGCACGGTCAGAGGAGCCCCTGGTCCCACCATTGCTCACTGTGGGGCGGGGTTTCCTCTATTTACTGTGTTTCTCTGGGAGGCTGGACAGTCTGGACCCACAGTGCTTGGCAGGCAGAGCAGGTGAAGTCACAGGAGAGTGTCTGACAGAGCTAGAACTTTCACTCAGGTTCTGCTTTTAGTTGGTGGTTTGCAGTCATAAGGGGAAATTGACAACCAGAAACCGTAATGGAGAAGGACACAGCTGTATGAATGGAGAGGACGCCTCCATGCAGAGTGAATGAGGAGAGCACGCTGGGGATTTCTACACTGAGAGGAAGTGCTGAGGATTACGGTGCCTCCTCCTAAGAAGTCAAGGGTAGGCATTCCTTTGAATGAATTATGCAAAGTTTAGCAATGATATATGTGTTTAATATATATAGATAAGCTTGAGAAACCCTTTAACTTCTTTAGAGTCACATTTATCATGGCAGCTACTGGTTCTGCATGGCCTCTCTTAGCTGTCTCTGCAGTCCCCAGCCTGCCTTGTTCTTCTTGCCTCCATTTGAAGAGTTCAGGAAGACTCTTTTCTCAGGAATGGCCAAGTGTAGAAAACTTCCTCCCCCTTCCTCATCCTACTCCAGGATCCTAGACTCCACATATGCAGATTGACCTCCCATGATGGATGTGCTGCTGCTGCTGCTGCTAAGTCGCTTCAGTCGTGTCCGACTCTGTGCTGCTCCATAGACGGCAGCCCGCTAGCTCCACCGTCACTGGGATTCTCCAGGCATGCACACTGGAGTGGGTTGCCATTTCCTTCTCCAATACATGAAAATGAAAAGTGAAAGTGAAGCCACTCAGTCATGTCCGACTCTTAGCGACCCATGGACTGCAGCCTACCAGGCTCCCGTGTCGCTGGGATTCTCCTGGCACGAGTACTGGAGTGGGTCACCATTGCCTTCTCTGCATGATGTATGTGGTTCTCCACTAACCCTTGAAGGTGCTCCGGTTCTTCCAGGCCCCAGGCAGGCACCTGAGTCCATGACCTGGGCTTTTCTCCACCCATCTCCCCCCAACCTCTAGTCTATGTCTCAAGAATCACATTCAATCCCCCCTCAAATTGTCCATTGTTCCTTCTATGACCCAGGGTGGGTGACCCCGTTCCCTCTTTATTAAGGTGAATTCAGTATAGGTTTATCTTGTAGTATCAGGCTTTGGGTCAGGTTTTATTCAAAGATGTGTGCAAGCCCGTTTGTTTTATTCGAATTACTTTTATTTTATCTACTGAAAAACAAGAGTAGTCTTGTACAAAATATAGTACAAAGCAAGTATCTTATGAATGATAAAGATTTAAACTCTATGAACAGCCTAAATATTTCTATAATTTAAATAAATAAATAAATATTACAACTTTTTATGATATGAAAAATGGATTCTTAAATCTGTTTTAAACAATTATGGTAACTAAACCTTAAACCTACATTTAAATGAGCCCATATATTAGCCATTACTTATGTTTCATCTGACACAAAAATAGAGTTAAAGGTTGCACTTTGAATCCTAGAAAATAGCCATTTCACCGACCAGATGAACTGTTTTCAGATTCAACGCCTTCTTTATTTCCTGAGTTTTCCGATGAGCTTATTGGCTAAGACCAAGCACCTTCTGATTTCCATGCTGACAACCTCCCAGGCACAGCGGCTGTATTCTTTGAGATACACACTGATTCGCTGGAAGTAACCCTTCACAGCCAATCTGGAGTTCTCACTGCCTAGAGGTGACTGTTCCAGCGTCCTTCCCTCCCTCACACACGTGTCCAGGTCCTCCAGCTGCTGATCAAGTCCCATGAGGAATCTGTCCAGGACGCTCTCATTTCGACCTGCGGAAGAGCCCGTGGTGCTGAAGAGCTGGAAGGTCTGCTGGAGCAACTCGTGCACAACAGCTGTGGCTTCTGTCTTCTCAAGCCTGGTCCCGTGCACCAGGGTCTGAGGAAATCTGAAGTCAGTCCTGTCCCTCAGACAGGACACAGTGGGCACTCTCTCCATCTGATTCCAAAGTGTGAAGCTTTCCAGATCGCCGTGGCTGGCAGGCAGCTCACAGCCCAGGGAGCACGTGGGGCTGGAGCAGAGCATCACCAGGACCAGCAGCACAGAGACGGGGAGGGCCATTGGGATGCTGGGGGCTTGCAGGACCGCCTGCAGGGAGGTCTAGGCAAGTTCTGAGGGCTTGGGGTGATGGGTGGCTCTTAAAGAGTGAGTCGAGAAACCTTCATTTTCTGGGTTTTTCCACATTTTCCCCTTTGCTTTCTTTTTCTACTCTTTGTAATGAAATCAATAAAAGTGCTAATATTTGCCATGAGTGCCTAGGTGGGGGATATCAAATCATGCATGCCACTGTGGTTGATAGCCACACAGCCGTATATTATGCTTTTCACACCTCCTTAGTTGTTTCTGGGAGAAGAGTCTGATCAAAGTCAGAGAAGGGACAAATATTCATACAATTGTGGCTTTTCCAGGTCACCAAGAAATGTTGAAAAGAGCTTATGAGGGAAGCTTTTGATTTTTCTCATTTTTCCCTCATTGACCTTTTCTCCCTTCTTTAAATAATTTGAAAAGAGCTTATAAGAGAAGCTTTTGATTTTTCTCATTTTTCCCTCATTGACCCTTTTCTCCCTTCTTTAAAAAATTTTCATTCTGTATGTACCTTTACGATGTCAGCTGAGTAGGCCTTAAGCTCCCTGGAGACATTATAGGGGACAATATCACTGATGTCATTTGTTAAAAATGAGTTATTTTGCAACTATAATCCACAAGGCACTTTTTAAGGTGCTGGTTTTCCTAAACATGTTTGCCTGTGTTTATTTCTCTTTCTCCTCTACCACTGCAATATTTCACAGGATGCTTTGCTTCAGTCTCTGTGTGATAGTGCAGATAATCTCATCTCCTTAGATATTTCACGGGGAAGTGAAAATCTACCATGCACTCAGGGACGCTGAGGTTGCAATTACATTTCTCCTTGTAATGCTTGTCTTTACCAATTCTGTAAGGTACAGATAATTTTTAATAATATTAATGAGAGAAATTTTTGCATGCAGCCTCTCAGCAAAGTGTTTTTAATAAACATGAATTAATCTTCACAGCTTTCCTATGAGATAATTACTATAATTATTGACATATTTGCAAATACTGCTGCTACTGCTGCTAAGTCGCTTCAGTCGTGTCCGACTCTGTGCGACCCCATAGACAGCAGCCCACCAGGCTCCCCCATCCCTGGGATTTTCCAGGCAAGAGTACTGGAGTGGGTTGCCATTGCCTTCTCCAGTTTGCAAATAAGGAAACTTAAAACTCAGAGAGATTACTTTACGTGCTAACAGGATTAATTGCATAAGTGGTACTTGACCACTATACTCTTCAGCCTCCACATTATTCCTCATTAACCTTAAGCATTCTCCTTTAGCTACATAACATACAGTTGTAATTAAGTAATCCCTCTAATTATGTAACATTTGACTGCCCTGAGAGATTGTAAGCTCCCTAAAGGCAGTAATGGCACATGTGGAGAATCCAGGAAGGTGTGTGTCCCAGAGGAAGTGCACAGAGGGGTCTCTGTCCCATTGTTTTTCGTCACGAAGGCATGTCCACTGTCTTTGATCCCACGGACTACAGCACGCCAGTCTTCCCTGTCCTTCTCTATCTCTCAGAGTTTGTTAAAACTCATGTTCATTGAGTCGATCCAATGCGATCGAATCATCTCATCCTCTGTTGTCCCCTTCTCATCCTGCCCTCATTCTTTCCCAGCATCAGGGTCTGGGCTTTTCCCATCAGGCGGCCAAAGTATTGGAGCTTCAGCTCTGTCCCAGAAGTAGTTCTAAGAGAACTATCCACACCAAAGTTTGAGTAGACCTAGTATTTGAAGACTGTTTCAAAAAATGATAATCTTCTGAAAACAAAAATAGTAAGAGAAATTTAAATGGATTTTTTAACTTTCTGGATGATTTCTCAAAATATTATCTCAGGTGGAGACCGAGACTCTCAGAGTTGTTGTTTAGTTGCCATAATCTGCCAGGCTCCTCTGTAGAGCTCAACAAAACACCACTTAGCGATTGGAACTTATCAGGTGCAAAGGGAACTGTGTACTCAGCTGTCATCTGATGATTGTATCATCCCTGGGACGAGAGAATGGCACTTTTGTGACAATGAAGAATAGGAGTTGGAAAGGAAGACCTTACTAAGTGTTCCTCTAAAATAGGAAGCACCTTGTCAGAGCAGACAGCTTGGTCCAGTGCATGAGACAGTGGACATGGGGCAAGATCCCTGGGTTGATGTCACAGATCCAGCCTGCACTGCCTGTGTGACCTATGGCACTACGGTTTCTCCTCTTAAATGGAACTGATCATCACAGAAGTTTCACTGGGTTTTTCTGAAGATTGTAGGACGTAACGTACTTCTGACAATGCTTGGACATATAAACATTCAGTATCTGTTAACTGTTCCCACGAGGCAGAAAATTCACACATCCATCTATGGAAAGTGGATAGAATTTCCCTGAGATGACCTGCTTCCTTCCCTTAATGCTCAGCTCACTGGTCAACATTATCACATCTAATCTCATGTCTGGTGAACATGATGTGCTGTCCAAACACTACATCTAGTAGCTTCCAGGGAACAGCTGACCTCTCACACATGAATAGGGTGACTGTGCACTCGGTATCCCAGTCTCTTTTCAGGGTGAGTTAATTGGTTTACATCCTCAGAATCCAATAACCTCGATGAAGAGTGAGAAATGTAAACAGACAAATAAAGATAAATAAATAGATACTGGGAGTTAGCAGAGTGGTCCACTATCCTTTTAGGTAACACTGTGCCTAAGAGCCTGCCACCCTCCTTGGCTCTGTCTGCAGCTAAACAGTGTCACATAAGCTGCTCTGAAATCTGTCATCTGTAGAGCTCTGCATCCCTGTTTGTGTAGTTAAGTGAGATTTTGTCATTTGGCAGAGATGTCACTGTAGTTTTTTCAACTACATCAATTCGTTTCTCTTTACCTTTGTGCATTACTTCCTCATTCACAGCTTACTTGTAATTTCTAGGAATGTTGAATGAGTGGAAAATTTGGATCTCTTGAAAAATCACGGAGGAAATATGTTAACTGTTCCATTCATTTACGTTCTCCGTTCCTGTTTTTGCAATAAACCTCAAAGTGGAAACAGAAAAGATTGTAGGAGCATTAGCACAGCTTTTACAAACTGAGATACAAATGACGAAGAAGAGGCAGCAATATGAAAACTGCATAAAAGTACCTAAGAAAAAGTGGGTTCCCTGATGTGGCGGGACACTGGCCTGGGCTAAGAAGGCGCATTCTAACCACCGAACACTTGGACAGCAGCGGTGGTTACACTTTATTTCCATGAGAGTGACTTTGGAGGACTCATCATCTTGGTATAAGCTTAGTTTGTAACCAAGAAGAGTTAATTTTGAATTTATACTGGTTCTGCTTCTGTGACTTCAACTCTTTTCATCCCAGAAATTCACATTTGGGAAGGCCAGAATCACAGATAGATATGACATCCTTGTTGACATGACATGAGATATTCCATTTCACAGCACCCATGAAATGACTGTAAGGAAGTGCAATCAACACATCCTCCTACCTGGGGCTTGCTTGCTATTCTGGGAGATATTTTTAGGAAATAAAAGTCTTTTACTTTGTTTCCTCACCTCCCGCCATCTCTGATTGAAAAGAGAATCTGACATCCAGGATCCCCACAAGATGGTTAATTTGAGGCACTGGCCTTTCATCTTCTCAGTCAGCCACTTCCCGAATGAAGTCCTTTCCTGATCCCAACACCTCGTCTTGGATTCACTGATTTACCCTGCTGCAAGCAGAGCCACTTGGCCTCTGTAACAAGCTCAGCATAGTGATCGGCACCTAATAAATGTTTAGTAATTTTCTCAGTTATGGAGAGTAAATAAAACCAAAATTGGCGAATTAAAAGTTCTGCTGCAGAGAAGAAGGTGAGATCCGTGCATGTAAAGCTCAGATATTTTTCACATCTGATCAAGTCCTTCAAGAGGAATATGCAGAGGGAGCAAAAAAAGATTTGAAAAAGAGTCTAACAATGTTTCCCTAAAAGTTGATCTTAGCTTCAGGAAGAAAGATCCAATAACTCTTAATATATCACTAGTTCAAAGTTCCTGAGATGATAAGCATTCCATTGACTTAGAACGTCTACTTTTTTAAAGAATACATTTTACTTCAACGTAAGGATACAGAAGAGCGGAAACTCATGACAGATTTCCAGGCTCTTGAAGTGAAAGGCAAGCCCAAAATGAGGTAGTTCATGAATCTGGGTAGACTCAGAATATGAATATTTTGGATTTCATATTTAAGAGGCACACAACAGAAGATCCTTAGATGAAATGGAGATGAAACAAAGCTCACAATCGCTCATCTCAACCGGAATGCTTCCTTGTGGAATTGACCAATGGCTCTTCATCTCCTCAGTGATGACACTCATGATGCTCGTCTGTAACCCCATCTCATCCTCTGAGTCCATGAACTGCCTCAGAGCCTTGACTTGGAAAAGCAGGAGACCTTCACATTTGAATCAAATAAACACAGTCTCTCTCTTTCCTGTCTGGGGTACAGGAAAGACTTCAGATTCCCTCAGGAGCAGGTGAGTGGCGGCCAGCTCCATGAGGCCCAGGCCATCCCTGTGCTCCACGAGATGCTCCAGCAGAGCTTCAACCTCTTCCACACAGAGCGCTCCTCTGCTGCCTGGGACACCACCCTCCTGGAGCAGCTCCGCACTGGACTCCATCAGCAGCTGGATGACCTGGACGCCTGCCTGGGGCAGGTGACAGGAGAGGAAGACTCTGCCCTGGGAAGGATGGGCCCCACCCTGGCCGTGAAGAGGTACTTCCAGGGCATCCGTGTCTACCTGCAAGAGAAGGGATACAGCGACTGCGCCTGGGAAACTGTCAGAGTGGAAATCACGAGTTGCTTTCTGTGTCAACAAGTTCCTAAGAAAACTCAGGAAGTTAGAAGGAACCTGATCCTCAGTGACTCGTGTCCTAGCTCAGACACTTCAAGGTTCAGTCATTTCCAAAACTCTGATTTCTGCCTCAGCAATGAAAGAGTTTGAGTGACAATTGATATTGGCATTAATGTTGAGAATATCAATATCAGCTGCTTTTAGAATTAGAGGAAATATATCTGATGCCCTGTGGCTGAATCTTATGGAATAACATGTTTTTGTATGAATGTAACTCATTTATTTATATTAATTTATTTTCATGGTACTTGCATTTCTATATTCTGTTTATTACATGCATGCATGCTATGTATGCTGAGTCGCTTCAGTTGTGTCCGACTCTATGCGACCCTATGGACAGCAGCCCAGCAGGCTCCACTGTCCACAGGATTCTCTAGGCAGGAATACTGGAGTGGGTTGTCATTTCCTTCTCCAATTTATTCCATAAGAATATATAATTTTCTGTAATAAAAATGTACCTTTCATTTACTCATGACATTATCTGAAGACATGTTTCCTCCTCTTCCTTTTGGGTCTCTTCCCAGAGGCCGAATGCTGTGAAGCGACATAGAGAAGATGCTGTGCAGCTCATTCCTTTATCTGCGGGCCTTGTGCAGAGAGTCTTGAGTGTGAGAGGCAGAGGCCCTGACCTCACAGAGCTCACACTGGAGCAAGGACACTGCCGTGAAAGAAGTAGGCATAAGATAATTAGGTATTTACATCTGGGCCCTGGGCTACACAGAAGTATCAGATGCTGATGGCAGTGAGTATCCTGGGAAGCTCATTTAGACCACATTTAAGCGACTTAGCAGCAGCAGCAGTAGCCGTCTCCCCGGGGAAGTAATCCGAAGTATGAGACTTGAAGAATGAGCATGAATTTGTCAAGTAACTCATGAAGAGCAAAATAAGAAAACAATAATACACAACAAAGCACAGCACGTGGAGTGTCCCTGCAGCAGGAATGGCTCCGGTGCTTTTAAAGGCGTGAACAAGACCCCAGTCGGTAGACTGTACTGATGCCTGCAGGGGGTAGCATGGCATGGCCCTGGAGACATGGAAAAGGGCCCAGCGATAGACTCTTGAATGATGTTAGATTTTATCTTAGGAACCAAGGAAATTACTTGCGAATTTAAAGCTACTGAGCCACTGGGACCAAAGCAGATGCAGGGAAATTCCTGAAACCAGCAGTTCCCAAAGTGTGGTCTGTGGGCCCCTGCAGATCCCCAGGACACTCTACAGGGATTCATGAGGTACAACAATTATTATAGTGATATCAAGATCTTATCTGTCTTTTTCACCACGGGAACAACTTCTCCTGGTGGCACAGATGCAGCGCTGGGTGAGACTCCAGTGCTGTGGTGTGGATCAAAGCAGGGGCACCTCAGTGCCTAGTGATTGTCCTGTTCTTACGTAAAATATACTTGAAGTTTGAAAAAAGGACAGTTTCCCGTAAGAAGATCCCTAGTGAAACAGCAAGATGATGAATTTTATGAAATCTTCACTTTGGAGTACACATTTGAAAAATCCTCTCCGTTGTAGTCTTGTTGACATGCTGTGTGGCAAGCACGTCCGCTGCACGCATGGTGACTGTTCTCAGGAGAAGCCCTTGGATGATGATTATTTGAGTTATGAGCTAAACTACCACGGTCTTGTTAAAACCAAGCTTTACTCTAGAGAATGACAGTCAAATCACGGTCACTCAGAAGTGGGCATTTGACAGATATTTTCCTATACTATTTCTATTCATGTATATGAATATTCTTGTTGACTTTAATGAATGAGGCCAATCTATTTTCAATTCTCATTTCCAGGATATGAATTCACCTCAGTGTGTGTCTTTGCTTCTGAAAATTTGAGGAGTAGTGATTTAATTTCCATTACTTACAAAATTTCTAAATTTATGGTTTAATTTTGACTTTACATAAATTATCAGGATGATGTTCATCTTTAAATGATGCTTTAAAATAATATTAAAATTAATTGCAGGCATTGTGATCTGGGCACACAACTTATACAAATATTTTTTCCCTGGAGGAATTATGTATATTTTTTGTGAAGTCTAATGTATGGTAATTTTCATGGATGGTTTATAGATATTTGAAGCAAGTTATATTTCTTATTGTAAGTTAAGGGCCCAAGAGTGTTAATCACGAATTTCCTCCTCTAAATCATAGTTTCAATTCTTCTCTTTAGAAGTTTATATATGGCTTTTTACAGACTAGTAGCATTGTACTGGGCTTCCCAGGCGGCGCTAACGGTAGAGAACTTGCCTGCCAATTCAGGAGACACCAGTTTGCTGCCTGGGTCAGGACGATCCCCTGGAGGAGGGCATGGCAACCCACTCCAGTATTCTTGCCCGGAGAATCCCATGGACAGAAGAGCCTGGCAGCCTATGGTCCACAGAGTCCCAAAGAGTCAGACACGACTGAAGCGACTCAGCTCAAAAGCACAGCACTGAGTTAAAACTTCAGTGCTCCCGTGTTTCTGTTCACATTGCTATGTAATGTTATATTTTTTACTCATTGTTTTATACCATTTGAAATTTAGCTCAAGCATTTTAAGAATTTAATTATAGATTCAAAGTGTTTCTTACGTATTTTGAACTTCTTTCTCACGAAGAATAATTTCTTTCTCATGTGTTCATTTCTGGAATTCTCAAGTGTATGAATATTGATATTAATGACAAAGATCTCGTTGATATTAACATTGCCACCTCTAATTATTCCCTACATTATATTTTCATGCTCTGTATTGGCCCCCTTCTGTGTTGCCCTTGTTTTGGTATTGAGTATTTAGTATTATTTGATTTTAGGTTTTTCTTCCTCTTCCAAGTAATAATGGAGTTTGCGTATTAAATCAATCGATAGAATCTTTTATGTTTAAGCAGATTATATTAATTTTTTAAATTAATTTAACCTTTATCAGTTTGGATCTCAAATGTATTGGATTTATGCGTTACTTTTTGATGACTTTTACATGGTTTTTGACCCTTGTCATACTCCATTCAGTTCTCCAACAGTCATTTCTTTTAGTAAATATATAATGTTAAAGCAATTTAGTATTTCTCTGAATCCTTGAGTGAAAAACTGAACAACTAAAACTGCAAAATTTAAAGTAATTTGAGACTTCCTTGGCCGTTCAGTGGTTAGAACTCAATATTTTCAGTGCTGTAGGCCTGGGTTCAATCCCCAGTCAGGGAACTAATGCCTCTTAAGCCACGTGGCACAGCCAAAATAATAACAAACCCTTTAAAGTAACTTCCACTGATGTGACTGTTCACTTCTAGTTCTTACTAGGACTGTTGCTTTCAGTCAACACAGTAAAGGCTCCCAAGAGACTTGATAGGAACAGAGATGCATGTGAAGCTATGTTCAAGTATAAACACAGGGGAATGTCTAAAAGTTAAAGGAAAACACATTATTCATTTAAGAAAATGAAAACACATTAATTTTGATGCTGTTAGAATGATGGAAGTTTGATGCAGTCTGCAAAATGAGTGTCATGTATTCCAAATATGATGATTGGAAATTTTTGGAGTCCTGTGGTTAGTAAGGCCCTAATCAACTTGAATGAAACAATTCTCACTCTAAGGTGAAGCACATGAGGATATAGCAATGAGTTTCACATTCTTATCTAGCTTGTAATCTTGCTCTGAAGACAGTTCTCGTCCTGGGAGTCAAAATCTTTTTGAGTGATGACGATGCTGTTGCCGTCATTAGACATCATGTCTCCTGACCTGTTCTTCAAGACTTCTATCGAGACTGCATCCAGGTACACGTACAACTAAGGAAACAACAGGAAAAATCTACACTCAGCGTCACATAGACTCTCTCATAAAACTACCCCGCAAGCTTTACCCAAGGAAGCAGGTGAACCAGGTGAGGTCTCAGAGCAGAGTTTAGCGGCAGGGCTTCCTTCACCACACCAGGCTCTCCACCTGTTCCTGGAAGTCTCTCACGGCCTTTCTTCAGGGATCCGTTATCCAGCGTTGGACTAGAGCAAGGAGCAAGCTACAGGACTGAGAGAATGAGGATCTGCGGCACCTCCGTCTGCGCTCTAGGTCCTCAGGCTTGCGGTCTTGGTGGACTAGTAAGTGATGCCGTCATGAACAAACAGGAGCTGGAGTTACACTTCCACCTATGGGCTGTGGTCAAATACTGGCTTCAGTTCAGTTCAGTCCTCAGCTCAGTTGTATCCAACTCTTTGCAACCCCGTGGACGGCAGCTCGCCAGGCTTCCCTGTCCATCACCAACTCCCGGAGTTTACGCAAACTCATGTCTGTTGAGTCGATGATCCCATCCAACCATCTCATCTTCTGTTGTCCCCTTCCCCTCCCTCCATAAATCTCTCCAAGAATCAAGGTCTTTTCAAATGAGTCAACCCTTCGCATCAGGTGGCCTAAGTCTTGGAGTTTCAGCTTCAATATCAGTCCTTCCAATGAACCTTCAGGACTGATCTCCTTTAGGATGGACTGGTTGGAACTCCTTGCAGTCCAAGGGACTCTCAAGAATCTTCTCCAACACCACAGTTCAAGACCATCAATTCTTCAGCGCTCAGCTTTCTTTATAGTCCAACTCTCACATTCATACATGACTGCTGGAAAAACCATAGTTTGACTAAATGGACCTTTGTTGGCAAAGTAATCTCTCTGCTTTATGATACGCTACCTAGGTTGGTCATAACTTTTCTTCCAAGGAGTAAGCTTTTTATTCCATGGATGCAGTCACCATCTGCAGTGATTTTGGAGCCAAAAAATAAAGTCTGCCACGGTTTCCACTGTTTCTCCATCTATGTGCCATGAAGTGATGAGACTGGATGCCATGATCTTAGTTTTCTGAATGTTGAGGTTTAAGCCAACTTTTTCACTCTCCTCTTTCACTTTCATCAAGAAGCTCTTTAGTTCTTCTTCACTTTCTGCCTTAAGGGTGGTGACATCTGCATATTGAAGTTATTGATATTTCTCCCAGCAATCTTGATTCCAGCTTGTACTTCATCTGGCCCAGTGTTTCTCATGATGTACTCTATGTATAAGTTAAATGAGCAGGGTGATAATTTAGAGCCTTGACGTACTCCTTTTCCTATTTGGAACCAGTCTGTTGTTTCATGTCCAGTTCTAACTACTGCTTCCTGAGCTGCATACAGATTTCTCAAGAGGCAGTCAGGTGGTCTGGGAGTCCCATCTCTTTCAGAATTTTCCACAGTTGATTGTGATCCACACAGTCAAAGGCTTTGGCATAGTCAATAAAGCAGAAAAAGATATTTTTTTCTGGAACTCTCTTGCTTTTTCGATGATCCAGTGGATGTTGGCCATTTATTCTCTGGTTCCTCTGCCTTTTCTAAAACCAGCTCGAACATCAAGAAGTTCGTGGTTCACATATTGTTGAAGCCTGGCTTGGAGAATTTTGAGCATTAATTTGCTAGCATGTAAGATGAATGCAATTGTGCAGTAGTTTGAGCATTCTTTGGCATTGCCTTTCTTAGGGACTGGAATGAAAACGGACCTTTTCCAGTCCTGTGGCCACTGCTGAGTTTTTCAAATTTCCTGGCATCTTGAAGTTAGAGATTGGCTATGTTGGTTTCCTGTGAATTCCAGCTGGTAGAAGGCAGGAAATTAGAAATCAAAGAACAGTTAGCCAACCTGCCAATTTAAACACAAAGTGGCAAATACAGAAGTGAAGAAAAAACAATTCTCATTCACAGTAGTGATTCTGGTAATGTGAAATGTATGTGCTTAGACCCTAGTAATGTGAAATGTATGTGCTTAGACCCACGTATTCATCTTCTTTTTCAGTAATGGGAAAAAATGGATTTTCATTATTACATGCATTTGCCATTTTCCCGCTATTTTTATATCCTTAGCCATGGACATTTTATGACCATATCATTTTCCCAATACATCAGTTTCATACATTCAGTTCAGTTCAGTTCAGTTCAGTCGCTCAGGCGTGTCCAACTCTTTGCGACCCCATGAATATTTCGCCTATCAGATTTTTCACTTCCATTTAGTGAATTAACTTATTTTATTGTTTTATTATTTTTCTTGATGAAACATACTTGACTCATATATTTGTTTTTGATGAGCTACAAATGATGTATAATTTTAAAAATAGGGTAAAGTACTTTTCTCATGTTCTTGATAGTATTTCAGATCTAACATGGTTTCCAAGTAGGATTATACATTCTTTGAGTTTTATTACACATATAAGACACTGAATCATTTTCATTGTTATATTTTAACTAAATGTAGAAACATTCCAGCATTGGGATTTCCAGTGATAACTTGTGAACTCCAAGGGGTATACTGTTTTCTTATGTGAAACATAAGAACATCTAAAACCACACACAAACGTTCCTTTGTGTTTCTCTAGTTTACTGGTTTTCTGCAGGGTTGTTGTTGTTTAGTCCATCAGTCGTTTCTGACTCAGGGTCCTCTGGCAAGAATCCTGGAGTGGGTTGTCATTTCCTTGTAGAGGGGATCTTCCCAAGCTAGGGATGGAGCCCGCATCACCTGTCTCCTGCAGTGGCAGGCAGATTCTTTACCACTAGTGCCATCTCATCTGTTAAATTGGAAGTTCACATAGAGTTTCATTAATTTTAACTTAGAAAAGCATCAGGATTTAACATGGAAATGTTGTAGTCACAAATTCTGTTTAAATGTTCCAATTGTTGAAACATTTCTTTTGTATTTAGAATATTTCATTCTGTGTATCACAATTCAGATTGCATGCATGCATGGAAAACAAAGCAAAGATGATTTTTGGAATGAATATGCCAATCTCAGTAAATAAATTTTCCATTATAATAGCAATTTCAAAAATTCAAATTTTGAAAATCTTCAGCCATCATGTAAAACAGAATCTCTATAACATCTATTGTTTCCCTGACCTAAATTAACCACCTTTCTAGAGAACCAGTTTGAGGCAGAGCTAAACCAGACCCCCCCACCCCCCAAATACATATACATAGATAGTTGCACCAACATTCAAAAGACAAAGATCATGGCATATAGTCCCATCACTTCATGGCAAATAGATGGGGAAACAGTGGAAACACTGTTAGATTTCATTTTCTTGGGGCCCAAAATTACTATGGACGGTGACTCCAGCCACAAATTTAAAAGACTCTCTCTCCTTGGAAGAAATTATATGAGAAATATAGAGTGTGTTAAAAAGCATAGATACCGTGTTGCCAACAAAAGTTCATGTAGTCAAAATTATGGTTTTTCCAGTACTCATGTATGGATGTGATTTGGACCGTAAAGAAAGCTGAGCGAGGAAGAATTGAGTTTTTGAACTGTGGTACTGAGGAAGAGTCTTGAGATTCTCTTGGACTGCAGAGAGATCAAACCAGTCACTCCTAAAGGATATCAACCCTGAATATGCATTGAAAGGACTGGTGCTGAAGCTGAAGCTCTAATACTTTGGCCACCTTCTGAGAAGAAACTGACCCTTTGAAAATGACCCTGATGCTGTGGAAGATTGAGGGCAGGAGGAGAAGGGGGTGACAGAGGATGAGATGGTTGCTTGGCATCACTGACTCCATGGACATGAGTTTGAGCAAACTTGGGAGATAGTGAAAGACAGGGAAGCCTGGCATGCTACAGTTCATGGGGTCACAGACAGTCGGATATAACTAAGCGACTGAACAAAAATATATACACATATATAAACACACACAATATATATTGCAATATATGTTAAATAAGTACACACGTGTGTTGCTACTTTAACATAAAAGGGTGAAAAGCAAATGTTTACTTGAATTGCTGTCTTATCCTATATTATTTTCCTGCACCATAAATGTTACCTCATCAGCAGGATAACAGCAAGACTAATTCAGTGACTGTTAGTGGTATTAATAGACTAAGCAGAGTAATCTGTCAAATATTTTATATAGTGTTTCATCAATTGTGATTAAATTTATCACTCAACTCTTTGTGGCTTATTTTTGTTTTTTTGTCCTCGCACACAGCATGTGTGAGTTGTTTTTTGAAGATCATTATTAGGAAGACTGTCTTCAGCTTTCCATTTGCAATATGTAGAGGATCAGGATGAGGCTCTTGGGCCTGGACCCAGATGGAAGACTCAATCATCACGTTTTCTTCAGTCATCCTCACCTAGTTGCAAGGAACTGCCTGATTATTCTTCTCTTGTCTCCCTCAGGTAGTAAGGAAACAGCCTGTAATGTGTCTACACTGTGGATATTTCCCTGCAGGCAATGCCTTTGGGGATCAGCTTGGACGTTTCCTCCAAACAGCCTACGATACTGTGAACTATGACAGGCATTCTTGTCATTCACCCCAAAGCTGAACTTGGAAAAAAAGCATTTGGGTCAGACTGTATTTTAAGGAAGTGTGTGCAAGCAAGAACAATCCTTGTTCCCCTCAATCCTTACCAGAACTTCATTTGAACAAATAGTACAAACGTGAAACCTGGCCTCATGCCCTGTCAAGTACAAACTAGCATGTGCCATTGGCGCTTGCCATCTACCTACAAGGATTAAATCAGATGCTCTTGCAGCTGCTGATTTTCAACACCCCTGGAAAGGAATCTCAGGTGGAAAGCAGAAGTGAGGGAGGCTGTGTGCAGGGAAAACTGGCAGAACAAGTCTTCAGAAGGTGAGCTGTTTTCAGGAGCCTATTTTAACTCAATGGTTCGTCTATCTCCTCACATCTAGAAAAGCATGGAAACCCTTCATGTTGACGACTGGTCTTATGACTCCAAGAAATCTCCACGATCCTGGTATTAAACTTCCACAAAAACTAGGCACCTGTTGCATGTATTGCCCCTTCACCAAAATCACATATATCGCTCTGTGTGTCTTTGGAACAGCTTTTCAGAGCTATCTGAGGTGCTGTCTCCTGGGCTGCAGTCCTCATTTTGCCCCCCAAACACTTAACCTGCAACTTTCATGATGTGCATTTTTGAAAGTCAGCACCCTGAACTTATCTCTTCATCCATTCATCACCCAATAGTTTCCCAACTTGCTTGCACTGAGATTCCCAAGAGGATAAATCCAGGCCATGGAACGCGAGAGGAAGGGCTCTCACCCTGCATAGTCCTGGCGCTTCGAAGCATCCCCTGTGAGCCACCAGACTTCATCCCTTTACTGCCGAGTGTACTAGATCCAAGTACCACAGACAAACTTGGAGTCACATATTGATGATGGAAAAAGCCACAGAACAGAAGGTACCCATGTCCCTGAATTACCCTTTGAATGCAAGCAAACCAGAAGATTCACCTGATACAGAGGCCTGCATTGTGCCCTTCAGAGAAGGAAAGATAAGTTTCTATGATGATGAAAATCCACACAGTTTATTCTTTATCTCTATAGCACCTAGACTTAACTGAAAAAGATATTGAAGAACAGAGGATCCTGGAAACCTGTCCATGGGAAAGAAACTCTGAACGCTGAGTATAGAAAATACCAACCCCGCAGACATCAAGAGATCTTTTCAATGATGATCACAAGATCTTTATGCAAGAAAAGACATTCTGTTCTGCTGTCCACACCTGCTTCTGAAAAATCATGATTTTTATTTTAGTTTTCAGTGCCTGAGGAAGTATGAGCTGCAATCCCTTTGGAACAGGAAGCAAACAATAATGGAATTCATTAGCGAGTGTTACAAATATAAACACCCTTATTGTTGCCATTTCTTTGAAGATTCCTACATGAGGGAAAGGCACTTTTCATTTCCACTCTGACAGCCTCTCAGGCAAAGTAGCTGTATTCCAGCTCCCTGAGGTAGAGATGGATGCCCTGGAAATACTCCCTGGCAGGAAGTCCCAATGAGAACAGCACAGATTGTCTCCTTCCATCGGCTCCAGTTGTTTCAGGCTCTGATCCCAGCTGCAGGGTAGCATGGCTGTCCTCCGTGGTGAAGAGTTGGAAGCTCTGCTGGAGCATCAGATAGTGGTTGCAGGGGCCCTGAGTCATCTGCACTGGAGTGACCATCTCTCTTTTCCGAGGAAATCTGAAGTGGCTTTGTCCTTCAGGCGCGACTGAGAGCGGATCCTTTGCATCTGTTTCAGGTGTTTGAAGATTTCCCTGTGTTTCTGGCGGTGGATCCCTGGCTCGTTCCAGCGAAGAGAGCAAGCAGGGATGCAGCAGCCCCTTCCACCAGCAAGTGGATGTGGGCCATAGAGAATGTCAGTGCTTCTGCAGACGGCCAGGAGGGGGCGGGCGAGCACCGCGAAAGAGCGCTGAGATGGACACGGAGACCGCCTGCTTCTCCAGGCCACCGCGAAACGCGCACGCTGTGGAACGATCGTTTTTGCTTTCGAATCGCAGTCGTAGGAGAGTTTGCAGTTGACTCTCGTGGGGCTGCTGGAGAGACAGGACGCAAAGGTTCCACAGAGCTTTTAATAGGAGCACTGATTCAAGGGTGCGCATATCATTAGCTCTTTTGTGGAAAAGGCCTGGTTTCCGCTGTCCTGAGTAGGGAGCCAAAATATTGCATTTTCGGAAAGATCGCCTGAGTAGTGGCCTTTCTTCCACATGTCAACTCGAACTGGCCGTGTTTGAGGAAAAGAACCCCCAAGGCAGGGGTTCGAGCGAGATGAGGCTGATTTTACAGATTGGGGCTCCCTTCCGGCGAAGGGAACCCACAGCTCAGAGAAAGGGACCCGCAGCGGTGATGGGATTATTGGCGATGCGAGGATGGACAGCGCTGTGCCCTAAAGTGAAACTAGAGGGTGAGAAAGACACTCCTGGTGCCGGCTCATATGGGCCGTTGCTGACCTAGTGAAACACGGTATCCGGGAGGAGACAACCAGCTGTGCCGCATCGATGGGGGGTGGAGGGAGCGCGGCGAACACGCATAAATCCCGCGTTGGCTTAAAGAGGATAAGCTGTGGAAGGATGGGAGGGGGTCGTGCACCAGGTGAAACACGGGGGAGTGGGCGTTGCGCACACGGAGCGCGGCGGCTCAGAGACTATTCGCTGTGGGACCTGCTGGGGCGTTGCTCACACGGTCGAATCCCGCGGTGGCTAGGAGGCGCTTTGCTGTGCGATGATGGGAGAGCGTTTGGCACAAAGGGGAACACAGTGGCCGCGATGAGACTATTGGCTTTACCGCGATTGGGGGGCGGAGTAGGGGCCGGGATGGAGGGTCGAATCCCGCGGTGGATCCAAGACTATGTGCTGTGGGACTATGGGAGGGAGTTCGGAACAAAATGAAACACAGTGGCCGCAATGACAGTATCGGCTACGGGGCGATACCCGGCGGTGGCGATGAGCCCATTTGCTATGGGACAATGGCAAGAGTTGAGGTCCAATTTAAACCCGGCGGTGGGGATGAGACCTTGGGTGATCTGAGTATGGAACAGCTTTGAGGAAAAGTGAAACACCGCGGTGGAGATGGGATTCTTGGCGATGGGAAGGCAGGACAGCGATGTGGTGCACAAAGGGGAAACCGGAGGCGGCCGTGAGCCTATAGGCGATGGGACCACGGGCGGACGTTGGGCATAAAGGGGAAAGTGGTGGTGGCTCTGAGAAGAGTGGACGGCGTTGCGGACAAAGTGAAAGCCAGCATCGGCGATGAGACATTTGTCTACGGGGACTATGCGAGGGCGTTGGTCACTTAGGGGAGCCTGGCGCTGGCCAGGAGACTATTCCCTATGGCACGATGGGAAGGCGTTATGGACAAAGTGAAACGGCGGTGGGATGAGAGCTTGGGCGATGTCCTTGGAGTTGAAGTGAAACACCGCTTTGCTGATGAGGCTATAGGCGCTGGGACCATGGGAGGTCGTTGGGCAAAAAGGGGAAGTCAGCGGTGGCAAGGAGTCTTGGTTTTCAGAGGATACATAGCAGTTGCAGACAAAATGAAAGCCAGCATGGGCGTTGAGATAGCTTTGAGACGATTGGCTTTGGGACGATGCCTATAGGCGATGAGACCTTGTCAGAACATCGCAGACTATTGGCTATGGGGGGATGGGAGGGCGTTTCTCACACAGGGGAACCCTGCTTGGCTTTGAGAGGAGTCCGCGTTGCAGACAAAGTGAAACCGGACGGTGGCGAAAAACTGCTGGTGGTGGGACGATTGGACAGCTTTGAGACAAAGTTAAACGCTGCGGAGGGATGAGGCCACCGGACGATGGATGGGTGTGGTCCACACAGGGGACCCTGGAAGTGGCGACGAGACTATTCGCTGTGCAAAGATGGAAAGGCGTTGGGCACACAATGAAGCACGGTGGCAGCGCTGAGGCTTTTGGCTTCGAGTTGATGGGACGGCTTCGCGGACAAAGTGAAAGCGAGCACAGGTGATGAGACAATCGGCTTGGGGCGGTGGCACCGCGGTGTGGACAGAGTTAAACCAGGCAGTGAGGGTGAGACTGTGAGAGATGGGACGATGGGAGGACCTTGAGCACAAAGGGGAGCCAGGAGAAGTCAGTGAGACTATAGGCTTAGAGCCATTTTGGACAACGTGAGAAACAGCCAAGGTGATGAGACTGGCTATGGGACCCTGGGAGTGCATTGCAGCCAGAGGAGAAGTCAGCGGTGGCCAGGAGACAAATAAGCATGGGACGGTGTGGGGGACTTTCTAGGACTGAGGAGGAACACGGCCACCACCTGGGTCAGGGACCAAAGAAGTGTGCGCCCCTGGAATGCTCTGGAATTTTCAGGGTCTTTCAAGGATTCGGCCTTGATTTGGGGAGTAAGTGTTGAATAGCTGAAAACTAGGAATATTTTTAAAAGCACAGCACTTTATTTGTTTAAATTAATTTTATATTGAATTATATACTTATTTAAAAGAAATATCTCGTTTCCAATTTTATAATAAATTTATAGAAGGTATTTTAACTATTATGCATAGAATATTAAAATATATTTTGTATATAACAGCATTTTATTAAATTTTATTTAAACTATATTTTCTGTGTACTAAAACAAGTATTTAATATCATTTTACTTTTCTATCTTTCATGAATGTAAACTTAATATTTTCAAGATGACCTTTCTCTTATTTTTAATTGAGTGAATTAGCATGTTTGACAATTTCTAATGACCCCCAAGACAGTCTTAAGTAATTCTCGACTCATGTTCCTGAAACCTCTTTCTGAGGACTACGTTGTTGGAAATAATGGTTGGAGTGTACGAGCAACTGAGAACATTTAGAAGGTCAGAATTTTTTATTTACTTTACTAAGAATTTGATAAATAGAGTAAAATTTCCCCAAATTTATTGGTTTAAAGAAGACTTACTTTGTAAGACTCTCAAATATAAGGTGGTGTACAGTTTACCCCAATGGAAAAAAAAAAAGAGAGGAAGAAACCCTCGCATCATATAGAGGGGCCCTCCGGCATGAGCTATATGGTACATTTTAAGAAGTGAACAAGACAAGCGCAGGTAGACTGTGTAGATACATGGAGAGCATGCATATAACTCGGACATCCCCCACAGCTTCCTTATATTTTAAATTCCTCAAAGGCAGGGACCAGAAACTCGACTACTCTGCAGGCTTGTTTTGCAATGAATGTCTCCAAGGTGCTCTGCAATTTTTAATATGTGTTGTCACAAAAATCAAGTTGACATTGAAACTGCCACTCTGACTTTTGTTTCATAAATAATTTATTTCCCATATAAAAGTTTAAATAAATAAATAATGCATAAATCAATTTAAAAATAGGTTAGTCTTTAACTGTCCATTGAAATTCAGTGTCTTGCATCGTCAGTTACTTCAAGAGCCTCTGCTGCTGAAGAGTCTCACCTCAAAGTCACGTTGTCCCTTCCCAGAGCCACAGGTGGGAGATGTTCAGTCCTGGAGGTAACCTGTTAGGCTCTTCAGGAAAGAAAAGTTCCTGAGCAATTGCATTTGCACAACTGCCCAGGCACACCTGTTGTGCTCCTTGGACTTGAGGTACTGCCCGAGGTTGAAGTAATATTTCTTCAGGCGAAGATCGGTCGTGTCTCCCGTAGTGGAGGTTTGCTTCTGCATTATTTCCTTCTGGATTGGCTCCAGACGATTCATCTGCCCATAGAGTTCCTCAAGGAGGTGCTCAATGATGGCGTCAGACCAGCCAGTGCTGGAGAAGTCTCTGGTGAGAATATTGAAGATCTGCTGGAGCATCTCATACATGACCAATACGGCATCTTCCTTCTGGAACTGCTGTGCTTGCTTCATCTCCTCGGGGACTTGGAAGTCCATCCTGGACTCCAGGCAATGTTGAGGAGTTGAAGGTAACTGCCACAGGAGGTTCTGACACACCTCAAGGCTCCGCTCTTGTTGGAATCTAAGCAAGCTGTAGCTCTTGGAAAGAGCTGTGGTGGAGAGACACAGCAGGAGAACCATCTGGAGGAGGCACCGGTAGGTCATGGTGAAATCAGGCCCAGGGCTAGCTGTTCTGCTAGTAGGTGCTGAAGCTGAATCTTCAAGAGTTTGCAGAGTGCATGTCCTTCCTCCTTGAGTGTGGCCTACTTATACAGGATGGCTGTCCATTCTTTCTATTTGAGAGGAATTTCCCACTTTCAGGTCTCCCTTTCAGTTTTCCCATGTCATTTGAATTATTAGTTGCCTCTAAAACTCTTTTTCTTTAAGCTCCTTGCTATTTTAATTTATATATACCATGGGGAGAAAAGATATAGAACCTGAGAATTTCTAATGTTTTTTAAAGTTACAATGAATTGCTGAATGTTAAAGAAAAATATAAGCCAAATCTTTTGAACTAGATTGTTATAGGATTCTTTCATTTTGAAAAGATTTTTCTTCTTTTTTTCTTTTCATATTATGAGATTTGTGGAGAGGAGGCCTTGTTTGTAAGAGTTTTCTTTTTCATAAGAATTAGGTTTAATTCTCAAATCTGCTATTACCAAACAATAATACTTGCAGTTTATGATTTTTAAAAAGATACCAATTTTTTTCTCTCTGAAAGAGAATAATATTAAACTAAGTTGATGAACAATAAACTCATGATATATGTATGATTTAAATATAATACATGCAGTTTATGATTTTTTAAAAGGCACCTATTTTTTTCTCTCTAAAATAGAGTGATGTTCCTAGAGGGGTGGGAGAGGTTCCAGAGGGAGGGGATATATGTAAACCTGTGGCTGATTCATGTTGCTGTATGGCAGAATCCAACACAATATTGTAAAGCAATTATCATTCACTTAAAACTAAATATATTTAAATAAAAAGAAATAATAATGTATATGAAAAACAAAATAGAATGTTGTTAAACTAAGTTGTTCTGAATTGTTTTGGAGGCCTTAGCCATAAGGAGCAAGACATCACATAACGTTATCAACCTTTTTGTTGTCTATCAGTCACTAAATCCGGTCCAACTTTTTGCGACCCTATGGGATGCAGAATGCCAGGCTTCCCTGTCCTTCAGTACCTCCCGGAGTTTGTTCAAACTCCTTATCACTTCATGGTAAATAGATGGGGAAACAATGGAAACAGTGACAGACTTTCTTTGCTTGGGCTCCAAAATCAGTGCAGATGGTAACTGCAGCTAGGAAATAAAAAATGACCACTTCTTTTTATATGAATGTGCAATTTAAATTTTTCTGGAGGCCACATCAAAAGAGTAAAAGGAAAGGTTAATTTTAACAGTATATTTTATTTAACGATATATCTAAATGCTATCATTTCAACATAAAGCAATACAATATTAGTAGTGAGATAGGTACATTCTTCTTTTCCATAGTGCCTTCAAAAGACAGTACATGCTGTTAGTCACAGTACAGCTCAGGCTGGACTAGTCAAGCGCTCAGCTGGCCACATGGGGCTGTCGGCTCCACGGTGACCAACACAGCTCAAGATGGAGGGAGCAGTAGGAAAACAAGATCAACACTAAAACTCAACCACTTTTTATATGAGCAATTAAAACTTGGAAAATGACATTTAAAAATGATACCATTGACAATAACATAAAATGTCTACTACTGAGAAACTGTCATAGTCAGAGGTGGCCAAGAAGACGTGGCAATTAAAGGTAACGGGGCATCCTAAGTGACATCCCAGAGGAGAAAAAGAACATTAGGTAAAAACCGAAGGAGACCTGGGAATTCCCCAGAGATCTAGCGGGTGGGACTCTATGCTTTCAGGGCAGGAGGCCCGAGTTCCACCCCTGGTCAGAGAACTAAGATCCCACAAGTCTCAGAACCAAAAATAAGAAACTCAATAAAAAGTTGCTACAACCAGAGTGTGTGTGGGAGGGGGCCAGGGGAGGGACAGGCATTAGGAGCTCTTCATAAAGTGTAGACTGGGTAATTTTTAATAATAGTTTGTGACTGGACTGGCTCTTTGTGGCAGCAGGCGGGCTTTCTCCAGTTGGAGCAAGCGTGGGCTTCTCTCTGGCTGAGCTGCTCGGGCTTCTCCCTGCGGAGCTCTCTCCTGCTGCAGAGCACAGACTCCAGGGCCCAGCTCAGTAGTTGTGGGGCACAGGTGCAGGGGCCTCTCAGCACATGTCATCCTCCCTGAGCCTGAGCGGGGCTGGGACCCAGGTCCCCTGCACTGGCAGGTGGGTTCTTAACCACTGGCCCACCAGGGAAGCCCTAGACTTTAATCCTTTTCAATGTAGCATAGACAGGTCCAATTACGTTCCCTTTTGGCCTCTAAGGACAAGTCTATAATTGAAATTTGATTCAAATTCGATGGCCAGAAACTAATGAAGAATTGAAGCTTTCTCTGTTACATTGAGATTGTCTTTTTCTTCATCTTGATCATCAATAAGGATTAAGCAACTTTCCCAACTAATTCTTCTGAGTGAGCGAAAGATATGTGAACATGTGATGAGGTGGTCAGCATCCTTGAGAAGGGAATACAGAGTCTATAATAGGAGACTGCCAAGGTCACCTCCTACTGAGAGGCACACTGTCATTTAGTGAGCAAATATTTAGCAAATGTTTCTTAACCACTTCATAAACAAAAGAAGGAAATGCTGCCAATTTATTGGACTATTTTTAAAATGGCTCTCAATAAAGTTTTGCTACTGGCTTGATTACATATTTTTCACATTCTTTCTGAGGGTGTTTTTCCAAAATATTTATTATTTACTGTTCTTTCAAGAATGAATGAAACAGTTTTTTCATTACATTTTTACTTTTTAATGGACTAGGTTTTCCTTGCATTTTCATACACAAACATATTGAAATAATTTTGGTTTTTAATCTGGCTAACTTTACAAACACTATATCTAAAAGTATTTGGTTGGATTTTCAAATTTTTAAATAAATGTATATTGTCTGCAAAATCCCATGGATAGAGGAGCCTGGTAGGCTTCAGTCCATGGGGTCCTGAAGAGTCAGACAGGACTGAGTGACTTCACTTTCACTTTTCACTTTCATGCATTGGAGAAGGAAATGGCAACCCACTCCAGTGTTCTTGCCTGGAGAATCCCAGGGGTGGGGGAGCCTGGTGGGCTGCGATCTCTGGGGTCACACAAAGTCGGACACGACTGAAGTGACTTAGCAGCAGCAGCAGTATATTGTCTGCAAATAAAAATTTTAAAGGACTGAATGTGTCAGTGGTGATGATCATATAGAGCATCTGTTATCTGTTGTATAAATTTGTACTTTACAAAACATTTTGTAGCATAGTTGAAATATGCATAGCCTATGATCTAGTAACTCCAGCAATCACACTGGGAAAAAAAATCAAGTGAATATGCATCAGGATGTAAGTAAAGAACATTTATACCAGCACTATTTATAACAGTACTAACACCAAATGACATAAAATCCCTTAAAATGGCATAAATAGATAAGTTGTTATCTATGGTTATGATAGGGTTGTTAATAAAAAGATATAAGAAGCACAATAAATGCACAAACATAGTAGTGAGTAAGAGAAACTCAGTCCAAAAGAAAACACAAACCATTTGTATAAATATATACAGCATTTAAAAATAGGCCAACCTAAACTGGAGACATTTTGCTCAGCAACCTAGAGAGCTCCTGTGAAGCTTCAGGACCACAATGGAAAGTCTGTCTCCAGCTTGAGGGAAGAGCGTGTCTTCCCACCTTCCAGCTGTGGCCTCGCTCTGGCGCTCTCTCAGCACCTGAGGCTGACTGTGCCCAGGTTGGCGTTGCCCTGTGCTCACAGCCAACAGCTGGTGGGCCCAGAGCCCCTCCTCAGGCCTCCCACCTGGTGTGGAGAGGGACAATGTGCAGAGAGATCTAAGTGCTCCTGGTTGCAGTCTTCTCTGTTGCCCTTTCTCACACCCTGGACATCTTGTGACAGGCCTTGGATAGACTCATTGTGCGATTTTTTTCTAGCTCAATCAGGATGCAGCTGGAACTGGGTACTTGGCTGAAGGCGTCTCTGCCTAGCTCTCCTACCTCCTCCAGAACATACCCAACCAGAAGATCCCACACTCTGCACCCCTGTCACTCTCAGAATGCTCCCATCAGAGGGTCGACGGCCCAGGAACAGGCAGGAGCAGCGCAAGCCTTGTTTTTACTGTTTCCTGCCAGGACCCACTGCTGCTGGACACTCAGACTGGCCCTTTCAGAACATGGCCGTCTGCATCAAGCTTGCATTTACTTCAGATCCCAGGCCGTTCTCTGACCTGGACTTTAATTCTCAGAATCACTATCGGGTGCAGTGGGTCAGGCCCCCCAAGGTTGAGAAAATGGTTAAAAGGGACAACACATTGGCTGCAGCTGCTGAACAAGCCTTAGAGGCCCCCCTCTGCTGACATGTGAGCAAGTCCCACTGTGTGGGTTCTGGGTTAGTTTCCTGTCTCTCAGGCAGTTTCTGAACCTTCCTTAAAGTGAAACAGCCCAAAGCAAAGCCATCTACATACTCAAAACCGACACGTGCCTTGAGTTTTGGTACATCCTCAGAGATTGCGTCATGAACCCCAGAAGGCAAAAATAGCAAGGAAGTTGATGTAACAAGTGAAAAGGAAACTAAATAAATGCAAGCTGCCAAAAGGGATTTCAGGATCCAGCCTGGGAATCCCCTCTGTCCTGGCCTCCTGGCTGAGTTGAGTACTCAGAGCAGAGGATCCTCCTGACTGCCTGCCAGACGCCTGTGTCTTCCTGACTGATTCTCTGAGCTCCTAAAGTCCAGGAGAACCAAGAATCCAGTGAGGGTGGGGGTGAGTCCTTGTAGACAGCGGGCCTGTGTGCCACATAGGAATGTTTCCGTCTAGAACTCTGGGGATTGTTGCAACAGGCTTGGCCTCGTCATCCCAGTGAATGGCTATTTCTCCCCTCACTGTGTGGTGGGTGAGTGCAGGAATCTGTCTCTGAATAGCTCTCTGGGAACTGCCTCATCTTCCTGAGCACAGACCCAGAACCTCAGGAAATAATCTTCTAACCAGATTCAATAAAAGAGTTAATACGTAAGGAGCACTTGGGAAGTGTCTGGTACCATGCTGAGCATGTGCTATAAATTAAGGCAATTACTCTTAGCACACTTTCAAGATAAGCTTTTATGATTATCTTAGTTTTCCAGTTAAGACATAATGCAGCAATTTATACCTAGGCAATCTATTTTTATGTACTAATGAAGAAAAATCCCAAAGACCTATTTGCTAAGAATATAAATAAATGAGAAAGTGAAGTATACGAAAAATGGATATTTATGTGATATGCATTAGTATGTCCATATGTATAGATTTATTAACTACATATGTAAGTGTCTAGAAGGATACCCATTCAATTGTTAACAGTATAGGATTCGAGTGCATCCTCCTAGAAGTCAAGGGTAGGCATTCCTTTGTATGATTTATTTAAAAGTTTAGCGATGACATGTGTGTTTAATATATATAAGTAAGCTTAAGAAACCCTTTTACTTCCTTAGAGTCACATTTCTCATGGCAGCTACTGGTTCTGCATGGCCTCTCTTAGCTGTGTCTGCAGTCCCCAGCCTGCCTTGTTCTTCTTGCCTCCATTTGAAGAGTTCAGGAAGACTCTTTTCTCAGGAATGGCCAAGTGTAGAAAACTTCCTCTCCCTTCCTCATCCTACTCCAGGATCCTAGACTCCACATATGCAGATTGACCTCGCATGATGGATGTGCTGCTGCAGCTGCTGCTAAGTCGCTTCAGTCGTGTCTGACTCTGTGCTACTCCATAGACGGCAGCCCACTAGTCTCCACCGTCGCTGGGATTCTCCAGGCAAGAACACTGGAGTGGGTTGCCATTTCCTTCTCCGCATGATGTATGTGGCTCTCCGTTAACCCTTGAAGGCGCTCCGGTTCTCACAGGCCCCAAGCAGGCACCTGAGTCCATGACCTGGCCTTTTCTCCACCCATCTCCCTCCCTCCTCTAGTCTGTGTCTCAAGAATCACATTCAGTCCCTCCTCACATTGTCCCTTGTTCCTTCTATGACCCAGGGTGGGTGACCCCATTCCCTCTTTATTCAGGTGACTTCAGTACAGGTTTATCTTCTAGGATCAGGCTTTGGGTTAGATTTTACTCAATGGTGTGTGCAAGTCAATTTGTTTTTTTCAAATTACTTTTATTTTCTCTACTGAAAAACAAGAGAGGCCTTATACAAAATAGAGTACAAAGCAAATATCTTATGAAAGATAAATGTTTAAATGCTATGAACAGCCTAAATATTTCCTATAATTTAAATAAATAAATATTACAGGTTTTTAAGACATGAAAAATGGATTCTTAAATCTGTTTTGCACAGTTATGGTAACAAAACATTTAACATACATTTAAATAAGCCCATATATTAGCTATTATTTATGTTTCATCTGACACAAAAATAGAGTTAAAGGTTGCCCTGATTCTTAGAAAATAGCCATTTCGCTGACCTGATGCACTGTTTTCAGAATCAATGTCATTTTTATATCCTGAGTTTTCTGATGAGCTTGTTGGCAAAGACCAAGCACCTTCTGATTTCCACGCTGACAACCTCCCAGGCACAGCGGCTGTATTCTTTCTCTTTGAAATACACACTGATTCGCTGGAAGTAACTCTTCACAGCCAATCTGGAGTTCTAACTGCTAGAGGTGACTGTTCCAGCGTCCTTCCCTCCCTCACACACGTGTCCAGGTCCTCCAGCTGCTGATCAAGTCCCACGAGGAATCTGTCCAGGAGGCTCTCGTCCTGACCTGCAGAAGAGCCCGTGGTGCTGAAGAGCTGGAAGGTCTGCTGGAGCAACTCGTGCACAACAGCTGTGGCTTCTGTCTTCTCAAGCCTGGTCCCGTGCACCAGGGTCTGAGGAAATCTGAAGTCAGTCCTGTCCCTCAGACAGGACACAGTGGGCACTCTCTCCATCTGATTCCAACGTGTGAAGCTTTCCAGATTGCTGCGGCTGGCAGGCAGCTCACAGCCCAAGGAGCACGTGGGGCTGGAGCAGAGCATCACCAGGGCCAGCAGCACAGAGACAGGGAGGGCCACTGGGATGCTGGGGGCTTGCAGGACTGCCTGCAGGGGAGGTCTAGGCAAGTTCTGAGGGCTTGGGGTGATGGGTGGCTCTTAAAAAGTGAGTCGAGAAACTTTCATTTCCTGGGTTTTTCCAGTTTGCCCTTTCTTTTCTTTTTCTACTCTTTCTAATGAAATCAATAAAAGTGCTAATTTTTGCCATGAGTGCCTAGGTGGGGAACATCAAATCATGCATGCCGCTGTGGTTGATGTCTACACAGCCGTATATTATGCTTTTCACACCTCCTTATTTGTTCCTGGGAGAAGAGCCTGCTCAAAGTCAGAGAAGGAAGAAATATTCATACAAATGTGGCTTTTCCAGGTCACCAAGAAATGTTCAGTATGAAAAGAGCTTATGAGAGAAGCTTTTGATTTTTCTCATTTGTCCCTCATTTACCCTTTCTCCCTTCTTTAAAAAGTTTCAGTTGTGTATGTACCTTTACGATATCACCTGCGTAATAAGCTCCCTGGAGACATTATAGGGAACAATATCACTGATATCATTTGTTAAAAGTAAGTTATTTTGCAAGTATAATCCACAAGGCACTTTTTAAGGTGCTGGTTGTCCTAAACAACTCATGTTTGCCTGTGTTTATTTCTCTTTCTCCTCTACCACTGCAATATTTCACAGGATGCTTTGCTTCAGTCTCTGTGTGATAGTGCAGATAATCTCATCCCCTTAAATATTTCACTGGAAAGTGAACTATATAATCCATCTAATTATGTAACATTTGACTGCCCTGAGAGACTGTAAGCCCCCTAAAGGCAGTAATGGCACATGTGGAGAATCCAGGAAGGTGTCTGTCCCAGAGGAAGTGCACAGAGGGGTCTCTGTCCCATTGTTGTTCGTCACTAAGGCATGTCTGACTCTCTTTGATCCCATGGACTACAGCACACCACGCTTCCCTGTCCTGTATCTCTCAGAGTTCGTTAAAATTCATGTTCATTGAGTTGATACAAAGCGATCGAATCATCTTATCCTCTGTTGATCCCTTCTCGTCCTGCCCTCAATCTTTCCCAGCATCAGGGTCTTTTCCAGTGAGTGGGCTCTTCCCATCAGGCGGCCGAAGTATTGGAGCTTCAGCTCTGTCCCAGAAGTAGTTCTAAGAGAACTATCCACACCAAAGTTTGAGTAGACCTAGTATTTGAAGACTGTTTCAGAAAATGAGAATCTTCTGAAAACAAAGATAGTAAGAGAAATTTAAATGGATTTTTTAACTTTCTGGATAATTTCTCAAAATATTATCTCAGGTGGAGACCGAGACTCTCAGAGTTGTTGTTTAGTTGCCATAATCTGCCAGACTCCCCTGTAGAGCTCAACAAAATACCACTTGAAATACAGGATTGGAACATATCAGGTGCAAAGGGAACTGTGTACTCAGCTTTCGTCTAATGATTGTATCGTCCCTGGAACGAGAGAATGGCACTTTTGTGATAATGAAGAATAGGAGTTGGAAAGGAAGACCTTACTAAGTGTTCCTCTAAAATAGGAAGCACATTGTCAGAGCAGACAGCTCGGTCCAGTGCATGAGACAGTGGACATGGGGCAAGATCCCTGGGTTGATGTCACAGCTCCAGCCTGCACTGCCTGTGTGACCTGAGGCACTACGGTTTCTCCTCTTAAATGGAACTGATCATCACAGAAGTTTCACTGGGTTTTTCTGAAGATTGTAGGACGTAACGTACTTCTGACAATGCTTGGACATATAAGCATTCAGTATCTGTTAACTGTTCCCACGACGCAGAAAATTCACACATCCATCTATGGAAACTGGATAGAATTTCCCTGAGATGACCTGCTTCCTTCCCTTCCCTTAATGCTCAGCTCACTGGTCAACATTATCACATCTAATCTCATCTCTGCGTAAACATGATGTGCTGTCCAAACACTACATCTAGTAGCTTCCAGGGAACAGCTGACCTCTCACACATGAATAGGGTGACTGTGCACTCGGTATCCCAGTCTCTCTTCAGGGTGAGTTAATTGGTTTACATCCTCAGAATCCAATAACCTCGACGAAGAGTGAGAAATGTAAACAGACAAATAAAGATAAATAAATAGATACTGGGAGTTAGCAGAGCGGTCCTCTACCCTTTTAGGTAACACTGTGCCTAAGAGCCTGCCACCCTCCTTGGCTCTGTCTGCAGCTGAACAGTGTCACATAAGCTGCTCTGAAATCTGTCATCTGTAGAGCTCTGCATCCCTGTTTGTGTAGTTAAGTGACATTTTGTCACTTGGCAGAGATGTCACTGTACGTTTTTCAACTACATCATTTACTTTCTCTTTACCTAGGTGTGTTACTTCTTCATTCAAGGCTTACTTTTATTTTCTAGGAATGTTCAATGAGTGGAAAGTTTTGATCTCTTGAAAAATCACGGAGGAAATACATTAACTGTTCTATTCATGTCTGTTTTCTGTTCCTGTTTTTGCAATAAACCTCAAAGTGGAAATAGAAAAGTTTGTAGGAGCATTAGCACAGCTTTTACAAACTGAAATACAAATGACAAAGAAGAGGCAGTAATATGAAAACTGCATAAAATTACCTAAGAAAAACATGGGTTGCCTGGACATGGCAAGGACAATGGTCTGGGCTAAGAAAGGCAGATTCTAATCACTTGAACACTTGGACAGGAGTGGTGGTTAAACTTTATTTTATTAATTTGAACTTAGAAAAGCATCAGGATTTAAGATGGAACTGTTGTAGTCCCAAATTCTATTTAAATGTTCTAATTGTTGAAACATTTCTTTTGTATTTAGGATATTTCATTCTGTGTATCACAATTCAGATTGTATGCATGGAAAACAAAACAGAGAGGATTCTTTGGAATGAATATGCCAATCTAATAAATAAATTTTCCATTATAATAGCAATTTCAAAAATTCAAAATTTGAAAATCTTCAACCATCATGTAAAACAGAGTCTCTGTAACAACTATTGTTTCCCTGACCTAAATTAACCACCTTTTTAGAGAACCAATTTGAGGCACAGCTAAACCAGACCCCGCAAAAAAATACATATACATATATAGTTGCATCAACATTCAAAAAACAAAGATCATGGCATAACAGTGCTATCACTTCATGGCAAATAAATGGGGAAAAAGTGGCAACACTGTCAGATTTCATTTTCTTGGGGTCCAAAGTTACTACAGATGGTGACTACAGCCACAAAATTAAAAGACTCTTTCTCCTTGGAAGAAATTATATGAGAAACCTAGACAACATGTTAAACAGCAGAGATACCATGTTGCCAACAAAGGGCTGTCTAGTCAAGGCTATGATTTTTCCAGTGGTCATATATGGATGTGATTTGCATCATTAAGAAAGTGCGTGCCGAAGAATTGATGTTTTTGAATTGTGGTCCTGAAGAAGAGTCTTTGAGAGTCCCTTGGACTGCAGGGAGCTCAAACCAGTCACTCCTAAAGGACATCAACCCTGAATACGCATTGAAAGGACTGATGCTGAAACTGAAGCTCTAATACTTTGGCCACCTTCTGAGAAGAAACCGACCCTTTGAAAATGACCCTGATGCTGTGGAAGATTGAAGGCAGGAGGAGAAGGGGGCAACAGAGGATGAGATGGTTGCTTGGCATCACTGACTCAACGGACATGAGTTTGAGCAAACTTGGGAGATAGTGAAGTACAGGGACGCCTGGCATGCTACAGTTCATGGGGTCACAGACAGTCAGATATAACTAAGCAACTGAACAAAAATATATACACATATATAAATACACACACTTGTACAATATATATTAAATAAGTATACATATGTGTGTTGCTACTTTAACATAATAGGGTGAACAGCAAATGTTTATTGAATTACTATCTTATCGTGTACTATTTATTTTCCTTCACCATAAATGTTACCTCATCAGCAGGATAACAGCAAGGCGAATTAAATGACTGTTAGTGGTATTAATAGACTAAGCAGAGTAATGTGTCAAGTGTTTTATACAGTGTTTCATCAATTGTGATTAATTTTATCGCTTAACTCTTTGTGGATACAAAAACTTATTTTTGTTTTTTTTGTCTTCGCACACAGCATATGTGAGTTATTTTTTGAAGATCATTATTAGGAAGACTGTCTTCAACTTCCCATTTCCAATATTTAGAAGATCAGGATAAGGCTCTTGGGCCTGGACCCAGATGGAAGACTCACTCATCACGTTTTCTTCAGTCATCCTCAAGTACTTGCAAGGAACTGCCTGATTATTCTTTTCTTGTCTCCCTCAGGTAGTAAGGAAACAGCCTGTAATGTGTCTACACTGTGGATATTTTCATGTAGGCAACGCCTTATGGGATCAGCTTGGACGTTTCTTCCAAACAGCCTACGGTACTGTGAACTATGACTGGCATTTTTGTCATTCTCCCCAAAGCTGAACTTGGAGAAAAGCATTTGGGTCAGACTGTATTTTAAGGAAGTGTGTGCAAGCAAGAACAATCCTTGTTCCCCTCGACCCCTACCAGAACTTCATTTGAACAAATAGTACAAACGTGAAACCTGGCCTCATGCCCTGTCAAGTACAAACTAGCACGTGCCATTGGCGCTTGCCATCTCCCTACAAGGATTAAATCATGTGCTCTTGCAGCTGTGTTTCAACACCCCTGGAAAGGAATCTCGGGTGGAAAGCAGAAGTGAGGGAGGCTGTGTGCAGGGAATACTGGCAGAACAAGTCTTCAGAAGGTGAGCTGTTTTCAGGAGCCTATTTTAACTCAATGGTTCTTCTATCTCCTCACATCTAGAAAAGCATGGAAACCCTTCATGTTGACGACTGGTCTTGTGACTCCAAGAAACCTTCACGAGACTGGCAGAAAACTTCCACAAAAAATAGGCACCTGATTGCATGTATTGCCCCTTCACCAAAAGCACATATATTCTCAGAGCTATCTGAGGTGCTGTCTCCTGGGCTGCAGTCCTCATTTTGCCCCCCAAACACTCAACCTGCAACTTTCGTGTTGTGCATTTTTGAAAGTCAGCAGCCTGGACTTATCTCTTCATCCATTCATCCCCCAATAGTTTCCCAACTTGCTTGCAGTGAGATTCCCAAGAGGATAAATCCAGGCCATGGAACGTGAGAGGAAGGGCTCTCACACTGTATAGTCCTGGCGCTTGGAAGCATCCCCTGTGAGCCACCAGACTTCATCTTTTACTGCCGCATGTATTAGATCCAAGTACCACAGACAAACTTGGAGTCACATATTGATGATGGAAAAAGCCACAGAACAGAAGGTACCCATGTCCCTGAATTACCCTTTGAATGCAGCAAACCAGAAGATTCTCTTGATCTGGAAGGCCTGCATTGTGCTCTTCAGAGAAGGAACGATAACTTTCTATGATGATGAAAATCCACATAGTTTATTCTTTATCTCCATAGCACCTAGAATTAACTGAGAAAGATATTTAAGAACAGAGGATCGTGAAAACCTGTCCATGAGAAAGAAACTCTGAACGCTGAGTATAGAAAATACCAGCCCCGCAGACATCAAGAGATCTTTTCAATGATGATCACAAGATCTTTATACAAGAAAAGACATTCTGTTCTGCTGTCTACACCTGCTTCTGAAAAATCATGATTTTCATCTCGGTGTTCAGTGACTGAGGAAGTATGAGCTGCAATCGCTTTGGAACAGGAAGCAAACAATAATGGAATTCATTAGCGAATGTTACAGATATAAACACCCTTATTGTTGCCATATCTTTGAGGATTCTTACATGAGGGAAAGGCACTTTTCATTTCCACTCTGACAGCCTCTCAGGCAAAGTGGCTGTATTCCAGCTCCCTGAGGTAGAGATGGATGCCCTGGAAATACTCCCCGGCAGGAAGTCCCGTTAGAAGAGCACAGACTGTCTCCTTCCATCGGCTCCAGTTGTTTCAGGCTCTGATCCGGGCTGCAGGGGTAGCATGGCTGTCCTCCGTGGTGAAGAGTTGGAAGCTCTGCTGGAGCATCAGATGGTGGTTGCAGGGGCCCTGAGCCATCTGCACTGGAGTGATCATCTCTCTTTTCCGAGGAAATCTGAAGTGGCTCTGTCCTTTAGGCGCGACTGACAGGAGATCCTTTGCATCTGTTTCAGGTGTTTGAAGATTTCCGTGTGTTTCTGGCGATGGATCCCTGGCTCGTTCCAGCGAAGAGAGCAAGCAGGGATGCAGCAGCTCCTTCCACCAGCAAGTGGATGTGGGCCATAGAGAGTGTCAGTGCTTCTGCAGACGGCCGGCAGGGGGCGCGCGAGCACCGCGAAAGGATGAGAAAGAGCGCTGAGATGGACCCCGCAGACCGCCTGCTTCTCCAGGCGAGCGCCAGAGCGCGCATGCTGTGGTTCGATCGTTTTGGCTTTTGAATCGCAGTCTTGGGAGAGTTTGCAGCTGACGCTCGTGGGGCTGCTGGAGAGACAGGACGCAAAGGTTCCACAGAGCTTTTAATAGGAGCACTGATTCAAGGGTGCGCATATCATTAGCTCTTTTGTGGAAAAGGCCTGGTTTCCGCTGTCCTGAGTCAGGAGCTAGAATATTGCATTCTCGGAAAGATCGCCTGAGTAGTGGCCTTTCTTTCCACATGTCAACTCGAACTGGCCGTGTTTGAGGAATAGAACCCCCAAGGCAGGGGTTCGAGCGAGATGAGGCTGATTTTATAGATTAGCGCTCACTTCCGGCGCGAGGGAACCCACAGCTCAAAGGGACCCGCAGCGGTGATGGGATTATTGGCGATGCGAGGATGGACAGCGCTGTGCCCAAAGTGAAACTAGAGGGTGAGCAAGACACTACTGGTGCCGGCTCATATGAGCCCTTGCTGACCTAGTGAAACACAGTGTCTGGGATGAGACAACTAGCTGTGCCGCATTGATGGGGGGTGGGTGAGAGCGCGGCGAACACCTTGGAATCCCGCGTTGGCTTAAAGACCATAAGCTGTGGAAGGATGGGAGGGGGTCGTGCACCAGGTGAAACACGGGGGAGTGGGCGTTGCGCACACGGAGCGCGGCGGCTCAGAGACTATTCGCTGTGGGACCTGCTGGGGCGTTGCTCACACGGTCGAATCCCGCCGTGGCTAGGAGGCGCTTTGCTGTGCGATGATGGGAGAGCGATTGGCACCAAGTGGAACGCAGTGGCCGCGATGAGACTATTGGCTTTACCACGATTGGGGGGCGGAGTGGGGGCCGGGATGGAGGGTCGAATCCCGCGGTGGAGCCGAGACTATGTGCTGTGGGACTATGGGAGGGAGTTCGGAACAAAATGAAACACAGTCGCGGCAATGACAGTATCGGCTACTGGGCGGTACCGGCGGTGGGGATGAGCCCATTTGCTATGGGGCAGTGTCAAGAGTTGAGGTCAAATTTAAACCCAGCGCGGGGGATGACGCCTTGGGTGATCTGAGTATGGAACAGCTTTGAGGAAAAGTGAAACACCGCGGAGGAGATGGGATTCTTGGCGATGGGAAGGCAGGAGAGCGATGTGGTGCACAAAGGGGAAACCGGCGGCGACCGTGAGCCTATAGGCGATGGGACCACGGGCGGACGTTGGGCATAAAGGGGAAAGTGGTGGTGGCTCTGAGAAGAGTGGATGGCGTTGCGGACAAAGTGAAAGCCAGCATCGGTGATGAGACATTTGTCTACGGGGACTATGCGAGCGCGTTGCTCATGTAGGAGAGCCTGGCGCTGGCCAGGAGACTATTCCCTGTGGCACGATGGGAAGGCGTTATGCGCAAAGTGAAAGGGCGGTGGGATGAGACCTTGGGCGATGTCCTTGGAGTTGGAGTGAAACACCGCTTTGCCTATGAGTCTATAGGCGCTGGGACCATGGGAGGTCGTTGGGCAAAAAGGGGAAGTCGGCGGTGGCAAGGAGTCTTGGTTTTCAGAGCATAGATAGCGTTGCGGCCAAAAGGAAAGCCAGCATGGGCGTTGAGATAGACAGCTTTGACGCTATTGGCTTTGGGACGACCTTGTCAAAACATCGCAGACTATTGGCTATGGGTTGATGGAAGGGCGTTTCACACAGGGGAACCCTGCTTGGCTTTGAGACGAGGAGTCCGCGTTGCAGACAAAGTGAAATGGGAAGGTGGCGAAAAACTGCTGGTGGTGGGACGATTGGACAGCTTTGAGACAAAGTTAAACCCTGCGGAGGGATGAGACTACCGGACGATGGATGCGTGTGGTGCACACAGGGGAACCTGGAAGTGGCGACGAGACTATTTGCTGAGGCAAGATGGAAAGGCGTTGGGCACAAAATAAATCACGGTGGCAGCGCTGAGGCTTTTGGCTTCGAGCTGATGGGACGGCTTTGCGGACAAAGTGAAAGCGAGCACAGGTGATGAGACAATGGGCTTGGGGCGGTGGCACCGCGGTGTGGACCAAGTTAAACCCGGCGGTGGGGGTGAGACTGTGAGAGATGGGACGATGGGAGGACCTTGAGCACAAAACAGAGCCAGGGGGAGTCAGTGAGACTATATATAGGCTTAGAGCCATTTTGGATAACGTGAGAAACAGCCAAGGTGGTGAGACTGGCTATGGGACCCTGGGAGTGCGCAGGCAGAGAAGTCAGCGGTGGTCAGGAGACAAATAACCTGGGCCATCCACCCTCTGATGGGACCATTCTGAGGGTGACTAGGGTGCAGAGTGTGGGATCTTCTGGTTAGGTATGTTCTGGAGGAGTTAGAAGAGGTAGGCAGAGAGGCCTTCAGCCAAGTATGTAGTTCCAGCTGCATCCTGAAGTGAGCTAGAAAAAAATGGCACAATGAGTCTATCCAAGGCCTGTGACAAGATGTCCAGGCTGTGAGAAAGGGCAAGAGAGAAGACTGCAACCCAGGGCACTTAGATCTCTCTGCACATTGTCCCTCTCCACACCAGGTGGGAGGCCTGAGGAGGGGCTCTGGGCCCACCAGCTGTTGGCTGTGAGCACAGGGCAACCCCCGCCTGGGCAGAGTCAGCCTCAGGTGCTGAGAGAGGGCCAGAGTGAGGCCGCAGCTGAAAGGTGGGAAGACACGCTCTTCCCTCAACCTGGAGACAGACTTTCCATTGTGGTCCTGAAGCTTCACAGGAGCTCTCTAGGTTGCTGAGCAAAATGTCTCCAGTTTAGGTTGGCCTAACATTTATACAAATGGTTTGTGTTTTCTTTTGAATTGACTTTCTCTTAATCACTACTATGTGCATTTATTGTGCTTCTTACACCTAGTTATTAACAACCCTATTATAAGCATAGATAACAACTTATTTATGCCATTTAAGGGATTTTATGTCATTTCGTGTTTGGTACTGTTATCAATAGTGCTGGTATAAACGTTCTTTTCTAATATCCTGATGCGTATTCACTTGATTTTTCCCAGGGTGATTGCTGGAGTTACTAGATCATAGGCCATGCATATTTCAATTATGCTACAAAATGTTTTGTAAAGTACAAATTTATACAACAGATAACAGTTGCTCTATATGATCATCACCCTTGACATCTTCAGTCTTTTTTTATTTTTATTTTTATTTTACTTTACAATACTGTATTGGTTTTGCCATACATTGACATGAATCCACCACGGGTGTACATACGTTCCCAAACATGAACCCCACTCCCACCTCCCTCCCCATAACATCTCTCTGGGTCATCCCCGTGCACCAGCCCCAAGCATGCTGTATCCTACATCAGACATAGACTGGCGATTCGTTTCTTACATGATAGTATACATGTTTCAATGCCATTCTCCCAAATCATCCCACCCTCTCCCTCTCCCTCTGAGTCCAAAAGTCAGCAAATGAATGGATAAGAAAGCTGTGGTACATATACACAATGGAGTATTACTTCAGCCATTAAAAAGAATACATTTGAATCAGTTCTAATAAGATGGATGAAACTGGAGCCGATTATACAGAGTGAAGTAAGCCAGAAAGAAAAACAATACAGTATACTAACACATATATATGGAATTTAGAAAGATGGCAATGATGACCCTGTATGCAAGACAGCAAAAGAGACACAGATGTGTAGAGCAGTCTTTTAAAATTGTTAATTTGCAGACAATATACTGCTGTTGCTGCTAAGTCGCTTCACTTGTGTCCGACTCCGTGCGACCCCATAGACGGCAGCCCACCAGGCTCCCCCGTCCCTGGGATTCTCCAGGCAAGAATACTGGATTGGGTTGCCATTTCCTTCTCCAGTGCATGAAAGTGGAAAGTGAAAGTGAAGTCGCTCTGTCGTATCTGACTCTTAGCGACCCCATGGACTGCAGCCTACCAGGCTCCTCCATCCATGGGATTTTGCAGACAATATACATTTATTCAAAAATTTGAAAATCCAACCAAATACTTTTAGATATAACATTTGTAAAGATAGCCAGATTAAAAACCAAAATTATTTCGATATATGTTTGTGTATGAAAATGCAAGGAAAACCTAGTCCATTAAAAAGTAGAAAATGTAATGAAAAAACTGTTTCATTCATTCTTGCAACAGTAAATAATAAATATGTTGGAAAAAAACCCTCAGAAAAATGTGAAAAATATGTAATCAAGCCAGTAGCAAAACTTTATTGAGAGCCATTTTTAAAATAGTCCAATAAATTGGCAGCATTTGCTTCTTTCATTTATGAAGTGGTTAAGAAACATTTGCTAAATATTTGCTCACTAAGTGACAGTGTGCGTCTCAGTAGGAGGTGACCTTGGCAGTCTCCTATTATAGACTCTGTATTCCCTTCTCAAGGATGCTGACCACCTCATCACATGTTCACATGTCTTTTGCTCACTCAGAAGAATTAGTTGGGCAAGTTGCTTAATCCTTATTGATGATCAAGATGAAAAAAAAGACAATCTCAATGTAACAGAGAAAGCTTCAATTCTTCATTAGTTTCTGGCCATCTAATTTGAATCAAATTTCAATTATAGACTTGTCCTTAGAGGCCAAAAGGGAACGTAATTGGGCCTCTCAATGCTACATTGAAAAGGATTAAAGTCTAGGGCTTCCCTGGTGGGCCAGTGGTTAAGAATCCACCTGCCAGTGCACGGGACCTGGGTTCCAGCCCTGCTCAGGGAGGATGACATGTGCTGAGAGGCCCCTGCACCTGTGCCCCACAACTACTGAGCTGGGCCCTGGAGTCTGTGCTCTGCAGCAGGAGAGAGCTCCGCAGGGAGAAGCCCGAGCAGCTCAGCCAGAGAGCAGCCCACGCTTGCTCCAACTGGAGAAAGCCCGCCTGCTGCCACAAAGAGCCAGTCCAGTCACAAACTATTATTAAAAATTACCCAGTCTACACTTTATGAAGAGCTCCTAATGCCTCTCCCTCCCCCCGCTCCCCTCCCACATACACTCTGGTTGTAGCAACTTTTTATTGAGTTTCTTATCTTTGGTTCTGAGACTTGTGGGATCTTAGTGCTCTGACCAGGGGTGGAACTCGGGCCTCCTGCCCTGAAAGCATGGAGTCCCACCCACTAGCTCTCCGGGGAATTCCCAGGTCTCCTTCGGTTTTTACCTAATGTTCTTTTTCTTTCTGGGATGTCACTTAGGATGCCCCTTTACCTTTAATTGCCACGTCTTCTCAGGCACCTCTGGTATGACAGTTTCTCAGTAGTAGACATTTTATGTTATTGTCAATGGTATCATTTTTAAAAGTCATTTTCCAAGTTTTAATTGCTCATATAAAAAGAAGTGGTTGAGTTTTAGTGTTGATCTTGTTTTCCTACTGCTCCCTCCATCTTGAGCTGTGTTGGTCACCGTGGAGCCGACAGCCCCATGTGGCCAGCTGAGCGCTTGTCTAGTCCAGCCTGAGCTGTACTATGACTTAACAGCATGTACTGTCTTTTGAAGGCACTATGGAAAAGAAGAATGTACCTATCTCACTACTAATATTGTATTGGTTTATGTTGAAATGATAACATTTAGCTATATTGTTAAGTAAAATATACTGTTAAAATTAACTTTTTTCTGTTTACTCTTTTGATGTGGCCTCCAGAAAAATTTAAATTGCACATTCATATAAAAAGAAGTGGTCTTTTAACTTCCTAGCTGCAGTCACCATCTGCACTGATTTTGGAGCCCAAGCAAAGAAAGTCTGTCACTGTTTCCATTGGTTCCCCATCTATTTACCATGAAGTGATAATGAGTTTGAAGAAACTCCAGGAGGTACTGAAGGACAGGGAAGCCTGGCATTCTGCATCCCATGGGGTCGCAAAAAGTCAGACCCGACTTAGAGACTGAAAAACAAGAAGGTTGATAAAGTTATGTGATGTCTTGCTCCTTATGGCTAAGGCCTCCAAAAAAATTCAGAACAACTTAATTTAACAACATTCTACTTTGATTTTTATATACATTATTTTTTCTTTTTATTTAAATATATTTAGTTTTAAGTGAATGATAATTGCTTTACAATGTTGTGTTGGATTCTGCCATACAGCAACATGAATCAGCCACAGGTATACATATCTCCCCTCCCTCTGGAACCTCTCCCACCCCTCTAGGAACATCACTCTGTTTTAGAGAGAAAAAAAATAGGTGCCTTTATTAAAATCATAAACTGCATGTATTATATTTAAATCATACATATATCATGTATTTATTGTTCATCAACTTAGTTTAACATTGTTCTCTTTCAGATAGGAAAAAATAGGTATCTTTTTAAAATCATAAACTGCGAGTATTATTGTTTGGTAATAGCAGATTTGGGAATTAAACCTAATTCTCATGAAAAAGAAAACTCTTACAAACAAGGCCTCCTCTCCACAAATCTCATAATATGAAAAGAAAAACAAAAAAATCTTTTCACAATGAAAGAATCCTATAATAATGTAGTTCAAAAATTTTGGCTTATATTTTTCTTTAACATTCAGCAATTCATTGAAATTTTAAAAAACACTAGAAATTCTCAGGTTCTATATGTTTTTCCCCCATGGTATATATCAACTAAAATAGCAAGGAGCTTAAAGAAAAAGAGTTTTAGAGGCAACTAATAATTTAAATGACACGGGGAAACTGAAAGGAAGAACAGAAAGTGGGAAATTCCTCTCAAATAGAAAGAAGGGAAGGCCACCCTGTATAAGTAGGCCACACTCAAGGAGGAAGGACATGCACTCTGCAAACTCTTGAAGACTCAGCTTCAGCACCTACTAGCAGAACAGGCAGCCCTGGGCCTGATTTCACCATGACCTACCGGTGCCTCCTCCAGATGGTTCTCCTGCTGTGTCTCTCCACCGCAGCTCTTTGCAGGAGCTACAGCTTGCTTAGATTCCAACAAGGGCTGAGCCTTGAGGTGTGTCAGAACCTCCTGTGACAGTTACCTTCAACTCCTCAACATTGCCTCGAGTTCAGGATGGACTTCCAGATGCCTGAGGAGATGAAGCAAGCACAGCAGTTCCAAAAGGAAGATGCCACATTGGTCATGTATTAGATGCTCCAGCACATCTTCAGCATTGCAGATAAGACAGTTGAGAAAGTCTTGAGGACAGAGTGAGTGCAGACATCGCAATGAGAGAGCCTGTGAGGCACTGGGGCGGCACTGCACTCACTTTAGATGCCGCGGTGGGTAAGATTATTCGCTGTGGGAAGATGAGAGGGCTTCGTGCTGAAAGTGAAGCACAGCGGAAGCGATGAGACTCTTGGCTGTGGGCTGATGGGAGGGCGTTTCTCACACAGGGGAGCCCTGCTTGGCTCTGAGAGGAGGAGTCCGACAAAGTGAAACGTGACGGTGGCGAAAAACACTGGTGGTGGGACGATTGGACAGCTTTGAGACAAAGTTAAACCCTGCGGAGGGATGAGACCACCGGACGACGGATGGGTGTGGTCCACACAGGGGACCCTGGAAGTGGCGACGAGACTATTCGCTGTGCAAAGATGGAAAGGCGTTGGGCACAAAATAAATCACGGTGGCAGCGCTGAGGCTTTTGGCTTCGAGTTGACGGGACGGCTTCGCGGACCAAGTGAAAGCGAGCACAGGTGATGAGACAATCGGCTTGGGGCGGTGGCACCGCGGCGTGGACAGAGTTAAACCCGGCGGTGGGGGTGAGACTGTGAGATGGGACGATGGGAGGACCTTGAGCACAAAGCGGAGCCAGGGGGAGTCAGTGAGGCTATAGGCTTAGAGCCATTTTGGACAACGTGAGAAACAGCCAAGGCGATGAGACTGGCTATGGGACCCTGGGAGTGCGTTGCAGCCAGAGGAGAAGTCAGCGGTGGCCAGGAGACAAATAAGCATGGGACAGTTTGGGGGACTTTCTGGGGGTGAGAAGGAACGCGGCCACCACCTGGGTCAGGGACCAAAGAAGTGTGCGCCCCTGGAATGCTCTGGAATTTTCAGGGTCTTTCAAGGATTCGGCCTTGAAGTGTGGGGAGTAAGTGTTGAATAGCTGAAAACTAGGAATATTTTAAAAAGCGCAGCACTTTATTTGTTTAAATTAATTTTATATTGAATTATATACTTATTTTAAATGAAATATTTCACGTTTCCAATTTTATAATAAATTTATAAAAGGTATTCTATTAAGCATAGAATATTAAAATATATTTTGTATATAACAGTAGCATTTTATTAAACTTTATTTAAACTATATTTTCTGTGTACTAAAACAAGTATTTAATATCGTTTTACTCTTCTTTCACAGGTGTAAACTTAATATTTTCAAGATGACTTTTCTCTTATTTTTAATTGAGTGAATTAGCATGTTTGACAATTTCTAATGACCCCCAAGACAGTCTTAAGTAATTTTCGACTCATGTTCCTGAAACCTCTTTCTGAGGACTACGTTGTAGGAAATAAGGGTTGGAGTGTACGAGCAACTGAGGACATTTAGAAGGTCAGAATTTTTCATTTACTTTACTAAGAATTTGATAAATTAAGTGGAATTTGCCCAAATTTTATTGGCATAAAGAAGGCTTACTTTGTAAGACTCTCAAATGTAAGGTGGTGTACATTTCCCCCCAACTGAAAAAAAAAAAAAAAAGAGAGAGAGGAAAAAAGCCCACATCATATAGAGGGGCCCTCCAGCATGAGCTGTCTGGTACATTTAAAGAAGTGAACAAGACAAGCGCGGGTAGACTGTGTGGATACATGGAGAGCATGCATATAACTCGGACATTCATCATGGCTTCCTTGTATTTTAAATTCCTCAAAGGCAGGGGCCAGAAACTCGACTACTCTGCAGGCTTGTTTTGCAATGAATGTCTGCAAGGTGCTCTGCAATTTTTAATCTGTGGTGTCACGAAAATCAAGTTGACATTGAAACTGCCACATTGACTTTTGTTTCATAAATAGTTTATTTCCCATATAAAAGTTTAAACAAATAAATAATGCATAAATCAATTTAAAAACAGCTTAGTCTTTAACTGTCCATTGAAATCAGTGCATTGCATCGTCATTTACCTCAAGAGCCTCTGCTGGCTGGAGTCTCACCTCAAAGTCACATTGTCCCTTCCCAGAGCCACAGGTAGGAGATGTTCAGTCACGGAGGTAACCTGTTAGGCTCTTCAGGAAAGAAAAGTTCCTGAGCAATTGCATTTGCACGACTGCCCCAGCACACCTGTTGTGCTCCTTGGACTTGAGGTACTGCCTGAGGTTGAAGTAATATTTCCTCAGGTGAAGAACAGTCGTGTCTCCCATAGTGGAGGTTTGCTTCTGCATTATTTCCTTCTGGATTGGCTCCAGACGATTCATCTGCCCATAGAGTTCCTGAAGGAGGTGCTCAATGATGGCGTCAGACCAGCCAGTGCTGGAGAAGTCTCTGTTGAGAATACTGAAGATCTGCTGGAGCATCTCATACATGACCAATACGGCATCTTCCTTTTGGAACTGCTGTGCTTGCTTCATCTCCTCGGGGACCTGAAAGTCCATCCTGGCCTCCAGGTAATGTTGAGGAGTTGAAGGTAACTGCCACAGGAAGTTCTGACACACCTCAAGGCTCAGCCCTTGTTGGAATCTAAGCAAGCTGTAGCTCCTGCAAAGAGCTGTGGTGGAGAGACACAGCAGGAGAACCATCTGGAGGAGGCACCGGTAGGTCATGGTGAAATCAGGCCCAGGGCTGCCTGTTCTGCTAGTAGGTGCTGAAGCTGAGTCTTCAAGAGTTTGCAGAGTGCATGTCCTTCCTCCTTGAGTGTGGCCTACTTATATAGGATGGCTCTCCTTTCTTCTTGAGAGGAATTTCCCAGTTTCAGTTCTCCTTTTTTTCCCCCCGTGTCATTTAAATGATCACTTACCTCTAAAACTCTTGTTCTTTTAAGCTCCTAGCTTTTCATACAGTCTGGAAGAATTTTAATGTTTCTGTAGATTTTCAGTGAATTGCTAAATGCTAAAAAAAATAGCTTAGTCAATTTGAATTACAGCAGGGTTCTTTCATTGGGAAAAGATCTTTGTCTTTGTTTTTCCATATTATTAGATTCTGTGAAAGTGTCTTTATGTCTAAGAGTTTATGATTTTAGAAAAAAAATATTTTTATATCTAAAATAGAATGGTATAAGCTAAGTTGATCTGAAATATTTTGTAGGCCTCAACCATAAGCAGCTAGATATTGCATAACTTTATCAACCAAAAGTTATAGCTTTATTTGACAATCTCAAACTATTCCAAATATAACTAAAAAGTAAAGATTAAGGAATATCTCTACGCAGGCAAATGAATGTTACACAGACCATGCATTAAAGTCCATGATTCCTCTTATAGGGATCCTTTGTGACAATTACTGAGGCCCAATGCATATTTATTTTGTACACACTTCAAATAATCTAAATATCTGATTTTGCACACTAGGGTAAGGATGCAGCAAGCAGGTCCTCACTTTGTACCCTGGGAACTGCTTGTACATTAACTTTTCCTCATAATGAAAGAATATCTCTGAGATAGGATTCTTAGGGATTTTCTTAATTTAGTTTGAAAGAATTGAATAAATGTTACTGTATTTTTACCCTTTCTTTTCTCACATTTAAATTTTTCTATAAGGAATTTTTTTTGGTATTATTAGAAAATAAAGCACCTAGTTATATTCAAAAGCAGGGCATAAAATTGTAGATAAAATGCAACTATATAAAAGTATATAGGAAAAAATAAACTAAAGGAAATATACTTACATTTTAATAGTAATTAAGTTTGACTTGTGAAACTAAGGATAACATTATCTTTATCCTTTATGTGATTTTCCAATATGCTACCAGAGAATGTATTCAGCACTGCTCAGAAGAAATATAATTTCTTCAAATTTAAAAAAAATTTTAAATTTCTTAAGTAAAAATTTTCTAGTAGCCACATCAAAAGAGGAAAAAGAAACAAGTGAGGTTAATTTTAACAGTGTATTTTATTGAACATGAAATATCCAAATGTTATCATTTCAACACATACCAATATAAAATCAATATTGAGATAGCTACATTCATCCTTTTCATAGTTCCTTCAAAATATAGTACATACTTTTACAGTCATAGTACAGCTGAGATTGGACTAGTCAAGTGGTCAGTTGGCCTCTTGTGGTTGATGTCATGGTGGCCAGCACAGCTCAAGATGGAGGGAGGAGCTTGATCAGAGAGCCAGGAGAATTCCCGAGTTTGCAGGGACCACATAGAAAGAGCTTCAAGTTGTGGACAAGTTATGTGCTAAGAATCAAGGGGATCGATGGTGGAAAATCAGCTCAGAATGTATTCGGGACAGTCATGAATTCTAGAGTGTGGCTTTGTAGTTAATTTGAGAAGTCTTCAGGCAGAGAGGCTGCTAGGTTGTGCCCTGGACAGAAGAATGGGCACAGATATTATCGGGAACTGAAGCAGGGAGAAATCCTGCCCAGGTGCTCTCATCTCTCAGAGACTGGAAAGAAAGACCAGAGTGAGGAACTGGAAGAAGGGGATGGGTGCAGAATTGTAAACAAGAATTCTCTTTTCTGCTTTCTTCCCTTTGTCCTCCTCCCATGCCCTGCTATTGTGTTTATGAACTGCTTCTTAATCAGTCTCTTTCAATTGCCTTTATGGAGTTTATACCACCTTTCAATTGCCTTCATGGAGTTTATATTGATTTTTGTCAGTATAATTAATTTTGCTGAGAAAATCCTTGTCTCTCTCCTTTGGTGCACATTTTTATAGCCTTCTGTTGGGTGTATGGCCTAGGATGAAGTAACTGGGTAAGAGAGTGTGCATATGTTCAGATTTAGTAGATGATAACAAACATATTTTCCAAATGTTTGCACCAATTTATAGTCTCAGTATCTGAGAATGGGATGTTAGTTGCATTACTTTCTTTTCAACACTTGGTGTTGCCTGTTTTCTTAATTTTAGCCATTCTAGTGAAGCATGCTGCTGCTGCTGCTGCTAAGTCGCTTCAGTCGTGTCCGACTCTGTGCGACCCTATAGCCAGCAGCCAACCAGGCTCCACCGTCCCTAGGATTCTTCAGGCAAGAACACTGGAGTGGGTTGCCATTTCCTTCTGCAATAGGAGACTGCCAAGGCCACCAGTGCATGAAAGTGAAAAGTGAAAGTGAAGTCGCTCAGTCATGTCCGACTCTTGGCGACCCCATGGACTTCAGCCCACCAGGCTCCTCTGTCCATGGAATTTTCCAGGCAAGAGTACTGGAGTGGGGTGCCATTGCCTTCTCCCCTAGTGAAGCATAGTGATGTCTTATTACAGTTGTAACTCATATTGCCTAATTGTTTCTAAGGTTCCATACAATTTTCATATGCTTATTGACCATTTTGGATATTTTCTTTGTGATATGCCTGTTCTTTGTGACCTTGCTGACTGTCTCAGGTAATTTTGTTTCTATCTAAAGATGATATAATTGTGTACATACAAAAATACAAAAGAATATATAAAGTATTAGACTTTTAAAATAAATTTAACAAGTCACCAAAAAGAAGTTCAATCACTTTTTACACTAGCAATAAAAAATTGGAAATTGACATTTCAAAATGATACCACAGATAAGAACATAAAAAGTCTATTACTGAGAAATTGTCACAGCCTGGAGGTGCCTAAGGAAACATGGAAATTAATAAAATGTGCCATTCTAAATAGCATCCGAGAACAGAAAAACAATATTGGGTAGAAACTAAGGCGATCTGGAATTCCCTTGAGTTTCAGTGGCTGGAACTCCATGCTTTCACTGCAGGGCACCCAGGTTGGATCTCTGGTTGAGAATCTAGTTAATAAGATCCCACAGTTCTCATAGCCTTAAATAAATAAATAAAAATGAAGTTATTCCAACCAACGGGGGTGAATGGGTAGGTGGTGGAATAAGGACATCTGAATAAAGTGTAGATTTCAGGTTTTTTTCAAAGTAGCTTTGACAGGTCACTTTATCTTCATATTTAATCTCAGCTGAAATTCCAATACTTTGGCCATTTGATGCAAAGAACTGACTCATTGGAAACACCCTGATGCTGGGAAAGATTGAAGGCAGGAGGCGAAGGGGACAATAGAGGATGCCATCACCAACTTGATGGACTTGAGTTTGAGCAAGCTCCGGGAGTTGATGATGGACAGGGAAGCCTGTGTGCTGCAGTCCATGGGGTCACAAAGACTAGGACATGAGTGAGCAACTGAACTGACAAGTCCATAATTTCATTTGTGATTCATATAGATGCCCAGAAGCCAGTGAAAAATATAACAGTTTTTCCTCTTACAGTGAGACAATATCTTGATCACTAATGAGGATTAAGCAACTTCTCTTTTTGTAAGTGAGCAAGGGGCATGGGAGCAAGGGGCATGTAAGCAAGTGATGAGGTGGAAAGGAGCTATTTATTCATATCTTCCCTCAGTGAGGAGGGAAATCAGAGCGTGCAATAGGAGACTGCCAAGACCACCTCCTCCTGAGAAACAAGAGTTATTTAGTGAACAAATTTTACTTAGCAAACATTTCTTAACCATGTCATAAAGAAAAACAAATATTTCCATTTTCTTGAACTATTTTAAAACTGTCTCTCAATAAATTTTTGCTGCTAGTTTGATTATGTGTCTTGCACATTCTTTCTGAGGTTTATTCCAATATATTTATGGTTTATTATTGTTGCAAGTATTAATGAAATTTTTTCATGACATTTGCTACTTTTTAAATAGCCACTTTCAATAGAAAGTAGAGATAGAAAACTTTGCTATTAAGTTTTCCTTGCATTTTCATACACACACATATGAAAATAACTAATTTTTTTTTCCCCTCTGGCCAGTTTTAGAAACACTATATAAACATTTTGGGGTTGATTTCTCAAATTTTTAGATAAACAAGTACATTGCCTATAAATTAAAATTTTAAAGGACCTAAAATATCAAGTGTAATGACTATATGGAGCAACTACTGTTTGGTGTGTTAATTTGTACGACTACTTTCAAAAACATTACCTAGGAAAGCTGAAAATATGCATGGGCTATGACCCAGTAAATCCACTCTTAATTAACCTAAAAAGAATCATGTAAATCTGCATCAGGATATAAGTAAAGAATATTCAGACCAACAATATTCATAACAGTGGCAAACTAGAAACAACCCAAATATCCCTTAAACTTGCATGAATAAATATGTTACCTATGCTTACACTACAGTTGTTAATAACAATAAAATGTAAGAAACACAACTAAATGCACAAACACAGAAGTGAGTAAAAGAACCTCAACTCAAAAAAAAAAAAAAAAGTACCATTTATACAAATTTAAAAATAGGCCAAACTGGACTGAGACATTTTGCCTGGCAACCTAGAGAGCTCCTGTGAAGCTTCAGGACCGTGATGGAAAGTCCGTCTCCAGCTTAAGGGAAGAGCGTGTCTTCCCACCTTCCAGCTGCGGCCTCGCTCTCGCCCTCTCTCAGCACCTGAGGCTGACTCTGCCCAGGCGGGGGTTGCCCTGTGCTCACAGCCAACAGCTGGTGGGCCCAGAGCCCCTCCTCAGGCCTCCCACCTGGTGTGGAGAGGGACAGCATGCAGGGGGCTCTAAGTGCCTCTGGTTGCAGCCTCTTCTCCCTTCCCTTTGGGCTTCCCTGGTGGCTCAGCTGGTAAAGAATCCACCTGCAATGCGGGAGACCTGGGTCCGATCCCTGGGTTGGGAAGATTCCCTGGAGAAGGGAACAGCTACCCCCTCCAGTATTCTGCGAGCCTGGAGAATTCCATGGACTATACAGTATACAGCCCATGGGGTCACAAAGAGCAGGACACAACTGAGTGCCTTTCACTTTCACTTTCTGGTTTCTCTTTCCTCACGCTCTGCACGTCTTTCATATGCCTTGGACTAGACTCTTTGCCCAGTGTTTGTCCTTCTCACTTGAGGATCAAGCTGGAACTAGGTACTTTGCCGGGGACCCTCTCTGCCTAGCTCTTCTAACTCCTCCAGAACATAACCACCCAGAGGATCCTACACTCTGCATCCCGTCACCCTCGGAATGCTCCCATCAGAGGGTTGGCGGCCCAGAGCAGGCAGGAGCAGCCCACACCTTGTCTCACTATTTGCTGCCAGACCCGCTGCTGCTGGACACTCAGACTGGCCCTTTCACAGCCTGCCCGTCTGCATCAAGCCTGCACTTACTCTTCCCTTCAGATCCCAGGCTGCCCTATGAGCTGGACTCATTTAATTCCCACCATCATTGTCAGGGCTGCATCGAGTCGGGCCAACCTCAGGTTGAGAAGAGAGTTAAAAGGATGACATCGGCTGCAGCTGCTGAACAAGCCTTGGGCCCCTGCCCCACCCTGCTGGCATGAGGGCAGGTCTCCTGGTGTGGGTTCTGGGTGAGTTTCCTGTCTCTGAGGCAGTTTCCGAACTTTAAAGTGAAATAGCCCAAAGCAAAGCCCTCTGCATATTTCAAAACCGACAAGCGACTTGAATTTTGTTCCATCATCAGAGGTTGCATAATGAACCCCAGAAGGCAAAAATAGCAAGGAAGTTGATGCAACAAGTGAAAAGGAAACTAAATAAATGCAAGCTGCCAAACAGGATTTCAGGATCCAGCCTGGGGATCCCCTCTGGCCTGGCCTCCTGGCTGAGTTGAGTGCTCAGAGCAGAGGATCCTCCTGACTGCCTGCCAGACGCCTGTGTCTTCCTGGCTGAAACTCTGAGCTCCTAAAGTCCAGGAGAACCAAGAATCCAGTGAGGGTGGGGGTGAGTCCTTGTGGACAGCTGGCCTGTGTGCCATGTAGGAATGTTTCCGTCTAGAACTTGGTATTGTTGCAACAGGCTTGGCCTCGTCATCCCAGTGAATAGCTATTTCTCCTGTCACTGTGTGGTGGGTAACTGGCATGAAGCTGTGTCTGAATAGCTCTTTGGGAACTGCCTCATCTTCCTGACCACATCGGACAATAATCTAACCAGATTCAAATAGAAGACTTAATAAGTAAGGAGCACTTAGGATGTGTCTGGTACCATTCTGAGCACGTTCTGTAAATTAAAGCACAGAAACTGGGAGGACCATTGGGAAGTTGGGGGCCTCTGCAGGACTGCCTGAAGGAGAGGTATCAGCAAGTTCTGAGGACTTTGGGAGATGGGTGCATTTTAAACATCGAGTATTGAAACTTTGATTTTCTATGTTTTGCCATTTTTTCCCCTTTTATTTTCTACTCTTTTTTTATGAAGCCAATGAAAAATGTGCATTTATTGCCATGAGTGCCTAGGTGGGGGACTCCAAATCACGTGTGCCACTGAGATATCTACACAGCAGTGTAACACTTTTCTCCCACCTCCTGTGTTGTTCCTGGAGAGGAGAGTCTAGTTAAGGTCAGAGAAGGGAGAAACATTCGTACGATATATGGTGGATTTTCTGGGTCAGAAGGAAATATTCGATATAAAAGACTTTGATTTTTCTTATTTTTCCCTATTGACCCTTTTGTCCCTTCTTTAAAAATGTTTATTATGTATATACCTTAAAAAGTATCAACTGAATTGTTCTAAAGTTCACTGCAGACATTGTTGGAGAACAATATCACTGAGATGATCTGTTAAAAGGAAAGCATGGTGCACCTACAATCTTCAGGCCACTCCTTTAGGTGCTGGTTTCCCTAAAATTTTTGAGTTTGCCTACGTATGTGAGTCTCACTCTTCTCTACCAACTACAGTTGCCCCAGTCATTGTGCAATACAATCTCATCTCCTTATATGTTCCCTGAGAGGGGGTATCCTGCCACATATTCAGGGAGAATGAGGCTGCAATGATTTTCGAAACTTCTAATGATACATCTTTATTGAATCTGTAAGATACAGATTATTTTTAATAATATTAATGGTAGCAACCTTTAATTATACACAACCTCTCAGGGAAGTGTTTTACAGACACTTCATTTCATCTCTACAACTTCCCTTTGAGGTAATTGCTATAACTATTAATATGATTGCAAATAAGGAGGGCTTCCCTAGTGGCTCAGATGGTAAATAATCTGCCTGCAATGCAAGACACCCGAATTCAATCCCTGAGTTGGGAAGATACCCTGAAGAAGGAAATGGCTACCCACTCCAGTATTCTTGCCTGGAGAATTCCATGGACCGAGGGGCCTGTCAGGAGACAGACAGTACATGGGGTTGCAAAGAGCTGGACACAACTGATCGACTTAGTTGCAAATAAGGAAACTGAAAACTCAGAGAGGTTACCTAATTTACTAAGTCCTGATTAATTATATAAGTGGTATTTTACCACTGTACTGTTCTGTGTCCTTGTTGCTTCTCATTAATCTTAAGCATCTCCTTTAGCTATGCTCTGTACAGTGGAATTAAGTAACTTATCTAATTCTGTGACACCTGACTGCCCTGATAGACTCTAAGGCAGTAATGCCACATCTGGAGTGTCCAGCAAGTTGTTGTTGTTCGGTCACTAAGTCATGTCCAACTCTGTGCGACCCCATGGATTGTTGTAGCCTACCGGGCTCCTTTGTCCATGGGAATTTCCAGGTAAGAATACTGGAGTAGGTTGCCATTTCCTTCTCCAGGGTACTTCCGAAATCAGGGATCAAAGCCATGTCTCCTGCATTGGCAGGAGGATTCTTTATCACTGAGCCTCCAGGGAAGTCCTCGCTCTGTCCCAGAGCCAGTTCTAAGAGTGAGTAGATGTAGGATTTGAAGACTGTGTCTGAAAATGATAATCTTCTCAAAACAAAGGTAGTAAGAGTAAATTTTAAATGGAAGCTTTATCCTTCAGGATAATTTCTAAAAATAATATCTCGGGTGGGAACAGGTCCAGTGAAAGTGACCAAAGGTCCAGTTTAAGTGAAAGTGAAAACTGCTCAGTTGTGTCTTACTGTTTGGGACCCCATGGACTATATATACAGTCCATGGAATGCTCCAGGCTAGAATACTGGAGTGGGTAGCCTTTCCTTTCTCCAGGGGATCCTTCCATCCCAGGGATCAAACCCAGGTCTCCTGCATTGCGGGCAGATTCTTTACCAGCTGAGCCACCAGGGAAGCCCAAGAATACTGGAATGGGTAGCCTATCCCTTCTCCAGCAGGTGTTCCCGACCTCGGAATCAAACCAGGATCTCCTACATCCAGAGCTCCTACAGACCAGGAGCTCTACAGATTGTGTAGAGCTCAACACAACACCATCTAAAAGACAAGACTGGAAGTAAGCAAGTGTAAGGGGAACTGCATCCTCTTCAATGGTACTGTTGTAATGATTGTAATGTCTTTGGAACGGTGAATGGCACTTTTGTGATAGAGAAGAATGGGAATTGGGAAGTAAGAACTTGCTGAGTATTTCTCTAAGACAGGAGGCACATTGTCAGCGGAGAGGGCTGGATCCAGGGCTTGAGACAGTGGGCATGGGGCAGGACTGCCTGGGTGATGTCCCAGCTTCAGTCTGCATTGGCTCTATGACCTTCAGCACCTCAGCTTTCTCCCCAGTTACATGGAAATGATAATCCTGTCTATTCCACTGGCTTGTTGCGATGATTGGATGGCCTCACGTATTTCTAACAATGCCTGGACAAATGAGCAGGCAGTATTTAGCTGTTCCCGTGTGGGGCAAAATTCACACATCCAGCTATGGGCACTGGATAGAATTTTCCTGAGATGACCTCTTCCCTTCCTTGAATTCTCAGCTCACATCTGATCTCATCTCTTATGCGAACCTGGCGCCCTGTCCAAACAGCTAACATCTAGAAGTTTCCAGATAACAGCTGACCTCTCACACGTGAATGAAGTGGCTGTCCAGTCTGTACCCCAGTCTCTTTTCAGTGTGAGTTAATAGGACTATATCCTCAGAATCTGATAACCTCCATAGAGAGTGAAAAACATAGAGACAAATAAATAGATTCTTAGATTTAGCAAAGCTGGCAACTAGCCTTTTAGGTGAGCACTCTGCCTTGGAGCCTGCTGCCCTGCTCTGGCTCTGTCTGCAGCTAAGCAATCTCACTTGGTGTCGGGGGATGTTCAGCTTTAAGGGATCCAATATGTTATTCTTTTCTTTTGTGTGCCGTTTCTCAAGGATTCTCTGTTCCTTATTAGTTCCTGGAAAACAGGAGCGAGCAGAGCTGCACGCAGTTCTCACGACTGAGATCATGAGAGCGGGCACCTGCTTGGATCCCTTCAGTGACTCCCTTCAGTGACCTTAATTAAGTGTAATCTATTCAGTTATGCCCCTCTTACTCAAGATATTGAATGCTTTCTGGCCCTTTGAAGATTGTTATTTGCTTGGCTTTGTTTTTGCTCAATTTTTTTTACTGCCTAAAGCTGCCTTGTATGAAGATGTATAAACATGCATTTCTGCAAATAAGGCACCCTTGTTTCACTTGAGACGTGGGTCCCCTGCATCCCTCTTCTCGTTGACTCCAGTCCCCAGGTCCCAGACTACAAAGACCGTGACAACATGGGGTGGTCTAAAATCTGTCACACTGTAGAGCTCTTCATCCCTGATTTGTAGTTAAGTGACATTTTGTCATTTGCACAGAGAAGACTATTTTCCCCCCCAATATCAGTGTTTACTTTCCATTTGCCTTTGTGCATTCAGTTCAGTCACTCAGTTGTGTCCAACTCTTTGTGACCCCATAAACTGCAGCACACCAGGCCTCCCTGTCCATTACCAATTCCCAGAGTCCACCCAAACCCATGTGCATCGAGCTGATGATGCCATTCAACCATCTTATCCTCTGTCGTCCCCTCTCCTCCTACCCTCAGTCTTACCCAGCATCAGTATCTTTTCCAGTGAGTCATTTCTTCACATCAGGTGGCCAAAGTATTGGAGTTTCAGCTTCAAAATCAATGATTCCAATGAACACCAAGGACTGATCTCCTTTAGGATGGACCGGTAGGATCTCCTTGTAGTCCAAGGGACTCTCAAGAGTCTTCTCCAACACCACAGGTCAAAAGCATCAATTCTTTGGTGCTCAGCTTTCTTTTAGTCCAACTCTCACATTCATGCACAACCACTGGAAAAACCATAGCCTTGGCCAGATGGACCTTTCTTGGCAAAGTAATGTCTCTGCTTTTGAATACGCTGTCTAGGTTGGTCATAACTTTCCTTCCAAGGAGTAAACGTCTTTTAATTTCATGGCTGCAGTCACCATCTGCAGTGATTTTGCAGCCCCGAAAAATAGTCACCCACTGTTTCCATTGTTTCCCCATCTATCTCCCATGAAGTGATGGGACCAGATGCCATGATCTTCGTTTTCTGAATGTTGAGCTTTAAGCCAACTTTTTCACTCTCCTCTTTCACTTTCATCAAGAGGCTCTTTAGTTCTTCATTTTCTGCCATAAGGGTGGTGTCATCTCCATATCTGAGGTTATTGATATTTCTCCTGGCAATCTTGATTCCAGCTTGTGCTTCTTCCAGCCCTGCATTTCTCATGGTGTACTCTGCATAGAAGTTAAATAAGCAGGGTGACAATATACAGCATGATGTACTCCTTTTCCTATTTGGAACCAGTCTGTTGTTCCATGTCCAGTTCTAACTGTTGCTTCCTAACCTGCATACAGGTTTCTCAAGAGGCAGGTCAGGTGCCCATCTCTTTCAGAATTTTCCACAGTTTATTGTAATCCACACAGTCAAAGGCTTTGGCATAATCAAGAAAGCAGAAATAGGTGTCCTTCTGGAACTCTCCTGCTTTTTCGATGATCCATCGGATGTTGGCAATTTGATCACAACTTAATTCTACTTTCCAGCAATGTTCAATGAAGGAGGAAAGATTTGATATCTTGAAAAATCACAGAGGAAATATATTACCTCTTCTTTTCACTTACATTTTCTCTTCCCTTTTTGGGTCAACAAACCTCAAAGTGGAAATAGAAAAGATTGCAGGATTCTTAGGACCACTTTTACAAATTGAAACTACAAATACCAAGCAAGAGGTAACAATATGAAAATTATATAAATGTATCAAATAAAAAAATGGCTGCTTAACCATTGGAAAGATCCCCTGGAGAAGGAAATGACAATCCACTCCAGTACTGTTGCTGGGAGAAGCCTATGGACAGAGGAGCCTGGCAGACTGCAGTCCATGGGATCCCAAGGAGTCGGACACGACTTAGTGACTGAAAGACAGCAACAACCATTGCATGGACACAGCTAGGACAATGGTACTGGCTAAGACAAAGAGGTGCCCCAAAAGCAGCAAGTCATTCTAACCACTTGAACACCTGGACAGGAGTTGTGGCTATACTTTACTCTTCTTGAGGGTAACATTGGAGGTTTAATCATCTTGATATAGCCTGAGTTCAGCATAATGATTGGCACAGAGTAAGTGCTCAGAAATTTTATCAATTGAAGAGGGTAAATGAAACCAAATTTGAAAAATTATAAATTCTGCAGCAGAGCCAAATGCGAGATCCATGCATATAAAGCTCAGGTATCTTTCACTCCTAATTAGCTCGTCCAAGAGGGTATCTAGAGGCAGGAGAAAGAAGACCTTTTAAAAGAAGCCTAGCAAAGTTTCCTGCAAAGTTGCTCTTATCAGGAAGTAAGATCCAGATTAGTTCAGTTCAGTTACTCAGTCGTGTCTGACTCTTTGCGACCCCATGAATCGCAGCATGCCAGGCCTCCCTGTCCATCACCAACTCCCGGAGTTCACCCAAACTCATGTGCATCGAGTTGGTGATGCCATCCAGCCATCTCATCCTCTGTCATCCCCTTCTCCTCCTGCCCCCAATCCCACCCAGCATCAGGGTCTTTTCCAATGAGTCAACTCTTTGCATCAGGTGGCCAAAGTATTGGAGTTTCAACCTCAGCATCAGTGCTCCAGTGAACAGCCAGGATTGGTCTCCTTTAGGATGGACTGGTTGGATCTCCTTGCAGTCCAAGGGACTCTCAAGTGTCTTCTCCAACACCACAGTTCAAAAGCATTAATTCTTCAGCACTCAGCTTTCTTCACAGTCCAACTCTCACATCCATACATGACCACTGGAAAAATGATAGCCTTGACTAGACAGACTTTTGTTGGCAAAGTAATATCTCTGGTTTTGAATATGCTGTCTAGGTTGGTCATAACTTTCCTTCCAAGGAGTAAGCGTCTTTTAATTTCATGGCTGCAATCACCATCTGCAGTGATTTTGCAGCCCCCCAAAATAAAGTCTGACACTCTTTCCACAGTTTCCCCATCTATTTGCCATGAAATGATGGGACCGGATGCCATGATCTTCGTTTTCTGAATGTTGAGTTTTAAGCCAACTTTTTCACTCTCCTCTTTCACTTTCATCAAGAGGCTCTTTAGTTCTTCATTTTCTTCCATAAGGGTGGTGTCATCTGCATATCTGAGGTTATTGATATTTCTCCTAGCAATCTTGATTCCAGCTTGTGCTTCTTCCAGCCCTGCATTTCTCATGATGTACTCTGCATAGAAGTTAAATAAGCAGGGTGACAATATACAGCATGATGTACTCCTTTTCCTGTTTGGAACCAGTCTGTTGTTCCATGTCCAGTTCTAACTGTTGCTTCTTGACCTGCATACAGATTTCTCAGGAGGCATTTCAGGTGGTCTGGTATTCCCATCTCTTTCAGATTTTCCAGTTTATTGTGATCCACACAGTCAAAGTCTTTGCAACAGTCAATAAAGCAGAAAAAGATTTTTTCTGGAATTCTCCTGCTTTTAATCATGATGAATTAGTTTATTAATCTGATTTTGAATTCTGTCACACTGGAATGTGTATAGATTTGGGAAAATTCTGACTGTAATTGAATCACATTTCTGCTACTTCATAGCACCTATGGTCTGTTGTTCTTGCACATAGTAGGTACTCAGTAAATGAGGGTATCAAAGGACACACTGAAGAGAACCAGTTATTGTTTAATGGCTTGGGAGGGTCATTCAGAAGATAGAAATACTTCCTGTAAAGTCTTTAGCACAGTCCCAGGTGCAGAGGGAAAGTTTAATGAATGTTACCTTTTCCTATTTCTTTTACTGTTTTTTGAATTCTCTTACTGACTTGAACAAGTGTGTGCATGCCTGCTCAGTTGCTCAGTAGTGTCCTACTCTTTGCAACCCCATGGACTGTAGTTTGCCAGGCTCCTCTGTCCATGGAATTGTCCAGGCAAGAATACTGAAATAGGTTGCCATTTCCTCCTCCAGGGGATTTTCCCGACCCAGGGATGGAACTGGCATGTCCTGTATCTCCTGTGTTGTCAGGCTAGTTCTTTACTAATGAGTCACCTGGGAAGCCCTTTAATGAGTGAGGCGAATCTATTTTCAATTCATGTTTCCTAAAGCTGCCAATTTGGGCTTCCCAGATGGTGCTAGTGTCAAGGACTAGCTAGACTGGCAGACTATAGTCCATGGGATCGCAAAAGAGTCAGACACAGCTGAAGAAACTTAGCATGCACACACTCAAGGCTGTGAATTTGCAACTTTGCTTCTGCAAATTTGAAGAATAGTGATTGAATTTCCATTACTTACTAAATTTCTCATTTCATTTTTCAATTCTGACTTGACCATAATTTATCAGGATGATTTAAAATCTCTAAATGATTGCTTTTGTGCTACGTTGCTTCAGTTGTGTCTGACTCTTTGCGACCCTATTGACTGCCAGGCTCCTTTGTCCAAGGGATTCTCCAGGCAAGAATACTGGAGTGGGTTGCTGTGCCCTCCTCCAGGGGATCTTCCCGACCTAGGGATGGAATCCAGGTCTTTTATGTCTATCTGCATTGGTAGGCAGGTTCTTTACCACTAGCGCCACCTGTTTTAATATTAATTGCAGGCATTGTGATGTGAGCATGCAACTTATAATATGTTTGCTCTGGAGGAATTATAGGTCTTTTCTGGGTAGTCTAATATATGATAACTTTCATGGGTGATTTATAAATGTTTGATAGAAGTCATATTTCCTAGTCTAGGTGATAGTGGCCCTGTATATAAACCTCTGGTTTACAGTCTTTTACATCATATTTCAAGCCTTCTTTTCTCTATTATTTTTCTGTATTTTTTTTACCAACTTACAGCACTGGACTAAATTTCAGTGCTACCATGTTTCTGTTTGCATTACTACATATTGCTGCATTTTTCCCACTAAATCTCCTATAATATTTGAAATTTAGTTCCATGCTCTTAAACTTTAATTATAGATCCAACTGTATTTCCATGTATATTGACCTTGTTTCTCAAATGAAACATGTTTTTATTGAATTGTCCTGGATGTTAATGACATTAATATTGATATTAATTATTTATCAAGATCTCATTGATGTTAACATTGCCACCTCTAATTACATCCTTCATTATATTTTCTTGCTCTGTATTTGCCCATCTTTTTTGTTGTTGTAGTTTTAGTATTAATAAGTATTTAGTATTATTTGAATTTTGGCTTTTCTTCCTCTTCAAGGTAATAGTGGGGTTTATGTTTAAAGCAATCAACAGATGTTTTCATTCATAAGTAGCTTGTATTTATTATCTTGAGTGCTGTATGTTTGGGTCTTAAGTGCATTGATTTCTGCTTTACTGTTAATATTGCTTTTATGTTTTCTTAAAGCTACTGAATTAATTTGTTTTAGTATTTATCTGGCTGTGCTGGGTCTCTGTTGCTGTGCGGGCTTTCTCTAGTTGTGGTGCTTGGGCTTCTCATTGCAGCAGCTTCTCTAATTGAGGAGCAGGGGCTCCAGGTGCTCAGGCTTCAGTAGTTGCGGCTCATGGGCTGAGTAGTTGCGACTCCCAGACTCTAGACACAGGCTCAGTAGTTGTGGCTTACGTGCTTAGTGGCTCTGAGGCATATGAGATCTTCTTGGACCAGGGATCAAACCGGTGTCCCTTGCATTACAAGGCAGATTCTTAACCACTGGACCACCAGGGAAGCCCTTTTACATATTTTTTTTGGACACTTGTCATACTCCTTTCAATTCTCCATTGCCATTGATTTAAACCCAGTATACTTTTGAAAGCAATTTAGAGTTTCTCTTAAGTTTTGAATGAAAAATTGCAAAATTAAAACTGCAAAAATTAACCTATTGGCGGAGTTCCCTGGTGGTCCAAAATCACTGCAGATGGTGATTGCAGCCATGAAATTAAAAGAGGCTTACTCCTCAGAAGGAAAGTAATGACCAACCTAGACAGCATATTCAAAAGCAGAGACATTACTTTGCCAACAAAGGTCCGTCTAGTCAAGGCTGTGGTTTTTCCCGTGGTCATGTAGGGATGAGAGAGTTGGACTGTGAAGAAAGCTGAGTGCCGAAGAATTGGTACTTTTGAACTGTGGTGTTGGAGAAGACTCTTGAGAGTCCCTTGGACTGCAAGGAGATCCAACCAGTCCATCCTAAAGGAGATCAGTCCTGGGTGTTCATTAGAAGGCCTGATGTTGAAACTGAAACTCCAATACTTTGGCCACCTGTTTCAAAGAGTTGACTCATTGGAGAAGACCCTGATGCTGGGAGGGATTGGGGGCAGGAGGAGTAGGGGATGACACAGGATTAGATTGCTGGATGGCATCACTGACTTGATGGACATGAGTTTGAGAGAACTCCGGGAGTTGGTGATGGACAGGGAGGCCTGGCATGCTGCGATTCATGGGATTGCAAAGAGTCAGACATGACTGAGCAACTGAACTGAACTGAACTGGTGGTCCAGTTGTTAGGACTTCCACTGCTGTGGGCCTGGGTTCAGTCCCTAGTCATGAAGCTAAAATCCCACAACCTGCATGGCACAGCCAAAGATAAATAAATACATTTTTTAAAGTAATTTTAACCGATTTTACTGTTCCCTTCTAGTTCTTATTGGGGCTCTTGCTTTTAGCCAATAGAGTAAGTGTTCATAGGAGACATGATGAGAATAGGTATGCACATGAATTTATGTTCAAGTATCTGTATGCAGGTCAGGAAGCAACAGTTAGAACTGGACATGGAACAACACACTGGTTCCAAATAGGAAAAGAAGTATGTCAAGGTTGTATATTGTCACCCTGCTTATTTAACTTATATGCAGAGTACATCATGAGAAACGCTGGACTGGAAGAAACACAAGCTGGAATCAAGATTGTGGGGAGAAATATCAATAACCTCAGATATGCAGATGATACCACCTTTATGGCAGAAAGTGAAAAGGAACTAAAGAGCCTCTTGATGAAAGTGAAAGAGGAGACTGAAAAAGTTGGCTTAAAACTGGGCATTCATAAAACGAAGATCATGGCATCTGGTCCCATCACTTCATGGGAAATAGATGGGGAAACAGTGGAAACAGTGTCAGACTATTTTTTGGGGCTCCAAAATCACTGCATATGGTGACTGCAGCCATGAAATTAAAAGCTGCTTACTCCTTGGAAGAGAAGTTATGACCAACCTAGGTTGCATATTCAAAAGCAGAGACATTACTTTGCCAACAAAGGTCGGTCTAGTCAAGGCTGTGGTTTTTCCCGTGGTCATGTATGGATGAGAGAGTTGGACTGTGAAGAAAGCTGAGTGCCGAAGAATTGGTACTTTTGAACTGTGGTGTTGGAGAAGACTCTTGAGAGTCCCTTGGACTGCAAGAGATCCAACCAGCCCATTCTGAAGGAGGTCAGCCCTGGGATTTCTTTGGAAGGAATGATGGTAAAGCTGAAACTCCAATACTTTGGCCACCTCATGCAAAGAGTTGACTCATTGGAAAAACTCTGATGCTGGGAGGGATTGGGGGCAGGAGGAGAAGGGGACGACAGAGGATGAGATGGCTGGATGGCATCACTGACTCGATGGATGTGAATCTGAGTGAACTCCGGGAGTTGGTGATGGACAGGGAGGCCTGGCGTGCTGCAATTCATGGGGTCGCAAAGAGCTGGACACGACTGAGCGACTGGACTGAACTGAACTGATAAACAGACAAGAGGTTCTAAAAGACTAGTGAAAATAAATTGACAGTTTATTTAAGAAAATAAAAACATGTTAATTTTGAATGTGCTTAGCATGATGGTTGGAGAAGGCAATGGCACCCCCTCCAGTACTTGTGCCTGGAAAATCTAATGTATGGAGGAGCCTGGAATGCTGCAGTCCATGGTGTCACTGAGGGTCTGACACGACTGAATGACTTCATTTTCACTTTTCACTTTCATAATTTGGAGATGGAAATGGCAAGCCACTCCAGTGTTCTTGCCTGGAGAATCCCAGGGACGACGGAGCCAGGTGGGCTGCCGTCTCTGGGGTCATACAGAGTCGGACATGACTGAAGCGACTTAGCAGCAGCAGCAGGTACCATAGCAGAGGTATCCCTCTTTTTTCCCCTGAACATTACCTGTAAAAATTACCTGCAAGTATCTTCTGATGTGAGAACCTAGTTTTCCATTACTTCTTTCTGGATTTTTTAATATAATTGAAATTTTTAAAAAATACATTATTTTTATGTATCGTTCTCTATGAGACTGAAAGTTTCCACATAGAAGATACTGAGTTAGATTTATTTACCAGTGTTTCTTAAAGGCAATTCCACCATCTGCCACTTTGATACTCAATACATGTGACATGAACTGAATGAATGAATGAGTAGATAAGTGTTACCATCAGTTACTCACTTTTGTTTAGAATACTGAAGATTGAATTTAGTTGTTAAGAATAAACAGACTCAGTGTCTGGATTTCTACACAAAGACCACTTCACAAATATGTTTCCAGTGAGGCAGTGGAGATCTTCACCTGTGGAGATTTCTTTCATCAAAACACAGGATTTTCTACTTAAATACTCATTGCTGGATTAGTTCATTTTTGGGTTTATTCAATCATTCAGTAAAAATATGTTTGGAAATGCCATCCACTAAAAGAGAGCAGAATAAATTTGATCTCACACACACAAAAAGAAAACTAAAGAGTTTGATAAGAATTTAATAAATAAAACATCATATTTAATGAAATGGAAAGCTGAACATATTTCCTAAATCTTAATACAATGTGAAGGCAAATATCCTTATATGAAAATATAAATATGACAAGTATAAATAAATAATAAATAAATCAGGGGAATAATGACTTAAGGACTGATGACCCTAGAGCTGAGTTTTTAACATCCTTGCTTAATACTACAAAATATATTCTTAAGTAATTCAGTAAATTTTGTGGCTAAAGCAGAAATCAGAAACTTCTGAAATGACCACAGGTGAGTGTGCAAGGCTGATGTGACATCTTAGTGAGTGAGAGTCATTTCAAGGTGAGTTCAGATCTCCACCCATCTTTCTTAACCTTTCTTGCAAGCTGGTTGACGATGAGAGGGCTTTCATCATCTCCACTCTGAGGATTTCCCAGGCGCAGTCACTGTATTCCTTCTCTTGCAGGTAGACATGGATGCCCTGGAAGTACCTCTTCATGGCCAGGGTGGGGCCCGTCCTTCCCAGGGCAGAGTCTTCCTCTCCCGTCACCTGCCCCAGGCAGGCATCCAGGTCGTCCAGCTGCTGATGGAGTCCAGTGCGGAGCTGCTCCAGGATGGTGGTGTCCCAGGCAGCAGAGGAACGCTCTGTGTGGAAGAGGTTGAAGCTCTGCTGGAGCATCTCGTGGAGCACAGAGATGGCCTGGGCCTCCTGCAGCTGGCTACCCTCCACCATCTCCTGGGGGAAAGCGAAGTCTTTTCTGTCCTGCAGACAGAAGCGAGGGGAGATTCTCCTCATTTGGCCCAGGAGCCTGAGGTTCTTCCTGCCAAGCAGCACGTGGTTCTGAGACAGGTCACAGCCCAGGGATCCTCCCAGGCTGACCAGAGCCAGGGCCATGAGTAGAGAGAGCACGAAGGCCATGGGGAAGATGCAGCTGCTGCTGGGCTGGCTGAGACGGCGTCTGGGGGAACCTTGAGGTAGGTTCTCTGATGCCGTGCTTTCTAAGTGAGGCCATTAAATAGGGAACATGGTAGTTTTCACTTTCTAGTCATTTCTCTACACTTTTAGTTCCTTTTTTGATTTTCATTTATGTGTTCACAATATGATCAAATAAAATGTCATCAATCTAAACTATTAATTTTGTGTATTTCCCAATAACTTCCTATGTGCCCATCCAAATGGATATTTATCAATCAAATGAGAAAGGTCTTTTTCTTAACTCAGGAGTGACGTATGTGTGTAATTACACACATTATTGCTTTTTGTCTCTCATGCGTAAATGTTGCTCTCCTCTTGTCCATAAACACATCTGCAGCCCTGATCTTAGGCTCCACTTTTCCCTCTTACTTTACATAGGAAACCAGGCTCCCTCAGCTCTGTATTTCTGTATTTATAAAGTATTTACCAGTTCACTCTGGCAATTAAGCTCTTTGAAATAAATGATGTTTGTCTTTAGTGTTTGATTTAGAGAAGATTCTGAATATTATGAGTCCATGAGCTTCCCCTATGTTTCTCTTCCTTCTAGAACACATTCCTGCAGGTCCATGTGGTTGTGCTTCAGGGAACCATGGAGTCAGGACTATTGCAGACATCACACTTTCTTTCTACCATTTTCATACTGGAGACCTATTGTCCTTCACTGGCTGGGCCAATACCCCCAGAAGAATCCTGGTTCTTCTCAGGGAACATGGGTGAGGAGACTAATTCCAGGATGATTGTGTTTCCCCAGCAGCACCTCACTCACAGGGAGAGATCACATGGCGCCACCCCCTGTCCTCTGGGTGACAGAGTCCCCTTGCTCACCTGTTGGACTCCCTCCCTGCAGACAGGCTCACCACAGCCTGAGGATGTGAAAAATCTCCTTTCTGTGGAGGGCTTGTTTACTTGTTGGGAAAATAGATGGTCTTCCTAAACCCCCACCTTCTCCTCTGGAACGTTTGTGTGAAGGACTCGAGTTCCCAGTGGTGACCCCTCTTCTCCTGGCCCATATCCCCAAGTGTCCTAAGTGTCAGTATTGCCCACATGCTGAGAGTAAGGTGCATTTGTGCAAGTAGACAGAGGAATTATCCAACTGCCATTATTTTACCTTTAGTAGAGAGAAAATTTTTATTTTACCAAGGATAGATTTTATCATTCTACTCTGGTAATTTTTTGAACATGTGTGATGTTCAGAGTTTCTGAGTTGGAGGAATGAGATTCAGTGGTGTTGCTGTCTCTCATCAGAAGTTTATGTCATAGAACCCAGTGAGCTTCAGTTGCTCCTTCAGTCAGTTGATTCCACTGGGCTTCTTTGTTCCTGTGTCTCTGTCTTCCTCTGAGAATGCAGGGCAGTGAGACTCACGCTACTCAGTCAGGGGAAATAGCCTTCTTTCTTTGCTTGTGGGTGATTCTTCAGTTGAAGTTGTTTTAATTTATATTGACATACTGGACAAGATGAGTCTCACTGCTCCTGCTCTAGTCCTAATTCATGATGAGGTGAGAACAATAAAAGGAAGTAAAGAGAGCCAGAGGGGCTGTACTCTATCATTTTCAAGACTAGATTTTTTTGTTTTTCTTTGCACCTTTCCTAGAAAGTAAAATTCGAGATGAGAAAACAAATGTAGACCAAAAGAAAACCAATGTCAATCTGAATGTCATGAATATGAAAAAAGGGAAGTGGCTTTCCCCTGACACAGTGACGTATTCTGAGTTAGCAAACTTCAGTGCAGCACAGCGGGGGACATGCTGAGGCAGAGGGGAAGGATGAGGCCTGTATGAACAACAGAAAGGCTGGGACAGGGCTGGGTCTGCCAGAAACTCAATGCAGGAAAAGTTCTGGGTCAGTTGACTGCCCTTTGCTTTGCAAGATCAGTGGCCTCATTTTTCTTTCATTTAATCCATGTAAGATCAGTTTCAGGAGAGAAGGAAGAAGTCACAGCCATCAGCTCACAAGGAACTGAGAAGCAGAGCCTCAGCTGGTGAACACTAACCCTCTCTGGCAGAATCGTGGGGACCAGCCTTGCTGAGCATCTGTCCTGGTGATAGATCCGCTCAACAATGAGAAGATGCTTTGTGAAAGCTAGAATTAAATAAAAGGGAATCAGATAATTCCAAAGATCATTATGTTAATTTGGGTAATAGTAATCATAATATTAAAAAGTAATAACTGAAGTTTGTTTGCTACTGATGGACTCGCCATTTTAAGCTCTTTAAAATATTAACTCAGTTCTCTCATTAACCCTATTTGGATCACACCATTTATACAACTGGAGAGAAATATCAATCTGGAGCATTGAACTATTCCCAATGTACCAAATACAAAGGTACACCTAAGGAGCTTTACAATGATTTGTCTGAACAAGCCCATTAAAAAGAGTGAAGGGTTCACATGAACATGATACTGGGAAACCAACAAAATAAGTTGAAGGAGGAGAATGAGATGACAAAAGCCCTTAATCCCCTGCAAATGCTAAATGGCTTTGTAGGGCAGTAAGGGAGGTGGTCTTAAGTCAGGAGAAATCTCTTTAAGGTCTAATCAAAACAGACAAAATTGCTATTGAGTAGTTAGCGGGGAATAGATTTTTCTGCTATTTGAAAAAAAAAATAAATGAGGGACTTTCCTACAGGTGAGGATCTGGTCCTTTCACACTGTGACCTGGATTCAGTCCCTGTTATGAAAAATGACATCCCACAAGCCATGAGGCGGTAAATCTAAGATTTTATGAGTGATTTCTTCAATGAGATATAGTAAAAAAATCACTTTATTAACCCTATAAGAGCTGACCCCTGGGATCTTTGTATTTTAAATTCTTGACTTTTCTCATGAGTTTAAGAACAAAGGAAGAGCATCAATTTCCAGCCACATGAACCCTGACTTTTCTCCTTTAAGATGACAGCTAAAACGTCACTTGGCATCTTGTTCCATACCCATTGTGTTCTATACCCACTGTGTTCCCTGGCCTCCAGCAGGCTCTGATAGAAGTTCAGGGTGGAGATCAGGAAAGAGGCACTCTGTGCTCTGGGAAACTAACACAACAGACCAGCAGAGAGTTAGATAATTTTCCTGAGAAAAAGTTATGAACCGTTTTTGCAACTTCTCATAGGTAGAAGAGCACTACAATCATTCATGGAGATGCCTGTTCCTGCTGACTCTCAGCCACCTTCTACCAAGTGATGGCATGCAACCCCTTTACCACAATCACATTTATATACTGACCCCCTCTAAAACCTTGAAGCAGTTCCTCAGAGCTGAGTAGAGTCTGTCCTCTTTGCTAGAATCCTCAGTAAGTCCACCCAAAAAACTGAACTCCCGGCAGTCATGTTGCCAGTATTTTTTCAGTTGACAAGAATCCTTTGTGGTGTTCCCTCCCTTTTAAGGTTGAGGTCATAGGGCTCAATTTTAAGTCCTTTTCTCATTTTATACTCTTTTCCGATTTGATCAGTTTTTCTGTCCCATGCTTTATATTTAATGGAATTGCTTGTAAATTGCCATCTCCAATATCCAATGGACATTTGCACTGATTTGTTTGCTAATTACCTATAGTAGTTAACTTTTTATATCCTCCACAGCTTGGTCCATCCAATTTTCTCCCTTTTATTGTAGAACTCAACCTAACTGATATTCATTTCTGCTAATAATTAGTACTATTTTTAAAATAATTAACATTTTAATATGAATTAACTGATTATTGATTTGATATAATTTCCTTTAAAAAAATCAAAGTTACAAAAATGATTGAATTAGTTATGTTTATATCTAGGTCTTGAGGGCAACACGCAACCTGGCTAAAGGAAGTGTATTCTTCATTCTAATCTGCATATTAAAAAAATGGGTCAAGGACTTGTAAAATAAATTCTTTAATCAAGTTGTGCAATTCAGCCTGGTGTTTCTTTTTTAAAGAAAAAAGCAAAGGATGTTTTTTAATAGTAAAAATTTAATGATAAGAAAAATTATAAGCTGACTAAATACAAAATATGTATTTTCCCTTAAGTATACATACATAATATTATATGAACAAAATAATTTAAGTAAATAGATAAATAAATATTAAAGTAGATAGATGTCCATGTAGATAAGTAAGCAGATGGATCAGCTTGAGTATCTGTGAGGGAGCAGTTCCTGTAGAGTAGAGCATGTTTTCCTTTAATCTTCCTGAAAACCTTTGACAAATTGAATCAATTCAGGCCATGATGACAGGAGAAATGAGTCTTCCACGTGGCAGCACAGGGGGAAGTGTGGTCTGTTGGTCCATGAGAATCATTTCCGTGTTGAACCAGGTGTGTGTCAGTCCTTGCTCCTGAATCTCTCCTGCAGGTTTGCTGAGGAAGAGAAGGCTCTCATGACTTCTGCTCTGACAACCTCCCAGGCACAAGGGCTGTGTCCCTTCTCTTGTAGATAGAGAGTGATTCTGTGGAAGTATTTCCTCACAGCCAGGCTGGAGTCCTCCTTGAGCAGGGGAGCCCCTCGCAGCCCCTCCTCCTGCCTGAGACAGGCTTGCAGGTCAGTGAGCTGCTGATCCAGAGCAATGCGGAGCTTGTCCAGGAGGCTCTGGTCCCATGTGGTGGCCGAGCCCTCTGTGCTGAAGAGCTGGAAGGTGTGCTGGGTCACCTCGTGGAGCACAGGGATGGCTTGAGCCTTCTGCAACTGGCTGCCACCCAGCGCCTCCTGGGGGAATGCGAAGTCTTTTCTGTCCTGCAGGCAGGAGGAAGGGGAGACCCTCCTCAGTTGTTGCAGGAGCATCAGGACCCTCCTGTTGGCCAGGCTGTGGGTGTGAGGCAGGTGGCAGCCCAGAGAGCAGATGGCATTGCAGCTGAGCAGCAGCAGGGCCAGGAGTAAGGACCAGGCCGTGGCCATTGGGGACCTTGCAGATGCTTCTGGCCTAGGATGGTGGGTGACTCTGTGAACCTGCTTTCTAGGTTCTCTGAAGACCTTCCTTCAGGCCTGGGGCTTAAATAGGAGCCCATGGTTTCCATTTTCTGAAAGTTCCCTCTTACTTTCTACTTTTGGTTTTGCTTTTCAATTTGCACTCTTCAGATGGGTTAGGACAGCATTTCTCAAACTGTTTTTCATTATTGCCTCCCCTTCCCTATTGACAGAGTCTTCTGAGATATTTTTTTCCTAATTACCCCACCATGAAATTTTAACAGCACAGTTATGCTGTGTATCCATCTTTGTACTCCATGCATATCTTTATACATAAGAAAAGAAAATGCAAAACTCCTTGTTGTATTCACCCTAGGGTTAACAATGCCATAAAATGAAAGGTGTACATTAAATGTAAAAGCTGTTGAATTTTATTTAACTTTATGAATGAGTTTGAAGAATGACTTTTAATGGAGGATATTTACTTATAATGTACCAAATTTACTTATATGTACCAAATTACATATTCACATGAAATTCATTTAAAAATGTATGATAATACCACACTATAGATAGACTTAAAAGTCTTTCAAAACTCAAAATCATTGAAAATCTTAAATTATTTTCTTATTCTTTATCTTGAGGTACTTTTAACTTTCCTTCATATCAAAAACCAATTTTTAATTCCCTGGCTACTCAATATTCATCTCTGTTTTATCAACATTTCTTTCTCTTTAGCTCTTGACATGCTTTTATGCATATTCTTAACAACTTTCATAGGGATAGGTAATAAAATACCATGATATCTCGCCAGTGGAAGAACGTGAAGAGGAACTAAAGAGCCTCTTGATGCGGTGAAACTGGAGACTGATAGACTGGCATAACACTCAACATTTAAAAACCTAAGTTTATGACATCGATGGCAAACAGATGGGGGAAAAGTAGAAATTGACAAATTTTCTTTTCTTTGTCTCCAAAATCACTGTGGGCAGTGACTTCAGCTACAAAATTGAAAGACACTTGCTCCTTGGAAGAAAAGCTATGACAGAACTAGACAGCATATTAAAAAGCATAGGCATCACTTTGAGGACAAAGGTCTGTATAGTCAAAGCTATGGTATTTCCAATGATCTTGTGAGAGTTGGACCACAAAGAAAGCTGAGCACAGTAGAATTTCACTTTCAAATTGTGTTGCCTTAGAAGACTCTTAAGAGTCCTTTGGTCAGCAAGGAGATGAAACCAGTCACGAAATCAAACCTGAATATTTTTGGAAGGACTGACACTGAAGCTGAAACTCCAATAAATGTTAGTTGCTCAGTCGTGTCTGATCTTTGCGACCACATGGACTCGAGCCAGCCAGTTGCTCTTCTGTCCATAGAATTCTCCAGGCAAGAATACTGGAGTAGGTTGCCATTCCCTTCTCCAGGGGTCTTCCCGACCCAGGGATCAAACTCGGGTCTCCCGCATTGCAGGTACATTCTTTACCATTTGAGCTATCAGGGAAGCCCTATACTTTGGCCATCTGATGTACAGAGCCAACTCATTGGAAAAGACCCTGATGCTGGGGAAGATTGAGGGCAGGAGGAGAAGGGGGTGACAGAGGATGAGATGGTTGGATGGCATCACCAACTCAATGGCTATGAATTTGAGCAAACTCCAGGAGATAATGAAGGACAGGGAATCCTGGTGTGCTGCAGTCCATGGGGTCGCAAAGAATCGGACAGGATTTAGTGGCTCAAAAATAACAGTAAAATTTCCTTCCATTGAACCCTGAATGATAAGCTTCTCCAGGCAGCTGCAGGAGGGAGAAGGTCTTTTTCTTGGGTTCCTTTGGGAAATGCCCACTTGGGAGAGTTTGCAGTTCTGGGCTCTGCAGACAACCAGGGTATAGCATCCTCAGTGAGCCTCTTGTACTGACTTACTCTCAGGGGAAAACCTTTCTTTTTTACAGGGAACCTTGTCATAGCCGTGCCAGCAACAGTGTTCTCTGGTTGGAAGCATGGAACCTTGCATTTTCCAAGCCTTCCCTAGAGTTTTGTGCTTTATTTTCCAGGAAGGATTCCACTAACTGAGGGGTTTCAGGTGGTGAGACAGCGAGTTAGAGTCAATTTTTACAGATTCGGATCCTTTCTGGTGTGATCCAGTGACAGCTTAGAGACAGGGGAATCTGGCAGTGGTGATGGGACCTCTGGAAGGTGTCCGGGATGCCCTGGGGCTGAGTCAGAGGGTGGCCAGCACCAGGACCAAGGACTGGGGAGCTGTGATTTCCTCTTCTAAGAATATTTATCCCTGCGCAGACTAAATTTTAGAAAATCTTCTTGGTCTATCACGGATAATAAGAAAAGAAAAGAAAAGTAATTTAGAACATGGAACCAAAAGATTTCTTCTTGAACAAGTTGGCAGGAAAACTCAGGAATTAAGGGAAAATATTTTAATTGTCAAGATGCTGAAATTTACTGACTTTTACCAATACGTGAAGTTAAGCAAATTGGTTAATTTCATTCCCCCTCTATGACTCATAACCTCATCTGTTGGAAGGGGATGAGCAAATTGGAAGTGGTCAAACAAGAGATGGCAAGAGGGAAGATCGATATTTTAGGAATCAGTGAACTAAAAATGACTGGAATGGGTGAATTTGACTCAGATGACCATTATATCTACTATTGTGAGCAAGAATCCCTTAGAAGAAATGGAATAGCCATCATAGCCAACAAAAGAGTCTGAGATGCAGTACTTGGATGCAATCCCCAAAATGATGAATGACCTCTGTTCATTTCAGGGAAAACCATTCAATATCACGGTAATCCAAGTCTGTGCCCCAACCAGTATTGCTGAAGAAGCTGAAGTTGAACGGTTCTAATGAAGACCTACAAGACCTTCTAGAACTAACACCCCCAAAAGATGTCCTTTTCATTATATGGGACTGGAATGCAAAAGTAGGAAGTCAAGAAACACCTGGAATAATAGGCAAATTTGGCCTTGGAGTCCAGAAGGAAGCAGGGCAAAGGCTAATTGAGTTTTGCCAAGAGAACTCACTGCTCATAGCAAACATTCTCTTCCAAAAACACAGAAAACTCTACACATGGACATCACCAAATGGTCAATAGTGAAATCAGATTGATTACATTCTTTGCAGTCAAAGATGGAGAAGCTCTATACAGACAGCAAAAACAAGACTGGGAGCTGACTGTAGCTCAGATCATGAACTCCTTATTGCCAAATTCAGACTGAAATTGAAGAAAGTAAGGAAAAACACTAGATCATTCTGGTATGGCCTAAATCAAACCCCTTATGATTATACAGTAGAAGTGAGAAATAGATTCAAGGGATTAGATCTGATAGACAGAGTGCCTGAAGAACGATGAATGGAGGTTCGTGACATTGTACAGGAGACAGGGATCAACAACATCCCCAAGAAAAAGAAATGCAAAAAGACAAAATGGTTGTCTGAGGAGACCTTACAAATAGCTATGAAAAGAAGAGAAGCGAAAGGCAAAGGAGACAAGGAAAGATATACTCATCTGAACCCAGAGTTCCAAAGAATAGCAAGGAGAGATCAGAAAGCCTTCCTCAGTGATCAATGCAAAGAAATAGAGGAAAGCAATAGAATGGGAAAGACTAGAGATCTCTTCAAGAAAATTAGAGATATCAAGGGAACATTTTGTGCAAAGATGGGCACAATGAAGAACAGAAATCGTATGGACCTAACAGAAGCAGAAGATATGAAGAGGTGGCAGGAATACACAGAAGAACCATACAAAAAAGATCTTCATGACCCAGATAACCACAATGGTGTGATCACTCACCTAGAGCCAGACATCCTGGAATGTGAAGTCAAGTGGGCCTTAGGAAACATCACTACAAACAAAGCTGGTGGAGATGATGCAATTCAAATCCTAAAAAATGATGCTGTGAAAGTGCTACACTCAGTATGCTAGCAAATTGGGAAAACTCAGCAGTGGCCACAGGACTAGAAAAGGTCAGTTTTCATCCCTATCCCATAGAAAGGCAATGTCAAAGAATGTTCAAACTACCGCACAATTGCACTCATCTCACACGCTAGTAAAGTAATGCTCAAAATTCTCCAAGCCAGGCTTCAACAGTACATGAACCATGAACTTCCAGCTGTTCAAGCTGGTTTTAGAAAAGGCAGAGAAACCAGAAATCAAATGGACAACATTCATTGGATCATCGAAACAGCGAGAGAGTTCCAGAAAAACATCTGCTTTGTTGAGTATGCTAAAGCCTTTGACTGTGTAGATCACAACAAATTGTGGAAAATTCTTCAAGAGATGGGAATAGCAGACCCCCTGATCTGCCTCCTGAGAAACTGTATGCAGGTCAAGAAGCAACAGTTAGAACTGGACATGGAACTACAGACATGTCCCAAATAGGAAAAGGAGTATGTCAAGGCTGTATATTGTGGCCCTGCTTGTTTAACTTATATGCAGAGTGCTGCTGCTGCTGCTAAGTCACTTCAGTCGTGTCCAACTCTGTGTGACCCCATAGACAGCAGCCCACCAGGCTCCCCCGTCCCTGGGAGTCTCCAGGCAAGAACACTGGAGTGGGTTGCCATTTCCTTCTCCAATGCATGAAGGTGAAAAGTGAAAGTGAAGTCACTCAGTACATCATGAGAAATACTGGACTGGATGAAGCACAAGTTAGAACCAAGATTGTCGGGAGAAATATCAATAACCTCAGATACACAATAACCTCAGATACACAATAACCTCTGACACCCTTATGGCAGAAAGTGAAGAATTAAAGAGCCTCTTGATGAAAGTGAAAGAGGAGAGTGAAAAAGTTGGCTTAAAGCTCAACATTCAGAAAACGAAGATCATGGCATCCAGTCCCATTACTTCATGGCAAATAGATAGGGAAACAATGGAAAGAGTGAGAGGCTTTATTTTGGGGGGCTCCAAAATCACTGCAGATGGTGATTGCAGCCATGAAATTAAAAGATGCTTACTCCTTGGAAGAAAACCTATCACCGACCTAGATAGCATATTAAAAAGCAGAGACATTACTTTGTCAACAAAGGTCCATCTAGTCAAGGCTATGGTTTTTCCAGTGGTCATGTATGGATGTGAAAGTTGGACTATAAAGAAAGCTGAGCATGGAAGAATTGATGCTTTTGAACTGTGTTGTGGGAGAAGACTCTTGAGAGTCCCTTGGACTGCAAGGAGATCAAGCCAATCCATCCTAAAGGAAATTAGTCCTGAATATTCATTAGAAGGACTGATGCTGAAGCTGAAACTCCAATGTTTTGGCCACCTGATGTGAAGAACTGACTCATTTGAAAAGACCCTGATGCTGGGAAAGATTGAAGGTGGAGTAGAAGCGGACGACAGAAAATGAGATGGTTGCATGGCATCACCGACTCAATGGACATGAGTTTGAGTAAGCTCCAGGAGTTGGTGAAGGATAGGGAAGCCTGGCATGCTATAGTCCACAGGGTCACAAAGAGCTAGACACAACTGACCTGAACCTCATCTAAATCTAATGATCTCAGTAGTATCCCACCTTCTGTTATGATCACATGTGGGGGTACGTTTCATTACATGAATTTTGGGTACACACACACACATTAAGTCTGTAACATGGTAATAAGAAGGTACCGATGTGTTGTGTTTATGGCAATGATTCATTAGGATATATCTTATTCTTGATATTTATTTGAGGATAAAAAACACATTCCTTGATGTTGCCATCACTTTTTGTGGCACATTAGTCCTTATTTGATTACTAACTAAGTGTTAGAATGCTACTGTGTACATGATTACCATGGACCTACCAGACAGATTCCACCGACTTTCAGTCTTTATAAAAAAATGATGCTGTCAGGAACTACAAATTCCTTAGCCCTTAAAAGGGACACTTAATCCTTCCAACATAGTTGAAACTGAGTTGTAAATATTCTCATTTCCAAAAGCCATCTAGTAAAACTTTATTTGAGTGAAATAGTGTAATAAGAAAATGGCAAATCCAGGTTTCAAAACCTAATATGTCAGATTCCAAGCCCCACCTCCCTATCCAACACCATAAACACCTGTGCAAACTGCAAGTATTCAACCATCGCTTATTTTCCTATTTTACTGACATACAGTGTGCCTTTGTCATCTCTACTTCACTGTTACAGTACTTTATATTTTCGTTCATTTATTGTCTATCTCCAAATTTCTAGATAAATTGAGCAGTTTACATATTTATAAATAATCCTGATTAGTTTATATAATTAGCAAAATAAAACTATCAACTGGTAATTATTTCTGAGAGTGTGATGTGATTGACAAAATTAATAATTCTAATAATAATAAAATAATCATATTTAAGTGACCATATAGATTTATAGAGATTGCTGAATTAGTCCTCACCATAAATTTGAGGTATGTGATAGATAAGACCCCTGACAGTTATAGCCCCTGCAGGAGATTGGATTACAAATATTTCCATGAGCCTCTGTAGAAAATGGGCTTCTCTCGTGGCTCAGTGGGTGAAGAATGCACCTATCCATGCGGGAGATGAGTGTTGGATCTATGGGTTGGGAAGATCCCCGGGAGAAGGGAATGGACACCTACACCAGTATTCTTGCCTGGGAAATCCCATGGACAAGGGAAGCCTGGCAAGCTACAGTCTATGGGGTACAAAAGAGTTGGACTTGACTTACGAACTAAATAAAAACAGTAAAAACTCAAGAAATTCACCTTCATAAGAATTTAATAAATAAAAGAAATTACAAATTGAATGAACTAGAAATGTAAATGTATTTTCTAAATTTTAATACAGTGTAAAAATCTTTTATATGAGAAAATAAATATAAGGAGATAAAAGAATAAATATAACTAAATAAATAAGCAAACAAATAATAAATAACATCAGTGCAGTCATGGCTTAGGACTGAATCCCCTTAAGCTGAATACATTTAGTTCCTACTACCGACAAAGAACTGGTTAAATTAATTTAATAAATTTTGTGATTAAAGCAGAATTCAGAGTCTTCTGAAAGGACTATAGGTGAGAACAAGGGTGATGTCACATCTTAGTCAGTGAGAGCCATATCAAGGTGAGTTCAGGTCTCCATCCATCATTCTTAACATTTTGTGCAAGCTGGTTGATGAAGACAAGGATCTCATGATTTCCACTCTGACGGTTTCCCAGGCGCAGTCGCTGTATCCCTTCTCTTGCAGGTAGACATGGATGCCCTGGAAGTACCTCTTCATGGCCAGGGTGGGGCCCGTCCTTCCCAGGGCAGAGTCTTCCTCTCCCATCACCTGCCCCAGGCAGGCGTCCAGGTGGTCCAGCTGCTGATGGAGTCCAGTGCGGAGCTGCTCCAGGAGGGTGGTGTCCCAGGCAGCAGAGGAGCTCTCTGTGTGGAAGAGGTTGAAGCTCTGCTGGAGCATCTCGTGGAGCACAGAGATGGCCTGGGCCTCCTGCAGCTGGCCGCCCTCCACCATCTCCTGGGGGAAAGCGAAGTCTTTTCTGTCCTGCAGACAGAAGCGAGGGGAGATTCTCCTCATTTGGCCCAGGAGCCTGAGGTTCTTCCTGCCAACCAGCATGTGGTTCTGAGACACGTCACAGCCCAGGGATCCTCCCGAGCCATAGCTGACCAGCACCAGGGCCATGAGTAGAGAGAGCACGAAGGCCATGGGGAAGATGCGGCTGCTGCTGGGCTGGCTGAGACGGCGTCTGGGGGAACCTTGAGGTAGGTTTTCTGATGCCGTGCTTTCTAAGTGAGGCCATTAAATAGGGAACATGGTAGTTTTCATTTTCTAATCATTTCTCTACTCTTTTATTTTCTTTTTTGATTTTTGTGTATGTATTCACAGTATGATCAAAGAAAATGTCATCAATCTAAACTATTAATTTTGTGTATTTCCCAATAACTTCCTATGTGCCCATCCAAATGGATATTTATCAATCAAATGAGAAAGGTCTTTTTCTTAACTCAGGAGTGACGTATGTGTGTAATTACACACATTATTGCTTTTTGTCTCTCATGCGTAAATGTTGCTCTCCTCTTGTCCATGAACACATCTGTAGCCCTGATCTTAGGCTCCACTTTTCCCTCTTACTTTACATAGGAAACCAGGCTCCCTCAGCCCTATGGTTTCTGTATTTATAAGTGATTTACCAGATTACTCTGGCAATTATGGTCTTTGAAACAGAAGATGGTTCATCTTTAGTTTGATTTAGAAAAGAGTCTGATTGTTACAAGTCCATGAGCTCTTCCCACGTTTCTCCTCCTTCTAGACCATGTTCCTACAGGTCCTGTAGTTGTGTTCTAGGGAACCACGAAGTCAGGACTATTACAGACATCGCTCTGTCTTTCCCCCATTTTCATCCTGGATGCCTATTTTCCTCCGCAGACTGGGCCAATACCCCCACCAGAATCCTGGTTCTTCTCGGGGAACATGGCTGAGGAGACGCTAATTCCAGGATGATTGTATTTTGCCAGCAGCACCTCACTCACAGGGAGAGATCACATGGAGCCACCCCCTGACCTCTGGAGTGACCGGGTCCCTTCCTCACCTGCTGGACTCCCTCCCTGAGGACAGGCTCACCACAGCCTGAGGACTCGAAAATCTCCTTTCTGTGGAGGGCTTGTTTACTTGTTGGGAGAGGAAATCATCTTCCTGAAACCCCACCCCCTCCCCTGGAGTGTTTATGGAAGGACCCGAGTTCCCAGTGGTGACTCCTCTTCTCCTGGCCCATGTCTCCGGGTGTCCTAAGAGTCAGTAGTGCTAAGGCGCTGAGCGCTAGTGTGTTTGTGCAAATGGACAGAGGAATTATACAACTGCCATTATTTTACCTTTAGTAGAGAGATAATTTTCATTTTACCAAGGATAGATTTTATCATTCAACTCTTTAATTTTCTGAACACGTGTGATGTTCAGAGTTTCTGAGTTGGAGGAATGAGATTCAGTGGTGTTGCTGTCTCTCATCAGAAGTTTATGTCACAGAACCTAGTGAGCTTCAGTTGCTCCTTCAGTCAGTTGATTCCACTGGGCTTCTTTGTTCCTGTGTCTCTGTCTTCCTCTGAGAATGCAGGGCAGTGAGACTCATGCTACTCAGTCGAGGGAAATAGCCTTCTTTCTTTGCTTGTGGGTGATTCTTCAGTTGAAGTTGTTTTAATTTATATTGACATACTGGGCAAGACGAGTCTCACTGCTCCTGCTCTAGTCCTAATTCATGATGAGGTGAGAACAATAAAAGGAAGTAAAGAGAGCCAGAGGGGCTGTACTCTATCATTTTCAAGACTAGATTTTTTTGTTTTTCTTTGCACCTTTCCTAGAAAGTAAAATTCGAGATGAGAAAACAAATGTAGACAAAAAAAAGAAAACCAATGTCAATCTGAATGTCATGAATATGAAAAAAGGGAAGTGGCTTTCCCCTGACACAGTGACGTATTCTGAGTTAGCAAACTTCAGTGCCGCACAGCGGGGAACATGCTGAGGCAGAGGGGAAGGATGAGGCCTGTATGAACAGCAGAAAGGCTGGGACAGAGCTGGGTCTGCCAGAAACTCAATGAAGGAAAAGTTCTGGGTCAGTTGACTGCCCTTTGCTTTGCAAGATCAGTGGCCTCATTTTTCTTTCATTTAATCCATGTAAGATCAGTTTTAGGAGAGAACTAAGTCACATCCATCAGCTCACAAGGAACGCCAGTTGCTAGAAAACTAATTCTCTCTGGCAGGATTTTGGAGACCAACCTTGCTGAGTATCTGTCTAGGTCACAAATCCACTCAACAATGAGACGATGCTTTGTCAAAACTAAAATTAAATAAAAGGGGATCAGATAATTCCAAAGATCATTATATTAATCTGGGTAATCATAATCATAGTATTAAAAAAAATAACTGAATTTTGTTTCCTACTAATGGACTTGCCATTTTAAGCTCTTTAAAATATTAACTCAGTTCTCTCATTAACCCTATTTGGATCACACCATTTATACAACTGGAGAGAAATATCAATCTGGAGCATTGAACTATTCCCAATGTACCAAATACAAAGGAGCTTTAAAATGATTTGTCTGAACAAGCCCATTAAAAAGAGTGAAGGGTTCAAATGAACATGATACTGGGAAACCAACAAAATGAGTTGAAGGAGGAGAATGAGATGACAAAAAGCCCTTAAATCCCCTGCAAATGCTAAAGGGTCACTGTTAATGGCTTTGTAGGGCAATAAGGGAGGTGGTCTTAAGTCTAGAGAAATCTCTTTAAGGTCTAATCAAAATAGACAAAATTGCTATTAAGTAGTTAGAGGGGAATAGATTTTTCTGCTATTTGAAAAAAATAAAATGAAAATGAACGGGACTTTCCTACTGGTCAGGACCTGGCCCTTTCTGACTTGGATTTAGTCCCTGGTATGAAAAATGAGATCCCACAAGCCACGAGGTGGTAGGTCTAAGATTTTATGAGTGATTTCTTCAGTGAAATATGGGCTTCCCTGGTGGTTCCTATTGTAAAAAATCTTCCTGCAATGCAGGAGATCTGGGTTCGATCCCAAGGTAGGGAAGATCCACTGGTGAGGGGAATGGCAATCGACTCCAATATTCTTCCCTGGAAAATTCCATGGACAGAGAAGATTGGAGAGCTATAGTCCATGGAGTTGCGAAGAGTCGGACATGACTAGTGACTAACACTTTCACACTTTCTTCAGTGAAATATAGTACCCCTGGTATCTTTGCATTTTAAACTCCTGACTTTTCTCGTGAGTTTAAGAACAAAAGAGAAATATCTAACAATTTCCAGTCATTTTAGCTCTGACATTTCTCCTATAAGATGACAACGAAAATGACACTCCGCATCTGGTTCTACCTGAGTGAAGTCACTACCCACTGCAGTCCCTGACCTCCAACACATGCTTGATAGGAGTTCAGGGTGGAGATCAGGAAAGAGGCCCTCTGTGCTGCAGGAAAACTGACACTGCGGGCCAGCAGTTCAGGTCCCTCGATCGTGTCCAGCTTTTTGCAACCCCACTGATAGCTGCACGCCAGGCTTCCCTATCTATTCCTGTCCAACAGGCCAGCAGAGAGTTAGATAATTTTCTGAGAAAAATTTATGAACTCAATTTTTGCAACTTCTCATACTTAGAAAAGCTCTAAGATCTTTCAGAGAAACATCTGTACCTCCTGACTCTCAGCCACCTTCTACCAAGTGATGGCACGTAACCCCTTCACCACAATCGTGTATGTACGGACACCCTCTAAGTCCTTGGAGCAGTTCCTCAGAGCTGAGGAGAGTTTGTCCTCCAGTTATAGTCCTCAGTAAGTCCTCCCAAAAAACTGAACTCTGGCAGTCATGTTGTCAGTATTTTTCAGTTGACAAGGTCCCTTTGCAGGAGGCCTCCTCAGGTCAACTTGCTGTTCTCATTCACAGTGAAGACACCTGCATTTCTCACCTCCAGTCCAGATGGTTCATCCTATTGTTTCCTGATAGAGGCCAGTGAACAACCTCTTTTCTTTAGTTTTCCAACCACTAATTCAGATGTGGGTACTGAGAAGGCCTCATGTCTTAGCAAGATGGAAGAGTATACATACTTCCTGGACAGAATTAGGGAAGGTTTTGAAAGGACTCCTTAGCGTGGAGAGAATGCCTTCGACTCCAGGGTCAGCCTCATGGCTTTGTATAGTTGAGTTTATTTAAATTTCTAGCCTCAATGTATTAAACATTATAAAATAATACTGTAGGATGTTAATAAAAATATTATTTAAGGAATCATTTGTTAATAAAATGCTATTTTAACAGTAATATAGGAATGGTGTTTGCTTCTTTTAGGACCCTATTCCTCAGACAGGTTTCCAAACCTCTAAATGTACTTTAAATGTCTCTCTGACTTTAAATGTTCCTACTCAGTGCTGTTTGTACCAACTGGAAACAAGAGAAAGATGACTGATTCATCAATGTCCTCTTTCCAAATTGCCTACATTAAATACATGAGTTTCCACAAAGATCTTTGCTACTTTTAGGAACTGTGATCTTCCAGAGTGTACATTACTGATACGTGTCCTTTCAGGAAGGCTCTGTCACACTAGTTGCGAAGGGTATTAAAATCGCTGCCTGTGTCCCTTCTATTTAAGATTGTTTCATTTTGCTTGTCTCTGAAAGAGGCAAAGATATCATGATGGAGTTAAAGAACTTTCTTGCATTGCATTGTCCCCAGGCACATCTTGCCCTGCTCTGTGATAACTTGCTGGATCCTGCTGCTGCTGCTGCTAAGTCGCTTCAGTCGTGTCCGACTCTGTGTGACCCCATAGACGGCAGCCCATGAGGCTCCCCTGTCCCTGGGATTCTCCAGGCAAGGACACTGGAGTGGGTTTCCATTTCCTTCTCCAATGCATGGAAGTGAAAAGTGAAAGTGGACTCACTCAGTCGTGTCCGACTCTTAGCGACCCCATGGACTGCAGCCCACCAGGCTCCTCCGTTCATGGGATTTTCCAGGCAAGAGTGCTGGAGTGGGCTGCCATTGCCTAAGGAGGCAGTAAGTCTGCAGCTGTGATGGGTGTGACCCTCCTCCCTTCCAAGACTCTGCAGGCTGCTGTGGTGTGAATGTCACCTGTGTCAGAGGCACTGCTAGTAGCCAGGCTTTCATGCTGTCTCTGTGCTCTCAGCATCCACTTCAATCTTCTCATTCTCTGAAAAGGAATGTTGTAGTGAAATGCTTGCCTCAGTTCTTCTCATCTGTGTTGTTCCATGTCCTGAGGGCTTCCTGATATTGTCTTGCTACTTCTGAATTACTCTGTGTATCATGTTGAGATTCCTAGCTTAATAGGAAAGTAAAAATGTAAACTTAAAGGGCCGGTGCTGTGATTTTCCATAATGTTCAACACATCATTGATTCCTTCTTCATTCAGAAACCTGCTGGTTTCTGTTGATTAATTTTACCAAGCAAGCTCTCACTAAGGTGGTCAGTGTCATCTCTTTTCCCACGTAGGAAGAACTTTCCATCTACATATCCATGAATGCACTGAGTCTTCAGGGGTTGCAACCCTTCCATCTCTGTCTTCTCACCACTCTCTCTTGTGTTAACACATGGCCATTCCATCTCTGCTTCCTTTGTGGCATTCCCTCCCTTTGAAGGCTGAGGTCATAGGACTCAATTTTAAGCCTTCTTCTCATTTGATGCTCGTTTCCCATTTGATCAGTTTTTCTGTTCCATGCTTTACATTTCATGAAATTGCTTGTAAATTGCCATCTCCAATGTCCAGTGGGCATTTGCACTGAAATGTTTACTAGTTAATTGTACTAGTTAACTTTTTATACCCTGTCACATCTTGGTCCACATTCTACTGGTGGAATTCCAGTTTTCTCCCTTTCCTGTAGCATTCAACCTGATATTCATTCCTGCTACTCATTCAGTTCAGTTTAATTCAGTCTCTCAGCCATGTCTGACTCTTTGCAACCCCATGGACTGCAGCACACCAGGCCTCCCTGTCCATCACCAACTCCCGGAGTCCACCCAAACCCATGTCCATTGAGATGGTGATGCCATCCAACCATCTCATCCTCTGTTGTCCCCTTCTCCTGCCCTCAATATTTCCCAGCATCAGGGTCTTTTCCAGTGAGTCAGGTTTTGCATCAGGTGGCCAAAGTATTGGAGTTTCAGCTTCAACATCAGTCCTTCTAATGAACACCTAGGTCTGATCTCCTTTAGGATGGACTGGTTGGATCTCCTTACAGTTCAAGGGATTCTCAAGAGTCTTCTCTAACACCACAGTTCAAAAGCATCAGTTCTTCTGTGCTCAGCTTTCTTTATAGTCCAACTCTCACATCCATACATGACCACTGGAAAAACCATAGCCTAGACTAGATGGACCTTTGTTCGCAAAGTAATGTCTCTGCTTTTGAATATGCTATCTAGATTGGTCATAGCTTTTCTTCCAAGGAGTAAGTGTCTTTTAACTTCATGGCTGCAATCACCATCTGCAGTGATTTTGGAGCCCAGAAAAATAAAGTCACCCACTGTTTCCACTGTTTGCCCATTTATTTGCCATGAAGTGATGGGACGCTATACCATGGTCTTAGTTTTCTGAATATTAAATTTAAAGCCAACTTTTTCACTCTCCTCTTTCACTTTCATCAATAGGCTCTTTAGTTCTTCATTTTCTGCCATAAGGGTGGTGTCATCTGCATATCTGAGGTTATTGATATTTCTCCTGGCAATCTTGATTCCAGCTTGTGCTTCTTCCAGCCCAGCATTTCTCATGATGTACTCTGCATAGAAGTTAAATAAGCAGGGTGACAATATACAGCCTTGATGTACTCCTTTTCCTATTTGGAACCAGTCTGTTGTTCCATGTCCAGTTCTAACTGTTGCTTCTTCACTTGCATACAGATTTCTCAGGAGGCAGATCAGATGGTCTGGTATTGCCCTCTCTTTCAGATTTTCCACAGTTTATTGTGATCCACACAGTCAAAGGCTTTGGTATAGTCAATAAAGCAGAAATAGATGTTTTTCTGGAACTCGCTTGCTTTATCCATGATCCAGCGGATGTTGGCAATTTGATCTCTGGTTCCTCTGCCTTTTCTAAAACCAGCTTGAACATCTGAAAGTTCACAGTTCACGTATTGCTGAAGCCTGGCTTGGAGAATTTTAAGCACTACTTTACTAGCCTGTGAGATGAATACAATTGTGCAGTAGTTTGAGCATTCTTTGGCATTGCCTTTCTTTGGGATTGGAATGAAAACTGACCTTTTCCAGTCCTATGGCCACTGCTGAGTTTTCCCAATTTGCTGGCATATTGAGTGCAGCACTTTCACAGCATCATCTTCCAGGAGTTGAAATAGCTCAACTGGAATTCTGTCACCTCCACTAGCTTTGTTCATAGTGATGCTTCCTAAGGCCCACTTGACTTCAGATTCTAGGATGTCTGGCTCTAGGTGAGTGATCACACCATTGTGATTATCTTGATCGTGAAGATCTTTTTTGTAGAGCTCTTCTGTGTATTCTTGCCACCTCTTCTTAATATCTTCTGCTTCTGTTAGGTCCCTACCATTTCTGTCCTTTATGGAGCCCATCTTTGCATAAAATGTTCTCTTGGTATCTCCGGTTTTCTTGAAGAGATCTCTAGTCTTTCCCATTCTATTGTTTTCCTCTATTTCTTTGCATTGATCACTGAGGATTAGTACTCTTTAATATAGTGAACATTTTATTATGAATTAACTGATTATTGATTTGGGGTTAATTTCTTTTTAAAAAATCAAAGCAACAAAAATGAATGAGTTAGTTACATTTACATCTAGGTCTTGAGAGCAACACACAACCTGGCCTAAGGAAGTGTATTTTTGATTCAAATCTTCAAGTCAGAAAAGGGGTCTGCAGCTGCTGCTGCTAAGTTGCTTCAGTAGTGTCTGACTCTGTGCGACCCCATAGACAGCATCTCACCAGGCTCCCCCATCCCTGGGATTCTCCAGGCAAGAATACTGGAGTGGGTTGCCATTTCCTTCTCCAAAGCATGAAAGTGAAAAGTGAAAGGGAAGTCGCTCAGTCGTCCTATCACTTCATGGCAAATAGGGAAACAATGGAAAGAGTGAGAGGCTTTATTTTTCTGGGCTCCAAAATCACTGCAGATGGTGACTGCAGCCATGAAATTAAAAGACGCTTGCTCCTTGGAAGAAAAGCTATGACCAACCTAGACAGCATATTAAAAAGCAGAGAGATTACTTTGCCAACAAAGGTCCATCTAGTCAAGGCTATGGTTTTTCCAGTGGTCATGTATGGATGTGAGAGTTGGACTATAAAGAAAATTGAACACGGAAGAACTGGTGCTTTTGGACTGTGGCGTTGGAGAAGATTCTTGAGAGTCCTTGGACAGCAAGGAGATCCAACCAGTCCATCCTAAAGGAGATCAATCCTGAATTGTAATTGCAAGGACTGATGTTGAAGCTGAAACTCCAATACTTTGGCCACTTGATGTGAAGAACTGACTCCTTGGAAAAGATCCTGATGCTGGGAAACATTGAAGTTACGGGTAGAAGGGGACGACAGAGGATGAGTTGTTTGAATGGCACACCGACTCAATGCCCATGAATTTGAGTGAACTCCAGGAGTTGGTGATGGACAGGGAGGCCTGGCGTGCTGTAGTCCATGGGATTGCAAAGAGTTGCATACAACTGAGTGACTGAACTGAATTGAACTGAGTAATATGCCACTGTTACCTGTAGACCATCAGAAAATGGGAACTATGGTCCTGTAAATCATTGTTGAAGAATCGAAACCTTATGTATTAGACCTTAAAAAGGAAATGCAGAGAGTTGTGACAGGATTCATCTTGGTGCAATTTAAACTATCAGAATAGACTATGGAGTCACACCTCTGAGTTCTCTTTTAGACTAAAGAAGAATGTTAGATTGAGCTTTGGGTTTTTATTTCAAGCTGAGTTGACTCATGTAAATGAATATCTGCTTTTTGACTGAGACTTTTCCATGAGTATATTTCATTTCCAGTGTAATAACACAAAAGAAGCATTGAAGCTGTGACATTCTCTGATGCCCAGAATAGAAGGGAAAAGCTTTTCAGTGGAAACAAAAGAGAAAAGTGTAGAAAATGACAGTTCTGGCCTATTAAAGATCTCATTTGCAGGAAGTTGCTGGGCACAGCTGCATAGAGGCTGGCACAGCCTGACATCTGCAGCATCGCCAAGCTCACCAGGTGCCAACCCCGTCCCTGATGACATGGAGGGTGGTGTTCTCCAGCCCTGGAGAATGGTGATCATCACCATTGCCACCCTCTGGGAGACCAGGAACCCCCCAAACTCAGCATTTCTGTGAAACTGAGGGCTACAGCTCAACCTTCCCTGCACCCCAGCGACCGGGAGGGCACCACAGAACTCCCTGCAACAGACCAACTGGCCTTGCTCGCCCAGCACAACTGTCTCCAGGTCCAGCGCCTTGAACTCCAGCGCCAATTCCACGTGGAGAACCGGGGAGTCCCTGTAGGCAGGAGCCTCCAGCTGAGCTAGGTGCTGCTGGGGCCCAGGGAGTGCACGGGGCCCCAGGAGCAGTGACTAACCTTCCTTTTCGGGCCAGACTGCCCAGGGGAGCCTTTCAGTGGCTTTGCTCAGAGCCTTTGATTTCTGCACCCACCCCTGCATACATCCTCACCTTCCTGGGTGGAGATTTTAGCCAGAGCGGTTTACACTGGTGCCTGTTTATGCTGTGATTAATGGCTGGAAATCTGAGCATGTTGTGGTACGTTTTCAGATTCCGGGTTGTTTTGGGGGGAAAAGACTAATTTGGAGAAAGGGGAAAGGCATCTACATTCTGGACAGTAATCTAAATATTGGGACCACGCGTTGGAAAGACTTGAGGACAAGCCAGTCTTACAGGAGCCCCTGGGGAAAGGGGAAATGATTTTATTTAATATAAATGGCAATTTCTCCTGTAACGTTCAAGTAGTTGAAAAATATTTTTAAATGTATAGATAAATCTTAAACTCACACCAAGTTTAAATATTTTCCTTATGCCAAAAGAAGACTTTAAGTTCCTGGCTTCAGTAGAAGCAAAATGATCTGTAATGTTTTCAGAATTACTTCTTTGTTCATCTCAGTTCAATTGAGCGAAAGGCATGTTTGACCACGTATGACCCAGTAACTACCTTAAGTAATTAATCTCAGTTTTCAAAATCTTCTTTTCTTCTCATTTCTTTTAACTAAGGATCTCATGTTAAGCTTTCAAATTTGTACATAATTTTTCATTGGAGAGTTTTATTAACTTTTTAAAATGTCATTTCATATAGATAAGTTGCTTTAAAATTCATAATCAGGATGTTTTTTATTTCAGCATAATGTAGGTTTACACTTAATATACCATTTGCTACTTAATAAGCATCTTATATGCCAAAGGAACTGGTTGCATGTTGATCTGATGCCTACTAAATATCTCGGTGTGCTTGGTACAGTCATGAGATTATTTTATTTGTTAGTAAAATTTCAAGATGTGTAGATATGCTTTATACAATACTAGGAAAGATTAACCTATTCTAATTTGCAGAGGCCGAATTTTTGCATTAAAAATTAGAGCCCAGCAAGGCACAGATATGGCATAATCATCTCTAGGGTAGACATGAAATAATGGCGAAAGCTTTGTATACACCTGTCACACTAACAACTCTCACAGCTGTTTAATGTGTCCCTGATGCTTTATATCATCCACTCATTTAAGATAATTGTGTAAGTTGTTATATTAACATCATATAGAGTACAGAACATGAGATGATATATTAATGGACTACAGTATTCCTGTCATCCCTATTTTGTTCTTAATTGGAGAAAAATTGCTTTACAATGTTGTGCTGGTTTCTGCTGTACAACAATGTAAATCAACCATAAATACACGTATATCCACTCTCATATCCCTTTTTTAACCCCGAGAAAACTGTAGCAAAGACAGGAGAATCGACTGGACTAAATGATGCAGGAAATTGAGGGAGAACTAAAGAGATGCCCAGGTAACAAATATACCGGTCACCTGGGAAGACAAAAGTAACCCACAAAGAATGTAGCAAGATTGTCGTATTCGAACAGTTTAACTGGTGAAACTCTTTTAAGCTTATCATTCTTATTATCATTGTTACACTTAAACTTTTATTGACAACCCTGAGGACCAGTAGTATCCTACCATTGTGCAGGATACTGGGTGGGAATAAGAAATGGAGACTTCCTCCTGCTCTGGGGAGTCAATTCCTCCCCATTTAAGGGACTCTCTGAAGGTCTGGATGGAGGATGTGTGTTGGGGAGGAGAGTTTAAAATGAAAAGAAAGACTTTGATCTTGTAAACTACAGACTATAAGAAATTCTTAAAATAATAAAAGTTGAAATATGGGAAATGTATAAATTGGTGGGATCTTTGTTGATCAATTTTTATAAATGAACCCTGACTTGTTACTGCAGGAACTTGGATATGCCTCAATAACATTATTATCTGTACAGCACATTGACATTTGATTTTGAAGATCTTTCTTAAAAAATCATACTATTTGATGACAGGCAACATACCTATTTCCAGTAATTAACCCTCTGTTCAAATCTCAGCCAAAGTACGTCCATGGCGGTGAATAAAAGATATGGTGGGTGTGCATGAGATAGCTCAGCCTATTTCAGATGGTGAAATATCAAAGTTTTGTCTTAGCTTCTGGTTCAAAATGGCAGAGTAGAAGGACATGCACTCATCTCCTCCTGTGAGAGCACTGAAATCACAGCTAGCTGTTGAAAACCATCCACAGGAGGACTCTGGAGCCCACCCATAAAAGATCCCCCACGTCCAAAGACAAAGAAGAAACTGTAACGAGACGAAGGGGGCGCTCAATCACAATAAAAATAAGTCCCATACCTGCCAGATGGGAAACTGACAAACGGGAAAACAATAATACCAAAACAGTCCTCCCACTGTTGTGAATGCTCTGAGCCTTAAGCCATGCTTCCAAGCCTGCAGATCTGGCAAAGGGACTGGGTATCCCCAAGGAATTTGACTCTGAAGGCCAGTGGGATTTAATTACAGGACTTCCAGAGGACTGTTGGAAAAAGACTGCACTCTCAAAGGGGACAAACAGAATCTTGAGTGCACCATGACCCAGTGGAAAGGAGCAGGGACCCCACAGGACACCAAACCAGACCTACATGCTAAAGGAGGAGTCTCCTGTGCAGGTGGGTCAGCAGGGGCTTCCTGTGGGGACAAGGGCACTAGCAGCAGCAATCCTGGAAGGCGCCCCTCGGCGTGAGTCCCCTTGGAGGCTGCAGAAAACCAAACTCTTCATTCATTAATAAAGTTTCTTACTTTTATAGTACAAGAAGGACAAAAATTGGCTTCTGAACTCTTTGGGTTTTGGTCTTTCAGTAGCAATGCAGAGGCTCCAGGAGGTGACATGACCAGCAAGTATGGACAAGGGACTTTGTGGAAAAGAGAACTAGGATCCAACCCAGGACAGCCCAGGACTGGAGAGCAAAACCATACACTTCACAGCCCCTGCTCTTTGCTTCCTGCCTCTTCGTGTATTTGATTATCTGCATTGATATGAGATTTCTATTCTTTCCCTATTATTCATGTTTGTCTTAGATCAAAGCATTTTCTACTAATCTTACTTTCTCAAAGAGTTTCTTGCAAACTCATAGAAATGCTTTTAGAAGTATGAAACCCAGAAATTGGAATTCTCTTCAGCATACAGCAAAGTCCTCACACTGAAAGCACTCTGAAACTAGCACCCAAGATGAAAAGAAAATACCTTTGTCAGCACCTTTCCATGCTGCCCTCCAGGCGCTGTCTCAGGGCGGCTGTCCTGTCTCCTCCCTGAGGGCAGCCACTCCGTGCTTCTCACGGGCCTGATGATTTCTGCCCGGAGCACGTGATGCCCCTTGTGTGTATATGGACTCATTGAATCCAAACAGTAATTGTATGAAAATGACACTCATGTCCCCATATTAAAGATGAAGAAGCTGACCTGCAGAGCTGATCTCCTGGGTTCCCTTATCCCACTGCCCTCTTGTGCTGTTAACACATGGCCGTTCCATCATGCTTCCTTTGGGGCATTCCCTCCCTTTTAAGACTGAGGTCATGGGGCTCCATTTTAAGTCCTTTTCTCATCTGTACTCTTGCCCTATTTGTCCTGTTATGCCTTACACTTTATGAAATTGCTTGTAAATTGCCATCTCCAATATCCATTGAACATTTGCACTGAAATGTCTACTATAAGCAGCTACCTTCTGTTTTTACATCCTCTCACAGCTTGATCCACCTTCTACCTGAGGAATTCCATTTTCCTCCCTTTCATTGTAGCATTCAAGCTGATAGTCTTTTCTACTACTAATTATACTATTTTAAAAATAGTTAACATTTTATTTTAAATTAACTCATTATTGTTTTTTAGGTTACTTTCCATTAAAAAAAAATCAAAGTTGCAAAAATGATTGGATTAATTATGGTCATGTCTACGTCATGAGGGCAACACACCACCTGGCTAGAGATAGTATATATTTACTTGTAATGTGCAAATCACAAAGATGGGTGAAGGAATTGTAAAATGCAATCTTTAATAAAGTTGCACATTCAGTCTTGATGTTTCTTTTTTAAAGAAAAACACAGGAAGTTTTTTATAGTAAGATTTAATAAATAAATATATTAAATATATATATATAAATATATACAAAATATATTTTCCCTTAAGTATACATATATAATTTTATGAACAAAATAATTTAATTCTTTCTATGTAGATAAATATTAAATTAGATAAATAAATGTCCAAGTAGATAAATAAGTAGATGGATCATCTTGAGTATCTGCGACAGGGTAGTGCCTGTAGAGTAGATCATGATGTCGCTTAATATTCCTGAAATCATTTGACAAATTGATTCAATTCAGTGCATGATGACAGCAGAAATGAGTCTTCCATGTGGCAGCACAGGAGGAAGTGTGGTCTGTTGGTCCATGAGAATCACTTCTGTGTTGAACCAGGTGTGTGTCAGTCCTTGCTCCTGAATCTCTCCTGCAGGTTTGTTGAGGAAGAGAAGGCTCTCATGACTTCTGCTCTGACAACCTCCCAGGCACAAGGACTGTGTCCCTTCTCTTGCAGATAGAGAGTGATTCTGTGGAAGTATTTCCTCACAGCCAGGCTGGAGTCCTCCTTGAGCAGGGGAGCCCCTCGCAGCCCCTCCTCCTGCCTGAGACAGGCTTGCAGGTCAGTGAGCTGCTGATCCAGAGCAATGCGGAGCTTGTCCAGGAGGCTCTGGTCCCACGCGGCGGCCGAGCCCTCTGTGCTGAAGAGCTGGAAGGTGTGCTGGGTCACCTCATGGAGCACAGAGATGGCTTGAGCCTTCTGCAACTGGCTGCCACCCAGCGCCTCCTGGGGGAATGCGAAGTCTTTTCTGTCCTGCAGGCAGGAGGAAGGGGAGACCCTCCTCAGTTGTTGCAGGAGCATCAGGACCCTCCCGTTGGCCAGGCTGTGGGGGTGAGGCAGGTGGCAGCCCAGAGAGCAGATGGCATTGCAGCTGAGCAGCAGCAGAGCCAGGAGTAAGGACCAGGCTGCGGCCATCGGGGACCTTCCAGATGCTTCAGGCCTGGGGCGGTGGGTAACTCTGTTAACCTGCTCTCTAGGTTCTCTGAGGCCCTTCCTTCAAGCCTGTGTCTTAAATAGGAGCCCATGGTTTCCATTTTCTGAAAGTTTCCTCTTACTTTCTACTTTTGTTTTTGCTTTTCAATTTGCACTCTCCAAATGGGTTAGGATAGTGTTTAGCAAACATTCTTTTCATTATTGCCTTCCCTTCCCCTATTGACAAAGTCTTCTGAGATTTTTGTCTTAATTACCCCCACCATGAAATTTTGACAACACAGTTATGCTGTGGATCCATCTTTGTACTCCATGCATATCTTTATACATAGGGAAAAAAATGCAAAACTCCTTGTTGTATTCACCCTAGGGTTAACAATGCCATAAAATGAAAGGTGTATATTAAATGTAAAAGCTGTTGAATTTTATTTAACTTTATGAATGAATTTGCAGAACTACTTGTAATGGAGAATATTTACTTATATAAATAGTAATATACCAAATTACATATTCATATGAAATTCATATAAAAATATATAATAATACCACAATATGGATAGACTTAAAAATCTTTCAAAACTCAAAATCATTGAAAATCTTAGGTTATTTTTCTTCATATTTATTTTGAAGTACTTTAACTTTGTTTCCTTTTAGAAATCAATTTTTAATTCCTTGTCTGCTGGATATTCATCTCAATTTTATAACATTGCTTTCTGTTTAGCTGTTGACATACTTATGGATGTTCTTAACAACCTTGATAGGAATAAATAATAAAATACCATGATACCAATCCAATGGTGGAGAGTGAAGAGGAACTAACGAGCCTCTTGATGAGGGTGAAAGAGGAGACTGAAAAAGCTGGCATAACACTCAACATCAAAACACCTTAGCTTCTGACATCTATGGCAAATAGATGGCAAAAGAGTGGAAACCATGACAAATTTTCTTTTCTTGGTCTCCAAAATCACTGTGGACATTGACTGCAGCTACAAAATTAAAAGACACTTGCTCCTTGGAAGAAAAGCTATGACAGAACTAGACAGCATGTGAAAAAGAGTAAACATCACTTTGACAACAAACGTTTGTATAGTCAAAGCTATGGTATTTCCAGTGGTCTTGTATGGATGTGAGAGGGGGAACATAAAGAAGGCTGAGTGCAGTAGAATCAATACTTTCCAATTATGGTGCTGGAGAAGACTCTTGAGAGTCCCTTGGATAGCAAGGAGATCAAACCAGTCAAGAAATCAACCCTGAAAATCATTGGAAGGATTGATAATGAAGCTGAAGCTCCAATAAGTAAGTAAACGTTAGTTGCTCAGTCATGTCTCATCTTTGTGACCCCATGGACTGTAGCCAGCCAGCTGCTCTTCTGTCCATGGAATTCTCTAGGCAAGAATACTGGAGTAGGTTGCCATTCCCTTTTCCGGCGATCTTCCTGACCCAGGGATCAAACCCAAGTCTCCCGCACTTGCAGGTACATTCTTTACCATCTGAGCTACCAGGGAAGCCCTGTACTTTGGCTATCTGATGTACAGAGCCAACACATTGGAAAAGACCCTGATGCTGGGGAAGACTGAGGGCAGGAGAGGAGGGTGATAGAGGAGGAAATGGTTGGATGGCATTACTAACTCAGTGGTTATGAATATGAGCAAACTCCAGCAGATAGTGAAGGACAGGGAATCCTGGCGTGCTGCTGTCCATGGGGTCGCAAAGAGTCAGACAGGATTGAGCACAGGATTTAGCAACTCAAAAATAGCAATAAAATATCCTTCCCTTGAGCCCTGGACAGCGCACTTCTCCAGACAGCTGTAGGAGGGCCAAAGAGCTCTTTCTCTTGGGTTCCTTTGGGATGCCCGCTTTGGAGAGTTTGCAGTTCTGGGCTCTGCAGACCATCAGGGCACAGCATCCTCAGTGAGTCTTTTGATCCTGATTTACTGTTCGGGGGAGAAACTCTTTGTTTTCACCATGCTGAGAGCTGAAGAGGGAGCCTTGTAGCCCTGCCAGTGACAGTGTTCTCTGGTTGGAAGCTCAGAACCTTGCATTTTCCAAGCCTTCCCTAGAGCTTTGTGGTTTATTTTCCAGGAAGGATTCCATTTACTGAAGGGCTTCAGGTGAGGAGTCAGCGAGTTGGGGTCGATTTTAACAGATTCAGGTCCCTTCTGGCACCATCCAGCCACAGCTCAGAGACAGGGAACCTGGTGGTGGTGATGGGACCCCTGGAAGGTGTCCAGGATGTCCTGGGGGTGAGTCAGAGCACGGCCACCACCAGCGCCAAGGACCGGGGAGCTGTTACTTCCTGCCTTCAGAATATTTATCCCTGTACAGATTAAACTAAAAAAAAAATACTTCCTGGCCTATTCATGGATCATAAGAAAAAAAAATTTAGAACATGAAAGCAACAGATTTCTTCTTGAACAAGTTGGCAGGAAAACTCAGGAATTAAGGGGAAAGATTTGAATTCTCAAGATACTGAAATTTACTGACTTTCACCAAAACATGAAGTTAAGCAAACTGATTAATTTCACTGCCCCCTCTCTGACTAGTTACTGATTAAAGGAATGGTTCATGCAAATATTTGGATCCAGCCATGGATAGGGAACAATTGGCTAAACGGTTAAATGATTTTTTAAATATCCAAGTGTTTTTCAAAATATATTAAAATAAAAATTATTTTATGTATGTTTTCCCCATTATCCCTTGGGAAGAACCAGAAGGCAGGACATTTTTCCCTGTTGCCTCATTTTTCTTGCTGTTTCCTTTCTTTTATCAGTGCTCTTAATGTCCTTTAGATGTCCTTCAGATGGGCCATCATTCTTCTCTCTGATTCAGACTCTATGGTTTTTACTTGTGAGTGCAGATTATCAGTTTTCTTTCTGAAGAATGGGATTGAGAATAGTTACACATGACAATTTCTTCTCTGTCATGTATGCTTGGAACATGAAATATTTCCATACAACCTCAACTAGTGAACTGCCAGAGCTAAATGTGCCATGCCCTGCGTCTTGGTTAAGGCTGCTCTAACAAGGTCCCAGCGTCTGGTGGCTCATCAGTGATAGTTTATTTGTCACAGTCCTGGGGGCTGCAAGTGTGAGATCAGGGTGCCAGCAGGGTGGAATTCTGGTGAGAACCCTCTTCTGGGTTGCAGACTGCCAGCGTCTCTCTATGTCCTCACATGGTGGAGAGCAGAGACAAAGCAAAGAGTCTTGTGAGCCTCATGAAGACAGTAATCCTGTGCATGAGGAATCCCCCCTCACAATCTCCTCTAACCCTAATGATTTCTCTAATATCCCACCTCCTGATATGATCACATGGTGGGGGAACACACACACATTCAACCTGTAACATGATAACAAGAAGATAGCCAGGCGTTGTGTTTATTGCAGATTCGTTAGACTATGTTTCATTCTTGCTATTTGTTTGAGGAGAACACATTCCTTGATGCTGTCATCCCTCATTATGGCTCATTCATCCTGAATTGATTACTAATGAAATGTTACAATGCTACTGTGCACATGATTACCAAGAACTTGCCAAACAAATTCCACAGACTTTCAGTCTTTATAAAAAATAACATTGACAGCAACTACAAATTCCTTAGCCCTTCAAAGGGACACTCAATCCTTCAAACATAGTTGAACCTGAGTTGTAAATATTCTCATTTCCAGGAGCCACATGCTAAGACTTGATTTGAATAAAACAATCGAATGAGAAAATGGCAAGTCCAGGTTTCAAAACCTATTATGTCAAATTCCGTATTCCCCCTCCCCATCCATTCCATAAACACCTCTGCAAATTGTCTGTATTGAACCATCGCTTATTTTCGTATTTCACTAACACACGTGTGCCTTTGTTTTCCATACCTTGCTGTTACAGTACTCTATATTTTCATTAGTTTATCGTCTACCTCCAAATTTCTAGATGAATTGAGCAATTGACAAAGAATCCTGATTATTTTATGTAATAAGCAAAATGAAATTATCAACTGGTAATTCTTTCTGAGAGTCTAAATGTGACTGACAAAATTAATATTTCTAATAATTATAAAAGAATCATATTTAACCATCCAAGATGATTCGTATAGATTGCTCAATTAACCGTCACCACAAATTTGAGATGCATGATAGATAAGACCCTTGAGAATAAGAGACTGGATTACAAACATTTCAGTGAGTCTCTGTAGGAAACAGGCTTCCCTGGTGGGAAAGAATCCCTCAGTGGATTAAAGAATCCAGGTGTCCATGCAGGAGAGGGGTGTTAGATGCCTCGATTGGGAAGGTCCTCTGGAGGAGGAAATGGCAAGGCACTCCAGTATTGTCTGGGAAATCCCATACAAGAAGCCTGGGAGGCTACAGACCATGGGGTCACAAAGAGTCGAAAAAGACATAACAACTAAACAATGAGAACTGTAGAAAACACCAAGCTGACAGAGCTCTCGTGGATTTAGGTTAAAAACACTTAATGCTGCCAAGTGAAGTGAAGTGAAGTGAAGTCACTCAGTCGTGTCCGACTCTTTGTGACCCCATGGACGGTAACCTATCAGGCTCCGCAGTCCATGGGATTTTCCAGGCAAGAATACTGGAGTGGGGTTCCACTTCCTTCTCCAGGGGATCTTCCCAACCCAGGGATCGAACCCGGGTCTCCTGCATTGCAGACAGACGCTTTACCGTCTGAGCCACTAGGGAAGCCCCTGATGATACCAAATACATGAATATGGGAAATGACTGGAAGAATAGAAGACGACATATGCTAAGGGGTGAAACGTTAGGGATGGAGCAGAGCATCCCGGTTGCCATCAGCAGGGAGACCAGAGTTTCAGAAATTCAACACTTCATCTGGGTCTCAGTGAAACAGCTCAGGTCCTGCACTAAGCTAAGTCCTCCAAGCTCCCTTCGCTGCGCCCCAGCGGCCGGGATGTGCACCTGAACTCTCAGTAATGGACCGGACACGCCTCCAGGTCCAGCGCCGCGAACTCCTGCGCAGGATCCAGGGGAGAACCGAGGAGTCCCTGTCAAGAGCCTTGACCCCTGCGAGGCGCCGCCATAGCCCTGGGAGCCCGTGGGGCCGCGGGAGCAGTGCGGAAGCTTCCTTTTCGGTCCCACCGCCCAGGGGAGCTTTAATGCTACTTTGCTCTGATCCTCAGATTTCTGCACCTGCCCTCATGTCCACCCTCCCCTTCCTAGGAGGAGATTTTGGCCAGAGCGGTTTACACTGGTGCCCTTTATGCTGCGATTGATGGCTGGAAATCAGAGCATGTTGTGAAGTATTTTGAAATTCAAGATTGTTTCTGTGGAGAAAGACTAGTTCTTTCAGGGATTCAGGGAAAGGGAAAGGCACGTGAAGTCTGTCCAGGAATCTAGGAGATATTCGGCCCCTCCAGTGGGAAGACTTGGGGACAAGACTGAGACTGAAAAGTATTTCATTTAATATTAATATAAATGGTTAATTTCTCTTGCAGTCTTAATTGGTTAAAAAAGATTTCAAAATGTATAGTGAAAGTTGTTCAGTCACGTCTGACTCTTTGTGACCCCATGGATTATACAGTCCATGGAATTCTCCAGGCCCGAATACTAGAGTGGGTAGGCATTCCGTTCTCCAGGGGATCTTCCCCACCCAGGAACGGAGCCCAGGTCTCCCGCACTGCAGGCAGCTTCTTTACCAGATGAGCTATTAGGGCAGCCCCAGAACACTGGCGTGGGGAGCCTAGTCCTTCTCCAGGGAATCTTCCTGACCCAGTCATCGAGCCGGGGACCCCTGCATTGCAGGCGGACTCTTACAATTTATAAGTAATTATGAGCAACTTACACTTTATAAGTCTTAAATATCAAGTTAAGACATTTTCTTTAAGACCAAACAAAATTTTAAGTTCTTGGCTTCAGTGGAAACAAAATCATCAGTAATGTTTGCAAAACTGTCTCCTAGTTTATCTGACTTCATTGCATGAATGCCATATTTCACTAACAATGCCAAAGAATGCTAAAACTACCTCACAATTGCACGTATCTCACAGGCTAGTAAAGTAATGCTCAAAATTCTCCAAACCAGGCTTCAGCAATATGTGAACCGTGAACTTCCAGTGTTGAAGCTGGTTTTAGAAAAGGCAGAGGAACCAACGATCAAATTGCCAACATCTGCTGGATCATTGAAAAAGAAGAGAATTCCAGAAAAACATCTATTTCTGCTTTATCGACTATGCCAAAGCCTTTGACTGTGTGGATCACAATAAACTGTGGAAAATCCTACAAGTGATGGGCATACCAGACCACCTGACCTGCCTCTTGAGAAACCTGTATGTATGCAGGTCAGGAAACAACAGTTAGAACTGGACATGGAACAACAGACTGGTTCCAAATAGGAAAAAGAGTATGTCAAGGCTGTATATTGTCACCCTGCTTATTTAACTTATACTCAGAGTACATCATGAGAAATGCTGGACTGGAAGAAGCACAAGCTGGAATCAAGATTGTGGGGAGAAATATCAATAACCTCAGAAAGCAGATGACACCACCCTTATGGCAGAAGGTGAAGAAGAACTAAGAGCCTCTTGAAAGTGAAAGAGGAGAGTTCAAATTTGGCTTAAAGCTCAACATTCAGGAAACGAAGATCATGGCATCTGGTCCCATCACTTCATGGGAAATAGATGGGGAAACAGTGGAAACAGTGTCAGACTTTATTTTGGGGGGCTCCAAAATCTCTGCAGATGTTGATTTCAGCCATGAAATTAAAAGAAGCATCCTCCTTGGAAGGAAAGTTGTGATCGACCTAGACAGCATATTAAAAAGTAGGGATATTACTTTGTCAACAAAGGTCCATCTAGTCAAGGCTATGGTTTTTCCAGTGGTCATGTATGGATGTAAGAGCTGGACTATAAAGAAATCTGAGCGCCAAAGAATTGATGCTTTTGAACTGTGGTGTTGGAGAAGACTCTTGAGAGTCCCTTGGACTACAAGGAGAGCCAATTAGTCCATCCTAAAGGAGATCAGCCCTAGGTGTTCATTGAAGGACTGATGTTGAAGCTGAAACTCCAATACTTTGCCCACCTGATGGGAAAAGCTGACTCATTTGAAAGGACCCTGATGCTGGGAAAGACTGAGGGCAGGAGGAGAAGGGGACGACAGAGGATGAGATGGTTGGATGGCATCACCGATTCAATGAACATGAGTTTGGGTAGGCTCCGGGAGTTGGTGATGGACAGGGAGGGCTGGCATGCTGCGGTTCATGGGATCGCAAAGAGTCGGACACGACTGAACAACTGAACTGAACTGGACTGAACTGAACTGACAGAGTTTCCGTGATTCACTGGAAGGCCAACAGGGGGCGCGCGGACACCACTAATCAATGAGCGAACGGTTTCTTCGCCCGGTCCTGGGAGAGCGTTTGTCTAGGAGGCCGCAAGAGGGCGGAGGATGTCTTCTTATCGGTTTTATTTGGGAGTTTGCAAGTTCTGAGACTTCGTTTCAGCGGGTTTGGCAGCCAGAGAGGAAAGACGTCGCTGCTTAGAGACCAAGTTGGTGCTCCTTTAATAGTGCACTAAGAAATCTGCCCAATATTCTACTGGAGATCAGTGGAGAAATAACTCCAGAAAGAATGAAGGGATGGAGCCAAAACAAAAACAATACCCAGCTGTGGATGTGACTGGTGATAGAAGCAGGTCCGATGCTGTAAAGAGCAATATTGCATAGGAACCTGGAATGTTGTATCCATGAATCAAGGCAAATTAGAAGTAGTCAAACAGGAGATGGCAAGACTGAACGTCAACATTCTAGGAATCACCTAACTAAAACGGACTGGAATGGGTGAATTTAACTCAGATGACCATTATATCTACTACTGCAGACAGGAATCCCTTAGAAGAAATGGAGTAGCCATCATGGTCAACAAAAGAGTCCGAAATGCAGTACTTGGATGCAATCTCAAAAACATCAGAATGATCTCTGTTTGTTTCCAAGGCAAACCATTCAGTATCACAGAAATCCAAGTCTATGCCCCAACCAGTAATGCTGAAGAAGCTGAAGTTGAACGGTTCTATGAAGACCTACAAGATCTTTTAGAACTTACATCCAAAAAAGATGTCCTTTTCATTATAGAGGACTGGAATGCAAAAGTAGGAAGTCAAGAAACAGCTGGAGTGACAGGCAAATTTGGCCTTGGAATACGGAATGAATCAGGGAAAGACTAATAGAGTTTTGCCAAGAAAATGCACTGGTCATAGCAAACACCCACTTCCAACAACACAAGAAAAGACTCTACACGTGGACATCACCAGATGGTCAACACTGAAATCAGATTGATTCTATTCTTTGAGCCAAAGATGGAGAAGCTCTATACAGTCAACAAAAACAAGACTGGGAGCTGACTGTGGCTCAGATCATGAACTCCTTATTGTTAAATTCAGACTTAAATTGAAGAAAGTAGGGAAAACCACTAGACCATTCAGGTATGACCTAAATCAAATCCCTTATGATTATACAGTGGGAAGTGAGAAATAGATTTAAGGGCCTAGATCTGATAGATAGAGTGCCTGATGAACTATGGAATGAGGTTCGTGGCATTGTACAGGAGACAGGGATCAAGACCATCCCCATGGAAAAGAAATGCAAAAAAGCAAAATGGCTGTTGGGGAGGCCTTACAAATAGCTGTAAAAAGAAGAGAAGCAAAAAGCAAAGGAGAAAAGGAAAGATATAAGCATCTGAATGCAGAGTTCCAAAGAATAGCAAGGAGAGATAAGAAAGCCTTCCACAGTGATCAATGCAAAGAAATAGAGGAAAACAACAGAATGGGAAAGACTAGAGATCTCTTCAAGAAAATTAGAGATACCAAGGGAACATTTCATGCAAAGATAGGCTCGATAAATGACAGAAATGCTTTGGACCTAACAGAAGCAGAAGATATTAAGAAGAGGTGGCAAGAATACACAGAAGAACTGGACAAAAAATATCTTCACGACCAAGATAATCATGATGGTGTGATCACTCATCTAGAGCCAGACATCCTGGAATGTGAAGTCAAGTGGGCCTTAAAAAGCATCACTATGAACAAAGCTAGTGGAGGTGATGGCATTTTAGTGGAGCTATTTCAAATCCTGAAAGATGATGCTGTGAAAGTGCTGCACTCAATATGCCAGCAAATTTGGAAAACTCAGCAGTGGCCACAGGACTGGAAAAGGTCAGTTTTCACTCCAATCCCAAAGAAAGGCAATGCCAAAGAATGCTCAGACTACCACACAATGTCACTCATCTCACACGCTAGTAAAGTAATGCTCAAAATTCTCAAAGCCAGGCTTCAGCAGCACATGAACCACGAACTCCCTGATGTTCAAGCTGGTTTTAGAAAAGGCAGAGGAACCAGGGATCGAATTGCCAACATCCGCTGGATCATGGAAAAAGCAAGAGAGTTCCAGAAAAACATCTATTTCTGCTTTATTGACTATGCCAAAGCCTTTGACTGTGTGGATCACAATGAACTGTGGAAAATTCTGTAAGAGATGGGCATACCAGACCACCTAACCTGCCTCTTGAGAAATCTGTATGCAGGTTAGGAAGCAACAATTAGAACTGGACATGGAACAACAGACTGGTTCCAAATAGGAAAAGGAGTCCATCAAGGCTGTATATTGTCACCCTGCTTATTTAACTTATACTCAGAGTACATCATGAGAAACGCTGGACTGGAAGAAACACAAGCTGGAATCAAGATTGTGGGGAGAAATATCAATAACCTCAGATATGCAGATGACACCACCCTTATGGCAGAAGGTGAAGAAGAACTAAGAGCCTCTTGAAAGTGAAAGAAGAGAGTTCAAATTTGGCTTAAAGCTCAACATTCAGGAAACGAAGATCATGGCATCTGGTCCCATCACTTCATGGGAAATAGATGGGGAAACAGTGAAAACAGTGTCAGACTTTATTTTGGGGGGCTCCAAAATCACTGCAGATGGTGATTTCAGCCATGAAATTAAAAGAAGCATACTCCTTGGAAGGAAAGTTGTGATCGACCTAGACAGCATATTAAAAAGTAGAGATGTTACTTTGACAACAAAGGTCCATCTAGTCAAGGCTATGGTTTCTCCAGTGGTCATGTATGGATGTAAGAGCTGGACTATAAAGAAAGCTGAGCGTCGAAGAATTGATGCTTTTGAACTGTGGTGTTGGAGAAGACTCTTGAGAGTCCCTTGGACTGCAAGGAGAGCCAATCAGTCCATCCTAAAGGCGATCAGCCCTAGGTGTTCATTGAAGGACTGATGTTGAAGCTGAAACTCCAATACTTTGCCCACCTGATGGGAAAAGCTGACTCATTTGAAAGGACCCTGATGCTGGGAAAGAGTGAGGGCCGGAGGAGAAGGGGATGACAGAGGATGAGATGGTTGGATGGCATCACCGACTCAATGGACATGAGTTTGGGTGGACTCTGGGAGTTGGTGATGGATAGGGAGGCCTGGCATTCTGCAGTCCATGGGGTCGCAAAGAGTCAGAGACTACTGAGTGACTGAACTGAGCTGAATTGATGACCCAGGAACTGTCATAAATAATTCATTTCAGTTTACAAAATCCCTTTTTCTCTCATTTCTTTCAACCAAGGGTCTTCCCTTGTGGATCAGACAGTAAAGAATCTGCCTGAAATGCAGATTCCAGATTCCATCCTTGGTTGGGAAGATCCCCTGGAAATGGCAACAGACTCCAGTAGTCTTGCCTGGAGAATCCCATGGACAGAGGAGCCTGGTGGGCTATAGTCTATGGGGTCCCAAAAGATTCGGACTTGACCTAGCAACTAAACATAAAGCAGTAAAAAATTCAAGAAGTTCACCTTGATAATATTTAATAAATAAAACAAATTACAAATTTAATGACATAAAAATGTGACTGTATTTGTTAAATTTTAATACAATATAAACAAAAATATTTTATATAGAAAAATAAATAGGAGGAGATCAAAGAATAAGCATAACAAAATAAATAAGCAAACAAACAATAAAATCAGGGCAGTCTTCACTTCAGGACTGATGCACCTGCAGCCAAGAAAATTTATATATCTTCAGTTACTACTGACAAAGCATTGGCTGAAGTAATTCAATCAATTTGGTGGGTAAAGTAGAAATCAGAGTCTTCTGAAATGGCCACAGATGAGTGTGCAAAGATGATGGGGCATCTGAATCAGTGAGAGTCATGTCAAGGTGAGTTCACGTCTCCATCCATCATTCTTAGCCTTTCTTGCAAGCTGGTTGATGAGGACAAGGATCTCATGATTTCCACTCTGATGGTTTCCCAGGCGCAGTCGCTGTATCCCTTCTCTTGCAGGTAGAAATGGATGCCCTGGAAGTACCTCTTCATGGCCAGGGTGGGGCCCGTCCTTCCCAGGGCAGAGTCTTCCTCTCCCATATCCTGCCCCAGGCAGGCGTCCAGGTCGACAAGCTGGTCCAGGAGTCCTTTGCGGAGCTGCTTCAGGAGGGTGGTGTCCCAGGCAGCAGAGGAGCGCTCTGTGTGGAAGAGGTTGAAGCTCTGCTGGAGAATCTCGTGGAGCACAGAGATGGCCTGGGCCTCCTGGAGCTGGCCGCCCTCCACCATCTCCTGGGGGAAAGCGAAGTCTTTTCTGTCCTGCAGACACAAGTGAGGGGGGAGTCTCGTCATTTTGCCCAGGAGCCTGATGTTCTTCCTGCCAACCAGCACGTGTTTCTGAGACAGGTCGCAGCCCAGGGATCCTCCCTGGCCGTAGCTGACCAGCGCCAGGGCCATGAGTAGAGAGAGCACGAAGGCCATGGGGAAGATGCGGCTGCTGCTGGGCTGGCTGAGACGGCGTCTGGGGGAACCTTGAGGTAGGTTCTCTGATGCCAGGCTTTCTAAGCGAGGCTATTAAATAGGGAACATGGTAGTTTTCATTTTCTAGTCATTTCTATGCACTTTTACTTCCTTTTTTGATTTTCATTTATGTATTCTGAATATGGTCAAAGAAATTGTCATCAGTCTAAACTATTAATTTTATCTATTTCCCAATAACCTCAAATGTACCCATCCAAATGGATAGTTTTCAATCAAATGAGAAAGGTCTTTGTCAGACATCAGAAATGATATAGGTTTCTAAGTACAAACATTACCACTCTTTCTCCTTCATGTGTAAATGTAGCTCTTCTCTGTTCCATGAACACATTTTTGGCCCTGATCCTAGGCTCAATTTCTGTTTCTTCCTTTACTTAGGAAGGCAGGCTCTGTATTTATCAGGGATTTACCACGTCACTCTAGCAAATAAACTGTTTGAAACAAAGGATGGGTTTTCTTTAGTGTCTGATTTAGAGAAGAGGCTGATTATTATGAGTCCATGAGCTCCCTCATGTTTCTCTTCCTTCTAGAACATGTCCCTGCAGGTCCATGTGGTTGTGCTTCAGGGAACCACAAAGTCAGGACTATTACAGACATCAGGCTTGCGTTCCACCGTTTTTGTACTGGAGACCTATTGTCCTTTGCTGGCCCAGCCAATACTCCTATAAGAATTCTGGTTCTTCTCAGATAAAATGGGTGGGGAGACTCTAATTCCAGGATAATTGATTGTGTTTGCCCAGCAGCACCTCACTCACACAGGAGAGATCACATGGAGCCACCCCCTGTCCTCTGGAGTGACAGAGTCCCCTTGCTCACCTGCTGGACTCCCTCCCTAAGGGCAGGCTGTTATTGGAAGCTTATGTCACAGAATCTAATGAGTTACAGCTGTTCATTCAGGCAGTTGATTCCACCAGGCATCTCTGTTCCTCTGAGAATGCAGGGCAGTGAGACCCAGCCTACTTGATCAGGAGAAATAGTCCTCTTTCCTTGAGTGTAATTTTTCATTTAAACTTTTTATATTCACTTTGTGACTTATTTCGGGTAGGCTCTGGGAGTTGGTGATGGACAGGGAGGCCTGGCACGCTGCAGTTCATGGGGTTGCAAAGAGTCGGACATGACTGAGCGACTGAACTGAACTGCACTGACTGACTTATTGGATGAGGTTTGTCTCAGTGCTCCTGTTGCGGTTGTAATTGATGATGATGTGAGAACAACAAAGGGAAGTGAAGAAGCCAGAGGGGCTGCATCTCTATCACTTTCAAGACGTTAGTTTTTTTGTTTCTCTTTGCAACTTTTCTAGAAAGTAAAATTGCACATTTTTTTGTGTGGGCAATAGAAAACAAGGGTAAGTCTCAATGTCATGAATACGAAAGAAGGGAAGTGGTTTCCCCCTGACCCAGTGACGTGTTCTGAGTTAGCAAACTTCAGTGCAGCACAGCTGGGGACAAGTCTGAGGCAGAGGGAAACGATGAGCCCAATATGAACAGCAGAAAGGCTGGGACAGGGCTGCTTCTTACAGAAGCGCAAAGAAGGACAAGCCCTTGATCTGTTGACTGCCGTCAGCTTTGTAAGACCAGCCACCTAATTTTTCTTCTCTTGAATCAGCATGTGGTCAGTATAAGGGGAGGAGGAAGAAGTCACACTCACCAGCTCACAAGAGACAGGCAATCAGAGCCCCAGTTGCTCGAACACTAATGCTCTCTGGCAGGGTTGACGAGACCAGCCTTGCTGATCATCTGCGTAGGTGATAAATCCACCTGGGCAAAGAGAATATGCTTTGAAGTAACTAGAATGAAAGGGAATTAAATGATTCCAAAAGAGCCTGATCTTAGTCTAGCTAATAGTAACTATGACATTAAAAATAATAACTGAATTTTATTGATTACTAACCCTCATGATCTCCCTAATATTCCAGCTCTCGGTACTATCACATTGATGGGTTGGGTTTCTGTGGGTTTTTAAAGAATTTTTAAAATATTTATTTTATGTGTTTATTTGGCTGTGGCATGTCTTAGTCGATGTATGCTGGTTCTTGGATCTTGGTTGCTTCATGCAGGATCTTTACTTAAGCCATGGGAAGTCCTGCTTGCCAATCAGAATCTAGTTTCCTGGCGAGAGATCCAGCTCAGGCTCCCTGCTTTGGGAGCATGGAGTCCTGGCCCCTGGACCATCAGGGAAGTCAACGGGGAGGGTTTCAATACATGAATTTGGGGAACGCACACACATTCAGTCTGTAACACGGTAGTAAGGAGATACCAAGGTATTGTGTTTATGGCAAGGATTCATTAGCATATATTTCATTCTTGATATTAGTGAGGAGTAAGAACACGTTCCCTGATGCTGCCCTCACTTTTTATGGCACCTCCATCCTGAATTGATTGCTAATTAAATGTTACAAGACTACAGTGGACATGATTACCAAGGACCTGCCATTAAACTATTAATGTTTATCAAAAACGACAGTGACAACAACTACAAACTCCTTAGCCTTTGTGAGGGACTCACGCAATACTTCCAGCATAGTTGAAACTGAGTTAATAGTTTTGTTTCGAAGAGCCTCCCGCTAAGACTTTATTGGAATAAAATAATCTAAGAATGAAATGGCAAATCCGGTTTTCAAAACCTAACATGTCAGATTCCAAACTGCTTATCTAGACTGTGACGCCTGCGCCCGCTGCGTGCACTGAGCACTCACTTAATTTCCTAGTTTATTTCTAACACAAGATGCACCCTTGTTGTTTCATACCTCGATGTGACAAACCTCTTATTTCCATTAGTTCACATCTACCTCCAAATTCTAGATAAGCTGAGCAATTTACAACGTATCTGATTATTTTGTATAATAAGCAAAATGAAATTATCAACTGGTAGTTATTACTGACAGTCTAAATGTGATCGACAAAATAATAATTCTAATAATTATAAAATAATCATATTTAACTGTCCAAGATGATTCATATAGATTGTGCAATGAATCCTCACCATAAATTGGGGATACATGATGGATAAGATCCTTATGAGTTTTGACTCCAGCAGGGGATTGGGTTAGAAACATTTCAGTGAATCCTCTGTAGAAAACACCAAGCTGATGGCTCTTGTGACTGTAATTTTAAAAAAATACTTAATGCTTTTGAGAGGGCAACAGACAGGAAAACTGGGGGTCTTCAAACAGAGGAAACAGGCTGCAAGTGTGAGACATTTTTAATCTCTTTACTCTTGCCTGGAAAATCCCATGGGTGGAGGAGCCTGGAAGGCTGCAGTCCATGGGGTCGCTAAGTCGGACATGACTGAGCGACTTCACTTTCACTTTTCACTTTCATGCATTGGAGAAGGAAATGGCAACCCCCTCCAGTACTCTTGCCTGGAAAATCCCATGGACAGAGAAGCCTGGTAGACTACAGTCCATGGGATTGCAAAGACTCAGACATGACTGAGCGACTTCACTTCTCTATACAAATTTAAAAAGAGGTTTCTCTTAAAATTCTGTGTTGCCATAATGACACCTGGTTCCACCTGAACTTAACTTTTCCCAAACCTTGAGCTAACCAATGTATTTTTCTTCTGGAAATGTTTGTCTTAAGCTGTTAATGTACTGTGTATTTACCCTAGACTCTGTGTTTAAGTCAGTTCCACCCAAAGGCTCAGAACCGACTTGACAAACCAGTCTGTTATACTCATACACTGTTCTCCTAATCTGTGCTAATGAAACTGTATATTTGTTTGGAAATCTGCCTTTCTTCAAGATTCACATCCATCATTTTGTGGCCGGGGATGACTCACCTGGTGCCAATGTTGTCTCAATGCATGTTGTGGGTGAGGGACCTGGTGCCCTTCTCTGAGTTTTGAGACATTTCCATTCTCTAATTAGCAGACTGCTAGTAGCTATATAACATCTGGCGGAAGAGAAGCATGGGGCACTCTTACTACCCCCGTCTGATGTCTATGTCAGAAGCTTTCTCTATCTCTTTTATACTTTAATAAAACTTTATTACACAAAAGTGCTGAGCGATCAAGCCTCGTCACTGGCCCTGGATTGAATTCTCCTCCGGAGGCCAAGAATCCTGGTGTCTTTCGTGGTTCAGCAACAAACTTTTGCTTCCAAATTATATGAATTTGGCAAATGACAAAAAGAATAGAAGACGACCTATGCTAACAGGTGAAATGTGAGGGATGGAGCAGAGCATCCCCATTGCCTTCAGCAGGGAGACCAGGAGTGCAGAAAATCAGCACTTCATCTGAGCCTCTCTGAAGCAGTTCAGGTCCTGCACTAAACTCCGGAGCCCTCCAAACTCCTTTTGCTGCGCCCCAGCGGCCGGGAGGGGGCGCCCGATCTCTCAGTAACTGACAGACCCGCACCGCCCACCCAGCGGGACCCGCCTGCAGGGCTGCCCCCTGGGGCATCAGATCCACGGGGAGAACTCGCGGGTGGCCGTGGGCAGGAGCCGCGACCGGAGCGAGGCGCCGCCGGGGCCCAGGGAGAGCTTGGGGCCGCGGGAACAGAGAGGAAACTTGCTTTTCGGGCCCCACTGCCCAGGCGAGCTTTGCGCCGCGTCGCTCAGAGCCTTTGATTTCTGCACCTCCAAATTCTAGATAAGCTACCATTGCGTCCATCCTCCCCTTCCTGGGAGAAGATTTTAGCCAGAGCGGTTCACACCGGTGCCTTTTAATGCCGCGACTGACGGCTGGAAATCACAGCATGTTGTGGTATGTTTTCAGATTCAGGGCTGTTTTGGAGTGAGTGGAAGTCGTTCAGTCGTGTCTGACTCTTTGCGACCCCGTGGACTACACAGTCCATGGACTTCTCCAGGCCAGAATACTGAAGTGGGTAGCCTTTCCCTTCTACAGGAGATCTTCCCAACTCAGGGACTGAGCCCAGGTCCCCTCATTGCGGGCAGATCTTGACCAGCCGAGCCACAAGGGAAGCCCTTGTTTATGGGCAAAGCAGTAATTCAGCGAAAGGGGAAAGGGATCTACAGTCTGGATGGGAATCTGCTCGATACTGGGACCCTCCAGTGGGAAGACTTGGGGACAAAACAGACTTCAAAAGAAGCTCCTAGGTACAGGGGAAATTATTTCATTTAACATTAATAGAAATGGTTAATTTCTCCTGTCATGTTCATTGGTTGGAAAATGTTTTAAAATGTATAAGTCTTCAACTCACATCAAATTCAAATATTTTCTTTATGCCACAACAGTACTTTAACTTCCTGGCTTTAATGGAAGCAAAATCATCAATAATGTTTTCAATATTACTTTTTGGTATCTCTCTCTTCATCTGAGCGAAAGCCATATTTGACAAACTTATGAACCAGTAACTATTTTGAATAACTCATTTCAATTTGCAAAATCCTTTTTTCCTCTCATTTCTTTTAAACAAAGGTCATCTATTAAGCATTTTTTTTAGTCAGTTTTTCATTGGAGAGTTTCATGAACTTTTTCAAAATGTCTTCTCATGCGGATTAAAATGCTTTTGATTTCAGCATAAAGTGTACTCAGTAGACACCAACTGTGAAATAGGCAGTTGGATATATAATTCCAGCATGCGTCTTTGGAAGACATCATCATCAGGATAGATTTTTAAAGGCCTGAAAACTAGAGCAGGTCATGACCTACTTCATCAGTTTGGACAGAAGACAGTTCTGGGCTTGGAACACAGGAAAACCACAAACTCCGTGGTCACAAATGAAATTCAGACTGGATACCAGCCAGATGGCAGGAGTGCAGTGTGAGTGTGAAGCCTGGATCTGGTTGAGGACCTTGCAATCTGTGTGTCTTCTAGCTGGAGATCACGGAGTTTGAACGAAAATGAATCATGAGCTCCTTTACCTGGGTAAAGAGACAGTGCAAGAGCAGTGGGTGCGTTCTCTATGGATCAGAAATTCACAGAGGAAGCCTGCACTTCCAGTGGATATGATGGGGAAAGGCTGTCATCTGTTCTAGTGCAGTGGTCTTAAAACTAACGTCTCAGCTCCACAGCTCTTCTCCTCAACGCTGCTCTGTGATGCTGGGGCTCTAGTTCCTTCCAGGACATTTCTCCTTTGCCTATAGATTGTTTTTCTGTCCCATGCCAGTTCCAAGGGTGGACTAGAAGGCTGGAAGGAATTTTCTGTTTTCCTGACTGGAGTATGACTGATAACAACCGCCATCAATTAGGAAAAGGAAAACTAATGGTTGCTGCTAGATGCTATGTGTCACCAGTCAGATGGGCAAAAACTAAAAAAGATGATAAGACCCTGTTTTGGTCAAGGTGTGAGAACATATAAGAGCTTATATGGTCTTGATATGGATTAATGTACCATTGTTATCATGGACAGTTGGCAGTATGCATGTGCAAGATTTATGTGTTGACAAATAATATTGACTTCATGCCCCTTATTCAGAGAAAGACTCTCACTAAAGTATGACACCTGCATTCACTTGTAGCAGTCTCTCCTCTAAAGGCACTAATTTCTGAGAAGGAACAGCTCTAGGAGGTGACCCTGCCAGCACTTAGGGACTGGAGTCTTTATGGAAAACAACTAGGATCAAACCCAGGACAGCCCAGGACTGGAGAGCAGAAGCTCACACTGCATGGCCCTTGCTCTTTTCTTCCTGCCTCTGCCTTGCTGCTGAAAGACGGAAACCCAACAGAGAGTTGAGAAGGTGATTTTAGAAATAGGTTAAAAAGTAGTATAGGACTACTCATACTAAAGAACAAGAAACATTATTAATGAGTAATGTGTGTGATTCTCTGCAGTCCTAGGAGATCCCTCTGATTTCCCTATTATTCATTTTTATAGTAGATCAAAGCATTTTCTACTAATCCTTCTTTTTCAAAGAATTTCTATGACTTCCTAGACTGCTTCTAGAAGGCTGAAACACAGAAATTGGAATTGTCTCCAGCATTGAGCACAGAAGAGTTCACAAACTAAATTGTGAAACTAGCACCCAAGTTAAATATTTTTACCAAGGACCAGCATCTTTCCAGTGTTGCCTTTCAGTCACTGCCTCAGGCCAGCTGTCCTGTCTGTTCCCTGTGGGCAGCTACTCTGGGACTCACTGTCCTGATCATTTCTGCCAGGCACACTGTTATGCTTCTTGTAATATGGGCCCATTGATCCTAACAGTAACCCTGTGAAAAACTACTGCTATTTTCCACATGTTAAAGAAGAGAATCAGGACAGCATGTGTGCCTGCGTGCATGCTAAGTTGGTTCAGACAGGTCCAGCTCCTGTGATCCATGGACTGTAGCCCACCAGGCTCCTCTGTCCATGGGATTTTCAAGAAGGAATACTGGAGGGGGTTGCCATATCCATCTTCTCAGTGTTTGTGATATTTTCCAGGGTCATACTGCTGTTAAATAGCAGAGCTGCATTCAAAGGTTTTAAAACTTCTGGAGCTCTCCTTTCACTTGTGCTCTCTTGCAGTGATTTCCACTCAGAGAAACTTTGAAGCCAGAAACCATCACAGAACAGAGCTCCTGTGTTGGAGGCAGTGAAGATATAGTGCAAGGGAGTGGATTGTTCAGTAAAGCAGGACCGAGGAGAAGGCGGGAGGAAGAGCAACAGGTGTCAGGCTCAGCCACTCAGCACCGCATGTTCGCAGCTTCCCTGGAGGAGGGGAGTCCTCCCCCCACATACTGACACCAACCATTCTCTGTAATTGGGTATAAACTAGTTATACTTGTGGCTTCAGGACTACTCATCTACCTCCGTTTCAGAGACTCCTTTCTACCTGTTTCTTTTGGGTGGAGGGGGCTGCACTCCACAGCTTACAGGATCTTAGTTCCCTGACCAGGTATCCATGGCACCTGAGCGTCTCACACTGGAAGCATGGAGTCCATTCCACTGGACTTCCAGGGATCCAGAAATTCTACCTTTTGACAATCATTTCCCGAAAAGTGATACAACTATTCTGTAGTATAAATGGACAAATGCTATTCTATGATAGGTTTATGTAGACCAAATAAGTATTTAATTCTTCATAATGAAAACAGTCATTACTTTCATAAGAAATTAATAAATAAAACAAATTAGAAGATTAAGGAAATGAACATATTTTCTAAATTTTATTACAATGCAGAAAAACATTTTTACATGAAAATATAAATATGATGAGATAAAATAAATACATAAATAAACATAAATAACATCAGGGCAGTCATCCCTTACGGACTGATCCCTGTGCAGTTGAATACTTTTTATATCTACTTGCTTATTGCTACTGAGAAAGTACTATTGATTGAATTCAGGAAACATGGTGGCTAAAACAGAAATCAGAGTCTTCTGAAATGACTTCAGGGGAGCGTACAAGGGTGATGTGGCATCTTAGTCACTGAGAGTCATATCAAGATGAGTTTAGGCGTCCATCCATCATTCTTAACCTTTCATGCAAGCTGGCAGATGAAGAGAAGGATCTCATGATTTCCACTCTGACGGTTTCCCAGGCGCAGTCGCTGTATCCCTTCTCGTTCAGGTAGACATGGATGCCCTGGAAGTACCTCTTCACGGCCAGGGTGGGGCCCGTCCTTCCCAGGGCAGAGTCTTCCTCTCCCGTCACCTGCCCCAGGCAGGCGTCCAGGTGGTCCAGCTGCTGATGGAGTCCAGTGCGGAGCTGCTCCAGGAGGGTGGTGTCCCAGGCAGCAGAGGAGCGCTCTGTGTGGAAGAGGTTGAAGCTCTGCTGGAGCATCTCATGGAGCACAGAGATGGCCTGGGCCTCCTGGAGCTGGCCGCCCTCCACCATCTCCTGGGGAAAAGCAAAGTCTTTTCTGTCTTGCAGACAGAAGCGAGGGGAGATTCTCCTCATTTCGCCCAGGAGTCTGATGTTCTTCCTGCCAACCAGCACGTGGTTCTGAGACAGGTCACAGCCCAGGGATCCTCCCGGGCCGTAGCTGACCAGCACCAGGGCCATGAGTAGAGAGAGCACGAAGGCCATGGGGAAGATGCGGCTGCTGCTGGGCTGGCTGAGACGGCGTCTGGGGGAACCTTGAGGTAGGTTCTCTGATGCCATGCTTTCTAAGCGAGGCCATTAAATAGGGAACATGGTAATTTTCATTTTCTAATTGTTTTAATACACTTTCACTTCCTTTTTTGATTTTCATTTATGTATTCACAATATGATCAAAGAACATGTCATCAGTTTAAAGTATTAATTTTACCTATTTCCCAATAATTTCAAATGTACCCATCCGATTGGATATATCAATTAAATGAGAATGTTTTTATTATTCATCACTTTTATTTACACTGTTCAGCATTTTCTGCTCAGAGTTTCAGAGCTGGAGGAAGGACATTCAGTGATGGTGTCTCTCACTGGAAACTTATGTCACAGAATCTAGTGAGTTTCAGTCATTCATTCAGGCCGTTGCTTCCACTGGGCATCTCTGTTCCTCTGTCTCTTTCTTCCTGTGAGAACGAAGGACGGTGAGAACCAGGCTACTCCTTCAGGTAATACTATAATATTGAATGAAAGGTTATTTAGAAAATAATCTGTTAATGAAATGGTATTTTTAACAGTAATATCGGAATGTTTTTTACTTGTTTAGGATCCTAATCCTCAAGAAGGTTTCCAAACCTCTCAATGTACTTTAAACGTTCCCTGAGGAGCTTCCCTGGAGGCTCAGTGGTGAGGAGTCCACCTGCCAACAGGACCCCATGCGGTCCTAGAGGATGCGCGTGCTGCAGGACAGTGAGCCCGGGGACACAGCTCCTGCCCTGTGCTCTAGACCCCGGGCCCTCACCACCGAGCCAAGTGCACTGGAGCCTGAGCTCCCCAACAAGAGAGGCTCCCACAGTGAGAAGCCTGGGCCCCACAACTAGAGAGGACCCACCTTTGCCACAGCTAGAGAGAAGTCCGTGCGGCGGTGAAGACACAGCACAGTGAGAGATGAATAAATGAGTAAAATTATTTCAAAAGTCCCTCTGACTTTACATATAGCTACTAAGTGCGGTATGTCCCAACTAGAAAGAAGAGAAAGATGATTGATCCATCAATGTCCTGAAGATTGCCTACATTAAATACATGAATTTCCACAAAGATCTTTGTTACTTTGAGAAATTGTATTCTTCCAGTGTTCACTTTACTAACATATGTCCTGCGAGGAAAGCTCTGTCCCCTTGTTGCTAAATGTATTAAATGTATTAAAACCCCTGCACGTGGGATAACCTAGGTGCACGGTCAGAGGAGCCCCTGGTCCCACCATTGCTCACTGTGGGGCGGGGTTCCCTCTATTTACTGTGTTTCTCTGGGAGGCTGGATGGTCTGGACCCGCAGTGCTTGGCAGGCAGAGCAGGTGAAGTCACAGGAGAGTGTCTGACAGAGCTAGAACTTTCACTCAGGTTCTGCTTTTAGTTGGTGGTTTGCAGTCATAAGGGGAAATTGACAACCAGAAACCGTAATGGAGAAGGACACAGCTGTATGAATGGAGAGGACGCCTTCATGCAGAGTGAGTGAGGAGAGCACGCTGGGGATTTCTACACTGAGAGGAAGTGCTGAGGATTACGGTGCATCCTCCTAGAAGTCAAGGGTAGGCATTCTTTTGAATGAATTATGCAAAGTTTAGCAATGATATATGTGTTTAATATATATAAATAAGCTTGAGAAACCCTTTAACTTCTTTAGAGTCACATTTATCATGGCAGCTACTGGTTCTGCATGGCCTCTCTTAGCTGTCTCTGCAGTCTCCAGCCTGCCTTGTTCTTCTTGCCTCCATTTGAAGAGTTCAGGAAGACTCTTTTCTCAGGAATGGCCAAGTGTAGAAAACTTCCTCCCCCTTCCTCATCCTACTCCAGGATCCTAGACTCCACATATGCAGATTGACCTCCCATGATGGATGTGCTGCTGCTGCTGCTGCTAAGTCGCTTCAGTCATGTCCGACTCTGTGCTGCTCCATAGACGGCAGCCCGCTAGCTCCACCGTCACTGGGATTCTCCAGGCATGCACACTGGAGTGGGTTGCCATTTCCTTCTCCAATACATGAAAATGAAAAGTGAAATTGAAGCCACTCAGTCATGTCCGACTCTTAGCGACCCATGGACTGCAGCCTACCAGGCTCCCGTGTCGCTGGGATTCTCCTGGCACGAGTACTGGAGTGTGTCACCATTGCCTTCTCTGCATGATGTATGTGGTTCTCCACTAACCCTTGAAGGCGCTCCAGTTCTTCCAGGCCCCAGGCAGGCACCTGAGTCCATGACCTGGGCTTTTCTCCACCCATCTCCCCCCAACCTCTAGTCTATGTCTCAAGAATCACATTCAATCCCCCCTCAAATTGTCCATTGTTCCTTCTATGACCCAGGGTGGGTGACCCCGTTCCCTCTTTATTAAGGTGAATTCAGTATAGGTTTATCTTGTAGTATCAGGCTTTGGGTCAGGTTTTATTCAAAGATGTGTGCAAGCCCGTTTGTTTTTTTCGAATTACTTTTATTTTATCTACTGAAAAACAAGAGTAGTCTTGTACAAAATATAGTACAAAGCAAGTATCTTATGAATGATAAAGATTTAAACTCTATGAAAAGCCTAAATATTTCTATAATTTAAATAAATAAATAAATATTACAACTTTTTATGATATGAAAAATGGATTCTTAAATCTGTTTTAAACAATTATGGTAACTAAACCTTAAACCTACATTTAAATGAGCCCATATATTAGCCATTACTTATGTTTCATCTGACACAAAAATAGAGTTAAAGGTTGCACTTTGAGTCTTAGAAAATAGCCATTTCGCCGACCAGATGAACTGTTTTCAGATTCAACGCCTTCTTTATTTCCTGAGTTTTCCGATGCGCTTATTGGCTAAGACCAAGCACCTTCTGATTTCCATGCTGACAACCTCCCAGGCACAGCGGCTGTATTCTTTGAGATACACACTGATTCGCTGGAAGTAACCCTTCACAGCCAATCTGGAGTTCTCACTGCCTAGAGGTGACTGTTCCAGCGTCCTTCCCTCCCTCACACACGTGTCCAGGTCCTCCAGCTGCTGATCAAGTCCCATGAGGAATCTGTCCAGGACGCTCTCATTTCGACCTGCAGAAGAGCCCGTGGTGCTGAAGAGCTGGAAGGTCTGCTGGAGCAACTCGTGCACAACAGCTGTGGCTTCTGTCTTCTCAAGCCTGGTCCCGTGCGCCAGGGTCTGAGGAAATCTGAAGTCAGTCCTGTCCCTCAGACAGGACATAGTGGACACTCTCTCCATATGACTCCAAGTGTGAAGCTTTCCAGATTGCTGTGGCTGGCAGGCAGCTCACAGCCCAGGGAGCACGTGGGGCTGGAGCAGAGCATCACCAGGACCAGCAGCACAGAGACGGGGAGGGCCACTGGGATGCTGGGGGCTTGCAGGACCGCCTGCAGGGAGGTCTAGGCAAGTTCTGAGGGCTTGGGGTGATGGGTGGCTCTTAAAGAGTGAGTCGAGAAACTTTCATTTTCTGGGTTTTTCCACATTTTCCCCTTTGCTTTCTTTTTCTACTCTTTGTAATGAAATCAATAAAAGTGCTAATTTTTGCCATGAGTGCCTAGGTGGGGGATTTCAAATCATGCATGCCACTGTGGTTGATAGCCACACAGCCGTATATTATGCTTTTCACACCTCCTTAGTTGTTTCTGGGAGAAGAGTCTGATCAAAGTCAGAGAAGGGACAAATATTCATACAATTGTGGCTTTTCCAGGTCACCAAGAAATGTTCAGTATGAAAAGAGCTTATAAGAGAAGCTTTTGATTTTTCTCATTTTTCCCTCATTTACCCTTTTCTCCCTTCTTTAAAAAATTTTTGTTCTGTATGTACCTTTACGATGTCAGCTGAGTAGGCCTTAAGCTCCCTGGAGACATTATAGGGGACAATATCACTGATATCATTTGTTAAAAATGAGTTATTTTGCAACTATAATCCACAAGGCACTTTTTAAGGTGCTGGTTTTCCTAAACATGTTTGCCTGTGTTTATTTCTCTTTCTCCTCTACCACTGCAATATTTCACAGGATGCTTTGCTTCAGTCTCTGTGTGATAGTGCAGATAATCTCATCTCCTTAGATATTTCACGGGGAAGTGAAAATCTACCATGCACTCAGGGACGCTGAGGTTGCAATTACATTTCTCCTTGTAATGCTTGTCTTTACCAAGTCTGTAAGGTACAGATAATTTTTAATAATATTAATGAGAGAAATTTTTGCATGCAGCCTCTCAGCAAAGTGTTTTTAATAAACATGAATTAATCTTCACAGCTTTCCTATGAGATAATTACTATAATTATTGACATATTTGCAAATACTGCTGCTACTGCTGCTAAGTCGCTTCAGTCGTGTCCGACTCTGTGCGACCCCATAGACAGCAGCCCACCAGGCTCCCCCATCCCTGGGATTTTCCAGGCAAGAGTACTGGAGTGGGTTGCCATTGCCTTCTCCAGTTTGCAAATAAGGAAACTGAAAACTCAGAGAGATTACTTTACGTGCTAACAGGATTAATTACATAAGTGGTACTTGACCACTATACTCTTCAGCCTCCACATTATTCCTCATTAACCTTAAGCATTCTCCTTTAGCTACATAACATACAGTTGTAATTAAGTAATCCCTCTAATTATGTAACATTTGACTGCCCTGAGAGATTGTAAGCCCCCTAAAGGCAGTAATGGCACATGTGGAGAATCCAGGAAGGTGTCTGTCCCAGAGGAAGTGCACAGAGGGGTCTCTGTCCCATTGTTGTTCGTCACTAAGGCATGTCTGACTCTTTGATCCCATGGACTAAAGCACACCAGGCTTCCCTGTCCTGTATCTCTCAGAGTTCGTTAAAATTCATGTTCATTGAGTCGATCCAATGCGATCGAATCATCTCATCCTCTGTTGTCCCCTTCTCATCCTGCCCTCACTCTTTCCCAGCATCAGAGTCTGGGCTTTTCCCATCAAGCGGCCAAAGTATTGGAGCTTCAGCTCTGTCCCAGAAGTAGTTCTAAGAGAACTATCCACACCAAAGTTTGAGTAGACCTAGTATCTGAAGACTGTTTCAGAAAATGAGAATCTTCTGAAAACAAAGATAGTAAGAGAAATTTAAATGGATTTTTTAACTTTCTGGATGATTTCTCAAAATATTATCTCAGGTGGAGACCGAGACTCTCAGAGTTGTTGTTTAGTTGCCATAATCTGCTGGGCTCCTCTGTAGAGCTCAACAAAACACCACTTAGCGATTGGAACTTATCAGGTGCAAGGGGAACTGTGTACTCAGCTGTCATCTGATGATTGTATCATCCCTGGGACGAGAGAATGGCACATTTGTGACAATGAAGAATAGGAGTTGGAAAGGAAGACCTTACTAAGTGTTCCTCTAAAATAGGAAGCACCTTGTCAGAGCAGACAGCTCGGTCCAGTGCATGAGACAGTGGACATGGGGCAAGATCCCTGGGTTGATGTCACAGCTCCAGCCTGCACTGCCTGTGTGACCTGAGGCACTACGGTTTCTCCTCTTAAATGGAACTGATCATCACAGAAGTTTCACTGGGTTTTTCTGAAGATTGTAGGACGTAACGTACTTCTGACAATGCTTGGACATATAAACATTCAGTATCTGTTAACTGTTCCCACGAGGCAGAAAATTCACACATCCATCTATGGAAACTGGATAGAATTTCCCTGAGATGACCTGCTTCCTTCCCTTAATGCTCAGCTCACTGGTCAACATTATCACATCTAATCTCATGTCTGGTGAACATGATGTGCTGTCCAAACACTACATCTAGTAGCTTCCAGGGAACAGCTGACCTCTCACACATGAATAGGGTGACTGTGCACTCGGTATCCCAGTCTCTCTTCAGGGTGAGTTAATTGGTTTACATCCTCAGAATCCAATAACCTCGACGAAGAGTGAGAAATGTAAACAGACAAATAAAGATAAATAAATAGATACTGGGAGTTAGCAGAGTGGTCCACTATCATTTTAGGTAACACTGTGCCTAAGAGCCTGCCACCCTCCTTGGCTCTGTCTGCAGCTAAACAGTGTCACATAAGCTGCTCTGAAATCTGTCATCTGTAGAGCTCTGCATCCCTGTTTGTGTAGTTAAGTGACATTTTGTCATTTGGCAGAGATGTCACTGTAGGTTTTTCAACTACATCAATTCGTTTCTCTTTACCTTTGTGCATTACTTCTTCATTCACAGCTTACTTGTAATTTCTAGGAATGTTGAATGAGTGGAAAATTTGGATCTCTTGAAAAATCATGGAGGAAATATGTTAACTGTTCCATTCATTTACGTTCTCTGTTCCTGTTTTTGCAATAAACCTCAAAGTGGAAACAGAAAAGATTGTAGGAGCGTTAGCACAGCTTTTACAAACTGAGATACAAATGACGAAGAAGAGGCAGCAATACGAAAACTGCATAAAAGTACCTAAGAAAAAGTGGGTTCCCTGACGTGGCGGGACACTGGCCTGGGCTAAGAAGGCGCATTCTAACCACCGAACACTTGGACAGCAGCAGTGGTTACACTTTATTTCCATGAGAGTGACTTTGGAGGACTCATCATCTTGGTATAAGCTTAGTTTGTAACCAGGAAGAGTTAATTTTGAATTTATACTGGTTCTGCTTCTGTGACTTCAACTCTTTTCATCCCAGAAATTCACATTTGGGAAGGCCAGAATCACAGATAGATATGACATCCTTGTTGACATGACATGAGATATTCCATTTCACAGCACCCATGAAATGACTGTAAGGAAGTGCAATCAACACATCCTCCTACCTGGGGCTTGCTTGCTATTCTGGGAGATATTTTTAGGAAATAAAAGTCTTTTACTTTGTTTCCTCACCTCCCGCCATCTCTGATTGAAAAGAGAATCTGACATCCAGGATCCCCACAAGATGGTTAATTTGAGGCACTGGCCTTTCATCTTCTCAGTCAGCCACTTCCCGAATGAAGTCCTTTCCTGATCCCAACACCTCGTCTTGGATTCACTGATTTACCCTGCTGCAAGCAGAGCCACTTGGCCTCTGTAACAAGCTCAGCATAGTGATCGGCACCTAATAAATGTTTAGTAATTTTCTCAGTTATGGAGAGTAAATAAAACCAAAATTGGCGAATTGAAAGTTCTGCTGCAGAGAAGAAGGTGAGATCCGTGCATGTAAAGCTCAGATATTTTTCACATCTGATCAAGTCCTTCAAGAGGAATATGCAGAGGGAGCAAAAAAAGATTTGAAAAAGAGTCTAACAACGTTTCCCTAAAAGTTGATCTTAGCATCAGGAAGAAAGATCCAATAACTCTTAATATATCACTAGTTCAAAGTTCCTGAGATGATAAGCATTCCATTGACTTAGAACGTCTACTTTTTTAAAGAATACATTTTACTTCAACGTAAGGATACAGAAGAGTGGAAACTCATGACAGATTTCCAGGCTCTTGAAGTGAAAGGCAAGCCCAAAATGAGGTAGTTCATGAATCTGGGTAAACTCAGAATATGAATAGTTTGGATTTCATATTTAAGAGGCACACAACAGAAGATCCTTAGATGAAATGAAGATGAAACAAAGCTCACAATCGCTCATCTCAACCGGAATGCTTCCTTGTGGAAATGACCAATGGCTCTTCATCTCCTCAGTGATGACTGTCATGATGCTCGTCTCTACCCTCATCTCATCCTCTGAGTCTATGAACTGCCTCAGAGCCTTGACCTGGAAAAGCAGGAGACCTTCACATTTGGATCAAATAAATGCAATCTCTCTCTTTCCTGTCTTGGGTACAGGAAAGACTTCAGATTCCCTCAGGAGCAGGTGAGTGGCGGCCAGCTCCAGGAGGCCCAGGCCATCTCTGTGCTCCACGAGATGCTCCAGCAGAGCTTCAACCTCTTCCACACAGAGCGCTCCTCTGCTGCCTGGGACACCACCCTCCTGGAGCAGCTCCGCACTGGACTCCATCAGCAGCTGGACCACCTGGACGCCTGCCTGGGGCAGGTGACGGGAGAGGAAGACTCTGCCCTGGGAAGGACGGGCCCCACCCTGGCCGTGAAGAGGTACTTCCAGGGCATCCATGTCTACCTGAACGAGAAGGGATACAGCGACTGCGCCTGGAAAACCGTCAGAGTGGAAATCACGAGTTGCTTTCTGTGTCAACAAGTTCCAAGAAAACTCAGGAAGTTAGAAGGAACCTGATCCTCAGTGACTCGTGTCCTAGCTCAGACACTTCAAGGTTCAGTCATTTCCAAAACTCTGATTTCTGCCTCAGCAATGAAAGAGTTTGAGTGACAATTGATATTGGCATTAATGTTGAGAATATCAATACCAGCTGCTTTTAGAATTAGAGGAAATATATCTGATGCCCTGTGGCTGAATCTTATGGAATAACATGTTTTTGTATGAATGTAACTCATTTATTTATATTAATTTATTTTCATGGTACTTGCATTTCTATATTCTGTTTATTACATGCATGCATGCTATGTATGCTGAGTCGCTTCAGTCGTGTCCGACTCTATGCGACCCTATGGACAGCAGCCCAGCAGGCTCCTCTGTCCACAGGATTCTCTAGGCAGGAATACTGGAGTGGGTTGTCATTTCCTTCTCCAATTTATTCCATAAGAATATATAATTTTCTGTAATAAAAATGTACCTTTCATTTACTCATGACATTATCTGAAGACATGTTTCCTCCTCTTTCTTTTGGATCTCTTCCCAGAGGCCGGATGCTGTGAAGCGACATAGAGAAGGTGCTGAGCAGCTCATTCCTTTATCTGCGGGCCTTGTGCAGAGAGTCTTGAGTGTGAGAGGCAGAGGCCCTGACCTCACAGAGCTCTCACTGGAGCAAGGACACTGCCATGAAAGAAGTAGGCATAAGATAATTAGGTATTTACATCTGGGCCCTGGGCTACACAGAAGTATCAGATGCTGATGGCAGTGAGTATCCTGGGAAGCTCATTTAGACCATGTTTAAGCCACTTAGCAGCAGCAGCAGTAGCCGTCTCCCCGGGGAAGTAATCCGAAGTATGAGACTTGAAGAATGAGCATGAATTTGTCAAGTAACTCATGAAGAGCAAAATAAGAAAACAATAATACACAACAAAGCACAGCACGTGGAGTGTCCCTGCAGCAGGAATGGCTCTGGTGCTTTAAAGGCAAGAACAAGACCGGAGTCGGTAGACTGTACTGATGCCTGCAGGGGGAGCATGGCATGGCCCTGGAGACATGGAAAAGGGCCCAGCCATAGACTTTTGAATGATGTTAGATTTTATCTTAGGAACCAAGGAAATTACTTGTGAATTTAAAGCTACAGAGCCACTCGGACCAAAGCAGATGCAGGGAACTTCCTGAAACCAGCAGTTCGCAAAGTGTGGTCTGTGGGCCCCTGCAGATCCCCAGGACACTCTACAGGGATTCATGAGGTACAATAATTATTATAGTGATATCAAGATCTTATCTGTCTTTTTCACCACAGGAACAACTTCTCCTGGTGGCACAGATGCAGCGCTGGGTGAGACTCCAGTGCTGTGGTGTGGATCAAAGCAGGGGCACCTCAGTGCCTAGTGATTGTCCTGTTCTTACGTAAAATATACTTGAAGTTTGAAAAAAGGACAGTTTCACGTAAGAAGATCCCTAGTGAAACAGCAAGATGATGAATTTTATGAAATCTTCACTTTGGAGTACACATTTGAAAAATCCTCTCCGTTGTAGTCTTGTTGACATGCTGTGTGGCAAGCACGTCCGCTGCACGCATGGTGACTGTTCTCAGGAGAAGCCCTTGGATGACGATTATTTGAGTTATGAGCTAAACTACCACGTCTTGATAAAACCAAGCTTTACTCTAGAGAATGACAGTCAAATCACGGTCACTCAGAAGTGGGCATTTGACAGATATTTTCCTATACTATTTCTATTCATGTATATGAATATTCTTGTTGACTTTAATGAATGAGGCCAATCTATTTTCAATTCACATTTCCAGGATATGAATTCATCTCAGTGTGTGTCTTTGCTTCTGAAAATTTGAGGAGTAGTGATTTAATTTCCATTACTTACAAAATTTCTAAATTTATGGTTTAATTTTGACTTTACATAAATTCTCAGGATGATGTTCATCTTTAAATGATGCTTTAAAATAATATTAAAATTAATTGCAGGCATTGTGATCTGGGCACACAACTTATACAAATATTTTTTCCCTGGAGGAATTATGTATATTTTTTGTGAAGTCTAATGTATGGTAATTTTCATGGATGGTTTATAGATATTTGAAGCAAGTTATATTTCTTATTGTAAGTTAAGTGCCCAAGAGTGTTAATCACGAATTTCCTCCTCTAAATCATAGTTTCAATTCTTCTCTTTAGAAGTTTATATATGGTTTTTTACAGACTAGTAGCATTGTACTGGGCTTCCCAGGCGGCGCTAATGGTAGAGAACTTGCCTGCCAATTCAGGAGACACCAGTTTGCTGCCTGGGTCAGGACGATCCCCTGGAGGAGGGCATGGCAACCCACTCCAGTATTCTTGCCCGGAGAATCCCATGGACAGAAGAGCCTGGCAGCCTATGGTCCACAGAGTCCCCAAGAGTCAGACACGACTGAAGCGACTCAGCTCAAAAGCACAGCACTGAGTTAAAACTTCAGTGCTCCCGTGTTTCTGTTCACATTGCTATGTAATGTTATATTTTTTACTCATTGTTTTATACCATTTGAAATTTAGCTCAAGCATTTTAAGAATTTAATTATAGATTCAAAGTGTTTCTTACATATTTTGAACTTCTTTCTCACGAAGAATAATTTCTTTCTCATGTGTTTATTTCTGGAATTCTCAAGTGTATGAATATTGATATTAATGACAAAGATCCCGTTGATATTAACATTGCCACCTCTAATTATTCCCTACATTATATTTTCATGCTCTGTATTGGCCCCCTTCTGTGTTGCCCTTGTTTTGGTATTGAGTATTTAGTATTATTTGATTTTAGGTTTTTCTTCCTCTTCCAAGTAATAATGGAGTTTGCATATTAAATCAATCAATAGAATCTTTTATGTTTAAGCAGATTATATTAATTTTTTAAATTAATTTAACCTTTATCAGTTTGGGTCTCAAATGTATTGGATTTATGCGTTACTTTTTGATGACTTTTACATGGTTTTTGACCCTTGTCATACTCCATTCAGTTCTCCAACAGTCATTTCTTTTAGTAAATATATAATGTTAAAGCAATTTAGTATTTCTCTGAATCCTTGAGTGAAAAACTGAACAACTAAAACTGCAAAATTTAAACTAATTTGAGACTTCCTTGGCCATTCAGTGGTTAGAACTCAATATTTTCAGTGCTGTGGGCCTGGGTTCAATCCCCAGTCAGGGAACTAATGCCTCTTAAGCCACGTGGCACAGCCAAAATAATAACAAACCCTTTAAAGTAACTTCCACTGATGTGACTGTTCACTTCTAGTTCTTACTAGGACTGTTGCTTTCAGTCAACACAGTAAATGCTCCCAAGAGACTTGATAGGAACAGAGATGCATGTGAAGCTATGTTCAAGTATAAACACAGGGGAATGTCTAAAAGTTAAAGGAAAACACATTACTCATTTAAGAAAATGAAAACACATTAATTTTGATGCTGTTAGAATAATGGAAGTTGGATGCAGTCTGCAAAATGAGTGTCATGTATTCCAAATATGATGATTGGAAATTTTTGGAGTCCTGTGGTTAGTAAGGCCCTAATCAACTTGAATGAAACAATTCTCACTCTAAGGTGAAGCACATGAGGATATAGCAATGAGTTTCACATTCTTATCTAGCTTGTAATCTTGCTCTGAAGACAGTTCTCGTCCTGGGAGTCAAAATCTTTTTGAGTGATGATGATGCTGTTGCCATCATTAGACATCATGTCTCCCGACCTGTTCTTCAAGACTCCTATCGAGACTGCATCCAGGTACACGTACAACTAAGGAAACAACGGGAAAATCTACACTCAGCATCACATAGACTCTCTCATAAAACTACCCCGCAAGCTTTAACCAAGGAAGCAGGTGAACCAGGTGAGGTTTGAGAGCAGAGTTTAGCGGCAGGGCTTCCTTCATCACACCAGGCTCTCCACCTGTTCCTGGAAGTCTCTCACAGCCTTTCTTCAGGGATCCGTTATCCAGCGTTGGACCAGAGCAAGGAGCAAGCTACAGGACTGAGAGAATGAGGATCTGCGGCACCTCCATCTGCGCTCTAGGTCCTCAGGCTTGTGGTCTTGGTGGACTAGTGAGTGATGCCGTCATGAACAAACAGGAGCTGGAGTTACACTTCCACCTATGGGCTGTGGTCAAATACTGGCTTCAGTTCAGTTCAGTTCAGTCCTCAGCTCAGTTGTATCCAACTCTTTGCAACCCCGTGGACGGCAGCACGCCAGGCTTCCCTGTCCATCACCAACTCCCGGAGTTTACGCAAACTCATGTCTGTTGAGTCGATGATCCCATCCAACCATCTCATCTTCTGTTGTCCCCTTCCCCTCCCTCCATAAATGTCTCCAAGAATCAAGGTCTTTTCAAATGAGTCAACCCTTCGCATCAGGTGGCCTAAGTCTTGGAGTTTCAGCTTCAATATCAGTCCTTCCAATGAACCTTCAGGACTGATCTCCTTTAGGATGGACTGGTTAGAACTCCTTGCAGTCCAAGGGACTCTCAAGAATCTTCTCCAACACCACAGTTCAAGACCATCAATTCTTCAGCGCTCAGCTTTCTTTATAGTCCAACTCTCACATTCATACATGACTACTGGAAAAACCATAGTTTGACTAAATGGACCTTTGTTGGCAAAGTAATGTCTCTGCTTTATAATATGCTACCTAGGTTGGTCATAAGTTTTCTTCCAAGGAGTAAGCTTTTTATTCCATGGCTGCAGTCACCATCTGCAGTGATTTTGGAGCCAAAAAATAAAGTCTGCCACGGTTTCCACTGTTTCTCCATCTATGTGCCATGAAGTGATGAGACTGGATGCCATGATCTTAGTTTTCTGAATGCTGAGGTTTAAGCCAACTTTTTCACTCTCCTCTTTCACTTTCATCAAGAAGCTCTTTAGTTCCTCTTCACTTTCTGCCTTAAGGGTGGTGACATCTGCATATTGAAGTTACTGATATTTCTCCCGGCAATCTTGATTCCAGCTTGTACTTCATCTGGCCCAGTGTTTCTCATGATGTACTCTATGTATAAGTTAAATGAGCAGGGTGATAATTTAGAGCCTTGACGTACTCCTTTTCCTATTTGGAACCAGTCTGTTGTTTCATGTCCAGTTCTAACTACTGCTTCCTGAGCTGCATACAGATTTCTCAAGAGGCAGTCAGGTGGTCTGGTAGTCCCATCTCTTTCAGAATTTTCCACAGTTTATTGTGATCCACACAGTCAAAGGCTTTGGCATAGTCAATAAAGCAGAAAAAGATATTTTTTTTCTGGAACTCTCTTGCTTTTTCGATGATCCAGTGGATGTTGGCAATTTATTCTCTGGTTCCTCTGCCTTTTCTAAAACCAGCTCAAACATCAGGAAGTTCACGGTTCACATATTGTTGAAGCCTGGCTTGGAGAATTTTGAGCATTAATTTGCTAGCATGTAAGATGAATGCAATTGTGCAGTAGTTTGAGCATTCTTTGGCATTGCCTTTCCTAGGGACTGGAATGAAAACGGACCTTTTCCAGTCCTGTGGCCACTGCTGAGTTTTTCAAATGTCCTGGCATCTTGAAGTTAGAGATTGGCTATACTGGTTTCTTGTGAATTCCAGCTGGTAGAAGGCAGGAAATTAGAAATCAAAGAACAGTTAGCCAACCTGCCAATTTAAACACAAAGTGGCAAATACAGAAGTGAAGAAAAAACAATTCTCATTCACAGTAGTGATTCTGGTAATGTGAAATGTATGTGCTTAGACCCTAGTAATGTGAAATGTATGTGCTTAGACCCACGTATTCATCTTCTTTTTCAGTAATGGGAAAAAATGGATTTTCATTCTTACATGCATTTGCCATTTTCCTGCTATTTTTATATCCTTAGCCATGGACATTTTATGACCATATCATTTTCCCAATACATCAGTTTCATACATTCAGTTCAGTTCAGTTCAGTTCAGTCGCTCAGGCGTGTCCAACTCTTTGCGACCCCATGAATATTCCGCCTATCAGATTTTTCACTTCCATTTAGTGAATTAATTTATTTTATTGTTCTATTATTTTTCTTGATGAAACATACTTGACTCATATATTTGTTTTTGATGAGCTACAAATGATGTATAATTTAAAAAATAGGGTAAAGTACTTTTCTCATGTTCTTGATAGTATTTCAGATCTGACATGATTTCCACGCAGGAGTAAAAGTTTTTTGAGTTTTATTACACATATAAGACACTGAATCATTTTCATTGTTATATTTTAACTAAATGTGGAAACATGCCAGCATTGAGACTTCCACTGATAACTTGTGAACTCCAAGGGGTATACTGTTTTCTTATGTGAAACATAATAACATCTAAAATCACACACAAACGTTCCTTTGTGTTTCTCTAGTTCTATGGTTTTCTGCAGGGTTGTTGTTGTTTAGTCCATCAGTCGTTTCTGACTCAGGGTCCTCTGGCAAGAATCCTGGAGTGGGTTGTCATTTCCTTGTAGAGGGGATCTTCCCAAGCTAGGGATGGAGCCCGCATCACCTGTCTCCTGCAGTGGCAGGCAGATTCTTTACCACTAGTGCCATCTCATCTGTTAAACCGGAAGTTCACATAGAGTTTCATTAATTTTAACTAGGAAAGCATCAGGATTTAACATGGAAATGCTGTAGTCACAAATTCTGTTGAAATGTTCCAATTGTTGAAATATTTCTTTTGTATTTAGAATATTTCATTCTGTGTATCACAATTCAGATTGCATGCATGGAAAACAAAACAAAAAGGATTTTTGGAATGAATATGCCAATCTCAGTAAATAAATTTTCCATTATAATAGCAATTTCAAAAATTCAAATTTTGAAAATCTTCAGCCATCATGTAAAACAGGATCTCTATAACATCTATTGCTTCCCTGACCAAAATTAACCACCTTTCTAGAGAACCAATTTGAGGCAGAGCTAAACCAGACCCCCCACCCCCCAAATACATATACATAGTTGCACCAACATTCTGAAAACAAAGATCATGGCATATAGTCCCATCACTTCATGGCAAATAGATGGGGAAACAGTGGAAACACTGTTAGATTTCATTTTCTTGGGGCCCAAAATGACTATGGACTGTGACTGCAGTCACAAATTTAAAAGACTCTCTCTCCTTGGAAGAAATTATATGAGACATATAGAGTGTGTTAAAAAGCAGAGATACCATGTTGCCAACAAAAGTTCATGTAGTCAAAATTATGGTTTTTCCAGTAGTCATGTATGGATGTGATTTGGACCATAAAGAAAGCTGAGCGTGGAAGAATTGAGTTTTTGAACTGTGGTACTGAGAAGAGTCTTGAGAGTCCCTTGGACTGCAAGGAGATCAAACCAGTCACTCCTAAAGGACATCAACCCTGAATATGCATTGAAAGGACTGGTGCTGAAGCTTAAGCTCTAATACTTTGACCACCTTCTGGGAAGAAACTGACCCTTTGAAAATGACCCTGATGCTGTGGAAGATTGAGGGCAGGTGAAGAAGGGGGCGACAGAGGATGAGATGGTTGCTTGGCATCACTGACTCCATGGACATGAGTTTGAGCAAACTTGGGAGATAGTGAAAGACAGGGAAGCCTGGCATGCTACAGTTCATGGGGTCACAGACAGTCGGATATAACTAAGCGACTGAACAAAAATATATACACATATATAAACACACACAATATATATTGCAATATATGTTAAATAAGTACACACGTGTGTTGCTACTTTAACATAAAAGGGTGAAAAGCAAATGTTTACTTGAATTGCTGTCTTATCCTATATTATTTTCCTGCACCATAAATGTTACCTCATCAGCAGGATAACAGCAAGACTAATTCAGTGACTGTTAGTGGTATTAATAGACTAAGCAGAGTAATCTGTCAAATGTTTTATATAGTGTTTCATCAATTGTGATTAAATTTATTGCTTAACTCTTTGTGGATACAAAAACTTATTTTTGTTTTTTTGTCCTCGCACACAGCATGTGTGAGTTGTTTTTTGAAGATCATTATTAGGAAGACTGTCTTCAACTTCCCATTTGCAATATGTAGAAGATCAGGATGAGGCTCTTGGGCCTGGACCCAAATGGAAGACTCACTCATCACTTTTTCTTCAGTCATCCTCACCTAGTTGCAAGGAACTGCCTGATTATTCTTCTCTTGTCTCCCTCAGGTAGTAAGGAAACAGCCTGTAATGTGTCTACACTGTGGATATTTCCCTGCAGGCAATGCCTTTGGGAATCAGCTTGGACATTTCCTCCAAACAGCCAATGATACTGTGAACTATGACAGGCATTCTTGTCATTCACCCCAAAGCTGAACTTGGAGAAAAAGCATTTGGGTCAGACTGTATTTTAAGGAAGTGTGTGCAAGCAAGAACAATCCTTGTTCCCCTCAACCCTTACCAGAACTTCATTTGAACAAATAGTACAAACGTGAAACCTGGCCTCATGCCCTGTCAAGTACAAACTAGCATGTGCCATTGGCACTTGCCATCACCCTACAAGGATTAAATCATGTGCTCTTGCAGCTGCTGATTTTCAACACCCCTGGAAAGGAATCTCAGGTGGAAAGCAGAAGTGAGGCATTCTGGGTGCAGGGAAAACTGGCAGAACAAGTCTTCAGAAGGTGAGCTGTTTTCAGGAGCCCATTTTAACTCAATGGTTCTTCTATCTCCTCACATCTAGAAAAGCATGGAAACCCTTCATGGTGACGACTGGTCTTGTGACTGCAAGAAACCTCCACAATGCTGGTATAAAACTTCCACAAAAAAATAGGCACATGAAAGCATGTATTGCCCCTTCACCAAAATCACATATATCCCTCTGTGTGTCTTTGGAACAGCTTCTCAGTGCTATCTGAGGTGCTGTCTCCTGGGCTGCAGTCCTCATTTTGCCCCCCAAACAATCAACCTGCAAATTTCATGTTGTGCATTTTTGAAAGTCAGCACCCTGAACTTATCTCTTCATCCGTTCATCACCCAATAGTTTCCCAACTTGCTTGCAGTGAGATTCCCATGAGGATAAATCCAGGCCATGGAACATGAGAAGAAGTGCTCTCACCCTGTATAGTCCTGGTGCATAGAAGCATCCCCTGTGAGCCACCAGACTTCATCCCTTTACTGCCACCTGTACTAGATCCAAGTACCACAGACAAACTTGGAGTCGCATATTGATGATGGAAAAAGCCACAGAACAGAAGGTACCCATGTCCCTGAATTACCCTTTGAATGCAAGCAAACCAGGAGATTCACCTCATCCGGAAGGCCTGCATTGTGCTCTTCAGAGAAGGAAAGATAACTTTCTATGATGATGAAAATCCACACAGTTTATTCTTTATCTCCATAGCACCTAGAATTAACTGAGAAAGATATTTAAGAACAGAGGATCCTGGAAACCTGTCCATGGGAAAGAAACTCTGAACGCTGAGTATAGAAAATACCAGCCCCGCAGACATCAAGAGATCTTTTCAATGATGATCACAAGATCTTTATACAAGAAAAGACATTCTGCTCTGCTGTCCACACCTGCTTCTGAAAAATCATGATTTTTATTTTAGTTTTCAGTGCCTGAGGAAGTATGAGCTGCAATCGCTTTGGAACAGGAAGCAAACAATAATGGAATTCATTAGCGAGTGTTACAAATATAAACACCCTTTTTGTTGCCATTTCTTGAAGATTCTTACAAGAGGGAAAGGCACTTTTCATTTCCACTCTGACAGCCTCTCAGGCAAAGTGGCTGTACTCCAGCTCCCTGAGGTAGAGATGGATGCCCTGGAAATACTTCCGGGCAGGAAGTCCCAATGAGAACAGCACAGACTGTCTCGGCTCCAGTTGTTTCAGGCTCTGATCCCGGCTGCAGAGTAGCACGGCTGTCCTCCGTGGTGAAGAGTTGAAAGCTCTGCTGGAGCATCAGATAGTGGTTGCAGGGGCCCTGAGTCATCTGCACTGGAGTGATCATCTCTCTTTTCCGAGGAAATCTGAAGTCGGCTTTGTCCTTTAGGCGCGGCTGAGAGCGGATCCTTTGCATCTGTTTCAGGTGTTTGATTTCCCTGTGTTTCTGGCGGTGGATCCCAGGCTCCTTCCAGCGAAGAGAACAAGCAGGGATGGCAGCAGCTCCTTCCACCAGCAAGTGGATGTGGGCCATAGAGAGTGTCAGTGCTTCTGCAGACGGCCGGCAGGGGGCGCGCGAGCACCGCGAACAGTGAGAAAGCGCTGAGATGGACCCGCAGACCGCCTGCTTCTCCAGGCGAGCGCCAGAGCGCGCACGCTGTGGATCCATCGTTTTTGCTTTCGAATCGCAGTCGTAGGAGAGTTTACAGTTGACTCTCGTGGGGCTGCTGGAGAGACAGGACGCAAAGGTTCCACAGAGCTTTTAATAGGAGCACTGATTCAAGGGTGCGCATATCATTAGCTCTTTTGTGGAAAAGGCCTGGTTTCCGCTGTCCTGAGTAGGGAGCGAGAATATTGCTTTTTCGGAACGATCGCCTGAGTAGTGGCCTTTCTTCCACATGTCAACTCGAACTGGCCGTGTTTGAGGAAAAGAACCCCCAAGGTGGGGTTTCTGAGCGAGATGAGGCTGATTTTACAGATTGGGGCTCACTTCCGGAACCCGCAGCTCAGAGAAAGGGACCCGCAGCGGTGATGGGATTATTGGCGATGCGAGGATGGACAGCGCTGTGCCCAAAGTGAAACTAGAGGGTGAGAAAGACACTACTGGCTGCCGACTCTTATGGGCCGTTGCTGACCTAATGAAACACGGTAACCGGGATGAGACAACCAGCTGTGCCGCATTGATGGGGGATTGGAGGGGAGCGTGGCGATCACGCATGAATCCCGCGTTGGCTTAAAGAGGATAAGCTGTGGAAGGATGGGAGGGGGTCGTGCACCAGGTGAAACACGGGGCAGTGGGCGTTGCGCACACGGAGCGCGGTGGCTCAGAGACTATTCGCTGTGGGACCTGCTGGGGCGTTGCTCACACGGTCGAATCCCGCGGTGGCTAGGAGGCGCTTTGCTGTGCGATGATGGGAGAGCGATTGGCACCAAGTGGAACGCAGTGGCCGCGATGAGACTATTGGCTTTACCGCGATTGGGGGGCGGAGTGGGGGCCGGGATGGAGGGTCGAATCCCGCGGTGGAGCCGAGACTATGTGCTGTGGGACTATGGGAGGGAGTTCGGAACAAAATGAAACACAGTGGCCGCAATGACAGTATCGGCTACGGGGCGGTACCCGGCAGTGGCGATGAGCCCATTTGCTATGGGACAGTGTCGAGTTGAGGTCAAATTTAAACCCGGCGGTGGGGATGAGGCCTTGGGTGATCTGAGTACCGGGCAGCTTTGAGGAAAAGTGAAACACCGCGGAGGAGATGGGATTCTTTGCGATGGGAAGGCAGGACAGCGATGTGGTGCACAAAGGGGAAACCGGCGGCGGCCGTGAGCCTACAGGCGATGGGACCACGGGCGGACGTTGGGCATAAAGGGGAAAGTGGTGGTGGCTCTGAGAAGAGTGGACGGCGTTGCGGACAAAGTGAAAGCCAGCATCGGCGATGAGACATTTGTCTACGGGTGACTATGCGAGGGCGTTGGTCATGTAGGGGAGCCTGGCGCTGGCCAGGAGACTATTCCCTATGGCACGATGGGAAGGCGTTATGCACAAAGTGAAACGGCGGTGGGATGAGACCTTGGGCGATGACCTTGGAGCTGAAGTGAAACACCGCTTTGCCGATGAGCCTATAGGCGCTGGGACCATGGGAGGTCGTTGGGCAAAAAGGGGAAGTCGGCGGTGGCAAGGAGTCTTGCTTTTCAGAGGATACATAGCGGCCAAAACGAAAGCCAGCACGGGCGTTGAGACAGACAGCTTTGAGACCATTGGCTTTGGGACGATGCCTATAGGCGATGAGACCTTGTCAGAACATCGCAGACTCTTGGCTGTGGGGGGATGGGAGGGCGTTTCTCACACACGGGAGCCCTGCTTGGCTCTGAGACGAGGAGTCCTCGGCGGACAAAGTGAAACCGGACGATGGCGGAAAACTGCTGGTGGTGGGACGATTGGACAGCTTTGAGACAAAGTTAAACCCTGCGGAGGGATGAGGCCACCAGACGACGGATGGGTGTGGTCCACACAGGGGACCCTGGAAGTGGCGACGAGACCATTCGCTGAGGCAGGATGGAAAGGCGTTGGGCACACAATGAAACACGGTGGCAGCGCTGAGGCTTTTGGCTTCGAGTTGACGGGACGGCTTCGCGGACAAAGTGAAAGCGAGCACAGGTGATGAGACAATCGGCTTGGGGCGGCGGCACCGCGGTGTGGACAGAGTTAAACCCGGCGGTGGGGGTGAGACTGTGAGAGATGGGACGATGGGAGGACCTTGAGGACAAAGCGGGGCCAGGGGGAGTCAGTGAGGCTATAGGCTTAGAGCCATTTTGGACAACGTGAGAAGCAGCCAAGGCGATGAGACTGGCTATGGGACCCTGGGAGTGCGTTGCAGCCAGAGGAGAAGTCAGCGGTGGCCAGGAGACAAATAAGCATGGGACGGTTTGGGGGACTTTCTGGGGCTGAGGAGGAACGCGGCCACCACCTGGGTCAGGGACCAAAGAAGTGTGCGCCCCTGGAATGCTCTGGAATTTTCAGGGTCTCTCAAGGATTCGGCCTTGAAGTTGGGGAGTAAGTGTTGAATAGCGGAAAACTAGGAATATTTTTAAAAGCGCAGCACTTTATTTTTTGAATTAATTTTATATTGAATTGTATACTTATTTAAAAGAAATATCTCACGTTTCCAATTTTATAATAAATTTATAGAAGGTATTCTAACTATTAAGCATAGAATATTAAAATATATTTAGTATATAACAGTCGCATTTTATTAAACTTTAAACTATATTTTCTGTGTACTAAAACAAGTATTTAATATCATTTTACTTTTCTCTTTCATGAATGTAAACTTAATATTTTCAAGATGACTTTTCTCTTATTTTTAATTGAGTGAATTAGCATGTTTGACAATTTCTAATGACCCCCAAGACAGTCTTAAGTAATTTTCGACTCATGTTCCTGAAACCTCTTTCTGAGGACTACGTTGTAGGAAATAAGGGTTGGAGTGTACGAGCAACTGAGGACATTTAGAAGGTCAGAATTTTTCATTTACTTTACTAAGAATTTGATAAATAGAGTAAAATTTCCCCAAATTCTGTTGGTTTAAAGAAGACTTACTTTGTAAGATTCTCAAATATAAGGTGCTGTACTGTTTACCCCAATGGAAAAAAAAAAGAGAGGAAGAAACCCTCACATCATATAGAGGGGCCCTCCGGCATGAGCTATATGGTACGTTTAAAGGCGTGAACAAGACAAGAGCACGTAGACTGTATGGATACATGGAGAGCGTGCATATAACTCAGACATCCCACACAGCTTCCTTGTATTTTAAATTCCTCAAAGGCAGGGGCCAGAAACTCGACTACTCTGCAGGCTTGTTTTGCAATGAATGTCTCCAAGGTGCTCTGCAATTTTTAATATGTGTTGTCACGAAAATCAAGTTGACATTGAAACTGCCACATTGACTTTTGTTTCATAAATAATTTATTTCCCATATAAAAGTTTAAATAAATAAATAATGCATAAATCAGTTTAAAAATAGGTTAGTCTTTAACTGTCCATTGAAATCCAGTGCATTGCATCGTCATTTACCTCAAGAGCCTCTGCTGGCTGGAGTCTCACCTCAAAGTCACATTGTGCATTCCCAGAGCCACAGGTGGGAGATGTTCAATCACGGAGGTAACCTGTTAGGCTCTTCAGGAAAGAAAAGTTCCTGAGCAATTGCACTTGCACGACTGTCCAGGCACACCTGTTGTACTCCTTGGACTTCAGGTACTGCACGAGGTTGAAGTAATATTTCTGCAGGTGAAGAACGGTCGTGTCTCCCGTAGTGGAGGTTTGCTTCTGCATTATTTCCTTCTGGATTGGCTCCAGACGATTCATCTGCCCATAGAGTTCCACAAGGAGGTGCTCAATGATGGCGTCAGACCAGCCAGTGCTGGAGAAATCTCTGGTGAGAATATTGAAGATCTGCTGGAGCATCTCATACATGACCAATACGGCATCTTCCTTCTGGAACTGCTGTGCTTGCTTCATCTCCTCAGGCATCTGGAAGTCCATCCTGAACTCGAGGCAATGTTGAGGAGTTGAAGGTAACTGCCACAGGAGTTTCTGGCACACCTCAAGGCTCCGCCCTTGTTGGAATCGAAGCAAGCTGTAGCTCCTGCAAAGAGCTGTGGTGGAGAGACACAGCAGGAGAACCATCTGGAGGAGGCACCGGTAGGTCATGGTGAAATCAGGCCCAGGGCTGCCTGTTCTGCTAGTAGGTGCTGAAGCTGAGTCTTCGAGAGTTTGCAGAGTGAATGTCCTTTCTCCTTGAGTGTGGGCTACTTATACAGGGTGGCTGTCCATTCTTTCTATTTGAGAGGAATTTCCCACTTTCAGGTCTCCCTTTCAGTTTTCCCATGTCATTTGAATTATTAGTTGCCTCTAAAACTCTTTTTCTTTAAGCTCCTTGCTATTTTAATTTATATATACCATGGGGAAAAAAGATATAGAACCTGAGAATTTCTAACGTTATTTAAAGTTTCTCTGAATTGCTGAATGTTAAAGAAAAATATAAACCAAATATTTTGAACTAGATTGTTATAGGATTCTTTCATTTTGAAAAGATTTCTCTTCTGTTTTTCTTTTCATATTATGAGATTTGTGGAGAGGAGGCCTTGTTTGTAAGAGTTTTCTTTTTCATAAGAATTAGGTTTAATTCTCAAATCTGCTATTACCAAACAATAATACTTGCAGTTTATGATTTTTAAAAAGATACCAATTTTTTTCTCTCTGAAAGAGAATAATATTAAACTAAGTTGATGAACAATAAACACATGATATATGTATGATTTAAATATAATACATGCAGTTTATGATTTTTTAAAAGGCACCTATTTTTTTCTCTCTAAAATAGAGTGATGTTCCTAGAGGGGTGGGAGAGGTTCCAGAGGGAGGGGATATATGTATACCTGTGGCTGATTCATGTTGCTGTATGGCAGAAACCAACACAATAGTGTAAAGCAATTATCATTCACTTAAAACTAAATATATTTAAATAAAAAGAAATAATAATGTATATAAAAAACAAAATAGAATGTTGTTAAACTAAGTTGTTTTGAATTGTTTTGGAGGCCTTAGCCATAAGGAGCAAGACATCACATAACTTTATCAACCTTTTTGTTGTCTATCAGTCACTAAATCGGGTCCAACTCTTTGCGACCCCATGGGATGCAGAATGCCAGGCTTCCCTGTCCTTCAGTACCTCCCGGAGTTTGTTCAAACTCCTTATCACTTCATGGTAAATAGATGGGGAAACAATGGAAACAGTGACAGACTTTCTTTGCTTGGGCTCCAAAATCAGTGCAGATGGTAACTGCAGCTAGAAAATTAAAAATGACCACTTCTTATTATATGAATGTGCAATTTAAATTTTTCTGCAGGCCACATCAAAAGAGTAAAAAGAAAGGTTAATTTTAACAGTATATTTTATTTAACGATATATCTAAATGCTATCATTTCAACATAAAGCAATACAATATTAGTAGTGAGATAGGTACAGTCTTCTTTTTCATAGTGCCTTCAAAAGACAGTACGTGCTGTTAGTCACAGTACAGCTCAGGCTGGACTAGACAAGCGCTCAGCTGGCCACATGGGGCTGTCGGCTCCACGGTGACCAACACAGCTCAAGATGGAGGGAGCAGTAGGAAAACAAGATCAACACTAAAACTCAACCACTTCTTTTTATATGAGCAATTAAAACTTGGAAAATGACATTTAAAGATGATACCTTTGAAAATAATATAAAATGTCTACTACTGAGAAACTGTCATAGCCAGAGGTGGCTAAGAAGACGTGCAATTAAAGGTAACGGGGCATCCTAAGTGACATCCCAGAGGAGAAAAAGAACATTAGGTGAAAAACGAAGGAGACCTGGGAATTCCCCGGAGAGCTAGTGGGTGGGACTCCATGCTTTCAGGGCAGGAGGCCCGAGTTCCATCCCTGCTCAGAGCACTAAGATCCCACAAGTCTCAGAACCAAAAATAAGAAACTCAATAAAAAGTTGCTACAACCAGAGTGTGTGTGGGAGGGGGCCGGGGGAGGGAGAGGCATTGGGAGCTCTTCATAAAGTGTAGACTGGGTAATTTTTAATAATTGTTTGTGACTGGACTGGCTCTTTGTGGCAGCAGGCGGGCTTTCTCCAGTTGGAGCAAGCGTGGGCTGCTCTCTGGCTGAGCTGCTCGGGCTTCTCCCTGCGGAGCTCTCTCCTGCTGGAGAGCACAGACTCCAGGGCCCAGCTCAGTAGTTGTGGGGCATAGGCGCAGGGGCCTCTCAGCACATGTCATCCTCCCTGAGCGGGGCTGGGACCCAGGTCCCCTGCACTGGCAGGTGGGTTCTTAACCACTGGCCCACCAGGGAAGCCCTAGACTTTAATCCTTTTCAATGTAGCATTGACAGGTCCAATTACCTTCCCTGTTGGCCTCTAAGGACAAGTCTATAATTGAAATTTGATTCAAATTAGATGGCCAGAAACTAATGAAGAATTGAAGCTTTCTCTGTTACATTGAGATTGTCTTTTTTTTTCATCTTGATCATCAATAAGGATTAAGCAACTTTCCCAACTAATTCTTCTGAGTGAGCGAAAGACACGTGAACATGTGATGAGGTGGTCAGCATCCGTGAGAAGGGAATACAGAGTCTATAATAGGAGACTGCCAAGGTCACCTCCTACTGAGACTCACACTGTCATTTAGTGAGCAAATATTTAGCAAATGTTTCTTAACCACTTCATAAACAGAAGAAGGAAATGCTGCCAATTTATTGGACTATTTTTAAAACGGCTCTCAATAAAGTTTTGCTACTGGCTTGATTACATATTTTTCACATTCTTTCTGAGGGTGTTTTTCCAAAATATTTATTATTTACTGTTCTTGCAAGAATGAATGAAACAGTTTTTTCATTACATTTTTACTTTTTAATGGACTAGGTTTTCCTTGCATTTTCATACACAAACGTATTGAAATAATTTTGGTTTTTAATCTGGCTAACTTTACAAACACTATATCTAAAAGTATTTGGTTGGATTTTCAAATTTTTAAATAAATGTATATTGTCTGCAAAATCCCATGGATAGAGGAGCCTGGTAGGCTGCAGTCCATGGGGTCCTGAAGAGTCAGACAGGACTGAGTGACTTCACTTTCACTTTTCACTTTCATGCATTGGAGAAGGAAATGGCAACCCACTCCAGTGTTCTTGCCTGGAGAATCCCAGGGGTGGGGGAGCCTGGTGGGCTGCCGTCTCTGGGGTCACACAAAGTCGGACATGACTGAAGTGACTTAGCAGCAGCAGCAGTATATTGTCTGCAAATAAAAATTTTAAAGGACTGAATGTGTCAATGGTGATGATCATATAGAGCACCTGTTATCTGTTGTATAAATTTGTACTTTACAAAACATTTTGTAGCATAGTTGAAATATGCATAGCCTATGATCTAGTAACTCCAGCAATCACACTGGGAAAAAAAATCAAGTGAATATGCATCAGGATGTAAGTAAAGAACATTTATACCAGCACTATTTATAACAGTACTAAACACCAAATGACATAAAATCCCTTAAAATGGCATAAATAGATAAGTTGTTATCTATGCTTATGATAGGGTTGTTAATAACAAGATATAAGAAGCACAATAAATGCACAAACATAGTAGTGAGTAAGAGAAACTCAGTTCAAAAGAAAACACAAACCATTTGTATAAATATATACAGCATTTAAAAATACGCCAACCTAAACTGGAGACATTTTGCTCAACAACCTAGAGAGCTCCTGTGAAGCTTCAGGACCACAATGGAAAGTCTGTCTCCAGCTTGAGGGAAGAGTGTGTCTTCCCACCTTCCAGCTGTGGCCTCGCTCTGGCGCTCTCTCAGCACCTGAGGCTGACTGTGCCCAGGTTGGCGTTGCCCTGTGCTCACAGCCAGCAGCTGGTGGGCCCAGAGCCCCTCCTCAGGCCTCCCACCTGGTGTGGAGAGGGACAATGTGCAGAGAGATCTAAGTGCTCCTGGTTGCAGTCTTCTCTCTTGCCCTTTCTCACACCCTGGACATCTTGTGACAGGCCTTGGATAGACTCATTGTGCGATTTTTTTCTAGCTCAATCAGGATGCAGCTGGAACTGGGTACTTGGCTGAAGGCCTCTCTGCCTAGCTCTCCTACCTCCTCCAGAACATACCCAGCCAGAAGATCCCACACTCTGCACCCCTGTCACTCTCAGAATGCTCCCATCAGAGGGTCGATGGCCCAGGAACAGGCAGGAGCAGTGCAGGTCTTGTTTTCACTGTTTGCTGCCAGGACCCGCTGCTGCTGGACACTCAGACTGGCCCTTTCAGAACATGCCCGTCTGCATCAAGCCTGCATTTACTTCAGATCCCAGACCGTTCTCTGAGCTGGACTTTAATTCTCAGAATCACTATCAGGGGTGCAGTGAGTCAGGCCCCCCAAGGTTGAGAAAATGGTTAAAAGGGACAACACATTGGCTGCAGCTGCTGAACAAGCCTCAGAGGCCCCCCTCTGCTGACATGTGAGCAAGTCCCACTGTGTGGGTTCTGGGTTAGTTTCCTGTCTCTCAGGCAGTTTCTGAACCTTCCTTAAAGTGAAACAGCCCAAAGCAAAGCCATCTACATACTCAAAACCGACAAGTGCCTTGAGTTTTGGTACATCCTCAGAGATTGCGTCATGAACCCCAGAAGGCAAAAATAGCAAGGAAGTTGATGCAACAAGTGTAAAGGAAACGAAATGCAAGCTGCCTAAAGGGATTTCAGGATCCAGCCTGGGAATCCCCTCTGGCCTGGCCTCCTGGCTGAGTTGAGTGCTCAGAGCAGAGGATCCTCCTGACTGCCTGCCAGATGCCTGTGTCTTCCTGACTGATTCTCTGAGCTCCTAAAGTCCAGGAGAACCAAGAATCCAGTGAGGGTGGGGGTGAGTCCTTGTAGACAGCTGGCCTGTGTGCCACATAGGAATGTTTCCGTCTAGAACTCTGGGGATTGTTGCAACAGGCTTGGCCTCATCATCCCAGTGAATGGCTATTTCTCCCCTCACTGTGTGGTGGGTGAGCTGCAGGAATCTGTCTCTGAATAGCTCTCTGGGAACTGCCTCATCTTCCTGAGCACAGACCCAGAACCTCAGGAAATAATCTTCTAACCAGATTCAAATAAAAGAGTTAATACGTAAGGAGCACTTGGGAAGTGTCTGGTACCATGCTGAGCATGTGCTATAAATTAAGGCAATTACTCTTAGCACACTTTCAAGATAAGCTTTTATGATTATCTTAGTTTTCCAGTTAAGACATAATGCAGCAATTTATACCTAGGCAATCTATTTTTATGTACTAATGAAGAAAAATCCCAAAGACCTATTTGCTAAGAATATAAATAAATGAGAAAGTGAAGTATAGGAAAAATCGATATTTATGTGATATACATTAGCATGTCCATATGTATAGATTTATTAACTACATATGAAAGTGTCTAGAAGGATACCCATTCAATTGTTAACAGTATAGGATTCGAGTGCATCTTCCTAGAAGTCAAGGGTAGGCATTCCTTTGTATGATTTATTTAAAAGTTTAGCGATGACATGTGTGTTTAATATATATAAATAAGCTCAAGAAACCCTTTTACTTCTTTAGAGTCACATTTCTCATGGCAGCTACTGGTTCTGCATGGCCTCTCTTAGCTGTCTCTGCAGTCCCCAGCCTGCCTTGTTCTTCTTGCCTCCATTTGAAGAGTTCAGGAAGACTCTTTTCTCAGGAATGGCCAAGTGTAGAAAACTTCCTCTCCCTTCCTCATCCTACTCCAGGATCCTAGACTCCACAGATGCAGATTGACCTCCCATGATGGATGTGCTGCTGCTGCTGCTAAGTCGCTTCAGTCGTGTCCAGTCTGTGCTACTCCATAGACGGCGGCCCACTAGTCTCCACCGTCGCTGGGATTCTCCAGGCAAGAACACTGGAGTGGGTCGCCATTTCCTTCTCCGCATGATGTATGTGGCTCTCCACTAACCCTTGAAGGTGCTCCAGTTCTCACAGGCCCCAAGCAGGCACCTGAGTCCATGACCTGGGCTTTTCTCCACCCATCTCCCTCCCTCCTCTAGTCTATGTCTCAAGAATCACATTCAGTCCCTCCTCAAACTGTCCCTTGTTCCTTCTATGACCCAGGGTGGGTGACCCCATTCCCTCTTTATTCAGGTGACTTCAGTACAGGTTTATCTTCTAGGATCAGGCTTTGGGTTAGATTTTACTCAATGGTGTGTGCAAGTCAATTTTTTTTTTTCAAATTACTTTTATTTTCTCTACTGAAAAACAAGAGTAGCCTTATACAAAATAGAGTACAAAGCAAATATCTTATGAAAGATAAATGTTTAAATGCTATGAACAGCCTAAATATTTCCTATAATTTAAATAAATAAATATTACAGGTTTTTAAGACATGAAAAATGGATTCTTAAATCTGTTTTGCACAGTTATGGTAACAAAACATTTAACATACATTTAAATAAGCCCATATATTAGCTATTATTTATGTTTCATCTGACACAAAAATAGAGTTAAAGGTTGCACTGATTCTTAGAAAATAGCCATTTCGCTGACCTGATGCACTGTTTTCAGAATCAATGTCATTTTTATATCCTCAGTTTTCTGATGAGCTTGTTGGCAAAGACCAAGCATCTTCTGATTTCCACGCTGACAACCTCCCAGGCACAGCGGCTGTATTCTTTCTCTTTGAAATACACACTGATTCGCTGGAGGTAACTCTTCACAGCCAATCTGGAGTTCTAACTGCTAGAGGTGACTGTTCCAGCGTCCTTCCCTCCCTCAGGCACGTGTCCAGGTCCTCCAGCTGCTGATCAAGTCCCACGAGGAATCTGTCCAGGAGGCTCTCTTCCTGACCTGCAGAAGAGCCCGTGGTGCTGAAGAGCTGGAAGGTCTGCTGGAGCAACTCGTGCACAACAGCTGTGGCTTCTGTCTTCTCAAGCCTGGTCCCGTGCACCAGGGTCTGAGGAAATCTGAAGTCAGTCCTGTCCCTCAGACAGGACACAGTGGGCACTCTGTCCATCTGATTCCAAAGTGTGAAGCTTTCCAGATTGCCATGGCTGGCAGGCAGCTCACAGCCCAAGGAGCACGTGGGGCTGGAGCAGAGCATCACCAGGGCCCGCAGCACAGAGACGGGGAGGGCCACTGGGATGCTGGGGGCTTGCAGGACCGCCTGCAGGGAGGTCTAGGCAAGTTCTGAGGGCTTGGGGTGATGGGTGGCTCTTTAAGAGTGAGTCGAGAAACTTTCATTTCCTGGGTTTTTCCAGTTTGCCCTTTCTTTTCTTTTTCTACTCTTTGTAATAAAATCAATAAAAGTGCTAATTTTTGCCATGAGTGCCTAGGTGGGGAACATCAAATCATGCGTGCCGCTGTGGTTGATGTCTACACAGCCGTATATTATGCTTTTCACACCTCCTTATTTGTTCCTGGGAGAAGAGCCTGCTCAAAGTCAGAGAAGGAAGAAATATTCATACAAATGTGGCTTTTCCAGGTCACCAAGAAATGTTCAGTATGAAAAGAGCTTATGAGAGAAGCTTTTGATTTTTCTCATTTGTCCCTCATTGACCCTTTTCTCCCTTCTTTAAAAAGTTTCGGTTGTGTATGTACCTTTACGATATCACCTGAGTAGGCCTTAAGCTCCCTGGAGACATTATAGGGAACAATATCACTGATATCATTTGTTAAAAGTAAGTTATTTTGCAAGTATAATCCACAAGGCACTTTTTAAGGTGCTGGTTGTCCTAAACAACTCATGTTTGCCTGTGTTTATTTCTCTTTCTCCTCTACCACTGCAATATTTCACAGGATACTTTGCTTCAGTCTCTGTGTGATAGTGCAGATAATCTCATCCCCTTAAATATTTCACTGGAAAGTGAACTATATAATCCATCTAATTATGTAACATTTGACTGCCCTGAGAGATTGTAAGCCCCCTAAAGGCAGTAATGGCACATGTGGAGAATCCAGGAAGGTGTCTGTCCCAGAGGAAGTGCACAGAGGGGTCTCTGTCCCATTGTTGTTCGTCACTAAGGCATGTCTGACTCTCTTTGATCCCATGGACTACAGCACACCACGCTTCCTTGTCCTTCTGTATCTCTCAGAGTTCGTTAAAATTCATGTTCATTGAGTTGATCCAAAGCGATCGAATCATCTTATCCTCTGTTGATCCCTTCTCGTCCTGCCCTCACTCTTTCCCAGCATCAGGGTCTTTTCCAGTGAGTGGGCTCTTCCCATCAGGCGGCCGAAGTATTGGAGCTTCAGCTCTGTCCCAGGAGTAGTTCTAAGAGAACTATCCACACCAAAGTTTGAGTAGACCTAGTATTTGAAGACTGTTTCAGAAAATGAGAATCTTCTGAAAACAAAGATAGTAAGAGAAATTTAAATGGATTTTTTAACTTTCTGGATAATTTCTCAAAATATTATCTCAGGTGGAGACCGAGACTCTCAGAGTTGTTGTTTAGTTGCCATAATCTGCCAGACTCCCCTGTAGAGCTCAACAAAATACCACTTGAAATACAGGATTGGAACATATCAGGTGCAAAGGGAACTGTGTACTCAGCTTTCGTCTAATGATTGTATCGTCCCTGGAACGAGAGAATGGCACTTTTGTGATAATGAAGAATAGGAGTTGGAAAGGAAGACCTTACTAAGTGTTCCTCTAAAATAGGAAGCACATTGTCAGAGCAGACAGCTCGGTCCAGTGCATGAGACAGTGGACATGGGGCAAGATCCCTGGGTTGATGTCACAGCTCCAGCCTGCACTGCCTGTGTGACCTGAGGCACTACGGTTTCTCCTCTTAAATGGAACTGATCATCACAGAAGTTTCACTGGGTTTTTCTGAAGATTGTAGGACGTAACGTACTTCTGACAATGCTTGGACATATAAGCATTCAGTATCTGTTAACTGTTCCCACGACGCAGAAAATTCACACATCCATCTATGGAAACTGGATAGAATTTCCCTGAGATGACCTGCTTCCTTCCCTTCCCTTAATGCTCAGCTCACTGGTCAACATTATCACATCTAATCTCATCTCTGCGTAAACATGATGTGCTGTCCAAACACTACATCTAGTAGCTTCCAGGGAACAGCTGACCTCTCACACATGAATAGGGTGACTGTGCACTCGGTATCCCAGTCTCTCTTCAGGGTGAGTTAATTGGTTTACATCCTCAGAATCCAATAACCTCGACGAAGAGTGAGAAATGTAAACAGACAAATAAAGATAAATAAATAGATACTGGGAGTTAGCAGAGCGGTCCTCTACCCTTTTAGGTAACACTGTGCCTAAGAGCCTGCCACCCTCCTTGGCTCTGTCTGCAGCTAAACAGTGTCACATAAGCTGCTCTGAAATCTGTCATCTGTAGAGCTCTGCATCCCTGTTTGTGTAGTTAAGTGACATTTTGTCACTTGGCAGAGATGTCACTGTACGTTTTTCAACTACATCATTTACTTTCTCTTTACCTAGGTGTGTTACTTCTTCATTCACGGCTTACTTTTATTTTCTAGGAATGTTCAATGAGTGGAAAGTTTTGATCTCTTGAAAAATCACGGAGGAAATACATTAACTGTTCTATTCATGTCTGTTTTCTGTTCCTGTTTTTGCAATAAACCTCAAAGTGGAAATAGAAAAGTTTGTAGGAGCATTAGCACAGCTTTTACAAACTGAAATACAAATGACAAAGAAGAGGCAGCAATATGAAAACTGCATAAAAGTACCTAAGAAAAACATGGGTTGCCTGGACATGGCAAGGACAATGGTCTGGGCTAAGAAAGGCAGATTCTAATCACTTGAACACTTGGACAGGAGTGGTGGTTAAACTTTATTTTATTAATTTGAACTTAGAAAAGCATCAGGATTTAAGATGGAACTGTTGTAGTCCCAAATTCTATTTAAATGTTCTAATTGTTGAAACATTTCTTTTGTATTTAGGATATTTCATTCTGTGTATCACAATTCAGATTGTATGCATGGAAAACAAAACAGAGAGGATTCTTTGGAATGAATATGCCAATCTAATAAATAAATTTTCCATTATAATAGCAATTTCAAAAATTCAAAATTTGAAAATCTTCAACCATCATGTAAAACAGAGTCTCTGTAACAACTATTGTTTCCCTGACCTAAATTAACCACCTTTTTAGAGAACCAATTTGAGGCACAGCTAAACCAGACCCCGCAAAAAAATACATATACATATATAGTTGCATCAACATTCAAAAAACAAAGATCATGGCATAACAGTGCTATCACTTCATGGCAAATAAATGGGGAAAAAGTGGCAACACTGTCAGATTTCATTTTCTTGGGGTCCAAAGTTACTACAGATGGTGACTACAGCCACAAAATTAAAAGACTCTTTCTCCTTGGAAGAAATTATATGAGAAACCTAGACAACATGTTAAACAGCAGAGATACCATGTTGCCAACAAAGGGCTGTCTAGTCAAGGCTATGATTTTTCCAGTGGTCATATATGGATGTGATTTGCATCATTAAGAAAGTGCGTGCCGAAGAATTGATGTTTTTGAATTGTGGTCCTGAAGAAGAGTCTTTGAGAGTCCCTTGGACTGCAGGGAGCTCAAACCAGTCACTCCTAAAGGACATCAACCCTGAATACGCATTGAAAGGACTGATGCTGAAACTGAAGCTCTAATACTTTGGCCACCTTCTGAGAAGAAACCGACCCTTTGAAAATGACCCTGATGCTGTGGAAGATTGAAGGCAGGAGGAGAAGGGGGCAACAGAGGATGAGATGGTTGCTTGGCATCACTGACTCAACGGACATGAGTTTGAGCAAACTTGGGAGATAGTGAAGTACAGGGACGCCTGGCATGCTACAGTTCATGGGGTCACAGACAGTCAGATATAACTAAGCAACTGAACAAAAATATATACACATATATAAATACACACACTTGTACAATATATATTAAATAAGTATACATATGTGTGTTGCTACTTTAACATAATAGGGTGAACAGCAAATGTTTATTGAATTACTATCTTATCGTGTACTATTTATTTTCCTTCACCATAAATGTTACCTCATCAGCAGGATAACAGCAAGGCGAATTAAATGACTGTTAGTGGTATTAATAGACTAAGCAGAGTAATGTGTCAAGTGTTTTATACAGTGTTTCATCAATTGTGATTAATTTTATCGCTTAACTCTTTGTGGATACAAAAACTTATTTTTGTTTTTTTTGTCTTCGCACACAGCATATGTGAGTTATTTTTTGAAGATCATTATTAGGAAGACTGTCTTCAACTTCCCATTTCCAATATTTAGAAGATCAGGATAAGGCTCTTGGGCCTGGACCCAGATGGAAGACTCACTCATCACGTTTTCTTCAGTCATCCTCAAGTACTTGCAAGGAACTGCCTGATTATTCTTTTCTTGTCTCCCTCAGGTAGTAAGGAAACAGCCTGTAATGTGTCTACACTGTGGATATTTTCATGTAGGCAACGCCTTATGGGATCAGCTTGGACGTTTCTTCCAAACAGCCTACGGTACTGTGAACTATGACTGGCATTTTTGTCATTCTCCCCAAAGCTGAACTTGGAGAAAAGCATTTGGGTCAGACTGTATTTTAAGGAAGTGTGTGCAAGCAAGAACAATCCTTGTTCCCCTCGACCCCTACCAGAACTTCATTTGAACAAATAGTACAAACGTGAAACCTGGCCTCATGCCCTGTCAAGTACAAACTAGCACGTGCCATTGGCGCTTGCCATCTCCCTACAAGGATTAAATCATGTGCTCTTGCAGCTGTGTTTCAACACCCCTGGAAAGGAATCTCGGGTGGAAAGCAGAAGTGAGGGAGGCTGTGTGCAGGGAATACTGGCAGAACAAGTCTTCAGAAGGTGAGCTGTTTTCAGGAGCCTATTTTAACTCAATGGTTCTTCTATCTCCTCACATCTAGAAAAGCATGGAAACCCTTCATGTTGACGACTGGTCTTGTGACTCCAAGAAACCTTCACGAGACTGGCAGAAAACTTCCACAAAAAATAGGCACCTGATTGCATGTATTGCCCCTTCACCAAAAGCACATATATTCTCAGAGCTATCTGAGGTGCTGTCTCCTGGGCTGCAGTCCTCATTTTGCCCCCCAAACACTCAACCTGCAACTTTCGTGTTGTGCATTTTTGAAAGTCAGCAGCCTGGACTTATCTCTTCATCCATTCATCCCCCAATAGTTTCCCAACTTGCTTGCAGTGAGATTCCCAAGAGGATAAATCCAGGCCATGGAACGTGAGAGGAAGGGCTCTCACACTGTATAGTCCTGGCGCTTGGAAGCATCCCCTGTGAGCCACCAGACTTCATCTTTTACTGCCGCATGTATTAGATCCAAGTACCACAGACAAACTTGGAGTCACATATTGATGATGGAAAAAGCCACAGAACAGAAGGTACCCATGTCCCTGAATTACCCTTTGAATGCAGCAAACCAGAAGATTCTCTTGATCTGGAAGGCCTGCATTGTGCTCTTCAGAGAAGGAACGATAACTTTCTATGATGATGAAAATCCACATAGTTTATTCTTTATCTCCATAGCACCTAGAATTAACTGAGAAAGATATTTAAGAACAGAGGATCGTGAAAACCTGTCCATGAGAAAGAAACTCTGAACGCTGAGTATAGAAAATACCAGCCCCGCAGACATCAAGAGATCTTTTCAATGATGATCACAAGATCTTTATACAAGAAAAGACATTCTGTTCTGCTGTCTACACCTGCTTCTGAAAAATCATGATTTTCATCTCGGTGTTCAGTGACTGAGGAAGTATGAGCTGCAATCGCTTTGGAACAGGAAGCAAACAATAATGGAATTCATTAGCGAATGTTACAGATATAAACACCCTTATTGTTGCCATATCTTTGAGGATTCTTACATGAGGGAAAGGCACTTTTCATTTCCACTCTGACAGCCTCTCAGGCAAAGTGGCTGTATTCCAGCTCCCTGAGGTAGAGATGGATGCCCTGGAAATACTCCCCGGCAGGAAGTCCCGTTAGAAGAGCACAGACTGTCTCCTTCCATCGGCTCCAGTTGTTTCAGGCTCTGATCCGGGCTGCAGGGGTAGCATGGCTGTCCTCCGTGGTGAAGAGTTGGAAGCTCTGCTGGAGCATCAGATGGTGGTTGCAGGGGCCCTGAGCCATCTGCACTGGAGTGATCATCTCTCTTTTCCGAGGAAATCTGAAGTGGCTCTGTCCTTTAGGCGCGACTGACAGGAGATCCTTTGCATCTGTTTCAGGTGTTTGAAGATTTCCGTGTGTTTCTGGCGATGGATCCCTGGCTCGTTCCAGCGAAGAGAGCAAGCAGGGATGCAGCAGCTCCTTCCACCAGCAAGTGGATGTGGGCCATAGAGAGTGTCAGTGCTTCTGCAGACGGCCGGCAGGGGGCGCGCGAGCACCGCGAAAGGATGAGAAAGAGCGCTGAGATGGACCCCGCAGACCGCCTGCTTCTCCAGGCGAGCGCCAGAGCGCGCATGCTGTGGTTCGATCGTTTTGGCTTTTGAATCGCAGTCTTGGGAGAGTTTGCAGCTGACGCTCGTGGGGCTGCTGGAGAGACAGGACGCAAAGGTTCCACAGAGCTTTTAATAGGAGCACTGATTCAAGGGTGCGCATATCATTAGCTCTTTTGTGGAAAAGGCCTGGTTTCCGCTGTCCTGAGTCAGGAGCTAGAATATTGCATTCTCGGAAAGATCGCCTGAGTAGTGGCCTTTCTTTCCACATGTCAACTCGAACTGGCCGTGTTTGAGGAATAGAACCCCCAAGGCAGGGGTTCGAGCGAGATGAGGCTGATTTTATAGATTAGCGCTCACTTCCGGCGCGAGGGAACCCACAGCTCAAAGGGACCCGCAGCGGTGATGGGATTATTGGCGATGCGAGGATGGACAGCGCTGTGCCCAAAGTGAAACTAGAGGGTGAGCAAGACACTACTGGTGCCGGCTCATATGAGCCCTTGCTGACCTAGTGAAACACAGTGTCTGGGATGAGACAACTAGCTGTGCCGCATTGATGGGGGGTGGGTGAGAGCGCGGCGAACACCTTGGAATCCCGCGTTGGCTTAAAGACCATAAGCTGTGGAAGGATGGGAGGGGGTCGTGCACCAGGTGAAACACGGGGGAGTGGGCGTTGCGCACACGGAGCGCGGCGGCTCAGAGACTATTCGCTGTGGGACCTGCTGGGGCGTTGCTCACACGGTCGAATCCCGCCGTGGCTAGGAGGCGCTTTGCTGTGCGATGATGGGAGAGCGATTGGCACCAAGTGGAACGCAGTGGCCGCGATGAGACTATTGGCTTTACCACGATTGGGGGGCGGAGTGGGGGCCGGGATGGAGGGTCGAATCCCGCGGTGGAGCCGAGACTATGTGCTGTGGGACTATGGGAGGGAGTTCGGAACAAAATGAAACACAGTCGCGGCAATGACAGTATCGGCTACTGGGCGGTACCGGCGGTGGGGATGAGCCCATTTGCTATGGGGCAGTGTCAAGAGTTGAGGTCAAATTTAAACCCAGCGCGGGGGATGACGCCTTGGGTGATCTGAGTATGGAACAGCTTTGAGGAAAAGTGAAACACCGCGGAGGAGATGGGATTCTTGGCGATGGGAAGGCAGGAGAGCGATGTGGTGCACAAAGGGGAAACCGGCGGCGACCGTGAGCCTATAGGCGATGGGACCACGGGCGGACGTTGGGCATAAAGGGGAAAGTGGTGGTGGCTCTGAGAAGAGTGGATGGCGTTGCGGACAAAGTGAAAGCCAGCATCGGTGATGAGACATTTGTCTACGGGGACTATGCGAGCGCGTTGCTCATGTAGGAGAGCCTGGCGCTGGCCAGGAGACTATTCCCTGTGGCACGATGGGAAGGCGTTATGCGCAAAGTGAAAGGGCGGTGGGATGAGACCTTGGGCGATGTCCTTGGAGTTGGAGTGAAACACCGCTTTGCCTATGAGTCTATAGGCGCTGGGACCATGGGAGGTCGTTGGGCAAAAAGGGGAAGTCGGCGGTGGCAAGGAGTCTTGGTTTTCAGAGCATAGATAGCGTTGCGGCCAAAAGGAAAGCCAGCATGGGCGTTGAGATAGACAGCTTTGACGCTATTGGCTTTGGGACGACCTTGTCAAAACATCGCAGACTATTGGCTATGGGTTGATGGAAGGGCGTTTCACACAGGGGAACCCTGCTTGGCTTTGAGACGAGGAGTCCGCGTTGCAGACAAAGTGAAATGGGAAGGTGGCGAAAAACTGCTGGTGGTGGGACGATTGGACAGCTTTGAGACAAAGTTAAACCCTGCGGAGGGATGAGACTACCGGACGATGGATGCGTGTGGTGCACACAGGGGAACCTGGAAGTGGCGACGAGACTATTTGCTGAGGCAAGATGGAAAGGCGTTGGGCACAAAATAAATCACGGTGGCAGCGCTGAGGCTTTTGGCTTCGAGCTGATGGGACGGCTTTGCGGACAAAGTGAAAGCGAGCACAGGTGATGAGACAATGGGCTTGGGGCGGTGGCACCGCGGTGTGGACCAAGTTAAACCCGGCGGTGGGGGTGAGACTGTGAGAGATGGGACGATGGGAGGACCTTGAGCACAAAACAGAGCCAGGGGGAGTCAGTGAGACTATATATAGGCTTAGAGCCATTTTGGATAACGTGAGAAACAGCCAAGGTGGTGAGACTGGCTATGGGACCCTGGGAGTGCGCAGGCAGAGAAGTCAGCGGTGGTCAGGAGACAAATAACCTGGGCCATCCACCCTCTGATGGGACCATTCTGAGGGTGACTAGGGTGCAGAGTGTGGGATCTTCTGGTTAGGTATGTTCTGGAGGAGTTAGAAGAGGTAGGCAGAGAGGCCTTCAGCCAAGTATGTAGTTCCAGCTGCATCCTGAAGTGAGCTAGAAAAAAATGGCACAATGAGTCTATCCAAGGCCTGTGACAAGATGTCCAGGCTGTGAGAAAGGGCAAGAGAGAAGACTGCAACCCAGGGCACTTAGATCTCTCTGCACATTGTCCCTCTCCACACCAGGTGGGAGGCCTGAGGAGGGGCTCTGGGCCCACCAGCTGTTGGCTGTGAGCACAGGGCAACCCCCGCCTGGGCAGAGTCAGCCTCAGGTGCTGAGAGAGGGCCAGAGTGAGGCCGCAGCTGAAAGGTGGGAAGACACGCTCTTCCCTCAACCTGGAGACAGACTTTCCATTGTGGTCCTGAAGCTTCACAGGAGCTCTCTAGGTTGCTGAGCAAAATGTCTCCAGTTTAGGTTGGCCTAACATTTATACAAATGGTTTGTGTTTTCTTTTGAATTGACTTTCTCTTAATCACTACTATGTGCATTTATTGTGCTTCTTACACCTAGTTATTAACAACCCTATTATAAGCATAGATAACAACTTATTTATGCCATTTAAGGGATTTTATGTCATTTCGTGTTTGGTACTGTTATCAATAGTGCTGGTATAAACGTTCTTTTCTAATATCCTGATGCGTATTCACTTGATTTTTCCCAGGGTGATTGCTGGAGTTACTAGATCATAGGCCATGCATATTTCAATTATGCTACAAAATGTTTTGTAAAGTACAAATTTATACAACAGATAACAGTTGCTCTATATGATCATCACCCTTGACATCTTCAGTCTTTTTTTATTTTTATTTTTATTTTACTTTACAATACTGTATTGGTTTTGCCATACATTGACATGAATCCACCACGGGTGTACATACGTTCCCAAACATGAACCCCACTCCCACCTCCCTCCCCATAACATCTCTCTGGGTCATCCCCGTGCACCAGCCCCAAGCATGCTGTATCCTACATCAGACATAGACTGGCGATTCGTTTCTTACATGATAGTATACATGTTTCAATGCCATTCTCCCAAATCATCCCACCCTCTCCCTCTCCCTCTGAGTCCAAAAGTCAGCAAATGAATGGATAAGAAAGCTGTGGTACATATACACAATGGAGTATTACTTCAGCCATTAAAAAGAATACATTTGAATCAGTTCTAATAAGATGGATGAAACTGGAGCCGATTATACAGAGTGAAGTAAGCCAGAAAGAAAAACAATACAGTATACTAACACATATATATGGAATTTAGAAAGATGGCAATGATGACCCTGTATGCAAGACAGCAAAAGAGACACAGATGTGTAGAGCAGTCTTTTAAAATTGTTAATTTGCAGACAATATACTGCTGTTGCTGCTAAGTCGCTTCACTTGTGTCCGACTCCGTGCGACCCCATAGACGGCAGCCCACCAGGCTCCCCCGTCCCTGGGATTCTCCAGGCAAGAATACTGGATTGGGTTGCCATTTCCTTCTCCAGTGCATGAAAGTGGAAAGTGAAAGTGAAGTCGCTCTGTCGTATCTGACTCTTAGCGACCCCATGGACTGCAGCCTACCAGGCTCCTCCATCCATGGGATTTTGCAGACAATATACATTTATTCAAAAATTTGAAAATCCAACCAAATACTTTTAGATATAACATTTGTAAAGATAGCCAGATTAAAAACCAAAATTATTTCGATATATGTTTGTGTATGAAAATGCAAGGAAAACCTAGTCCATTAAAAAGTAGAAAATGTAATGAAAAAACTGTTTCATTCATTCTTGCAACAGTAAATAATAAATATGTTGGAAAAAAACCCTCAGAAAAATGTGAAAAATATGTAATCAAGCCAGTAGCAAAACTTTATTGAGAGCCATTTTTAAAATAGTCCAATAAATTGGCAGCATTTGCTTCTTTCATTTATGAAGTGGTTAAGAAACATTTGCTAAATATTTGCTCACTAAGTGACAGTGTGCGTCTCAGTAGGAGGTGACCTTGGCAGTCTCCTATTATAGACTCTGTATTCCCTTCTCAAGGATGCTGACCACCTCATCACATGTTCACATGTCTTTTGCTCACTCAGAAGAATTAGTTGGGCAAGTTGCTTAATCCTTATTGATGATCAAGATGAAAAAAAAGACAATCTCAATGTAACAGAGAAAGCTTCAATTCTTCATTAGTTTCTGGCCATCTAATTTGAATCAAATTTCAATTATAGACTTGTCCTTAGAGGCCAAAAGGGAACGTAATTGGGCCTCTCAATGCTACATTGAAAAGGATTAAAGTCTAGGGCTTCCCTGGTGGGCCAGTGGTTAAGAATCCACCTGCCAGTGCACGGGACCTGGGTTCCAGCCCTGCTCAGGGAGGATGACATGTGCTGAGAGGCCCCTGCACCTGTGCCCCACAACTACTGAGCTGGGCCCTGGAGTCTGTGCTCTGCAGCAGGAGAGAGCTCCGCAGGGAGAAGCCCGAGCAGCTCAGCCAGAGAGCAGCCCACGCTTGCTCCAACTGGAGAAAGCCCGCCTGCTGCCACAAAGAGCCAGTCCAGTCACAAACTATTATTAAAAATTACCCAGTCTACACTTTATGAAGAGCTCCTAATGCCTCTCCCTCCCCCCGCTCCCCTCCCACATACACTCTGGTTGTAGCAACTTTTTATTGAGTTTCTTATCTTTGGTTCTGAGACTTGTGGGATCTTAGTGCTCTGACCAGGGGTGGAACTCGGGCCTCCTGCCCTGAAAGCATGGAGTCCCACCCACTAGCTCTCCGGGGAATTCCCAGGTCTCCTTCGGTTTTTACCTAATGTTCTTTTTCTTTCTGGGATGTCACTTAGGATGCCCCTTTACCTTTAATTGCCACGTCTTCTCAGGCACCTCTGGTATGACAGTTTCTCAGTAGTAGACATTTTATGTTATTGTCAATGGTATCATTTTTAAAAGTCATTTTCCAAGTTTTAATTGCTCATATAAAAAGAAGTGGTTGAGTTTTAGTGTTGATCTTGTTTTCCTACTGCTCCCTCCATCTTGAGCTGTGTTGGTCACCGTGGAGCCGACAGCCCCATGTGGCCAGCTGAGCGCTTGTCTAGTCCAGCCTGAGCTGTACTATGACTTAACAGCATGTACTGTCTTTTGAAGGCACTATGGAAAAGAAGAATGTACCTATCTCACTACTAATATTGTATTGGTTTATGTTGAAATGATAACATTTAGCTATATTGTTAAGTAAAATATACTGTTAAAATTAACTTTTTTCTGTTTACTCTTTTGATGTGGCCTCCAGAAAAATTTAAATTGCACATTCATATAAAAAGAAGTGGTCTTTTAACTTCCTAGCTGCAGTCACCATCTGCACTGATTTTGGAGCCCAAGCAAAGAAAGTCTGTCACTGTTTCCATTGGTTCCCCATCTATTTACCATGAAGTGATAATGAGTTTGAAGAAACTCCAGGAGGTACTGAAGGACAGGGAAGCCTGGCATTCTGCATCCCATGGGGTCGCAAAAAGTCAGACCCGACTTAGAGACTGAAAAACAAGAAGGTTGATAAAGTTATGTGATGTCTTGCTCCTTATGGCTAAGGCCTCCAAAAAAATTCAGAACAACTTAATTTAACAACATTCTACTTTGATTTTTATATACATTATTTTTTCTTTTTATTTAAATATATTTAGTTTTAAGTGAATGATAATTGCTTTACAATGTTGTGTTGGATTCTGCCATACAGCAACATGAATCAGCCACAGGTATACATATCTCCCCTCCCTCTGGAACCTCTCCCACCCCTCTAGGAACATCACTCTGTTTTAGAGAGAAAAAAAATAGGTGCCTTTATTAAAATCATAAACTGCATGTATTATATTTAAATCATACATATATCATGTATTTATTGTTCATCAACTTAGTTTAACATTGTTCTCTTTCAGATAGGAAAAAATAGGTATCTTTTTAAAATCATAAACTGCGAGTATTATTGTTTGGTAATAGCAGATTTGGGAATTAAACCTAATTCTCATGAAAAAGAAAACTCTTACAAACAAGGCCTCCTCTCCACAAATCTCATAATATGAAAAGAAAAACAAAAAAATCTTTTCACAATGAAAGAATCCTATAATAATGTAGTTCAAAAATTTTGGCTTATATTTTTCTTTAACATTCAGCAATTCATTGAAATTTTAAAAAACACTAGAAATTCTCAGGTTCTATATGTTTTTCCCCCATGGTATATATCAACTAAAATAGCAAGGAGCTTAAAGAAAAAGAGTTTTAGAGGCAACTAATAATTTAAATGACACGGGGAAACTGAAAGGAAGAACAGAAAGTGGGAAATTCCTCTCAAATAGAAAGAAGGGAAGGCCACCCTGTATAAGTAGGCCACACTCAAGGAGGAAGGACATGCACTCTGCAAACTCTTGAAGACTCAGCTTCAGCACCTACTAGCAGAACAGGCAGCCCTGGGCCTGATTTCACCATGACCTACCGGTGCCTCCTCCAGATGGTTCTCCTGCTGTGTCTCTCCACCGCAGCTCTTTGCAGGAGCTACAGCTTGCTTAGATTCCAACAAGGGCTGAGCCTTGAGGTGTGTCAGAACCTCCTGTGACAGTTACCTTCAACTCCTCAACATTGCCTCGAGTTCAGGATGGACTTCCAGATGCCTGAGGAGATGAAGCAAGCACAGCAGTTCCAAAAGGAAGATGCCACATTGGTCATGTATGAGATGCTCCAGCAGATCTTCAGCATTGCAGATAAGACAGTTGAGAAAGTCTTGAGGACAGAGTGAGTGCAGACATCGCAATGAGAGAGCCTGTGAGGCACTGGGGCGGCACTGCACTCACTTTAGATGCCGCGGTGGGTAAGATTATTCGCTGTGGGAAGATGAGAGGGCTTTGTGCTGAAAGTGAAGCACAGCGGAAGCGATGAGACTCTTGGCTGTGGGGTGATGGGAGGGCGTTTCTCACACAGGGGAGCCCTGCTTGGCTCTGAGAGGAGGAGTCCGACAAAGCGAAATGGGACGGTGGCGGAAAACTACTGGTGGTGCGACGATTGGACAGCTTTGAGACAAAGTTAAACCCTGCGGAGGGATGAGACCACCAGACGACGGATGGGTGTGGTCCACACAGGGGACCCTGGAAGTGGCGACGAGACTATTCGCTGTGCAAAGATGGAAAGGCGTTGGGCACAAAATAAATCACGGTGGCAGCGCTGAGGCTTTTGGCTTCGAGTTGACGGGACGGCTTCGCGGACCAAGTGAAAGCGAGCATAGGTGATGAGACAATCGGCTTGGGGCGGTGGCACCGCGGTGTGGACAGAGTTAAACCGGGCGGTGGGGGTGAGACTGTGAGAGATGGGACGATGGGAGGACCTTGAGGACAAAGCGGGGCCAGGGGGAGTCAGTGAGGCTATAGGCTTAGAGCCATTTTGGACAACGTGAGAAGCAGCCAAGGCGATGAGACTGGCTATGGGACCCTGGGAGTGAGTTGCAGCCAGAGGAGAAGTCAGCGGTGGCTAGGAGACAAATAAGCATGGGACAGTTTGGGGGACTTTCTGGGGGTGAGAAGGAACGCGGCCACCACCTGGGTCAGGGACCAAAGAAGTGTGCGCCCCTGGAATGCTCTGGAATTTTCAGGGTCTTTCAAGGATTCGGCCTTGAAGTGTGGGGAGTAAGTGTTGAATAGCTGAAAACTAGGAATATTTTAAAAAGCGCAGCACTTTATTTGTTTAAATTAATTTTATATTGAATTATATACTTATTTTAAATGAAATATTTCACGTTTCCAATTTTATAATAAATTTATAGAAGGTATTCTAACTATTAAGCATAGAATATTAAAATATATTTTGTATATAACAGTAGCATTTTATTAAACTTTATTTAAACTATATTTTCTGTGTACTAAAACAAGTATTTAATATCGTTTTACTCTTCTTTCACAGATGTAAACTTAATATTTTCAAGATGACTTTTCTCTTATTTTTAATTGAGTGAATTAGCATGTTTGACAATTTCTAATGACCCCCAAGACAGTCTTAAGTAATTTTTGACTCATGTTCCTGAAACCTCTTTCTGAGGACTACGTTGTTGGAAATAAGGGTTGGAGTGTACAAGGAAATGAGGACATTTAGAAGGTCAGAATTTTTCATTTACTTTACTAAGAATTTGATAAATTAAGTGGAATTTGCCCAAATTTTATTGGCATAAAGAAGGCTTACTTTGTAAGACTCTCAAATGTAAGGTGGTGTACATTTCCCCCCAACTGAAAAAAAAAAAAAAAGAGAGAGAGGAAAAAAGCCCACATCATATAGAGGGGCCCTCCAGCATGAGCTGTCTGGTACATTTAAAGAAGTGAACAAGACAAGCGCGGGTAGACTGTGTGGATACATGGAGAGCATGCATATAACTCGGACATTCATCATGGCTTCCTTGTATTTTAAATTCCTCAAAGGCAGGGGCCAGAAACTCGACTACTCTGCAGGCTTGTTTTGCAATGAATGTCTGCAAGGTGCTCTGCAATTTTTAATCTGTGGTGTCATGAAAATCAAGTTGACATTGAAACTGCCACATTGACTTTTGTTTCATAAATAGTTTATTTCCCATATAAAAGTTTAAACAAATAAATAATGCATAAATCAATTTAAAAACAGCTTAGTCTTTAACTGTCCATTGAAATCAGTGCATTGCATCGTCATTTACCTCAAGAGCCTCTGCTGGCTGGAGTCTCACCTCAAAGTCACATTGTCCATTCCCAGAGCCACAGGTAGGAGATGTTCAGTCACGGAGGTAACCTGTTAGGCTCTTCAGGAAAGAAAAGTTCCTGAGCAATTGCACTTGCACGACTGCCCCGGCACACCTGTTGTGCTCCTTGGACTTGAGGTACTTCCCGAGGTTGAAGTAATATTTCCTCAGGTGAAGAACGGTCGTGTCTCCCATAGTGGAGGTTTGCTTCTGCATTATTTCCTTCTGGATTGGCTCCAGACGATTCATCTGCCCATAGAGTTCCTCAAGGAGGTGCTCAATGATGGTGTCAGACCAGCCAGTGCTGGAGAAGTCTCTGGTGAGAATACTGAAGATCTGCTGGAGCATCTCATACATGACCAATACGGCATCTTCCTTCTGGAACTGCTGTGCTTGCTTCATCTCCTCGGGGACCTGAAAGTCCATCCTGGCCTCCAGGTAATGTTGAGGAGTTGAAGGTAACTGCCACAGGAAGTTCTGACACACCTCAAGGCTCAGCCCTTGTTGGAATCGAAGCAAGCTGTAGCTCCTGGAAAGAGCTGTGGTGGAGAGACACAGCAGGAGAACCATCTGGAGGAGGCACCGGTAGGTCATGGTGAAATCAGGCACAGGGCTGCCTGTTCTGCTAGTAGGTGCTGAAGCTGAGTCTTCAAGAGTTTGCAGAGTGCATGTCCTTCCTCCTTGAGTGTGGCCTACTTATACAGGATGGCTCTCCTTTCTTCTTGAGAGGAATTTCCCAGTTTCAGTTCTCCTTTTTTTTCCCCCGTGTCATTTAAATGATCACTTACCTCTAAAACTCTTGTTCTTTTAAGCTCCTAGCTTTTCATACAGTCTGGAAGAATTTTAATGTTTCTGTAGATTTTCAGTGAATTGCTAAATGCTAAAAAAAATAGCTTAGTCAATTTGAATTACAGCAGGGTTCTTTCATTGGGAAAAGATCTTTGTCTTTGTTTTTCCATATTATTAGATTCTGTGAAAGTGTCTTTATGTCTAAGAGTTTATGATTTTAGAAAAAAATATTTTTATATCTAAAATAGAATGGTATAAGCTAAGTTGATCTGAAATATTTTGTAGGCCTCAACCATAAGCAGCTAGATATTGCATAACTTTATCAACCAAAAGTTATAGCTTTATTTGACAATCTCAAACTATTCCAAATATAACTAAAAAGTAAAGATTAAGAAATATCTCTATGCAGGCAAATGAATGTTACACAGACCATGCATTAAAGTCCATGATTCCTCTTATAGGGATCCTTTGTGACAATTACTGAGGCCCAATGCATATTTATTTTGTACACACTTCAAATAATCTAAATATCTGATTTTGCACACTAGGGTAAGGATGCAGCAAGCAGGTCCTCACTTTGTACCCTGGGAACTGCTTGTACATTAACTTTTCCTCATAATGAAAGAATATCTCTGAGATAGGATTCTTAGGGATTTTCTTCATTTAGTTTGAAAGAATTGAATAAATGTTACTGTATTTTTACCCTTTCTTTTCTCACATTTAAATTTTTCTATAAGGAATTTTTTTTGGTATTATTAGAAAATAAAGCACCTAGTTATATTCAAAAGCAGGGCATAAAATTGTAGATACAATGCAACTATGTAAAAGTATATAGAAAAAAATAAACTAAAGGAAATATACTAACATTTTAATAGTAATTAAGTTTGACTTGTGAAACTAAGGATAACATTATCTTTATCCTTTATGTGATTTTCCAATATGTTACCAGAGAATGTATTCAGCACTGCTCAGAAGAAATATAATTTCTTCAAATTTAAAAAAAATTTTAAATTTCTTAAGTAAAAATTTTCTAGTAGCCACATCAAAAGAGGAAAAAGAAACAAGTGAGGTTAATTTTAACAGTGTATTTTATTGAACATGAAATATCCAAATGTTATCATTTCAACACATACCAATATAAAATCAATATTGAGATAGCTACATTCATCCTTTTCATAGTTCCTTCAAAATATAGTACATACTTTTACAGTCATAGTACAGCTGAGATTGGACTAGTCAAGTGGTCAGTTGGCCTCTTGTGGTTGATGTCATGGTGGCCAGCACAGCTCAAGATGGAGGGAGGAGCTTGATCAGAGAGCCAGGAGAATTCCCGAGTTTGCAGGGACCACATAGAAAGAGCTTCAAGTTGTGGACGAGTTATGTGCTAAGAATCAAGGGGATCGATGGTGGAAAATCAGCTCAGAATGTATTCGGGACAGTCATGAATTCTAGAGTGTGGCTTTGTAGTTAATTTGAGAAGTCTTCAGGCAGAGAGGCTGCTAGGTTGTGCCCTGGACAGAAGAATGGGCAGAGATGTTGTTGGGAACTGAAGCAGGGAGAAATCCTGCCCAGGTGCTCTCATCTCTCAGAGACTGGAAAGAAAGACCAGAGTGAGGAACTGGAAGAAGGGGATGGGTGCAGAATTGTAAACAAGAATTCTCTTTTCTGCTTTCTTCCCTTTGTCCTCCTCCCATGCCCTGCTATTGTGTTTATGAACTGCTTCTTAATCAGTCTCTTTCAATTGCCTTTATGGAGTTTATACCACCTTTCAATTGCCTTCATGGAGTTTATATTGATTTTTGTCAGTATAATTAATTTTGCTGAGAAAATCCTTGTCTCTCTCCTTTGGTGCACATTTTTATAGCCTTCTGTTGGGTGTATGGCCTAGGATGAAGTAACTGGGTAAGAGAGTGTGCATATGTTCAGATTTAGTAGATGATAACAAACATATTTTCCAAATGTTTGCACCAATTTATAGTCTCAGTATCTGAGAATGGGATGTTAGTTGCATTACTTTCTTTTCAACACTTGGTGTTGCCTGTTTTCTTAATTTTAGCCATTCTAGTGAAGCATGCTGCTGCTGCTGCTGCTAAGTCGCTTCAGTCGTGTCCGACTCTGTGCGACCCTATAGACAGCAGCCAACCAGGCTCCACCGTCCCTAGGATTCTTCAGGCAAGAACACTGGAGTGGGTTGCCATTTCCTTCTGCAATAGGAGACTGCCAAGGCCACCAGTGCATGAAAGTGAAAAGTGAAAGTGAAGTCGCTCAGTCATGTCCGACTCTTGGCGACCCCATGGACTTCAGCCCACCAGGCTCCTCCGTCCATGGAATTTTCCAGGCAAGAGTACTGGAGTGGGGTGCCATTGCCTTCTCCCCTAGTGAAGCATAGTGATGTCTTATTACAGTTGTAACTCATATTGCCTAATTGTTTCTAAGGTTCCATACAATTTTCATATGCTTATTGACCATTTTGGATATTTTCTTTGTGATATGCCTGTTCTTTGTGACCTTGCTGACTGTCTCAGGTAATTTTGTTTCTATTTAAAGATGATATAATTGTGTACATACAAAAATACAAAAGAATATATAAAGTATTAGACTTTTAAAATAAATTTAACAAGTCACCAAAAAGAAGTTCAATCACTTTTTACACTAGCAATAAAAAATTGGAAATTGACATTTCAAAATGATACCACAGATAAGAACATAAAAAGTCTATTACTGAGAAATTGTCACAGCCTGGAGGTGCCTAAGGAAACATGGAAATTAATAAAATGTGCCATTCTAAATAGCATCCGAGAACAGAAAAACAATATTGGGTAGAAACTAAGGCGATCTGGAATTCCCTTGAGTTTCAGTGGCTGGAACTCCATGCTTTCACTGCAGGGCACCCAGGTTGGATCTCTGGTTGAGAATCTAGTTAATAAGATCCCACAGTTCTCATAGCCTTAAATAAATAAATAAAAATGAAGTTATTCCAACCAACGGGGGTGAATGGGTAGGTGGTGGAATAAGGACATCTGAATAAAGTGTAGATTTCAGGTTTTTTTCAAAGTAGCTTTGACAGGTCACTTTATCTTCATATTTAATCTCAGCTGAAATTCCAATACTTTGGCCATTTGATGCAAAGAACTGACTCATTGGAAACACTCTGATGCTGGGAAAGATTGAAGGCAGGAGGCGAAGGGGACAATAGAGGATGCCATCACCAACTTGATGGACTTGAGTTTGAGCAAGCTCCGGGAGTTGATGATGGACAGGGAAGCCTGTGTGCTGCAGTCCATGGGGTCACAAAGACTAGGACATGAGTGAGCAACTGAACTGACAAGTCCATAATTTCATTTGTGATTCATATAGATGCCCAGAAGCCAGTGAAAAATATAACAGTTTTTCCTCTTACAGTGAGACAATATCTTGATCACTAATGAGGATTAAGCAACTTCTCTTTTTGTAAGTGAGCAAGGGGCATGGGAGCAAGGGGCATGTAAGCAAGTGATGAGGTGGAAAGGAGCTATTTATTCATATCTTCCCTCAGTGAGGAGGGAAATCAGAGCGTGCAATAGGAGACTGCCAAGACCACCTCCTCCTGAGAAACAAGAGTTATTTAGTGAACAAATTTTACTTAGCAAACATTTCTTAACCATGTCATAAAGAAAAACAAATATTTCCATTTTCTTGAACTATTTTAAAACTGTCTCTCAATAAATTTTTGCTGCTAGTTTGATTATGTGTCTTGCACATTCTTTCTGAGGTTTATTCCAATATATTTATGGTTTATTATTGTTGCAAGTATTAATGAAATTTTTTCATGACATTTGCTACTTTTTAAATAGCCACTTTCAATAGAAAGTAGAGATAGAAAACTTTGCTATTAAGTTTTCCTTGCATTTTCATACACACACATATGAAAATAACTAATTTTTTTTTCCCCTCTGGCCAGTTTTAGAAACACTATATAAACATTTTGGGGTTGATTTCTCAAATTTTTAGATAAACAAGTACATTGCCTATAAATTAAAATTTTAAAGGACCTAAAATATCAAGTGTAATGACTATATGGAGCAACTACTGTTTGGTGTGTTAATTTGTACGACTACTTTCAAAAACATTACCTAGGAAAGCTGAAAATATGCATGGGCTATGACCCAGTAAATCCACTCTTAATTAACCTAAAAAGAATCATGTAAATCTGCATCAGGATATAAGTAAAGAATATTCAGACCAACAATATTCATAACAGTGGCAAACTAGAAACAACCCAAATATCCCTTAAACTTGCATGAATAAATATGTTACCTATGCTTACACTACAGTTGTTAATAACAATAAAATGTAAGAAACACAACTAAATGCACAATCACAGAAGTGAGTAAAAGAACTTCAACTCAAAAAAAAAAAAAAAGTACCATTTATACAAATTTAAAAATAGGCCAAACTGGACTGAGACATTTTGCCTGGCAACCTAGAGAGCTCCTGTGAAGCTTCAGGACCGTGATGGAAAGTCCGTCTCCAGCTTAAGGGAAGAGCGTGTCTTCCCACCTTCCAGCTGCGGCCTCGCTCTCGCCCTCTCTCAGCACCTGAGGCTGACTCTGCCCAGGCGGGGGTTGCCCTGTGCTCACAGCCAACAGCTGGTGGGCCCAGAGCCCCTCCTCAGGCCTCCCACCTGGTGTGGAGAGGGACAGCATGCAGGGGGCTCTAAGTGCCTCTGGTTGCAGCCTCTTCTCCCTTCCCTTTGGGCTTCCCTGGTGGCTCAGCTGGTAAAGAATCCACCTGCAATGCGGGAGACCTGGGTCCGATCCCTGGGTTGGGAAGATTCCATGGAGAAGGGAACAGCTACCCCCTCCAGTATTCTGCGAGCCTGGAGAATTCCATGGACTATACAGTATACAGCCCATGGGGTCACAAAGAGCAGGACACAACTGAGTGCCTTTCACTTTCACTTTCTGGTTTCTCTTTCCTCACGCTCTGCACGTCTTTCATATGCCTTGGACTAGACTCTTTGCCCAGTGTTTGTCCTTCTCACTTGAGGATCAAGCTGGAACTAGGTACTTTGCCGGGGACCCTCTCTGCCTAGCTCTTCTAACTCCTCCAGAACATAACCACCCAGAGGATCCTACACTCTGCATCCCGTCACCCTCGGAATGCTCCCATCAGAGGGTCGGCGGCCCAGAGCAGGCAGGAGCAGCCCACACCTTGTCTCACTATTTGCTGCCAGACCCGCTGCTGCTGGACGCTCAGACTGGCCCTTTCACAGCCTGCCCGTCTGCATCAAGCCTGCACTTACTCTTCCCTTCAGATCCCAGGCTGCCCTATGAGCTGGACTCATTTAATTCCCACCATCATTGTCAGGGCTGCATCGAGTCGGGCCAACCTCAGGTTGAGAAGAGAGTTAAAAGGATGACATCGGCTGCAGCTGCTGAACAAGCCTTGGGCCCCTGCCCCACCCTGCTGGCATGAGGGCAGGTCTCCTGGTGTGGGTTCTGGGTGAGTTTCCTGTCTCTGAGGCAGTGTCCGAACTTTAAAGTGAAATAGCCCAAAGCAAAGCCCTCTGCATATTTCAAAACCGACAAGCGACTTGAATTTTGTTCCATCATCAGAGGTTGCATAATGAACCCCAGAAGGCAAAAATAGCAAGGAAGTTGATGCAACAAGTGAAAAGGAAACTAAATAAATGCAAGCTGCCAAACAGGATTTCAGGATCCAGCCTGGGGATCCCCTCTGGCCTGGCCTCCTGGCTGAGTTGAGTGCTCAGAGCAGAGGATCCTCCTGACTGCCTGCCAGACGCCTGTGTCTTCCTGGCTGAAACTCTGAGCTCCTAAAGTCCAGGAGAACCAAGAATCCAGTGAGGGTGGGGGTGAGTCCTTGTGGACAGCTGGCCTGTGTGCCATGTAGGAATGTTTCCGTCTAGAACTTGGTATTGTTGCAACAGGCTTGGCCTCGTCATCCCAGTGAATAGCTATTTCTCCTGTCACTGTGTGGTGGGTAACTGGCATGAAGCTGTGTCTGAATAGCTCTTTGGGAACTGCCTCATCTTCCTGACCACATCGGACAATAATCTAACCAGATTCAAATAGAAGACTTAATACGTAAGGAGCACTTAGGATGTGTCTGGTACCATTCTGAGCACGTTCTGTAAATTAAAGCACAGAAACTGGGAGGACCATTGGGAAGTTGGGGGCCTCTGCAGGACTGCCTGAAGGAGAGGTATCAGCAAGTTCTGAGGACTTTGGGAGATGGGTGCATTTTAAACATCGAGTATTGAAACTTTGATTTCCTGTATTTTGCCATTTTTCCCCCTTTTCTTTTCTACTCTTTTTTTATGAAGCCAATGAAAAATGTGCATTTATTGCCATGAGTGCCTAGGTGGGGGACTCCAAATCACGTGTGCCACTGAGATATCTACACGGCAGTGTAACACTTTTCTCCCACCTCCTGTGTTGTTCCTGGAGAGGAGAGTCTAGTTAAGGTCAGAGAAGGGAGAAACATTCGTACGATATATGGTGGATTTTCTGGGTCAGAAGGAAATATTCGATATAAAAGACTTTGATTTTTCTTATTTTTCCCTATTGACCGTTTTGTCCCTTCTTTAAAAATGTTTATTATGTATATACCTTAAAAAGTATCAACTGAATTGTTCTAAAGTTCACTGCAGACATTGTTGGAGAACAATATCACTGAGATGATCTGTTAAAAGGAAAGCATGGTGCACCTACAATCTTCAGGCCACTCCTTTAGGTGCTGGTTTCCCTAAAATTTTTGAGTTTGCCTACGTATGTGAGTCTCACTCTTCTCTACCAACTACAGTTGCCCCAGTCATTGTGCAATACAATCTCATCTCCTTATATGTTCCCTGAGAGGGGGTATCCTGCCACATATTCAGGGAGAATGAGGCTGCAATGATTTTCGAAACTTCTAATGATACATCTTTATTGAATCTGTAAGATACAGATTATTTTTAATAATATTAATGGTAGCAACCTTTAATTATACACAACCTCTCAGGGAAGTGTTTTACAGACACTTCATTTCATCTCTACAACTTCCCTTTGAGGTAATTGCTATAACTATTAATATGATTGCAAATAAGGAGGGCTTCCCTAGTGGCTCAGATGGTAAATAATCTGCCTGCAATGCAAGACACCCGAATTCAATCCCTGAGTTGGGAAGATACCCTGAAGAAGGAAATGGCTACCCACTCCAGTATTCTTGCCTGGAGAATTCCATGGACCGAGGGGCCTGTCAAGAGACAGACAGTACACGGGGTTGCAAAGAGCTGGACACAACTGATCGACTTACTAGCAAATAAGGAAACTGAAAACTCAGAGAGGTTATCTAATTTACTAAGTCCTGATTAATTATATGTGGTATTTTACCACTGTACTGTTCTGTGTCCTTGTTGCTTCTCATTAATCTTAAGCATCTCCTTTAGCTATGCTCTGTACAGTGGAATTAAGTAACTTATCTAATTCTGTGACACCTGACTGCCCTGATAGACTCTAAGGCAGTAATGCCACATCTGGAGTGTCCAGCAAGTTGTTGTTGTTCGGTCACTAAGTCATGTCCAACTCTGTGCGACCCCATGGACGGTTGTAGCCTACCGGGCTCCTTTGTCCATGGGAATTTCCAGGTAAGAATACTGGAGTAGGTTGCCATTTCCTTCTCCAGGGGATCTTCCGAAATCAAGGATCAAAGCCATGTCTCCTGCATTGGCAGGAGGATTCTTTATCACTGAGCCTCCAGGGAAGTCCTCGCTCTGTCCCAGAGCCAGTTCTAAGAGTGAGTAGATGTAGGATTTGAAGACTGTGTCTGAAAATGATAATCTTCTGAAAACAAAGGTAGTAAGAGTAAATTTTAAATGGATGCTTTATCCTTCAGGATAATTTCTAAAAATAATATCTCGGGTGGGAACAGGTCCAGTGAAAGTGACCAAAGGTCCAGTTTAAGTGAAAGTGAAAACTGCTCAGTTGTGTCTTACTGTTTGGGACCCCATGGACTATATATACAGTCCATGGAATGCTCCAGGCTAGAATACTGGAGTGGGTAGCCTTTCCCTTCTCCAGGGGATCCTTCCAGCCCAGGCATCAAACCCAGGTCTCCCGCATTGCAGGCAGATTCTTTACCAGCTGAGCCACCAGGGAAGCCCAAGAATACTGGAATGGGTAGCCTATCCCTTCTCCAGCAGGTGTTCCCGACCTCGGAATCAAACCAGGATCTCCTACATCCAGAGCTCCTACAGACCAGGAGCTCTACAGATTGTGTAGAGCTCAACACAACACCATCTAAAAGACAAGACTGGAAGTAAGCAAGTGTAAGGGGAACTGCATCCTCTTCAATGGTACTGTTGTAATGATTGTAATGTCTTTGGAACGGTGAATGGCACTTTTGTGATAGAGAAGAAAGGGAATTGGGAAGTAAGAACTTGCTGAGTATTTCTCTAAGACAGGAGGCACATTGTCAGAGGAGAGGGCTGGATCCAGGGCTTGAGACAGTGGGCATGGGGCAGGACTGCCTGGGTGATGTCCCAGCTTCAGTCTGCATTGGCTCTATGACCTTCAGCACCTCAGCTTTCTCCCCAGTTACATGGAAATGATAATCCTGTCTATTCCACTGGCTTGTTGCGATGATTGGATGGCCTCACGTATTTCTAACAATGCCTGGACAAATGAGCAGGCAGTATTTAGCCGTTCCCGTGTGGGGCAAAATTCACACATCCAGCTATGGGCACTGGATAGAATTTTCCTGAGATGACCTCTTCCCTTCCTTGAATTCTCAGCTCACATCTGATCTCATCTCTTATGCGAACCTGGCGCCCTGTCCAAACAGCTAACATCTAGAAGTTTCCAGATAACAGCTGACCTCTCACACGTGAATGAAGTGGCTGTCCAGTCTGTACCCCAGTCTCTTTTCAGTGTGAGTTAATAGGACTATATCCTCAGAATCTGATAACCTCCATAGAGAGTGAAAAACATAGAGACAAATAAATAGATTCTTAGATTTAGCAAAGCTGACAACTAGCCTTTTAGGTGAACACTCTGCCTTGGAGCCTGCTGCCCTGCTCTGGCTCTGTCTGCAGCTAAGCAATCTCACTTGGTGTCGGGGGATGTTCAGCTTTAAGGGATCCAATATGTTATTCTTTTCTTTTGTGTGCCGTTTCTCAAGGATTCTCTGTTCCTTATTAGTTCCTGGAAAACAGGAGCGAGCAGAGCTGCACGCAGTTCTCACGACTGAGATCATGAGAGCGGGCACCTGCTTGGATCCCTTCAGTGACTCCCTTCAGTGACCTTAATTAAGTGTAATCTATTCAGTTATGCCCCTCTTACTCAAGATATTGAATGCTTTCTGGCCCTTTGAAGATTGTTATTTGCTTGGCTTTGTTTTTGCTCAATTTTTTTTACTGCCTAAAGCTGCCTTGTATGAAGATGTATAAATATGCATTTCTGGAAATAAGGCACCCTTGTTTCCCTTGAGACTTGGGTCCCCTGCATCCCTCTTCTCGTTGACTCCAGTCCCCAGGTCCCGGTCTACAAAGACCATGACAACATGGGGTGGTCTAAAATCTGTCACACTGTAGAGCTCTTCATCCCTGATTTGTAGTTAAGTGACATTTTGTCATTTGCACAGAGAAGACTATTTTCCCCCCCAATATCAGTGTTTACTTTCCATTTGCCTTTGTGCATTCAGTTCAGTCACTCAGTTGTGTCCAACTCTTTGTGACCCCAAAAACTGCAGCACACCAGGCCTCCCTGTCCATTACCAATTCCCAGAGTCCACCCAAACCCATGTGCATCGAGCTGATGATGCCATTCAACCATCTTATCCTCTGTCGTCCCCTCTCCTCCTACCCTCAGTCTTACCCAGCATCAGTATCTTTTCCAGTGAGTCATTTCTTCACATCAGGTGGCCAAAGTATTGGAGTTTCAGCTTCAAAATCAATGCTTCCAATGAACACCAAGGACTGATCTCCTTTAGGATGGACCGGTAGGATCTCCTTGTAGTCCAAGGGACTCTCAAGAGTCTTCTCCAACACCACAGGTCAAAAGCATCAATTCTTTGGTGCTCAGCTTTCTTTTAGTCCAACTCTCACATTCATACACAACCACTGGAAAAACCATAGCCTTGGCCAGATGGACCTTTCTTGGCAAAGTAATGTCTCTGCTTTTTAATATGCTGTCTAGGTTGGTTATAACTTTCCTTCCAAGGAGTAAACGTCTTTTAATTTCATGGCTGCAGTCACCATCTGCAGTGATTTTGCAGCCCCGAAAAATAGTCACCCACTGTTTCCATTGTTTCCCCATCTATCTCCCATGAAGTGATGGGACTGGATGCCATGATCTTCGTTTTCTGAATGTTGAGCTTTAAGCCAACTTTTTCACTCTCCTCTTTCACTTTCATCAAGAGGCTCTTTAGTTCTTCATTTTCTGCCATGAGGGTGGTGTCATCTCCATATCTGAGGTTATTGATATTTCTCCTGGCAATCTTGATTCCAGCTTGTGCTTCTTCCAGCCCTGCATTTCTCATGGTGTACTCTGCATAGAAGTTAAATAAGCAGGGTGACAATATACAGCATGATGTACTCCTTTTCCTATTTGGAACCAGTCTGTTGTTCCATGTCCAGTTCTAACTGTTGCTTCCTGACCTGCATACGGGTTTCTCAAGAGGCAGGTCAGGTGCCCATCTCTTTCAGAATTTTCCACAGTTTATTGTAATCCACACAGTCAAAGGCTTTGGCATAATCAAGAAAGCAGAAATAGGTGTCCTTCTGGAACTCTCCTGCTTTTTCGATGATCCATCGGATGTTGGCAATTTGATCACAACTTAATTCTACTTTCCAGCAATGTTCAATGAAGGAGGAAAGATTTGATATCTTGAAAAATCACAGAGGAAATATATTACCTCTTCTTTTCACTTACATTTTCTCTTCCCTTTTTGGGTCAACAAACCTCAAAGTGGAAATAGAAAAGATTGCAGGATTCTTAGGACCACTTTTACAAATTGAAACTACAAATACCAAGCAAGAGGTAACAATATGAAAATTATATAAATGTATCAAATAAAAAAATGGCTGCTTAACCATTGGAAAGATCCCCTGGAGAAGGAAATGACAATCCACTCCAGTACTGTTGCTGGGAGAAGCCTATGGACAGAGGAGCCTGGCAGACTGCAGTCCATGGGATCCCAAGGAGTCGGACACGACTTAGTGACTGAAAGACAGCAACAACCATTGCATGGACACAGCTAGGACAATGGTACTGGCTAAGACAAAGAGGTGCCCCAAAAGCAGCAAGTCATTCTAACCACTTGAACACCTGGACAGGAGTTGTGGCTATACTTTACTCTTCTTGAGGGTAACATTGGAGGTTTAATCATCTTGATATAGCCTGAGTTCAGCATAATGATTGGCACAGAGTAAGTGCTCAGAAATTTTATCAATTGAAGAGGGTAAATGAAACCAAATTTGAAAAATTATAAATTCTGCAGCAGAGCCAAATGCGAGATCCATGCATATAAAGCTCAGGTATCTTTCACTCCTAATTAGCTCGTCCAAGAGGGTATCTAGAGGCAGGAGAAAGAAGACCTTTTAAAAGAAGCCTAGCAAAGTTTCCTGCAAAGTTGCTCTTATCAGGAAGTAAGATCCAGATTAGTTCAGTTCAGTTACTCAGTCGTGTCTGACTCTTTGCGACCCCATGAATCGCAGCATGCCAGGCCTCCCTGTCCATCACCAACTCCCGGAGTTCACCCAAACTCATGTGCATCGAGTTGGTGATGCCATCCAGCCATCTCATCCTCTGTCATCCCCTTCTCCTCCTGCCCCCAATCCCACCCAGCATCAGGGTCTTTTCCAATGAGTCAACTCTTTGCATCAGGTGGCCAAAGTATTGGAGTTTCAACCTCAGCATCAGTGCTCCAGTGAACAGCCAGGATTGGTCTCCTTTAGGATGGACTGGTTGGATCTCCTTGCAGTCCAAGGGACTCTCAAGTGTCTTCTCCAACACCACAGTTCAAAAGCATTAATTCTTCAGCACTCAGCTTTCTTCACAGTCCAACTCTCACATCCATACATGACCACTGGAAAAATGATAGCCTTGACTAGACAGACTTTTGTTGGCAAAGTAATATCTCTGGTTTTGAATATGCTGTCTAGGTTGGTCATAACTTTCCTTCCAAGGAGTAAGCGTCTTTTAATTTCATGGCTGCAATCACCATCTGCAGTGATTTTGCAGCCCCCCAAAATAAAGTCTGACACTCTTTCCACAGTTTCCCCATCTATTTGCCATGAAATGATGGGACCGGATGCCATGATCTTCGTTTTCTGAATGTTGAGTTTTAAGCCAACTTTTTCACTCTCCTCTTTCACTTTCATCAAGAGGCTCTTTAGTTCTTCATTTTCTGCCATAAGGGTGGTGTCATCTGCATATCTGAGGTTATTGATATTTCTCCTAGCAATCTTGATTCCAGCTTGTGCTTCTTCCAGCCCTGCATTTCTCATGGTGTACTCTGCATAGAAGTTAAATAAGCAGGGTGACAATATACAGCATGATGTACTCCTTTTCCTGTTTGGAACCAGTCTGTTGTTCCATGTCCAGTTCTAACTGTTGCTTCTTGACCTGCATACAGATTTCCCAGGAGGCATTTCAGGTGGTCTGGTATTCCCATCTCTTTCAGATTTTCCAGTTTATTGTGATCCACACAGTCAAAGTCTTTGCAACAGTCAATAAAGCAGAAAAAGATTTTTTCTGGAATTCTCCTGCTTTTAATCATGATGAATTAGTTTATTAATCTGATTTTGAATTCTGTCACACTGGAATGTGTATAGATTTGGGAAAATTCTGACTGTAATTGAATCACATTTCTGCTACTTCATAGCACCTATGGTCTGTTGTTCTTGCACATAGTAGGTACTCAGTAAATGAGGGTATCAAAGGACACACTGAAGAGAACCAGTTATTGTTTAATGGCTTGGGAGGGTCATTCAGAAGATAGAAATACTTCCTGTAAAGTCTTTAGCACAGTCCCAGGTGCAGAGGGAAAGTTTAATGAATGTTACCTTTTCCTATTTCTTTTACTGTTTTTTGAATTCTCTTACTGACTTGAACAAGTGTGTGCATGCCTGCTCAGTTGCTCAGTAGTGTCCTACTCTTTGCAACCCCATGGACTGTAGTTTGCCAGGCTCCCCTGTCCATGGAATTGTCCAGGCAAGAATACTGAAATAGGTTGCCATTTCCTCCTCCAGGGGATTTTCCCGACCCAGGGATGGAACTGGCATGTCCTGTATCTCCTGTGTTGTCAGGCTAGTTTTTTACTAATGAGTCACCTGGGAAGCCCTTTAATGAGTGAGGCGAATCTATTTTCAATTCATGTTTCCTAAAGCTGCCAATTTGGGCTTCCCAGATGGTGCTAGTGTCAAGGACTAGCTAGACTGGCAGACTATAGTCCATGGGATCGCAAAAGAGTCAGACACAGCTGAAGAAACTTAGCATGCACACACTCAAGGCTGTGAATTTGCAACTTTGCTTCTGCAAATTTGAAGAATAGTGATTGAATTTCCATTACTTACTAAATTTCTCGTTTCATTTTTCAATTCTGACTAGACCATAATTTAAAATCTCTAAATGATTGCTTTTGTGCTACGTTGCTTCAGTTGTGTCTGACTCTTTGCGACCCTATTGACTGCCAGGCTCCTTTGTCCAAGGGATTCTCCAGGCAAGAATACTGGAGTGGGTTGCTGTGCCCTCCTCCAGGGGATCTTCCCGACCTAGGGATGGAATCCAGGTCTTTTATGTCTGTCTGCATTGGTAGGCAGGTTCTTTACCACTAGCGCCACCTGTTTTAATATTAATTGCAGGCATTGTGATGTGAGCATGCAACTTATAATATGTTTGCTCTGGAGGAATTATAGGTCTTTTCTGGGTAGTCTAATATATGATAACTTTCATGGGTGATTTATAAATGTTTGATAGAAGTCATATTTCCTAGTCTAGGTGATAGTGGCCCTGTATATAAACCTCTGGTTTACAGTCTTTTACATCATATTTCAAGCCTTCTTTTCTCTATTATTTTTCTGTATTTTTTTTACCAACTTACAGCACTGGACTAAATTTCAGTGCTACCATGTTTCTGTTTGCATTACTACATATTGCTGCATTTTTCCCACTAAATCTCCTATAATATTTGAAATTTAGTTCCATGCTCTTAAACTTTAATTATAGATCCAACTGTATTTCCATGTATATTGACCTTGTTTCTGAAATGAAACATGTTTTTATTGAATTGTCCTGGATGTTAATGACATTAATATTGATATTAATTATTTATCAAGATCTCATTGACGTTAACATTGCCACCTCTAATTACATCCTTCATTATATTTTCTTTCTCTGTATTTGCCCATCTTTTTTGTTGTTGTAGTTTTAGTATTAATAAGTATTTAGTATTATTTGAATTTCGGCTTTTCTTCCTCTTCAAGGTAATAGTGGGGTTTATGTTTAAAGCAATCAACAGATGTTTTCATTCATAAGTAGCTTGTATTTATTATCTTGAGTGCTGTATGTTTGGGTCTTAAGTGCATTGATTTCTGCTTTACTGTTAATATTGCTTTTACGTTTTCTTAAAGCTACTGAATTAATTTGTTTTAGTATTTATCTGGCTGTGCTTGGTCTCTGTTGCTGTGCGGGCTTTCTCTAGTTGTGGTGCTTGGGCTTCTCATTGCAGCAGCTTCTCTAATTGAGGAGCAGGGGCTCCAGGTGCTCAGGCTTCAGTAGTTGCGGCTCATGGGCTGAGTGGTTGCGACTCCCAGACTCTAGACACAGGCTCAGTAGTTGTGGCTTACGTGCTTAGTGGCTCTGAGGCATATGAGATCTTCTTGGACCAGGGATCAAACCGGTGTCCCTTGCATTACAAGGCAGATTCTTAACCACTGGACCACCAGGGAAGCCCTTTTACATATTTTTTTTGGACACTTGTCATACTCCTTTCAATTCTCCATTGCCATTGATTTAAACCCAGTATACTTTTGAAAGCAATTTAGAGTTTCTCTTAAGTTTTGAATGAAAAATTGCAAAATTAAAACTGCAAAAATTAACCTATTGGCAGAGTTCCCTGGTGGTCCAAAATCACTGCAGATGGTGATTGCAGCCATGAAATTAAAAGAGGCTTACTCCTTGGAAGGAAAGTTATGACCAACCTAGACAGCATATTCAAAAGCAGAGACATTACTTTGCCAACAAAGGTCCGTCTAGTCAAGGCTGTGGTTTTTCCCGTGGTCATGTATGGATGAGAGAGTTGGACTGTGAAGAAAGCTGAGTGCTGAAGAATTGGTACTTTTGAACTGTGGTGTTGGAGAAGACTCTTGAGAGTCCCTTGGACTGCAAGGAGATCCAACCAGTCCATCCTAAAGGAGATCAGTCCTGGGTGTTCATTAGAAGGCCTGATGTTGAAACTGAAACTCCAATACTTTGGCCACCTGTTTCAAAGAGTTGACTCATTGGAGAAGACCCTGATGCTGGGAGGGATTGGGGACAGGAGGAGTAGGGGATGACACAGGATTAGATTGCTGGATGGCATCACTGACTTGATGGACATGAGTTTGAGAGAACTCCGGGAGTTGGTGATGGACAGGGAGGCCTGGCATGCTGCGATTCATGGGATTGCAAAGAGTCAGACATGACTGAGCAACTGAACTGAACTGAACTGGTGGTCCAGTTGTTAGGACTTCCACTGCTGTGGGCCTGGGTTCAGTCCCTAGTCATGAAGCTAAAATCCCACAACCTGCATGGCACAGCCAAAGATAAATAAATACATTTTTAAAAGTAATTTTAACCGATTTTACTGTTCCCTTCTAGTTCTTATTGGGGCTCTTGCTTTTAGCCAATAGAGTAAGTGTTCATAGGAGACATGATGAGAATAGGTATGCACATGAATTTATGTTCAAGTATCTGTATGCAGGTCAGGAAGCAACAGTTAGAACTGGACATGGAACAACAGACTGGTTCCAAATAGGAAAAGAAGTATGTCAAGGTTGTATATTGTCACCCTGCTTATTTAACTTATGTGCAGAGTACATCATGAGAAACGCTGGACTGGAAGAAACACAAGCTGGAATCAAGATTGTGGGGAGAAATATCAATAACCTCAGATATGCAGATGATACCACCTTTATGGCAGAAAGTGAAAAGGAACTAAAGAGCCTCTTGATGAAAGTGAAAGAGGAGAGTGGAAAAGTTGGCTTAAAACTGGGCATTCATAAAACGAAGATCATGGCATCTGGTCCCATCACTTCATGGGAAATAGATGGGGAAACAGTGGAAACAGTGTCAGACTATTTTTTGGGGCTCCAAAATCACTGCATATGGTGACTGCAGCCATGAAATTAAAAGCTGCTTACTCCTTGGAAGAGAAGTTATGACCAACCTAGATAGCATATTCAAAAGCAGAGACATTACTTTGCCAACAAAGGTCCGTCTAGTCAAGGCTGTGGTTTTTCCCGTGGTCATGTATGGATGAGAGAGTTGGACTGTGAAGAAAGCTGAGTGCCGAAGAATTGGTACTTTTGAACTGTGGTGTTGGAGAAGACTCTTGAGAGTCCCTTGGACTGCAAGGAGATCCAACCAGCCCATTCTGAAGGAGGTCAGCCCTGGGATTTCTTTGGAAGGAATGATGGTAAAGCTGAAACTCCAATACTTTGGCCACCTCATGCAAAGAGTTGACTCATTGGAAAAACTCTGATGCTGGGAGGGATTGGGGGCAGGAGGAGAAGGGGACGACAGAGGATGAGATGGCTGGATGGCATCACTGACTCGATGGACGTGAATCTGAGTGAACTCCGGGAGTTGGTGATGGACAGGGAGGCCTGGCGTGCTGCGATTCATGGGGTCGCAAAGAGCTAGACACAACTGAGCGACTGGACTGAACTGAACTGATAAACAGACAAGAGGTTCTAAAAGACTAGTGAAAATAAATTGACAGTTTATTTAAGAAAATAAAAACATGTTAATTTTGAATGTGCTTAGCATGATGGTTGGAGAAGGCAATGGCACCCGCTCCAGTACTCGTGCCTGGAAAATCTAATGGATGGAGGAGCCCGGAATGCTGCAGTCCATGGTGTCGCTGAGGGTCTGACACGACTGAATGACTTCATTTTCACTTTTCACTTTCATGATTTGGAGATGGAAATGGCAAGCCACTCCAGTGTTCTTGCCTGGAGAATCCCAGGGACGACGGAGCCAGGTGGGCTGCCGTCTCTGGGGTCATACAGAGTCGGACATGACTGAAGCGACTTAGCAGCAGCAGCAGGTACCATAGCAGAGGTATCCCTCTTTTTTCCCCTGAACATTACCTGTAAAAATTACCTGCAAGTATCTTCTGATGTGAGAACCTAGTTTTCCATTACTTCCTTCTGGATTTTTTAATATAATTGAAATTTTTAAAAAATACATTATTTTTATGTATCGTTCTCTATGAGACTGAAAGTTTCCACATAGAAGATACTGAGTTAGATTTATTTACCAGTGTTTCTTAAAGGCAATTCCACCATCTGCCACTTTGATACTCAATACATGTGACATGAACTGAATGAATGAATGAGTAGATAAGTGTTACCATCAGTGACTCACTTTTGTTTAGAATACTGAAGATTGAATTTAGTTGTTAAGAATAAACAGACTCAGTGTCTGGATTTCTACACAAAGACCACTTCACAAATATGTTTCCAGTGAGGCAGTGGAGATCTTCACCTGTGGAGATTTCTTTCATCAAAACACAGGATTTTCTACTTAAATACTCATTGCTGGATTAGTTCATTTTTGGGTTTATTCAATCATTCAGTAAAAATATGTTTGGAAATGCCATCCACTAAAAGAGAGCAGAATAAATTTGATCTCACACACACAAAAAGAAAACTAAAGAGTTTGATAAGAATTTAATAAATAAAACATCATATTTAATGAAATGGAAAGCTGAACATATTTCCTAAATCTTAATACAATGTGAAGGCAAATATCCTTATATGAAAATATAAATATGACAAGTATAAATAAATAATAAATAAATCAGGGGAATAATCACTTAAGGACTGATGACCCTAGAGCTGAGTTTTTAACATCCTTGCTTAATACTACAAAATATATGCTTAAGTAATTCAGTAAATTTTGTGGCTAAAGCAGAAATCAGAAACTTCTGAAATGACCACAGGTGAGTGTGCAAGGCTGATGTGACATCTTAGTGAGTGAGAGTCATTTCAAGGTGAGTTCAGATCTCCACCCATCTTTCTTAACCTTTCTTGCAAGCTGGTTGACGATGAGAGGGCTTTCATCATCTCCACTCTGAGGATTTCCCAGGCGCAGTCGCTGTATCCCTTCTCTTGCAGGTAGACACGGATGCCCTGGAAGTACCTCTTCACGGCCAGGGTGGGGCCCGTCCTTCCCAGGGCAGAGTCTTCCTCTCCCATCACCTGCCCCAGGCAGGCGTCCAGGTCGTCCAGCTGCTGATGGAGTCCAGTGCGGAGCTGCTCCAGGAGGGTGGTGTCCCAGGCAGCAGAGGAGCGCTCTGTGTGGAAGAGGTTGAAGCTCTGCTGGAGCATCTCGTGGAGCACAGAGATGGCCTGGGCCTCCTGGAGCTGGCCGCCCTCCACCATCTCCTGGGGGAAAGCGAAGTCTTTTCTGTCCTGCAGACAGAAGCGAGGGGAGATTCTCCTCATTTGGCCCAGGAGCCTGAGGTTCTTCCTGCCAACCAGCACGTGGTTCTGAGACAGGTCACAGCCCAGGGATCCTCCCGGGCCGTAGCTGACCAGCACCAGGGCCATGAGTAGAGAGAGCACGAAGGCCATGGGGAAGATGCGGCTGCTGCTGGGCTGGCTGAGACGGCGTCTGGGGGAACCTTGAGGTAGGTTCTCTGATGCCATGCTTTCTAAGTGAGGCCATTAAATAGGGAACATGGTAATTTTCATTTTCTAGTCATTTCTCTACACTTTTAGTTCCTTTTTTGATTTTCATTTATGTGTTCACAATATGATCAAAGAAAATGTCATCAATCTAAACTATTAATTTTGTGTATTTCCCAATAACTTCCTATGTGCCCATCCAAATGGATATTTATCAATCAAATGAGAAAGGTCTTTTTCTTAACTCAGGAGTGACGTATGTGTGTAATTACACACATTATTGCTTTTTGTCTCTCATGCGTAAATGTTGCTCTCCTCTTGTCCATAAACACATCTGCAGCCCTGATCTTAGGCTCCACTTTTCCCTCTTACTTTACACAGGAAACCAGGCTCCCTCAGCTCTGTATTTCTGTATTTATAAAGTATTTACCAGTTCACTGGCAATTAAGCTCTTTGAAATAAATGATGTTTGTCTTTAGTGTTTGATTTAGAGAAGATTCTGAATATTATGAGTCCATGAGCTTCCCCTATGTTTCTCTTCCTTCTAGAACACGTTCCTGCAGGTCCATGTGGTTGTGCTTCAGGGAACCATGGAGTCAGGACTATTGCAGAAATCACGCTTTCTTTCTACCATTTTCATACTGGAGACCTATTGTCCTTCACTGGCTGGGCCAATACCCCCACCAGAATCCTGGTTCTTCTCAGGGAACATGGGTGAGGAGACTAATTCCAGGATGATTGTGTTTCCCCAGCAGCACCTCACTCACAGGGAGAGATCACATGGCGCCACCCCCTGTCCTCTGGGTGACAGAGTCCCCTTGCTCACCTGTTGGACTCCCTCCCTGCAGACAGGCTCACCACAGCCTGAGGATGCGAAAAATCTCCTTTCTGTGGAGGGCTTGTTTACTTGTTGGGAAAATAGATGGTCTTCCTAAACCCCCACCTTCTCCTCTGGAACGTTTGTGTGAAGGACTCGAGTTCCCAGTGGTGACCCCTCTTCTCCTGGCCCATATCCCCAAGTGTCCTAAGTGTCAGTATTGCCCACATGCTGAGAGTACGGTGCATTTCTGCAAGTAGACAGAGGAATTATCCAACTGCCATTATTTTACCTTTAGTAGAGAGAAAATTTTTATTTTACCAAGGATAGATTTTATCATTCTACTCTCTTAATTTTTTGAACACATGTGATGTTCAGAGTTTCTGAGTTGGAGGAATGAGATTCAGTGGTGTTGCTGTCTCTCATCAGAAGTTTATGTCACAGAACCCGGTGAGCTTCAGTTGCTCCTTCAGTCAGTTGATTCCACTGGGCTCCTTTGTTCCTGTGTCTCTGTCTTCCTCTGAGAATGCAGGGCAGTGAGACTCACGCTACTCAGTCAGGGGAAATAGCCTTCTTTCTTTGCTTGTGGGTGATTCTTCAGTTGAAGTTGTTTTAATTTATATTGACATACTGGGCAAGACGAGTCTCACTGCGCCTGCTCTAGTCCTAATTCATGATGAGGTGAGAAGAATAAAAGGAAGTAAAGAAAGCCAGAGGGGCTGTACTCTCATTTTCAAGACTTTAGATTTTCTTGTTTTTCTTTGCACCTTTCCTAGAAAGTAAAATTCAAGATGAGAAAACAAATGTAGACCAAAAGAAAACAAATGTCAATCTGAATGTCATGAATATGAAAAAAGGGAAGTGGCTTTCCCCTGACACAGTGACGTATTCTGAGTTAGCAAACTTCAGTGCAGCACAGCGGGGGACATGCTGAGGCAGAGGGGAAGGATGAGGCCTGTATGAACAGCAGAAAGGCTGGGACAGGGCTGGGTCTGCCAGAAACTCAATGCAGGAAAAGTTCTGGGTCCGTTGACTGCCCTTTGCTTTGCAAGATCAGTGGCCTCATTTTTCTTTCATTTAATCCATGTAAGATCAGTTTCAGGAGAGAAGGAAGAAGTCACAGCCATCAGCTCACAAGGAACTGGGAAGCAGAGCCTCAGCTGGTGAACACTAACCCTCTCTGGCAGAATCGTGGGGACCAGCCTTGCTGAGCATCTGTCCTGGTGATAGATCCGCTCAACAGTGAGAAGATGCTTTGTGAAAGCTAGAATTAAATAAAAGGGAATCAGATAATTCCAAAGATCATTATGTTAATTTGGGTAATCGTAATCATAATATTAAAAAGTAATAACTGAAGTTTGTTTGCCCCTGATGGACTCGCCATTTTAAGCTCTTTAAAATATTAACTCAGTTCTCTCATTAACCCTGTTTGGATCACACCATTTATACAACTGGAGAGAAATATCAATCTGGAGCATTGAACTATTCCCACTGTACCAAATACAAAGGTACACCTAAGGAGCTTTACAATGATTTGTCTGAACAAGCCCATTAAAAAGAGTGAAGGGTTCACATGAACATGATACTGGGAAACCAACAAAATAAGTTGAAGGAGGAGAATGAGATGACAAAAGCCCTTAATCCCCTGCAAATGCTAAATGGCTTTGTGGGGCAGTAAGGGAGGTGGTCTTTGGTCTAGAGAAATCTCTTTAAGGTCTAATCAAAACAGACAAAATTGCTGTTGAGTAGTTAGAAGGGAATAGATTTTTCTGCTATTTGAAAAAAAAATAAATGAGGGACTTTGCTACAGGTGAGGATCTGGCCCTTTCACACTGTGACCTGGATTCAGTCCCTGGTATGAAAAATGATGTCCCACAAGCCATGAGGCGGTAAATCTAAGATTTTATGAGTGATTTCTTCAATGAGATATAGTAAAAATCACTTTATTAACCCTATAAGAGCTGACCCCTGGGATCTTTGTATTTTAAATTCTTGACTTTTCTCATGAGTTTAAGAACAAAGGAAGAGCATCAATTTCCAGCCACATGAACCCTGACTTTTCTCCTTTAAGATGACAGCTAAAACGTCACTTGGCATCTTGTTCCATACCCATTGTGTTCTATACCCACTGTGTTCCCTGGCCTCCAGCAGGCTCTGATAGAAGTTCAGGGCGGAGATCAGGAAAGAGGCACTCTGTGCTCTGGGAAACTAACGCAACAGACCAGCAGAGAGTTAGATAATTTTCCTGAGAAAAAGTTATGAACCGTTTTTGCAACTTCTCATAGGTAGAAGAGCACTACAATCATTCATGGAGATGCCTGTTCCTGCTGACTCTCAGCCACCTTCTACCAAGTGATGGCGTGTAACCCCTTTACCACAATCACATTTATATACTGACCCCTCTAAAACCTTGAAGCAGTTCCTCAGAGCTGCGTAGACTCTCTCCTCTTGGCTAGAATCCTCAGTAAGTCCACCCAAAAAACTGAACTCCAGGCAGTCATGTTGCCAGTATTTTTTCAGTTGACAAGAATCCTTTGTGGTGTTCCCTCCCTTTTAAGGTTGAGGTCATAGGGCTCAATTTTAAGTCCTTTTCTCATTTTATACTCTTCCGATTTGATCAGTTTTTCTGTTCCATGCTTTATATTTAATGGAATTGCTTGTAAATTGCCATCTCCAATATCCAAAGGACATTTGCACTGATTTGTTTACTAATTACCTATAGTAGTTAACTTTTTATATCCTCCACAGCTTGGTCCATATTCTACTGGCAGTATTCCAATTTTCTCCCTTTTATTGTAGAACTCAACCTAACTGATATTCATTTCTGCTACTAATTAGTACTATTTTTAAAATAGTTAACATTTTAATATGAATTAACTGATTATTGACTTGATATAATTTCCTTTAAAAAAAAAGTTACAAAAATGATTGAATTAGTTATGTTTATATCTAGGTCTTGAGGGCAACAGGCAACACGGCTAAAGGAAGTGTATTCTTCATTCTAATCTGCATATAAAAAAAATGGGTCAAGGACTTGTAAAATAAATTCTTTAATCAAGTTGTGCAATTTAGCTTGGTGTTTCTTTTTTAAAGAAAAAAGCAAAGGATGTTTTTTAATAGTAAAAAATTTAATGAATAAGAAAAATTATAAGCTGACTAAATACAAAATATGTATTTTCCCTTAAGTATACATACATAATATTATATGAACAAAATAATTTAAGTAAATATAAATAGATAAATAAATATTAAAGTAGATAAATGTCCATGTAGATAAATAAGCAGATAGATCAGCTTGAGTATCTGTGAAGGAGTAGTTCCTGTAGAGTAGAACATGTTATCCTTTAATCTTCCTGAAAACCTTTGACAAACTGAATCAATTCAGGCCATGATGACAGCAGAAATGAGAGTCCTTGACATGGCAGCGCAGGAGGAAGTGTGGTCTGTTGGTCCATGAGAATCATTTCCGTGTTGAACCAGGTGTGTGTCAGTCCTTGCTCCTGAATCTCTCCTGCAGGTTTGTTGAGGAAGAGAAGGCTCTCATGACTTCTGCTCTGACAACCTCCCAGGCACAAGGGCTGTGTCCCTTCTCTTGCAGATAGAGAGTGACTCTGTGGAAGTATTTCCTCACAGCCAGGCTGGAGTCCTCCTTGAGCAGGGGAGCCCCTCGCAGCCCCTCCTCCTGCCTGAGACAGGCTTGCAGGTCAGTGAGCTGCTGATCCAGAGCAATGTGGAGCTTGTCCAGGAGGCTCTGGTCCCACACAGTGGCCGAGCCCTCTGTGCTGAAGAGCTGGAAGGTGTGCTGGGTCACCTCGTGGAGCACAGAGATGGCTTGAGCCTTCTGCAACTGGCTGCCACCCAGCGCCTCCTGGGGGAATATGAAGTCATTTCTCTCCTGCAGACAGGAGGAAGGGGAGACCCTCCTCAGTTGTTGCAGGAGCATCAGGACCCTCCTGTTGGCCAGGCTGTGGGGGTGAGGCAGGTGGCAGCCCAGAGAGCAGATGGCATTGCAGCTGAGCAGCAGCAGGGCCAGGAGTAAGGACCAGGCTGGGGCCATCGGGGACCTTGCAGATGCTTCTGGCCTGGGGCGGTGGGTGACTCTGTGAACCTACTCTCTAGGTTCTCTGAAGACCTTCCTTCAGGCCTGGGGCTTAAATAGGAGCCCATGGTTTCCATTTTCTGAAAGTTCCCTCTTACTTTCTACTTTTGGTTTTGCTTTTCAATTTGCACTCTTCAGATGGGTTAGGACAGCATTTCTCAAACTGTTTTTCATTATTGCCTCCCCTTCCCTATTGACAGTCTTCTGAGATATTTTTTTCCTAATTACCCCACCATGAAATTTTAACAGCACAGTTATGCTGTGGATCCATCTTTGTACTCCATGCATATCTTTATACATAAGAAAAGAAAACGCAAAACTCCTTGTTGTATTCACCCTAGGGTTAACAATGCCATAAAATGAAAGGTGTACATTAAATGTAAAAGCTGTTGAATTTTATTTAACTTTATGAATGAGTTTGAAGAATGACTTTTAATGGAGGATGTTTACTTATAATGTACCAAATTTGCTAATGTACCAAATTACATATTCACATGAAATTCATTTAAAAATGTATGATAATACCACAGTATAGATAGACTTAAAAATCTTTCAAAACTCAAAATCATTGAAAATCTTAAATTATTTTCTTATTCTTTATCTTGAGGTACTTTTAACTTTCCTTCATATCAGAAACCAATTTTTAATTCCCTGGCTACTCAATATTCATCTCTGTTTTATCAACATTTCTTTCTCTTTAGCTCTTGACATGCTTTTATGCATATTCTTAACAACTTTGATAGGGATAAGTAATAAAATACCATGATATCTCGCCAGTGGAAGAACGTGAAGAGGAACTAAAGAGCCTCTTGATGCGGTGAAACTGGAGACTGATAGACTGGCATAACACTCAACATTTAAAAACCTAAGCTTATGACATCGATGGCAAATAGATGGGGAAAAAGTAGAAATTGACAAATTTTCTTTTCTTTGTCTCCAAAATCACTGTGGGCAGTGACTTCAGCTACAAAATTGAAAGACACTTGCTCCTTGGAAGAAAAGCTATGACAGAACTAGACAGCATATTAAAAAGAATAGGCATCACTTTGAGGACAAAGGTCTGTATAGTCAAAGCCATGGTATTTCCAATGATCTTGTGAGAGTTGGACCACAAAGAAAGCTGAGCACAGTAGAATTTCACTTTCAAATTGTGTTGCCTTAGAAGACTCTTAAGAGTCCTTTGGTCAGCAAGGAGATGAAACCAGTCACGAAATCAAACCTGAATATTTTTGGAAGGACTGACACTGAAGCTGAAACTCCAATAAATGTTAGTTGCTCAGTCGTGTCTGATCTTGGCGACCACATGGACTCTAGCCAGCCAGTTGCTCTTCTGTCCATAGAATTCTCCAGGCAAGAATACTGGAGTAGGTTGCCATTCCCTTCTCCAGGGGTCTTCCCGACCCAGGGATCAAACTCGGGTCTCCCGCATTGCAGGTACATTCTTTACCATTTGAGCTATCAGGGAAGCCCTATACTTTGGCCATCTGATGTACAGAGCCAACTCATTGGAAAAGACCCTGATGCTGGGGAAGATTGAGGGCAGGAGGAGAAGGGGGTGACAGAGGATGAGATGGTTGGATGGCATCACCAACTCAATGGCTATGAATTTGAGCAAACTCCAGGAGATAATGAAGGACAGGGAATCCTGGTGTGCTGCAGTCCATGGGGTCGCAAAGAATCGGACAGGATTTAGTGGCTCAAAAATAACAGTAAAATTTCCTTCCATTGAACCCTGAATGGTAAGCTTCTCCAGGCAGCTGCAGGAGGGAGAAGGTCTTTTTCTTGGGTTCCTTTGGGAAATGCCCACTTGGGACAGTTTCCAGTTCTGGGCTCTGCAGACAACCAGGGTATAGCATCCTCAGTGAGCCTCTTGTACTGACTTACTGTCAGGGGGAAAAACCTTTCTTTTTTACAGGGAACCTTGTCATAGCCATGCCAGCAACAGTGTTCTCTGGTTGGAAGCATGGAACCTTGCATTTTCTGAGCCTTCCCTAGAGTTTTGTGCTTTATTTTCCAGGAAGGATTCCACTTACTGAGGGGTATCACATGGGGAGTCAGCGAGTTAGAGTCGATTTTACAGATTCGGATCCTTTCTGGTGTGATCCAGCGACAGCTCAGAGACAGGGGAATCTGGCAGTGGTGATGGGACCTCTGGAAGGTGTCCGGGATGCCCTGGGGCTGAGTCAGAGGGTGGCCAGCACCAGGACCAAGGACTGGGGAGCTGTGATTTCCTGTTCTAAGAATATTTATCCCTGCGCAGACTAAATTTTAAAAAATCTTCTTGGCCTATCACGGATAATAAGAAAAGAAAAGAAAAGTAATTTAGAACATGGAACCAAAAGATTTCTTCTTGAACAAGTTGGCAGGAAATCTCAGGAATTAAGAGAAAATATTTTAATTGTCAAGATGCTGAAATTTACTGACTTTTACCGATACGTGAAGTTAAGCAAATTGGTTAATTTCATTCCCCCTCTATGACTCATAACCTCATCTGTTGGAAGAGGATGAGCAAATTGGAAGTGGTCAAACAAGAGATGGCAAGAGGGAAGATTGACATTTTAGGAATCAGTGAACTAAAAATGACTGGAATGGGTGAATTTGACTCAGATGACCATTATATCTACTATTGTGAGCAAGAATCCCTTAGAAGAAATGGAATAGCCATCATAGCCAACAAAAGAGTCTGAGATGCAGTACTTGGATGCAATCCCCAAAATGATGAATGACCTCTGTTCATTTCAGGGAAAACCATTCAATATCACAGTAATCCAAGTCTGTGCCCCAACCAGTATTGCTGAAGAAGCTGAAGTTGAATGGTTCTAATGAGGAAAGACCTACAAGACCTTCTAGAACTAACACCCCCAAAAGATGTCCTTTTCATTATATGGGACTGGAATGCAAAAGTAGGAAGTCAAGAAACACCTGGAATAATAGGCAAATTTGGCCTTGGAGTCCAGAAGGAAGCAGGGCAAAGGCTAATTGAGTTTTGCCAAGAGAACTCACTGCTCATAGCAAACCCACTCTTCCAAAAACACAGAAGAGTCTACACATGGACATCACCAAATGGTCAATAGCGAAATCAGATTGATTACATTCTTTGCAGTCAAAGATGGAGAAGCTCTATACAGACAGCAAAACAAGACTGTTATTGCCAAATTCAGACTGAACTTGAAGAAAGTAAGGAAAAACACTAGATCATTCTGGTATGGCCTAAATCAAACCCCTTATGATTATACAGTAAAAGTGAGAAATAGATTCAAGGGATTAGATCTGATAGACAGAGTGCCTGAAGAACGATGAATGGAGGTTCGTGACATTGTACAGGAGACAGGGATCAACAACATCCCCAAGAAAAAGAAATGCAAAAAGACAAAATGGTTGTCTGAGGAGACCTTACAAATAGCTATGAAAAGAAGAGAAGCGAAAGGCAAAGGAGACAAGGAAAGATATACTCATCTGAATCCAGAGTTCCAAAGAATAGCAAGGAGAGATCAGAAAGCCTTCCTCAGTGATCAATGCAAAGAAATAGAGGAAAGCAATAGAATAGGAAAGACTAGAGATCTCTTCAAGAAAATTAGAGATATCAAGGGAACATTTTGTGCAAAGATGGGCACAATGAAGAACAGAAATGGTATGGACCTAATAGAAGCAGAAGATATGAAGAGGTGGCAGGAATACACAGAAGAACCATACGAAAAAGATCTTCATGACCCAGATAACCGCAATGGTGTGATTACTCACCTAGAGCCAGACATCCTGGAATGTGAAGTCAAGTGGGCCTTAGGAAACATCACTACGAACAAAGCTGGTGGAGATGATGCAATTCAAATCCTAAAAAATGATGCTGTGAAAGTGCTACACTCAATATGCTAGCAAATTGAGAAAACTCAGCAGTGGCCACAGGACTAGAAAAGGTCAGTTTTCATTCCAATCCCAAAGGAAGGCAATGCCAAAGAATGTTCAAACTACTGCACAATTGCACTCATCTCACACGCTAGTAAAGTAATGCTCAAAATTCTCCAAGCCAGGCTTCAACAGTACATGAACCATGAACTTCCAGCTGTTCAAGCTGGTTTTAGAAAAGGCAGAGGAACCAGAAATCAAATGGACAACATTCACTGGATCATCGAAAAAGCGAGAGAGTTCCAGAAAAACATCTGCTTTGTGGAGTACGCTAAAGCCTTTGACTGTGTAGATCACAACAAATTGTGGAAAATTCTTCAAGAGATGGGAATAGCAGACCCCCTGGTCTGCCTCCTGAGAAACTGTATTCAGGTCAAGAAGCAACAGTTAGAACTGGACATGGAACTACAGACATGTCCCAAATAGGAAAAGGATTATGTCAAGGCTGTATATTGTGACCCTGCTTGTTTAACTTATATGCAGAGTGCTGCTGCTGCTGCTGCTAAGTCACTTCAGTCATGTCCAACTCTGTGTGACCCCATAGACGGCAGCCCACCAGGCTCCCCCATCCCTGGGAGTCTCCAGGCAAGAACACTGGAGTGGGTTGCCATTTCCTTCTCCAATGCATGAAGGTGAAAAGTGAAAGTGAAGTCACTCGGTACATCATGAGAAATACTGGACTGGATGAAGCGCAAGTTAGAACCAAGATTGTCAGGAGAAATAGCAATAACCTCAGATACACAATAACCTCTGACACCCTTATGGCAGAAAGTGAAGAACTAAAGAGCCTCTTGATGAAAGTGAAAGAGGAGAGTGAAAAAGTTGGCTTAAAGCTCAACATTCAGAAAACGAAGATCATGGCATCCAGTCCCATTACTTCATGGCAAATAGATAGGGAAAGAATGGAAAGAGTGAGAGACTTTATTTGGGGGGGCTCCAAAATCACTGCAGATGGTGATTGCAGCCATGAAATTAAAAGACGCTTACTCCTTGGAAGAAAACCTATCATCAACCTACATAGCATATTTAAAAGCAGAGACATTACTTTGTCAACAAAGGTCCATCTAGTCAAGGCTATGGTTTTTCCAGTTGTCAAGTATGGATGTGAAAGTTGGACTATAAAGAAAGCTGAGCATGGAAGAATTGATGCTTTTGAACTGTGTTGTGGGAGAAGACTCTTGAGAGTCCCTTGGACTGCAAGGAGATCAAGCCAATCCATCCTAAAGGAAATTAGTCCTGAATATTCATTAGAAGGACTGATGCTGAAGCTGAAACTCCAATGCTTTGGCCACCTGATGTGAAGAACTGACTCATTTGAAAAGACCCTGATGCTGGGAAAGATTGAAGGTGGAGTAGGAGGGGATGACAGAGGATGAGATGGTTGCATGGCACCACCGACTCAATGGACATGACTTTGAGTAAGCTCCAGGAGTTGGTGAAGGATAGGGAAGCCTGGCATGCTATAGTCCATAGGGTCACAAAGAGCTGGACACAACTGACCTGAACCTCATCTAAACCTAATGATATCAGTAGTATCCCACCTTCTGTTATGATCATATGTGGGGGTCCATTTCATTACATGAATTTTGGGAAAATTACATTACACATTACACATTACATTATACACACACATTAAGTCTGTAACATGGTAATAATAAGGTACCGACGTGTTGTGTTTATGGCAATGATTCATTAGAATATATTTCATTCTTGATATTTATTTGAGGATAAAAAACACATTCCTTGATGTTGCTGTCACTTTTTGTGGCGCATTAGTCCTGATTTGATTACTAACTAAGTGTTAGAATGCTACTGTGAACATGATTACCAAGGACCTACCAGACAGATTCCACCGACTTTCAGTCTTATACAAAAATGATGCTGTCAGGAACTACGAATTCCTTAGCCCTTAAAAGGGACACTTAATCCTTCCAACATAGTTGAAACTGAGTTGTAAATATTCTCATTTCCAAGAGCCACCTAGTAAAACTTTACTTGAGTGAAATAGTGTAATAAGAAAATGGCAAATCCAAGTTTCAAAACCTAATATGTCAGATTCCAAGCCCCACCTCCCTATCCAACACCATAAACACCTGTGCAAACTGCAAGTATTCGACCATCGCTTATTTTCCTACTTTACTGACATACAGTGTGCCTTTGTCATCTCTACTTCACTGTTACAGTACTTGATATTTTCGTTCGTTTATTATCTATCTCCAAATTTCTAGATAAATTGAGCAGTTTACAAATTTACAAATAATCCTGATTAGTTTACATAATTAGCAAAATAAAACTATCAACTGGTGATTATTTCTGAGAGTCTGATGTGATTGAAAAAATTAATAATTCTAATAATAAAAAAAATCATATTTAAGTGACCATATAGATTTACAGAGATTGCTGAATTAGTCCTCACCATAAATTTGAGGTATGTGATAGATAAGACCCCTGAGAGTTATAGCCCCTGCAGGAGATTGGATTACAAATATTTCCATGAGCCTCTGTAGAAAATGGGCTTCTCTCGTGGCTCAGTGAGTGAAGAATGCACCTGTCCATGTGGGAGATGAGTGTTGGATCCATGGGTTGGGAAGATCCCCTGGAGAAGGGAATGGACACCCACACCAGTATTCTTGCCTGGGAAATCCCATGGACAAGGGAAGCCTGGCAAGCTACAGTCTGTGGGGTACAAAAGAGTTGGACTTGACTTACGAACTAAATAAAAACAGTAAAAACTCAAGAAATTCACCTTCATAAGAATTTAATAAATAAAAGAAATTACAAACTGAGTGAACTAGAAATGTAAATGTATTTTCTAAATTTTAATACAGTGTAAAAATCTTTTATATGAGAAAATAAATATGAGGAGATAAAAGAATAAATATAACTAAATAAATAAGCAAACAAATAATAAATAACATCAGTGCAGTCATTGCTTAGGACTGAATCCCCTTAAGCTGAATACATTTACTTCCTACTACCGACAAAGAACTGGTTGAATTAATTTAATAAATTTTGTGATTAAAGCAGAAATCAGAGTCTTCTGAAATGACTACAGGTGAGCATACAAGGGTGATGTGGCATCTTAGTCAGTGAGAGTCATGTCAAGGTGAGTTCAGGTCTCCATCTATCATTCTTAACCTTTCTTGCAAGCTGGCAGATGAAGAGAAGGTTCTCATGATTTCCACTCTGACAGTTTCCCAGGCGCAGTCGCTGTATTCCTTCTCCTTCAGGTAGACACGGATGCCCTGGAAGTACCTCTTCACGGCCAGGGTGGGGCCCATCCTTCCCAGGGCAGAGTCTTCCTCTCCCGTCACCTGCCCCAGGCAGGCGTCCAGGTCGTCCAGCTGCTGATGGAGTCCAGTGTGGAGCTGCTCCAGGAGGGTGGTGTCCCAGGCAGCAGAGGAGCGCTCTGTGTGGAAGAGGTTGAAGCTCTGCTGGAGCATCTCGTGGAGCACAGAGATGGCCTGGGCCTCCTGCAGCTGGCTGCCCTCCACCATCTCCTGGGGAAAAGCGAAGTCTTTTCTGTCCTGCAGACAGAAGCGAGGGGAGAGTCTCCTCATTTGGCCCAGGAGTCTGATGTTCTTCCTGCCAACCAGCATGTGGTTCTGAGACAGGTCACAGCCCAGGGATCCTCCCAGGCCATAGCTGACCAGCACCAGGGCCATGAGTAGAGAGAGCACGAAGGCCATGGGGAAGATGCGGCTGCTGCTGGGCTGGCTGAGACGGCGTCTGGGGGAACCTTGAGGTAGGTTCTCTGATGCCAGGCTTTCTAAGCGAGGCCATTAAATAGGGAACATGGTAATTTTCATTTTCTAGTCATTTCTCTACTCTTTTACTTTCTTTTTTTGATTTTCATGTATGTATTCACAGTATGATCAAAGAAAAATGTCATCAATCTAAACTATTAATTTTGTGTATTTCCCAATAACTTCCTATGTGCCCATCCAAATGGATATTTATCAATCAAATGAGAAAGGTCTTTTTCTTAACTCAGGAGTGACGTATGTATGTAATTACACACATTATTGCTTTTTGTCTCTCATGCGTAAATGTTGCTCTCCTCTTGTCCATGAACACATCTGTAGCCCTGATCTTAGGCTCCACTTTTCCCTCTTACTTTACATAGGAAACCAGGCTCCCTCAGCCCTATGGTTTCTGTATTTATAAGTGATTTACCAGATTACTCTGGCAATTATGGTCTTTGAAACAGAAGATGGTTCATCTTTAGTTTGATTTAGAAAAGAGTCTGATTGTTACAAGTCCATGAGCTCTTCCCACAGTTCTCCTCCTTCTAGAACATGTTCTTACAGGTCCTGTAGTTGTGTTTTAGGGAACCACGAAGTCAGGACTATTACAGACATCACTCTGTCTTTCCCCCATTTTCATCCTGGATGCCTATTTTCCTCCGCAGACTGGGCCAATACCCCCACCAGAATCCTGGTTCTTCTCGGGGAACATGGGTGAGGAGACTCTAATTCCAGGATGATTGTATTTTGCCAGCAGCACCTCACTCACAGGGAGAGATGACATGGAGCCACCCCCTGTCCTCTGGAGTGACCGGGTCCCTTCCTCACCTGCTGGACTCCCTCCCTGAGGACAGGCTCACCACATCCTGAGGACTCGAAAATCTCCTTTCTGTGGAGGGCTTGTTTACTTGTTGGGAGAGGAAATCATCTTCCTGAAACCCCACCCCCTCCCCTGGAGTGTTTATGGAAGGACCCGAGTTCCCAGTGGTGACCCCTCTTCTCCTGGCCCATGTCTCCGGGTGTCCTAAGAGTCAGTAGTGCTAAGGTGCTGAGCGCTAGTGTGTTTGTGCAAGTGGACAGAGGAATTATCCAACTGCCATTATTTTACCTTTAGTAGAGAGAGAATTTTCATTTTACCAAGTGTAGATTGTATCATTCAGCTCTCTTAATTTTTTGAACATGTGTGATGTTTAGAGTTTCTGAGTTGGAGGAATGAGATTCAGTGGTGTTGCTGTCTCTCATCAGAAGTTTATGTCACAGAACCCAGTGAGCTTCAGTTGCTCCTTCAGTCAGTTGATTCCACTGGGCTTCTTTGTTCCTGTGTCTCTGTCTTCCTGTGAGAATGCAGGGTGAGACTCATGCTACTCAGTCAGGGGAGATAGCCTTCTTTCTTTGCTTGTGGGTGATTCTTCAGTTGAAGTTGTTTTAATTTATATTGACGTACTGGGCAAGATGAGTCTCACTGCTCCTGCTCTAGTCCTAATTCATGATGAGGTGAGAAGAATAAAAGGAAGTAAGGAAAGCCAGAGGGGCTGTACTCTATCATTTTCAAGACTTTAGATTTTTTTGTTTTTCTTTGCAACTTTCCTAGAAAGTAAAATTCGAGTTGAGAAAACAAATGTAGATCAAAAGAAAACCAATGTCAATCTGAATGTCATGAATATGAAAAAAGGGAAGTGGCTTTCCCCTGACACAGTGACGTATTCTGAGTTAGCAAACTTCAGTGCCGCACAGCGGGGACATGCTGAGGCAGAGGGGAAGGATGAGGCCTGTATGAACAGCAGAAAGGCTGGGACAGAGCTGGGTCTGCCAGAAACTCAATGCAGGAAAAGTTCTGGGTCCGTTGACTGCCCTTTGCTTTGCAAGATCAGTGGCCTCATTTTTCTTTCATTTAATCCATGTAAGATCAGTTTTAGGAGAGAACTAAGTCACATCCATCAGCTCACAAGGAACGCCAGTTGCTAGAAAACTAACTCTCTCTGGCAGGATTTTGGAGACCAACCTTGCTGAGCATCTGTCTAGGTGATAAATCCACTCAACAATGAGAAGATGCTTTGTGAAAACTAAAATTAAATAAAAGGGAATCAGATAATTCCAGAGATCATCATATTAATCTGGGTAATCATAATCATAGTATTAAAAAATAATAACTGAATTTTGTTTGCTACTAATGGATGGCATCACGGACTCGATGGACGTGAGTCTGAGTGAACTCTGGGAGATGGTGATGGACAGGGAGGCCTGGTGTGCTGTGATTCATGGGTTCACAAAGAGTCGGACACGACTGAGCGACTGAACTGAACTGAGCTGAACCCTAATGATCTCCCTAATATTCCAGTTGTGATATGATCATATTGATGGGTTGGGTTTCTGTGGCTTTTTTAAGAATTTTAAAAATATTTATTTTATGTGCTTATTTAGCTGGGCCAGGTCTTAGTTGAAGCATGCTGGATCTTGGATCTTCCTTGCTTCATGCAGGATTTTTACTTGGGCCATGGGAAGTCTTGCTTGCCACATGCAGGATCTAGTTCCCTGACCAGAGATCCAACTCAGGCTCCCTGCTGTGGGAGCATGGAGTCCTGGCCACTGGACCGTCAGGGAGTCTCGAGGGGTAGAGTTTCGATATATGAATTTGGGGAACACACACACATTCAGTCTGTGACATGGTAGTAAGAAGATAACAAGGTATTGTGTTTATGGCAAGGATTCTTTAGGATCTATTTCATTCTTGGTATTTATTTGAGGAGAAAGAACACATTCCCTGATGCTACCCTCACCTTTTATGGCATATCCATCCTGAATTGTTTACTCATTAAATGTTATAAATGTTATACTGTGAACCTAATTACCAAGGACCTACCAGGCTTCCCTGGTGGCTCAGATGGTAAAGAATCCGCCTGCAATGCATGAGACCAAGGTTCAATCCCTGAGCCGGGAAGATCCCCTGGAGAAGGAAATGGTAACCCACTCCAGTATTCTTGCTTGGAGAATTCCATGGGCAGAGGAGCCTGACAGGCTACAGTTCACGGGGTCACCAAATGTCAGACTCGACTGAGCCACTAATACTTTCACCAGACAAATTCCCCAGACACTCAGTCTTCATCAAAAATGACAGTAACAACAGCTACAAATTCCTTAGCCTCTGAAGGGACTCACTTAATCCTTCCAACATAGTGAAATGAGTTAATATTCTCCTTTCCAAGAGCCCCCTGCTAAGACTTTATGTGAATGAACTAATCTAATAATGAATGTCAGATTCCAAACTCCCTATCCACAGCATGAACACCTGAGCCCACTGCAGGTACTGAACTCTCACTTGTTTCCCGCTTTTGCTTCTAACACAAGCTGTCCCTCTGTTGTTTCCTACCTCAGTGTTACAGATCTCTAATTTCCATTAATGTCTCCCTCCAAATTCTCGATAAGCTGAGCGATTTACAAAGTATCCTGATTATTTTGTATAAGAAGCAAACTGAAATTATCAAGTGGTAGTTATTATTGAGAGTCTAACTGTGCTTGACAAAATTAATGATTCTAATAATTATAAAATAATCACATTTAACTGTCCAAGATGACTCATAGATTGTTAAGTGATCCTCACCATAAAATTGAGATACATGATGGACAAGGTCCTTGAGAGATATGACCCCTGCTCAGATTGGGTTACAAACATTTCAGTGAATCCTCTGTAGAAAACCCCAAACTGATGGTACTTGTGGCTATAGGTAAAGCATACTTGCTGCTACCAAATTACCTGAATATGGGAAATGACTGGAAGAATAGAAAACGACGTCCGGACAGAAATCTGCCTGATACTGTGACCCTCCAGTGGGAAAGAAGACTTGGGGACAAGACTGAGACTTAAAGGTGCCCCAAGGGAAAGAGAAAATTATTTCATTCAATATTAATATAAAAGGTAAATTTCTCCTGTAATATTGTCTGAAAATCTTTTAAAATATATACATCTTAAACTCACATCAAGTTGAAATATTTTCCTTATGCTGCAACAGTACTTGTAAGTTGCTGGCTTTAATGGAAGCAAAAGCATCAGTACTGTTTTCAAAACTGCTACTTTGTATATATCTCTCTTCACTGAGGGAATGCCATATTTGACAAATAATGACCGAGTCAGTTCAGTTCACTTCAGTTCAGTCGCTCAATCATGTCTGACTCTTTGTGACCCCATGAATTGCAGCACTTCAGGCCTCCCTGTCAATCACCAACTCCCAGAGTTCTCTCAAACTTATGTCCATCGAGTCGGTGATGCCATCCAGCCATCTCATCCTCGGTGGTCCCCTTCTGCTCCTGCCCTCAATCCCTCCCAGCATCAGAGTCTTTTCCAATGAGTCAACTCTTCCCATGAGGTGGCCAAAGTACTGGAGGTTCAGCTTTAGCATCATTCCTTCCAAAGGACACCCAGGGCTGATCTCATTTAGAATGGAATAGTTGGATCTCCTTGCAGTCCATGGGACTCTCAAGAGCCTCCACCAACACCACAGTTCAAAAGCATCAAATCTTCAGTGCTCAGGTTTCTTCACAGTCCAACTCTCACATCCATACATGACTACTGGGAAAACCATAGCCTTGACTAGATGGACCTTTGTTGACAAAGTAACGTCTCTGCTTTTGAATATGCTATCTAGGTTGGTCATAACTTTTCTTCCAAGGAGTAAGCGTCTTTTAATTTCATGGCTGCAATCACCATCTACAGTGATTTTGGAGCCCAAAAATGTAAAGTTAGCCACTCTTTCCACTGTTTCCCCACCTATTTGCCATAAAGTTACGGAAGCAGTTGCCATGATATTAGTTTTCTGAATGTAGAGCTTTAAGCCAACTTTTTCACTGTCCTCTTTCACTTAAATCAGGAGGCTTTTTAGTTCCTCTTCACTTTCTGCCATAAGGATGGTGTCATCTGCATATCTGAGGTTATTGATATTTCTCTTAAGTAACCAATCTCAACTAACAAATTCCTTTTTCCTCTCATGTCTTTTAATCAAGAATCATCTATTAAACATCCATTTTTTAATGTAGTCAGTTTTTCATTGGAGAGTTTCATTAACTTTTTCGAAATGTCAAATCATATGGATTAGTTGCTTAAAAACCTGCAATCAAAATGCTTTTGATTTCAGCATAATGTGTGCTCAGTAGGTACCAGCTGTGAAATAGGCAGTTGGGGATATGATTCCAGCATGCATCTTCGAAAGGCATCACCATCAAGACAGATTTTTAAAGCCCTGAAAACTAGAGCAGGTCATGACCTAGTTCATGAGTTTGAATGGAAAACAGTTCTGGGCCCTGAACACAAGAAAGCTACAAGTGTCTTTGTCACAAATGAAACTCAGACTGGATTCCAGCCAGATGGCAGTAGTGCAGTGTGAGTGTGGAGCCTGGGATCTGGTTGAGGACGTTGCAATCTGTGTGTCTTCTAGCTGGAGATTACTGAGTTTGAACAAAAATGAGTTATGAACTCCTTTACCTGGGTAAAGTGACAATGCAAGAGCAGAGGGTTCACTGTGTATGGATCAGAAATTCACAGAAGAAACCTGCATTTCCAGTGGATATGATGGGGAAAGGCTGTCACCTACTCTAGCGTACTGGTCTTAAAACGAAAGTCTCAACTCCACAGCTCTTGTCAGCTCTACTCTGGGATGCTGGGGCTCCAGTTCCTTTCAGTACATTTCTCCTTCGCCTGCAGATTGCTTTTCTTTCAGAGTTCTCCTGAACCAATTCCAAGAGATGGATGAGAAGGCTGGAGTATGACTGATGACAACCACCATCAATTCGGAAAAGGAAAACTAATGGTTGCTGCTAGATGCTGTGTGTCACCAGTCAGATGGGCAAAAACTAAAAAGGATGATAAGACCCTGTTTTGGTCAAGGTGTGAGAACATATAGGGACTTATATGGTCTTGAATATAGATTAATGTACCATTGTTATCATGGACAGTTGGCAGTAGGCATGTGCAAGATTTATGTGTTTTGACCAATAATATTAACTTCATGGCCCCTTGTTCAGAGAAAGACTCTCGCTTATGTTATAAGACACCTGCATACACTTGTAGCAGTCTCTCCTCTAAAGGCACTAATTTCTGAGAAGGACCAACTCTAGGAGGTGACACTGCCAGCACTTAGGGACTGAAGTTTTTATGTAAAACAACTAGGATCAAACCCAGGACAGCCCAGGACTGGAGAGCAGAACCTCACACTGCATGGCCCTTGCTCTTTTCTTCCTGCCTGTTGCTTGCGGCTGAAAGACGGAAACCCAACAGAGAGCTGAGAAGGTGATTTTAGAAATGTCTTCAAGAAGTAGTAGAGTAGTACTCATACTAAAGAAGCAAGAAACATTATTAAGGAGTAATATGTGTGATTTTCTGCATTCATGAGATCTCTATGATTTCCCTATTATTCATTTTTACGGTAGATCAAAGCATTTTCTACGAATCCTTTCTCAGAATTTCTGTGACTTCCTAAGAATACTTCTAGAAGTCTGAAACACAGAAATTGGAATTGTCTTCAGCACTGAGCACAGGAGAGTTCACACACTGAATATACTGTGAAACTAGCCCCCAAGTTAAATATTTTTAGCAAAGACCTAGCATCTTTCCAGTGTTGCCTTTCAGTCACTGCCTCAGGCCAGGTGTCCTGTCTGCTCCCTGTGGGCAGCTACTCTGGGACTCACTGTCCTGATTATCTGTGCCAAGCACACTTTTATGCTTCTTGTAATATAGACTTATTGATCCAAATAGCAGTCCTATGAAAAACTACTGTTATTTTCCCATATTTGAGAAGAAGATCAAGACAGAATGCATGCCTGCATGCATGCTAAGTTGTTTCAGACAGGTCCAGCTCCTGTGACCCATGGACTGTAGCCCACCAGGCTCCTCTGTCCATGGGATTTTCAAGAAAGAATACTGGAGGGGGTTGCCATATCCATCTCTTTAGTGTTTGTGATACTTTTCAGGGTTGCACTGCTGTTAAATAGCAGAGCTGCAATTCAAAGGTTTTGAAACTTCTAGAGCTCTCCTTTCACTTGTGCTCTCTTCCAGTGATTTCCACTCAGAGAAACTTTGAAGCCAGAAACCATCACAGAACAGAGCTCCTGTGTTGGAGGCAGTGAAGATAGAGTGTAAGGGAGTGGATTGTTCAGTAAAGCAGGACCGAGGAGAAGGCGGGAGGAAGAGCAACAGGTGTCAGGCTCAGCCACTCAGCACCGCATGTTCGCAGCTTCCCTGGAGGAGGGGAGTCCTCCCCCCACATGCTGACACCAACCATTCTCTGTTGATTGGGTATAAATAGTTATACTTGTGACTTCAGGACTACTCATCTACCTCCGTTTCAGAGACTCCTTTCTACCTGTTTCTTTTGGGTGGAGGGGGCTGCACTCCACAGCTTGCAGGATCTTAGTTCCCTGACCAGGTATCCATGGTACCTGAGCCTCTCACACTGGAAGCATGGAGTCCATTCCACTGGACTGCCAGGGATCCAGAAATTCTACCTTTTGACAATCATTTCCCGAAAAGTGATACAACTATTCTGTAGTATAAATGGACAAATGCTATTCCATGATAGGTTTATGTAGACCAAATAATTATTTAGTTCTTCATAATGAAAAAAGTAATTACTTTCATAAGAAATTAATAAATAAACAAATTAGAAAATTAAGGAAATGAACATGTTTTCTAAATTTTATTACAATGTAGACAAACATTTTTACATGAAAATATAAATATGATGAGATAAAATAAATACATAAATAAACATAAATAACATCAGGGCAGTCATCCCTTACGGACTGATCCCTGTGCAGTTGAATACTTTTTATATCTACTTGCTTTTTGCTACTGAGAAAGTACTATTGATTGAATTCAGGAAACATGGTGGCTAAAACAGAAATCAGAGTCTTCTGAAATGACTTCAGGGGAGTGTACAAGGGTGATGTGGCCTCTTAGTCAGTGAGAGTCATATCAAGGTGAGTTCAGGTCTCCATCTATCATTCTTAACCTTTCGTGCAAGCTGGCTGATGATGAAAAGGATCTCATGATTTCCACTCTGACGGTTTCCCAGGCGCAGTCACTGTATCCCTTCTCTTGCAGGTAGACACGGATGCCCTGGAAGTACCTCTTCACGGCCAGGGTGGGGCCCGTCCTTCCCAGGGCAGAGTCTTCCTCTCCCATCACCTGCCCCAGGCAGGCGTCCAGGTCGTCCAGCTGCTGATGGAGTCCAGTGTGGAGCTGCTCCAGAAGGGTGGTGTCCCAGGCAGCAGAGGAGCGCTCTGTGTGGAAGAGGTTGAAGCTCTGCTGGAGCATCTCGTGGAGCACAGAAATGGCCTGGGCCTCCTGGAGCTGGCCACCCTCCACCATCTCCTGGGGGAAAGCGAAGTCTTTTCTGTCCTGCAGACAGAAGTGAAGGGAGATTCTCCTCATTTGGCCCAGGAGCCTGAGATTCTGGCTGCCAACCAGCACGTGGTTCTGAGACAGGTCACAGCCCAGGGATCCTCCCAGGCTGTAGCTGACCAGCGCCAGGGCCATGAGTAGAGAGAGCATGAAGGCCATGGGGAAGATGCGGCTGCTGCTGGGCTGGCTGAGACGGCGTCTGGGGGAACCTTGAGGTAGGTTCTCTGATGCCAGGCTTTCTAAGCAAAGCCATTAAATAGAGAACATGGTAATTTTCATTTTCTCATTGTTTTAATACACTTTCACTTCCTTTTTTGATTTTCATTTATGTATTCAAAATATGATCAAAGAAATTGTGACCATTTTAAAGTATTAATTTTACTTATTTCCCAATAACTTCAAATGTACCCATCTGATTGGGTATGTGTCAATTAAATGAGAACTTTTTTTATTATTCAACACTTTTACTTAAACTGTTCAACACTTTTCTGCTCAGAGTTTCAGAACTGAAGAAAGGACATTCAGTGATCCTGTCTCTCACTGGAAGCTTATGTCACAGAATCTAATGAGTTTCAGTCATTCATTCAGGCAGTTGATTCCACTGGGCATCTCTGTTTCTCTGTCTCTTTCTTCCTCTGAGAACGAAGGACGGTGAGAACCAGGCTACTCGTTCCGGGAGAAATAGCCTTCTTTCCTTTACTCGAGTATAATTTTGCACTTAGTCTACATTCTTTCAGTGACTTGCTGGCCAGGGTTTGTCTTGCTGCTCCTGCTCTAGTTCTAATTCACGCTGAGGTTAGAAACATACAGGGAAGTGAAGGAAGGCAGAGGGGCTGAGCTCTGCCAAATCTAAGACTTGAGTTTGTTTGTTGTTGTTTCCCTTTGACACTTTCCTAGAAAGTAAAGCTCCACAGTTGTTTTGTGGGCAAAAAGGAAACTAATCTAAGTCTGAATGTCTGAATATGAACAAAGGGAAGTGGTTTTCCCTGACACAATGATGTCTTCTGAGTTAGCAAACTTCAGTGCAGCACAGGTGGGGATGAGGCTGTGGCAGAGGGCAAGCATGAGGCCAGTATGAACAACAGAAAGGCTGGGCCACGGCTGCTGCTGACAGAAGCTCAACAAAGGGTAAGTCCCGGGTCAAGCGACTGTCCTTAATTTGCAAGATCAGCTACCTCATTTTTCTTTCAATTAATGCACATAGGATTCCTTTCAGGAGAGAAGAAAGAGGTCAAACCCATCACCTATCAAGAGATGGACAACTAGAATGCCAATTGCTGGAATACTAACCCTCTCTGGCAGTGTCTTGGAGACCAGCCTTGCTGAGCATCTGTCTAGGTAATACATCCACTCAGGCAAGGAGAAGATGCTTTGAAAAAAAACTAGAATGAAATAGAATTAAATGATTGCAAAACATCCTGAACTTAATCTGGATACTAGTAATTATGATATTAAAAACTATAGCTGAATTTTATTACCTGCTGCTAATGGACTAGTCACTTTTCAAGCTCTTTAGAATTTTAACTGAATCCTCTCATTAGCTCTTAGGGTCACACTCACTTATACTCCTGGAGAAAAATATAAATCTAGACAAATGAACTATTCCAATCATAGCAAAGATTCAAGAGCAAACCTTGGGGGCTTTGATTTGTCTGAATGATCCAATTTAAAAAAAAAGGAGGGGTGCAAATGAACATGACATTAAGGAACCAATGAAATAAGTGATAGAGGAGAATGAGTTGAGAAAGATACCTTAATACATTTCAAATGTCAAAGGGTCACGACCTATTGTCTTGTAGGGCCACAGTGTGTGGTCTGAAGTCCGCAAAATTAAGATCTAATCCTAAATAGACAAAATCACTATTTAATAGTTGGAAGGGAGTAGATTGTTCTGCCAGCTAAAAGAAAAGCAGGAGTTTGCTCATTGTTTAGTGGTTAGGATCCAGCACTTTCACTGCTGTGACCTGATTTCCATCTCTGGTTGGGGAAGTCCGATCACACAAGCCTCGCTGAAGTCTAAGCTTTTATGAGTGGTTTCTTCAATGAAATTTAGTAAAATAATTTCATTAACCCTATGAGAGGTAAGCCCTACTTTCTATGTATTTAAACCTCTTGACCTTTCTTGTGAGCTTAAGAACAAAGAAACGCAGGTAACAGTCTCTCGCCACATGAGTTCTGATGTTTCTCCTTCAGGATGACAATGAAAACATCTTTCAGCATCAGGTTCTGCAGAATGAAGTCTCTACCCACTGCAGTCCCTGACCTCCAACACGCCCTGATAGGAATTCAGGGTTGAGAGCAGGAACGAGGCACTCTGTGCTCTGGGAAAACTGACACAAGAGGCCTTCTGATAGTTAGATAATTTCCGGAGAAAATTGATGAACCCAATTTTACAACTTCTCATGGGTAGAAAGCTCTAAAATCTTTCAGAGAGACATCTGTTCCTCCTGATTCTCGGCCACTTTCTCCCGAGATGTGAGTCTATCTGCACGTCGCCCCTCACCACAGTCGCATGCATGCTGACCTCCTCTGCGTGCGTGGGGCAGGTCCTCAGGGCTGAGGGGGGCTGCGCTCTGGCCTGCAGTCCTCAGCAAGTCCTCCCAATAGAGTGAACTCTCGGGAGTCATGTTTTTGGGTGTGGTTTTTTTTGTTGACAAGGACCCCTTCCAGGAGACCTCCTCAGGTAACCTGCTGTTCTCATTCGAAAGGAAGACACCTGCATTTCTCACCTCCAGTCCCGCCGGGTCACCCTGGTGTCTACTGACGGAGTCCAGTGAAGAAGCTCTACTCTCTGTCCAACCTCTGGTCAAGATGTGGGTGTTGAGGAGGCCTATGTGTGACCACGATGGAAGCGCACGTGTGCTTCCTAGACAGAGCAGTGAACATTTTTCTCCTTAGCAGGGAGAAACTGGCTTGAATTGTGAAGTAAACCTCAAAGCCTTGTATAGTTATCTTTTAAAAATTTCTAGCTCAACCTATTAAACATCATTAAGTAATACTATAGAACTGACATGAAAAGGTTATTTAGAAAATAATTTGTTATGAAATGATATTTTTAGCAGTAATATCAGAATGCGTTTTACTTGTTTAGGACCCTAGTCCTCAAGATTTCCAAACTACTCAGTTCTTTTCAGTTCAGTCGCTCAGTCATGTCTGACTCTTTGTGACCCCATGCATCGCAGCACACCAGGACTCCCTGTCCATCACCAACTCCCGTAGTTCTCTCAGACTCACGTCCATTGAGTCAGTGATGCCGTCCAGCCATCTCATCCTCTGTCATCCCCTTCTCCTCCTGCCCCCAATCCCTCCCAGCATCAGGGTCTTTTCCAATGAGTCAACTCTTCGCATGAGGCCAAAATACTGGAGTTTCACCTTTAGGATCGTTCCTTCCAAAGCAATCCCAGGGCTGATCTCCTTCAGAATGGACTGGTTGGATCTCCTTACAGTCCAAGGGACCCTCAAGAGTCTTCTCCAACACAACACGTACTTTAAATGTTCCCTGAGGGGCTTCCCTGGAGGCTCAGTGGTGAGGAGTCCACCTGCCAACAGGACCACATGTGGTCCTAGAGGCTGCACGTGCTGCAGAACAGTGAGCCCGGGGGCACAGCTCCTGCCCTGTGCTCTAGACCCCGGGCCCTCACCACCAAAGCCAAGTGCACTGGAGCCTGAGCTCCCCAACAAGAGAGGCTCCCACAGTGAGAAGCCTGTGCCCACAACTAGAGAGGACCCACCTCTGCCACAACTAGAGAGAAGTCCATGTGGCAGTGAAGACACAGCACAGTGAGAAATGAATAAATGAATAAAATTATTTCAAAAGTCCCTCTGACTTTACATATAGCTGCTGAGCGCTGTATGTTGCAAAGAAAGAAGAGAAAGATGATTGATCCATCAATGTCCTGAAGATTGCCTACATTAAATACATGAATTTCCACAAAGATCTTTGTTACTTTGAGAAATTGTTCTCTTCCAATGTGCATGTTACTAACATATGTCCTGGGAGGAAGGCTCTGGCCCACTGTTGCTAAATGTATTAAAAGCCCTGCCTGTGCCCCTTCCATTCAATCTTGTTTGATTGTGTTTGTCTCTCAGAGATGCGAAGACACCATGATGGAATTTAAGAACTTCCTTGGATTGCATTGTCCCCAGGGACCTCTTGCCCTGCTCTCTGATAACTTGCTGGGTCCTAAGGAAGACACAAGTCTGCAGCTGTGACGGGAGTGACTCTCGCCCCTTCCCGGACTCTGCAGACTGCTGTGGGGTGTCTCCCGTGCTGGGGACACAGCTGGTGGCCAGGCCTTCGTGCTCTGTCTCTGCTCTCAGCATCCGCTTCAGTCTTCTCCGTCTCTGAAAAGGAATGCTGTGGAGAAGCACTTGCCTCAAGTGCAGCTTGTCTGTGCTGCTCTGTGTCCTGAGGACCCGCTGCTGCTCCAGGGAACAGTTTAAACATCTCTATTCTCCTTCCAAGTTCTCAAGCTGCTGCTGACTTTCAACTCCAAGTTTCCGGTGCTTTGGGCTTTTCTCAAATGAGATTCCTGAACCAGGTGAGTTCCTCATAGCGCAACCAGCACATGGAATAGCCTCGATGCATGCTCAGAGGAGCCCCTGGTGTCTCCACCATTGCTCACTGTGGGGCAGGGTTCCCTCTATTTACTGTGTTTCTCTGGGAGGCTGGACAGTCTGGACCTGCAATGCTTGGCAGGCAGAGCAGGCGAAGTCACAGGAGAGTGTCTGACAGAGCCAGAACTTTCACTCAGGTTCTGCTTTGAGTTGGTGGTTTGCAGTCGTAAGGGGAAATTGACAACTAGAAACTGTAATGGAGAAGGACACAGCTGTATGAATGGAGAGGATGCCTTCATGCAGAGTGAGTGAGGAGAGCACGCTGGGGATTTCTACACTGGGAGGAAGTGAACGATTGTGATATTTGAGTGTAAGGATAAGATATTCACCTGACCTCTTGGCAACTGAATACCACGTCTTCAAGCATCTCTACAATTTTTTTCCAGGGAAAAAAAATTCCACAACCAACAAGAGGCAGAAAATCCTTCCCAAGCATTCATCAGATCCTGAAGCATGGTTTGTTTTGTTTTTTTTTTTTTTGATCGTTCTTTTTAGGTTACTCTTTTTGAAAAAATTCAGAGTTACGAAAAGTGCTGGAGTGGTTATGTTCACTTCAACGTCCTCAGAGCAGCAAACAACACAGCTAGAGCTGGAGTATTTTTACTTCTAACGTGCAAATCCTAAAGAGGGCTCAAGGAATCGTAAAATGCAATTTTTAATCAAGCTGCCATTCAGGCTTGGTGTTTCTGTTTTAACGAAAAAACAAAGTAAGTCTTTTACAGTAAGAATTTAATAAAGGAAGAAAAATCATAAACTGACTAAATACAAAATATACATCTTCCCAGTCAGACACGACTGAGCGACTTCACTTTCACTTTTCACTTTCATGCATTGGAAAAGGAAATGGCAACTCACTCCAGTATTCTTGCCTGGAGAATCCCAGGGACGGGGGAGCCTGGCAGGCTGCCGTCTATGGGGTCTCATAGAGTCAGACACGACTGAAGCGACTTAGCAGCAGCAGCAGCATACATACATCATATTTTATCAACAAAATAATTTAAATATTTATAAATCGTTAAATAAATATTAAAATAAATAAATAAATAAATAAATGTCCAGGTAGTTAAATACATAGATAGATCAGCTTCGGCATCGGTGAGGAACCAGAGCCTATAGAGTAGAACATCATGTTGCTTAATATTCCGAAAATCATTTGACACACTGATTCAATTCAGGGAGCAATGACAGCAGAAATGAGTCTTCCACGTGGCAGGGCAGGAGGAAGTGTGGTCTTTTAGTCCATGAGAATCACTTCCATGTTGAACCAGGTGTGTGTCAGTCCTTGCTCCTGAATCTCTCCTGCAGGTTTGTTGAGGAAGAGAAGGCTCTCATGACTTCTACTCTGACAACCTCCCAGGCACAAGGGCTGTGTCCCTTCTCTTGCAGATAGAGAGTGACTCTGTGGAAGTATTTCCTCACAGCCAGGCTGGAGTCCTCCTTGAGCAGGGGAGCCCCTTGCAGCCCCTCCTCCTGCCTGAGACAGGCTTGCAGGTCAGTGAGCTGCTGATCCAGTGTGGTGCAGAGCTTGTCCAGGAGGCTCTGGTCCCACGCGGCGGCCGAGCCCTCTGTGCTGAAGAGCTGGAAGGTGTGCTGGGTCACCTCGTGGAGCACAGAGATGGCTTGAGCCTTCTGCAACTGGCTGCCACCCAGCGCCTCCTGGGGGAATGCGAAGTCATTTCTGTCCTGCAGGCAGGAGGAAGGGGAGACCCTCCTCAGTTGTTGCAGGAGCATCAGGACCCTCCTGTTGGCCAGGCTGTGGGTGTGAGGCAGGTGGCAGCTCTGAGAGCAGATGGCGTTGCAGCTGAGCAGCAGCAGAGCCAGGAGTAAGGACCAGGCTGGGGCCATCGGGGACCTTGCAGATGCTTCTGGCGTGGGGAGGTGGGTGACTCTGTGAACCTGCTTTCTAGGTTCTCTGAAGACCTTCCTTTAGGCCTGGGGCTTAAATAGGAGCCCATGGTTTCCAGTTTCTGAAAGTTTCCTCTTACTTTCCACTTTTGGTTTTGCTTTTCTGTTTGCACTCTTCAGATGGGTTAGGGCAACACTTCTCAATCGTTTCTTTTTTTCATGTTGCCCTTATTTCTTCTGCCCAGAGAGCCTTTTTAGATATATTTTCTTAATTGCCCTGCACTGTGAAATTTTGATAACACAAATGTACTGTGTATGTATTTATGTACTCTATGAATATCTTTTCTCTGTACATGGAAAAAGGAGGTGTAAATCTTACTCTTTGTATTCAGTGTAGTTAAGAAATACATAAAATTTTAAGCTATAATTTAAATGTAAAAGCTACTGAAATTTATTTTTTTATAAACAGTTTTCTGAGTGACTTTTAATGTCATATGTTTACTTTTATAAGTAGGTATATATCCAATTACATATTGAAATAAAATTTACATAAATACTTTTAATAATACCAAGATATAGACATACTTAAAAGTCATTCAAAGCTGCTCAAATCATTGAATAACTTAAAATAGGTCTTTAATATTTAATTTAAGTATTCATCACTGAATTTTCTTCATGTCAGAAAATAATTTTTAGTTTTACTGCCTGCTAGATATTCATCGGATATTATCAACATTTTTTCTCTTTAAGACTTTGACATGTTGAAACTTTGTAGAATTTTGTAAGAAATGATAACATTTTTGTATTTTATTTACAAATAAATTTTCCATTTTTATGTAATTTCTGGAGCCCAAATCACAGTGACCTTCAAACATAAGCAACATGCATGAGACAGACAATGGTTTCTCAGAAGTACAGAGAGGGCAGCTCTCACAATATGACTGTGAGATCAAGCAAATGATGGAAAGTCCTCCAGTGAACCATCTACTCACCTTAGATGGTACCACTGGCCTTGTATACAATCTGTTTATATTCCATAAACTCAATCTCAATGCTTCTCTTATGTATGAGACACAAGAAAGGCCAAAGACAGAAATAAATACTAAGGGGTTAGATTTTGTTGTATCAGGTTGAGCTTTGACGTGTAATAACTAATCATTGTAATGACAAGATTTGTTCATATTCCAGAAAACTAATGCCTGCATGCATGGAAGTAGCATTATCCCCAGTGAGAAGCCATGATTTAGGAATCATGATGCATGTGAATCTTTCTCTCTGTTCCGTTGCACCAAATTTCAGATTTGCCAAATGACTTTCAAGTTCCAATCCAAGTCTATTGTTTTCAAATAAAAGGAAACAATCTTTGTAATTAATTCAGAACGGGATAAATATTATTTCATGGAATATTTAAATTTTGGCTCTGCTCCTGAATTCATTTTACAGTGGATTTTATGTTGTCTTGTCCCCTTATGTTCCAAACTTCAAATAAGAGACATGTGACCGTGTTTGGCAAATCAGCTCTGTAGTGACTGAATTCTGTCTTCTTCTCTGTGGTATCCTCTGTACCAGGCCCAGTGTAATCACTCAACAAGCTGTTTTTTGGTGTTTATTTATTTATTCACTTCTGGGTGCCCTGGGTCCTCACCGCTTGCCCAGACTTCCGTCAGTTGTGGCAGGTGGGGGCCGCTCTTCCTCGCAGAGCCTGGTTTCCTTGCTGTGCGGGCCTCCTCAGGCTCCAGCGTGCAGGCTCCAGGAGCTGCAGCACGTGGGCTCTGGAGCAGGGTCTCAGCAACAGGGGAACACTGTCTTAGTTGTTCCATGGCAGGCGGACACTTCCTGGACCAGGGATTGAATCTGTCTCTTCTGAGGAAGATTCTTCCTCACTCACTGCACCATCAGGGAAGTCCTCAGCAAGTAATTGTAGCTAAAGCGGTTTCTCAGATTTCCTCCTACTACTGGAAGGCATTTACAAATGACCAAGCTATTTTGCTTCATCGGGGCCTATTTCCTGGAATGATAATAGACAGCGGCTGGTATTTCTACTCTGTTCCTGCTGGTACCTGTCGTACTGAGTTTGTTGCTAAAACCACTAGGAGTCTCCTTCCTTGAAGGTAAATGGGGTCTAGTGCTTCACGTAGCAAGTGCAACACACTTTTCAGCCTTTGCCCAGCACTATATTAAACTCAGGAGGATGCTTCACCCCTAATTGTCCTCAACTAGGTCATGATTCCAGAAAACATCTACTTCTACTGCATCGACAGGGCTAAAGCCTTTGACCTTGTGAATCACAACAAACTGTGGAAAACGCTTCAAGAGATGGGAATACCAGACCATCTTACCTGCCTCCTGAGAAACCTGTATGCAGGTCAAGAAGCAACAGTTAGAACCGGACATGGAACAATGGACTGGTTCCAAACTGGGAAAAGAGTACACCAAGACTGTATACTGTCAGCCTGCTTATTTAACTTATATCCAGAGTACATCATGTGAGATGCTGGGTTGGATGAAGCAGAAGCTGGAATCAAGATTGCTGGGAGAAATATCAATAACCTCAGATGACACCACCCTTAAGGTAGAAAGGGAAGAGGAACTAAAGAGCCTCTTGATGAAAGGGAAAGAGGAGAGTGAAAAAGCTGGCTGAAAACTTAAAACATTAAAAAAATCAAGAACATGGCTTCCAGTACCATAGCTTCATGGCAAACAGATGGGGAAACAAAGGAAAGAGTGACAGACTTTATTTTCTTGGGCTCCAAAATCACCGCAGATGGCAACTGCAGACATGAAATTAAAAGACACTTGCTCTTTGGAGGAAAAGCTATGACCAATCTAGACAGCATATTAACAAGCAAAGACGTTACTTTGGCCTAAAGGTCTATATGGTCAAAGCTATGGTTTTTCTAGTAGTCATGTATGGATGTGAGAGCTAGACCAGAATGCTGAGTGCCAGAGAATGATGCTTTTGAACTGTGCTGTTGGAGATGATTCTTGAGAGTCCCTTGGACTGCAAGGAGAACAAACCAGTCCATCCTGAAGACCTGACTCATTGGAAAAGACCCTGATGCTGGGAATGATTGAAGGCAGGAGGAGAAGGGGACAACAGAGGATGAGATGGTTGGAAGGCATCACTGACTCTAAGCAAGCTCTCAGAGTTGGTGATGGACAGGGAAGCCTGGCGTGCTGCAGTTCAGGGGTCATTAGAGTCACCAATGACTGAACGACTGACCTGAACTGAGGTCATGACAGAAAAGAACATGCTGGGTGTCATACACAGAGCCAGGTATCTGAACTCAAACCCTCCCTGATGCTCATAGCTCACAGCAATGAGCAGGCGGTTTACCATAGTACTCTTTTGGGTCTTTACCGACCTGGCAATTACTACTACATTGACCTGAGATACTTCAGAGACTCCTCACAAGGAATGATGAATGATCATTTCCATGCTCTGTTTTATTCCATTGCATGGCTGGTGAGCTTCATTTTAGTTTGTCGTCCGATTTTTGACATGTAATAATTAAAGCCTTAGAACAGGTTGAAAATCTAGAGTTTGGATCTGAATCCCTGGTCTCTGATTTTGCCTACTAACCTGCTTATTCTTTTTATGCTCAGTGTGACTATTTTCTTACTTCTACATGCCAAGCATGCAGACTTTAAAGACTTTTCCGTTCTGAATGGTTAGGACCCCAGCAAAGTCATATCATGAGGTCGTAAACCCCAAAGTAATGATATTAGGTGACAGGCCTTTTGGGAAGTGATTAGGGTGTGAGGATGGAGGCCTCACATAAGGAAATAATGCCCTTATAAAAGAGGTGGATATACACTAGTCCCTCTCCTGCCATGTGATGATACGAGAGAACTCTGCAGTGTGAGACCTGAAGCAGCCTCTCACCACAACTGGACCAAGCTGACACACAGTTCTCGGATATCCAGACTCGAGAACTAACTTTGACCAATACATTTCTGGTCTTTGCAAACTACCCAGCCTATGCTATTTTGTTGAAGAAGCTTGAATTGTAAGAGCAGATGGCGTTGCAGCTGAGCAGCAGCAGAGCCAAGAGCAAGGACCAGGTTGGCGCCATCAGGGACCTTGCAGATGCTTCTGGCCTGGGGAGGTGGGTGACTCTGTGAACCTGCTTTCTAGGTTCTCTGAAGACCTTCCTTCAGGCCTGTGTTTTAAATAGGAGCCCACGGTTTCCATTTTCTGAAAGTTCCTTCTTACTTTCTACTTTTGTTTTTGCTTTTCAATTTGCACTTTTCAAATGGGTTAGGACAGCATTTCTCAAACTTTTTTTCATTATTGCCTCCCCTTCCCTATTGACAGAGACTTCTGAGATATTTTCTTCCTAATTACTCCCACCATGAAATTTTGACAACACAGTTATGTTGTAGATCTTTCTTTGCACTCCATGCATATCTTTATACATAAGAAAAGAAAACGCAAAACTCCTTGTTGTATTCACCCTAGGGTTAACAATGCCATAAAATGAAAGGTGTACATTAAGTGTAAAAACTGTTGAGTTTTATTTAACTTTATGAATGAGTTTGAAGAATGACTTTTAATGGAGGATATTTACCTATATAAATAGTAATGTACCAAATTACATATTCATAAGAAATTCATATAAAAATATATAATAATACCACAGTATAGATAGACTTAAAAGTCTTTCAGAACTGAAAATCACTTAAAATTTTAGGTTATTTTTCTTTTAACTTTGTTTCCTTTCAGAAATCAATTTTTAATTCCCTGTCTGCTGAATATTCATCTCAATTTTATAACATTGCTTTCTGTTTAGCTCTTGACATATTTATGGATGCTCTTAACAACTTTGATAGGAATAAATAATAAAATACCATGATACCAGTCCAATGGTGGAGAGTGAAGAGGAACTAACGAGCCTCTTGATGAGGGTGAAAGAGGAGACTGAAAAAGCTGGCATAACACTCAACATCAAAACACCTAAGCTTCTGACATCTATGGCAAATAGATGGGGAAATAGTGGAAACCGTGACAGATTTTCTTTTCTTGGTCTCCAAAATCACTGTGGACATTGACTGCAGCTACAAAATTAAAAGACACTTGCTCCTTGGAAGAAAAGCTATGACAGAACTAGACAGCATGTGAAAAAGAGTAAACATCACGTTGACAACAAACGTCTGTATAGTCAAAGCTATGGTATTTCCAATAGTCTTGTATGGATGTGAGAGGGGGAACATAAAGAAGGCTGAGTGCAGTAGAATCAATACTTTCAAATTATGGTGCTGGAGAAGACTCTTGAGAGTCCCTTGGATAGCAAGGAGATCAAACCAGTCAAGAAATCAACCCTGAAAATCATTGGAAGGATTGATAATGAAGCTGAAGCTCCAATAAGTAAGCAAACATTAGTTGCTCAGTCGTGTCTGATCTTTGTGACCCCATGGACCGTAGCCAGCCAGTTGCTCTTCTGTCCATGGAACTCTAGGCAAGAATACTGGAGTAGGTTGCCATTCCCTTTTCCAGCAATCTTCCTGACCCAGGGATCAAACCCGAGTCTCCCGCACTTGCAGGTACATTCTTTACCATCTGAGCTACCAGGGAAGCCCTGTACTTTGGCTATCTGATGTACAGAGCCAGCTCATTGGAAAAGACCCTGATGCTGGGAAAGATTGAGGGCAGGAGGAGAAGAGGGCGATAGAGGAGGAAATGGTTGGATGGCATTACCAACTCAGTGGTTATGGATTTAAGCAAACTCCAGGAGATAGTGAAGGATAGGGAATCCTGGCGTGCTGCTGTCCATGGCGTTGCAAAGAGTCAGATAGGATTGAGCACAGGATTTATCAACTCAAAAATAGCAATAAAATATTCTTTCCTTGAGCCCTGGACAGTGCGCATCTCCAGACCGCTGTAGGAGGGCCAAAGAGCTCTTTTTCTCGGGTTCCTTTTGGATGCCCACTTTGGAGAGTTTGCAGTTCTGGGCACAGCATCCTCAGTGAGTCTTTTGATCCTGATTTACTATTGCGGGGAGAAACTCTTTTTTTTCACCATGCTGAGAGCTGAAGAGGGAGCCTTGTAGCCCTGCCACCAACAGTATTCTCTGGTTGGAAGCTCAGAACCTTGCATTTTCCAAGCCTTCCCTAGAGCTTTGTGGTTTATTTTCCAGGAAGGATTCTATTTACTGAAGAGCTTCAGGTGAGGAGTCAGCGAGTTGGGGTCGATTTTACAGATTCGGGTCCCATCTGGCACCATCCAGCCACAGCTCAGAGACAGGGAACCTGGTGGTGGTGATGGGACCCCTGGAAGGTGCCCAGAATGTCCTGGGAGTGAGTCAGAGCACGGCCACCACCAGCGCCAAGGACCGGGGAGCTGTTACTTCCTGCCTTCAGAATATTTATCCCTGTACAGATTAAACTAAAAAATATATATATTTCCTGGCCTACTCACGGATCATAAGAAAAGAAAAAATTACAACATGAAAGCAACAGATTTCTTCTTGAACAAGTTGGCAGGAAAACTCAGGAATTAAGGGGAAATACTTGAATTCTCAAGATACTGAAATTTACTGACTTTCACCAAAACATGAAGTTAAGCAAATTGGTTAATTTCACTGCCCCCTCTCTGACTGGTTACTGATTAAAGGAATGGTTCATGCAAATATTTGGATCCAGCCATGGATAGGGAACAATTGGCTAAATGGTTAAATGATTTTTTAAATATCCAAGTGTTTTTCAAAATATATTAAAATAAAAATTATTTTAGGTATGTTTTCCCCATTATCCCTTGGGAAGAACCAGAAGGCAGGACATTTTTCCCTGTTGCCTCATTTTTCTTGCTGTTTCCTTTCTTTCATCAGTGCTCTTAATGTCCTTTAGATGTCCTTCAGATGGGCCATCATTCTTCTCTCTTTGATTCAGACTCTATGATTTTTACTTATGAGTGTAGATTATCAGTTTTCTTTCTGAAGAAGGGGATTGAGAATAATTACACATGACAATTTCTTCTCTGTCATGTATGCTTTGAACATGAAATATTTCCACACAATCTCAGCTAGTGGGCTGCTGGAGCTAAATGTGTCATGCCCTGTGTCTTGGTTCAGGCTGCTCTAACAAGGTCCCAGCATCTGGTGGCTCATCAGTGATAGTTTTTTTGTCACAGTCCTGGGGGCTGCAAGTGTGAGATCAGGGTGCCAGCAGGGTGGAATTCTGGTGAGAACCCTCTTCTGGGTTGCAGACTGCCAGCGTGTCTCTATGTCCTCACATGGTGGAGAGCAGAGACAAAGCAAAGAGTCTTGTGAGCCTCATGAAGACAGTAATCCTGTGCATGAGGAATCCCCCCTCATAATCTCCTCTAACCCTAATGATTTCTCTAATATCCCACCTCCTGATATGATCACATGGTGGGGGAACACACACACATTCAACCTGTAACATGATAACAAGAAGATAGCCAGGCGTTGTGTTTATTGCAGATTCATTAGACTATGTTTCATTCTTGATATTTGTTTGAGGAGAACACATTCCTTGATGCTGTCATCCCTCATGATGGCTCATTCATCCTGAATTGATTACTAATGAAATGTTACAATGCTACTGTGCACATGATTACCAAGAACTTGCCAAACAAATTCCACAGACTTTCAGTCTTTATAAAAAATAACATTGACAGCAACTACAAATTCCTTAGCCCTTCAAAGGGACACTCAATCCTTCAAACATAGTTGAACCTGAGTTGTAAATATTCTCATTTCCAGGAGCCACCTGCTAAGACTTGATTTGAATAAAACAATCGAATGAGAAAATGGCAAGTCCAGGTTTCAAAACCTATTATGTCAAATTCCGTATTCCCCCTCCCCATCCATTCCATAAACACCTCTGCAAATTGTCTGTATTGAACCATCGCTTATTTTCCTATTTCACTAGCACACATTGTGCCTTTGTTTTCCTTACCTTGCTGTTACAGTACTCTATATTTTCATTAGTTTATCGTCTACCTCCAAATTTCTAGATGAATTGAGCAATTGACAAAGAATCCTGATTATTTTATGTAATAAGCAAAATGAAATTATCAACTGGTAATTCTTTCTGAGAGTCTAAATGTGACTGACAAAATTAATATTTCTAATAATTATAAAAGAATCATATTTAACCGTCCAAGATGATTCATATAGATTGCTCAATTAACCGTCACCACAAATTTGAGATGCATGATAGATAAGACCCTTGAGAATAAGAGACTGGATTACAAACATTTCAGTGAGTCTCTGTAGGAAACAGGCTTCCCTGGTGGGAAAGAATCCCTCAGTGGATTAAAGAATCCAGGTGTCCATGCAGGAGAGGGGTGTTAGATGCCTCGATTGGGAAGGTCCTCTGGAGGAGGAAATGGCAAGGCACTCCAGTATTGTCTGGGAAATCCCATACAAGAAGCCTGGCAGGCTACAGACCATGGGGTCACAAAGAGTCGAACTAAACAATGAGAACTGTAGAAAACACCAAGCTGACAGAGCTCTCGTGGATTTAGGTTAAAAACACTTAATGCTGCCAAGTGAAGTGAAGTGAAGTGAAGTCACTCATTCGTGTCCGACTCTTTGTGACCCCGTGGACGGTAACCTATCAGGCTCCGCAGTCCATGGGATTTTCCAGGCAAGAATACTGGAGTGGGGTGCCATTACCTTCTCCAGGGGATCTTCCCAACCCAGGGATTGAACCCGGGTCTCCTGCATTGCAGACAGACGCTTTACCGTCTGAGCCACTAGGGAAGCCCCTGATGATACCAAATACATGAATATGGGAAATGACTGGAAGAATAGAAGACGACATATGCTAAGGGGTGCAACGTTAGGGATGGAGCAGAGCATCCCGGTTGCCATCAGCAGGGAGACCAGAGTTTCAGAAATTCAGCACTTCACCTGGGTCTCAGTGAAACAGCTCAGGTCCTGCACTAAGCTAAGTCCTCCAAGCTCCCTTCGCTGCGCCCCAGCGGCCGGGATGTGCACCTGAACTCTCAGTAATGGACCGGACTCGCCTCCAAGTCCAGCGCCGCGAACTCCCGCGCAGGATCCAGGGGAGAACCGAGGAGTCCCCGTCAAGAGCCTTGACCCCGGCGAGGCGCTGCCATAGCCCGGGGAGCCTGTGGGGCCGCGGGAGCAGTGAGGAAGCTTCCTTTTCTGTCCCACCGCCCAGGGGAGCTTTAATGCTACTTTGCTCTGATCCTCAGATTTCTGCACCTGCCCTCATGTCCACCCTCCCCTTCCTAGGAGGAGATTTTGGCCAGAGCGGTTTACACTGGTGCCCTTTATGCTGCGATTGATGGCTGGAAATCAGAGCATGTTGTGAAGTATTTTGAAATTCAAGATTGTTTCTGTGGAGAAAGACTAATTCTTTCAGGGATTCAGGGAAAGGGAAAGGCACGTGAAGTCTGTCCAGGAATCTAGGAGTTATTCGGACCCTCCAGTGGGAAGACTTGGGGACAAGACTGAGACTGAAAAGTATTACATTTAATATTAATATAAATGGTTAATTTCTCTTGCAGTCTTAATTGGTTAAAAAAAGATTTCAAAATGTACAGTGAAAGTCGTTCAGTCACGTCTGACTCTTTGTGACCCCATGGATTATACAGTCCATGGAATTCTCCAGGCCCGAATACTAGAGTCGGTAGGCATTCCGTTCTCCAGGGGATCTTCCCCACCCAGGAACGGAGTCCAGGTCTCCAGCACTGCAGGCAGCTTCTTTACCAGATGAGCTATTAGGGCAGCCCCAGAACACTGGAGTGGGGAGCCTAGTCCTTCTCCAGGGAATCTTCCTGACCCAGTCATCGAGCCGGGGACCCCTGCATTGCAGGCAGACTCTTACAATTTATAAGTAATTATGAGCAACTTACACTTTATAAGTCTTAAATATCAAGTTAAGACATTTTCTTTAAGACCAAACAAAATTTTAAGTTCTTGGCTTCAGTGGAAACAAAATCATCAGTAATGTTTGCAAAACTGTTTCCTAGTTTATCTGACTTCATTGCGTGAATGCCGTATTTCACTAACAATGCCAAAGAATGCTAAAACTACCTCACAATTGCACGTATCTCACAGGCTAGTAAAGTAATGCTCAAAATTCTCCAAGCCAGGCTTCAGCAATATGTGAACCGTGAACTTCCAGTGTTGAAGCTGGTTTTAGAAAAGGCAGAGGAACCAACGATCAAATTGCCAACATCTGCTGGATCATTGAAAAAGAAGAGAATTCCAGAAAAACATCTATTTCTGCTTTATCGACTATGCCAAAGCCTTTGACTGTGTGGATCACAATAAACTGTGGAAAATCCTACAAGTGATGAGCATACCAGACCACCTGACCTGCCTCTTGAGAAACCTGTATGTATGCAGGTTAGGAAGCAACAGTTAGAACTGGACATGGAACAACAGACTGGTTCCAAATAGGAAAAAGAGTATGTCAAGGCTGTATATTGTCACCCTGCTTATTTAACTTATACTCAGAGTACATCATGAGAAATGCTGGGCTGGAAGAAGCACAAGCTGGAATCAAGATTGTGGGGAGAAATATCAATAACCTCAGATATGCAGATGACACCACCCTTATGGCAGAAAGTGAAGAAGAACTAAGAGCCTCTTGCAAGTGAAAGAGGAGAGTGAAAAGTTGGCTTAAAGCTCAACATTCAGGAAACGAAGATCATGGCATCTGGTCCCATCACTTCATGGGAAATAGATGGGGAAACAGTGGAAACAGTGTCAGACTTTATTTTTGGGGGCTCCAAAATCTCTGCAGATGGTGATTTCAGCCATGAAATTAAAAGAAGCATACTCCTTGGAAGGAAAGTTGTGATCAACCTAGACAGCATATTAAAAAGTAGAGATGTTACTTTGTCAACAAAGGTCCATCTAGTCAAGGCTATGGTTTTTCCAGTGGTCATGTATGGATGTAAGAGCTGGACTGTAAAGAAAGCTGAGCGCCGAAGAATTGATGCTTTTGAACTGTGGTGTTGGAGAAGACTCTTGAGAGTCCCTTGGACTACAAGGAGAGCCAATCAGTCCATCCTAAAGGAGATCAGCCCTAGGTGTTCATTGAAGGACTGATGCTGAAGCTGAAACTCCAATACTTTGCCCACCTGATGGGAAAAGCTGACTCATTTGAAAGGACCCTGATGCTGGGAAAGAGTGAGGGCTGGAGGAGAAGGGGACGACAGAAGATGAGATGGTTGGATGGCATCACCGACTCAATGGACATGAGTTTGGGTGGACTCTGGGAGTTGGTGATGGATAGGGAGGCCTGGCGTTCTGCAGTCCATAGGGTCGCAAAGAGTCAGAGACGACTGAGCGACTGAACTGAGCTGAATTGATGACCCAGGAACTGTCATAAATAATTAATTTCAGTTTACAAAATCCCTTTTTCTCTCATTTCTTTCAACCAAGGTCTTCCCTTGTGGATCAGACAGTAAAGAATCTGCCTGAAATGCAGATTCCAGATTCCATCCTTGGTTGGGAAGATCCCCTGGAAATGGCAACAGACTCCAGTAGTCTTGCCTGGAGAATCCCATGGACAGAGGAGCCTGGTGGGCTATGGTCTATGGGGTCCCAAAAGATGCAGACTTGACCTAGCAACTAAACATAAAGCAGTAAAAAATTCAAGAAGTTCACCTTGATAATATTTAATAAATAAAACAAATTACAAATTTAATGACATAAAAATGTGACTGTATTTGTTAAATTTTAATACAATATAAACAAAAATATTTTATATAGAAAAATAAATAGGAGGAGATCAAAGAATAAATATAACAAAATAAATAAGCAAACAAACAATAAAATCAGGGCAGTCTTCACTTCAGGACTGATGTACCTGCAGCCAAGAAAATTTATATATCTTCGGTTACTACTGACAAAGCATTGGCTGAAGTAATTCAATCAATTTGGTGGGTAAAGTAGAAATCAGAGTCCTCTGAAATGGCCACAGATGAGTGTGCAAAGATGATGGGGCATCTGAATCAGTGAAAGTCATGTCAAGGTGAGTTCACGTCTCCATCCATCATTCTTAACCTTTCTTGCAAGCTGGCAGATGAAGAGAAGGATCTCATGATTTCCACTCTGACGGTTTCCCAGGCACAGTCGCTGTATCCCTTCTCTTGCAGGTAGAAATGGATGCCCTGGAAGTACCTCTTCACAGCCAGGGTGGGGTCCATCCTTCCCAGGGCAGAGTCTTCCTCTCCCATATCCTGCCCCAGGCAGGCGTCCAGGTCGACAAGCTGGTCCAGGAGTCCTTTGCGGAGCTGCTTCAGGAGGGTGGTGTCCCAGGCAGCAGAGGAGCGCTCTGTGTGGAAGAGGTTGAAGCTCTGCTGGAGCACCTCATGGAGCACAGAGATGGCCTGGGCCTCCTGGAGCTGGCTGCTCTCCACCATCTCCTGGGGGAAAGCGAAGTCTTTTCTGTCCTGCAGACACAAGTGAGGGGGGAGTCTCGTCATTTGGCCCAGGAGCCTGAGGTTCTTCCTGCCAACCAGCACGTGTTTCTGAGACAGGTCGCAGCCCAGGGATCCTCCCGGGCCGTAGCTGACCAGCACCAGGGCCATGAGTAGAGAGAGCACGAAGGCCATGGGGAAGATGTGGCTGCTGCTGGGCTGGCTGAGACGGCGTCTGGGGGAACCTTGAGGTAGGTTCTCTGATGCCAGGCTTTCTAAGCGAGGCCATTAAATAGGGAACATGGTAGTTTTCATTTTCTAGTCATTTCTATGCACTTTTACTTCCTTTTTTGATTTTCATTTATGTATTCTGAATATGGTCAAAGAAATTGTCATCAGTCTAAACTATTAATTTTATCTATTTCCCAATAACCTCAAATGTACCCATCCAAATGGATAGTTTTCAATCAAATGAGAAAGGTCTCTGTCAGACATCAGAAATGATGTAGGTTTCTCAGCACAAACATTACCACTCTTTCTCCTTCATGTGTAAATGTAGCTCTTCTCTGTTCCATGAACACATTTTTGGCCCTGATCCTAGGCTCAATTTCTGTTTCTTCCTTTACTTAGGAAGGCAGGCTCTGTATTTATCAGGGATTTATCAGGTCACTCTAGCAAATAAACTGTTTGAAACAAAGGATGGGTTTTCTTTAGTGTCTGATTTAGAGAAGAGGCTGATTATTATGAGTCCATGAGCTCCCTCATGTTTCTCTTCCTTCTAGAACACGTCCCTGCAGGTCCATGTGGTTGTGCTTCAGGGAACCACAAAGTCAGGACTATTACAGACATCAGGCTTGCGTTCCACCGTTTTCGTACTGGAGACCTATTGTCCTTTGCTGGCCCAGCCAATACTCCTACCAAGAATTCTGGTTCTTCTCAGATAAAATGGGTGGGGAGACTCTAATTCCAGGATAATTGATTGTATTTGCCCAGCAGCACCTCACTCACACAGGAGAGATCACATGGAGCCACCCCCTGTCCTCTGGAGTGACAGAGTCCCCTTGCTCACCTGCTGGACTCCCTCCCTTAGGGCAGGCTGTTATTGGAAGCTTATGTCACGGAATCTAGTGAGTTACAGCTGTTCATTCAGGCAGATGATTCCACCAGGCATCTCTGTTCCTCTGAGAATGCAGGGCAGTGAGACCCAGCCTACTTGATCAGGAGAAATAGTCCTCTTTCCTTGAATGTAATTTTTCATTTAAACTTTTTATATTCACTTTGTGACTTATTTTGGGTAGGCTCTGGGAGTTGGTGATGGACAGGGAGGCCTGGCACGCTGCAGTTCATGAGGTTGCAAAGAGTCGGACACGACTGAGCGACTGAACTGAACTGCACTGACTGACTTATTGGACGAGGTTTGTCTCAGTGCTCCTGTTGCGGTTGTAATTGATGATGATGTGAGAACAACAAAGGGAAGTGAAGAAGCCAGAGGGGCTGCATCTCTATCACTTTCAAGACGTTAGTTTTTTCGTTTCTCTTTGCAACTTTTCTAGAAAGTAAAATTGCACATTTTTTTGTGTGGGCAATAGAAAACAAGGGTAAGTCTCAATGTCATGAATACGAAAGAAGGGAAGTGGTTTCCCCCTGACCCAGTGACGTGTTCTGAGTTAGCAAACTTCAGTGCAGCACAGCTGGGGACAAGTCTGAGGCAGAGGGAAACGATGAGGCCAATATGAAGAGCAGAAAGGCTGGGACAGGGCTGCTTCTTACAGAAGCGCAAAGAAGGACAAGCCCTTGATCTGTTGACTGCCGTCAGCTTTGTAAGACCAGCCACCTAATTTTTCTTTTCTTGAATCAGCATGTGGTCAGTATAAGGGGAGGAGGAAGAAGTCACACTCACCAGCTCACCAGAGACAGGCAATCAGAGCCCCAGTTGCTCGAACACTAATGCTCTCTGGCAGGGTTGACGAGACCAGCCTTGCTGATCATCTGAGTAGGTGATAAATCCACCTGGGCAAAGAGAATATGCTTTGAAGTAACTAGAATGAAAGGGAATTAAATGATTCCAAAAGAGCCTGATCTTAGTCTAGCTAATAGTAACTATGACATTAAAAATAATAACTGAATTTTATTGATTACTAACCCTCATGATCTCCCTAATATTCCAGCTCTTGGTACTATCACATTGATGGGTTGGGTTTCTGTGGGTTTTTAACAAATTTTTAAAATATTTATTTTATGTGTTTATTTGGCTGTGGCATGTCTTAGTCGATGTATGCTGGTTCTTGGATCTTGGTTGCTTCATGCAGGATCTTTACTTAAGCCATGGGAAGTCCTGCTTGCCAATCAGAATCTAGTTTCCTGGCGAGAGATCCAGCTCAGGCTCCCTGCTTTGGGAGCATGGAGTCCTGGCCCCTGGACCATCAGGGAAGTCAATGGGGAGAGTTTCAATACATGAATTTGGGGAACGCACACACATTCAATCTGTAACACGGTAGTAAGGAGATACCAAGGTATTGTGTTTATGGCAAGGATTCATTAGCATATATTTCATTCTTGATATTAGTGAGGAGTAAGAACACGTTCCCTGATGCTGCCCTCACTTTTTATGGCACCTCCATCCTGAATTGATTGCTAGTTAAATGTTACAAGACTACCGTGGACATGATTACCAAGGACCTGCCAGAAAAATTTCACAGACTATCAGTGTTTATCAAAAACGACAGTGACAACAACTATAAACTCCTTACCCTTTGTGAGGGACTCACGCAATACTTCCAGCATAGTTGAAACTGAGTTAATAGTTTTGTTTCGAAGAGCCTCCCACTAAGACTTTATTGGAATAAAATAATCTAAGAATGAAATGGCAAATCCGGTTTTCAAAACCTAACATGTCAGATTCCAAACTGCTTATCTAGACTGTGACAGCTGTGCCCGCTGCGTGCACTGAGCGCTCACTTAATTTCCTAGTTTATTTCTAACACAAGATGCACCCTTGTTGTTTCATACCTCGATGTGACAAACCTCTTATTTCCATTAGTTCACATCTACCTCCAAATTCTAGATAAGCTGAGCAATTTACAACGTATCTGATTATTTTGTATAATAAGCAAAATGAAATTATCAACTGGTAGTTATTACTAACAGTCTAAATGTGATCGACAAAATAATAATTCTAATAATTATAAAATAATCATATTTAACTGTCCAAGATGATTCATATAGATTGTGCAATGAATCCTCACCATAAATTGGGGATACATGATGGACAAGATCCTTATGAGTTTTGACTCCAGCAGGGGATTGGGTTAGAAACATTTCAGTGAATCCTCTGTAGAAAACACCAAGCTGATGGCTCTTGTGACTGTAATTAAAAAAAAAAAACTTAATGCTTTTGAGAGGGCAACAGACAGGAAAACTGGGGGTCTTCAAACAGAGGAAACAGGCTGCAAGTGTGAGACATTTTTAATCTCTTTACTCTTGCCTGGAAAATCCCATGGGTGGAGGAGCCTGGAAGGCTGCAGTCCATGGGGTCACTAAGTCAGACATGACTGAGCGACTTCACTTTCACTTTTCACTTTCATGCATTGGAGAAGGAAATGGCAACCCACTCCAGTACTCTTGCCTGGAAAATCCCATGGACAGAGAAGCCTGGTAGACTACAGTCCATGGGATTGCAAAGACTCAGACATGACTGAGCGACTTCACTTCTCTATACAAATTTAAAAAGAGGTTTCTCTTAAAATTCTAAGTTGCCATAATGACACCTGGTTCCACCTGAACTTAACTTTTCCCAAACCTTGAGCTAACCAATGTATTTTTCTTCTGGAAATGTTTGTCTTAAGCTGTTAATGTACTGTGTATTTACCCTAGACTCTGTGTTTAAGTCAGTTCCACCCAAAGGCTCAGAACCGACTTAACAATACAGTCTGTTATACTCATACACTGTTCTCCTAATCTGTGCTAATGAAACTGTATATTTGTTTGGAAATCTGCCTTTCTTCAAGATTCACGTCCATCATTTTGTGGCCGGGGATGACTCACCTGGTGCCAATGTTGTCTCAATGCATGTTGTGGGTGAGGGGCCCGGTGCTATTCTCTGAGTTTTGAGACATTTCCATTCTCTAATTAGCAGACTGCTAGTAGCTATATAACATCTGGCGGAAGAGAAGCAAGGGGCACTCTTACTACCCCCGTCTGATGTCTATGTCAGAAGCTTTCTCTATCTCTTTTATACTTTAATAAAACTTTATTACACAAAAGTGCTGAGCGATCAAGCCTCGTCACTGGCCCTCGATTGAATTCTGCTCTGGAGGCCAAGAATCCTGGTGTCTTTCGTGGTTCAGCAACAAACTGTTGCTTCCAAATTATATGAATTTGGCAAATGACAAAAAGAATAGAAGACGACCTATGCTAACAGGTGAAATGTGAGGGACGGAGCAGAGCCTCCCCATTGCCATCAGCAGGGAGACCAGGAGTGCAGAAAATCAGCACTTCACCTGGGCCTCTCTGAAGCAGTTCAGGTCCTGCACTAAACTCCGGAGCCCTCCAAACTCCTTTTGCTGCGCCCCAGCGGCCGGGAGGGGGCGCCCGATCTCTCAGTAACTGACAGACCCGCACCGCCCACCCAGCGGGACCCGCCTGCAGGGCTGCCCCCTGGGGCATCAGATCCACGGGGAGAACTCGCGGGTGGCCGTGGGCAGGAGCCGCGACCGGAGCGAGGCGCCGCCGGGGCCCAGGGAGAGCTTGGGGCCGCGGGAACAGAGAGGAAACTTGCTTTTCGGGCCCCACTGCCCAGGCGAGCTTTGCGCCGCGTCGCTCAGAGCCTTTGATTTCTGCACCTCCAAATTCTAGATAAGCTACCATTGCGTCCATCCTCCCCTTCCTGGGAGAAGATTTTAGCCAGAGCGGTTCACACCGGTGCCTTTTAATGCCGCGATTGACGGCTGGAAATCACAGCCTGTTGTGGTATGTTTTCAGATTCAGGGTTGTTTTGGAGTGAGTGGAAGTCGTTCAGTCGTGTCTGACTCTTTGCGACCCCATGGACTATACAGTCCATGGACTTCTCCAGGCCAGAATACTGAAGTGGGTAGCCTTTCCCTTCTCCAGGAGATCGTCCCAACTCAGGGACTGAACCCAGGTCCCCTCATTGCGGGCAGATCTTGACCAGCCGAGCCACAAGGGAAGCCCTTGTTTATGGGCAAAGGAGTAATTCAGCGAAAGGGAAAGGTATCTACAGTCTGGATGGGAATCTGCTCGATACTGGGACCCTCCCGTGGGAAGACTTGGGGACAAAACAGACTTCAAAAGAAGCTCCTAGGTACAGGGAAAATTATTTCATTTAACATTAATAGAAATGGTTAATTTCTCCTGTCATGTTCATTGGTTGGAAAATGTTTTAAAATGTATAAGTCTTCAACTCACATCAAATTCAAATATTTTCTTTATGCCACAACAGTACTTTAACTTCCTGGCTTTAATGGAAGCAAAATCATCAATAATGTTTTCAGTATTACTTTTTGGTATCTCTCTCTTCATCTGAGCGAAAGCCATATTTGACAAACTTATGAACCAGTAACTATTTTGAATAACTCATTTCAATTTACAAAATCCTTTTTTCCTCTCATTTCTTTTAACCAAAGGTCATCTATTAAGCATTTTTTTTAGTCAGTTTTTCATTGGAGAGTTTCATGAACTTTTTCAAAATGTCTTCTCATGCGGATTAAAATGCTTTTGATTTCAGCATAATGTGTACTCAGTAGACACCAACTGTGAAATAGGCAGTTGGATATATAATTCCAGCATGCGTCTTTGGAAGACATCATCATCAGGATAGATTTTTAAAGGCCTGAAAACTAGAGCAGGTCATGACCTAGTTCATCAGTTTGGACAGAAGACAGTTCTGGGCTTGGAACACAGGAAAACCACAAACTCCGTGGTCACAAATGAAATTCAGACTGGATACCAGCCAGATGGCAGGAGTGCAGTGTGAGTGTGAAGCCTGGATCTGGTTGAGGACCTTGCAATCTGTGTGTCTTCTAGCTGGAGATCACGGAGTTTGAACGAAAATGAATCATGAGCTCCTTTACCTGGGTAAAGAGACAGTGCAAGAGCAGTGGGTGCGTTCTCTATGGATCAGAAATTCACAGAGGAAGCCTGCACTTCCAGTGGATATGATGGGGAAAGGCTGTCATCTGTTCTAGTGCAGTGGTCTTAAAACTAACGTCTCAGCTCCACAGCTCTTCTCCTCAACGCTGCTCTGTGATGCTGGGGCTCTAGTTCCTTCCAGGACATTTCTCCTTTGCCTGTAGATTGTTTTTCTGTCCCATGCCAGTTCCAAGGGTGGTCTAGAAGGCTGGAAGGAATTTTCTGTTTTCCTGACTGGAGTATGACTGGTAACAACCGCCATCAATTAGGAAAAGGAAAACTAATGGTTGCTGCTAGATGCTATGTGTCACCAGTCAGATGGGCAAAAACTAAACAAGATGATAAGACCCTGTTTTGGTCAAGGTGTGAGAACATATAAGAGCTTATATGGTCTTGATATGGATTAATGTACCATTGTTATCATGGACAGTTGGCAGTATGCATGTGCAAGATTTATGTGTTGACAAATAATATTGACTTCATGCCCCTTATTCAGAGAAAGACTCTCACTAGAGTATGACACCTGCATTCACTTGTAGCAGTCTCTCCTCTAAAGGCACTAATTTCTGAGAAGGAACAGCTCTAGGAGGTGACCCTGCCAGCACTTAGGGACTGGAGTCTTTATGGAAAACAACTAGGATCAAACCCAGGACAGCCCAGGACTGGAGAGCAGAACCTCACACTGCATGGCCCTTGCTCTTTTCTTCCTGCCTCTGCCTTGCTGCTGAAAGACGGAAACCCAACAGAGAGTTGAGAAGGTGATTTTAGAAATAGGTTAAAAAGTAGTATAGGACTACTCATACTAAAGAACAAGAAACATTATTAATGAGTAATGTGTGTGATTCTCTGCAGTCCTAGGAGATCCCTCTGATTTCCCTATTATTCATTTTTATAGTAGATCAAAGCATTTTCTACTAATCCTTCTTTTTCAAAGAATTTCTATGACTTCCTAGAATGCTTCTAGAAGGCTGAAACACAGAAATTGGAATTGTCTCCAGCATTGAGCACAGAAGAGTTCACAAACTAAATTGTGAAACTAGCACCCAAGTTAAATATTTTTACCAAGGACCAGCATCTTTCCAGTGTTGCCTTTCAGTCACTGCCTCAGGCCAGCTGTCCTGTCTGTTCCCTGTGGGCAGCTACTCTGGGACTCACTGTCCTGATCATTTCTGCCAGGCACACTGTTATGCTTCTTGTAATATGGGCCCATTGATCCTAACAGTAACCCTGTGAAAAACTACTGTTATTTTCCACATGTTAAAGAAGAGAATCAGGACAGCATGCGTGCCTGTGTGCATGCTAAGTTGGTTCAGACAGGTCCAGCTCCTGTGACCCATGGACTGTAGCCCACCAGGCTCCTCTGTCCATGGGATTTTCAAGAAGGAATACTGGAGGGGGTTGCCATATCCATCTTCTCCGTGTTTGTGATATTTTCCAGGGTCAAACTGCTGTTAAATAGCAGAGCTGCATTCAAAGGTTTTGAAACTTCTGGAGCTCTCCTTTCACTTGTGCTCTCTTCCAGTGATTTCCACTCAGAGAAACTTTGAAGCCAGAAACCATCACAGAACAGAGCTCCTGTGTTGGAGGCAGTGAAGATAGAGTGCAAGGGAGTGGATTGTTCAGTAAAGCAGGACCGAGGAGAAGGCGGGAGGAAGAGTAACAGGTGTCAGGCTCAGCCACTCAGCACCACATGTTCGCAGCTTCCCTGGAGGAGGGGAGTCCTCCCCCCACATGCTGACACCAACCATTCTCTGTTGATTGGGTATAAACTAGTTATACTTGTGACTTCAGGACTACTCATCTACCTCCGTTTCAGAGACTCCTTTCTACCTGTTTCTTTTGGGTGGAGGGGGCTGCACTCCACAGCTTGCAGGATCTTAGTTCCCTAACCAGGTATCCATGGCACCTGAGCATCTCACACTGGAAGCATGCAGTCCATTCCACTGGACTGCCAGGGATCCAGAAATTCTACCTTTTGACAATCATTTCCTGAAAAATGATACGACTATTCTGTAGTATAAATGGACACATGTTATTCCACAATAGGTTTATGTAGACCAAATAATTATTTGGTTCTTCACAATGAAAACAGTAATTACTTTCATAAGAAATTAATAAATAAAACAAATTAGAAGATTAAGGAAATGAACATATTTTCTAAATTTTATTACAATGCAGAAAAACATTTTTACATGAAAATATAGATATGATGAGATAAAATAAATACATAAATAAACATAAATAACATCAGGGCAATCATCCCTTATGGACTGATCCCTGTGCAGTTGAATACTTTTTATATCTACTTGCTTATTGCTACTGAGAAAGTACTATTGATTGAATTCAGGAAACATGGTGGCTAAAACAGAAATCAGAGTCTTCTGAAATGACTTCAGGGGAGCGTACAAGGGTGATGTGGCATCTTAGTCACTGAGAGTCATATCAAGATGAGTTTAGGCCTCCATCCATCATTCTTAACCTTTCGTGCAAGCTGGCTGATGAAGACAAGGATCTCATGATTTCCACTCTGACGGTTTCCCAGGCGCAATCACTGTATCCCTTCTCCTTCAGGTAGACACGGATGCCCTGGAAGTACCTCTTCACGGCCAGGGTGGGGCCCGTCCTTCCCAGGGCAGAGTCTTCCTCTCCCGTCACCTGCCCCAGGCAGGTGTCCAGGTGGTCCAGCTGCTGATGGAGTCCAGTGCGGAGCTGCTCCAGGAGGGTGGTGTCCCAGGCAGCAGAGGAGCGCTCTGTGTGGAAGAGGTTGAAGCTCTGCTGGAGCATCTCATGGAGCACAGAGATGGCCTGGGCCTCCTGCAGCTGGCCGCCCTCCACCATCTCCTGGGGGAAAGCGAAGTCTTTTCTGTCCTGCAGACAGAAGCGAGGGGAGATTCTCCTCATTTCGCCCAGGAGTCTGATGTTCTTCCTGCCAACCAGCACGTGGTTCTGAGACAGGTCACAGCCCAGGGATCCTCCCGGGCCATAGCTGACCAGCACCAGGGCCATCAGTAGAGAGAGCACGAAGGCCATAGGGAAGATGTGGCTGCTGCTGGGCTGGCTGAGACGGCGTCTGGTGGAACCTTGAGGTAGGTTCTCTGATGCCATGCTTTCTAAGCGAGGCCATTAAATAGAGAACATCGTAATTTTCATTTTCTCATTGTTTTAATACACTTTCACTTCCTTTTTTGATTTTCATTTATGTATTCACAATATGATCATAGAAAGTGTCATCAGTTTAAAGTATTAATTTTACCTATTTCCCAATAATTTCAAATGTACCCATCCGATTGTATATGTCAATTAAATGAGAATGTTTTTATTATTCATCACTTTTATTTACACTGTTCAGCATTTTCTGCTCAGAGTTTCAGAGCTGGAGGAAGGACATTCAGTGATGGTGTCTCTCACTGGAAACTTATGTCACAGAATCTAGTGAGTTTCAGTCATTCATTCAGGCCGTTGCTTCCACTGGGCATCTCTGTTCCTCTGTCTCTTTCTTCCTGTGAGAACGAAGGACGGTGAGAACCAGGCTACTCCTTCAGGTAATACTATAGTATTGAATGAAAGGTTATTTAGAAAATAATCTGTTAATGAAATGGTATTTTTAACAGTAATATCGGAATGTTTTTTACTTGTTTAGGAGCCTAATCCTCAAGAAGGTTTCCAAACCTCTCAATGTACTTTAAACGTTCCCTGAGGAGCTTCCCTGGTGGCTCAATGGTGAGGAGTCCACCTGCCAACAGGACCCCATGCGGTCCTAGAGGATGCGCGTGCTGCAGGACAGTGAGCCCGGGGACACAGCTCCTGCCCTGTGCTCTAGACCCCGGGCCCTCACCACCAAAGCCAAGTGCACTGGAGCCTGAGCTCCCCAACAAGAGAGGCTCCCACAGTGAGAAGCCTGTGCCCCACAACTAGAGAGGACCCACATCTGACACAACTAGAGAGAAGTCCGTGCGGCAGTGAAGACACAGCACAGTGAGAAATGAATAAATGAATAAAATTATTTCAAAAGTCCCTCTGACTTTACATATAGCTACTGAGTGCGGTCTGTCCCAACTGGAAAGAAGAGAAAGATGATTGATCCATCAATGTCCTGAAGATTGCCTACATTAAATACATGAATTTCCACAAAGATCTTTGTTACTTTGAGAAATTGTATTCTTCCAGTGTTCACTTTACTAACATATGTCCTGCGAGGAAAGCTCTGTCCCCCTGTTGCTAAATGTATTAAATGTATTAAAAGCCCTGCACGTGGGATAACCTAGGTGCACGGTCAGAGGAGCCCCTGGTCCCACCATTGCTCACTGTGGGGCGGGGTTCCCTCTATTTACTGTGTTTCTCTGGGAGGCTGGACAGTCTGGACCCACAGTGCTTGGCAGGCAGAGCAGGTGAAGTCACAGGAGAGTGTCTGACAGAGCTAGAACTTTCACTCAGGTTCTGCTTTTGGTTGGTGGTTTGCAGTCGTAAGGGGAAATCGACAACCAGAAACCGGAATAGAGAAGGACACAGCTGTATGAATGGAGAGGACGCCTTCATGCAGAGTGAATGAGGAGAGCACGCTGGGGATTTCTACACTGGGGGGAAGTGCTGAGGATTACGGTGCATCCTCCTAGAAGTCAAGGGAAGGCACTCCTTTGAATGAAGTATCCAAAGTGTAGTGATGGTATGTGTGTTTAATATATATAAATAAGCTTGAGAAACCCTTTTACTTCCTTAGAGTCACATTTTTCATGGCAGCTACTGGTTCTGCATGGCCTCTCTTAGCTGTGTCTGCAGTCCCCAGCCTGCCTTGTTCTTCTTGCCTTCATTTGAAGAGTTCAGGAAGACTCTTTTCTCAGGAATGGCCAAGTGTAGAAAACTTCCTCCCCCTTCCTCATCCTACTCCAGGATCCTAGACTCCACAGATGCAGATTGACCTCCCATGATGGATGTGCTGCTGCTGCTGCTAAGTCGCTTCAGTCGTGTCTGACTGTGTGCTACTCCATAGACGGCGGCCCACTAGTCTCCACCGTCACTGGGATTCTCCAGGCATGCACACTGGAGTGGGGTGCCATTTCTTTCTCCAATGCATGAAAATGAAAAGTGAAAGTGAAGCCACTCAGTCGTGTCCAACTCTTAGCGACCCATGGACTGCAGCCTACCAGGCTCCCGCATTGCTGGGATTCTCCAGGCAAGAGTACTGGAGTGGGGTCACCAGTGCCTTCCCCGCATGATGTATGTGGTTCTCCACTAACCCTTGAAGGCACTCTGGTTCTCACAGGCCCCAGGCAGGCCCCTGAGTCCATGACCTGGGCTTTTCTCCACCCATCTCCCTCCCTCCTCTAGTCTGTGTCTCAAGAATCACATTCGATCCCCCCTCAAGTTGTCCATTGTTCCTTCTATGACCCAGGGTGGGCAACCCCGTTCCCTCTTCATTAAGAATTCAGTACAGGCTTATCTTGTAGGATCAGGCTTTGGGTCAGGTTTTATTCAAAGATGTGTGCAAGCCCATTTGTTTTTTTCGAATTACTTTTATTTTATCTACTGAAAAACAAGAGTAGTCTTGTACAAAATATAGTACAAAGCAAGTATCTTATGAATGATAAAGATTTAAATTCTATGAACAGCCTAAATATTTCCAATAATTTAAAGAAATAAATAAATGTTACAACTTTTTAAGATATGGAAAATGGATTCTTAAATCTGTTTTAAACAGTTATAGTAACAAAACCTTTAACATATATTTAAATAATCCCATACATTAGCTATTACTTATATTTCATCTGACACAAAAATAGAGTTAAAGGTTGCACTTTGAGTCTTAGAAAATAGCCATTTAGTTGACCAGATGAACTGTTTTCAGATTCAACGCCTTCTTTATTTCCTGAGTTTTCTGATGAGCTTGTTGTCAAAGACCAAGCACCTTCTGATTTCCACGCTGACAACCTCCCAGGCACAGCGGCTATATTCTTTCTCTTTGAGATACACACTGATTCGCTGGAAGTAACCCTTCACAGCCAATCTGGAGTTCTCACTCCCTAGAGGTGACTGTTCCAGTGTCTTTCCCTCCCTCCGACACGCGTCCAGGTCCTCCAGCTGCTGATCAAGTCCCACGAGGAATCTGTCCAGGAGGCTCTCATTTCGACCTGCAGAAGAGCCCGTGGTGCTGAAGAGCTGGAAGGTCTGCTGGAGCAACTCGTGCACAACAGCTGTGGCTTCTGTCTTCTCAAGCCTGGTCCCGTGCGCCAGGGTCTGAGGAAATCTGAAGTCAGTTCTGTCCCTCAGACAGGACACAATGGGCACTCTCTCCATCTGACTCCAACGTCGGGGCTTTCCAGATTGCCGTGGCTGGCAGGCAGCTCACAGCCCAGGGAGCATGTGGGGCTGGAGCAGAGCATCACCAGGGCCAGCAGCACAGAGACGGCGGGGGGTGGGGGGGGGTGGGGGGGGAGGGAGCATTGGGATGCTGGGGGCTTGCAGGACCGCCTGCAGGGGAGGGGAGATCTAGGCAAGTTCTGAGGGCTTGAGGTGATGGGTGGCTCTTAAAGAGTGAGTCGAGAAACTTTCATTGTCTGGGTTTTTCCACATTTCCCCTTTCCTTTCTTTTTCTACTCTTTGTAATGAAATCAATAAAAGTGCTAATTTTTGCCATGAGTGCCTAGGTGGGGGACATCAAATCATGCATGCCACTGTGGTTGACAGCTACACAGCCGTATATTATGCTTTTCACACCTCCTTTGTTGCTCCTCGGAGAAGAGCCTGATCAAAGTCAGAGAAGGGACAAATATTCATACAATTGTGGCTTTTCCAGGTCACCAAGAAATGTTCAGTATGAAAAGAGCTTATGAGAGAAGCTTTGGGTTTTTCTCATTTTTCCCTCATTTACACTTTTCTCCCTTCTTTAAAAAATTTTGGTTCTCTATGTACCTTTATGATGTCACCTGAGTAGGCCTTAAGCTCCCTGGAGACATTATAGGGAACAATATCACTGATATCATTTGTTAAAAATGAGTTATTTTGCAAGTAGAATCCACAAGGCACTTTTTAAGGTGCTGGTTGTCCTAAACACTTCATGTTTGCCTGTGTTTATTTCTCTTTCTCCTCTACCACTGCAATATTTCAGAGGATACTTTGCTTCAGTCTCTGTGTGATCGTGCAGATAATCTCATCTCCTTAGATATTTCACGGGGAAGTGATAATCTACCATACACTCAGGGATACTGAGGTTGCAATTACATTTCTCCTTGTAATGCATGTCTTTACCAATTCTGTAAGGTACAGATAATTTTTAATAATATTAATGAGAGAAATTTTTGCATGCAGCCTCTCAACAAAGTGTTTTTAATAAACATGAATTAATCTTCACAGCTTTCCTATGAGATAATTACTATAATTATTGACATGTCTGCAAATACTGCTGCTACTGCTGCTAAGTCGCTTCAGTCGTGTCCGACTCAGTGCAACCCCATGGACGGCAGCCCACCAGGCTCCCCGATCCCTGGGATTTTCCAGGCAAGAGTACTGGAGTGGGTTGCCATTGCCTTCTCCAGTTTGCAAATAAGGAAACTGAAAACTCAGAGAGATTACTTAACTTGCTAACAGTCAGGATTAACTGTATAAGTGGTACTTGACCACTGTACTCTTCAGCCTCCACGTTATTCCTCATTAACCTTAGGCATTCTCCATAAGCTACATAACATACAGTTGTAATTAAGTAATCCCTCTAATTTTGTAACATTTGACTGCCCTGAGAGATTGTAAGCTCCCTAAAGGCAGTAATGGCACAAGTGGAGAACCTAGGAAGGTGTGTGTCCCTGGACAGAGGGGTCTCTGTCCCATTGTTGTTTGTCACTAAGCCATGTCTGACTCTCTTTGATACCATGGACTATAGCACACCAGGCTTCCGTGTCCTTCTCTATCTCTCAGAGTTTGTTAAAATACATGTTCATTGATTTGACCCAAAGTGATCGAATCATCTCATCCTCTGTTGATCCCTTCTCGTCCTGCCCTCAATCTTTCCCAGCATCAGGGTCTTTTCCAGTGAGTGGGCTCTTCCCATCAGGCGGCCGAATTATTGGAGCTTCAGCCCTGTCCCAGAAGTAGTTCTAAGAGAACTATCCACACCAAAGTTTGAGTAGACCTAGTATTAGAAGACTGTTTCAGAAAATGAGAATCTTCTGAAAACAAATATTGTAAGAGTAAATTTAAATGGCTTTTTTAACTTTCTGAATAGTTTCTCAAAATATATTCTCAGGTGGAAACAGACTGTCAGAGTTGTGGTTTAGTTGCCATAATCTGCCAGGTTCCTCTGTAGATCTCAAAAAAAACACCACTTGAAATACAGGATTGGAACTTACCAGGTGCAAAGGGAACTGTGTACTCAACTGTTGTCTAATGATTGCAATGTCCCAGGAATGAGCGAATGGCACTTTTGTGACATTGAGTAATAGGAATTGGAGAGGACAACCTTACTAAGTGTTCCTCTAAAATAGGAAGCACCTTGTCAGAGCAGACAGTTCGGTCCAGTGCATGAGACAGTGGACATGGGGCAAGATCCCTGGGTTGATGTCACAGCTCCAGCCTGCACTGCCTGTGTGACCTGCGGCACTACGGTTTCTCCTCTTAAATGGAACTGATCATCATAGAAGTCTCACTGGATTTTTCTGAAGATTGTAGGACGTAACGTACTTCTGACAATGCTTGGACATATAAGCTTTCAGTGTCTGTTAACTGTTTCCATGAGGCAGAAAATTCACACATCCATCTATGGAAACTGGATAGAATTTCCCTGAGATGACCTGCTTCCTTTCCCTTAATGCTCAGCTCACTGGTAAACATTATTACATCTAATCTCATCTCTGGTGAACAAGATGTGCTGTCCAAACACTACATCTAGTAGCTTCCAGGGAACAGCTGACCTCTCACACATGAATAGGGTGACTGTGCAGTCTCTACCCCAGTCTCTTTTCAGGGTGAGTTAATTCTATATCCTCAGAATCCAATAACCTCCACAAAGATGGAGAAATGTGAACAGACAAATAAAGATACAAATAAAGATAAATAAATAGATACTGGGAGTTAGCAGAGCGGTCCTCTACCCTTTTAGGTAACACTGTGCCTAAGAGCCTGCCACCCTCCTTGGCTCTGTCTGCAGCTGAACAGTGTCACATAAGCTGCTCTGAAATCTGTCGTCTGTAGAGCTCTGCATCCCTGTTTGTGTAGTTAAGTGACATTTTGTCATTTGGCAGAGATGTCACTGTAGTTTTTCAACTACATCATTTACATTCTCTTGACCTTTGTGCATTACTTCTTCATTCACTGCTTACTTTTACTTTCTAGGAATGTTGAATAAGTGGAAAGTTGGATCCCTTGAGAAATCATGGAGGAAATACATTAACTGTTCTATTCATGTCTGTTTTCTGTTCCTGTTTTTGCAATAAACCTCAAAATGGAAATAGAAAAGATTGTAGGAGCATTAGCACAGCTTTTACAAACTGAGATACAAATGACAAAGAAGAGGCAGCAGTATGAAAACTGCATAAAAGTACCTAAGAAAAAGTGGGTTCCCTGACGTGGCGGGACAATGGCCTGGGCTAAGAAGGCACATTCTAACCACTTGAACACTTGGACAGGAGCAGTGGTTACACTTGATTTTATTAATTTGAACTTAGACGAGCATCAGGATTTAAGATGGAAGTGTTGTAGTCCCAAATTTTATTTAAATGTTCTAATTGTTGAAACATTTCTTTTGTATTTAGAATATTTCATTTTGTGTATCACAGTTCAGATTGTATGCATGGAAAACAAAACAGAGAGGATTCTTTGGAATCAATATGCCAATCTCAATAAATAAATTTTCCATTATAATAGCAATTTCAAAAATTCAAATTTTGAAAATCTTCAGCCCTCATGTAAAACAGAATCTCTATAACATCTATTGTTTCCCTGACCTAAATTAACCACCTTTTTAGGGAAACAATTTGAGGCACAGCTAAACCAGACCCCCCATAAAAATACATATACATATATAGTTGCATCAACATTCAAAAACCAAAGATCATGGCACACAGTCCCATCACTACATGGCAAATAGATGGGGAAGAAGTGGCAACACTGTCAGATTTCATTTTCTTGGGGTCCAAAATTACCATGGATGGTGACTGTAGCCACAAAATTAAAAGACTCTCTTGGAAGAAATTATATGAGAAACCTAGACAGTGTGTTAAAAAGCAGAGATACCATGTTGCCAACAAAGGTCCATCTAGTCAAGGCTATGGTTTTTCCAGTGGTCATGTATGGATGTGATTTGGATCAAAAAGAAAGTGAGTGCCGAAGAATTGATGTTTTTGAATTGTGGTACTGAGGAAGAGTCTTGAGAGTCCCTTGGACTGCAGGGAGATCAAACCAGTCACTCCTAAAGGACATCAACCCTGAATACGCATTGAAAGGACTGATGCTGAAGCTGAAGCTCTAATACTTTGGCCACCTTCTGAGAAGAAACCGACCCTTTGAAAATGACCCTGATGCTGTGGAAGATTGAGGGCAGGAGGAGAAGGGAGCAACAGAGGATGAGATGGTTGCTTGGCATCACTGACTCAATGGATATGAGTTTGAGCAAACTTGGGAGATAGTGAAGTACGGGGATGCCTGGCATGCTACAGTTCACAGGGTCACAGACAGTCGGATACAACTAAGCGACTGAACAAAAACACATACACATATATAAATACACACACTTGTACAATATATATTAAATAAGTATATACATATGTGTTGGTACTTTAACATAAAAGGGTGAACAGCAAATGTTTATTGAATTGCTGTCTTATCCTGTATTATTTATTTTGGCTGCACCATAAATGTTACCTCATCAGCAGGATAACAGCAAGACTAATTCAGTGACTGTTAGTGGTATTAATAGACTAAGCAGAGTAATGTGTCAAATCCTTTATATACTGTTCCATCAATTGCGATTAAATTTATCGCTTAACTCTTTGTGGATACAAAAACTTATTTTTGTTTTTTTGTCCTCGCACACAGCATGTGTGAGTTGTTTTTTGAAGATCATTATTAGGAAGACTGTCTTCAGCTTCCCATTTGCAATATGTAGAGGATCAGGATGAGGCTCTTGGGCCTGGACCCAAATGGAAGACTCACTCATCACCTTTTCTTCAGACATCCTCACCCAGTTGCAAGGAACTGCCTGATTATTCTTTTCTTGTCTCCCTCAGGTAGTAAGGAAACAGCCTGTAATGTGTCTACACTGTGGATATTTCTCTGCAGGCAATGCCTTCAGGATTCAGCTTGGAAGTTTCTTTCAAACAGCTGATGATACTGTGAACTATGACAGGCATTCTTGTCATTCTCCCCAAAGCTGAACTTGGAGAGAAAGCATTTGGTTCAGATTGTATTTTAAGGAAGTGTGTGCAAGCAAGAACAATCCTTGTTCCCCTCGACCCCTACCAGAACTTCATTTGAACAAATAGTACAAACGTGAAACCTGGCCTCATGCCCTGTCAAGTACAAACTAGCACGTTCCATTGCCACTTGCCACCTACCTACAAGGATTAAATCATGTGCTCTTGCAGCTGCTGATTTTCAACACCCCTGGAAAGGAATCTCGGGTGGAAAGCAGAAGTGAGGGAGGCTGTGTGCAGGGAAAACTGGCAGAACAAGTCTTCAGAAGGTGAGCTATTTTCAGGAGCCCATTTTAACTCAATTGTTCTTCTATCTCCTCATACCTAGAAAAGCATGGAAACCCTTCATGGTGACGACTGCTTCTTGTAACTCCAAGAAACCTTCACGACACTGGCAGAAAACGTCCACAAAAAATCGGCACATGATTGCATGTATTGCCTCTTCACCAAAATCACATATATCCCTCTGTGTGTCTTTGGAACAGCTTCTCAGAACTATCTGAGGTGCTGTCTCCTGGGCTGCAGTCCTCATTTTGCTCCCCAAACACTGAACTTTCAACTTTCGTGTTGCGCATTTTTGAAAGTCAGCACCCTGAACTTATCTCTTCATCCATTCATCACCCAACAGTTTCCCAACTTGCTTGCAGTGAGATTCCCATGAGGATAAATCCAGGCCATGGAACGCGAGAGGAAGGGCTCTCACCGTGCATAGTCCTGGCGCTTGGAAGCATCCCCTGTGAGCCACCAGACTTCATGTCTTTACTGCCGCGTGTACTAGATCCAGGTACCACAGACAAACTTGGAGTCACATATTGATGATGGAGAAAGCCACAGAACAGAAGGTACCCATGTCCCTGAATCACCCTTTGAATGCGAGCAAACCAGAAGATTCACCTGATCTGGAAGGCCTGCATTGTGTTCTTCAGAGAAGGAAAGATAAGTTTCTATGATGATGAAAATCCACACAGTTTATTCTTTATCTCTATAGCACCTAGACTTAACTGAAAAAGATATTGAAGAACAGAGGATCCTGGACACCTGTCCATGGAAAGAAACTCTGGACTCTGAGTATAGAAAATACCAGCCCCACAGACATCAAGAGATCTTTTAAATGATGATCAAAAGATCTTTATACAAGAAAAGACATTCTGTTCTGCTGTCCACACCTGCTTCTGAAAAATCATGATTTTCATTTCCGTTTTCAGTGCCTGAGAAAGTACCAGCTGCAATTGCTTTGGAACAGGAAGCAAACAATAATGGAATTCATTAACAAGTGATACAAATATAAACACCCTTATCGTTGCCATTTCTTTCAGGATTCGTACATGAGGGAAAGGCACTTTTCATTTCCACTCTGACAGCCTCTCAGGCAAAGTGGCTGTATTCCAGCTCCTGAGGTAGAGATGGATGCCCTGGAAATACTCCCGGGCAGCACAGACTGTCTCCTTCCATCGGCTCCAGTTGTTTCAGGCTCTGATCCTGGCTGCAGGGTAGCACGGCTGTCCTCCGTGGTGAAGAGTTGAAAGCTCTGCTGGAGCATCAGATAGTGGTTGCAGGGGCCCTGAGTCGTCTGCACTTTAATGATCATCTCTCTTTTCCGAGGAAATCTGAAGTCGGCTTTGTCCTTTATGCGCGACTGAGAGCGGATCCTTTGCATCTATTTCAGGAGTTTGAAGATTTCCCTGTGTTTCTGGCGGTGGATCCCAGGTTCCTTCCAGCGAAGAGAGCAAGCAGGGATGCAGCAGCTCCTTCCACCAGCAAGTGGATGTGGGCCATAGAGAATGTCAGTGCTTCTGCAGACGGCCGGCAGGGGGCGCGCGAGCACCGCGAAAGGATGAGTAAGAGCGCTGAGATGGACCCGCAGACCGCCTGCTTCTTCAGGCGACCGCGAGAGCGCGCATGCTGTGGTTCGATCGTTTTGGCTTTTGAATCGCAGTCTTGGGAGAGTTTGCAGCTGACGCTCGTGTGGCTGCTGGAGAGACAGGACGCAAAGGTTCCACAGAGCTTTTAATAGGAGCACTGATTCAAGGGTGCGCATATCATTAGTTCTTTTGTGGGAAAGGCCTGGTTTCCGCTGTCCTGAGTAGGGAGAGAGAATATTGCATTTTCGGAAAGATCCCCTGAGTAGTGGCCTTTCTTCCACATGTCAGCTCGAACTGGCCATTTTTGAGGAAAGGAACCCCCAAGGTGGGGTTTCTGAGTGAGATGAGGCTGATTTTACAGATTGGGGCTCACTTCCGGCGAATGGAACCCACAGCTCAGAGAAAGGGACCCGCAGCGGTGGTGGGATTATTGGCGATGCGAGGATGGACAGCGCTGTGCCCTAAAGTGAACCTAGAGGGTGAGCAAGACACTACTGGCCGCCGGCTCATATGGGCCGTTGCTGACCTAGTGAAACATGGTATCCGGGAGGAGACAACCAGCTGTGCCGCGTTGATGGGGGGTGGGGGGAGCGCGGCGAACACGCTGGAATCCCGCGTTGGCTGTGGAAGGATGGGAGGGGGTCGTGCACCAGGTGAAACACGGGGGAGTGGGCGTTGCGCACACGGAGCGCGGCGGCTCAGAGACTATTCGCTGTGGGACCTGCTGGGGCGTCGCTCACACGGTCGAATCCCGCGGTGGCTAGGAGGGAGAGCCATCGGCACTAATGGGAACACAGTGGCCGCGATGAGACTATTGGCTTTACCACGATTGGGGGGCGGGGTGGGGGCAGGGATGGAGGGTCGAATCCCGCGGTGGAGCCGAGACTATGTGCTGTGGGACTATGGGAGGGAGTTCGGAACAAAATGAAACACAGTGGCCGCAGTGACAGTATCGGCTACGGGGCGATACCCGGCAGTGGCGATGAGCCTATTTGCTATGGGACAGTGTCAAGAGTTGAGGTCAAATTTAAACCCGGCGGTGGGGATGAGGCCTTGGGTGATCTGAGTATGGGACAGCTTTGAGGAAAAGTGAAACACCGCGGTGGAGATGGATTCTTGGCGATGGGAAGGCAGGACAGCGATGTGGTGCACAAAGGGGAAACCGGAGGCGGCCGTGAGCCTATAGGCGATGGGACCACGGGCGGACGTTGGGCATAAAGGGGAAAGTGGTGGTGGCTCTGAGAAGAGTGGACGGCGTTGCGGACAAAGTGAAAGCCAGCATCGGCGATGAGACATTTGTCTACGGGGACTATGCGAGGGCGTTGGTCACTTAGGGGAGCCTGGCGCTGGCCAGGAGACTATTCCCTATGGCACGATGGGAGGGCGTTATGGACAAAGTGAAACGGCGGTGGGATGAGACCTTGGGCGATGTCCTTGGAGTCGAAGTGAAACACCGCTTTGCCGATGAGCCTATAGGCGCTGGGACCATGGGAGTTCGTTGGGCAAAAAGGGGAAGTCGGCGGTGGCAAGGAGTCTTGCTTTTCAGAGGATACATAGCAGTTGCGGACAAAATGAAAGCCAGCACGGGCGTTGAGACAGACAGCTTTGAGGCCATTGGCTTTGGGACGATGCCTATAGGCGATGAGACCTTGTCAGAACATCGCAGACTATTGGCTGTGGGGGGATGGGAGGGCGTTTCTCACACAGGGGAGCCCTGCTTGGCTCTGAGACGAGGAGTCCGCCTTGCGGACAAAGTGAAACCTGACGGTGGCGGAAAACTGCTGGTGGTGGGACGATTGGACAGCTTTGAGACACAGTTAAACCCTGCGGAGCGACGAGGCCACGGACGACGGATGGGTGTGGTCCACACAGGGGAACCTGGAAGTGGCGACGAGACCATTCGCTGAGGCAAGATGGAAAGGCGTTGGGCACACAATGAAACACGGTGGCAGCGCTGAGGCTTTTGGCTTCGAGTTGACGGGACGGCTTCGCGGACAAAGTGAAAGCGAGCATAGGTTTTGAGACAATCGGCTTGGGGCGGTGGCACCGCGGTGTGGACAGAGTTAAACCCGGCGGTGGGGGTGAGACTGTGAGAGATGGGACGATGGGAGGACCTTGAGCACAAAGCGGAGCCAGGGGGAGTCAGTGAGGCTATAGGCTTAGAGCCATTTTGGACAACCTGAGAAACAGCCAAGGCGATGAGACTGGCTATGGGTCCCTGGGAGTGCGTTGCAGCCAGAGGAGAAGTCAGCGGTGGCCAGGAGACAAATAAGCATGGGACGGTTTGGGGGACTTTCTGGGGATGAGAAGGAACGCGGCCACCACCTGGGTCAGGGACCAAAGAAGTGTGCGCCCCTGGAATGCTCTGGAATTTTCAGGGTCTCTCATGGATTCGGGGTTGAAGTGGGGGAGTAAGTCTTGAATAGCTGAAAACTAGGAATATTTGAAAAAGCAGAGCACTTTATTTGTTTGGATTAATTTTATATTGAATTATATACTTATTTTAAAAGAAATATCTCACGTTTCCAATTTTATTATAAATTTATAGAAGGCATTTTAACTATTAAGCATAGAATATTAAAATATATTTTGTATATAACAGTACATTTTATTAAACTTTATTTAAACTATATTTTCTGTGTACTAAAACAAGTATTTAATATCGTTTTACTTTTCTATCTTTTACGGATATAAATTTAATATTTCCAAGATCACTTTTCACTTATTTTTAATTGAGTGAATTACCATCTTTGACAATTTCTAATGACCCTCAAGACAGTCTTAAGTAATTTTCGACTCATGTTCCTGAAACCTCTTTCTGAGGACTGCGTTGTTGGAAATAAGGGTTGGAGTATACAAGCAACTGAGGACATTTAGAAGGTCAGAATTTTTCATTTACTTTAGTAAGAATTTTATAAATTAATTGGAATTTGCCCAAAATTTATTGGTTTAAAGAAGGCTTACTTTGTAAGACTCTCAAATGTAAGGTGGTGTATATTTTACCCCAATTCGAAAAAAAAAAAAGAGAGGAAAAAACACCCACATCATATAGACGGGCCCTCTGGCCTGAGCTGTTTGGTACATTTAAAGAAGTGAACAAGACAAGCGCAGGTAGACTGTGTGGATACATGGAGAGCATGCACATAACTTGGACATTCCACAGGGCTGCCATGTATTTTAAATTCCTCAAAGGCAGGGGCCAGAAACTCGACTACTCTGCAGGCTTGTTTGGCAATGAATGTCTCCAAGGTGCTCTGCAATTTTTAATATGTATTGTCACAAAAATCAAATTGACATTGAAACTGCAACATTGACTTTTGTTTCATAAATAATTTATTTCTCATATAAAAGTTTAAATAAATAAATAATGCATAGATCAATTTAAAAACAACTTAGTCTTTAACTGTCCATTGAAATCAGTGCCTTGCATGTCAGTTACTTCAAGAGCCTCTGCTGCTGAAGAGTCTCACCTCAAAGTCACATTGTCCCTTCCCAGAGCCACAGGTGGGAGATGTTCAGTCCCGGAGGTAACCTGTTAGGCTCTTCAGGAAAGAAAAGTTCCTGAGCAATTGCACTTGCACGACTGCCCAGGCACACCTGTTGTGCTCCTTGGACTTGAGGTACTGCCCGAGGTTGAAGTAGTATTTCTGCAGGTGAAGATCGGTCGTGTCTCCCATAGTGGAGGTTTGCTTCTGCATTATTTCCTTCTGGATTGGCTCCAGACGATTCATCTGCCCATAGAGTTCCTCAAGGAGGTGCTCAATGATGGCGTCAGACCAGCCAGTGCTGGAGAAGTCTCTGGTGAGAATATGGAAGATCTGCTGGAGCATCTCATACATGACCAATACGGCATCTTCCTTCCGGAACTGCTGTGCTTGCTTCATCTCCTCAGGCATCTGGAAGTCCATCCTGAACTCGAGGCAATGTTGAGGAGTTGAAGGTAACTGCCACAGGAGGTTCTGACACACCTCAAGGCTCCGCCCTTGTTGGAATCGAAGCAGGCTGTAGCTCCTGCAAAGAGCTGTGGTGGAGAGACACAGCAGGAGAACCATCTGGAGGAGGCACCGGTAGGTCATGGTGAAATCAGGCCCAGGGCTGCCTGTTCTGCTAGTAGGTGCTGAAGCTGAGTCTTCGAGAGTTTGCAGAGTGAATGTCCTTCCTCCTTGAGTGTGGGCTACTTATACAGGATGCCCCTCCATTCTTTCTATTTGAGAGGAATTTCCCACTTTCAGGTCTCCCTTTTACGTTTCTTGTGTCATTTAAATTAGTCTTTGCGTCTAAAACTCTTTTTCTTTAAGCTCCTTGCTATTTTAATTTATATATACCATGGGGAAAAAAGATATAGAACCTGAGAATTTCTAATGTATTTTAAAGTTTCAATGAATTGCTGAAGAAAAATATAAGCCAAATATTTGAACTAGTTTATTATACGATTCCTTCATTCTGAAAAGATTTTTCCTTTTTTTTTCATATTATGAGATTTGTGGAAAGGGGGCCTTGTTTGTAAGAATTTTCTTTTCCATAAGAATTAAGTTTAATTCTCAAATCTGCTATTACCTAACAATAATTTTTGCAGTTTATGATTTTTAAAAAGATACCTATTTTTTCCTTTCTAAAAGAGAATAATGTTAAATTAAGTTGATGAACAATAAATACATGATATATCAATGATTTAAATATAATACATGCAGTTTATAATTTTAAAAAAGACACCTATTTTTTTCTCTCTAAAATAAAGTGATGTTCCTAGAGGGATGGGAGAGGTTCCAGAGGGAGGGGAGATATGTATACCTGTGGCTGATTCATGTTGCTATATGGCAGAATCCAACACAATATTGTAAAGCAATTATCATTCAGTTAAAAATTAATATATTTAAATAAAAAGAAATAATAATGCATATGAAAAACAAAATAGAATGTTGTTAAACTAAGTTGTTCTGAATTGTTTTGGAGGCCTTAGCCATAAGGAGCAAGACATCACATAACGTTATCAACCTTGATGTTTTCCAGTTACTAAGTTGGGTCTGACTTTTTGCGACCCCATGGAATGCAGAATGCCAGGCTTCCCTGTCCTTCAGTACCTCCTGGAGTTTGTTCAAACTCTATCACTTCATGGTAAATAGATGGGGAAACAATGGAAACAGTGACAGACTTTTTTGCTTGGGCTCCAAAATCAGTGCAGATGGTGACTGCAGCTAGGAAATTTAAAGACCACTTCTTGGAATGTGCAATTTAAATTTTTCTGGAGGTCACATCAAAAGAGTAAAAAGAAAAAAATTAATTTTAACAGTATATTTTATTTAATAATATATCTATAAGTTATCATTTCAACATAAACCAATACAATATTAGTAGTGAGGTAGTTACATTCTTCTTTTTCATAGTGCCTTCAAAATAGAGTACACGCTGTTAGTCACAGTACAGCTCAGGCTGGACTAGTCAAGCGCTCAGCTGGCCACTTGGGGTTGTCGGCTCCATGGTGACCAACACAGCTCAAGATGGAGGGAGCAGTAGGAAAACAAGATCAATATTAAAAATCAACCACTTCTTTTTATATGAGCAATTAAAAGTTGGAAACTGACATTTAAAAATGATACCATTGACAATAACATAAAGTGTCTACTACTGAGAAACTGTCATAGCCAGAGGTGGCTAAGAAGACGTGGCAATTAAAGGTAACGGGGCATCCTAAGTGACATCACAGAGGAGAAAAAGAGCATTAGGTAAAAAACGAAGGAGACCTGGGAATTCCCCGGAGAGCTAGTGGGTGGGACTCCATGCTTTCAGGGCAGGAGGCCCGAGATCCACCCCTGGTCAGAGAACTAAGATCCCACAAGTCTCAGAACCAAAAATCAGAAACTCAATAAAAAGTTGCTACAACCAGAGTGTGTGTGGGAGGGGGCCGGGGGAGGGAGAGGCATTAGGAGTTCTTCCTAAAGTGTAGACTAGGTAATTTTTAATTAATCAGTTTATGACTGGACTGGCTCTTTGTGGCAGCAGGCGGGCTTTCTCCAGTTGGAGCAAGCGTGGGCTTCTCTCTGGCTGAGCTGCTTGGGCTTCTCCCTGCGGAGCTCTCTCCTGCTGCAGAGCACAGACTCCAGGGCCCAGCTCAGTAGTTGTGGGGCACAGGCGCAGGGGCCTCTCAGCACAGGTCATCCTCCCTGAGCGGGGCTGGGACCCAGGTCCCCTGCACTGGCAGGTGGGTTCTTAACCACTGGCCCACCAGGGAAGCCCTAGACTTTAATCCTTTTCAATGTAGCATTGACAGGCCCAATTACCTTCCCTTTTGGCCTCTAAAGACGTCTATAATTGAAATTTGATTCAAATTAAATGTCCAGAAACTAATGAATAATTGAAGCTTTCTCTGTTACATTGAGATTGTCTTTTTTTTTCATCTTGATCATCAATAAGGATTAAGCAACTTTCCCAACTAATTCTTCGGAGTGAGTGAAAGACATGTGAACATGTGATGAGGTGGTCAGCATCCGTGAGAAGGGAATACAGAGTCTACAATAGGAGACTGCCAAGGTCACCTCCTACTGAGACTCACACTGTCATTTAGTGAGCAAATATTTAGCAAATGTTTCTTAACCACTTCATAAACAAAAGAAGCAAATGCTGCCAATTTATTGGACTATTTTAAAAATTGTCTCAATACACTTTACTACTGGCTTGATTATATATTCTTCATGTTCTTTTTCAGGTTTTTTCCCCAACATATTTATTATTTACTGTTATTGCAAGAATGAATGAAAGTTTTTTCAGTACATTTCTAGTTTTTAATTGACTGGGTTTTCCTTCCATTTTCATACACAAACACATAACAAAATAATTTTGGTTTTCAATCTGGCTGACTTTACAAATGCTATAGCTAAATGTAATTGGTTGGATTCTCAAATTTTTAAATTAATGTATATTGTCTGCATATAGAAATTTTAAAGGATTGAAAATGTCAAAGGTGATGTTCATATAGAGCAACTGCTATTTGGTATATAAATTTGTACTTTAAAAACATTTTGTACCATAGTTGAAATATGCATAGCCTATGATCTAGTAACTCCAGCAATCACCCTGGGAAAAAAATCAAGTGGATATGCATCAGGATATGAGAAAAGAATATTTATACCAGCAGTATTAATAACAGTACTAAACACCAAATGACATAAAATCCCTTAAAATGGCATAAATAAATTAATTGTTGTCTATGCTTCTAATAGGGTTTTTAATAACAAGATGTAAGAAGCACAATAAATGCACAAACATAGTGGTGAGTAAGAGAAACTCAGTTCAAAAGAAAACAGAAACCGTTTGTATAAATGTATACAACACGTAAAAATAGGCCAACCTAAACTGGAGACATTTTGCTCAGCAACCTAGAGAGCTCCTGTGAAGCTTCAGGACCACGATGGAAAGTCTGTCTCCATGTTAGGGAAGAGCGTGTCTTCCCACCTTCCAGCTGCGGCCTCGCTCTCGCCCTCTCTCAGCACCTGAGGCTGACTGTGCTGGGGTTGCCCTGTGCTCACAGCCAACAGCTGGTGGGCCCAGAGCCCCTCCTCAGGCCTCCCACCTGGTGTGGAGAGGGACAGCATGCAGAGAGATCTAAGTGCTCCTGGTTGCAGTCTTCTCTGTTGCCTTTCTCACACCCTGGACATCTTGTCACAGGCCTTGCGTGATTTTTTCTAGCTGACTTCAGGATGCAGAGGAAACTAGGTACTTGGCTGAAGGCCTCTCTGCCTAGCTCTTCTAACTGCTCCAGAACATACCCAACCAGAAGATCCCACACTCTGCACCCCTGTCACTCTCAGAATGCTCCCATCAGAGGGTCGATGGCCCAGGAACAGGCAGGAGCAGCGCAGGCCTTGTTTTCACTGTTTCTTGCCAGGACCCGCTGCTGCTGGACACTCAGACTGGCCCTTCCAGAACATGCCCGTCTGCATCAAGCCTGCATTTACTTCAGATTCCAGGCCGTTCTCTGAGCTGGACTTTAATTCTCAGGATCACTATCACGAATGCAGTGAGTCAGGCTAACGCAAGGTTGAGAAATGGTTAAAAGGGACAACACATTGGCTGCAGCTGCTGAACAAGCCTTAGAGGCCCCCCTCTGCTGACACGTGAGCAAGTCCCACTGTGTGGGTTCTGGGTTAGTTTCCTGTCTCTGAGGCAGTTTCTGAATCTTCCTTAAAATGAAACAGCCCAAAACAAAGCCATCTACATACTCAAAACAACAAGTGCCTTGAGTTTTGTTACATCATCAGAGATTACATCATGAACCCCAGAAGGCAATAGCAAGGGAGTTGATGTAACAAGTGAAAAGGAAACAATGCAAGGTGCCAAAAGGGATTTCAGGATCCAGCCTGGGAATCCCCTCTGGCCTGGCCTCCTGGCTCAGCTGAGTGCTCAAAGCAGAGGATCCTCCTGACTGCCTGCCAGATGCCTGTCTTCCTGACTGATTCTCTGAGCTCCTAAAGTCCAGAAGAACCAAGAATCCATTGAGGGTGGGGTCGAGTCCTTGTAGACAGCTGGCCTGTGTGCCACACAGGAATGTTTCCGTCTACAACTCTAGGTATTGTTGCCACCTGCTTGGCCTCGTCATCCCAGTAAATGGCTATTTCTCCCCTCACTGTGTGGTGGTTGAGCTGCAGGAATGTGTCTCTGAACAGCTCTCTGGGAACTGCCTCATCTTCCTGACCACAGACCCAGAACCTCAGGAAATAATCTTCTAACCAGATTCAAATAAAACAGTTAATATGTAAGGAGCATTTGGGAAGTGTCTGGTACCATTCTGAGAATGTGCTATTAATTAAGGCAATTAATCTTAGCACACATCAAGATAAGCTTTTATGATTATCTTAGTTTTGCAGTTAAGACATAATGCAGCAATTTATACCTAGGCAATCTATTTTTATGTACTAATGAAGAAAAATCACAAACACCTTTTGAAAGAAAATATAAATAAATGAGAACCTGAAGTATATGAAAAATGGATATTAATATACATTAGTGATATACATTAGTTTGTCCATATGTATAGATTTATTAACTACATAAAAAATGTCTAGAAGGATACACATTAAATTGTTAACAGTATAGGATTCGGGTGCATCCTCCTAGAAGTCAAGGGTAGGCACTCCTTTGAATGAATTATTTAAAAGTTTAGCAATGACATGTGTGTTTAGTATATATAAATAAGCTTGAGAAACCCTTTTACTTCCTTAGAGTCACATTTATCATGGCAGCTACTGGTTCCACATGGCCTCTCTTAGCTGTCTCTGCAGTCCCCAGCCTGCCTTGTTCGTTGTGCCTCCATTTGAAGAGTTCAGGAAGACTCTTTTCTCAGGAATGGCCAAGTGTAGAAAACTTCCTCTCCCTTCCTCATCCTACTCCAGGATCCTAGACTCCACAGATGCAGATTGACCTCCCATGATGTATGTGCTGCTGCTGCTGCTGCTAAGTCGCTTCAGTCGTGTCCGACTGTGTGCTACTCCATAGATGGCAGCCCACCAGGCTCCCGCGTCGCTGGGATTCTCCAGGCACAAGTACTGGAGTGGGTCGCCAGTGCCTTCCTCGCATGATGTATGTGGTTCTCCACTAATCCCTGAAGGCGCTCTGGTTATTACAGGCCCCAGGCAGGCACCTGAGTCCATGACCTGGGCTTTTGTCCACACATCTCACTCCCACCTCTAGTCTGTGTCTCAAGAAACACACTCAATCCCCCTTCAAATTGTCCATTGTTCCTTCTATGACCCAGGGTGGGTAACCCCGTTCCCTCTTTATTAAGGTGAATTCAGTATAGGTTTATCTTATAGGATCAGGCTTTGAGTTAGGTTTTATTCAAAGGTGTGTGCAAGTCAAAATTTTTTTTTCAAGTTACTTTCATTTTCTCTACTGAAAAACAAGAGTAGTCTTGTACAAAATATAGTACAAAGCAGGTATCTTATGAATGATAAAGATTTAAACTCTATGAACAGCCTAAATATTTCTGATAATTAAATAAACAAATGTTACAACTTTTAAGATATGGAAAATGGATTCTTAAATCTGTTTTGAAAAGTTATGGTAACAAAACCTTTAACATACGTTTAAATAATCCCATATATTAGCTATTACTCGTATATCATCTGACACAAAAATAGAGTTAAAGGTTTCACTTCGAGTCTTAGAAAATAGCCATTTAGTTGACCAGATGAACTGTTTTCAGATTCAACGCCTTCTTTATTCCCTGAGTTTTCCGATGAGTTTGTTGGCAAAGACCAAGCACCTTCTGATTTCCACGCTGACAACCTCCCAGGCACAGCGGCTATATTCTTTCTCTTTGAGATACACACTGATTCACTGGAAGTAACTCTTCACAGCCAATCTGGAGTTCTCACTCCCTAGAGGTGACTGTTCTGGCATCCTTCCCTCCCTCAGGCACGTGTCCAGGTCCTCCAGCTGCTGATCAAGTCCCACGAGGAATCTGTCCAGGAGGTTCTCATCCCGACCTGCAGAAGAGCCCGTGGTGCTGAAGAGCTGGAAGGTCTGCTGGAGCAACTCGTGCACAACAGCTGTGGCTTCTGTCTTCTCAAGCCTGGTCCCGTGCACCAGGGTCTGAGGAAATCTGAAGTCAGTCCTGTCCCTCAGACAGGACACAATGGGCATTCTCTCCATCTGACTCCAGCGTGTGAAGCTTTCCAGATCGCCGTGGCTGGCAGGCAGCTCACAGCCCAGGGAGCACGTGGGGCTGGAGCAGAGCATCACCAGGGCCCACAGCACAGAGACGGGGAGGGCCACTGGGATGCTGGGGGCTTGCAGGACCGCCTGCAGGGGAGGTCTAGGCCAGTTCTGAGGGCTTGGGGTGATGGGTGGCTCTTAAAGAGTGAGTAGAGAAACTTTCATTTTCTGTTTTTTTCCACATTTTCCCCTTTCCTTTCTTTTTCTACTCTTTGTAATGAAATCAATGGACGTGCTAATTTTTGCCATGAGTGCCTAGGTAGGGGATATCAAATGTGTGCCGCTGTGGTTGATAGCTACACAGCCGTCTTGGGAGAAGAGTCTAATCAAAGTCAGAGAAGGGAGAAATATTCATACAGAAGGTGGCTTTTCCAGGTCACCAAGAAATGTTCAGTATGAAAATAGCTTATAAGAGAAGCTTTTGATTTTTCTCATTTTTTCCTCATTTTCCCTTTCCCCCTTCTTTAAAAAATTTCATTTGTATATGTACCTTTATGATATCACCTAAGTAGGCCTTAAGCTCCCTGGAGACATTATAGGGAAACAATATCACTGATATCATTTATTAAAAATGAGTTATTTTTCAACTATAATCCACAAGGTACTTTTTAAGGTGCTGGTTGTCCTAAAAAATTCATGTTTGCCTGTGTTTATTTCTCTTTCTCCTCTAGCACTACAGTATTTCACAGGATACTTTGCTTCAGTCATTGTGTGATAGTGCAAATAATCTCATCTCCTTAAATATTTCACCGGGAAGTGACAATCTACCATGCACTCAGGGATACTGAGGTTGCAATTACATTCAATCCTTGTAATGCATGTCTTTACCAATTCTGTAAGGTACAGATAATTTTTAATAATCTTAATGACAGAAATTTTTACATGCAGCCTCTCAGCAAAGTGTTTTTAATAAACATGAATTAATCTTCAGAGCTTCCCTATGAGATAATTACTATAATTATTGACATGTTTGCATATACTGCTGCTACTGCTGCTAAGTCGCTTCAGTCGTGTCCGACTCTGTGTGACCCCGTAGACAGCAGCCCACCAGGCTCCCCCGTCCCTGGGATTTTCCAAGCAAGAGTACTGGAGTGGGTTGCCATTGCCTTCTCCAGTTTGCAAATAAGGAAACTGAAAACTCAGAGAGATTACTTTACGTGCTAACAGGATTAACTGCATAAGTGGTACTTGACCACTATACTCTTCAGCCTCCACATTATTCTTCATTAACCTTAAGCATTCTCCTTTAGCTACATAACATACAGTTGTAATTAAGTAATCCCTCTAATTATGTAACATTTGACTGCCCTGAGAGATTGTAAGCTCCCTAAAGGCAGTAATGGCACAAGTGGAGCATCCAGGAAGGTGTCTGTCCCAGAGGAAGTGCACAGAGGGGTCTCTGTCCCATTGTCGTTCGTCACTAAGGCATGTCCAACTCTCTTTGATCCCATGGACTACAGCGCGCCAGGCTTCCTTGTCGTCTATCTCTCAGAGTTTGCTAAAATTCATGTTCATTGAGTTGATCCAATCCGATCAAATCATCTCATCCTCTGATGATCCCTTCTCGTCCTGTCCTCAATCTTTCCCAGCATCAGGGTCTTTTCCAGTGAGTGGGCTCTTCCCATCAGGCGGCCAAAGTATTGGAGCTTCAGCTCTGTCCCAGGAGTAGTTCTTAGAGAACTATCCACACCAAAGTTTGTAGTAGACCTAGTATTTGAAGACTGTTTCAGAAAATGAGAATCTTCTGAAAACAAAGATAGTAAAAGTAAATTTAAATGGATTTTTTACCTTTCTGGATAATTTCTCAAAATATTATCTGAGGTGGAAGCAGAGACTCTCAGAGTTGTTGTTTAGTTGCCATAGCTGGCCAGGCTCCTCTGTAGAGCTCAACAAAACAGGATTGGACGTTATCAGGTGCAAAGGGAACTGCGTACTCAGCCGTTGTCTAATGATTATATCGTCCCTGGAATGAGCAAATGGCACTTTTGTGACAATGAAGAATAGGAGCTGGAAAGGACGACCTTACTAAGTGTTCCTCTAAAATAGGAAGCACCTTGTCAGAGCAGACAGCTCGGTCCAGTGCATGAGACAGTGGACATGGGGCAAGATCCCTGGGTTGATGTCACAGCTCCAGCCTGCACTGCCTGTGTGACTTGCGGCACTACGGTTTCTCCTCTTAAATGGAACTGATCATCACAGAAGTTTCACTGGATTTTTCTGAAGATTGTAGGACGTAACATACTTCTGACAATGCTTGGACATATAAGCATTCAGTATCTGTTAACTGTTCCCACGAGGCAGAAAATTCACACATCCATCTATGGAAACTGGATAGAATTTCCCTGAGATGACCTGCCTGCCTTCCCTTAATGCTCAGCTCACTGGTCAACATTATCACATCTAATCTCATCTCTCCCTGAACATGATGTGCTGTCCAAACACTACATCTAGTAGCTTCTAGGAAACAGCTGACCTCTCACACATGAATAGGGTGACTGTGCAGTCTGTACCCCAGTCTCTTTTCAGGGTGAGTTAATAGATCTATATCCTCAGAATCCAATAACCTCCATGAAGAGTGAGAAATGTGAACAGACAAATAAAGATAAATAAATAGATACTGGGAGTTAGCAGAGCGGTCCTCTACCCTTTTAGGTAACACTGTGCCTAAGAGCCTGCCACCCTCCTTGGCTCTGTCTGCAGCTGAACAGTGTCACATAAGCTGCTCTGAAATCTGTCATCTGTAGAGCTCTGCATCCCTGTTTGTGCAGTTAAGTGAGATTTTGTCATTTGGACAGAGATGTCACTAGTTTTTTCAATTACATCATTTACATTCTCTTGACCTTTGTGCATTACTTCTTCATTCACTGCTTACTTTTACTGTCTAGGAATGTTGAATGAGTGGAAAGTTTTGATTTCTTGAAAAATCACGGAGGAAATACATTAACTGTTCCATTCAATTACGTTTTCTGTTCCTATTTTTGCAATAAGCCTCAAAATGGAAATAGAGAAGATTACAGGATCATTGGCACAGCTTTTACAAACTGAAATACAAATGACAAAGAAGAGGCAGCAATATGAAAACTGTATAAAAGTACCTAAGGAAAACACGGGTTGCCTGGACGTGGCAAGGAAAATGGCCTGGGCTAAGAAGGCACATTCTAACCGCTTGAACACTTGGACAGGAGTGGTGGTTACACTTTATTTTCATGAGAGTGACTTTGGAGGATTCATCATCTTGGTCTAAGCTTAGTTTCTAACCAGGAAGGGTTAATTTTGAATTTACACTGGATTTGCTTCTGTGACTTCATTATTTTTGTCCCAGAAATTCACATTTGAGAAGGCCAGAATCACAGATAGATATGACATCTTTGTTTGTTGACATCACATGAGATATTCCATTTCACACCACCTATGAAATGACTACAAGGAAGTGCAACTAACACTTCCTCCTACCTGAAGCTTGCTGGCTATTCTAGGAGATATTTTCAGGAAATAAAAAGTCCTTTTCCTTTGTTTCCTCACCTCCCCCATCTTTCATTCAAAAGAGAATCTGACATCCAGGACTCCCACAAGATGGTTATTTTGAGGCACTGGCCTTTCATCTTCTCACTCAGCCACTTCCGGAATGAAGTCCTTTCTGATCCCAACACCTCGTCTTGGATTCACTGATTTACCCTGCTGCAAGCAGAGCCACTTGACCTCTGTAACAAGCTCAGCATAGTGATTGGCACCTAATAAATGTTTAGTAATTTTCTCAGTTATGGAGAGCAAATAAAACCAAAATTGGCAAATTAAACTCTCTGCTGCAGAGAATAAGGTGAGATCGGTGCATGTAAAGCTCAGATATTTTTCACATCTGATCAAGTCTTTCAAGAGGAATATGCAGAGGAAGCAAAAAAAGATTTGAAAAAGAGTCTAACAATGTTTCCCTAAAAGTTGATCTTAGCATCAGGAAGAAAGATCCAATAACTCTTAATATATCACTAGTTCAAAGTTACTGAGATGATAAGCATTCCATTGACTTAGAACGTCTACTTTTTTAAAGAATACATTTTACTTCAACGTAAGGATACAGAAGAGTGGAAACTCATGACAGATTTCCAGGCTCTTGAAGTGAAAGGCAAGCCCAAAATGAGGTAGTTCATGAATCTGGGTAGACTCAGAATGTGAAAATTTTGGACTTCTTATTTAAGAGGCACACAACAGAAGATCCTTAGATGAAATGAAGATGAAACAAAGCTCACAATCGCTCATCTCAACCGGAATTGCTTCCTTGTGGAATTGACCAGTGGCTCTTCATCTCCTCAGTGATGACACTCATGATGCTCGTCTGTAACCCCATCTCATCCTCTGAGTCCATGAACTGCCTCAGAGCCTTGACTTGGAAAAGCAGGAGACCTTCACATTTGGATCAAATAAATGCAATCTCTCTCTTTCCTGTCTGGGGTACAGGAAAGACTTCAGATTCCCTCAGGAGCAGGTGAGTGGCGGCCAGCTCCAGGAGGCCCAGGCCATCTCTGTGCTCCACGAGATGCTCCAGCAGAGCTTCAACCTCTTCCACACAGAGCGCTCCTCTGCTGCCTGGGACACCACCCTCCTGGAGCAGCTCCACACTGGACTCCATCAGCAGCTGGACGACCTGGACGCCTGCCTGGGGCAGGTGACGGGAGAGGAAGACTCTGCCCTGGGAAGGACGGGCCCCACCCTGGCCGTGAAGAGGTACTTCCAGGGCATCCGTGTCTACCTGCAAGAGAAGGGATACAGCGACTGCGCCTGGGAAACTGTCAGAGTGGAAATCACGAGTTGCTTTCTGTGTCAACAAGTTCCTAAGAAAACTCAGGAAGTTAGAAGGAACCTGATCCTCAGTGACTCGTGTCCTAGCTCAGACACTTCAAGGTTCAGTCATTTCCAAAACTCTGATTTCTGCCTCAGCGATGAAAGAGTTTGAGTGACAATTGATATTGGCATTAATGTTGAGAATATCAATACCAGCTGCTTTTAGAATTAGAGGAAATATATCTGATGCCCTGTGGCTGAATCTTATGGAATAACATGTTTTTGTATGAGTGTAACTCATTTATTTATCTTAATTAATTTATTTTCATGGCACTTGCATTTCTATGTTCTGTTTATTACATGCATGCGTGCTATGCATGCTAAGTCGCTTCAGTCGTGTCCGACTCTGCAACACTATGGACAGCAGCCCAGCAGGCTCCACTGTCCACAGGATTCTCTAGGCAGGAATACTGGAGTGGGTTGCCATTTCCTTCTCCAATTTACTCCATAAGAATATATATATAATTTTCTTTAATAAAATGTACCTTTTATTTACTCATGACATTATCTGAAGACATGTTTCCTCCTCTCCCTTTTGGATCTCTTCCCAGAGGCCGAATGCTGTGAAGCGACATAGAGAAGGTGCTGAGCAGCTCGTTCCTTTATCTCCGGGCCTTGTGCAGAGAGTCTTAAGTGTGAGAGGCAGAGGCCCTGACCTCACAGAGCTCACACTGGAGCAAGGACACTGCCGTGAAAGAAGTAGGCATAAGATAATTAGGTATTTACATCTGGGCCCTGGGCTACACAGAAGAAGTATCAGATACTGATGGCAATGAGTATCCTGGGAAGCTCATTTAGACCACGTTTAAGCCACTTAGCAGCAGCAGCACCAGCTGTCTCCCCAGGGAAGTAATCCGAAGTATGAGACTTGAAGAATGAGCATGAATTTGTCAAGTAACTCATGAAGAGCAAAATAAGAAAACAATAATACACAACAAAGCACAGCACGTGGAGTGTCCCTGCAGCAGGAATGGCTCCGGTGCTTTAAAGGCAAGAACAAGACCGGAGTCGGTAGACTGTACTGATGCCTGCAGTGGGTAGCATGGCATGGCCCTGGAGACATTGAAAAGGGCCCAGCGATAGACTCTTGAATGATGTTAGATTTTATCTTAGGAACCAAGGAAATTACTTGCGAATTTAAAGCTACAGAGCCACTGGGACCAAAGCAGATGCAGGGAAATTCCTGAAACCAGCAGTTCCCAAAGTGTGGTCTGTGGGCCCCTGCAGATCCCCAGGACACTCTACAGGGATTCATGAGGTACAATAATTATTATAGTGATATCAAGATCTTATCTGTCTTTTTCACCACAGGAACAACTTCTCTTGGTGGCACAGATGCAGCGCTGGGTAAGACTCCAGTGCTGTGGTGTGGATCAAAGCAGGGGCACCTCAGTGCCTAGTGATTGTCCTGTTCTTACGTATAATATACTTGAAGTTTGAAAAAAGGACAGTTTCACGTAAGAAGATCCCTAGTGAAACAGCAAGATGATGAATTTTATGAAACCTTCACTTTGGAGTACACATTTGAAAAATCCCTCCATTGTAGTCTTGTTGACATGTTGTGTGGCAAGCATGTCCGCTGCGTGCATGGTGACTGTTCTCAGGAGAAGCCCTTGGATGATGATTATTTGAGTTACGAGCTAAACTACCACTCCATTGTCTCTAAGGCAAACCATACAATATCACAGTTATCCAAGTCTATGCCCCAACCAGTAACGCTGAAGAAACTGAAGTTGAACGGTTTTATGAAGACCTACAAGACTTTTAGAACTAACATCCAAAAAAGATGTAGTTTTCATTATAGGGGACTGGAATGCAAAAGTAGGAAGGCAAGAGACGCCTGGAGTAACAAGCAAATTTGGCCTTGGAATGCGGAATGAAGCAGGGCAAAGACTAACCGAGTTTTGCCAAGAAAATGCACTGGTCATAGCAAACACCCTCTTGCAACAACACAGGAGAAGACTCTACACATGGACATCACCAGATGGTCAACACCGAAATCAGACTGATTATATTCTTTGCAGCCAAAGATGGAGAAGCTCTATACAAGTTAACAAAAACAAGACCAGGAGCTGACTGTGGCTCAGATCATGAACTCCTTATTACCAAATTCAGACTTAAATTGAAGAAAGTAGGGCAAACCGCTAGACCATTCAGGTATGTCCTAAATCAAATCCCTTATGATTATACAGTGGAAGTGAGAAATAGATTTAAGGGCCTAGATCTGATAGATAGAGTGCCTGATGAACTATGGAATGAGGTTGGTGACATTGTATAGGAGACAGGGATCAAGACCATCCCCATGGAAAAGAAATGCAAAAAAGCAAAATGGCTGTCTGGGGAGGCCTTACAAATAGCTGTGAAAAGAAGAGAGGCGAAAAGCAAAGGAGGAAAGGAAAGATATACGCATCTGAATGCAGAGTTCCAGAGAATAGCAAGAAGAGATAAGAAAGCCTTCTTCAGTGATCAGTGCAAAGAAACAGAGGAAAAGAACAGAATGGGAAAGACTAGAGAACTCTTTAAGAAAATTAGAGATACCAAGGGAACATTTCATGCGAAGATGGGCTTGATAAAGGACAGAAATGGTATGGACCTAACAGAAGCAGAAGATATTAAGAAGAAGTGGCAAGAATACATAGAAGAACTGTACAAAAAAGATCTTCACGACCCAGATAATCATGATGATGTGATCACTAATCTAGTGCCAGACATCCTGGAATGTGAAGTCAAGTGGGCTTTAGAAAGCATCACTATGAACAAAGCTAGTGGAGGTGATGGAATTCCAGTTCAGCTGTTTCAAATCCTGAAAGATGATGCTGTGAAAGTGCTGCACTCAATATGCTAGCAAATTTGGAAAACTCAGCAGTGGCCACAGGACTGGAAAAGGTCAGTTTTCATTCCAATCCCAAAGAAAGGTATGCCAAAGAATGCTCAAACTACCGCACAATTGCACTCATCTCACACGCTAGTAAAGTAATGCTCAAAATTCTCCAAGCCAGTCTTCAGCAATACGTGAACTGTGAACTTTCTGATGTTCAAGCTGGTTTTAGAAAAGGCAGAGGAACCAGAGATCAAATTGGCAACATCTGATGGATCATAGAAAAAGCAAGAGAGTTCCAGAAAAACATCTATGTCTGCTTTATTGACTATGCCAAAGCCTTTGATTGTGTGGATCACAATAAACTGTGGAAAATTCTGAAAGAGATGGGAATACCAGACCACCTGACCTGCCTCTTGAGAAATCTGTATGCAGCTCAGGAATCAACAGTTAGAACTGGACATGGAACAACAGACTGGTTCCAAATAGGAAAAGGAGTACGTCAAGGCTGTATATTGTCACCCTGCTTATTTAACTTCTATGCAGAGTACATCATGAGGAACACTGGACTGGAAGAAACACAAGCTGGAATCAAGATTGCCGGGAGAACTCTCAATAACCTCAGATATGCAGATGACACCACCCTTATGGCAGAAAGTGAAGAGGAACTAAAAAGCCTCTTGATGAAAGTGAAAGAGGAGAGTGAAAAAGTTGGCTTAAAGCTCAACATTCAGAAAACGAAGATCATGGCATCTGGTCCCATCACTTCATGGGAAATAAATGGGAAACAGTGGAAACAGTGTCAGACTTTATTTTGGGGGGCTCCAAAATCACTGCAGATGGTGATTGCAGCCATGAAATTAAAAGACGCTTACTCCTTGGTAGAAGAGTTATGACCAACCCAGATAGTATATTCAAAAGCAGAGACATTACTTTGCTGACTAAGGTCCATCTAGTCAAGGCTCTGGTCATGCATGGATGTGAGAGTTGGACTGTGAAGAAGGCTGAGCGACAAAGAATTGATGCTTTTGAACTGTGGTGTTGGAGAAGACTCTTGAGAGTCCCTTGAACTGCAAGGTGATCCAACCAGTCCATTCTGAAGGAGATCAGCTCTGGGATTTCTTTGAAAGGAATGATGCTAAAGCTGAAACTCCAGTACTTTGACACCTCATGCGAACTGTTGACTCATTGGAAAAGCCTCTGATGCTGGGAGGGATTGGGGGCAGGAGAAGGGGATGACAGAGGATGAGATGGCTCGATGGCATCACCAACCTGATGCACATGAGTTTGGGTGAACTCCGGGAGTTGGTGATGGAGAGAGAGTCCTGGTGTGCTGCGATTCATAGGGTCGCAAAGAGTCAGACACGACTGAGCTTCTGAACTGAACTGAACCACTCTCTTGATAAAATCAAGTTTTACTCTAGAGAATGACAGACAAATCACAGTCACTCAGAAGTGGGCATTTGACAGATATTTTCTTATACTATTTCTATTAATGTATATGAACATTCTTGTTGACTTTAATGAATGAGGCCAATCTATTTTCAATTCATGTTTCCAGGATATGAATTCATCTCAGTGTGTATCTTTGCTTCTGAAAATTTGAAGAGTAGTGATTTAATATCCATGAGTTTCAAAATTTCTAATTCTATGGTTTAATTTTGACTTGACATAATTTATCAGGATGATACATCTTGAAATGATGCTTTAAAATAATATTAACATTAATTGCAGGCATTGTGATCTGGGCACACAACTTATACAAATATTTTTCCCCTGGAGGAATTATGGATATATTCTGTGGAGTCTAATGTATGATAATGTTCATGGATGGTTTATAGATATTTGAATCAAGTTATATTTCCTATTGTAGATTAAGGGCCCAAGAATGTTAATCACGAAATTCGTCCTGTAAATCATAGTTTCAGTTCTTCTCTTTACTACTTTATATATGGTTTTTAAGAAACTAGTAGCATTGTCCTGGGCTTCCCAGGGGGAGCTAATGGTAGAGAGCTTGCCTGCCAATTCAGGAGACAAGAGGAGACACCAGTTTGATGCCTGGGTCAGGACGATCCCCTGGAGGAGGGCATGGCAACCCACTCCAGTATTCTTGCCTGGAGAATCCCATGGACAGAAGAGCCTGGCACCTATGGTCCACAGAGTCCGAAAGAGTCAGACACAACTGAAGCAACTCAGCTCACAAGCACAGCATTGAGGGGAAACTTCAGTGCTCCCGTGTTTCTGTTCATATTGCTATATAATGTTATATCTTTTACTCATTGTTTTATACCACTTGAAATTTAGCTCAAGCATTTTAAAAATTTAATTATAGATTCAATGTGTTTCTTAGGTATATTGAACTTCTTTCTCATGAAGAATAATTTCTTTCTCATGTGTTTATTTCTGGAATTCTCAAGTGTATGAATATTGATATCAATGACAAAGATCTCGTTGATATTAACATTACCACCTTTAATTATTTCCTGCATGATACTTTCTTGCTCTGTATTGGCCCCCTTCTGTGTTGCCTTTCTTTTGCTATTAAGTATTTAGTATTATTTGATTTTAGGTTTTTCTTCCTCTTCCAAGTAATAATGGAGTTTATGTATTAGATCAATCAATAGAACCTTTTATGTTTTAGCAGATTATATTAATTTTTAAAATTATGTTAACATTTATCAGTTTGGGTCTCAAATGTATTGGATTTATGCCTTACTTTTAACATGACTTTTACATGGTTTTTGACCCTTGCCATACTCCATTCAGTTCTCCAACAGTCATTTCTTTTAGTAAATATATAATGTTAAAGCAATGTAGAGTTTCTCTGAATCTTTGAATGAAGAACTGAACAACTAAAACTGCAAAATTTGAAGTAATTTGAGACTTCCTTGGCTGTTCAGTGGTTAGAACTTAGTATTTTTCACTGCTGTGGGCCTGGGTTCAATCCCCAGTCAGGGAACTAATGCCTCTTAAGCCACGTGGCACAGCCAAAATAATAACAAACCCTTTAAAGTAACTTCCACTGATGTGACTATTCACTTCTAGTTCTTACTAGGACTGTTGCTTTCAATCCACACAGTAAATGCTCCCAAGAGACTTGATAGGAACAGAGATGTATGTGAAGCTATGTTCAAGCGTAAACACAGGGGAATGTCTAAAAGTTAAAGGAAAACATGTTGTTCATTTAGGAAAATGAAAACACATTAATTTTGTTGCTGTTAGAATGATGGAAATTGGATGCAGTTTGCAAAATGAGTGTCATGTATTCTAAATATGATGATTGGAAATTTTTGGAGTCCAGTGGTTAGTAAGGCCCTAATCAATTTGAATGAAACAATTCTCACTTTAAGGTGGAGCATATGAGAATATAGCAATGAGTTTCATATTCTTATCTAGCTTGTAATCTTGCTCTGAAGGCGTTTTCGTCCTGGGAGTCAAAATCTTTTTGAGTGATGATGATGCTGTTGCCATCATTAGACATCATGTCTCCCGACCTGTTCTTCAAGACTCCTATCGAGACTGCATCCAGGTACACGTACAACTAAGGAAACAACGGGAAAATCTACACTCAGCGTCACATAGACTCTCTCATAAAACTACCCCGCAAGCTTTAACCAAGGAAGCAGGTGAACCAGGTGAGGTCTGAGAGCAGAGTTTAGCGGCAGGGCTTCCTTCATCACACCAGGCTCTCCACCTGTTCCTGGAAGTCTCTCATGGCCTTTCTTCAGGGATCCGTTATCCAGCGTTGGACTAGAGCAAGGAGCAAGCTACAGGACTGAGAGAATGAGGATCTGCGGCACCTCCGTCTGTGCTCTAGGTCCTCAGGCTTGTGGTCTTGGTGGACTAGTGAGTGATGCCGTCATGAACAAACATGAGCTGGAGTTACACTTCCACCTATGGGCTGTAGTCAAATACTGAGTCCTCAGCTCAGTCATATCCGACTCTTTGCAACCCCATGGACGGCACCACACCAGGCTTCCCTGTCCATCACCAACTCCCGGAGTTTATGCAAACTCATGTCCATTGAGTCGGTGATGCCATCCAACCATCTCATCTTCTGTTGTCTCCTTCTCCTCCCTCCATAAATGTTTCCCAGTGTCAAGGTCTTTTCAAACAAGTCAACTCTTCACATCAGGTGGCCAAAGTATTGGCGTTTCAGCTTCAATATCAGTCCTTCCAATGAACATTCACGACTGATTTCCTTTAGGATGGACTGGTTGGATCTTCTTGCAGTCCAAGGGACTCTCAAGAATCTTCTCCAACACCACAGTGCAAGCGCATCAGTTCTTCAGCACTCAGCTTTCTTTATAGTTCAGGTCTGACATTCATACGTGACTACTGGAAAAACCATAGCTTTGACTAGATGGACCATTTTGGCAAAGTATTTCTCTGCTCTTTAATATACTGTCTAGGTTGGTCATAACTTTTCTTTCAAGGAGTAAGCTTTTTATTCCATGGCTGCAGTCACCATCTGCAGTGATTTTGGAGCCCCAAAATATAAAGTCTGCCACTGTTTCCACTGTTTCTCCATCTATGTGCCATGAAGTGATGAGACCGGATGCCATGATCTTAGTTTTCTGAATGTTGAGGTTTAAGCCAAATTTTTTGACTCTCTTCTTTCAGGTTCTCAAGAGGCTATTTTGTTCTTCACTTTCTGCCTTAATGATGGTGCTATCTTCATATCTGAGGTTATTAATATTTCTCCCGGCAATCTTGATTCCAGCTTATGCTTCATCTGGCCCAGTGTTTCTCATGATGTACTCTGTATATAAGTTTAATGAGCAAGGTGATAATTTAGAGACTTGACGTACTCCTTTTCCTATTTGGAGCCAGTCTGTTGTTCCATGTCCAGTTCTAACTGTTGCTTCCTGAGCTGCATACAGATTTCTCAAGAGGCAGGTCAGGTGGTCTGGTATTTCCATCTCTTTCAGAATTTTCCACAGTTTATTGTGATCCACACAGTCAAAGGTATGGCATAGTCAATAAAGCAGAAATAGATGTTTTTTCTGGAACTCTCTTGCTTTTTCGATGATCCAGTGGATGTTGGCAATTTATTCTCTGGTTCCTCTGTCTTTTCTGAAACCAGCTCGAACATCTGGAAGTTCACGGTTCATGGATTGTTGAAGCCTGGCTTGGAGAATTTTGAGCATTACTTTACTAGCGTGTAAGATGAATGCAATTGTGCAGTAGTTTGAGCATTCTTTGGCATTGCCTTTCTTAGGGATTGTAATGAAAACTGACCTTTTTCAGTCCTGTGGCCACTGCTGAGTTTTGCTGGCATATTGAGCTTGCTACTGCTGCTAAGTTGCTTCAGTCGTGTCCGACTCTGTGTGAACCCATAGACGGCAGCCAGCCAGGCTCCCCCATCCCATATTGAGCTTAGAGATTGGCTATATTGGTTTCCTCTGAACTCCAGCTGGGAAGAAAGCAGGAAATAAGAAACCAAAGAACGGTTAGCTGTCCTGCCAATTTGGAGAAGGCAATGGCACCCCTCTCCAGTACTCTTGCCTGGAAAATCCCATGGACGGAGGAGCCTGGTAGGCTGCAGTCCATGGGGTCAAGAAGAGTCAGCCACGACTGAGCGACTTCACTTTGACTTTTCACTTTCATGCATTGGAGAAGGAAATGGCAACCCACTCCAGTGTTCTTGCCTGGAGAATCCCAGGGATGGGGGAGCCTGGTGGGCTGCTGTCTATGGGGTCACACAGAGTCGGACACGACTGACGCGACTTAGCAGCAGCAGCAGCAGCAGCAAATGCAGAAGTGAAGAAAAAACAATTCTCATTCACAGTAGTGATTCTAGAAACGTGAAATGTATGTTCTTAGACGCACATATTCATCTTCTTTTTCAATAATGGGAAAAAATGGATTTTCATTATTACATGCATTAGCCATTTTCCTCTATTTTTATATCCTTAGCCATGGACATTTTATGACCATATCATTTTTTCCCGTGTATCAATTTCATACATTAAACCTATCCATTTTCACTTCCATATAGTGAATTCATTATTTTTCTATTGTTTTATTATTTTTCTTGATGAAACATACTTGACTCATATATTTGTTTTTGATGAGCCACAAATGATGTACAATGTAAAAAATAAGGTAAACTACTTTTCTCATGTTCTTGACAGTATTTCAGATCTAACATGGTTTCCAAGTAGGATTATACATTTTTTGAGTTTTATTACGCATATAAGACACTGAATCATTTTCATTGTTATATTTTAACTAAATGTAGAAACATGTCAGCATTGAGACTTCCACTGATAACTTGTGAACTCCAAGAGGTATATTGTTTTCTTATGTGAAACATAAGAACATCTAAAATCACACATAAACGTTCCTTTGTGTTTCTCTAGTTTTATGGTTTTCTGCAGGGTTGTTGTTGTTTAGTCCATCAGTCGTTTCTGACTCAGGGTCCTCTGGCAAGAATCCTGGAGTGGGTTGTCATTTCCTTGTAGAGGGGATCTTCCCAACCTAAGGATGGAATCCGCATCACCTGTCTCCTGCAGTGGCAGGCAGATTCTTTACCACTTGTGCCATCTCATCTGTTAAATTGAAAGTTCACATAGCAGTTTGGTAGGTTAGTCAGGGAGCGAGGAGAAGAGCAAACGGCCGTCTCAGACTTTCCAGTCTCACAGCATGTTTGCTGCCCAGCTGGGGGCTTTGGAGAATCTCGAGGCCGTCTTGTAAGCTATATTTCAACTGGCTAAAGGCAACTTCAGACTTATATAATGTAACAGAAAAGGTCAGGAAACATTAACCAGTAGAAGCGTGGAGCATATTAAGCAAGATGAACCTCTCAGGAAGCAGTTGTGGAAGCCCTAGTTCTGCAGATGTATCTAATGATTTCAAGGATCTTTGGACAAAACTGAAGGAGTATCATGATAAGGAAGTACAAGGTTTACAAGTGAAAGTAACCAAACTGAAAAAGGAACGAATTTTAGATGCACAAAGACTAGAAGAATTCTTCACCAAAAATCAACAGCTGAGAGAGCAACAGAAAGTCCTTCATGAAACCATTAAAGTGTTAGAAGATCGATTAAGAGCAGGATTATGTGATCGCTGTGCAGTAACTGAAGAACATATGCGGAAGAAGCAACAAGAGTTTGAAAATATTCGGCAGCAGAATCTTAAACTTATCACAGAGCTTATGAATGAAAAGAACACTCTACAGGAAGAAAATAAAAAGCTTTCTGAACAGCTGCAGCAGAAAATTGAGAATGATCAACCACATAAAGCAACTGATTTTGAATCTGAGGAAGATGTTATTCCAGATTCACCGATAACAACCTTTTCATTTTCTGGCACTAATCGGCTACGAAGAAAGGAGAACCTCCGTGTCCGATATATAGAGCAAACACGTGCTGAACTGGAGCACTCTGGCTGTGCACATGAATTGAGAACAGTACCAAAGTCTTCAGCTCATCCACAACATAAACCTCAGGAAAGTGAAATTCTAGTGGCTGACACTTGTGATCAGAGTCAAGCTCCAGTGGCTAAACCACATGGAAAAAGCAGTTATCCTCCTGATAATTTAGCTACAGTAGTTGCTGAAACACTTGGACTTTGTGTTCAAGAAGAATCTGAATCTCGAGGCCCTCGGAGCCCTCTTGGTGATGAGCTCTACCACTGTCTGGAAGGAGATCACAAAAAACAAGCTTTTGAGGAATGTAGAAGAAATAGTGAAGATAATTTAAGGTTTTCAGATTCAAAGACTCCTCTTCAAGAAGAATTGACTACTCGGGTATCATCTCCTGTATTTGGAGCTCCCTCTAACGTGAAAAGTAGTTTAGGTTTGAATACAAGTTTGTCCCCTTCTCTTTTAGAGACTGGGAAAAAAACCCATCTGAAAACCATGCCCCTCAGCAATACTTCTGCTTCTGGACCAGAGAAACCTAGATCAAAATCTGAAGATGGAGCCCTTATCACACATCATCTTCTTGGGACTGAAGTGAACAAGATCCCTAGTCAGTCATCTTCTAATAAGCAGATACTTATAAATAAAAATACAAGTGAACCTGTAAGTGAGCAGGATAGTATTGATCACATTAAAGATACTGATAAAGATAAATATGTGGTACCACTGAAGTCACTGGGAGGCAGAACCAAAAGGAAGAAAATTGAGGAAGAAAGTGAAGATGAAGTAATCTGTCCCCAAGCCTCCTTTGATAAAGAAAATGCTTTTCCTTTTCCACTGGATAGTCATTCTTCCATGAATGGAGACTACGTGATGGATAAACCTCTGGATCTGTCTGATCGATTTTCAGCTATCCAACGTCAAGAGAAAAGCCAAGGAAGTGAGAACTCTAAAATCAGATTTAGGCAAGTGACTCTCTATGAGGCTCTGAAGCCCATTCCAAGGGACTCTTCCTCAAGCCACAAGGCCTTGAGCGGGAGCTGTGGACTAACCAAAGACTCCCCGGAAGAACCCTGTTTACAGGAGTCCCTTTTGCAGTCCTTGAGTAAATCTACAGATAATAAAACACTGTTACAAATAAAGGAAGAAAACCCAGTATTTAAAATCCCTCTTCGTCCACGTGAAAGTTTGGAGACAGAGAATCTTTTTGATGACACAAAGGGTGCTGGTTCTCATGGGCCTATAAAGATGAAAACCAGATCAGTCCGTGGAGCATGTGAAGTTGCATCAGTTCTTCAGTTAAATCCATGTAGAATTGCTAAAACAAAATCTCTACAAAACAACCAAGATGTATCCTTTGAAAATATCCAGTGGAGTATAGATCCAGGAGCAGACCTTTCTCAGTATAAAATGGATGTTCCTGTAGATGATACAAAGGATGGCAGTCAGTCAGGATTAGCAGGAGAGACAGTGGACATGGACTGTACGTTGGTTAGTGAAACCATGCTCTTAAAACTGAAGAAGCGAGAGCAGAAGGGAGAAGAGAGTCCAAATGGAGAAAGAAAGATGAATGATAGCTTGGAAGATATGTTTGATCGGACGACACATGAAGAATATGAGTCCTGTTTGGCAGAGAGCTTCCCGCAGGCAGCAGATGAAGAGAAGGAATTGTCAACTACTACAAAAAAAACAAACACTCCTGGTGATAAACAAGATAAAGTCAAACAGAAAGCATTTGTGGAGCCATATTTTAAAGGTGATGAAAGAGAGACTGAATTACAAAATTTTCCTCATATTGAGGTGGTTCGGAAAAAAGAAGAGAGAAGAAAATTGCTTGGACACACATGTAAGGAATGTGAAATTTATTATGCAGATTTTCCAGCAGAAGAAAGAGAAAAGAAGTTGGCTTCCTGCTCAAGACACCGATTTCGCTACATTCCACCCAACACACCAGAGAATTTCTGGGAAGTTGGTTTTCCTTCTACTCAGACATGTATGGAAAGAGGTTACATTAAAGAAGACGTTGATCCTTGTCCTCGTCCAAAAAGACGGCAGCCTTACAATGCAATGTTTTCCCCAAAAGGCAAAGAGCAGAAGACATAAATGTTGAAGCAAAAACAGAAGAGAGGACAGTTTTCTTTTTAGTTATTTATAGTTAAAGTTGGTGTTAAACCTTGATTTTTTTTGATCTTCTGTAAACTGGTTTATAAATCATTTTTCTATTGAAAATGTTTTTAAATGGCATTTACTCATCACACAGACAACTATTTAAAAATGTGGATAAGTTTATGTTGTATTTTCTTGCTTTTGCACCTTGAAAATAAGGTGCTTTTATTTTGCACTCTAAATTAAGAGTTGTTTATTACTTTATTTGGTAATACCTAATTACAATTTTGAAAATATAATTGTTATAGTCTGAAAAAAAAAAAAAAAAAAGTTCACATAGAGTTTCATTAATTTTAACTTAGAAAAGCATTAGGTTTAACATGGAAATGTTGTAGTCTCAAATTCTATTTAAATGTTCTAATTGTTGAAACATTTCTTTTGTATTTAGAATATTTCATTCTGTGTATCACAATTCAGATTGTATCCATGGAAAACAAAACAGAGAGGATTTTTTGGAATGAATATGCCAATCTCAGTAAATAAATTTTCCATTATAAAAGCAATTTCAAAAATTCAAATTTTGATAATCATCAGCCATCACGAAAAACAGAATCCCTATAACATCTATTGTTTTCTTGACCTATTAACCACCTTTTTAGAGAACCAATTTGAGGCACAGCTAAACCAGACCCCCCAAAAAAAATAATTGTACGTATACATATATAGTTACACCAACATTAAAAAAAGAGGAGATCATGGCACACAGTCCCATCTCTTCATGGCAAATAGATGGGGAAAAAGTGGCAACACTGTCAGATTTCATTTTCTTGGGGTCCAAACTTACTACGGATGGTGACTGCAGCCATAAAATTAAAAGACTCTTTTAAAAGATTAAAATTAAAATTAAAAGATTCTTGTCATTCTCCCCAAAGCTGAACTTGGACAAAAAGCATTTGGTTCAGATTGTATTTTAATGAAGTGTGTGCAAACAAGAACAATCCTTGTTCCCCTCAACCCCTACCAGAACTTCATTTGAACAAATAGTGCAAATGTGAAACCTGGCCTCATGCCGTGTCAAGTACAAACTAGCACGTTCCATTGGCACTTGCCATCTACCTACAGGGATTAAATCATGTGCTCTTGCAGTTGCTGATTCTCAACACCCCTGGAAAGGATCTCGGGTGGAAAGCAGAAGTGAGGGAGGCTGTGTGCAGGGAAAACTGGCAGAGCAAGTCTTCAGAAGGTGAGCTGTTTTCAGAAGCCCATTTTAAGAACTCAATGATTCTTCTATCTCCTCATAGCTGGAAAAGCATGGAAACCCTTCATGGTGACGACTGCTTCTTGTGACTGCAAGAAACCTTCACGACACAGGCAGAAAACATCCACAAAAAATAGGCACATGATTGCATGTATTTCCCCTTCACCAAAATCACATATATCCCCCTGTGTGTCTTTGGAACAGCTTCTCAGAGCTATCTGAGGTGCTGTCTCCTGGACTGCAGTCCTCATTTTGCCCCCCAAACACATAACCTGCAACTTTCGTGTTGTGCATTTTTGAAAGTCAGCACCCTGAACTTATCTCTTCATCCATTCATCACCCAATAGTTTCCCAACTTGCTTGCAGTGAGATTCCCATGAGGATAAATCCAGGCCATGAAACGCGAGAGGAAGGGCTCTCACCCTGCATAGTCCTGGCGCTTGGAAGCATCCCCTGTGAGCCACCAGACTTCATCGCTTTATTGCCCAGTGTACTAGATACAAGTACCACAGAAAAACATGGAGTCATATATTGACGATGGAAAAAGCCACAGAACAGAAGGTACCCATGTCCCTGAATCACCCTTTGAATGAGAGCAAACCAGAAGGTTCACCTGATCCGGAAGGCCTGCATTGTGCTCTTCAGAGAAGGAAAGATAAGTTTCTATGATGATGAAAATCCACACAGTTTATTCTTTATCTGTATAGCACCTAGACTTAACTGAAAAAGATATTTAAGAACAGAGGATCCTGGAAACCTGTCCATGGGAAAGAAACTATGAATGCTGAGTATAGAAAATACCAGCCCCACAGACATCAAGAGATCTTTTCAATGATGATCAAAAGATGTTTATACAAGAAAAGACATTCTGCTCTGCTGTTCACACTTGCTTCTGAAAAATCATGATTTTCATTTCAGTTTTCATTGCCTGAGGAAGTATGAGCTGCAATCGCTCTGGAACAGGAAGCAAACAATGATGGAATCCATTAGCAAGTGTTACAAATATAAACACCCTTATTGTTGCCATTTCTTTGAGGATTCTTACATGAGGGAAAAGCACTTTTCATTTCCACTCTGACAGCCTCTCAGGCAAAGTGGCTGTACTCCAGCTCCCTGAGGTAGAGATGGATGCCATGGAAATACTCCCTGGCAGGAAGTCCCGTGAGAACAGCACAGACTGTCTCCTTCCATGGGCTCCAGTTGTTTCCGGCTCTGATCCGGGCTGCAGGGTAGCAGGGCTGTCCTCCGTGGTGAAGAGTTGGAAGCTCTGCTGGAGCATCAGATAGTGGTTGCAGGGGCCCTGAGTCATCTGCACTGGAGTGATCATCTCTCTTTTCCGAGGAAATCTGAAGTGGCTCTGTCCTTTGGGCGCGACTGAGAGCGGATCCTTTGCATCTATTTCAGGAGTTTGAAGACTTCCCTGTGTTCCTGGCGGTGGATCCCTGGCTCGTTCCAGCGAAGAGAGCAAGCAGGGATGCAGCAGAGTACTCCCTATGGTGCGACGGGGAGGCGCTGCGACAGAGTGCACTTCAGCCCTGCCCTGGGGATGGGACCTTGGGCGCTGGGACCGTCGGAGGGCGTTCCGGACAAAGGAGGACCCGGAAATGGCTATGAAACTATGGATGTTTGCGCTGAGAAGTCGGAGGTCTTCTGGCAGGTGTAAAACAGCGGAGGCGATGAGAATATTGGCGATAGGACGCTGGGCCAGAGTCCTGCCACACGTGAAATCCGGCGGGGGTAGGCGGTGGATTCAGCTGCTGCAGATAAGACGGTTGGAAAGTGTTGCGGACACAGTGAGAGCCCACGTCGCAATGAGACGAGAGCCTGTGGGGCACTGGGGGCGGTGTTGCCCTCACATTAGATGCCGAGGTGGCCAAGATTATTCGCTGTCGGACGATGGGAGGGCTTTGCGCTGAAAGTGAAGCGCAGCGGAAGCGACGAGACTATTGGCTGTGGGGGGATGGGAGGGCGTTTCTCACACACAGGGAGCCCTGCTTGGCTCTGAGACGAGGAGTCCTCGGCGGACAAAGTGAAACGTGACGGTGGCGAAAAACACTGGTGGTGGGACGATTGGACAGCTTTGAGCCAAAGTTAAACCCTGCGGAGGGATGAGACCACCGGACGATGGATGCGTGTGGTGCACACAGGGGACCCTGGAAGTGGCGACGAGACCATTCGCTGAGGCAGGATGGAAAGGCGATGGGCACACAATGAAACACGGTGGCAGCGCTGAGGCTTTTGGCTTCGAGTTGACCGGACGGCTTCGCGGACAAAGTGAAAGCGAGCACAGGTGATGAGACAATCGGCTTGGGGCGGTGGCACCGCGGTGTGGACAGAGTTAAACCCGGCGGTGGGGGTGAGACTGTGAGAGATGGGACGATGGGAGGACCTTGAGCACAAAGCGGGGCCAGGGGGAGTCAGTGAGGCTATAGGCTTAGAGCCATTTTGGACAACGTGAGAAACAGCCAAGGCGATGAGACTGGCTATGGGACCCTGGGAGTGCGTTGCAGCCAGAGGAGAAGTCAGTGGTGGCCAGGAGACAAATAAGCATGGCACGGTTTGGGGGACTTTCTGTGGGTGAGAAGGAACGCGGCCACCACCTGGGTCAGGGACCAAAGAAGTGTGCGCCCCTGGAATGCTCTGGAATGCTCTGGAATTTTCAGGGTCTCTCAAGGATTCGGCCTTGAAGTGAGGGAGTAAGTGTTGAATAGCTGAAAACTAGGAATATTTTTAAAAGCGCAGCACTTTGTTTGAATTAATTTTATATTGAATTATATAGTTATTTTAAAAGAAATATTTCACGTTTCCAATTTTCCAATAAATTTATAGAAGATATTTTAACTATTAAGCATAGAATATTAAAATATATTTTGTATATAACAGTAGCATTTTATTCAACTTTATTTAAACTATATTTTCTGTGTACTAAAACAAGTATTTAATATCGTTTTACTTTTCTATCTTTCACGGATGTAAATTTAATATTTCCAAGATCACTTTTCACTTATTTTTAATTGAGTGAATTAGCATGTTTGACAATTTCTAATGACTCTCAAGACAGTCTTAAGTAATTTTCAACTCATGTTCCTGAAACCTCTTTCTGAGGACTACGTTGTTGGAAATAAGGGTTGGAGTGTACAAGTAAGTGAGAACATTTAGGTGGTCAGAATTTTTCATTTACTTTAGTAAGAATTTTATAAATTAAGTGGAATTTGCCCAAACTTTATTGGCATAAAGAAGGCTTACTTTGTAAGACTCTCAAATGTAAGATGGTGGTGTACATTTTCCCCCAACTGAAAAAAAGGAAAAAAGCCCATATCATATAGAGGGGCCCTCCGGCATGAGGTACATTTAAAGACGTCTGGTACATTTAAAGACGTGAACAAGACAAGCGTGGATACTGTGTGGATACATGGAGAGCATGCATATAACTTGGACATTCCACATGGCTTCCTTGTATTTTAAATTCCTCAAAGGCAGGGGCCAGAAACTCGACTACTCTGCAGGCTTCTTTTGCAATGAATGCCTCCAAGGTGCTCTGCAATTTTTAATATGTGTTGTCACAAAAATCAAGTTGACATTGAAACTGCCATGTTGACCTTTGTTTCATAAATAATTTATTTCTCATATAAAAGTTTAAATAAATAAATAATGCATAAATCAATTTAAAAACAACTTAGTCTTTAACTAACTGTCCATTGAAATCAGTGCATTGCATCATCATTTACTTCAAGAGCCTCTGCTGACTGGAGTCTCACCTCAAAGTCACATTGTCTCTTCCCAGAGCCACAGGTGGGAGATGTTCAGTCCCGGAGGTAACCTGTTAGGCTCTTAAGGAAAGAAAAGTTCCTGAGCAATTGCACTTGCACGACTGTCCAGGCACACCTGTTGTGCTCCTTGGACTTGAGGTACTGCCCGAGGTTGAAGTAGTATTTCTGCAGGTGAAGATCGGTCGTGTCTCCCATAGTGGAGGTTTGCTTCTGCATTATTTCCTTCTGGATTGGCTCCAGACGATTCATCTGCCCATAGAGTTCCTCAAGGAGGTGCTCAATGATGGCGTCAGACCAGCCAGTGCTGGAGAAGTCTCTGGTGAGAATATTGAAGATCTGCTGGAGCATCTCATACATGACCAATACGGCATCTTCCTTTTGGAACTGCTGTGCTTGCTCCATCTCCTCAGGCATCTGGAAGTCCATCCTGAACTCGAGGCAATGTTGAGGAGTTGAAGGTAACTGCCACAGGAGGTTCTGGCACACCTCAAGGCTCCGCCCTTGTTGGAATCGAAGCAAGCTGTAGCTCCTGCAAAGAGCTGTGGTGGAGAGACACAGCAGGAGAACCATCTGGAGGAGGCACCGGTAGGTCATGGTGAAATCAGGCCCAGGGCTGTCTGTTCTGCTAGTAGGTGCTGAAGCTGAGTCTTCGAGAGTTTGCAGAGTGAATGTCCTTCCTCCTTGAGTGTGGCCTACTTATACAGGGTGGCCCTCCCTTCTTTCTGTTTGAGAGGAATTTCCCACTTTCAGGTCTCCCTTTCACGTTTCTTGTGTCATTTAAATTAGTCTTTGTGTCTAAAACTCTTTTTCTTTACGCTCCTTGCTATTTTAATTTATATATACCATGGGGAAAAAAGATATAGAAACTGAGAATTTCTAATGTTTGTAAAGTTTCAATGAATTGCTGAATGTTAAAGAAACATATAAGCCAAATCTTTTGAACTTGATTATTACAGGATTCGTTCATTTCGAAAGATTTTTCTTTTTTTTCTTTTCATATTATGAGATTTGTGGAGAGGGGGCCTTGTTTGTAAGAGTTTTCTTTTTCATAAGAATTAGGTTTCATTCTCAAATCTGCTATTACCAAACATTAATACTTGCAGTTTATGATTTTAACAAAGGCACCTATTTTTTTCTATCTACAATAGAGTGATGTTCCTGGAGAGGTGGGAGAGGTTCCAGAGGGAGGGGAGATATGTATACCTGTGGCTGATTCATGTTGCTGTATGGCAGAAACCAACACAGTAGTGTAAAGTAATTATCATTCACTTAACTAAATATATTTAAATAAAAAGAAAAAATAATGTATATAAAAAACAAAATAGAATGTTGTTAAACTAAGCTGTTCTGAATTGTTTTGGAGGCCTTAGCCATAAGGAGCAAGACATCACATAACGTTATCAACTTTGTTGTTTTTCAGTCGCTAAGTCTGGTCTGACTTTTTGCCACCCTGTGGGATGCAGAATGCCAGGCTTCCCTGTCCTTCAGTACCTCCCGGAGTTTGTTCAAACTCATTATCACTTTATGGTAAATAGATGGGGAAACAATGGAAAGAGTGACAGACTTTCTTTGCTTGGGCTCCAAAATCAGTGCAGATGGTGACTGCAGCTAGGAAATTTAAAGACCACTTCTTTTTATAGGAATGTGCAATTTAAATTTTTCTGGAGGCCACATCAAAAGAGTAAACAGAAAAAAGTTAATTTTAACAGTATATTTTACTTAAAAATATATCTAAATGTTATCATTTCAACATAAACCAATACAATATTAGTAGTGAGATAGTTACATTCTTCTTTTCCATAGTGCCTTCAAAATAGAGTACACGCTGTTAGTCATAGTACAGCTCAGGCTGGACTAGTCAAGCGCTCAGCTGGCCAGATGGGGTTGTCGGCTCCATGGTGACCAACACAGCTCAAGATGGAGGGAGCAGTACGAAAACAAGATTAACATTAAAAATCAACCACTTTTTTTATATGAGCAATTAAAAGTTGGAAAATGACATTTAAAAATGATACCATTGACAATAACATAAAGTGTCTACTACTGAGAAACTGTCATAGCCAGAGGTGGCTAAGAAGACGTGGCAATTAAAGGTAATGGGGCATCCTAAGTGACATCCCAGAGGAGAAAAAGAGCATTAGGTAAAAAACGAAGGAGACCTGGGAATTCCCCAGAGAGCTAGTGGGTGGGACTCCATGCTTTCAGGGCAGGAGGCCCGAGTTCCATCCCTGCTCAGAGCACTAAGATCCCACAAGTCCCAGAACCAAAAATAAGAAACTCAATAAAAAGTTGCTACAACCAGAGTGTGTGTGGGAGGGGGCCGGGGGAGGGAGAGGCATTGGGAGCTCTTCATAAAGTGTAGACTGGGTAATTTTTAATAATAGTTTGTGACTGGACTGGCTCTTTGTGGCAGCAGGCGGGCTTTCTCCAGTTGGAGCAAGCGTGGGCTTCTCTCTGGCTGAGCTGCTCGGGCTTCTCCCTGCGGAGCTCTCTCCTGCTGCAGAGCACAGACTCCAGGGCCCAGCTCAGTAGTTGTGGGGCACAGGCGCAGGGGCCTCACAGCACACGTCATCCTCCCTGAGCGGGGCTGGAACCCAGGTCCCTTGCACTGGCAGGTGAGTTCTTAACCACTGGCCCACCAGGGAAGCCCTAGACTTTAATCCTTTTCAATGTAGCATTGACAGGCCCAATTACCTTCCCTTTTGGCCTCTAAGGACAAGTGTATAATTGAAATTTGATTCAGATTAGATGGCCAGAAACTAATGAAGAATCGAAGGTTTCTCTGTTACATTGAGATTGTCTTTTTTTCCATCTTGATCATCAATAAGGATTAAGCAACTTGCCCAACTAATTCTTCTTCTGAGTGAGCAAAAGACATGCAAGCATGTGATGAGGTGGTCAGCATCCGTGAGAAGGGAATACAGAGTCTACAATAGGAGACTGCCAAGGTCACCTGCTACTGAGACTCACACTGTCTGTCATTTAGTGAACAAGTATTTAGCAAATGTTTCTTAACCACTTCATGAACAAAAGAAGCAAATGCTGCCAATTTAGGGCGTGTATTCCCACCTTCGAGCTGCGGCCTTGCTTTCAACCTCTCTCAGCACCTGAGGCTGAATCCGCCCAGGCTGGGGCTGCCCTGTGCTCACAGCCAACAGCTGGTGGGCCCAGAGCCCCTTCTCAGGCCTCCCACCTGGTGTGGAGAGGGACAATGTGCAGAGAGATCTAAGTGCTCCTGGTGCAGTCTTCTCTCTTGCCCTTTCTCACACCCTGGACATCTTGTCAAAAGTCTTGGATTGACTCATGCAATTTTTTTCTAGCTCACTTCAGGATGCAGCTGGAACTAGGACCTTGGCTGAAGGCCTCTGTGCCTAGCTCTCCTAACACCTCCAGAATATACCCAGCCAGAAGATCCCACACTTTGCACCGTTGTCACTCTAAGAATGCTCCCATCAGAGGGTCGATGGCCCAGGAACAGGCAGGAACAGCGCAGGCCTTGTTTTCACTGTTTCCTGCCAGGACCCACTGCTGCTGGACACTCAGACTGGCCCTTCCAGAACATGCCCGTCTGCATCAAGCCTGCATTTACTTCAGATCCCAGGCCGTTCTCTGAGCTGGACTTTAATTGTCAAAATCACTATCAGGGGTGCAGTGAGTCAGGCTAACCCAAGGTTGAGAAAATGGTTAAAAGGGACAACACATTGGCTGCAGCTGCTGAACAAGCCTTAGAGGCCCCCCTCTGCTGACATGTGAGCAAGTCCCACTGTGTGGGTTCTGGGTTAGTTTCCTGTCTCTGAGGCAGTTTCTGAATCTTCCTTAAAGTGAAACAGCCCAAAGCAAAGCCATCTACATACTCAAAACCAACAAGTGTCTTGTGTTTTTTACATCCTCAGAGATTGCGTCATGAACCCCAGAAGGCAAAAATAGCAAGGAAGTTGATGCAACAAGTGAAAAGGAAACTAAATAAATGCAAGCTGCCTAAAGGGATTTCAGGATCCAGCCTGGGAATCCCCTCTGGCCTGGCCTCCTGGCTGAGTTGAGTGCTCAGAGCAGAGGATCCTCCTGACTGCCTGCCAGATGCCTGTGTCTTCCTGACTGATTCTCTGAGCTCCTAAACTCTAGGAGGACCAAGAATCCAGTGAGGGTGGGGGTGAGTCTTGTGGACAGCTGGCCTGTGTGCCACATAGGAATGTTTCTGTCTAGACCTCTGGGTATTGTTGCAACCTTCTTGGCCTCCTCATCCCAGTGAATGGCTATTTCTCTTCTCACTCGGAGGTGGGTGAGCTGCAGAAATGTGTCTCTGAACAGCTCTCTGGGAACTGCTTCATCTTCCTGACCACAGATCCAGAACCTCAGGAAATAATCTTCTAACCAGATTCAAATAAAAGAGTTAATATGTAAAGAGCACTTGGGAAGTGCCTGGTACCATTCTGAGCATGTGCTATAAATTAAGGCAATTAATCTTACCACACTTTCAAGACAAGTTATTATGATTATCTTAGTTTTGCAGTTAACATATAAGGCAGCAATTTATAACTAGCAATCCATTTTTATGTACTGCTGCTGCTAATGAAGAAAAATCTCAAAGATCTATATGCAAGGGACCTGCCTCTTGAGAAACATATATGCAGGTCAGGAAGTAACAGTTAGAACTGGACATGAAACAACAGACTGGTTCCAAATAGGAAAAGGAGTAAGTCAAGGCTGTATATTGTCACCCTGCTCATTTAACTTATATGCAGAGAACATCATGAGAAACGCTGGGCTGGAAGAAGCACAAGCTGGAATCAAGATTCCCGGGAGAAATATCAATAACCTCAGATATGCAGATGACACCACCCTTATGGCAGAAGGTGAAGAGGAACTCAAAAGCCTCTTGAAGAAAGTGAAAGAGGAGAGTGAAAATGTTGGCTTAAAGCTCAACATTCAGAGAATGAAGATCATGTCATCTTGTCCCATCACTTCATGGGAAATAGATGGGGAAACAGTGGAAACAGTGTCAGACTTTATTTTTGGGGGGCTCCAAAATCACTGCAGATGGTGACTGCAGCCATGAAATTAAAAGATGCTTACTCGTTGGAAGTAAAGTTATGACCAACCTAGATAGCATATTGAAAAGCAGAGAAATTACTTTGCCAACAAATGTCTGTCTAGTCAAGGCTATGGTTTTTCCTGGGGTCATGTATGAATGTGAGAGTTGGACTGTAAAGAAGGCTGAGCGCCGAAGAATTTGTGCTTTTGAACTGTGGTGTTGGAGAAGACTCTTGAGAGTCCCTTGGACTGCAAGAAGATCCAACCAGTCCATTCTGAAGGACATCAGCCCTGGAATTCTTTGGAGGGAATGATGCTGAAGCTGAAACTCTAGTACTTTAGCCACCTCATGCGAAGAGTTGACTCATTGGAAAAGACTCTGATGCTGGGAGGGATTGGGGGCAGGAGGAGAAGGGGATGACAGAGGATGAGATGGCTAAATGGCGTCACTGACTCGATGGACATGAGTTTGAGTGAACTCCTGGAGTTGGTGATGGATAGGGAGGCCTGGCATGCTGCGATTCATGGGATTGCAAAGAGTCGGACACGACTGAGCGACTGAACTGAACTGAACTGATGAATAAATGAGAAACTGAAGTATATGACAAATGGATATAAATGTATATTTATATGGTATACATTAGTATGTCCATATGTATAGATTTGTTAACTACATATGAAAATGTCTAGAAGGATACCCATTCAATTGTTAACGGTATAGGATTACAGTGCATCCTCCTAGCGGTCAAGGGTAGGCATTCCTTTGTATGAATTATTTAAAAATTTAGCCATGACATGTGTGTTTAATATATATAAATAAGCTTAAGAAACCCTTTTACTTCTTTAGAGTCATATTGATCATGGCAGCTGCTGGTTCTCACATCTCTTAGCTGTCTCTGCATTCCCCAGCCTGCCTTGGTCTTCTTGCCTCCATTTGAACAGTTTAGGAAGACTCTTTTCTCAGGAGTGGCCAAATGTAGAAAACTTCCTCTCCCTTCCTCATCCTACTCCAGGATCCTAGACTCCACATATGCAGATTGACCTCCCATGATGTATGTGCTGCTGCTGCTGCTGCTGCTGCTAAGTCGCTTCAGTCGTGTCTGACTCTGTGCGACCCCGTAGACGCCAGCCCACCAGGCTCCCCCGTCGCCAGTGATTCTCACTGTCCTGATGATTTCTGCCAGGAGCGCTTGATGCCTCTTGTGTGATTTGGACTCATTGAATCCAAACAGTAATTGTATGAAAACCACTCTTACTGTCCTCATATTAAAGATGAGGAAACTGACCTGTTGTGTTTGTGAGACTTTTCAGGGTTACAGTGTTGGTAAATAGCAGAGCTGGGATTCAGAGGTTTTGGAATATCTAGAACTCTCCTCTCACTTGGGCTCTCTTCCTGTGGCTTCCACTCTGACTACACCATGCAGCTAGAAACCAGCACAGAACAGAGCTCGTGTGTGGAGGCAGTGAAGTTACTGTGGAAGGGAGTGAATTGCTCAGTAAGGCAGTCCTGAGGAGAAGGCGGGAGAGAGAGTCACAGGAGTCAGGAGCAGCCAGTCAGCAGGGTGTGTCCTCAGCTTTCCTGCAGGAGGTGACTGCTTCCCTCAGATATGTACATCAACCATTCTTTAACGAGTGGGTATAAATTAGTTATGCCTGTGACATCAAGACTAACCATTTTCTACAATTCATAATCTCCTTTCTACCTTTTTTCTTTTTGGCACCCTCCACAGCTTATAGGATCTTAGTTCCTCAACCAAGGCTCCCTGGACGAAAAACTCAGAGTCCTAACAACTGCACCACAGAAGAGTCTCAGAATTCCACCTTTTGCAGACATTTGTTAGAAAGTGATAGAACTGTTTCACTGTATAAAGTGAACAAATACTATTTTGTGATAGGTATTTGAAGACAAAATAAGGATTTAAGTTTTCAAAATAAAAACTCAAGAAATTTATCTTGATAACTATTTAATAAATAAACCAAATAACAATTTTAATAAAATAGGGAAATATATATTCTAAATTTTAATACAATGTAATCATACACATTTTTATATGAAAATATAAATATGATGAGATAAAATATTCCATTACCTAAATAAATAAAGAATAAATAAATAACATCAGGGCAGTCATAGCTTATCGACTGATACCCCTGCAGTTGATTTCTTTTATATCTATGTGCTTATTACTACAGACATGTATTGGCTGAGTTAATTCCACACATTTGGTGGCTAAAGCAGAATTCAGAGTCTTCTGAAATGACCCCAGGTGAGTATACAAGGATGATGCGGCATCTTAGTCAGTGAAAGTCATGTCAAGGTGAGCTCAGGTCTCCATCCATCATTCTTAACCTTTCTTGCAAGCTGGCAGATGAAGAGAAGGATCTCATGATTTCCAGTCTGACGATTTCCCAGGCGCAGTCGCTGTATCCCTTCTCTTGCAGGTAGACATGGATGCCCTGGAAGTACCTCTTCATGGCCAGGGTGGGGCCCGTCCTTCCCAGGGCAGAGTCTTCCTCTCCCGTCATCTGCCCCAGGCAGGCGTCCAGGTGGTCCAGCTGCTGATGGAGTCCAGTGCGGAGCTGCTCCAGGAGGGTGGTGTCCCAGGCAGCAGAGATGCGCTCTGTGTGGAAGAGGCTGAAGCTCTGCTGGAGCATCTCGTGGAGCACAGAGATGGCCTGGGCCTCCTGGAGCTGGCCGCCCTCCACCATCTCCTGGGGGAAAGAGAAGTCTTTTCTGTCCTGCAGACAGAAGCGAGGGGAGAGTCTCCTCATTTGGCCCAGGAGCATTAGGTTCTTCCTGCCAAGCACCACTTGGTTCTGAGACAGGTCACAGCCCAGGGATCCTCCTGGGGCATAGCTGACCAACACGAGGGCCATGAGTAGAGAGAGCACGAAGGCCATGGGGAAGATGCGGCTGCTGCTGGGCTGGCTGAGACGGCGTCTGGGGGAACCTTGAGGTAGGTTCTCTGATGCCATGCTTTCTAAGTGAGGCCATTAAATAGGGAACATGGTAATTTTCATTTTCTAATCATTTCTATGCACTTTTACTTCCTTTTTTGGTTTTCTGTTATGTATTCTCAAGACAGTCAAAGAAATGTTCTTCCTTCTAGACTATTAATTTTGCCTTTTCCTAGTCACTTCAGATGTGCCCATCCAAATGGATGTTTTTCAATCAAATGAGAAAGGACTTTCTCTTAAGTCAGGATTGATGGACATTTGTAATTACACACGTTATTGCCCTTTATCTCTCATGCACAAGTGTTGCTCTCCTCTCATCCATGAATGCATTTTTAGCTTGGTCTTAGGCTCCATTTTTCCCTCTTAGGTTCCTTAGGAAGCCAGGCTCTGTCTGCTCTATGGATTCCGTATATAAGGGATTTACCAGATCACACTGGAAGGTAAGCTCTTGGAAACAAATGATGAGTTTTCTTTAATGTTTGATTTAGAGAAGAGGCTGATTATTATCAGTCTTTGAAGTCCTCCCACATTTCTCTTCCTTCCAGAACAGGTTCCTGCAGATCCCTGCCCTTCAGGGAACCATGAGGGCAGGACTATTACAGACATCACCCTTCTTTCCACCTTTTTCTTGCTGGAGACCTATTGTCCTCTACAGACTGGGCCAATACCCCCACCAGAATCCTGGTTCCTCTCAGGGAACATGGGTGAGGAGACTCTACATCCAGGATAATTGTATTTTCCAAGCAGCACCTCACTCACCAGGGAGAGATCACATGGAGCCATCCCCCGTCCTCTGCAGTGACAGAGTCCCCCTTCCTCACCTGCTGGACTCTCTCCCTCCCTGAGAGCACGCTCACCACATCCTGAGGACTCGAAAATCTCCTTTCTATGGAGGGCTTATTGATTGGTTGGGAAAATAAATTGTCTTCCGGAAACCCCAACGACACCCCTGGAGTTTTTGTGTAAAGGACCCTAGTGCTCAGTGGTGACCTCTTCTCCTGACCCGTGTCCCCAGGTGTCTAAAGTGTCAGCAGTGCTCAGATGCTGAGGGCAGAAGTGTGTTTGTGCAAGTTAGTGGAGGAGTTTCCAACTGCAATTATTTTCCTTTTAGTAGATCAATAATATTGGCTTTGCCAGGTATAGGTTTTACTATTCAACACTTTTACTTAAACTCTTCAACATTTGTTCTGCTCAGAGTTTCTGAGCTGGAGGAAGGCGATTCAGTGATGGGGTTGTCTCTTATTGGAAGCTTATGTCTCAGAATCTAATGAGATTCAGTCATTGATTCAGGCAGTTGATTCTACTGGGCATCTCTGTTCCTCTGTTTCTGTCTCCTCTGAGATTGCAGGGCAGTGAGATCCGGGGCACTAGATCAGGAGAAATAGCCTTCTTTCTTTACTTGAGTGTAATTTTTCATTTAAACATTTTGTATACACACTTAGTGACTTATTGGACAATGTTGGTATTCCTGCCTCTGCTCTGGTTCTATTTCATGATGAGGTGAGAACAAGAAAGGGAAGTAAAGAAACCCAAAGAGGCTGCATCTCTTTCGCTTTCAAGATGTTAGATTTCTTTTTTGTTTCTCTTTGCAACTTTCTTAGAAAGTAAACTTCCACAGTTGTTTTGTTGGCAAGAAGAAAACAAGGGTAAGTCTCAATGTCCTGATATGAAAGAAGGGAAGGGGTTTTCCCCTGAGGTAATGATGTATTATTCTGAGTTAGCAAACTACAGTGCAGCACGGCTGGGGAGCAGGCTGTGGCAGAGGGGAAGGATGAGGCCAGTATGAACAACAGAAAGACTGGGACAGGGCTGCTTCGTACAGAAGCTCAATGAAGGCCAAGTCCTGAGTCAGTTGCCTGCTCTCAGCTTTGTAAGACCAGCTAGCTGATTTTCCTTTTCTTTAATCCACATGTCATCAGTATAAGCGGAGAAGGAAGAGAAACGGGCACTCAGAACCCCATTTGCTAGAACACAAACCCTTTCTGGCAGAGTTTAGGAGATCAGCCTTGCCTAGCATCTGTGTAGTTGATAAATCCGTTTGGGTAATGAGATGATGCTTCGAAAAAACTAGAATGACAGGGAATGAAATGATTCCAAAAGATCCTGATCTTAATCTGGGTAACAGTAAAATTATGATATTAAAAGTAATAACTGAATTTTATTGATTGCTAAAATTAAAAGACGCTTACTCCTTGGAAGGAAAGTTATGAGCAACCTAGGTAGCATATTGAAAAGCAGAGACATGACTTTGTCAACAAACGTCCGTCTGGTTAAGGCTATGGTTTTTCCAGTAGTCATGTATGGATGTGAGATTTGGACTGTGAAGAAAGCTGAGCGCCGAAGAATTGATGCTCTTGAACTGTGGTGTTGGAAAAGACTCTTGAGAGTCTCATGGCCTGCAAGGAGATCCAACCAGTCCATTCTAAGGAGATCAGTCCTGGGTGTTCTTTGGAAGGAATGATGCTAAAGCTGAAACTCCAATACTTTGGCCAACTCATGCAAAGATTTGACTCATTGGAGAAGACTCTGATGCTGGGAGGGATTGGGGGCAGGAGGAGAAGGGGACGACAGAAGATGAGATGGCTGGATGGCATCACCGACTCGATGGACATGAGTTTGGGTGAACTCCGGGAGTTGGTGATGGAAAGGGAGGCCTGGCGTGCTGCACTTCATTGGGTCGCAAAGAGTCGGACACGACTGAGCGACTGAACTGAATGAGCTGAACCCTAACAATCTCCCTAATATTCCAGTTTGTGATAGGATCATATTGATGGGTTGGGTTTCTGCAGGTTTATTAAGAATTTTAAAAATATTTATTTTATGTCCTTATTTGACTGGGCCGCGTCTTAGTTGAAGCTGGATTTTGGATCTTCCTTGCTTCATCCAGAGTTTTTACTTGGGCCGTGGGAAGTCTGGCTTGCCACATGCAGGATCTAGTTCCCTGACCAGAGATCCAACTCAGGCTCCCTGCTGTGGGAGCCTGGAGTCCTGGCCACTGGATCCTCAGGGAGTCTCGAGGGGTAGGGTTTCAATATGTGAATTGGGGGAACACACACACATTCAGTCTGTAACGTGGTAATAAGAAGATACCAAGGTATTGTGTTTATGGCAAGGATTCCTTAGAATCTATTTCATTCTTGGTATTTATTTGAGGAGAAAGAACACATTCCCTGATGCTACCCTCACTTTTTATGGCACATCCATCCTGAATTGTTTACTAATTAAATGTTGTAAATGTTATACTGTGAACCTAATTACCAAGGACCTACCAGGCTTCCCTGGTGGCTCAGATGGTAAAGAATCCGCCTGCAATGCAGGAGACCAAGGTTCAATCCCTGAGTCGGGAAGATCCCCTGGAGAAGGAAATGGCAACCCACTCCAGTATTCTTGCTTGGAGAATTCCATGGGCAGAGGAGCCTGACAGGCTACAGTTCACAGGGTCACAAAAAGTCAGACTCGACTGAGCCACTAACACTTTCACCAGACAAATTCCACAGACACTCAGTGTTCATCAAATGACAGTGACAACAGCTACAAATTCCTTAGCCTCTGAAGGAACTCACTTAATCCTTCCAACATAGTGAAATGAGTTAATATTCTCCTTTCCAAGAGCCCCCTGCTAAGACTTTATGTGAATGAACTAATCTAATAATGAATGTCAGATTCCAAACTCCCTATCCACAGCATAAACACCTGAGCACACTGCATGTACTGAACTCTCCCTTATTTCCCTCTTTTGCTTCTAACACAAGCTGTCGCTCTGTTGTTTCATACCTCAATGTTACAAATCTCTTATTTCCATTAATGTCTCCCTCCAAATTCTCGATAAGCTGAGCGATTTACAAAGTATCCTGATTATTTTGCATAAGAAGCAAAATCAAATCATCAAGTGGTAGTTATTACTGAGAGTCTAACTGTGCTTGACAAAATTAATAATTCTAATGAGTATAAAATAATCGTATTTAACTGTCCAAGATGACTCATAGATTGTTAAGTGATCCTCACCATAAAATTGAGATACATGATGGACAAGGTCCTTGAGATATATGACCCCTGCTCAGATGGGGTTACAAACATTTCAGTGAATCCTCTGTAGAAAACCCCAAACTGATGGTACTTGTGGCTATAGGTAAAGCATACTTGCTGCTACCAAATTACCTGAATATGGGAAATGACTGGAAGAATAGAAGACGACATCCGGACAGAAATCTGCCTGATACTGCGACCCTCCAGTGGGAAGGAAGACTTGGGGACAAGACTGAGACTTAAAGGCTCCCCAGGAGAAAAAGAAAATTATTTCATTCACTATTAATATAAAAGGTAAATTTCTCCTGTAATGTTAATTGTCTGAAAAATCTTTTAAATATATATATGTCTTAAACTCACATCAAGTTGAAATATTTTCCTTATGCCACAACAGTACTTGTAAGTTGCTGGCTTTAATGGAAGCAAAATCATCAGTACTGTTTTCAAAATTGCTACTTCGTATATATCTCTCTTCACTGAGGGAATGCCATATTTGACAAATTATGACCCAGTCAGTTCAGTTCAGTTCAGATCAGTTGCTCAGTCGTGTCCGACTCTTTGCGACCCCATTAATCGCAGCACTCCAGGCCTCCCTGTCCATCACCAACTCCCAGAGTTCACTCAAACTCACGTCCATCGAGTCAGTGAGGCCATCCAGCCATCTCATCCTCTCTCATCCCCTTCTCCACCTGCCCTCAATCCCTCCCAGCATCAGAATCTTTTCCAATGAGTCAACTCTTCGCATGAGGTGGCCAAAGTACTGGAGTTTCAGCTTTAGCATCATTCCTTCCAAAGAACACCCAGGACTGATCTCCTTTAGAATGGACTGGTTGGATCTCCTTGCAGTCCATGCGACCCTCAAGAATCTTCTCCAACACCACAGTTCAAAAGCATTCCATCACTCAGGTTTCTTCACAGTCCAATTCTCACATCCATACATGACCACTGGAAAAACCATAGCCTTGCCTAGACGGACCTTTGTTGGCAAAGTAATGTCTCTGCTTTTGAATATGCTAGCTAGGTTGGTCATAACTTTCCTTCCAAGGAGTAAGCGTCTTTTAATTTCATGGCTGCAGTCACCATCTGCAGTGATTTTGGAGCCCAAAAATGTAAAGTCTGACACTGTTTCCACTGTTTCCCCATCTATTTCCCATGAAGTGAAGGAACCAGATGCCATGATCTTCGTTTTCTGAATGTTGAGTTTTAAGCCAACTTTTTTACTCTCCTCTTTGACTTTCATCAAGAGGCTTTTTAGTTCCTCTTCACTTTCTGCCGTAAGGGTGGTGTCATCTGCATATCTGAGGTTATTGATATTTCTCTCAAGTAACAAATCTCAACTAACAAATTCCTTTTTCCTCTCATGTCTTTTCATCAGGAATCATCTATTAAACATCCATTTTTTTATATAGTCAGCTTTTAATTGGAGAGTTTCATTAACTTTTTTGAAATGTCAAATCATATGGATTAGTTGCTTAAACACGTGCAATCAAAATGCCTTTGATTTCAGCATAATGTGTGCTCAGTAGGTACCAGCTGTGAAATAGGCAGTTGGGGATATGATTCCAGCCTGTATCTTGGAAAGGCATCACCATCAAGACAGATTTTTAAAGCCCTGGAAACTAGAGCAGGTCATGACCTAGTTCATGAGTTTGACCGGAAAACAGTTCTCGGCCCTGAACACAGGAAAACTACAAGTGTCTTTGTCACAAATGAAACTCAGACTGGATTCCAGCCAGATGGCAGGAGTGCAGGGTGAGTGTGGAACCTGGGATCTGCTTGAGGACATTGCAATCTGTGTGTTTCTAGCTGGAGATCACGAGTTTGAAATAAAAAAGAACTATGAACTCCTTGGCTATTTCAAGTCCTGAAAGATGAATCTGTGAAAGTGCTGCACTCAATATGCCAGCAAATTGGGAAAACTCACAAGTGGCCACAGGACTGAAAAGGTCAGTTTTCATTCCAATCCCAAAGAAAGGCAATGCCAAAGAATGCTCAAACTACCAAACAGTTTCACTCATCTCATACGCTAGTAAAGTTATGCTCAAAATTCTCCAAGCCAGGCTTCAACAATATGTGAACCATGAACTTCCTGATGTTCAAGCTGGTTTTAGAAAAGGCAGAGGAACCAGAGATCAAATTGCCAACATCCGCTGGATCATCGAAAAAGCAAGAGAGTTCCAGAAAAACATCTATTCCTGCTTTATTGACTATGCCAAAGCCTTGGACTGTGTGGATCACAATAAACAGCGGAAAATTCTGAAAGAGATGGGAATATCAGACCACCTGACCTGCCTCTTGAGAAATCTGTATGCAGGTCAGGAAGCAATAGTTAGAACTAGACATGGAACAACAGACTGGTTCCAAATAGGGAAAGGAGTACGTCAAGGCTGTATGTTGTCACCCTGCTTATTTAACTTCTATGCAGAGTACATCATGAGAAACGCTGGACTGGAAGAAACACAAGCTCGAATCAAGATTGCTGGGAGAAATATCAATAACCTCAGGTATGCAGATGACAACACCCTTATGGCAGAAAGTGAAGAGGAACTAAAAAGCCTCTTGATGAAAGTGAAAGAGGAGAGTGAAAAAGTTGGCTTAAAGCTCAACATTCAGAAAACGAAGATCATGGCATCCGGCCCCATCACTTCATGGTAAATAGATGGGGAAACAGTGGAAACATTGTCAGACTTTATTTTTTGGGGCTCCAAAATCACTGCAGATGGTGACTGCAGCCATGAAATTAAAAGACGCTTACTCCTTGGAAGGAAAGTTATGACCAACCTAGCTAGCATATTCAAAAGCAGAGACATTACTTTGCCGACTAAGGTCCGTCTAGTCAAGGCTATGGTTTTTCCTGTGGTCATGTATGGATGTGAGAGTTGGACTGTGAAGAAGGCTGAGCACTGAAGAATTGATGCTTTTGAACTGTGGTGTTGGAGAAGACTCTTGAGAGTCCCATGGACTGCAAGGAGATCCAACCAGTCCATTCTGAAGATCAGCCCTGGGATTTCTTTGGAAAGTTTAATGCTAAGCTGAAGCTCCAGTACTTTGGCCAACTCATGTGAAGGGGTGACTCATTGGAAAAGTCTCTGATGCTGGGAGGGATTGGGGGCAGGAGGAGAAGGGAATGACAGAGGATGAGATGGCTGGGTGGCATCAGTGACTCAATGGAAGTGAGTCTGTGTGAACTCTGGGATTTGGTGATGGACAGGGAGGCCTGGCATGCTGCGATTCATGGTGTCGCAGAGAGTTGGACATGACTGAGCGACTGAACTGAACTGAACTGCACTTACCTGGGTAAAGTGACAAGGCAAGAGCAGAGGGTTCATTGCCTATGGATCAGAAATTCACAGAAGAAACCTGCATTTCCTTGATATGATGGGGAAAGTCTGTCACCTCCTCTAGTATACTGGTCTTAAAACGAAAGTCTCAACTCCACAGCTCTTCTCAGCTCTACTCTGTGATGCTGGGGCTCCAGTTGTTTTCAGTACATTTCTCCTTTGCCTGCAGATTGCTTTTCTTTCAGAGTTCTCCGAACTGACTTCAAGAGATGGACGAGAAGGCTGGAGTATGACTGATGACAACCACCATCAATTAGGAAAAGGAAAACTAATGATTGCTGCTAGATGCTCTGTGTCACCAGTCAGATTGGCAAAAAGTAAACAAGATGATAAGATCCTGTTTTGAGAACATATAGGGACTTATATGATCTTGAATATAGATTAATGTAGCCATTGTTATCAAGCACAGTTGGCAGTATGCATGTGCAAGATTTATGTGTTGACAAATAATATTGACTTCATGCCCCTTATTCAGAGAAAGACTCTCACTAGAGTATGACACCTGCATACACTTGTAGCAGTCTCTCCTCTAAAGGCACTAATTTCTGAGAAGGACCGACTCTAGGAGGTGACACTGCCAGCACTTAGGGACTGAAGTTTTTATGGAAAACAACGAGGATCAAACCCAGGACAGCCCAGGACTGGAGAGCAGAACCTCACACTGCATGGCCCTTGCTGTTTTCTTCCTGCCTCTGCCTTGCTGCTGAAAGACGGAAACCCAACAGAGAGCTGAGAAGGTGATTTTAGAAATGTCTTCAAGAAGTAGTAGAGTAGTACTCACACTAAAGAAGCAAGAAACATTATTAAGGAGTAATGTGTGTGGTTTTCTGCATTCATATGAGATCTCTATGATTTCCCTATTATTCATTTTTATGATAGATCAAAGCATTTTCTACTAATCCTTCTTTTTCAAAGAATTTCTGTGACTTCCTAAGAATACTTCTAGAAGTCTGAAACACAGAAATTGGAATTGTCTTCAGCATTGAGCACAGGAGAGTTCACACACTGAATATACTGTGAAACTAGCACCCAAGTTAAATATTTTTACCAAAGACCTAGCATCTTTCCAGTGTTGCCTTTCAGTCACTGCCTCAGGCCAGCTGACCAGTCTCCTCCCTGTGGGCAGCTACTCTGGGACTCTCACTATCCTGATTATTTGTGCCAAGCACCCTTTTTTGCTTCTTGTAATATGGACTTATTGATCCAAACAGTAGTCCTATGAAAAACTACTGTTATTTTCCCCATATTTGAGAAGAAGATCAAGACAGAATGCATGCCTGCATGCATGCTAAGTTGGTTGAGACAGGTCCAGCTCCTATGACCCATGGACTGTAGCCCACCAGGCTCCTCTGTCCATGGGATTTTCAAGAAAGAATACTGGAGTGGGTTGCCACATCCATCTCCTTAGTGTTTGTGATATTTTTCAGGGTCACACTGCTGTTAAATAGCAGAGCTGCATTCAAAGGTTTTGAAACTTCTAGAGCTCTCCTTTCACTTGTGCTCTCTTCCAGTGATTTCCACTCAGAGAAACTTTGAAGCCAGAAACCATCACAGTACAGAGCTCCTGTGTTGGAGGCAGTGAAGATATAGTGTAAGGGAGTGGATTGTTCAGTAAAGCAGGACCGAGGAGAAGGCGGGAGGAAGAGTAACAGGTGTCAGGCTCAGCCACTCAGCACCGCATGTTCGCAGCTTCCCTGGAGGAGGGGAGTCCTCCCCCTACATACTGACACCAACCATTCTCTGTTGATTGGGTATAAACTAGTTATACTTGTGACTTCAGGACTACTCATCTACCACCGTTTCAGAGACTCCTTTCTACCTGTTTCTTTTGGGTGGAGGGGCTGCACTCCACAGCTTACAGGATCTTAGTTCCCTGACCAGGTATCCATGGCACCTGAGCGTCTCACACTGGAAGCATGGAGTCCATTCAGCTGGACTGCAGGGATCCAGAAATTCTACCTTTTGACAATCATTACCTGAAAAGTGATATGACTATTTTGTAGTATAAATGGACAAATGCAATTCCACAATAGGTTTATGTAGACCAAATAAGTATTTAGTTCTTCATAATGAAAAAAGCAATTAGTTTCATAAGAAATTAATAAATAAAACAAATTAGAAGAATAAGGAAATGAACATATTTTTGAAATTTTATTACTATGCAGACAGACATTTGTACATGAAAATATAAATATGATGAGATAAAATAAATACATAAATAAACATAAATAACATCATGGCAGTCATCCCTTATGGACTGATCCCTGTGCAGTTGAATACTTTTTATATCTACTTCCTTATTGCTACTGAGAAAGTACTATTGATTGAATTCAGGAAACATGGTGGCTAAAACAGAAATCAGAGTCTTCTGAAATGATTTCAGGGGAGCGTACAAGGCTGATGTGGCATCTTAGTCAGTGAGAGTCATGTCAAGGTGAGCTCAGGTCTCCATCTATCATTCTTAACCTTTCGTGCAAGCTGGCTGATGAAGACAAGGATCTCATGATTTCCACTCTGACGGTTTCCCAGGCACAGTCGCTGTATCCCTTCTCTTGCAGGTAGACATGGATGCCCTGGAAGTACCTCTTCACGGCCAGGGTGGGGCCCGTCCTCCCCAGGGCAGAGTCTTCCTCTCCCGTCACCTGCCCCAGGCAGGCGTCCAGATGGTCCAGCTGCTGATGGAGTCCAGTGCGGAGCTGCTCCAGGAGGGTGGTGTCCCAGGCAGCAGAGGCGCGCTCTGTGTGGAAGAGGTTGAAGCTCTGCTGGAGCATCTCGTGGAGCACAGAGATGGCCTGGGCCTCCTGGAGCTGGCCGCCCTCCACCATCTCCTGGGGGAAAGCGAAGTCTTTTCTGTCCTGCAGACAGAAGCGAGGGGAGATTCTCCTCATTTCGCTCAGGAGTCTGAGGTTCTGGCTGCCAACCAGCACATGGTTCTGAGACAGGTCACAGCCCAGTGATCCTCCCTGGCCATAGCTGACCAGCACCAGGGCCATCAGTAGAGAGAGCATGAAGGCCATAGGGAAGATGCGGCTGCTGCTGGGCTGGCTGAGGCGACGTCTGGTGGAACCTTGAGGTAGGTTCTCTGATGCCATGCTTTCTAAGCGAGGCCTTTAAATAGTGAACATGGTAATTTTCATTTTCTAATTGTTTTAATACACTTTCACTTCCTTTTTTGATTTTCATTTATGTATTCATAATATGATGAAAGAAAATGTCAGTTTAAAGTGTTAATTTTACCTATTTCCCAATAATTTCAAATGTACCCATCCGATTGTATATGTCAATTAAATGAGAATGTTTTTATTATTCATCACTTTTATTTACACTGTTCAGCATTTTCCGCTCAGAGTTTCAGAGCTGGAGGAAGGACATTCAGTGATGGTGTCTCTCACTGGAAGCTTATGTCACAGAATCTAGTGAGTTTCAGTCATTCATTCAGGCAGTTGCTTCCACTGGGCATCTCTGTTCCTCTGTCTCTTTCTTCCTGTGAGAACGAAGGACGGTGAGAACCAGGCTACTCGTTCAGGTAATACTATAGAATTGAATGAAAGGTTATTTAGAAAATAATTTGTTAATGAAATGGTATTTTTAGCAGTAATATCGGGATGTTTTTTACTTGTTTAGGACCCTAATCCTCAAGAAGGTTTCCAAACCTCTCAATGTACTTAAACGTTCCCTGAGGGGCTTCCCTGGTGGCTCAGTGGTGAGGAGTCCACCTGCCAACAGGACCCCATGCGGTCCTAGAGGATGCGCGTGCTGCAGGACAGTGAGCCCGGGGACACAGCTCCTGCCCTGTGCTCTAGACCCCGGGCCCTCACCACCGAAGCCAAGTGCACTGGAGCCTGAGCTCCCCAACAAGAGAGGCTCCCACAGTGAGAAGCCTGGGCCCCACAACTAGAGAGGACCCACCTCTGACACAACTAGAGAGAAGTCCGTGCGGCAGTGAAGACACAGCACAGTGAGAAATGAATAAATGAATAAAATTATTTCAAAAGTCCCTCTGACTTTACATATAGCTACTGAGTGCGGTCTGTCCCAACTGGAAAGAAGAGAAAGATGATTGATCCATCAATGTCCTGAAGATTGCCTACATTAAATACATGAATTTCCACAAAGATCTTTGTTACTTTGAGAAATTGTATTCTTCCAGTGTTCACTTTACTAACATATGTCCTGTGAGGAAAGCTCTGTCCCCCTGTTGCTAAATGTATTAAATGTATTAAAAGCCCTGCACGTGGGATAACCTAGGTGCATGGTCAGAGGAGCCCCTGGTCCCACCATTGCTCACTGTGGGGCGGGGTTCCCTCTATTTACTGTGTTTCTCTGGGAGGCTGGACAGTCTGGACCCACAGTGCTTGGCAGGCAGAGCAGGTGAAGTCACAGGAGAGTGTCTGACAGAGCCAGAACTTTCACTCTGGTTCTGCTTTTAGCTGGTGGTTTGCAGTCGTAAGGGGAAATTGACAACCAGAAACCGGAATAGAGAAGGACACAGCTGTATGAATGGAGAGGACGCCTTCATGCAGAGTGAGTGAGGAGAGCACGCTGGGGATTTCTACACTGGGGGGAAGTGCTGAGGATTACGGTGCATCCTCCTAGAAGTCAAGGGAAGGCACTCCTTTGAATGAATTATCCAAAGTTTAGTGATGGCATGTGTGTTTAATATATATAAATAAGCTTGAGAAACCCTTTTACTTCCTTAGAGTCACATTTCTCATGGCAGCTACTGGTTCTGCATGGCCTCTCTTAGCTGTGTCTGCAGTCCCCAGCCTGCCTTGTTCTTCTTGCCTTCATTTGAAGAGTTCAGAAGATTCTTTTCTCAGGAATGGCCAAGTGTAGAAAACTTCCTCTCCCTTCCTCATCCTACTCCAGGATCCTAGACTCCACATATGCAGATTGACCTCCCATGATGGATGTGCTGCTGCTGCTGCTAAGTCGCTTCAGTCGTGTCCGACTCTGTGCTGCTCCATAGACGGCAGCCCGCTAGCTCCACCGTCACTGGGATTCTCCAGGCATGCACACTGGAGTGAGTCGCCATTTCCTTCTCCAATACATGAAAATGAAAAGTGAAAGTGAAGCCACTCAGTCGTGTCCAACTCTTAGCGACCCATGGACTGCAGCCTACCAGGCTCCCGTGTTGCTGGGATTCTCCAGGCAAGAGTACTGGAGTGGGGTGCCATTGCCTTCTCTGCATGATGTATGTGGTTCTCCACTAATCCTTGAAGGCGCTCCGGTTCTCACAGGCCCCAGGCAGGCCCCTGAGTCCATGACCTGGGCTTTTCTCCACCCATCTCCCTCCCTCCTCTAGTCTATGTCTCAAGAATCACATTCAATCCCCCCTCAAGTTGTCCATTGTTCCTTCTATGACCCAGGGTGGGTAACCCCGTTCCCTCTTTATTAAGGTGAATTCAGTACAGGCTTATCTTGTAGGATCAGGCTTTGGGTTAGGTTTTATTCAAAGATGTGTGCAAGCCCGTTTGTTTTTTTCGAATTACATTTATTTTCTCTACTGAAAAACAAGAGTAGTCTTGTACAAAATATAGTACAAAGCAAGTATCTTATGGATGATAAAGATTTAAACTCTATGAACAGCCTAAATATTTCCAATAATTTAAAGAAATAAATAAATGTTACAACTTTTTAAGATATGGAAAATGGATTCTTAAATCTGTTTTAAACAGTTATAGTAACAAAACCTTTAACATACATTTAAATAAGCCCATATATTAGCCATTACTTATATTTCATCTGACACAAAAATAGAGTTAAAGGTTGCACTTTGAGTCTTAGAAAATAGCCATTTCGCTGACCAGATGCACTGTTTTCAGATTCAACGCCTTCTTTATTTCCTGAGTTTTCCGATGAGCTTGTTGTCAAAGACCAAGCGTCTTCTGATTTCCACGCTGACAACCTCCCAGGCACAGCGGCTATATTCTTTCTCTTTGAGATACACACTGATTCGCTGGAAGTAACCCTTCACAGCCAATCTGGAGTTCTCACTCCCTAGAGGTGACTGTTCCAGTGTCTTTCCCTCCCTCAGACACGCGTCCAGGTCCTCCAGCTGCTGATCAAGTCCCACGAGGAATCTGTCCAGGAGGCTTTCATCCCGACCTGCAGAAGAGCCAGTGGTGCAAAGAGCTGGAAGGTCTGCTGGAGCAACTCATGCACAACAGCTGTGGCTTCTGTCTTCTCAAGCCTGGTCCCGTGCGCCAGGGTCTGAGGAAATCTGAAGTCAGTTCTGTCCCTCAGACAGGCCACAATGGGCACTCTCTCCATCTGACTCCAACGTGTGAAGCTTTCCAGATCGCCGTGGCTGGCAGGCAGCTCACAGCCCAGGGAACATGTGGGGCTGAAGCAGAGCATCACCAGGACCAGCAGCACAGAGACGGGGAGGGCCACGGGGATGCTGGGGGCTTGCTGGACCACCTGCAGGGGAGGTCTAGGCCAGTTCTGAGGGCTTGGGGTGATGGGTGGCTCTTAAAGAGTGAGTAGAGAAACTTTCATTTTCTGGGTTTTTCCATATTTTCCCTTTCCTTTCTTTTTTTACTCTTTCTAATGAAATCAATAAAAGTGCTAACTTTTGCCATGAGTGCCTAGGTGGGGGACATCAAATCATGCATGCCACTGTGGTTGACAGCTACACAGCCGTATATTATGCTTTTCACACCTCCTTTGTTGCTCCTCGGAGAAGAGTCTGATCAAAGTCAGAGAAGGGACAAATATTCATACAATTGTGGCTTTTCCAGGTCACCAAGAAATGTTCAGTCTGAAGAGAGCTTATGAGGGAAGCTTTTGATTTTTCTCATTTTTCCCTCATTTACACTTTTCTCCCTTCTTTAAAAAATTTTGATTCTCTATGTACCTTTATGATGTCACCTGAGTAGGCCTTAAGCTCCCTGGAGACATTATAGAGAACAATATCACTGATATCATTTGTTAAAAATGAGTTATTTTGCAAGTAGAATCCACAAGGCACTTTTTAAGGTGCTGGTTGTCCTAAACAATTCATGTTTGCCTGTGTTTATTTCTCTTTCTCCTCTACCACTGCAATATTTCAGAGGATACTTTGCTTCAGTCTCTGTGTGATCGTGCAGATAATCTCATCTCCTTAGATATTTCACGGGGAAGTGATAATCTACCATACACTCAGGGACGCTGAGGTTGCAATTACATTTCTCCTTGTAATGCATGTCTTTACCAATTCTGTAAGGTACAGATAATTTTTAATAATATTAATGAGAGAAATTTTTGCATGCAGCCTCTCAACAAAGTGTTTTTAATAAACATGAATTAATCTTCACAGCTTTCCTATGAGATAATTACTATAATTATTGACATGTCTGCAAATACTGCTGCTACTGCTGCTAAGTCGTTTCAGTCATGTCCGACTCTGTGTAGCCCCATAGACAGCAGCCCACCAGGCTCCCCCATCCCTGGGATTTTCCAGGCAAGAGTACTGGAGTGGGTTGCCATTGCCTTCTCCAGTTTGCAAATAAGGAAACTGAAAACTCAGAGAGATTACTTAACTTGCTAACAGTCAAGATTAACTGTATAAGTGGTACTTGACCACTGTACTCTTCAGCCTCCACGTTATTCCTCATTAACCTTAGGCATTCTCCTTTAGCTACATAACATACAGTTGTAATTAAGTAATCCCTCTAATTATGTACATTTGACTGCCCTGAGAGATTGTAAGCTCCCTAAAGGCAGTAATGGCACAAGTGGAGAACCTAGGAAGGTGTGTGTCCCAGAGGAAGTGCACAGAGGGGTCTCTGTCCCATTGTTTTTCGTCACTAAGGCATGTCCACTCTCTTTGATCCCATGGACTACAGCACGCCAGGCTTCCCTGTCCTTCTCTATCTCTCAGAGTTTGTTAAAATTAATGTTCATTGAGTCGATCCAATGCGATCGAATCATCTCATCCTTTGTTGTCCCCCTCTCGTCCTGCCCTCACTCTTTCCCACCATCATGGTCTGGGCTCTTCCCATCAGGCGGCCAAATTATTGGAGCTTCAGCTCTGTCCCAGAAGTAGTTCTAAGAGAACTATCCACACCAAAGTTTGAGTAGACCTAGTATTTGAAGACTGTTTCAAAAAATGATAATCTTCTGAAAACAAAAATAGTAAGAGAAATTTAAATGGATTTTTTAACTTTCTGAACAGTTTCTCAAAATATTATCTCAGGTGGAGACCGAGACTCTCAGAGTTATTGTTTAGTTGCCATAATCTGCCAGGCTCCTCTGTAAAGCTCAACAAAACACCACTTAACGATTGGAACTTATCAGGTGCAAAGGCAACTGTGTACGCAGCTGTCGTCTGATGATTGTATCATCCCTGGGACGAGAGAATGGCACTTTTGTGACAACGAAGAATAGGAATTGGAGAGGAAGACCTTACTAAGTGTTCCTCTAAAATAGGAAGCACCTTGTCAGAGCAGACAGCTTGGTCCAGTGCATGAGACAGTGGACACGGGGCAAGATCCCTGGGTTGATGTCACAGCTACAGCCTCACTGCCTGTGTGACCTGCGGCACTACGGTTTCTCCTCTTAAATGGAACTGATCATCACAGAAGTTTCACTGGGTTTTTCTGAAGGTTGTAGGACGTAACGTACTTCTGACAATATAAGCTTTCAGTATCTGTTAACTGTTCCCACGAGGCAGAAAATTCACACATCCATCTATGGAAACTGGACAGAATTTCCCTGAGATGACCTGCTTCCTTCCCTTCCCTTAATGCTCAGCTCACTGGTCAACATTATCACATCTAATCTCACCTCTTCATGAACATGATGTGCTGTCCAAACACTACATCTAGTAGCTTCCAGGGAACAGCTGACCTCTCGCACATGAATAGGGTGACCGTCCAGTCTGTACCCCAGTCTCTTTTCAGGGTGAGTTAATTCTATATCCTCAGAATCCAATAACCTCCATGAAGAGTGAAAAATGTGAACAGACAAATAAAGATAAATAAATAGATACTGGGAGTTAGCAGAGTGGTCCACTATCCTTTTAGGTAACACTGTGCCTAAGAGCCTGCCACCCTCCTTGGCTCTGTCTGCAGCTAAACAGTGAAACATAAGCTGCTCTGAAATCTGTCATCTGTAGAGCTCTGCATCCCTGTTTGTGTAGTTAAGTGACTTTGTCATTTGGCAGAGATGTCACTGTACGTTTTCAACTACATCATTTACTTTCTCTTTATCTTTGTGCATTACTTCTTCATTCACTGCTTACTTTTACATTCTAGGAATGTTGAATGAGTGGAAAGTTTGGATCTCTTGAGAAATCATGGAGGAAATACATTAACTGTTCCATACATTTCCGTTTTCTGTTCCTGTTTTTGCAATAAACCTCAAAGTGGAAATAGAAAAGATTGTAGGAGCATTAGCACAGCTTTTACAAACTGAGATACAAATGACGAAGAAGAGGCAGCAATACGAAAACTGCATAAAAGTACCTAAGAAAAAAGTGGGTTGCTTGGACATGGCAGGACAATGGTCTGGGCTAAGAAGGCGCATTCTAACCACTTGAACACTTGGACAGGAGCGGTGGTTACACTTTATTTTTATGAGAGTGACTTTGGAGGATTCATCATCTTGGTATAAGCTTAGTTTGTAACCAGGAAGGGTTAATTTTGAATTTACACTGGATTTGCTTCTGTGACTTCAACTCTTTTTGTCCCAGAAATTCACATTTGGGAAGGCCAGAATCACAGATAGATATGACATCTTTGTTGACATGACATGAGATATTCCATTTCACACCACCCATGAAATGACTATAAGGAAGTGCAATCAATGCATCCTCCTACCTGGGGCTTGCTTGATATTCTGGGAGATATTTTCAGGAAATAAAATCTTTTACTTTGTTTCCTCACCTCCCCCATCTCTGATTGAAAAGAGAATCTGACATCCAGGACCCCCACAAGATGGTTATTTTGAGGCAAAGGCCTTTCATCTTCTCAGTCAGCCACTTCCCAAATAAAGTCTTTTCCTGATCCCAACACCTCATCTTGGATTCACTGATTTACCCTGCTGCAAGCAGAGCCACTTGGACTCTGTAACAAACTCAGCATAGTGATTGGCACCTAATAAGTGTTTAGTAATTTTCTCAGTTATGGAGAGTAAATAAAACCAAAATTGGCAAATTAAAAGTTCTGCTGCAGAGAAGAAGGTGAGCTCCGTGCATATAAATTCAGATATTTTTCACATCTGATTAAGTCTTTCAAGAGGAATATGCAGAGGCAGCAAAAAAAGATTTGAAAAAGAAGTCTAACAACGTTTCCCTAAAAGTTGATCTTAGAATCAGGAAGAAAGATCCAATAACTCTTAATATATCACTAATTCAAAGTTACTGAGATGATAAGCATTCCATTGACTTGGAACATCTACTTTTTTAATGAATACATTTTACTTCAGTGTAAGGATACAGAAGAGCAGACACTCATGACAGATTTCCAGGCTCTTGAAGTGAAAGGCAAGCCCAAAATGAGGTAGTTCATGAATCTGGGTAGACTCAGAATGTGAAAATTCTGGACTTCATATTTAAGAGGCACACAACAGAAGATCCTTAGATGAAATGGAGATGAAACAAAGCTCACAATCACTCATCTCAACCGGAATGCTTCCTTGTGGAATTGACCAATGGCTCTTCATCTCCTCAGTGATGACACTGATGATGCTCGTCTGTAACCCCATCTCATCCTCTGAGTCTATCAACTGCCTCAGAGCCTTGACTTGGAAAAGCAGGCGACCTTCACATTTGAATCAAATAAATGCAATCTCTCTCTTTCCTGTCTGGGGTACAGGAAAGACTTCAGATTCCCTCAGGAGCAGGTGAGTGGCAGCCAGCTCCAGGAGGCCCAGGCCATCTCTGTGCTCCACGAGATGCTCCAGCAGAGCTTCAACCTCTTCCACACAGAGCGCTCCTCTGCTGCCTGGAACACCACCCTCCTGGAGCAGCTCCGCACTGGACTCCATCAGTAGCTGGACGACCTGGACGCCTGCCTGGGGCAGGTGACGGGAGAGGAAGACTCTGCCCTGGGAAGGACGGGCCCCACCCTGGCCGTGAAGAGGTACTTCCAGGGCATCCATGTCTACCTGCAAGAGAAGGGATACAGCGACTGTGCCTGGGAAACTGTCAGAGTGGAAATCACGAGTTGCTTTCTGTGTCAACAAGTTCCAAGAAAACTCAGGAAGTTAGAAGGAACCTGATCCTCAGTGACTCGTGTCCTAGCTCAGACTCTTCATTGTTCAGTCATTTCCAAAACTCTAATTTCTGCCTCAGCTATGAAAGAGTTTGAATGACAGTTGATATTGGCATTAATGTTGAGAATATCAATACCAGCTGCTTTTAGAATTAGAGGTAATATATCTGATGCCCTGTGGCTGAATCTTATGGAATAACATGTTTTTGTATGAATGTAACTCATTTATTTATATTCTTATTTATTTTCATGGCACTTGCATTTCTATGTTCTGTTTATTACATGCATGCGTGCTATGCATGCTGAGTCACTTCAGTCGTCTCCGACTCTATGCGACCCTATGGACAGCAGCCCACCAGGTTCCTCTGTCCACAGGATTCTCTAGGCAGGAATACTGGAGTGGGTTGCCTTTCCTTCTCCTATTTATTCCATAAGAATATATAATTTTCTTTAATAAAAATGTACCTTTTATTTACTCATGACATTATCTGAAGACATGTTTCCTCATCTTCCTTTTGGATCTCTTCCCAGAGACCGAATGCTGTGAAGCGACAGAGAGAAGGTGCTGAGCAGCTCGTTCCTTTATCTGCGGGCCTTGTGCAGAGAGTCTTGAGTGTGAGAGGCAGAGGCCCTGACCTCACAGATCTCACACTGGAGCAAGGACACTGCTGTGAACGAAGTGGGCATAAGATAATTAGGTATTTACATCTGGGCGCTGCACTACACAGAAGAAGTATCAGATGCTGATGGCAGTGAGTATCCTGGGAAGCTCATTAGGACCACGTTTAAGCGACTTAGCAGCAGCAGCACCAGCAGCATTCTCCCCAAGGAAGTTATCCAAAGTATGAGACTTGAAGAATGAGCATGAATTTGTCAAGTAACTCATGAAGAGCAAAATAAGAAAATAATAATACGCAACAAAGCACAGCACATAGAATGTCCCTGCAGCAGGAATGGCTCTGGTGCTTTAAAGGCAAGAACAAGACTGGAGTCGGTAGACTGTACTGATGCCTGCAGGGGATAGCATGGCATGGCCCTGGAGACATGGAATAAGGGCCCAGCGATAGACTTTTGAATGATGTTATTTTTTTTTCTTTTTTTTTTTTTAAATTTTAAAATCTTTAATTCTTACTGTGTTCTCAAACATGAACCCCCCTCCCACCTCCCTCCCCATAACATCTCGAACCAAGGAAATTACTTGCGATTTTAAAGCTACTGAGCCACTGGGACCAAAGCAGATGCAGGGAAATTCCTGAAACCAGCAGTTCACAAAGTGTGGTCTGTGGGCCCCTGCAGATCCCCAGGACACTCTACAGGGATTCATGAGGTACAATAATTATTATAGTGATATCAAGATCTTATCTGTCTTTTTCACCACGGGAACAACTTCTCCTGGTGGCACAGATGCAGCGCTGGGTGAGACTCCAGTGCTGTGGTGTGGATCAAAGCAGGGGCACCTCAGTGCCTAGTGATTGTCCTGTTCTTACGTAAAATATACTTGAAGTTTGAAAAAAGGACAGTTTCCCGTAAGAAGATCCCTAGTGAAACAGCAAGATGATGAATTTTATGAAATCTTCACTTTGGAGTACACATTTGAAAAATCCTCTCCGTTGTAGTCTTGTTGACATGCTGTGTGGCAAGCACGTCCGCTGCACGCATGGTGACTGTTCTCAGGAGAAGCCCTTGGATGATGATTATTTGAGTTATGAGCTAAACTACCACTCTCTTGATAAAACCAAGCTTTACTCTAGAGAATGACAGTCAAATCACGGTCACTCAGAAGTGGGCATTTGACAGATATTTTCTTATACTACTTCTATTAATGTATACGAATATTCTCATTGACTTTAATGAATGAGGCCAATCTATTTTCAATTCACATTTCCAGGATATGAATTCATCTCAGTGTGTAGCTTTGCTTCTGAAAATTTGAAGAGTAGTGATTCAATATCCGTGAGTTACAAAATTTCTAATTTTATGGTTTAATTTTGACTTGACATAATTTATCAGGATGATGTTACATCTTGAAATGGTGCTTTAAAATAATATTAAAATTAACTGCAGGCATTGTGATCTGGGCACACAATTATACAAATATTTTTCCCCTGGTTGAATTATGGAGATTTTATGTGAAGTCAATGTGTGATAATTTTCATGGATGGTTTATAGATATTTGAAACAAGTTATATTTCTATTCTAGGTTAAGGGCCCAAGAGTGTTAATCACTAATTTCCTCCTCATAATCATAGTTTCAATTCTTCTCTTTACTACTTTATGTATGGTTTTTTATAGACTAGTAGCACTGTACGGGGCTTCCCAGGTCTTGCTAATGGTAGAGAGCTTGCCTGCCAATTCAGGAGACAAGAGGAGACACCAGTTTGATGCCTGGGTCAAAATGATCCCCTGGAGGAGGGCATGGCAACCCACTCCAGTATTCTTGCCTGGAGAATCCCATGGACAGAAGAGCCTGGCAGCCTATGGTCCATAGAGTCCCAAAGAGTCAGACACGACTGAAGAGACTTAGCTCAAGCACAGTATTCAGGGGAAACCTCAGTGTTCTGGTGTTTCTGTTCACATTGCTATATAATGTTATATTTTTTACTCATTGTTTTAACCATTTGAAATTTAGCTCAAGCATTTAAAAAACTTAATTATAAATTCAATGTGTTTCTTATGTATATTCAACTTCTTTCTCACAAAGAATAATTTCTTTCTCATGTGTTTACTTCTGGAATTCTCAAGTGCATGAATATTAATATTAATGAGAAAGATCTCGTTGATATTAAGATTGCCATCTCTAATTATTTCCTACATTATATTTTTGTGCTCTGTATTGCCCCCCTTCTGTGTTGCCCTTGTTTTGCTATTAAGTATTTAGTATTATTTGATTTTAGGTTTTTCTTCCTCTTCCAAGTAATAATGGAGTTTGTGTATTAAATCAATCAATAGCATCTTTTATGTTTAAGCAGATTCTATTAATATTTTATTATTTTAACCTTAGTCAGTTTGGGTCTCAAATGGTTATGCTTTACTTTTAACATGATTTTTACATGTTTTTTTGACCCTTGTCATACTCCATTCAGTTCTCCAACAGTCATTTATTTTAGTAAATATATAATGTTAAAGCAATTTAGAGTTTCTCTGAATCCTTGAATGAACAACTGAACAACTAAAACTGCAAAATTTAAACTAATTTGAGACTTCCTTGGTCTTTCAGTGGTTAGAACTCAATATTTTCACTGCTGTGGGCCTGGGTTGAATCCCCAGTCAGGAAACTAATGCCTCTTAAGCCATGTGGCACAGCCAAAATAATAACAAGCTCCTTAAAGTAACTTCCACTGATGTGACTAGTCACTTCTAGTTCTTACTAGGACTGTTGTTTTTAATCAACACAGCAAATGCTCACAAGTTACTTGATAGGAACAGAGATGCATGTGAAGCTATGTTCAAGTGTAAACACGGGAATGTCTAAAAGTTAAAGGAAAACACATTGTTCATTTAAGAAAATGAAAACACATTAATTTTGTTGCTGTTAGAATGATGGAAAGTTGGATGCAGTTTGCAAAATGAGTGCCATGTATTCCAAATATGATGATGGAAATTTTTGGAGTCCAGTGGTTAGTAAGGCCCTAATCAACTTGAATGAAACAACTCTCACTTTAAGGTGAAGCATATGAGAATATAGCAATGAGTTTCACATTCTTATCTAGCTTGTAAACTTGTTCTGAAGGCGTTCTCATCCTGGGAGTCAAAATCTTTTTGAGTGATGACGATGCTGTTGCCATCATTAGACATCATGTCTCCTGACCTGTTCTTCAAGACTTCTATCGAGACTGCATCCAGGTACACGTACAACTAAGGAAACAACGGGAAAATCTACACTCAGCGTCACATAGACTCTCTCATAAAACTACCCCGCAAGCTTTAACCAAGGAAGCAGGTGAACCAGGTGAGGTCTGCGAGCAGAGTTTAGCGGCAGGGCTTCCTTCATCACACCAGGCTCTCCATCTGTTCCTGGAAGTCTCTCATGGCCTTTCTTCAGGGATCCGTTATCCAGCGTTGGACTAGAGCAAGGAGCAAGCTACAGGACTGAGAGAATGAGGATCTGCGGCACCTCCGTCTGTGCTCTAGGTCCTCAGGCTTGCGGTCTTGGTGGACTAGTGAGTGATGCCGTCATGAACAAAGAGGAGCTGGAGGTACACTTCCACCTGTGGGCTGTGGTCAAATACTGGCTTCAGTTCAGTTCAGTTCAGTCACTCAGCTCAGCTGTATCTGACTCTTTGCAACCCCATGGACGGCAGCACACCAGGCTTCCCTGTCCATCACCAACTCCCGGAGTTTATGCAAACTCATGTCCATTGAGTCGGTGATGCCATCCCACCATCTCATCTTCTGTCGTCCCCTTCCCCTCCCTCCATAAATCTTTCCTAGTGTCAAGGTCTTTTCTAATGAGTCAACTCTTCACATCAGGTGGCCAAAGTATTGGCATTTCAGCTTCAATATCAGTCCTTCCAATGAACATCCACGACTGATTTCCTTTAGGATGGACTGGTTTGATCTCCTAGCAGTCCAAGGGACTCTCAAGAATCTTCTCCAACACCACAGTTCAAGTGTATCAGTTCTTCAGCACTCAGCTTTCTTTATAGTCCAGGTCTCACATTCATACATGACCACTGGAAAAACCATAGCTTTGACTAGATGGACCGTTTTGGCAAAGTATGTCTCTGCTTTTTAATATGCTGTCTAGGTTGGTCATAACTTTTCTTCCAAGGAGCAAGCTTTTTATTCCATGGCTGCAGTCACCATCTGCAGTGATTTTGGAGCCCAGAAAAATAAAACCAGCCACTGTTTCCACTGTTTCTCCATATGTGCCATGAAGTGATGAGCCCGGCTGCCATGATCTTAGTTTTCTGAATATTGACATTTTTCACTCTCTTCTTTCACGTTCTCAAGAGGCTATTTTGTTCTTCACTTTCTGCCTTAATGATGGTGCTATCTTCATATCTGAGGTTATTGATATTTCTCCCGGCAATCTTGACCCCAGCTTGTGCTTCATCTGGCCTAGTGTTTCTCATGATGTACTCTATGTATAAGTTAAATGAGCAGGGTGATAATTTAAAGCCTTGACATACTCCTTTTCCTATTTGGAACCAGTCTGTTGTTCCATGTCCAGTTCTAACTGTTGCTTCCTGTGCTGCATACAGATTTCTCAAGAGGCAGTCAGGTGGTCTGGTATTCCCATCTCTTTCAGCATTTTCCACAGTTTATTGTGATCCACACAGTCCAAGGCTTTGGCATAGTCAATAAAGCAGAAATAGATGTTTTTTCTGGAACTCTCTTGCTTTTTCGATGATCCAGTGGATGTTGGCAATTTATTCTCTGGTTCCTCTGTCTTTTCTGAAACCAGCTCGAACATCTGGAAGTTCACGGTTCATGGATTGTTGAAGCCTGGCTTGGAGAATTTTGAGCATTAGTTTGCTAGCATGTAAGATGAGTGCAATTGTGCAGTAGTTTGAGCATTCTTTGGCATTGCCTTTCTTAGGGATTGGAATGAAAACAGACCTTTTCCAGTCCTGTGGCCACTGCTGTGTTTTCCAAATTTCCTGGCATATTGAGCTTGCTGCTGCTGCTGCTAAGTTGCTTCAGTCGTGTCTGACTCTGTGCGACCCCATAGATGGCAGCCCACCAGGTTCCCCCGTCCCATAATGAGCTTAGAGATTGGCTATATTTGTTTCCTCTGAACTCCAGCTGGGAAGAAAGCAGGAAATTAGAAATCAAAAATGGTTAGCTGTCCTGCCAATTTAAACACAAAGTAGCAAATGCAGAAGTGAAGAGAAAACAATTCTCATTCACAGTAGTGATTCTAGAAACGTGAAATGTATGTTCATTAGACGCACATATTCATCTTCTTTTTCAATAATGGGAAAAAATGGATTTTCATTATTACATGCATTGGCCTTTTTCCTCTATTTTTATATCCTTAGCCATGGACATTTTATGACCATATCAGTTTTTCCCGTGTATCAATTTCATACATTAAACCTATCCATTTTCACTTCCATATAGTGAATTCATTATTTCTCTATTGTTTTATTATCTTTCTTGATGAGACATACTTGACTCATATATTTGTTTTTGATGAGCCACAAATGATGTACAATGTAAAAAATAAAGTAAAGTACTTTTCTCATGTTCTTGACAGTATTTCAGATCTAACATGGTTTCCAAGTAGAATTATACATTCTTTGAGTTTTATTACGCATATAAGACACTGAATCATTTTCATTGTTATATTTTAACTAAATGTAGAAACATGCCAGCATTGAGACTTCCACTGATAACTTGTGAACTCCAAGAGGTATATTGTTTTCTCATGTGAAACATAAGAACATCTAAAATCACACACAAACGTTCCTTTGTGTTTCTCTAGTTTTATGGTTTTCTGCAGGGTTGTTGTTGTTTAGTCCATCAGTCGTTTCTGACTCAGGGTCCTCTGGCAAGAATCCTGGAGTGGGTTGTCATTTCCTTGTAGAGGGGATCTTCCCAACCTAAGGATGGAACCCGCATCACCTGTCTCCTGCAGTGGCAGGCAGATTCTTTACCACTCATGCCATCTCATCTGTTAAATTGGAAGTTCACATAGAGTTTCATTAATTTTAACTTAGAAAAGCATCAGGATTTAACATGGAAATGTTGTAGGCCCAAATTTTATTTAAATGTTCTAATTGTTGAAACATTTCTTTTGTATTTAGAATATTTCATTCTGTGTATCACGATTCAGATTGTATCCATGGAAAACAAAACAGAGAGGATTTTTTGGAATCAATATGCCAATCTCAGTAAATAAATTTTCCATTATAATAGCAATTTCAAAAATTCAAATTTTGAAAATCTTCAGCCATCATGTAAAACAGAATCTCTATAACATCTATTGTTTCCCTGACCTAAATTAACCACCTTTTTAGAGAACTAATTTGAGGCAGAGGCACAGCTAAACCAGACCCCCCCCCCCAAAAAATACTTGTACATATACATATATAGTTGCATCAGTATTCAAAAAAATGAAGATCATGGCACACAGTCCCATCTCTTCATGGCAAATAGATGGGGAAAAAGTGACAACACTGTCAGATTTCATTTTCTTGGGGTCCAAACTTACTACGGATGGTGACTGCAGCCATAAAATTAAAAAACTCTGTCTCCTTGGAAGAAATTATATGAGAAACCGAGGCAGTGCGTTAAAAAGCAGAGATACCATGTTGCCAACAAAAGTCCATGTAGTCAAAGTTATGGTTCCTCCAGTAGTCATGTATGGATGTGATTTGGACCATAAAGAAAGCTGAGCGCCGAAGAATTCATGTTTTTGAACTGTGGTACTGAAGAAGAGTCTTGAGAGTCCCTTGGACTGCAAGGAGATCAAACCAGTCACTCCTAAGGACATCAACCCTGAATATGCATTGAAAGTTCTGGAGTTGAAGCTGAAGCTCTAATACTTTGGTCATCTGCTGAGAAGAAACCTACCCTTTGAAAATGACCCTGATGCTGTGCAAGATTGAGGGCAGGAGGAGAAGGGGGCGACAGAGGATGAGATGGTTGCTTGGCATCACTGACTCAACGGACATGAGTTTGAGCAAACTTGGGAGATAGTGCAGTACGGGGATGCCTGGCATGCTACAGTTCATGGGGTCACAGACAGTCAGATATAACTAACCGACTGAACAAAAATATATACACATATATAAATACACACACTTGTACAATATATATTAAATAAATATACACATGTGTGCTGCTAGTTTAACATAAAAGTGAAAGTGAAGTCGCTCAGTCATGTCCAACTCTTTGCAACCCCATGGGCAGTAGCCTGCACCAGGCTCCTCCATCCATGGGATTTTCTAGGCAAGAATACTGGAGTGGGTTGCCATTTCCTTCTCCAGGGAATCTTCCCAACCCAGGAATCGAACCCAGGTCTCCCGCATTGTAGACAGATGCTTTACCATCTGAGCCACCCAGGAAGTCCTTTTAATATAAAGGGGTGAAGAGAAAATGTTTATTGAACTGCTATCTTATCCTCTATTATTTATTTTCCTGCACCATAAATGTTACCTTATCAGCAGGATAACAGCAAGACTAATTCAGTGACTGTTAGTGGTATTAATAGACTAACCATAGTAATGTGTCAAATGCTTTATGTAGTGTTTCATCAATTGCGATTAATTTTATGTCTTAACTCTTTATGGATACAAAAATTTGTTTTTGTTTATTTGACCTCACACACAGCATGTGTGAGATATTTTTTGAAGATCATTTTTAGAAAGACTGTCTTCCACTTTCCATTTCCAATATTTAGAAGATCAGGATGAGGCTCTTGGGCCTGGACCCAAATGAATGACTCACTCATCACGTTTTCTTCAGTCATCCTCACCTAGTTGCAAGGAACTGCCTGATTATTCTTTTCTTGTCTCCCTCAGGTAGTAAGGAAACAGCCTGTAATGTGTCTACACTGTGGATATTTTCCTGCAGGCAACGCCTTTGGGGATCAGCTTGGACGTTTCTTCCAAAAGGCCGATGATACTGTGAACTATGACAGGCATTCTTGTCATTCTTTCCAAAGCTGAACTTGGACAAAAAGCATTTGGTCAGATTGTATTTTAAGGAAGTGTGTGCAAGCAAGAACAATCCTTGTTCCCCTCGACCCCTACCAGAACTTCATTTGAACAAATAGTGCAAACGTGAAACCTGGCCTCATGCCCTGTCAAGTACAAACTAGCACCTGCCATTGGCGCTTGCCATCTCCCTGCAAGGATTAAATCATGTGCTTTTGCAGCTGCTGATTTTCAACACCCCTGGAAAGGAATCTCGGGTGGAAAGCAGAAGCGAGGCATTCTGTGTGCAGGGAAAACTGGCAGAGCAAGTCTTCAGAAGGTGAGCTGTTTTCAGGAGCCCATTTTAACTCAATTGTTCTTCTGTCTCCTCACATCTAGAAAAGCATGGAAACCCTTCATGGTGACGACTGCTTCTTGTGACTGCAAGAAACCTTCACGATACTGGCAGAAAACTTCCACAAAAAATAGGCACATGATTGCATGTATTGCCCCTTCACCAAAATCACATATATCCCTCTGTGTGTCTTTGGAACAGCTTCTCAGAGCTATCTGAGGTGCTGTCTCCTGGGCTACAGTCCTCATTTTGCCCCCCAAACACTTAACTTTCAACTTTGCATTTTTGAAAGCCAGCACCCTGAACTTATCTCTTCATCCATTCATCACTCAATAGTTTCCAAACTTGCTTGCAGTGAGATTCCCAAGAGGATAAATCCAGGCCACGGAACGCGAGAGGAAGTGCTCTCACCCTGTATAGTCCTGGTGCATAGAAGCATCCCCTGTGAGCCAACAGACTTCATCCCTTTACTGCCGAGTGTACTAGATCGAAGTAGCGAAGACAAACTTGGAGTCACATACTGATGATGGAAAAAGCCACAAAACAGAAGGTACCCATGTCCCTGAATCACCCTTTGAATGAGAGCAAACCAGAAGTTTCATCTGATCAGGAAGGCCTGCATTGTGCCCTTCAGAGAAGGAAAGATAAGTTTCTATGATGATGAAAATCCACACAGTTTATTCTTTATCTTTATAGCACCTAGAATTAACTGAAAAAGATATTTAAGAATAGAGGATCCTGAAAACCTGTCCATGAGAAAGAAACTCTGAACGCTGGGTATAGAAAATACCAGCCCCGCAGACATCAAGAGATCTTTTCAATGATGATCACAAGATCAATATACGAGAAAAGACATTCTGCTCTGCTGTCCACACCTGCTTCTGAAAAATCATGATTTTCATTTCCGTTTTCAGTGCCTGAGGAAGTATGAGCTGCAATCGCTTTGGAACAGGAAGCAAACAATAATGGAATCCACTAGCGCGTGTTACAAATATAAACACTCTTATTGTTGCCATTTCTTTGAGGATTCTTACTTGAGGGAAAGGCACTTTTCATTTCCACTCTGACAGCCTCTCAGGCAAAGTGGCTGTATTCCAGCTCCCTGAGGTAGAGATGGATGCCCTGGAAATACTCCCTGGCAGGAAGTCCCCTGAGAACAGCACAGATTGTCTACTTCCATGGGCTCCAGTTGTTTCAGGCTCCGATCCGGGCTGCAGGGTAGCACGGCTGTCCTCCGTGGTGAAGAGTTGGAAGGTCGCCTGGAGCATCAGATAGTGGTTGCAGGGGCCCTGAGTCATCTGCACTGGAGTGATCATCTCTATTTTCCGAGGAAATCTGAAGTCGGCTCTGTCCGTTATGCGCGACTGAGAGCGGATTCTTTGCATCTGTTTCAGGTGTTTGAAGATTTCCCTGTGTTTCTGGCAGTGGATCCCAGGCTCGTTCCAGTGAAGAGAGCAAGCAGGGATGCAGCAGCTCCTTCCACCAGCAAGTGGATGTGGGCCATAGAGAGTGTCAGTGCTTCTGCAGACGGCCGGAAGGGGGCTCGCGAGCACCGCGAAACGATGAGAAAGAGCGCTGAGATGGACTCTCAGAACGCTTGCTTCTCCAGGTGACCGCGAGAGCGTGCACGAAGGGGTTCGATCATTTTGGCTTTCGAATAGCAGTCGTGGGAGAGTTTGCAGTTGACTCTAGTGGGGCTGCTGGAGAGACAGAACGCAGACGTTCCACAGAGCTTTTTATAGGAGCACGGATTTAAGGGTGCGCATATCGTTAGCTCTTTTGTGGAAAAGGCCTGGTTTCCGCTGTCCTGAGTAGGGAAGCAAAATATTGCATTTTCGGAGAGATCGCCTGGGTAGTGGGCTTTCTTTCCACATGTCAACCCGAACTGGCCATGTTTGAGGAAATGAACCCCCAAGGCAGGGGTTCGAGCGAGATGAGGCTGATTTTATAGATTGGCGCTCGCTTCCAGCGCGAGGGAACCCACAGCTCAAAGGGACCCGCAGCGGTGATGGGATTATTGGCGATGCGAGGATGGACAGCGCTGTGCCCAAAGTGAAACTAGAGGGTGAGCAAGACACTACTGGTGCCGGCTCATATGAGCCCTTGCTGACCTAGTGAAACACAGTGTCTGGGGTGGGGGGAGCGCGGCGAACACGCTGGAGTCCCGCGTTGGCTTGAAGACCATAAGCTGTGGAAGGATGGGAGGGGGTCGTGCACCAGGTGAAACACGGGGCAGTGGGCGTTGCGCACACGGAGCGCGGTGGCTCAGAGACTATTCGCTGTGGGACCTGCTGGGGAGTCGCTCACACGGTCGAATCCCGCGGTGGCTAGGAGGCGCTTTGCTGTGCGATGATGGAGAGCGTTCGGCACAAAGTGGAACACAGCGGCCGCGATGAGACTATTGTCTTTACCACGATTGGGGGGCGGAATAGGGGCCGGGATGGAGGGTCGAATCCCGCGGTGGAGCCGAGACTATGTGCTGTGGGACTATGGGAGGGAGTTCGAAACAAAATGAAACACAGTGGCCGCAATGACAGTATCGGCTACGGGGCGGTACCCGGCGGTGGCGATGAGCCCATTTGCTATGGGACAATGGCAAGAGTTGAGGTCAAATTTAAACCCGGCGGTGGGGATGAGACCTTGGGTGATCTGAGTACCGGGCAGCTTTGAGGAAAAGTGAAACACCGCGGGGGAGATGGGATTCTTGGCGATGGGAAGGCAGGACAGCGATGTGGTGCACAAAGGGGAAACTGGCGGCGGCCGTGAGCCTACAGGCGATGGGACCACGGGCGGACGTTGGGCATAAAGGGGAAAGTGGTGGTGGCTCTGAGAAGACTGGACGGCGTTGTGGACAAAGTGAAAGCCAGCATCGGCGATGAGTCATTTGTCTACGGGGACTATGCCAGGGCGTTGCTCATGTAGGGGAGCCTGGCGCTGGCCAGGAGACTACTCCCTATGGCACGATGGGAAGGCGTTATGCACAAAGTGAAACAGGGCGGTGGGATGAGACCTTGGGCGATGTCCTTGGAGTTAAAGTGAAACACCGCTTTGCCTATGAGTCTATAGGCGCTGGGACCATGGGAGGTCGTTGGGCAAAAAGGGGAAGTCAGCGGTGGTAAGGAGTCTTGGTTTTCAGAGGATAGATAGCGTTGGAGACAAAACGAAAGCCAGCACGGGCGTTGAGACAGACAGCTTTGAGACGATTGCTTTGGGACGATGCCTATGGGCGATGAGACCTTGTCAGAACATCGCAGAAAAAAGAGCATTCGTCGGTGGCTAGCAGAGCATTCCCTGTGGCAGGATGGGAAGGCGTTGCAAACAGAGTGCATTTCAGCCCCGCAGGGGAGATGAGACCTTGGCCGATGGGACCGTCGGAGGGCGTTCCGGACAAAGGAGGACCCTGAGATGACGATGAAACTATCGGTGTTTGCCCTGAGAAGTCGGAGGCCTTGCGGCATGTGTAAAACAGCGGAGACGATGAGAATATTGGCGATAGGACGCTGGAACAGAGTCCTGCAACACGTGAAATCCGGCGAGGGTGGGCGGTGGGTGAGGCTGTTGCAGATAAGACGGTTGGAAAGTGGTGCGGACAGAGTGAAAGCTGACGTCGCGATGAGACAAGAGGCTGTGGGCACTGGGGGCGGCACTGCGCTCACTTTAGGTGCCGCGGTGGGTAAGATTATTCGCTGTCGGACGATGGGAGGGCTTTGCGCTGAAAGAGAAGCACAGCGGAAGCGATGAGACCATTGGCTTTGGGACGATGCCTATAGGCGAAGAGACCTTGTCCTCTGACATCGCAGACTATTGGCTGTGGGGGGATGGGAGGGCGTTTCTCACACACGGGAGCCCTGCTTGGCTCTGAGAGGAGGAGTCCTCGGCGGACAAAGTGAAACCGGACGGTGGCGGAAAACTACTGGTGGTGGGACGATTGGACAGGTTTGAGACAAAGTTAAACCCTGCGGAGGGATGAGACCACCGGACGATGGTTGGGTGTGGTCCACACAGGGGATCCTGGAAGTGGCGACGAGACCATTCGCTGAGGCAGGATGGAAAGGCGTTGGGCACACAATGAAACACGCTGGCAGCGCTGAGGCTTTGGCTTCGAGTTGACGGGACGGCTTCGCGGACAAAGTGAAAGCGAGCACAGGTGATGAGACAATGGGCTTGGGGCGGTGGCACCGCGGTGTGGACAGAGTTAAACCCGGCGGTGGGGGTGAGACTGAGAGAGATGGGACGATGGGAGGACCTTGAGGACAAAGCGGAGCCAGGGGGAGTCAGTGAGGCTATAGGCTTAGAGCCATTTTGGACAACGTGAGAAACAGCCAAGGCGATGAGACTGGCTATGGGACCCTGGGAGTGCCTTGCAGCCAGAGGAGAAGTCAGCGGTGGCCAGGAGACAAATAAGCATGGGACGGTTTGGGGGACTTTCTGTGGGTGAGAAGGAACGCGGCCACCACCTGGGTCAGGGACCAAAGAAGTGTGCGCCCCTGGAATGCTCTGGAATTTTCAGGGTCTTTCAAGGATTTGGCCTTGAAGTGTAGGGAATAAGTGTTGAATAGCTGAAAACTAGGAATATTTTTAAAAACACAGCACTTTATTTTTTTGAATTAATTTTATATTGAATTATATACTTATTGTAAATGAGCTATTTCACGTTTCCAATTTTGTAATAAATTTATAGAAGGTATTTTAACTATTAAGCATAGAATATTAAAATATATTTTGTATATAACAGTAGCATTTTATTAAGCTTTAAACTATTTTCTGTGTACTGAAACAAGTATTTAATATCGTTTTACTTTTCTTTCACGGAAGTAAACTTAATATTTACATGATTACTTTTCTCTTATTTTTAATTGAGTGAATTAGCATGTTTGACAATTTCTAATGACCCCCAAGACAGTCTTAAGTAATTTTCAACTTATGTTCCTGAAACCTCTTTCTGAGGACTATGTTGTTGGAAATAAGGGTTGGAGTGTACAAGCAACTGAGGACATTTAGAAGGTCAGAATTTTTCATTTCCTTTAGTAAAGATTTTATAAATTAGGTGGAATTTGCTAAATTTTATTGGTATAAAGAAGGCTTACCTTGTAAGACTCTCAAATGTAAGGTGGTGTACATTTTACCCCAATTAAAAAAAGAGAGAGACAAAAACCCCACATTATATAGAGGGGCCCTCCAGCATGAGCTGTCTGGTACATTTAAAGAAGTGAACAAGACAAGCGCAGGTAAGGTGTATGGATACACGGAGAGCATGCATATAACTTGGACATTCCACAGGGCTCCCTTGTATTTTAAATTCCTCAAAGGCAGGGGCCAGAAACTGTACTACTCTGCAGGCTTGTTTGGCAATGAATGTCTGCAAGGTGCTCTGTAATTTTTAATCTGTGTTGTCACAGAAATCAACTTGACATTGAAACTGCCACGTTGACTTTTGTTTCATAATTTATTTCTCATATAAAAGTTTAAATAAATATATAATGCATAAATCAATTTAAAAATAGCTTACAGTTTTTAACTGTCCATTGAAATCAGTGCCTTGCATGTCAGTTACTTCAAGAGCCTCTGCTGCTGAAGAGTCTCACCTCAAAGTCACATTGTCCCTTCCCAGAGCCACAGGTGGCAGATGTTCAGTCCCGGAGGGAACCTGATAGGCTCTTCAGGAAAGAAAAGTTCCTGAGCAATTGCACTTGCACCACTGTCCAGGCACACCTGTTGTACTCCTTGGACTTGAGGTACTGCCCGAGGGTAAAGTAATATTTCTTCAGGCGAAGAATGGTCGTGTCTCCCATAGTGGAGGTTTGCTTCTGCATTATTTCCTTCTGGATTGGCTCCAGATAATTCATCTGCCCATAGAGTTCCACAAGGAGGTGCTCAATGATGGTGTCAGACCAGCCAGTGCTGGAGAAGTCTCTGGTGAGAATACTGAAGATCTGCTGGAGCATCTCATACATGACCAATACGGCATCTTCCTTCTGGAACTGCTGTTCTTGCTTCATCTCCTCGGGGACCTGGAAGTCCATCCTGGCCTCCAGGCAATGTTGAGGAGTTGCAGGTAACTGCCGCAGAAGTTTCTCACACACCGCAGGGCTCCGCCTTTGTTGGAATCGAAGCAAGCTGTAGCTCCTGGAAAGAGCTGTGGTGGAGAGACACAGCAGGAGAACCATCTGGAGGAGGCACCGGTAGGTCATGTTGAAATCAGGCACAGGGCTGCCTGTTCTGCTAGTAGGTGCTGAAGCTGAGTCTTCAAGAGTATGCAGAGTGAATGTCCTTCCTCCTTGAGTGTGGGCTACTTATACAGGATGGCTCTCCTTTCTTCTTGAGAGGAATTTCCCACTTTCAGTTCTCCTTTTTTCCCACCGTGTCATTTAAATGATTAGTTACCTCTAAAACTCTTGTTCTTTTAAGCTCTTAGCTTTTCATACAATCTGGAGGAATTTCTAATGTTTCTGTAGATTTTCAGTGAATTGATAAATGCTAAAAAAAAGTAGCCTAATCAATTTGAATTACAGCAGGGTTCTTTCATTGGGAAAAGATCTTTGTCTTTGTTTTTTCATATTATTAGATTCTGTGAAAGTGTCTTTATTTCTAAGAGTTTATCATTTTAGAAAAAATATATTTTTTATATCTAAAATAGAATGATATAAGCTAAGTTGATGAAATGTTTTGTAGGCCTCAGCCATAAGCAGCAAGATATTGCATAACTTTATCAACCAAAATGTATTGCTTTATTGACAATCTCAAACTATTCCAGATATAAGTAAAAAGTAAAGATTAAGGAATATCTCTATGCAGGCAAATGAATGTTACACAGACCATGCCTTAAAGTCCATGATTCCTCTTATAGGGATCCTTTGTGACAATTACTGAGGCCCGATGCATATTTATTTTGTACATACTTCAAATAATCTAAATATCTGATGTTGCACGCTAGGGTAAGGATGCAGCAAGCAGGTCCTCACTTTGTACCTTTGGAACTGCTTGTACATGAACTTTTCCTCATAATGAAAGAATATCTCTGAGATAGGATTCTTAGGTATTTTCATAATTTAGTTTGAAAGAATTGAATAAATGTTACTGTGATTTTTACCCTTTCTTTTCTCACATTTAAATTTTTCTAGAAGGAATTTATTTTTTGGTATTATTAGAAAATAAAAAGCACCTAGTTATATTCAAAAGCAGGGCATAAAATTGTAGATACAATGCAACTATGTAAAAGTATATAGGAAAAAAATAAACTAAAGGAAATATACTCACATTTTAATAGTAATTAAGTTTGACTTGTGAAACTAAGGATAACATTATTTTTATCCTTTATGTGATTTTCCAGTGTGCTACCAGAGAATGTATTCAGCACTGCTCAGAAGAAATATAATTTCCTCAAACTTTAAAGAAATTTTAAATTTCTTAAGTTAAAATTTTCTAGTAGCCACATCAAAACAGGAAAAAGAAACAAGTGAGGTTAATTTTAACAATGTATTTTATTGAACATGAAACATCCAAATGTTATCATTTCAACACATACCAATATAAAATTAATAATGAGATAGCTACATTCATCTTTTTCATAGTTCCTTCAAAATACAGTACATACTTTTACAGTCATAGTACAGCTGAGATTGGACTAGTGAAGTGGTCAGTTGGCCTCTTGTGGTTGATGTCGTGGTGGCCAGCACAGCTCAAGATGGAGGGAGGAGCTTGATCAGAGAGCCAGGAGAATTCCCGAGTTTGCAGGGACCATACAGAAGGAGCTTCAAATTGTGGACGAGTTATGTGCTAAGAATCAAGGGGATCAATGGTGGAAAATCAGCTCAGAATGTATTAGGAACAATCTTGATGCCAGAGGGTAGCTTTGTAGTTAATTCGAGAAGAGGGTAGGTCATGCTCGGTTGTGCCCTGGACAGAAGAATGGGCACAGATACTGTCGGGAACTGAAGCAGGGAGAAATCCTGCCCAGGTGCTCTCATCTCTCAGAGACCGGAAAGAAAGACCAGAGTGAGGAACTGGAAGAAGGGGATGGGTGCAGAATTGTAAACAAGAATTCTCTTTTCTGCTTTCTTCCCTTTGTCCTCCTCCCATGCCCTGCTATTGTGTTTATGAACTGCTTCTTAATCAGTCTGTTTCAATTGCCTTTATGGAGTTTATATCACCTTTCAATTGCCTTCATGGAGTTTATATTTTTGTCAGTATAATTAATTTTGCTGTGAAAATCCTTCTTTCTCTCCTTTGGTGTACATTTTTATAGCCTTCTGTTGGGTGTATGGCCTAGGATGAAGTAACTGGGTAAGAGAGTGTGCATATGTTCAGAGTTAGTAGATGATAACAAACATATTTTCCAAATGTTTGCACCAACTTATAGTCTCAGTATCTGAGAATGGGATGTTAGTTGCATTACTTTCTTTTCAACACTTGGGGTTGCCTGTCTTCTTAATTTTAGCCATTCTAGTGAAGCATAGTGATGTCTTATTACATGAAGACATCATGTAACTCATATTGCCTAATTGTTTCTAAAGTTCCATACAATTTCCATATGTTTGACCATTTTGGATATTTTCTTTGTGAGAGGCCTGTTCCAATACCTTGCTGACTGTCTCAGGTAATTTTTTTCTATCTAAAGATGATATAATTGTGTATATACAAAAATACAAAAGAATATATAAACTATTAGAATTTTAAAATAAATTTAACAAGTCACCAAAAAGAAGTTCAACTTTAAAATCAATCACCTCTTTTTACACTAGCAATAAAAAATTGGAAATTGACATTTCAAAATGATACCACAGATAAGAACATAAAAAGTCTATTACTGAGAAATTGTCACAGCCTGGAGGTGCCTAAGGAAACATGGAAATTAATAAAATGTGCCATTCTAAATAGCATCCCAAAGCAGAAAAACAATATTCGGTAGAAACTAAGGCGATCTGGAATTCCCTTGAGTTTCAGCGGCTGGAACTCCATGCTTTCACTGCAGGGCACCCAGGTTGGATCTCTGGTTGAGAATCTAGTTAATAAGATCCCACAGTTCTCATAGCCTTAAATAAATAAATAAAATAAAATGAAGTTACTCCAGCCAACGGGGGTGAATGGGTAGGTGGTGGAATAAGGAAATCTTAATAAAGTGTAGATTTCAGGGTATTTTTAAAGTAGCTTTGACAAGTCGCTTTATCTTTACATTTAACCTCAGCTGAAATTCCAATACTTTGGCCACTTGATGCAAAGAACTGACTCATTGGAAACACCCTGATGCTGGGAAAGATTGAAGGCAGGAGGAGAAGGGGACAACAGAGGATGAGGTGGTTGGATGGCATCACCGACTCGATGGACATGAGTTTGAGGAAGCTCCGGGAGTTGATGATGGACAGGGAAGCCTGTGTGCTGCAGTCCATGGGGTCACAAAGACTAGGACATGAGTGAGCAACTGAACTGACAAGTCCATAATTTCATCTGTGATTCATATTAGATGCCCAGAAGCCAGTGAAAAATATAACAGTTTTTCCTTTAACAGTGAGACAGTATCTTGATCACTAATGAGGATTAAGCAACTTTTCTTTTTGTAAGGGAGCAAGGGGCATGTAAGCATGTGATGAGGTGGAAAGCAGCTATTTATTCATATCTTCCCTCAGTGAGGAGGGAAATCAGAGCGTGCAATAGGAGACTGCCAAGGCCACCTCCTCCTGAGAAACAACAGTTATTTAGTGAACAAGTTTTACTTAGCAAACATTTCTTACCCATGTCATAAAGAAAAACAAATGTTTCCATTTTCTTGAACTATTTTAAAACTGTCTCCCAATAAATTTTTGCTGCTAGTTTGATTATGTGTCTTGCACATTCTTTCTGAGGTTTATTCCAATATATTTATGCTTTATTATTGTTGCAAGTATTAATGAAATTTTTTCATGATGTTTGCTACTTTTTAAATAGCAACTTTAAATAGAAAGTAGAGATAGAAAACTTTGCTATTAAGTTTTCCTTGCATTTTCATACACACACACATATGAAAACAACTAATTTTGGGTTTTTTTTTCCCTCTGGCCAGTTTTACAAACACTATATAAACATTTTGGGTTGATTTTTCTAATTTTTAGATAAACAAATACATTGCCTGTAAATAAAAAAGTTAAAGGAACTAAAATATCAAGTGTAATGACTATGGAGCACCTGCTGTTTGGTGTGTTAATTTGACCAACTTTCAAAAACATTATCTAGGAAAGCTGAAAATATGCATGGGCTATGACCCAGTAAATCCACTCTTAATTAACCTAAAAAGAATCATGTAAATCTGCATCAGGATATAAGTAAAGAATATTCAGACCAACAATATTCATAACAGTGGCAAACTAGAAACAACCCAAATATCCCTTAAAATTGCATGAATAAATATGTTACCTATGCTTACACTACAGTTGTTAATAACAATAAAATGGAAGAAACACAACTAAATGCACAAACACAGAAGTGAGTAAAAGAACCTCAACTCAAAAAAAAAAAAACATAAATCATTTATACAAATTTAAAAATAGGCCAAACTGGACTGAGACATTTTGCTTGGCAACCTAGAGAGCTCCTGTGAAGCTTCAGGACCGTGATAGAAAGTCCGTCTCCAGCTTGAGGGAAGAGCGTGTCTTCCCACCTTCCAGCTGCGGCCTCGCTCTCGCCCTCTCTCAGCACCTGAGGCTGACTCTGCCCAGGCGGGGGTTGCCCTGTGCTCACAGCCAACAGCTGGTGGGCCCAGAGCCCCTCCTCAGGCCTCCCACCTGGTGTGGAGACGGACAGCATGCAGAGGGCTCTAAGTGCCTCTGGTTGCAGCCTCCTCTCCCTTCCCCTTGGGCTTCCCTGGTGGCTCAGCTGGTAAAGAATCCACCTGCAATGCGGGAGACCTGGGTTCGATCCCTGGGTTGGGAAGATTCCCTGGAGAAGGGAACAGCTACCCCCTCCAGTATTCTGCGAGCCTGGAGAATTCCATGGACTATATAGTATACAGCCCATGGGGTCACAAAGAGCAGGACACAACAGTGCCTTTCACTTTCACTTTCTGGTTTCCCTTTCCTCACACTCTGCACGTCTTTCATATGCCTTGGACTAGACTCTTTGCCCAGTGTTTGTCCTTCTCACTTGAGGATCAAGCTGGAACTAGGTACTTTGCTGGGGACCCTCTCTGCCTAGCTCTTCTAACTCCTCCAGAACATAACCACCCAGAGGATCCTACACTCTGCATCCCGTCACCCTCGGAATGCTCCCATCAGAGGGTCGACGGCCCAGAGCAGGCAGGAGCAGCCCACACCTTGTCTCTATTTGCTGCCAGACCCGCTGCTGCTGGACGCTCAGACTGGCCCTTTCACAGCCTGCCCGTCTGCATCAAGCCTGCACTTACTCTTCCCTTCAGATCCCAGGCCGCCCTATGAGCTGGACTCATTTAATTCCCACCATCGTTGTCAGGGCTGCATTGAGTCTGGCCAACCTCAGGTTGACAAGAGAGTTAAAAGGACAACATTGGCTGCAGCTAGTGAACAAGCTTTGGGCCCCTGCCCCACCCTGCTGACATGAGGGCAGGTCTCCTGGTGTGGGTTCTGGGTGAGTTTCCTGTCTCTGAGGCAGTTTCCGAATCTTCTTCAAAGTGAAATAGCCCAAAGCAAAGCCCTCTACATACTTCAAAACCGACAAGTGACTTGAATTTCGTTACATCATCAGAGATTGGGTAATGAACCCCAGAAGGCAAAAATAGCAAGGAAGTTGATGCAACAAGTGAAAAGGAAACTAAATAAATGCAAGCTGCCAAAAGGGATTTCAGGATCCAGCCTGGGGATACCCTCTGGCCTGGCCTCCTGGCTGAGTTGAGTGCTCAGAGCAGAGGATCCTCCTGACTGCCTGCCAGACGCCTGTGTCTTCCTGGCTGAAACTCTGAGCTCCTAAAGTCCAGGAGAACCAAGAATCCAGTGAGGGTGGGGGTGAGTCCTTGTGGAGAGCTGGCCTGTGTACCATGTAGGAATGTTTCCGTCTAGAACTTGGTATTGTTGGAACAGGCTTGGCCTCGTCATCCCAGTGAATGGCTATTTCTCCTCTCACTGTGTGGTGGGTAACCGGCATGAAGCTGTGTCTGAATAGCTCTTTGGGAACTGCCTCATCTTCCTGACCACATCGGAAAATAATCTTCTAACCAGATTTAAATAGAAGAGCTAATACGTAAGGAGCACTTAGGAAGTGTCTGGTACCATTCTGAGCACGTTCTGTAAATTAAAGCACAGAAACTGGGAGAACCATTGGGAAGTTGGGGGCCTCTGCAGGATTGCCTGGAGGAGAGGTATCAGCAAGTTCTGAGGACTTTGGGAGATGGGTGCATTTTAAACATCGAGTATTGAAACTTTGATTTTCTATGTTTTGCCATTTTTTCCCCTTTTCTTTTCTACTCTTTTTTTATGAAGCCAATGAAAAATGTGCATTTATTGCCATGAGTGCCTAGGTGGGGGACTCCAAATCACGTGTGCCACTGAGATATCTACACGGCAGTGTAACACTTTTCTCCCACCTCCTGTGTTGTTCCTGGAGAGGAGAGTCTAGTTAAGGTCAGAGAAGGGAGAAACATTCGTACAATATATGGTGATTTTCCGGGTCAGAAGGAAATATTCAATATAAAAGACTTTTGATTTTTCTTATTTTTCCTTATTGACCCTTTTGTCCCTTCTTTAAAAATGTTTATTATGTATATACCTTAAAAAGTATCAACTGAATTGTTCTAAAGTTCACTGCAGACATTGTTGGAGAACAATATCACTGAGATGATCTGTTAAAAGGAAAGCATGGTGCACCTACAATCTTCTGGCCACTCCTTTAGGTGCTGGTTTCCCTAAAATTTTTGAGTTTGCCTGTGTATGTGAGTCTCACTCTTCTCTACCAACTACAGTTGCCTCCGTCATTGTGAAATACAATCTCATCTCCTTATATGTCCCCTGAGAGGGGGTATCCTGCCACATAGTCAGGGAGAATGAGGCTGCAATGATTTTCGAACCTTGTAATGATACATCTTTATTGAAGCTGTAATATACAGATTATTTTTAATAATATTAATGTTAGCAACCTTGAATTATATACAGCCTCTCAGCAAAGTGTTTTACAAACACTTCATTTAATGTCTACAACTTCCCTTTGAGGTAATTACTATAACGATTAATATGATTGCAAATAAGGAGGGCTTCCCTAGTGGCTCAGATGGTAAATAATCTGCCTGCAATGCAAGACACCCGAGTTTAATCCCTGAGTTGGGAAGATACCCTGGAGAAGGAAATGTCTATCCACTCCAGTATTCTTGCCTGGAGAATTCCATGGACCAAGGAGCCTGTCAGGAGACAGACAGTACATGGGGTTGCAAAGAGTTGGACACAACTGATTGACTTACTTGCAAATAAGGAAACTGAAAACTCAGAGAGGTTACTTAATTTGCTAAGTCATGATTAATTATATAAGTGGTATTTTACCACTGTACTGTTCTGTGTCCTTGTTACTTCTCATTAATCTTAAGCATCTCCTTTAGCTATGCTCTGTACAGTGGAATTAAGTAACTTATCTAATTCTGTGACACCTGACTGCCCTGATAGACTCTAAGGCAGTAATGCCACATCTGGAGTGTCCAGCAAGTTGTTGTTGTTCGGTCACTAAGTCATGTCCAACTCTGTGCGACCCCATGGACGGTTGTAGCCTACCGGGCTCCTTTGTCCACGGGAATTTCCAGGCAAGAATACTGGAGTAGGTTGCCATTTCCTTCTCCAGGGGATCTTCCGAAATCAAGGATCAAAGCCATGTCTCCTGCATTGGCAGGAGAATTCTTTATCACTGAGCCTCCAGGGAAGTCCTCGCTCTGTCCCAGAGCCAGTTCTAAGAGTGAGTAGATGTAGGATTTGAAGACTGTGTCTGAAAATGATAATCTTCTCAAAACAAAGGTAGTAAGAGTAAATTTTAAATGGATGCTTTATCCTTCAGGATAATTTCTAAAAATAATATCTCGGGTGGGAACAGGTCCAGTGAAAGTGACCAAAGGTCCAGTTTAAGTGAAAGTGAAAACTGCTCAGTTGTGTCTTACTGTTTGGGACCCCATGGACTATATATACAGTCCATGGAATGCTCCAGGCTAGAATACTGGAGTGGGTAGCCTTTCCCTTCTCTAGGGGATCCTTCCAGCCCAGGCATCAAACCCAGGTCTCCCGCATTGCAGGCAGATTCTTTACCAGCTGAGCCACCAGGGAAGCCCAAGAATACTGGAATGGGTAGCCTATCCCTTCTCCAGCAGGTGTTCCCGACCTCGGAATCAAACCAGGATCTCCTACATCCAGAGCTCCTACAGACCAGGAGCTCTACAGATTGTGTAGAGCTCAACACAACACCATCTAAAAGACAAGACTGGAAGTAAGCAAGTGTAAGGGGAACTGTATCCTCTTCAATTGTACTGTTGTAATGATTGTAATGTCTTTGGAACGGTGAATGGCACTTTTGTGATAGAGAAGAATGGGAATTGGGAAGTAAGAACTTGCTGAGTATTTCTCTAAGACAGGAGGCACATTGTCAGAGGAGAGGGCTGGATCCAGGGCTTGAGACAGTGGGCACGGGGCAGGACTGCCTGGGTGATGCCCCAGCTTCAGTCTGCATTGGCTCTATGACCTTCAGCACCTCAGCTTTCTCCCCAGTTACATGGAAATGATAATCCTGTCTATTCCACTGGCTTGTTGCGATGATTGGATGGCCTCACGTATTTCTAACAATGCCTGGACAAATAAGCAGGCAGTATTTAGCTGTTCCCGTGTGGGGCAAAATTCACACATCCAGCTATGGGCACTGGATAGAATTTCCCTGAGATGACCTCTTCCCTTCCTTGAATTCTCAGCTCACATCTGATCTCATCTCTTATGCGAACCTGGCGCCCTGTCCAAACAACTAACATCTAGAAGTTTCCAGATAACAGCTGACCTCTCACACGTGAATGAAGCGGCTGTCCAGTCTGTACCCCAGTCTCTTTTCAGTGTGAGTTAATAGGACTATATCCTCAGAATCTGATAACCTCCATAGAGAGTGAAAAACATAGAGACAAATAAATAGATTCTTAGATTTAGCAAAGCTGACAACTAGCCTTTTAGGTGAGCACTCTGCCTTGGAGCCTGCTGCCCTGCTCTGGCTCTGTCTGCAGCTAAGCAATCTCACTTGGTGTCGGGGGATGTTCAGCTTTAAGGGATCCAACATGTTATTCTTTTCTTTTGTGTGCCGTTTCTCAAGGATTCTCTGTTCCTTATTAGTTCCTGGAAAACAGGAGCGAGCAGAGCTGCGCGCAGTTCTCACGACTGAGATCATGAGAGCAGGCACCTGCTTGGATCCCTTCAGTGACTCCCTTCAGTGACCTTAATTAAATGTAATCTGTTCAGTTATGCCCCTCTTACTCAAGATATTGAATGCTTTCTGGCCCTTTGAAGATTGTTATTTGCTTGGCTTTGTTTTTGCTCAATTTTTTTTACTGCCTAAAGCTGCCTTGTATGAAGATATATAAACATGCATTTCTGGAAATAAGGCACCCTTGTTTCACTCGAGACTTGGGTCCCCTGCATCCCTCTTCTCGTTGACTCCAGTCCCCAGGTCCCGGTCTACAAAGACCATGACAACATGGGGTGGTCTAAAATCTGTCACACTGTAGAGCTCTTCATCCCTGATTTGTAGTTAAGTGACTTTTTGTCATTTGCACAGAGAAGACTATTTTCCCCCCCAATATCAGTGTTTACTTTCCATTTGCCTTTGTGCATTCAGTTCAGTCACTCAGTTGTGTCCGACTCTTTGTGACCCCAAAAACTGCAGCACACCAGGCCTCCCTGTCCATCACCAATTCCCGGAGTCCACCCAGACCCAGGTCCATCGAGTTGATGATGCCGTTCAACCATCTTATCCTCTGTCGTCCCCTTCTCCTCCTGCACTCAGTCTTACCCAGCATCAGGATCCTTTCCAGTGAGTCAGTTCTTCACATCAGGTGGCCAAAGTATTGGAGTTTCAACTTCAACATCGATGCTTCCAATGAACACCAAGGACTGATCTCCTTTAGAATGGACTGGTTGGATCTCATTGTAGTCCAAGGGACTCTCAAGGGTCTTCTCCAACACCACAGGTCAAAAGCATCAATTCTTGAGTGCTCAGCTTCCTTTATAGTCCAACTCTCACATCCATACATGACCACAGGAAAACCATAGCCTTGACTAGATGGACCTTTCTTGGCAAAGTAATGTCTCTGTTTTTTAATATGCTATTTAGGTTGGTCATAATTTTTCTTCCAAGGAGTAAGCGTCTTTTAATTTCATGGCTGCAATCACCATCTGCAGTGATTTTGCAGCCCAGAAAAATAAAGTCTGACACTGTTTCCACTGTTTCCCCATCTATCTGTCGTGAAGTGATGGGACCGGATGCCATGATCTTCGTTTTCTGAATGTTGAGCTTTAAGCCAACTTTTTCACTCTCTTCTTTCACTCTCGTCAAGAGGCTTTTTAGTTCCTCTTCACTTTCTGCCATAAGGGTGGTATCATCTGCGTGTCTGAGGTTATTGATATTTCTCCTGGCCATCTTGATTCCAGCTTGTGTTTCTTCCAGTCCAGCATTTCTCATGGTGTACTCTGCATATAAGTTAAATAAGCAGGATGACAATATACAGCCTTAACATACTCCTTTTCCTATTTGGAACTAGTCTGTTGTTCCATGTCCAGTTCTAACTGTTGCTTCCTGATCTGCATATAGGTTTCTCAAGAGGTAGGTCAGGTGCCCATCTCTTTCAGAATTTTCCACAGTTTATTGTGATCCACACAGTCACCACTTGGCTTTGGCATAGTCAAGAAAGCAGGAATAGATGTCCTTCTGGAACTCTCTTGCTTTTTCCATGATCCATCGGATGTTGGCAATTTGATCACAACTTAGTTTTACTTTCCAGCAATGTTCAATAAAGGAGGAAAGATCTGATATCTTGAAAAATCACAGAGGAAATATATTACCTCTTCTTTTCACTTACATTTTCTCTTCCCTTTTTTGGTCAACAAACCTCAAAGTGGAAATAGAAAAGATTGCAGGATCTTTAGGACCACTTTTACAAATTGAAACTACAAATGCCAAGCAAGAGGTAACAATATGAAAATTATATAAATGTAGCAAATAAAGAAATGGCTGCTTAACCATTGGAAAGATCCCCTGGAGAAGGAAATGACAATCCACTCCAGTACTGTTGCTGGGAGAGGCCTGTGGACAGAGAAGCCTGGCAGACTGCAGTCCATGGGATCCCAAGGAGTCGGACACGACTTAGTGACTGAAAGACAGCAACAACCATTGCATGGACACAGCTAGGACAAGGGTACTGGCTAAGACAAAGAGATGCCCAAAAAGCAGCAAGTCATTCTAATCACTTGAACACCTGGACAGGAGTGGTGGCTACACTTTACTCTTCTTGAGGGTAACATTGGAGGTTTAATCATCCTGATATAGCCTGAGTTCAGCATAATGATTGGCACAGAGTAAGTGCTCAGAAATTTTCTCAATTGAAGAGGGCAAATGAAACCAAATTTGACAAATTATAAATTCTGCAGCAGAGCCAAATGCGAGATCCATGCATATAAAGCTCAGGTATCTTTCACACCTAATTAGCTCTTCCAAGAGGCTATCTAGAGGCAGGAGAAAGAAGACCTTTTAAAAGAAGCCTAGCAAAGTTTCCTTCAAAGTTGATCTTATCAGGAAGTAAGATCCAGCTTAGTTCAGGTCAGTAACTCAGTCGTGTCTGACTCTTTGCGACCCCATGAATCGCAGCATGCCAGGCCTCCCTGTCCATCACCAACTCCCGGAGTTCACCCAAACTCATGTACATCGAGTTGGTGATGCCATCCAGCCATCTCTTCCTCTGTCATCCCCTTCTCCTCCTGCCCCCAATCCCTCCCAGCATCAAAGTCTTTTCCGATGAGTCAACTCTTCACAAGAGGTGGCCAAAGTATTGGAGTTTCAGCCTCAGCATCAGTCCTCCAATGAACACCCAAGATTGGTCTCCTTTAGGATGGAGTGGTTGGATCTCCTTGCAGTCCAAGGGACTCTCAAGAGTCTTCTCCAACACCACAGTTCAAAAGCATCAATTCTTCGGCACTCAGCTTTCTTCACAGTCCAACTCTCACATCCATACATGACCATGGGAAAAACCATAGCCTTGACTAGATGGACCTTTGTTGGCAAAGTAATATCTCTGCTTTTGAATATGCTATCTAGGTAGGTCATAACTTTCCTTCCAAGGAGTAAGCCTCTTTTAATTTCATGGCTGCAATCACCATCTGCAGTGATTTTGCAGCCCCCAAAAATAAAGTCTGACACTGCTTCCACTGTTTCCCCATCTATTTCCCATGAAGTGATGGGACCAAATGCCATGATCTTTGTTTTCTGAATGTTGAGCTTTAAGCAAACTTTTTCACTCTTCTCTTTCACTTTCATCAAGAGGCTCTTTAGTTCTTCATTTTCTGCCATAAGGGTGGTATCATCTGCATATCTGAGGTTATTGATATTTCTCCTCACAATCTTGGTTCCAGCTTGTGCTTCTTCCAGCCCAGTGTTTCTCATGATGTACTCTGCATAGAAGTTGAATAACCAGGATGACAATATACAGCCTAGATGTACTCCTTTTCCTATTTGGAACCAGTCTGTTGTTCCATGTCCAGTTCTAACTGTTGCTTCCTGACCTGCATACAGACTTCTCAGGAGGCAGGTCAGGTGGTCTGGTATTCCCATCTCTTTCAGATTTTCCAGTTTATTGTGATCCACACAGTCAAAGACTTTGGCGTAGTCAATAAAGCAGAAATAGATGTTTTTCTGGAACTCTCTTGCTTTTAATCATGATGAATTAGTTTATTAATCTGATTTTGAATTCTGTCACCCTGGAATGTGTATAGATTTGGGAAAGTTCTGACTGTAATTGAATCACATTTCTGCTAATTCATAGCACCTATGGTCTGTTGTTCTTGCACATGGTAGGTACTCAGTAAATGAGGGTATCAGAGGACATGCTAAAGAGAACCAGTTATTGTTTAATGGCTTGGGAGGGTTGTTCAGAAGATAGAAATACTTCCTGTAAAGTGTTTAGCACAGTCCCAGGTGCAGAGGGAACGTTTAATGAATGTTACCTTTTCCTATTTCTTTTACTGTTTTTTGAATTGTCTTACTGACTTGAACGAGTGTGTGCGTGCCTGCTCAGTTGCTCAGTAGTGTCCTACTCTTTGCAACCCCATGGACTGTAGTTTGCCAGGCTCCTCTGTCCATGGAATTGTCCAGGCAAGAATACTGAAATGGGTTGCCATTTCCTCCTCCAGGGGATTTTCCGACCCAGGGATGGAACTGGCATGTCCTGTATCTCCTGTGTTGTCAGGCTAGTTCTTTACTAATGAGTCACCTGGGAAGCCCTTTACTGAGTGAGGCGAATCTATTTTCAATTCATGTTTCCTAAAGCTGCCAATTTGGGCTTCCCAGATGGCGCTAGTGTCAAGGACTAGCTAGACTGGCAGGCTATAGTACATGGGATCACAAAAGAGTCAGACACAGCTGAAGAAACTTAGCATGCACACACTCAAGGCTGTGAATTTGCAACTTTGCTTCTGCAAATTTGAAGAATAGTGATTGAATTTCCATTACTTACTAAATTTCTCATTTCATTTTTTAATTCTGACTTGACCATAATTTATCAGGATGATTTAAAATCTCTAAATGATTGCTTTTGTGCTAAGTTGCTTCAGTTGTGTCTGACTCATTGCGACCTGATGGACCGCCAGGCTCCTTTGTCCAAGGGATTCTCCAGGGAAGAATACTGGAGTGGGTTGCTGTGCCCTCCTCCAGGGAATCTTCCCAACCTAGGGATGGAATCCAGGTCTTATATGTCTATCTACATTGGTAGGCAGGTTCTTTACCACTAGCGCCACCTGTTTTAATATTAATTGCAGGCATTGTGATGTGAGCATGCAACTTATAATATGTTTGCTCTGGAGGAATTATAGGTCTTTTCTGGGTAGTCTAATATATGATAACTTGCATGGGTGATTTATAAATGTTTGATAGAAGTTGTATTTCCTAGTCTGGGTCATAGTGGCCCTGTATATAAACCTCTGGTTTACAGTCTTTTACATCATATTTCAGGCCTTCTTTTCTCTATTATTTTTCTGTATTTTTTTACCAACTTACAGCACTGCACTAAATTTCAGTGCTACCATGTTTCTGTTTGCATTACTACATATTGCTGCATTTTCCCCACTAAATCTCCTATATTTGAAATTTAGTTCCATGCTTTTAAATTTAATTATAGATCCAATTGCATTTCCATGTATATTGACCTTTTTTCTCAAATTTAACATGTTTTTATTGAATTGTCCTGGATGTTAATGACATTAATATTGATATTAATTATTTATCAAGATCTCATTGACGTTAACATTGCCACCTCTAATTACATCCTTCATTATATTTTCTTGCTCTGTATTTGCCCATCTTTTTTGTTGTTGTAGTTTTAGTATAAATAAGTATTTAGTATTATTTGAATTTAGGCTTTTCTTCCTCTTCAAGGTAATAGTGGGGTTTATGTTTAAAGCAATCAACAGATTTTTTCATTCATAAGCAGCTTGTATTTATTATCTTGAGTGCTGTATGTTTGGGTCTTAAGTGCATTGATTTCTGCTTTACTGTTAATATTGCTTTTACGTTTTCTTAAAGCTACTGAATTAATTTGTTTTAGTATGTATCTGGCTGTGCTGGTCTCTGTTGCTGTGCGGGCTTTCTCTAGTTGTGGTGCTTGGGCTTCTCATTGCAGCAGCTTCTCTAATTGAGGAGCAGGGGCTCCAGGTGCTCAGGCTTCAGTAGTTGCGGCTCATGGGCTGAGTAGGTGCGACTCCCAGACTCTAGAGCACAGGCTCAGTAGTTGTGGCTTACGCGCTTAGTGGCTCTGAGGCATGTGAGATCTTCTTGGACCAGGGATCAAACCGGTGTCCCTTGCATTACAAGGCTGATTCTTAACCACTGGACCACCAGGAAAGCCCTTTTACATATTTTTTTTGACACTTGTCATACTCCTTTCAATTCTCCATTGCCATTGATTTAAACCCAGTATACTTTTGAAAGCAATTTAGAGTTTCTCGTGTTTTGAATGAAAAATTACAAAATTAATACTGCAAAAATTAACCTATTGGGGGAGTTCCCTGGTGGTGCAAAATCACTGCAGATGGTGATTGCAGCCATGAAATTAAAAGATGCTTACTCCTTGGAAGGAAAGTTATGACCAACCTAGATAGCATATTCAAAAGCAGAGACATTACTTTGCCAACAAAGGTCCATCTAGTCAAGGCTATGGTTTTTCCCATGGTCATGTATGGATATGAGAGTTGGACTGTGAAGAAAGCTGAGTGCCGAAGAATTGATGCTTTTGAACTGTGGTGTTGGAGAAGACTCTTGAGAGTCCCATGGCCTGCAATGAGATCCAACCAGTCCATCCTAAAGGAGATCAGTCCTGCGTGTTCATTGGAAGGACTGATGTTTAAGCTGAAACACCAATACTTTGTCTACCTGATGCGAAGAGTTGACTCATTGGAAAAGACTCTGATGCTGGGAGGGATTGGGGGCAGGAGGAGAAGGGGACGACAGAGAATGAGATGGCTGGATGGCATCACTGACTTGATGGACAGTAGTTTGAGTGAACTCTGGGAGTTGGTGATGGACAGGGAGGCCTAGCGTGCTGCGATTCACGGGGTCGCAAAGAGTTGGACACGACTGAGTGACTGAACTGAACTGAACTGGTGGTCCAGTGGTTAGGACTTCCACTGCTGTGGGCCTGGGTTCAGTCCCTAGTCATGAAGCTAAAATCCCACAACCTGCGTGGCACAGCCAAAAATAAATAAATACATTTTTAAAAGTAATTTTAACCGATTTTACTGTTCCCTTCTAGTAATTATTGGGGCTCTTGCTTTTAGCCAATAGGGTAAGTGTTCATAGGAGACATGATGTGAATAGGTATGCACATGAATTTATGTTCAAGTATAAGGAGACAAGAGGCTCTAAAAGACTAGTGAAAATAAATTGACGGTTTATTTAAGAAAATAAAAACATGTTAATTTTGAATGTGCTTAGCATGATGGTTGGAGAAGGCAATGGCACCCCATTCCAGTACTCGTGCCTGAAAAATCTCATGGACGGAGGTGCCTGGAAGGCTGCAGTCCATGGTGTCGCTGAGGGTGGGACATGACTGAATGACTTCACTTTCAGTTTTCACTTTCATGCTTTGGAGAAGGAAATGGCAACCCACTGCAGTGTTCTTGCCTGGAGAATCCCAGGGACAGGGGAGCCTGGTGGGCTGCCGTCTATGGGGTCGTACAGAGTTGGACACGACAGAAGCGACTTAGCAGTAGTAAGCCATGATGGTAAGTTGAATGCAGTAGGCAAAATTAATGCCATGTATTTCAAACGTGATGACTGGAAAATTTTTTGGAGTCCTGTGGTCAGTAAGGCCATAATCAACTTAAACAATTCTCATTGTAAGATGGACCATATGAAGATATAGCAATGAGTCTGGTATTCTTATCTAGCTTGTAAACTTACTCTAAAGACAGTTCTCATCCTGAGAATCAAAATCTTTTTGAATGATGATGATACTGTTGGCATCATTAATGATTACAGCTTCTGACCTGTTTTTCAGGACATACTGAATCTGCATCCAGCCACAAATATAGTTAAGGAAACAACTAGAAGATCTACCAGAGCGTCACATAAACTACTCTTTTTTGATGGCTACCCTGTGAGCTTTAACCAAGAAAGCAGGTGAATCAAGTTAGGTCTGAGGGAGAGCATAAGGGCAGGGCACCATGCTCTCCATCTGTTCCTGGAAGCCTTTCATGGCCTCTCTTTAGGGATCCACTATCCAGCATTGGACTGGAGCAAGCTAAAGCAGTGAGAGGAAGGTTTAGGCAAACCTCCTCCCTGTGCTCCAGGCCCTCAGCTTTGGAGTCTTACTTGACTAGTGAGTAATGCATTCCTGAACAAAAGATATGAAATTGGAGTTTTACTGCCACCTATGGGATGTAGTCAAATACTGGCTTAGAGCCTGGCTATATTGGTCTCTCGAACTTCAGCTGGGAAGAAGGCAGGAAATTAGAACGAAAGAACATTTTGATGTCCTACTAATTTAAAAGCAAAAAAAAAAAAAAAATGTAGAAATAAAGCAAAACAAATTCTTATTCGTAGTAGTGATCCTAGTGATGTGACAAGTATGCTTTTGGATGCACATATTCATCTTACTCCAAAGTAGGTTTACACATATAACTGGCATATTTGTATAATTTAAACCAAAAAAGAGACACATATTTAATTAACAATTTATTTGTAAATGTTATCCCTGAGCTGACTTACATTGTGTCTAGCACCATGTAAAGTCAAGCTGTAATAACTGACTCTTTGGATGAAGGCATTGGGTTTTTGTTTTTTGCTTTCTCAAAGGATCCTTGAATTCTGCAATGCAAATTTACTCCCCCACCTCTATGATCAATTACCTGCAAGTTCTGCACATTAATAATTTCTTTCTTTTTAAATATACAATTTTTTAATTTTTAAATTAATATTTTGGCTGCTCTGGGTCATACTGCTGTGCTTGGACTTTATCTAATTGCAGCAAGGGGTACTATTCTTTGTTGTGGTATGGAAGTTTCTCACTGTGGTGGCTTCTCTTGTGACTCATGGGCTGTAGAGCACAGGCTCAGTAGTTATGGTGTTAGGACCAAACTGAAGCCAGGACAGGCTCTAAGGGGCAGGCTAGGCCTGAGGTTTAGTCTCTAGGAAAGCTAAGGCACTGGGAACTCCCGCAGGCAGTGTAGCTCGACCAATCAGAAAAAACCCCTGTAGCCCCCCGCCCGCGCCAGACCTGAGCCAATCCGGATAGGAATGCAAGGTTAAAAGTCCCGCGCGCGCATACGGTTTAACCAATCAGCTATGCTGTTACAGGAACAAAGAACTGTCTGTATAAAAGTAAATGTGATTCAGAGCTCGGGGCTCTGGCCTTATTCCACTGTGTTGGATGTAGCCAGGGCCCTGGCTCGAGCTAGTAATAAACCCCTTTATGCTTTTGCATTGCTGTGGACATCTTATTCTCTCAGTTTTGGGGACTCGGACTCTGGGCATAACAATGGGACACAGGCTTAGTTGCCTCAGGGCTTGTGGGATCTTCCAGACCAGGGATCCAGTCCATGTCCCCTGCACTGGGAGGTGAATTTTTAACCGCTGTACCACTAGGGAAGTCTGATAATTTCTTTCTTAGAAAGAATTCCTTGAAAGCATATGCTCACTGGATATTTTTTTCTCTCCGTGGACTCACAGGAGCTATGTCATGATCACAAGCACCACAGTTTTCAGAGCCAGAAAAAAATTCATTGTGGAAAAAAAAAACAAAACACAGTGATATGAGTAGCTCATGACGAGGCTAGAAATGTAATTTTTCCAGCCAGATTCAACAACCTTCCTGTAAACATTCCAAATCTCTGGACTACAAAAAACCAGGTTTCAGCTCCATTTCCTGGAGCTCAGTTTCCAGGCCCCTTTCAAGCAAGTTGGACCTGACTATACCTATACCTGCTGACATTCCTTCCCCAAGAGGTTGCCCCACAGCCCTCTCCTGAGATGACATCTTAGCCTAGCCCAGCCTGAGTTCCTGTCCCTTTGTAGAACTCTGAGGCGGAAAAGATAGGAGTATGATGAGTGAGCAATCCACCCTTTCTTCCACAGTTCTGCTGACCCGGAGTTCAGATTCGAGTCAGGATTTGAGCAGACTTCTGCTTCTGGAATGTGGTGACCTGTCTTCTGGGATATGGTGACCTGTTGCATCTGAGGGGTACTGAGGGGGATGGCAGTGATACTTCTAGCTTGAAAGATGGTAGGATGATGAAATCTTTCACCTACTCAGTGATATCAAGGGGAGAAACATAACTAGGCTTTCATTTTTCATGCCTGAGTCCCATTCATGAGTGCTGTTAAGCTGGAAGAATCAGGCGCAACAACACCCTTGTCAAGGATCTTCGGTAGGTCTAAATTTCATATTGTTACCGAATCCATGCTTGCTCTGCTCACCACACAACAGGTCAGCGAATCCGAGGGAGGAGGTGTTGAGGCAAGGAAGAGACTTAAATCGGGGAGCCGGCAGCCAGAGAAGATGGGAGGCTAGTGCCTTTTTAAACATCTTGTTTAGGCCTAGATGCCAGGTTCTTTTATGGAACAGAGATGCAAGGGCGGAAACAGAGTAAAAAGACTTTTAACTCTGCACACTTGCAAATGTCCCCTGGAATGGTAAGCCCCCGGCAGGGGAATGTGTTCCTTTTACTTCCTTACAGTTAGTCTTTCACAGATGGGCAGGGTCAGGTTATCTCCCTGAGGCAGGCCATTATGGATGTTTATAATAACAAAAATGGGTTAAAGTCACAGAAGCAGATCCAGTGCAAATTTAAAATTAATTCTTCCCGGTTATAGTATCGGTCCTCATCTGGACTCCAAGGCTGCAGTCACATTAACAAAATGCCTGTGTTGAAAGCTGTTGTCCACATCGTCCACAGTACAGGAGACTTGCTTGTGTTTCCCACCATAGAAGGGCAGCAGATCAAGCGGCAAGATTGTGCTGGATTTGAAGTCAGAAAGACCTGGATTCAATTCTGAGTACTATTTCGAACTATTTGAGCTATAAGGAAAATCACTGAAGCTGAGTCTGTATTTTCTCATCAATAACAATTTCCTACTCACGTCTGGTTGTCTCTAAGGTTCTACGAGTCCTGTTTGATGGGCTCAGAGACAGATGACTTTTAGAAATGAAAGTTCACAGAACCTGAGGATAAGCATACTGGCAACAATGACTGTCTACCTTGTCCAGTTCCTAAAGCCTCCAGCCTGTGAAAAACGAAAGCAGAACACTGGTGACAGCAACGCTGCAGAGCTCCTGAAGGGTTCGGATTTCTACTCTCGTTTCTCATCTTACTGTAAATTCACCTGGTTGTAAAGTGTACGTCAACACTTCTATAATGTAGATGTATCGTTTTTATTATGTACACTTTCCAGTAAAGACAAAAAGCTTTAGAAATACTCAGTAATTTGCCTGAGGCCACACAGTTACCAAGTGATGAAGTCAAGACTGAAACTCAAGGTAGTCCCTTATACATTGCGCGGGGAGCAGAGATGAATGGATAAGCTCTTAGCCTACAGCTTACAAGTAATTAATAATAGGCCAGAAGCATTCTGCCAGGGCCTTGCTGAGAGGTCGAATGAATGGTAAGGAAGAGATGTAGGGTAATCAGCATGGCTACGAGCCAGCAGAAACTGATTTGTAAGGACCCCACCTAAGAGCTGGACATGACCGAGTGACTAAGCACACGCACACACATGCTCTCAACCCAGAAGCAGGTGTGTTTCAACTTTAACCTATGCCCTCGGGAACCACAGGGCCAACAATGTTGTAAACACCTGTGCATTCTTCTCTCATTCTCACATGCCTTGCCTGGTTTTAATTTGTGTAATCAGATCTGCAGTCAGAATTTCTTGGATAAAATGTACACCAGCAAGAAAATTAGCTCTTTCTTCTAAAAACAGCGTTAGTGCATATAGTTTAAAAATGAACAGGGTTCTTCTTCAGCAAGCTTGAATCTTCTTCCCACCAGCCACAAAATTAGACTCCCGTTCCTGTTCTCATTACAGTGAGGAATGGTCATGAGAATGAATTCTGGCCAGTTGAACATGGTTGGAAGTCATGTTTTCCTTGTACAGGTCTGGCCCTTGAAAACACAGCCATGTACTCCATCAGGCTTTTTCCCTTTACCAAAGAGAGGAATAAACCCAACACCACAGAGACATTTAAAATCACATATTGTTGATAGCAAAGGCATTGTAGGGAAGTGTCCCTGATTCACTGTTTGGGAGAGAACCATCTGGTCAGGAATGCTTACACTGAGGTGTTAACATGGATGGAAGATAAACCTCTGTTGTGCTCAAAATGCAGTTATTTTCATGTTTTTCTGTTTGAGCAGCTAATATTAATTGCCTTAACAGACCAAAGTCTGTAACAAAATAATGAAGAAAGTTTGCCATGAAAAGTTACATCTCAGCTTCTAGTAAGAAATGGAATATTTCTTGCCATATTAGTAAACAAGGATGTTGCAGTCATCAGCGATTGCAGCCCTTCCCAGGAGCCTGTGAGCCCTGAGGGAACTCCGGAAGGAGAACACATGCCATCTAGCAGCCCTCATACTGTAGCCACTCCCTACAGTGAGCCCTGAGGAAAGGAAGATCAGGATGTGTCAACACAAGAAACTGGCCCCAGACAGCCAAGGTGCAGAGCAAAGGAATGATTCCGGTCAATCCAGACTCTTGCATCTTCCATACATAGAAAACTGCTAAATTCCTTTACTGGGCATATCTAATTTTAGTTCAGGATAATCTTTTGATGTTCAGACTACCTGCCCTTTGTTGCAAAACTTCTAGGTAACCTGGGTCTTCCTCATGCCTCCTCCGGGCAGTCCTCTCAGGATGACTTAAGATGTTGTCTCCCAGGCTTGAAGTCCTAAAATTTCCCATTGAATAAAACATAACTCTCAATTTTTAGGACATGAATAATTTTAAAGTCGACACAAGGGACAGCATATACCTTCCAAAAAAACAAAAAAGATAAATGATTTATTATAACGAGGTTATTTAAAGAAGCATAAGTTAAAAAAATAGCGTAAGTCATTTACATTTCTGAAACTTTCTTTTTTTGGAAACCCTATGTATTTTAAATATAAAGCCTTGAATTTCAGATTTTTTGTAGCCGATACAGACAATACAATGCAGATTGCTTGCTTGGATTTGACAAACAATAGTATTAACATAATTGATTAGAGAATTATGAGAATCATTTTATTATTTTCTGAATTTTCTGTGAAATTTATTCAATGGGGAAAGCACACTTCACTCATCCTTTGGACAATCTCCAAGGCAAGGCAGCTATAGTCCTCCTCTTCTAAATAGCTGCTGACTCCTTGGAGGCACTTTTGGGACAACTTTCCCAAGCAGGGACAAGCTAGAAGATTGTCTATTTTCATCTTCTGCTCCAGCTCCAGACTGGCTAGAGAGTAATTTAACAAGCAGGTCTTACTCCAAACTATACTGTAGTTTTCTGAGTGGAACAGGTTTAAGATCTGGAACAGACTGAGAATCCAATGATAGAAACAGGTGGCTTGCCTAGTTGTAGTGAAAAAAAAGAAAATGAAAGCCGGTCCTGTCATGCTTGCGTGATTGATCTGATATCTCAAAACGGAGGATTTCCTGCTTTTCACAGCTTTGAGCCTAGGAGAAGCTGAAGCAAGGTATCACTAGCACCATTAGCAAATAGATTTTGCCATTCCGCTCAGTGATTCAGCGGACCACGGAGAAATGGCACGCGCTGCTGCGGTTCAAGTGAGCCCAAAGCTCCTTTGGCTGCGCCCCAGCGGCCGGGAGGGCGCACCCGAATTCGCCCTAATGCACCGACAGCGCCGCCCACCCAGCGGGACCCGCCTCCAGGTTCAGCGCCGCGAACTCTAGCGCGGGATCCACCGGCAGAACCCGGAGTCCCCGTCGGAAGGAGCCTCGGCCTCGGGCGAGGCGCTGCCGGGGCCCAGGGAGCGCGTGGGGCCGCCGGAGCCGTGAGGAAATTTCCTTTTCGGGCCCGACTGCCCACGGCAGCTTTGCCGCGGCTTCGCTCAGAGCCTTTGATTTCTGCACCTGCTCCTGCGTTCACCCTCTCCTTCCTGGGAAGAGATTTTAGCCAGAGCGGTTTACACCGTGCCTGTTGATGCTACGATTGATGGCTTGAAATCAGAGTATGTCGTGGTATGTTTTCAGATTCAAGGTTGTTTCTGGGGGGAAAGACTAATTCAGGGAAAGGGGACAGGCATCTACAATCTGGACAGGTATCTATGAAGTAATGGGGTCCCCCAGTCCTGCGAGTGGAATGACTTAGGGACACAGCTGATGCGCGGCTCAAACTTACTGGAGCCCGAGGCAGAGGTAAGCTTTGTTTCTATAGGCTTCCTTTTATGATTTTTAATGGATTATTTTTCCTACAGCTTTAAATTAGTGGAGAAATATTGAAACTATTATTGAAAATATTATTAATATTAATAACCATATATTATTATAAACTATTATTAACATTAAAATGCACAGCAACATTTAAAATATTGAAACTATTATTTAAAATACTATTAATGATTAACATTGAAATTTTAAATATTGAAGCTATTATTTATTAATAGTTGCATAATTATTATATACTGTCAATTATTAATATTCAAATTCACAGCACCTTTAAAAATTTACGTTTTATTTATACCCAAACCAGAATTCATTATACTTTTTTCTTTGTTCTAATAAAAGGAAACTAATCAGTTTTCAAAATATGCTTCTTTAATTATCTTGTCATTATTCAGAATTGCTATTTTGACATTTTTTGTGGTTTTAAAGAGTTTTTAATTAACTTCAGCTCACTGGAATTTCTTTTGCAGCATCCCGCTGTGACTAGTATTTGCTATAAATTTTCAAGGTCACTTCTGATTTTGCTTAAGATTGTACTAAATCGAATTTGTGAGTCACTTGGGAAGATACAAACACAAAACTGATTTTATATTACTAATTACTGATGTTGCATCTTGCTTATGTGTGTGTGTGTGTGTGTGTGTGTGTTAGTCGCCTGGTCATGTCCCACTCTTTGCAATACCATGGATTGTAGCTCGCCAGGCTCAGCTCACGGAATTCTCCAGTCAAGAATACTGGAATGGATGCTATTCCCTTCTTTAGAGGATATTCCCAACCCAGGGATTGAACCCAGGTCTCCGTATTGCAGCGGGATTCTTTACTCCTGACCACCAAAAAACCCCACATCTTGCCTGAACCACTTAAAATGAATTTCTGCAGAACCTAAATCATCAAAATACATAAGAGCCAAGTCAGTGGCTGCTTTTTGCATATCAGATGTATTTACATGAAAATAAAGTTCCTTTGTTAAATACTCAAAATGTGAATGCACTTAGTTTAGATTTTCATATTCATATCTAAGTTTCAAAGTTGAAATCAGGACGTCTATAATCTAACTTTAAAAATATGCTTATAGCCCATAATAATTGATACTTTCATCCAGTTATTCCTGCATTTCCAATTTCTAATTCCTGTTTTCCCATTTATGTTCAAGTTCAGAAAGTGCGTTCATATCTATCCCAAGCATTTACATTTATTAACATACTTTCAGGGCTTCCCAGGTGGCTCAGTGGTAAAGAATCCACCTGACAGGGTAGGAGCCACAGGAAACAGGGGTTCAGTGCCTGGATTGGGAAGATTCCCTGGAGGAGGAAATGGTAACACACTCCAGGATTCTGGGTGGGATAATCCCATGGACAGAGGAGCCTGGTGGGTAAATCCATGCGGTCGCAAAGAGTTCAAGCAAGAGTTGAATACCACTAAGCGTGCGGGCAACATACTTTCAAACTTACTGTGTTTCATTTGTTGTAAGCAACATGGTAGGCCTCCTATGAGTAAGCTGTTTTGTTTTTGTTTTGTTTATTTATTTGGCTGTGGTGGGTCTTAGTTACTGCTTGCAAGGTTTTCCATCATCCTTGCAGTGTGATCTTTAGTTTCGCCTGTGGGACCTAGTTCCCTGACGAGGGATGAAACCAGGCCCCCTGCACTGGGAGCTCGGAGTCTAAGCTACTGGACCACCAGGGAATTCCCCGAACAAGCTGTTTTATTTCAAGAAGGGTTTATGGAGGGTTTTAGTAGAGCTTTATAAACTTTAACCATTTGGTTTAAAATAGCATCCTGCCAAATTAAACTGTATGAAAGTGTATAATCTCTTTGTGCCAAAATCCTTTAGATTTTAGCACAACATACATTGTCACTTGATACTATATCTTTTACTATTTGGCAGACATCTTTGTGTGTGAAGTGCCATGATTGCACATGACCTTGATACCCATCAGATGTCTATTTATGTTTTTAGCATGGATTTTAGAATAGGAAAACTGAAAAACACATTTATCCTCTGTACAGTACTAAAAAAGCTTATCATATGTCAAGTCACAAAAGCAATATGTTGATGACTGAACTAAAACTATGAGTTGAATAAGGCACAAATTTAGCACAAAGATCCTTGAGGGAAATAATGACTTGTCCATCACTGCATGCGCTTCTCTGTTGTTCCGCTCTGACAAGTCCACCACAAAGTGATATTATTTACAAAAATGAGAAATTGCTATGTTAGCCAAACAGTGATTTAAAATAGTAAAATATTTAAAATACTCATGTTTCTGTCATTTCCTACATTCTTCAAAATAACTCTCAGAAAACATATTGCAAAAACATAAAAAAATATGCACAGAGATAGTAAGCTACACTTTCCTCAAAGTTCCACCCTATTTCTCTCCTCTGCTTCACAAACAAGTTTGCAAAATCGTTGTCTGTACACAGCACCCTTAATCCCCCTTCCTCTTCACTTCCTCCCATCTGGTTTCTGCCCTGTTAATTCTGCTAAACCAGATCCTGCTACGGTCACTGGTGGCGTATGTTTCAGGGCCGCTGGCACAGTTCAGTCCTCACCCACCCTGCAGGCCCCACTGCCCTCCCTTCAGTAGTCTCTCCCCTGTTCATCCTGTGTCCTTCTTGCTGCCCTGCCCCCTGCCTCAGTGCCTGTTGCAGACTCTCCTCTGCCTGACCCTTGAATACTGAGGGTCCTCTTCTCATTGTCTATTCTATTTATAAGCAACCACATCCATCCCCATGTCCTTATTACCAGACTCACAACGCTGCTGCTGCTGCAGCTGCTAAGTCACTTCAGTTGTGTCCGACTGTGCGACCCCATAGATGGCAGCCCACCAGGCTCCTCTGTCCCTGGGATTCTCCAGGCAAGAACACTGGAGTGGGTTGCCATTTCCTTCTCCAATGCATGCATGCATGCTAAGGTGCTTCAGTCGTGTCCGACTCTGTGCGACCCCATGGACAGCAGCCCACAGGCTCCTCTGTCCATGGGATTCTCCAGGCAAGAATACTGGAGTGGGTTGCCATTTCCCTCTCCAAGACATACAGTAAAGAATTTCAAATCAGCACTTATACCCGTGGCATTTTTTTATTGTAGACCCACTTGGCCAAAGCCATTCAGGCTTCTACAATTACATACCTCTCACGTACGACTGAGAGATTTCACTTTCACTTTTCACTTTCGTGCATTGGAGAAGGAAATGGCAACCCACTCCAGTGTCCTTGCCTGGAAAATCCCAGGGACAGAGGAGCCGGGTGGGCTGCTGTCTCTGGGGTCACACAGAGTCGGACACGACTGAAGCAACTTAGCAGCAGCAGCAGCAAGTACCATAGCAAAGGTATTTTCCCCTGAAAATTACCTGTAAAAGTTACTGTAAGTATCTTCTGATGTGAGAACCCAGTTTTCCATTACTTCTTTTTGGATTTTTTTAATATAATTGAAATTTTAAAAAAATACATTATTTTTATGTATCGTTCTCTATGAGACTGAAAGTTTCAACATAGAAGGTACTGAATTAGATTTATTTATCAGTGTTTCTTAAGGCAATTCCACCATCTGCCACTTTGATACTCAATTAATACATGTGACGTGAACTGAATGAATGAATGAGTAGATAAGTGTTACCATCAATTACTCACTTTTGTTTAGAATACTGAAGATTGAATTTAGGTGTTAAGAATAAACAGACTCAGTGTCTGGATTTCTACACAGAGACCACTGCTCAAATATGTTTCCAGTGAGGCAGTGGAGATCTTCACCTGTGGAGATTTCTTTCATCAAAACACAGGATTTTCTACGTAAATGCTCATTGCTGGATTAGTTCATTTTGTGTTTATTCAATCATTCAGTAAAAATATGTTTGGAAATGCCATCCACTAAAAGAGAGCAGAATAAATTTGATCTCACACACACAAAAAGAAAGCTAAGAGTTTGATAAGAATTTAATAAATAAAAAATCATATTTAATGAAATGGAAAGCTGAACATATTTCCTAAATCTTAATACAATGTGAAGGCAAATATCCTTATATGAAAATATAAATATGACAAGTATAAATAAATAATAAATAAATCAGGGAAATAATCACTGAAGGACTGAATACCCTAGAGCTAAGTTTTTAACATCCTTGCTTAATACTACAAAATGTATGCTTAAGTAATTCAGTAAATTTTGTGGCTAAAGCAGAAATCAGAAACTTCTGAAATGACCACAGGTGAGTGTGCAAGGCTGATGTGAGATCTTAGTGAATGAGAGTCATTTCAAGGTGAGTTCGGATCTCCACCCATCTTTCTTAACCTTTCTTGCAAGCTGGTTGATGATGAGAGGGCTTTCATCATCTCCACTCTGAGGATTTCCCAGGCGCAGTCACTGTATCCCTTCTCCTTCAGGTAGACACGGATGCCCTGGAAGTACCTCTTCACGGCCAGGGTGGGGCCCGTCCTTCCCAGGGCAGAGTCTTCCTCTCCCGTCACCTGCCCCAGGCAGGCGTCCAGGTCGTCCAGCTGCTGATGGAGTCCAGTGCGGAGCTGCTCCAGGAGGGTGGTGTCCCAGGCAGCAGAGGAGCACTCTGTGTGGAAGAGGTTGAAGCTCTGCTGGAGCATCTCGTGGAGCACAGAGATGGCCTGGGCCTCCTGCAGCTGGCTGCCCTCCACCATCTCCTGGGGGAAAGCGAAGTCTTTTCTGTCCTGCAGACAGAAGCGAGGGGAGAGTCTCCTCATTTGGCCCAGGAGTCTGAGGTTCTTCCTGCCAACCAGCATGTGGTTCTGGGACAGGTCACAGCCCAGGGATCCTCCTGGGCCGTAGCTGACCAGCACCAGGGCCATGAGTAGAGAGAGCACGAAGGCCATGGGGAAGATGCGGCTGCTGCTGGGCTGGCTGAGACGGCGTCTGGGGGAACCTTGAGGTAGGTTCTCTGATGCCAGGCTTTCTAAGCGAGGCCATTAAATAGGGAACATGGTAGTTTTCATTTTCTAGTCATTTCTCTACACTTTTACTTCCTTTTTTGATTTTCATTTATGTATTTACAATATGATCAAATAAAATGACATCAATCTAAACTATTAATTTTGTGTATTTCCCAATAACTTCCTATGTGCCCATCCAAATGGATATTTATCAATCAAATGAGAAAGGTCTTTTTCTTAACTCAAGAGTAATGTATGTGTGTAGTTACACACATTATTGCTTTTTGTCTCTCATGCGTAAATGTTGCTCTCCTCTTGTCCATGAACACATCTGTAGCCCTGATCTTAGGCTCCACTTTTCCCTCTTACTTTACATAGGAAACCAGGCTCTCTCAGCTCTGTATTTCTGTATTTATAAAATATTTACCAGTTCACTCTGGTAATTAAGCTCTTTGAAATAAATGATGTTTGTCTTTAGTGTTTGATTTAGAGAAGATTCTGAATATTATGAGTCCATGAGCTTCCCCTATGTTTCTCTTCCTTCTAGAACACGTTCTTGCAGGTCCATGTGGTTGTGCTTCAGGGAACCATGGAGTCAGGACTATTGCAAACATAACGCTTTCTTTCCACCATTTTCATACTGGAGACCTGTTGTCCTCCACTGGCTGGGCCAATACCCCCAGAAGAATCCTGGTTCTTGTCAGGGAACATGGGTGAGGAGACTAATTCCAGGATGATTGTGTTTCCCCAGCAGCACCTCACTCACAGGGAGAGATCACATGGCGCCACCCCCTGTCCTCTGGGTGACAGAGCCCCTTGCTCACCTGCTGGACTCCCTCCCTGGGAAAAATCTCCTTTCTGTGGAGGGCTTGTTTACTTGTTGGGAAAATGGATGGTCTTCCTAAACCCCCACCTTCTCCTCTGGAATGTTTATGTGAAGGACCCGAGTTCCCAGTGGTGACCCCTCTTCTCCTGGCCCATATCCCAAGTGTCCTAAGTGTCAGTATTGCCCACATGCTGAGAGTAAGGTGCATTTGTGCAAGTAGACAGAGGAATTATCCAACTGCCATTATTTGACCTTTAGTAGAGAGATAATTTTCATTTTACCAAGTGTAGATTGTATCATTCAACTCTCCTAATTTTTTGAACACGTGTGATGTTCAGAGTTTCTGAGTTGGAGGAATGAGATTCAGTGGTGTTGCTGTCTCTCATCAGAAGTTTATGTCACAGAACCTAGTGAGCTTCAGTTATTCATTCAGTCAGTTGATTCCACTGGGCTCCTTTGTTCCTGTGTCTCTGTCTTCCTCTGAGAATGCAGGGCAGTGAGACTCACGCTACTCAGTCAGGGGAAATAGCCTTCTTTCTTTGCTTGTGGGTGATTCTTCAGTTGAAGTTGTTTTAATTTATATTGACATACTGGACAAGATGAGTCTCACTGCTCCTGCTCTAGTCCTAATTCATGATGAGGTGAGAAGAATAAAAGGAAGTAAGGAAAGCCAGAGGGGCTGTACTCTATCATTTTCAAGACTTTAGATTGTTTTGTTTTTCTTTGCACCTTTCCTAGAAAGTAAAATTCGAGATGAGAAAACAAATGTAGACCAAAAGAAAAGAAATGTCAATCTGAATGTCATGAATATGAAAAAAGGGAAGTGGCTTTCCCCTGACACAATGACGTATTCTGAGTTAGCAAACTTCAGTGCAGCACAGCGGGGGACATGCTGAGGCAGAGGGGAAGGATGAGGCCTGTATGAACAGCAGAAAGGCTGGGACAGAGCTGGGTCTGCCAGAAACTCAATGAAGGAAAAGTTCTGGGTCCGTTGACTGCCTTTTGCTTTGCAAGATCAGTTACCTCATTTTTCTTTCATTTAATCCATGTAAGATCAGTTTCAGGAGAGAAGGAAGAAGTCACACCCATCAGCTCATAAGAAACTGATAAGCAGAACCTCAGCTGGTATAACACTAACCCTCTCTGGCAGAATCGTGGAGACCAGCCTTGCTGAGCATCTGTCCTGGTGATAAATCCACTCAACAATGAGAAGATGCTTTGTGAAAGCTAGAATTAAATAAAAGGGAATCAGATAATTATAAAGATCCTTGTGTTAATTGGGGTAATAGTAATCATAATATTAACAAGTAATAACTGAATTTTGTTTGCTACTAATGGACTTGCCATTTTAAGCTCTTTAAAATATTAACTCAGATCTCTCATTAACCCTATTTGGATCACACCATTTATACAACTGGAGAGAAATATCAATCTGGAGCATTGAACTATTCCCAATGTACCAAATACAAAGGTACACCTAAGGAGCTTTACAATGATTTGTCTGAACAAGCCCATTAAAAAGAGTGAAGGGTTCACATGAACATGATACTGGGAAACCAACAAAATAAGTTGAAGGAGGAGAATGAGATGACAAAAGCCCTTAAATCCCCTGCAAATGCTAAATGGCTTTGTAGGGCAATAAGGGAGGTGGTCTTTGGTCTAGAGAAATCTCTTTAAGGTCTAATCAAAACAAAATTGCTCTTGAGTAGTTAGAGGGGAACAGATTTTTCTGTTAACTGAAAAAAATAAATAAATGAGTGGGACTTTGCTACAGGTGAGGATCTGGCCCTTTCACACTGTGACCTGGATTCAGTCCCTGGTATGAAAAATGACGTCCCACAAGCCATGAGGCGGTAAATCTAAGATTTTATGAGTGATTTCTTCAATGAGATATAGTAAAAATCACTTTATTAACCCTATAAGAGCTGACCCCTGGGATCTTTGTATTTTAAATTCTTGACTTTTCTCGTGAGTTTAAGAACAAAGGAAGAGCATCAATTTCTAGCCAGATGAACTCTGACTTTTCTCCTTTAAGATGACAGCTAAAACGTCACTTGGCATCTTCTTCTATACCCACTGTGTTCCCTGGCCTCCAGCAGGCTCTGATAGAAGTTCAGGGTGGAGATCAGGAAAGAGGCACTCTGTGCTCTGGGAAACTAACACAACAGACCAGCAGAGAGTTAAATATTTTTCCTGAGAAAAAGTTATGAACCGTTTTTGCAACTTCTCATAGGTAGAAGAGCACTACAATCATTCATGGAGATACCTGTTCCTACTGACTCTCAGCCACCTTCTACCAAGTGATGGCGTGTAACCCCTTTACCACAATCACATTTATATACTGACCCCTCTAAAACCTTGAAGCAGTTCCTCAGAGCTGAGTAGACTCTGTCCTCTTGGCTAGAATCCTCAGTAAGTCCACCCAAAAAACTGAACTCCAGGCAGTCATGTTGCCAGTATTCTTTCAGTTGACAAGAATCCTTTGTGGTGTTCCCTCGCTTTTAAGGTTGAGGTCATAGGACTCAATTTTAAGTCCTTTTCTCATTTTATGCTCTTTTCTGATTTGATCAGTTTTTCTGTTCCATGCTTTATATTTAATGGAATTGCTTGTAAATTGCCATCTCCAATATCCAATGGACATTTGCACTGATATGTTTACTTATTACCTATAGTGGTTAACTTTTTATATCCTCCACAGCTTGGTCCATATTCTCCTGGCAGTATTCCAATTTTCTCCCTTTTATTGTAGAACTCAACCTAACTGATATTCATTTCTGCTACTAATTAGTACTATTTTTAAAATAGTTAACATTTTAATATTAATTAACTGATTATTGATTTGATAAATTTCCTTTTAAAAAATCAAAGTTATAAAAATGATTGAATTAGTTATGTTTATATCTAGGTCTTGAGGGCAACACGGAACCTGGCTAAAGGAAGTGTATTTTTCATTCTAATCTGCATATAAAAAAAAGGGATCAAGGACTTGTAAAATAAATTCTTTAATCAAGTTGTGCAATTCAGCTTGGTGTTTCTTTTTTAAAGAAAAAAGCAAAGGATGTGTGTTAATAGTAAAAACTTAATGAATGAGAAAAATTATAAGCTGACTAAATACAAAATATGTATTTTCCCTTAAGCATACATACATAATATTATATGAACAAAATAATTTAAGTAAATATAAATAGATAAATAAATATTAAAGTAGATAAATGTCCATGTAGATAAATAAGCAGATAGATCAGCTTGAGTATCTGTGAGGGAGTAGTTCCTGTAGAGTAGAACATGTTATGCTTTAATCTTCTTGAAAACCTTTGACAAATTGAATAAATTCAGGCCATGATGACAGCAGAAATGAGTCTTCCACGTGGCAGCGCAGGGGGAAGTGTGGTCTGTTGGTCCATGAGAATCATTTCCGTGTTGAACCAGGTGTGTGTCAGTCCTTGCTCCTGAATCTCTCCTGCAGGTTTGTTGAGGAAGAGAAGGCTCTCATGACTTCTGCTCTGACAACCTCCCAGGCACAAGGGCTGTGTCCCTTCTCTTGCAGATAGAGAGTGACTCTGTGGAAGTATTTCCTCACAGCCAGGCTGGAGTCCTCCTTGAGCAGGGGAGCCCCTCGCAGCCCCTCCTCCTGCCTGAGACAGGCTTGCAGGTCAGTGAGCTGCTGATCCAGTGTGGTGCGGAGCTTGTCCAGGAGGCTCTGGTCCCACGCGGCGGCCGAGCCCTCTGTGCTGAAGAGCTGGAAGGTGTGCTGGGTCACCTCGTGGAGCACAGGGATGGCTTGAGCCTTCTGCAACTGGCTGCCACCCAGCGCCTCCTGTCCTGCAGGCAGGAGGAAGGGGAGAACCTCCTCAGTTCTTGCAGCAGCATCAGGACCCTCCTGTTGGCCAGGCTGTGGGTGTGAGGCAGGTGGCAGCCCAGAGAGCAGATGGCGTTGCAGCTGAGCAGCAGCAGGGCCAGGAGTAAGGACCAGGCTGGGGCCATCGGGGACCTTGCCAATGCTTCAGGCCTGGGGCAGTGGGTGACTCTGTGAACCTGCTCTCTAGGTTCTCTGAAGCCCTTCCTTCAAGCCTGTGTGTTAAATAGGAGCCCATGGTTTCCATTTTCTGAAATTTCCCTCTTATTTGCTACTTTTGTTTTTGCTTTTCAATTTGCACTCTCCAAATGGGTTAGGACAGTGTTTCGCAAAGATTCTTTTCATTATTGCCTTTCCTTCCTGACAAAATCTTCTCAGATTTTTTTTTTTTCCTAATCACCCCACCATGAAATTTTGACAACACAGTTATGCTGTGGATCCATCTTTGTTCTCCATGCATATCTTTATACTCCATGCATATCTTTATACATGGAAAAACAAATTGCAAAACTCCTTGTTGTATTCACCCTAGGGTTAACAATGCCATAAAATGAACGGTGTACATTAAATGTAAAAGCTGTTGAATTTTATTTAACTTTATGAATGAGTTTGCAGAATGACTTTTAATGGAGAATATGTATTTATATAAATAGTAATGTACCAAATTACATATTCATATGAAATTCATATAAAAATATATAATAATACCACAGTATAGATAGACTTAAAAATCTTTCAAAACTCAAAATCATTGAAAATCTTAGGCTATTTTCTTCATATTTATTTTGAAGTACTTTAACTTTGTTTCCTTTCAGAAATCAATTTTTAATTCCCTGTCTGCTGAATATTCATCTCAATTTTATAACATTTCTTTCTGTTTAGCTGTTGACATACTTATGGATGTTCTTAAAAACTTTGATAGGAATAAATAATAAAATACCATGATACCAATCCAATGGAGGAGAGTGAAGAGGAACTAAAGAGCCTCTTGATGAGGGTGAAAGAGGAGACTGAAAAAGCTGGCATAACACTCAACATCAAAACACCTAAACTTCTGACATCTATGACAAATAGATGGGGAAAGAGTGGAAACCGTGACAGATTTTCTTTTCTTGGTCTCCAAAATCACTGTGGACATTGACTGCAGCTACAAAATTAAAAGACACTTGCTCCTTGGAAGAAAAGCTATGACAGAACTAGATAGCATGTGAAAAACAGTAAACATCACTTTGACAACAAACGTCAGTATAGTCAAAGCTATGGTATTTCCAATAGTCTTGTATGGATGTGAGAGGTGGATAAAGAAGGCTGAGTGCAGTAGAATCAATGCTTTCAAATTATGGTGCTGGAGAAGACTCTTGAGAGTCCCTTGGATAGCAAGGGATCAAACCAGTCAAGAAATCAACCCTGAAAATCATTGGAAGGATTGATAACGAAGCTGAAGCTCCAATAAGTAAGTAAACGTTAGTTGCTCAGTCATGTCTCATCTTTGTGACCCCATGGACCATAGCCAGCCAGTTGCTCTTCTGTCCATGGAATTCTCTAGGCAAGAATACTGGAGTAGGTTGCCATTCCCTTTTCCGGCGATCTTCCTGACCCGGGGATCAAACCCGAGTCTCCCGCACTTGCAGGTACATTCTTTACCATCTGAGCTACCAGGGAAGCCTTGTACTTTGGCTATCTGATGTACAGAGCCAGCTTATTGGAAAAGACCCTGATGCTGGGAAAGATTGAGGGCAGGAGGAGAAGAGGGCGATAGAGGAGGAAATGGTTGGATGGCATTACCAACTCGGTGGTTATGGATTTAAGCAAACTCCAGGAGATAGTGAAGGATAGGGAATCCTGGCGTGCTGCTGTCCATGGTGTTGCAAAGAGTCAGACAGGATTGAGCACTGTATTTAGCAACTCAAAAATAGCAATAAAATATCCTTCCCTTGAGCCCTGGACAGCGTGCTTCTCCAGACCACTGTAGGAGGGCCAAAGAGCTCTTTTTCTCGGGTTCCTTTGGGATGCCCACTTTGGAGAGTTTGCAGTTCTGGGCTCTGCAGATCATCAGGGCACAGCATCCTCAGTGAGTCTTTTGATCCTGATTTACTATTGCGGGGAGAAACCTTTTGTTTTCACCGTGCTGAGAGCTGAAGAGAGAGCCTTGTAGCCCTGCCACCAACAGTATTCTCTGGTTGGAAGCTCAGAACCTTGCATTTTCCAAGCCTTCCCTGGAGCTTTGTGGTTTATTTTCCAGGAAGGATTCCATTTACTGAAGGGCTTCAGGTGAAGAGTCAGCGAGTTGGGGTCGATTTTACAGATGCGGGTCCCTTCTGGCGCCATCCAGCCACAGCTCAGAGGCAGGGAACCTGGTGGTGGTGATGGGACCCCTGGAAGGTGTCCAGAATGTCCTGGGGGTGAAGTCAGAGCATGGCCACTACCAGCGCCAAGGACCAGGGAGCTGTTACTTCCTGCCTTCAGAATATTTATCCCTGTACAGATTAAACTAAAAAAAATTTTCCTGGCCTATTATGGATAATAAGAAAAAAAAGTTAAAACATGAAACCAACAGATTTCTTCTTGAACAAGTTGGCAGGAAAACTCAGGAATTAAGGGGAAATATTTGAATTCTCAAGATACTGAAATTTACTGACTTTCACCAAAACATGAAGTTAAGCAAATTGGTTAATTTCACTGCCCCCTCTCTGACTGGTTACTGATTAAAGGAATGGTTCATGCAAATATTTGGATCATGCCATGGATAGGGAACAATTGGCTAAACAGTTAAATGATTTTTTAAATATCCAAGTGTTTTTCAAAATATATTAAAATAAAAATTATTTTAGGTATATTTTTCCCATTATCCCTTGGGAAGAACTAGAAGGCAGAGCATTCGTTCCTGTTGCCTCATTTTTCTTGCTGTTTCCTTTCTTTCATCAGTGCACTTAATGTCCTTTAGTTGTCCTTCAGATGGGCCATCATTCTTCTCTCTCTGATTCAGACTCTATGGTTTTTACTTGTGAGTGCAGATTATCAGTTTTCTTTCTGAAGAAGGGGATTGAGAATAATTACACATGACAATTTCTTCTCTGTCATGTATGCTTTGAACATGAAGTATTTCCATACAACCTCAACTAGTGGACTGCAGGAGCTAAGTGTGCCATGCCCTGTGTGTTAGTTCAGGCTGTTCTAACAGGTCCCAGCCTCTGGTGGCTCATCAGTGGCTGAACTTTATGTGTCACAATCCTGGGGGCTGCAAGTGTGAGATCAGGGTGCCAGCAGGGTGGAGGTCTGTTGAGAACCCTCTTCTGGGTTGCAGATTGTCAACGTCTCTCTATGTCCTCACATGGTGGAGAGCAGAGAGGAAGCAAAGTGTCTTGTGAGCCGTCATGAAGACAGTAATCCTGTGCATGAGGAATCCCCCCTCATAACCTCCTCTAACCCTATTGATTTCTCTAATATCCCACCTCCTGATATGATTGCATGGTGGGGGTAGATTTCAATATATGAATTCTGGGAACACAAACACATTCAACCTGTAACATGGTAACAAGAAGATACCGAGACATTGTGTTTATTGCAGATTCATTAGAATATATTTCATTCTTGATATTTATTTGAGGATAACACATTCCTTGATGCTGTCATCCCTCATTATGGCTCATTCATCCTGAATTGATTACTAAATAAATGTACAGTGCTACTGTGAACATGATTACCAAGAACTTGCCAAATTGCACAGACTTTCAGTCTTTATAAAAAATGATGTTGACAGCAACTACAAATTCCTTAGCCCTTCAAAGGGACACTTAATCCTTCCAACATAGTTGAGCCTGAGTTGTAAATATTCTCATTTCCTGGAGCCACCTGCTAAGACTTGATTTGAATAAAACAACCTAATAAGAAAATGGCAAAGAAAAAAAAAGGCAAGTCCAGGTTTCAAAATCTATTATGTCAAATTCGAAACTCCACCACCCCATCCATACCATAAACACCTGTGCAAATTGTCTGTATTGAACCATCGCTTATTTTCCTATTTCACTAACACACATTGTGCCTTTGTTTTCCTTACCTTGCTGTTACAGTACTCTATATTTTCATTAGTTTATCGTCTACCTCCAGATTTCTAGATGAATTGAGCAATTGACAAAGAATCCTGATTATTTTATGTAATAAGCAAAATGAAATTATCAACTGATAATTCTTTCTGAGAGTCTAAATGTGACTGACAAAATTAATATTTCTAATAATTATAAAATAATCATATTTAACTGTCCAAGATGATTCATATAGATTGCTCAATTAACCATCACCATAAATTTGAGATGCATGATAGATAAGACCCTTGAGAATTATAGCTATTGCAAGAGATTGGATTACAAACATTTCAAGAGTCTGTAGGAAACAGGCTTCCCTGGTGGGAAAGAATCCTTCAGTGGATTAAAGAATCCACGTGTCCATGCAGGAGAGGAGTGTTAGATCCCTGGGTTGGGAAGGTCCTCTGGAGGAGGAAATGGCAAGGCACTCCAGTATTGTCTGGGAAATGCCATACAGAGAAACCTGGCAGGCTACAGTCCACTGGGTCACAAAGAGTCGAATAAGACTTAGCAACTAAACATTGAGAACTGTAGAAAACACCAAGCTGACAGGGCTCTTGTGGATTTAGGTTAAAGATGCTTCCTGCTACCAAATACATGAATATGGGAAATGACTGGAAGAATAGAAGACGACATATGCTAAGGGGTGAAACGTTAGGGATGGAGCAGAGCATCCCGGTTGCCATCAGCAGGGAGACCAGAGTTTCAGAAATTCAGCACTTCACCTGGGTCTCAGTGAAACAGCTCAGGTCCTGCTCTAAGCTAAGTCCTCCAAGCTCCCTTCGCTGCGCCCCAGCGGCCTGGATGTGCACCTGAACTGTCAGTAATGGGCCGGACTCGCCTCCAGCTCCAGCGCCACGAACTCCCGCGCAGGATCCAGGGGAGAACCGAGGAGTCCCCGTCAAGAGCCTTGACCCCGACGAGGCGCCGCCATAGCCCGGGGAGTCCGTGGGGCCCCGGGAGCAGTGAGGAAGCTTCCTTTTCGGTCCCACCGCCCAGGGGAGCTTTAATGCTACTTTTCTCAGATTCTTAGATTTCTGCACCTGCCCCCATGTCCACCCTCCCCTTCCTAGGTGGAGATTTTGGCCAGGGCGGTTTACACCGCTGTTTATGCTGCGGTTGATGGCTGGAAATCAGAGCATGTTGTGAAGTATTTTCAAATTCAGGATTGTTTCTGTGGAGAAAGACTAATTCTTTCAGGGATTCAGGGAAAGGGAAAGGCACGTGAAGTCTGTCCAGGAATCTAGGAGATATTCGGACCCTCCAGTGGGAAGACTTGGGGACAAGACTGAGACTGAAAAGTATTACATTTAATATTAATATAAATGGTTAATTTCTCTTGCAATGTTAATTGGTTAAAAAATATTCAAAATTTATAGTGAAAGTCATTCAGTCATTCTTTGTGACCCCATGGATTATACAGTCCATGGAATTCTCCAGGCCCAAATAGTAGTGTGGGTAGGCATTCCCTTCTCCAGGAGATCTTGGGATCGAACCCAGTCTCCCACATTGCAGGCAGCTTCTTTACCAGATGAGCCATTAGGGAAGCCCAAGAACACTGGAGTGGGTACCTAGTTCTTCTCCAAGGAAATGTTCCTGACCCAGTCATCGAACTGGGGACCCCTGCATTGCAGGCGGATTCTTATAATTTATAAGTAATTATGAATAACTTAAACTTTATAAGTCTTAAATATCAAGTTAAGATATTTTCTCTATTGATGCTTTTGAACTGTAGTGTTGGAACAGACTCTTGAGAGTCCCTTGGACTACAGGGAGATCCAACCAGTCCATCCTAAAGATCAGTCCTGGGTGTTCATTGACGGGACTGATGTTGAAGCTGGAACTCCAATATTTTGGCTACCTGATGGGAAAAGCTGACTCATTTGAAAAGACCCTGATCCTGGGAAAGATTGAGGGCAGGAGGAGAAGGGGACGACAGAGGATGAGATGGTTGGATGGCATCACTGACTCAATGGGCATTAGTTTGGGTGGACTCTGGGAGTTGGTGATGGACAGGGAGGCCTGGCATTCTGCAGTTCATGGGGTCGCAAAGAGTTGGACATGACTGAGCGACTGAACTGAACTGTACTGATGACCCAGTAACTATTGTAAATAATTTCAGTTTACAAAATCCCTTTTTCTCTCATTTCTTTCAAACAGATGTCTTCCCTTGTGGCTCAGACAGTAAAGAATCTGCCTGAAATGCAGATTCCAGATTCCATCCTTGGTTGGGAAATCCCCTGGAAATGGCAACATACTCCAGTAGTCTTGCCTGGAGAATCCCATGGACAGAGGAGCTTGGTGGGCTATAATCGATGGGGTCACAAAAGAGTTCAAATTTACCTAGCAATTAAACATAAATTGGTAAAAAATTCAAGAAGTTCACCTGGATAATATTTAATGAATAAAGCAAATTACAAATTTAATGACATAAAAATGTGAATGTATTTGATAAATTTTAATACAATGTAAACAAAAATATTTTATATGGAAAAATAAATATGAAGAGATAAAAGAATAAATATAACAAAATAAATAAGCAAACAAACAATAAAATCAGGGCAGTCTTCACTTCAGGACTGATGCACCTGCAGCCAAAAAAATTTATATATCTTCAGTTACTACTGACAAAGCATTGGCTTAAGTAATTCAATAAATTTTGTGACTAAAGCTGAAATCAGAGTCTTCTGAAATGGCCGCAGATGAGTGTCCAGAGATGATGTGGCATCTTAGTCAGTGTGAGTCACGTCAAGGTGAGTTCAGGCCTCCATCCATCATTCTTAACCTTTGTTACAAGCTGACAGATGAAGACAAGGATCTCATGATTTCCACTCTGACGGTTTCCCAGGCGCAGTCGCTGTATCCCTTCTCTTGCAGGTAGACATGGATGCCCTGGAAGTACCTCTTCATGGCCAGGGTGGGGCCCGTCCTTCCCAGGGCAGAGTCTTCCTCTCCCGTCACCTGCCCCAGGCAGGCGTCCAGGTCATCCAGCTCCTGATGGAGTCCAGTGTGGAGCTGCTCCAGGAGGGTGGTGTCCCAGGCAGCAGAGGAGCTCTCTGTGTGGAAGAGGTTGAAGCTCTGCTGGAGCATCTCGTGGAGCACAGAGATGGCCTGGGCCTCCTGGAGCTGGCCACCCTCCACCATCTCTTGGGGGAAAGTGAAGTGTTTTCTGTCCTGCAGACAGAAGCGAGGGGAGATTCTCCTCATTTGGCCCAGGAGCCTGAGGTTCTTCCTGCCAAGCAGCACTTGGTTTGGAGACAGGTCACAGCCCAGGGATCCTCCCGGGCCGTAGCTGACCAGCACCAGGGCCATGAGTAGAGAGAGCACGAAGGCCATGGGGTAGATGAGGCTGCCGCTGGGCTGGCTGAGACGGCGTCAGGTGCAACCTTGAGGTAGGCTCTCTGATGCCATGCTTTCTAAGCGAGGCCATTAAATAGGAAACATGGTAATTTTCATTTTCTAATCATTTCTATGCACTTCTACTTCCTTTTTTGATTTTTATTTGTTTATTCTGAATATGATCAAAGAAACTGTCATCAGTCTAAACTAGTAATTTTATCTATTTCCCAATAACCTCAAATGTCCCCACCCAAATGGATATTTATCAATCAAATGAGAAAGGTCTCTGTCAGACATCAGAAATGATGTAGGTTTCTCAGCACAAACATTACCACTCTTTCTCCTTCATGTGTAAATGTAGCTCTTCTCTGTTCCATGAACACATTTTTGGCCCTGATCCTAGGCTCAATTTCTGTTTCTTCCTTTACTTAGGAAGGCAGGCTCTGTATTTATCAGGGATTTACCAGGTCACTCTAGCAAATAAACTGTTTGAAACAAAGGATGGGTTTTCTTTAGTGTCTGATTTAGAGAAGAGGCTGATTATTATGAGTCCATGAGCTCCCTCATGTTTCTCTTCCTTCTAGAACATGTCCCTGCAGGTCCATGTGGTTGTGCTTCAGGGAACCACGAAGTCAGGACTATTACAGACATCACGCTTTCTTTCCACCGTTTTCATACTGAAGACCTATTGTCCTTTGCTGGCCCGGCCAATACCCCTACCAAGAATTCTGGTTCTTCTCAGATAATATGGGTGGGGAGACTCTGATTCCAGGATAATTGTATTTGGCCAGCAGCACCTCACTCACACAGGAGAGATCACATGGCGCCACCCCCTGTCCTCTGGGTGACAGAGTCCCCTTGCTCACCTGCTGGACTCCCTCCCTTAGGGCAGGCTCACCACATCCTGAGGACTCAAAAATCTCCTTTCTGTGGAGGGCTTGTTTACTTGTTAGGAAAATAAATTGTCTTCTTGAACCATCAACTTTCACCTGCAGTGTTTGTGTGAAGAACCCTAGTTTTCAGTGGTGACCTCTTCTTCTCTGACCCGTTTCCCCAGGTGTCCAAAGTTTCAGCAAAGCTCAGTCCTTGAGAGCAAAAGTGCATTTGTGCAAGTTGGTGGAGGGATTTCCAACTGCAATTATTTTGCTTTTAGTAGATAAATAATATCTCCCCGGCTAAGTATAGTTTTTATTATTCAACTCTTTTACTTAAACTGTTCGACACTTGTTCTACTCAAACTTTCTGAGCTAGAGGATGGAGATTCAGTATTGCTGTTGTCTCTTATTGGACAACAGAATTTATGTCACAGAATCTTATGTCACGGAATCTAGTGAGTTACAGCTGTTCATTCAGGCAGTTGATTCCACCAGGCATCTCTGTTCCTCTGAGAATGCAGGGCAGTGAGACCCAGCCTACTTGATCAGGAGAAATAGTCCTCTTTCCTTGACTGTAATTTTTCATTTAAACTTTTTATATTCAGTTTGTGACCTATTTTGGGTAGGCTCTGGGAGTTGGTGATGGACAGGGAGGCCTGGCACGCTGCAGTTCATGGGGTTGCAAAGAGTCGGACACGACTGAGCGACTGAACTGAACTGCACTGACTGACTTATTGGACAAGGTTTGTCTCATTGCTCCTGTTGCAGTTGTAATTGATGATGATGTGAGAGCAACAAAGGGAAGTGAAGAAGCCAGAGGGGCTGCATCTCTATCACTTTCAAGACGTTAGATTTTTTTTTTGTTTCTCTTTGCAAATTTTCTAGAAAGTAAAATTGCACAGTTTTTTTGTGGGCAACAAGAAAACAAGAGTAAGTCTCAATGTCATGAATATGACAGAAGGGAAGTGGTTTTCCCCTGACCCAGTGATGTGTTCTGAGTTAGCAAACTTCAGTGCAGCACAGCTGGGGACAAGTCTGAGGCAGAGGGAAACGATGAGGCCAATATGAACAGCAGAAAGGCTGGGACAGGGCTGCTTCTTACAGAAGCGCAAAGAGGGACAAGCCCTTGATCTGTTGACTGCCGTCAGCTTTGTAAGACCAGCCACCTAATTTTTCTTTTCTTGAATCAGCATGTGGTCAGTATAAGGGGAGGAGGAAGAAGTCACACTCACCAGCTCACCAGAGACAGGCAATCAGAGCCCCAGTTGCTCAAACACTAATGCTCTCTGGCAGGACTGACGAGACCAGCCTTGCTGATCATCTGAGTAGGTGATAAATCCACCTGGGCAAAGAGAATATGCTTTGAAGTAACTAGAATGAAAGGGAATTAAATGATTCCAAAAGAGCCTGATCTTAGTCTAGCTAATAGTAACTATGACATTAAAAATAATAACTGAATTTTATTGATTACTGACCCTCATGATCTCCCTAATATTCCAGCTCTTGGTACTATCACATTGATGGGTTGGGTTTCTGTGGATTTTTAAGAATTTTTAAAATATTTATTTAATGTGTTCATTTGGCTGTGGCATGTCTTAGTCGATGTATGCTGGTTCTTGGATCTTGGTTGCTTCATGCAGGATCTTTACTTAAGCCATGGGAAGTCCTGCTTGCCATGCAGAATCTAGTTTCCTGGCGAGAGATCCAGCTCAGGCTCCCTGCTTTGGGAGCATGGAGTCCTGGCCCCTGGACCATCAGGGAAGTCAACGGGAAGGGTTTCAATACATGAATTTGGGGAACGCACACACATTCAGTCTGTAACACGGTAGTAAGGAGAGACCAAGGTACTGTGTTTATGGCAAGGATTCATTAGCATATATTTCATTCTTGATATTAGTGAGGAGTAAGAACACGTTCCCTGATGCTGCCCTCACTTTTTATGGCACCTCCATCCTGAATTGATTGCTAATTAAATGTTACAAGACTACCGTGGACATGATTACCAAGGACCTGCCAGACAAATTTCACAGACTATCAGTGTTTATCAAAAACGACAGTGACAACAACTACAAACTCCTTAGCCTTTGTGAGGGACTCACGCAATACTTCCAGCATAGTTGAAACTGAGTTAATAGTTTTGTTTCGAAGAGGCTCCTGCTAAGACTTTATTGGAATAAAATAATCTACGAATGAAATGGCAAATCCAGTTTTCAAAACCTAACATGTCAGATTCCAAACTGCTTATCTAGACTGTGACGCCTGTACCCGCTGCGTGCACTGAGCCCTCCCTTAATTTCCTAGTTTATTTCTAACACAAGATGCACCCTTGTTGTTTCATACCTCGATGTGACAAACCTCTTATTTCCATTAGTTCACATCTACCTCCAAATTCTAGGTAAGCTGAGCAATTTACAACGTATCTGATTATTTTGTATAATAAGCAAAATGAAATTATCAATTGGTAGTTATTACTGAAAGTCTAAATGTGATCGACAAAATTAATAATTCTAATAATTATAAAATAATCATATTTAACTGTCCAAGATGATTCATATAGATTGTGCAATGAATCCTCACCATAAATTGGGGATACATGATGGACAAGATCCTTATGAGTTTTGACTCCAGCAGGAGATTGGGTTAGAAACATTTCAGTGAATCCTCTGTAGAAAACACCAAGCTGATGGCTCTTGTGACTGTAAGTAAAAAAAATACTTAATGCTTTTGAGAGGGTAACAGGCAGGAAGGCCAGGGGTCTCCAAACAGAGGAAACAGGCTCCAAGTGTCAGACATTTTTTCTCTCTCTCAAGCGGCAGGAGGAAACAAACTAGTGTTATATTTGTTCCCCTTCTCTATACAAATTTAAATAGAGGTTTCTCTTAAAATTCTGTGTTGCCATAATGACACCTGGTTCCACCTGAACTTAACTTTTCCCAAACCTTGAGCTAACCAATGCATTTTTCTTCTGGAAATGTTTGTCTTAAGCTGCTAATATACTGTGTATTTGCCCTAGACTCTGTGTTCAAGTCAGTTCCACCTAAAGGCTCAGAACCGACTTGACAAACCAGTCTGTTATACATTGTTCTCCTAATCTGTGTTAATGAAACTGTATATTTGTTTGGAAATCTGCCTTTCTTCAAGATTCATGTCAATTATTTTATGGCCGGGGATGACTCACCTGGTGCCAATGTTATCTCAATGCATGTTGTGGGTGAGGGACCTGGTGCCCTTCTCTGAGTTTTGAGACATTTCCTTTCTCTAATTATCAGAATGCATTGGAGAAGGAAATGGCAACCCACTCCTGTGTTTTTGCCTGGAGAATCCCAGGGACAGGGGAGCCTGGTGGGCTGCCGTCTGTGGGGTCACACAGAGTCAGACATGACTGAAGTGACTTAGCAGCAGCAGCAGCAGCAGCAGCAGTAGCTATGTGACATCTGGCTAAAGACTAGCACAGGGCACTCTTACTGCCCCCTTCTGATGTCTATGTCAGAAGCTTTCTCTATCTCTTTTATACTTTATAAAACTTTATTACACAAAAGTGCTGAGCGATCAAGCCTCGTCACTGGCCCTGGATTGAATTCTCCTCCGGAGGCCAAGAATCCTGGTGTCTTTCGTGGTTCAGCAACAAACATTTGCTTCCAAATTATATGAATTTGGGAAATGACAAAAAGAATAGAAGACGACCTAAGCTAACGGGTGAAATGTGAGGGATGGAGCAGAGCCTCCCCATTGCCATCAGCAGGGAGACCAGGAGTCCAGAAATTCAGCACTTCACCTGGGCCTCTCTGAAGCAGTTCAGGTCCTGCACTTAACTCTGGAGCCCTCCAAACTCCTTTTGCTGCGCCCCAGCGGCCGGGAGGGGGCGCCCGATCTCTCAGTAACTGACAGACCCGCACCGCCCACCCAGCGGGACCCGCCTGCAGGGCTGCCCCCTGGGGCATCAGATCCACGGGGAGAACTCGCGGGTGGCCGTGGGCAGGAGCCGCGACCGGAGCGAGGCGCCGCCGGGGCCCAGGGAGAGCTTGGGGCCGCGGGAACAGAGAGGAAACTTGCTTTTCGGGCCCACTGCCCAGGCGAGCTTTGCGCCGCGTCGCTCAGAGACTGATTTCTGCACCTCCAAATTCTAGATAAGCTACCATTGCGTCCCTCCTCCCCTTCCTGGGAGAAGATTTTAGCCAGAGCGGTTCACACCGGTGCCCTTGAATGCCGCGATTGACGGCTGGAAATCACAGCATGTTGTGGTATGTTTTCAGATTCAGGGTTGTTTTGGAGTGAGTGGAAGTCGTTCAGTCGTGTCTGACTCTTTGAGACCCCGTGGACTACACAGTCCATGGACTTCTCCAGGCCAGAATACTGAAGTGGGTAGCCTTTCCCTTCTCCAGGCGATCTTCCCAACTCAGGGACTGAACCCAGGTCCCCTCATTGCGGGCAGATCTTGACCAGCCGAGCCACAAGGGAAGCCCTTGTTTATGGGCAAAGGAGTAATTCAGCGAAAGGGGAAAGGGATCTACAGTCTGGATGGGAATCTGCTAGGTACTGGGACCCTCCAGTGGGAAGACTTGGGGACAAAACAGACCTCCTAGGTACAGGGGAAATTATTTCATTTAACATTAATAGAAATAGTTAATTTCTCTTGTCATGTTCATTGGTTGGAAAATGTTTTAAAATGTATAAGTCTTCAACTCACATCAAATTCAACTATTTTCCTTGTGCCACACCAGTACTTTAACTTCCTGGCTTTAATGGAAGCAAGATCATCAGTAATGTTTTCAATATTACTTCTTTGTATCTCTCTCTTCATCTGAGCGAAAGCCATATTTGACAGACTTATGACCCAGTAACAACTTTGAATAACTCATCTCAATTTACAAAATCCTTTTTTCCTCTCATTTCTTTTAACCAAAGGTCATCTATTAAGCATTTTTTTTAGTCAGTTTTTCATTGGAGAGTTTCATGAACTTTTTCAAAATGTCTTCTCATATGGATAAGTTGTTTAAAAAATTGCAATTAAAATGATTTTGATTTCAGCATAATGTGTGCTCAGTAGACACCAACTGTGAAATAGGCAGTTGGGTATATAATTCCAGCATGCGTCTTTGGAAGACATCATCATCAAGATAGATTTTTAAAGGCCTGAAAACTAGAGCAGGTCATGACCTAGTTCATCAGTTTGGACAGAAGACAGTTCTGGGCTTTGAACACAGGAAAACCACAAACTTCTTGGTCACAAATGAAATTCAGACTGGATACCAGCCAGATGGCAGGAGTGCAGTGTGAGTGTGCAGCCTGGATCTGGTTGAGGACCTTGCAATCTGTGTGTCTTCTAGCTGGAGATCACGGAGTTTGAACGAAAATGAATCATGAGCTCCTTTACCTGGGTAAAGAGACAGTGCAAGAGCAGTGGGTGCATTTTCTATGGATCAGAAATTCACAGAGGAAGCCTGCACTTCCAGTGGATATGATGGGGAAAGGCTGTCATCTGTTCTAGTGCAGTGGTCTTAAAACTAACGTCTTAGCTCCACAGCTCTTCTCCTCAACGCTACTCTGTGATGCTGGGGCTGTAGTTCCTTCCAGGACATTTCTCCTTTGCCTGCAGATTGTTTTTCTTTCCCATAGCAGTTCCAAGGGTGGACTAGAAGGCTGGAAGGAATTTTCTGTTTTCCTGGAGTATGACTGGTAACAACTGCCATCAATTAGGAAAAGGAAAACTAATGGTTGCTGCTAGATGCTATGTGTCACCAGTCAGATGGGCAAAAACTAAAGAAGATGATAAGACCCTGTTTTGGTCAATGTGTGAGAACATATAAGAGCTTCTATGGTCTTGAATATGGATTAATGTAACCATTGTTATCATGGACAGTTGGCAGTATGCATGTGTAAGGTTTATATATTTTGACAAATAAAATTGACTTCATGGCCCCTTATTCAGAGAAAGACTCTCGCTTCCGTTATAAGACACCTGCATACACTTGTAGCAGTCTCTCCTCTAAAGGCACTGATTTCTGAGAAGGACCAACTCTAGGAGGTGACACTGCCAGCACTTAGGGACTGAAGTCTTTATGGAAAACGACTAGGATCAAACCCAGGACAGCCCAGGACTGGAGAGCAGAACCTCACACTGCATGGCCCTTGCTCTTTTCTTCCTGCCTCTGCCTTGCTGCTGAAAGACGGAAACCCAACAGAGAGTTGAGAAGGTGATTTTAGAAATGTCTTCAAGAAGTAGTAGAGTAGTACTCACACTAAAGAAGCAAGAAACATTATTAAGGAGTAATGTGTGTGATTTTCTGCATTCATATGAATGCAGAAATCTCTATGATTTCCCTATTGTTTATTTTCATGATAGATCAAAGCATTTTCTACTAATCCTTCTTTCTCAAAGAATTTCTGTGACTTCCTAAGAATACTTCTAGAAGGCTGAAACACAGAAATTGGAATTGTCTTCAGCATTGAGCACATGAGAGTTCACACACTGATTATACTGTGAAACTAGCTCCCAAGTTAAATATTTTTACCAAAGACCTACCATCTTTCCAGTGTTGCCTTTCAGTCACTGCCTCAGGCCAGCTGTCCTGTCTGCTCCCTGTGGGCAGCTACTCTGGAACTCACTGTCCTGATTATTTTCACCAAGCACACTTTTGTGCTTCTTGTAATATGGACTCATTGATCCAAACAGTAGTCCTATGAAAAACTACTGTTATTTTCCCCATATTTGAGAAGATCAAGACAGAATGCATGCCTGTGTGCATGCTAAGTTGGTTCAGTCCTGTCCAACTCCTGTGACCCATGGACTGTGGCCCACCAAGCTCCTCTGTCCATGGGATTTTCAAGAAAGAATACTGGAGGGGGTTGCCATATCCATCTCCTTAGTGTTTGTGATATTTTGCAGGGTCACATTGCTGTTAAATAGCAGAGCTGCATTCAAAGGCTTTGAAACTTCTGGAGCTCTCCTTTCACTTGTGCTCTCTTCCAGTGATTTCCACTCAGAGAAACTTTGAAGCCAGAAACCATCACAGAACAGAGCTCCTGTGTTGGAGGCAGTGAAGATAGAGTATAAGGGAGTGGATTGTTCAGTAAAGCAGGACCGAGGAGAAGGCGGGAGGAAGAGTAACAGGTGTCAGGCTCAGCCACTCAGCACCGCATGTTCGCAGCTTCCCTGGAGGAGGGGAGTCCTCCCCCCACATGCTGACACCAACCATTCTCTGTAATTGGGTATAAACTAGTTATACTTGTGGCTTCAGGACTACTCATTTTCCACCATTTCAGAGACTCCTTTCTACCTGTTTCTTTTGGGTGGAGGGGGCTGCACTCCACAGCTTGCAGGATCTTAGTTCCCTGACCAGGTATCCATGGCACCTGAGCTTCTCACACTGGAAGCATGGAGTCCATTCCACTGGACTGCCAGGGATCCAGAAATTCTACCTTTTGACAATCATTTCTTGAAAAGTGATACAACTATTCTGTAGTATAAATGGACAAATGCTATTCCACGATAGGTTTATGTAGACCAAATAAGTATTTAGTCCTTCATAATGAAAAAAGTAATTACTTTCATAAGAAATTAACAAATAAAACAAATTAGAAGAATAAGGAAATGAACATATTTTCTAAATTTTATTACAATGCAGAAAAACATTTTTACATGAAAATATAAATATGATGAGATAAAAGAAAAAAATGCATAAATAAATATAAATAACATCAGGGCAGTCGTCCCTTATGGACTGAGCCCCGTGCAGTTGAATACTTTTTATATCTACTTGCTTTTTGCTACTGAGAAATTACTATTGATTGAATTCAGGAAACACTGTGGTTAAAGCAGAAATCAGAGTCTTCTGAAATGACCTCAGGGGAGCTTACAAGGGTGATGTGGCCTCTTAGTCAGTGAGAGTCATGTCAAGGTGAGCTCAGGTCTCCATCCATCATTCTTAACCTTTCTTGCAAGCTGACTGATGAAGACAAGGATCTCATGATTTCCATTCTGACAATTTCCCAGGCTCAGTCGCTGTATCCCTTCTCTTTCAGCTAGACACGGATGCCCTGGAAGTACCTCTTCACAGCCACGGTGTGGCCCGTCCTTCCCAGGGCAGAGTCTTTCTCTCCAGTCACCTGCACCAGACAGGAGTCCAGGTGGTCCAGCTGCTGATGGAGTCCAGTGCGGAGCTGCTCCAGGAGGGTGGTGTCCCAGGCAGCAGAGGAGCGCTCTGTGTGGAAGAGGCTGAAGCTCTGTGGAGCACAGAGATGGCCTGGGCCTCCTGGAGCTGGCCGCCCTCCACCATCTCCTGGGGGAAAACGAAGTCTTTTCTCTCCTGCAGACAGAAGCGAGGGGAGAGTTTCCCCATTTGGCCCAGGAGCCTGAGGTTCTTCCTGCCAAGCAGCACTTGGTTTGGAGACAGGTCACAGCCCAGGGATCCTCCCGGGCCGTAGCTGACCAGCACCAGGGCCATGAGTAGAGAGAGCACGAAAGCCATGGGGAAGATGCGGCTGCTTCCGGGCTGACTGAAGCAGTGTCTGGTGAAACCTTGAGGTAGGTTCTCTGATGCCATGCTTTCTAAGGAAGGTCGTTAAATAGGGAACATGGTAGTTTTCATTTTCTCATTGTTTTAATACACTTTCACTTCCTTTTTTGATTTCACTTATGTATTCACAATATGACCAAAGAAAATGTCATCAATATAAAGTATTAATTTTACCTGTTTCCCAATGACTTCAAATGTACCCATCCAATTGGATATGTGTCTATTAAATGAGAACGTTTTTATTACTCAACACTTTTACTTAAACTGTTCAACACTTTCCTGCTCAGAGTTTCAGAGCTGGAGGAAGGACATTCAGTGATGGTGTCTCTCACTGGAAGCTTATGTCACTGAATCTAGTGAGTTTCAGTCATTCATTCAGGCCGTTGATTCCACTGGGCATCTCTGTTCCTCTGTCTCTTTCTTCCTCTGAGAACGAAGGACGGTGAGAACCAGGCTACTCGTTCCGGAAGAAATAGCCTTCTTTCCTTTAATCGAGTATAATGTTTCACTTAGTTTCTACATTCTTTCAGTGACTTGCTGGCCAGGGTTTGTCTTGCTGCTCCTGCTCTAGTTCTAATTCGCGTTGAGGTTAGAAAGATAAAGCGAAGTGAAGAAAGGCAGAGAGGCTGAGCTCTATCATATTTAAGACATAATTTTTGTTGTTGTTTTTTCCCTTTGCCACTTTCCTAGAAAGTAAAGTTCCACAGTTGTTTTGTGGGCAAAAAGAAAACTAATCTAAGTCTGAATGTCTGAATATGAACAAAGGGAAGTGGTTTTCCCTGACACAGTGATGTCTTCTGAGTTAGTAAACTTCAGTGCAGCACAGGTGGGGATGAGGCTGTGGCAGAGGGCAAGCATGAGGCCAGTATGAACAACAGAAAGGCTGGGCCACGGCTGCTGCTGACAGAAGCTCAGCAAAGGTTAAGTCCCGGGTCAAGCGACTGTCCTTTATTTTCTAGATCAGCTACCTCATTTTTCTTTCAATTAATGCACATAGGATTCCTTTCAGGAGAGAAGAAAGAGGTCAAACCCATCACCTAACAAGAGAGGGACCACTAGAATGCCAATTGCTGGAATACTAACCCTCTCTGGCAGAGTCTTGGAGACCAGCCTTGCTGAGCATCTCTCTAGGTAATACATCCACTCAGGCAAGGAGAAGATGCTTTGAAAAAAACTAGAATGAAATAGAATTAAATGATTGCAAAACATCTGGAACTTAATCTGGATAATAGTAATTATGATATTAAAAATTATAGCTGAATTTTATTGCCTGCCACTAATGGACTAGTCACTTTTTAAATTCTTTAGAATTTTAACTGAATCCTCTCATTAGCTCTTAGGGTCACACTTACTTATACTCCTGGAGAAAAATATAAATCTAGACAAATGAACTATTCCAATCATAGCAAAGATTCAAGAGCAAACCTTGGGGGCTTTGATTTGTCTGAAAGATCCAATTAAAAAAAAAGGAGGGGTGCAAATGAACACGACATTAAGGAAACAATGAAATAAATGATAGGAGGAGAATGAGTTGCCGAAGACCCCTTAATCCATTTCAAATACCAAAGGGTCATGATCTATTGTTTTGTAGGCCACAGTGTGTGGTCTGAAGTCTGCAAAATTAAGATCTAATCATAAATGGACAACATCACTATTAAGTAGTTTGAAGGGAGTAGATTGTTCTGCCAGCTAAAAGAGAAGCAGGAGTTTGCTCATTGTCTAGTGGTTAGGATCCAGCACTTTTCACTGCTGTGACCTGATTTCAATCCCTGGTTGGGGAAGTCTCATCACACAAGCCTCGCTGAATTCTAAGCTTTTATGAGTGGTTTCTTCAATGAAATATAGTAAAATAATTTTATTGACCCTATGAGAGGTAAGCCCTACTTTCTATGTATTTAAACCTTTTGACCTTTTTTGTGAGCTTGCTGCTGCTGCTGTTGCTGCTGCTAAGTCGCTTCAGTCGTGTCCGACTCTGTGCGACCCCATAGAGGGCAACTCACCAGGCTCACCCGTCTCTGGGATTCTGCAGGCAAGAACACTGGAGTGGGTTGCCATTTCTTTCTCCAATGCGAACAAACATAAAGCAGGTAACAGTCTCTAGCCACATGAGTTCTGATGTTTCTCCTTCAGGATGACAATGAAAATATCTTTCAGCATCAGGTTCTGCAGAATGAAGTCTCTATCCACTGCAGTCCCTGACCTCCAACACGCCCTGATGGGAGTTCAGGGTTTAGATCAGGAATGAGGCACTCTGTGCTCTGGGACAACTGACACAAGAGGCCTTCTGATAGTTAGATAATTTCCGGAGAAAATTGATGAACCCAATTTTACAACTTCTCATGGGTAGAAAGCTCTAAAATCTTTCAGAGAGACATCTGTTCCTGCTGATTCTCGGCCACTTTCTCCCGAGATGTGAGTCTATCTGCACGTCACCCCTCACCACAGTCGCATGCATGCTGACCTCCTCTGCGTGCGTGGGGCAGGTCCTCAGGGCTGAGGGGAGGCTGCGCTCTGGCCTGCAGTCCTCAGCAAGTCCTCCCAATAAAGTGAACTCTCGGGAGTCATGTTTTGGGGTGTGTTTTTTTTTGTTGACAAGGACCCCTTCCAGGAGACCTCCTCAGGTAACCTGCTGTTCTCATTCGAAAGGAAGACACCTGCGTTTCTCACCTCCAGTCCCGCCAGGTCACCCCGGTGTCTACTGACGGAGTCCAGTGAAGAAGCTCTACTCTCTGTCCAGCCTCTGGTCAAGATGTGGGTGTTGAGGAGGCCTATGTGTGACCACGATGGAAGTGCACGTGTGCTTCCTAGACAGAGCAGTGAACATTTTTGTCCTTAGCAGGGAGAAACTGGCTTGAATTGTGAAGTAAGCCTCAAGGCCTTGTATAGTTATCTTTTTAAAAAATTTCTAGCTCAACCTATTAAACATCATTAAGTAATACTATAGAATTGAATGAAAGGTTATTTAGAAAATAATTTGTTACTGAAATGGTATTTTTAGCGGTAATATCGGAATGTTTTTTACTTGTTTAGGACCCTAATCCTCAAGAAGGTTTCCAAACCTCTCAATGTACTTTAAACATTCCCTGAGGGGCTTCCCTGGAGGCTCAGTGGTGAGGAGTCCACCTGCCAACAGGACCCCATGCGGTCCTAGAGGCTGCACGTGCTGCAGGACAGTGAGCCCGGGGGCACAGCTCCTGCCCTGTGCTCTAGACCCCGGGCCCTCACCACCGAAGCCAAGTGCACTGGAGCCTGAGCTCCCCAACAAGAGAGGCTCCCACAGCGAGAAGCCTGTGCCCCACAACTAGAGAGGACCCACCTCTGCCACAACTAGAGAGAAGTCCGTGCGGCAGTGAAGACACAGCACAGTGAGAAATGAGTAAATGAATAAAATTATTTCGAAAGTCCCTCTGACTTTACATATAGCTACTGAGTGCGGTCTGTCCCAACTGGAAAGAAGAGAAAGATGATTGATCCATCAATGTCCTGAAGATTGCCTACATTAAATACATGAATTTCCACAAAGATCTTTGTTACTTTGAGAAATTGTATTCTTAGCAGCAGCAGCAGCAGTGTTCACTTTACTAACATATGTCCTGCGAGGAAGGCTCTGTCCCCCTGTTGCTAAATGTATTAAAAGCCCTGCCTGTGCCCCTTCCATTCAATCTTGTTTGATTGTGTTTGTCTCTCAGAGATGCAAAAACACCATGATGAAATTTAGGAACTTTCTTGGATTGCATTGTCCCCAGGCACCTCTTGCCCTGCTCTCTGATAACTTGCTGGGTCCTAAGGAAGACACAAGTCTGCAGCTGTGATGGGAGTGACCGTCATCCCTTCCAGGACTCTACAGGCTGCTGTGGTGTGAGCGTCTCCCGTGCTGCGGACACAGCTGGTGCCCAGGCCTTCGTGCTCTGTCTCTGCTCTCAGCATCTGCTTCAGTCTTCTCAGTCTCTGAAAAGGAATGTTGTGAGAATCACTTGCCTCAGTGCAGCCCATCTGTGCTGTTCTGTGTCCTGAGGACCCGCTGCTGCTCCAGGGAACAGTTTAAACATCTCTGTTCTCCTTCCAAGTTCTCAAGCTGCTGCTGACTTTCAACTCCAAGTTTCGAGTGCTTTGGACTTTTCTCAAATGAGATTCCTAAACCAGGTGAGTTCCTCCTAGTGCAACCAGCACATGGAATAACCTAGGTGCACGCTCAGAGGAGCCCCTGGTGTCTCCACCATTGTTCACTGTGGGGTGGGGTTCCCTCTATTTACTGTGTTTCTCTGGGAGGCTGGACAGTCTGGACCTGCAGTGCTTGGCAGGCAGAGCAGGTGACGTCACAGGAGAGTGTCTCACAGAGCCAGAACTTTCACTCAGGTTCTGCTTTGAGTTGGTGGTTTGCAGTCGTAAGGGGAAATTGACAACCAGAAACTGTAATGGAGAAGGACACAGCTGTATGAATGGAGAGGACGCCTTCATGCAGAGTGAGTGAGGAGAGCACGCTGGGGATTTCTACACTGGGAGGAAGTGAATGATTGTGATATTTGAGTCTAAGAATGAGATATTCTCCTGACCTCTCACCAACTGAATACCACGTATTCAGCTTCTCTACAATTTTTTCCAGGGAAAAAAATTCCACAACCAACAAGAGACAGAAAATCCTCCCCAAGAATTCATCAAATCCTGAAGCATGGATTTTTTTTTTTGATTGTTGTTTTTTAGGTTACTTTTTTTGAAAAAATTCAGAGTTACAAAAAGCGCTGGAGTGGTTATGTTCACTTCAATGTCCTCAGAGCAATAAACAACATAGCTAGAGCTAGAGTATTTTTACTTCTAACGTGCAAATCCTAAAGAGGGCTCAAGGAATCGTAAAATGCATTTTTTAATCAAGTTGCCATTCAGGATTGGTGTTTCTGTTTTAACGAAAGAACAAAGTAAGTCTTTTACAGTAAGAATTTAATAAAGGAAGAAAAATTATTAACTGACTACAAAATATACATTTTCCTATAAGTATACATACATAATATTTTATCAACAAAATAATTTAAATATTTATAAATAGTTAAATAAATATTCAGTTCAGTTCAGTCGCTCGGTCGCGTCCGACTCTTTGCGACCCCATGAATCGCAGCACGCCAGGCCTCCCTGTCCATCACCAACTCCCAGAGTCACTTAGACTCGTGTCCATCGAGTCAGTGATGCCATCCAGCCATCTCATCCTTGGTTGTCCCCTTCTTCTCCTACCCCCAATTAAAATAAATAAATTATTTATTATTATTATTAATTATTATATAAATAAAATAATTTATTTATTTTAATATTGGTAGTTAAATACGTAGATAGATCAGCTTTGTCCAGGTAGTTAAATACGTAAATATATCAGCTTCGGCATCGGTGAGGAACCAGCGCCTATAGAGTAGAATATGATGTTGCGTAATATTCCAGAAAACATTTGACACACTGATTCAATTCAGGGAGCAATGACAGCAGAAATGAGAGTCCTTGACATGGCAGCGCAGGAGGAAGTGTGGTCTGTTGGTCCATGAGAATCATTTCCGTGTTGAACCAGGTGTGTGTCAGTCCTTGCTCCTGAATCTCTCCTGCAGGTTTGTTGAGGAAGAGAAGGCTCTCATGACTTCTGCTCTGACAACCTCCCAGGCACAAGGGCTGTGTCCCTTCTCTTGCAGATAGAGAGTGACTCTGTGGAAGTATTTCCTCACAGCCAGGCTGGAGACCTCCTTGAGCAGGGGAGCCCCTCGCAGCCCCTCCTCCTGCCTGAGACAGGCTTGCAGGTCAGTGAGCTGCTGATCCAGAGCAATGCGGAGCTTGTCCAGGAGGCTCTGGTCCCATGCGGCGGCCGAGCCCTCTGTGCTGAAGAGCTGGAAGGTGTGCTGGGTCACCTCATGGAGCACAGAGATGGCTTGAGCCTTCTGCAACTGGCTGCCACCCAGCGCCTCCTGGGGGAATGCGAAGTCATTTCTGTCCTGCAAGCAGGAGGAAGGGGAGACCCTCCTCAGTTGTCGCAGGAGCGTCAAGACCCTCCTGTTGGCCAGGCTGTGGGTGTGAGGCAGGTGGCAGCCCAGAGAGCAGATGGCGTTGCAGCTGAGCAGCAGCAGGGCCAGGAGTAAGAACCAGGCTGGGGCCATCGGGGACCTTGCAGATGCTTCTGGCCTGGGGAGGTGGGTGACTCTGTGAACCTGCTCTCTAGGTTCCCTGAAGCCCTTCCTTCAGGCCTATGTCTTAAGTAGGAGCCCATGGTTTCCATTTTCTGAAAGTTCCCTCTTACTTTCTACTCTTGGTTTTGCTTTTCAGTTTGCACTCTCCAGTGGGTTAGGGCAGCACTTCTCAATCGTTTCTTTTTCATGTTGCCCTTCTTTCTTCTGCCCACAGAGCCTTTTTAGATATGTTTTCTTAATTGCCCTGCACTGTGAAATTTGGAAACACAGATATACTGTGTATGTATTTATATACTCTATGAATATCTTTTCCTGTACATAGAAAAAGGATGTGTAAATTTTACTCTTTGTATTCAGTGTAGTTAAGAATTACATATAATTTTAAGCAATAATTTAAATGTAAATGGTACTGAATTTTATTTTTTCTTTATAAACTCAGTTTTCAGAGTGACTTTTAATGTCACATGTTTACTTATATAAGTAGGTATGTATCCAATTACATATTAAAATAAAATTTAAATAAATACTTTTAATATGCCAAGATATAGACATACCCAAAAGTCATTCAAAGCTGCTCGAATCATTAAATGACTTTAAAATAGTTCTTTAATATTTCCTTTAAGTATTCATCACTGAATTTTCTTCATGTCAGAAAATAATTTTTAGTTTTACTGCCTGCTAGATATTCATCTGGATATTATCAACATTTTTTCTCTTTAAGACTTTGACATGTTGAACCACCTTTGTAGAATTATGTAAGCAAATATAATATTTTTTGTATTTTATTTACAAATAAGTTTTCCATTTTTATTTAATTTCTGGAGCCCAAATCACACTGAGGTTCAAACATAAGCAACATGCATGAGACAGACAATGGTTTCTCAGAAGTACAGAAAGGGCAGCTCTCACAATATGACTTTGAGATCAAGAAAATGATGGAAAGTCCTCCAGTGAACCATCTAGTCACCTTAGGATGCACCACTGATCTTGTATGCAATTTGTTTATATTCAATAAACTCAGTCTCAGCGCTCAATGTATGATACACAAGGCCAAAGACAGAAATAAATACTGAGGGGTTAGATTTTGTTGTATCAGGTTGAGCTTTGATGTATAATAACTAATCATTGTAATGACAAGATTTGTTCGTATTCCAGAAAACTAATGTCTGCACACATGGAAGTAGCATTATCCCCAGTGAGAAACCATGATTTAGGAATCACCATCCATATGAATCTTTCTCTCTGTTCCTTTGCATTAAATTTCAGATTTCCCAAATGACTTTCAAGTTCCAACCCAAGTCTATTGTTTTCAAATAAAAGGAAACAATCTTTGTAATTAATTCAGAATGGGATAAATATTGATTATTTCATGGGGAGATTTAGCTTTTGGCTCTGCTCCTGAATTCATTTTATAGTGGATTTTATGTTGTCTTGTCCCCTTATGTTCCAAACTTCAAATAAGAGACATGTGACCGTGTTTGGCAAATCAGCTCTGTAGTGACTGAACTCTGTCTTCTTCTCTGTGGTATCCTCTGTACCAGGCCCAGTGTAATCGCTCAACAAGTTGATATTTGTTGTTTACTTATTTATTCACTTCTGAGTGCCCTGGGTCCTCACCGCTTTCCTGGACTTCCATCAGTCGTGGCAGGTGGGGCCGCTCTTCCTTGCAGAGCCTGGTTTCCTTGCTGTGTGGGCCTCCTCAGGCTCCAGCGTGCAGGCTCCAGGAGCTGCAGCACGTGGGCTCTGGAGCAGGGTCTCAGCAACAGGGGAGCACTGTCTTAGTTGTTCCGTGGCAGGTGGACACTTCCTGGACCAGGGATCAAATCTGTCTCTCCTGAGGAAGATTCTTCCTCACTGCACCATCAGGGAAGTCCTCAACAAGTAATTGTAGCTAAAGCGGTTTCTCAGATTTCCTCCTACTACTGGAAGGCGTTTACAAATGACCAAGCTATTTTGCTTCATCGGGGCCTATTTCCTGGAATGATAATAGACATTTCAATAGATAATGAAATACCAATAGTCTGGTATTTCCACTCTATTCCTGCTGGTACCTGTCATACTGAGTTTGTTGCTAAAACCACTAGGAGTCTCCTTCCTTGAAGGTAAATGGGGTCTGGGGATTCAAGTAGCAAGTGCAACACACTTTTCAGCCTTTGCCCAGCACTGTATTAAACTCAGGAGGATGCCTCACCCCTAATTGTCCTCAACTAGGTCATGATTCCAGAAAACATCTACTTCTACTGCATCGACAGGGCTAAAGCCTTTGACCTTGTGAATCACAACAAACTGTGGAAAACGCTTCAAGAGATGGGAATACCAGACCATCTTACCTGCCTCCTGAGAAACCTGTATACAGGTCAAGAAGCAACAGTTAGAACCGGACATGGAACAATGGACTGGTTCCAAACTGGGGAAAGAGTACATCAAGACTGTATACTGTCAGCCTGCTTATTTAACTTATATCCAGAGTACATCATGTGAGATGCTGGGTTGGATAAAGCAGAAGCTGGAATCAAGATTGCTGGGAGAAATAGCAATAACCTCACACATGCAGATGACACCACCCTTAAGGCAGAAAGGGAAGCAGAACTAAAGAGCCTCTTGATGAAAGGGAAAGAAGAGAGTGAAAAAGCTGGCTGAAATCTTAAAACATTCAAAAAATCAAGAACATGGCTTCCAGTACCATAGCTTCATGGCAAATAGATGGGGAAACAAAGGAAAGAGTGACAGACTTTATTTTCTTGGGCTCCAAAATCACCGCAGATGGCGACTGCAGACATGAAATTAAAAGACACTTGCTCTTTGGAGGAAAAGCTATGACCAATCTAGACAGTGTATTAACAAGCAGAGACGTTACTTCAGCCTAAAGGTCTGTATGGTCAATGCTATGGTTTTTCTAGTAGTCATGTATGGATGTGAGAGCTGGACCAGAAAGCTGAGTGCCAGAGAACTGATGCATTTGAACTGTGGTGTTGGAGATGACTCTTGAGAATCCCTTGGACTGCAAGGAGAACAAACCAGTCCATCCTGAAGGAAATTAGTCCTGAATATGCACTGGAAGTACTGAGGCTGAAATGCCAATTTTTTGGCCACCTGATGCAAAGAACTGACTCATTGGAAAAGACCCTCATGCTGGGAATGATTGAAGGCAGGAGGAGAAGGGGACAACAGAGGATGAGATGGTTGGAAGGCATCACTGACTCGATGGACATGAGTTTAAGCAAGCTCTGGGAGTTGGTGATGGACAGGGAAGTCTGGCATGCTGCAGTTCAGGGGATCATAAAGAGTCACCAATGACTGAACGACTGACCTGAACTGAGGTCATGACAGAAAAGAACATGCCAGGTGTCGTACACAGAGCCATGTATCTGAACTCAAAATCCCCTGATGCTCGTAGCTCACAGCAATGAGCAGGCGGTTTACCACAGTACTCTTTGGTGGGTCTTTACCGACCTGGCAATTACTACTACATTGACCTGAGCTACTTCAGAGACTCCTCGCAAGGAATGATGAATGATCATTTCCACGCTCTGTTTTATTCCATTGCATGGCTGGTGAGCTTCATTTTAGTTTGGCTTCCAGGTTTTGACATGTAATAATTAAAGCCTTACAACAGGTTGAAAATCTAGAGTTTGGATCTGAATCCCTGGTCTCCTTATTTTGCCTACTAACCTGCTCATTCTTTTTATGCTCAGTGTGACTATTTTCTTACTTCTACATGCCAAGCATGCAGACTTTAAAGACCTTTATGTTCTGAATGGTTAGGACCCCAGCAAAGTCATATCATGAGGTCGTAAACCCCAAAGTAATGATATCAGGTGGCAGACCTTTTGGGACGTGATTAGGGTGTGGCAATGGAGGCCTCACATAAGGAAATAATGCCCTAATAAAAGAGGTGGATATACACTAGTCCCTCTCCTGCCCTGTGATGATACGAGAGAACTCTGCAGTGTGAGACCTGAAGCAGCCTCTCACCACAACTGGACCAAGCTGACACACAGTTCTCGGATATCCAGACTCGAGAACTAACTTTGAGCAATACATTTCTGGTCTTTGCAAACTACCCAGTCAATGCTATTTTGTTGAAGAAGCTTGTATAGTAAGATATTACATGCGCTGTTTTATCCTCAGAATACCTCTGGAGTCTGTAAAATTTCTGAAGGGAGAGAAATTATCTTACTGAACACCGTTTCCTAGACATCTAGTCTGGGCCATAACATTTCTTGAGCTCAATCAATATTTGAGTAACATCATTTCACAAGGATGGTAATGATAGGAGAAACAATAAACCCAGTATCTATTAGATATATAGGATGTGAGAACACAATAATTTAGAGATTCTTCATGTTTCTACAAGGGAAGATACGATGAAATCTTGTGTGAGGTACTTTTTAAAGATCATTTGCAGAAATATTTTATTCAAGTTTGCATTTTCAGAATTTGGGCGGTATGGTGAGTGGAACACTCAGTGTCCACTTTTCGTTCAGTGATTCTCAAGTACCTGCAAGGAGCTGCCTGATCACTCTTTCCTTGCCTCCCTCAGGTAGTAAGGAAACACATTGGCTACAGCTGTACATGTTTTCCTCACTGGCCTATGCCTTTGGGAGTCAACCTGAATGCTTCTCACAAATAGTCTATGATCCTGTGAACTCTGAGTGACAGCTCTATCATCTTCCCCAAGCTGAAACTATGAAATAAGAGTTTAAATCAGAGTGTGTGCAAGCAAAAACATTGGTTTTCCCCTTGCACACCCACCCAGAGCTCCATTAGGACAAACACTGCAAAAATGAAAAAAACGGTCTTGTGCACTGAACTTGTCTCCTTCTGTCTTAATCATCCAATTGTTTCCCGACTTCCTTGCAATGAGACTCCCATGAGGGTAAGTCCGGGCTGGGTAATGTGAGCAGAAGTGCTATTACCCCCGTGTAGCCCTGGCCCTTGGAAACATCCCATGTGATCCACTAATCTTTTCCCTTTGCCTTCAAGGAGAATAGACTCAAGTACTACAGACAAAATTGAAGTCACGTGTTAATGATGGAAAAATGGCAAAACAAGGGGACCCATTTCCCTGACTCACTTTTTGGAGAAGAGCAAACTAGAAGAGTCACTTGATCAAGAAGGCCTGCATTGTGCTCTTCAAAGAAGGAAAGGAAAGTGTCCATTAGAATCAAATTCCTGACACTTTTCTGGTCACCTGTTACAGAGGCTGAACAATAGGTTAACTGACAAATGCCTTAAACAACATACTCTCCTAAAAACTTCCATAAAAAGTATACTTCAGATGTTGAAAATAGAAATACCCCCAAATACATAAAGATCTTTTACATTATGTTATAAAATCGTTTATTTAAGAAAAGCGACTTTGTTTTTCTGTCTAAATGTTTTTGTAAAACTAGGATTTTTATTTCAGATATTTTTCAGCTTGTAAGCAAACAGAAGTCCAGATCACCTTGGAGAGTTAAGGAAACAACAATCTGATTGAGTAAAGAGTTGTCGCAAGTATAATTTTCATTGTATCTGTTGACGTTTCTTGAGGATTCTTACATGAAGGAAAGGTACTTCTCAATTTCCACTCTGACAGCCTCCCAGGCACAGGGGCTTGTATTCCTTTCCCTTCAGGTAGAGATGGATTCTTTGGAAATACTTCCGGACATCAGTTCCCAAATTGGGACAATCCAGAGTCACTTCTTCCAGCTGTTCCAGGCTCTGACCCAGGCTGGAGAGTAGTTTGTGGAGGAGGGTGCTGTTCCAAGCAGCACAGCTGCTCTCCATGGTGAAGAGGTTGAAGATCTGCTGGAGCATCAGTTGGTGATAACAGGTGCCTTGAGTCATCTGGATTGGGGTGATATTCTCTCTTCTCCAAGGAAACTTGAAGTCGTGTCTGTGCTCTAGGCATGACTGGGAGGGGATCGTTTTCATCTGTCTCAAACGTGTGAAGATTTCTTTGCTGTCAAGAGGACAAGCAGGGATGGAGCAGAGCATCACTCCTGCCACTAGCAAATAGATCTTGGCCATAGAGAGTTTCCGTGATTCACTGGAGGGCCAACAGGGGGCGCGCGGACACCACCAATCAGTGAGCGAAAAGGTGTCTTCGCCGGGTCCTGGGAGAGCGCTTCTCTAGGAAGCCGCAAGGCGGAGGAGGTCTTACCGGTTTTCTTAGAGTGTTTGCGAGTTCTGAGACTTCGTTTCAGCGGGTTTGGCAACCAGAGAGGAAAAGCGTCGCTGCTCAGAGACCAAGCTGGTGCGGCTTTAATAGTGCACTAAGAAGCTTTCGCTTCCGAGCCCTCGCCAGAGACATTTTTGTGTGGTGGCAAGCCCGGAACCTTGCGTCTTCTGCTTTCCCCTGAGTTTGTTTTTTGTGTGTGTGTGCTTTCTTTTCGGCCAGAAATTTGAGCGAGGCCATTTTTACAAAGTTCTTTTTTTTTTTTTTTTTTCATTTTTACAAAGTTCTTTTATGGTGACTCAGACCGTAAAGAATTGGCCTGCAATGTGGGAGACCTGGGTTCGATCCCTGGGTTGGGAAGGTCCCCTGGAGCAAGAAATAGCACCCACTCCAGCATTCTTGCCTGGAGAATCCCCATGGACGGAGAAGTCTGGTGGGCTACAGTCCATGGAGGTTTCAAAGAGTCGGACAGAACTGAGCGACACTGCATGTCGTTACAAAGAAAATACGTTTACGAAGGGGTTTGAGGCAGAGAATTCGAGCGAGTTAGGGCCGATTTCACAGATCCCGGCTCGTTTCTGGCGCGATGAAGGGGCAGTTCAGGGAATGGGGAACTTGGCCGCGACGACCGGACGACCGGACAAAAGGACGGTGTTGGGGACGCCCTGGAGGTGAGTCGGAGCGCGATCCCTACCCAGGCCGAGGACGGGGGAGCTGTGCGCCCCTGGAGATGCTTTGGGACTTTCAGGGTGTCTTTTAAGGTATCGGCCTTGAAGTGGGGGAGTATTAATTAACTGAAAAGTAAGAATATTAAAACACTCATAGCACTGTATTTTTATATGTATGAATTTATTAATAGTTAAATACAATTAATACTAATCGTATTTAACTTGTTTAAAATGTTTATATTTTGAAATATTTTAATGACTATTTAAATATTTGCTCTATGGTATTAAGCAGTACATGAACCGTGAACTTCTAGATGTTCAAGCTGGTTTTAGAAAAGGCAGAGGAAGCAGAGATCAAATTGCCAACATCCACTGGATCACTGAAAAAGCAAGAGAGTTCCAGAAAAACATCTATTTCTGCTTTATTGACTATGCCAAAGCCTTTGACTGTGTGGATCAAAATAAACTGTGGAAAATTCTGAAAGAGATGGTAATACCAGACCACCTGACCTGCCTCTTGAGAAACCTATATGCAGGTCAGGAAGCAACAGTTAGAACTGGACATGGAACAACAGACTGGTTCCAAATAGGAAAAGGAGTCTGTCAAGGCTGTATATTGTTACCCTGCTTATTTAACTCCTATGCAGAATACATCATGAGAAACGCTGGGCTGGAAGAAGCACAAGCTGAAATCAAGACCGCTGGGAGAAATATCAATAGCCTCAGATATGCAGATGACAACCACCCTTATGGCAGAAAGGGAGGAGGAACTAAAGAGCCTCTTGATGAAAGTGAAAGAGGAGAGTGAAAAAGTTGGCTTAAAGCTCAACATTCAGAAAACAAAGATTATGGCATCTTGTCCCATCACTTCATGAGAAATAGATGGGGAAACAGTGGAAACAGTGGCTGACTTTAGTTTTTGAGGCTCCCGAATCACTGCAGATGGTGATTGCAGCCATGAAATTGAAAGACGCTTACGCCTTGGAAGGAAAGTTATGACTAACCTAGATAGCATATTGAAAAGCAGAGACATTACTTTGCCAACAAAGGTCCGTCTAGTCAAGGCTATGGTTTTTCCAGTGGTCATGTATGGATGTGAGAGTTGGACTGTGAAGAAAGCTGAGCACCGAAGAATTGATGCTTTTGAACTGTGGTGTTGGAGAAGACCCTGCAAGGAGATCCAACCAGTCCATCCTAAAGGAGATCAGCCCTGGGTGTTCTTTGGAAGGACTGATGCTGAGACTGAAACTCCAATACTTTGGCCACCTGATGTGAAGAGCTGACTCATTGGAAAGGACCTTGATGCTGGGAGGGATTAGGGGCAGGAAGAGAAGGGGATGACAGAGAATGAGATGGTTGGATGGCATCACCGTCTCGATGGACATGTGTTTGGGTGAACTCTGGGAGTTGGTGATGGACAGGGAGGCCTGGTGTGCTGCGATCATGGGATCGCAAAGAGTCGGACATGACTGAGCGACTGAACTGAACTGATATGGTATTACATGTATATGAGTATTAAACAGCATTTTATTGAATTCTGTTTAAACTACAGTTCTTTATATTACAATGAGAATTTAATTTTGCTTTCTTTGCTTTATCGGAAGCAAACTCATTAATTATTTCTGTCCTTGCTTGACAAATTTTTGTAACTCTGTGACAGTCTTAATTTTTATTTAACCTGGGTTTCTGAAACACTGCTGCCAGGACCCTACCTAGAGTGTCATGTGGAAAGAAGAGTTAGTGGAAATGTCCCTGGTGGTCCAAGGATTAAGACTGAGCTTTCAATGCAGAAGGTGCCAGTTTGATCCCTGGTTAGGGGGCTAATCCCAAATACAGTGCTGTACAGCCAAAAAGAAAGGAAAGAAGAATGGAAAGGAGAGAGGGAGGGAGGAAGCAGAGAAGGAAGAAGAGGCAATGTCTTGTACAAAGCATTGAGGAAGTTTACCAGGTCTGATATTTTCATTTTCTTTGGGAAGAATTTTATAGACCAAACACAAATTTCCCAGAGTTCATTGACATGAAACCTTCCTTTGCAAGACATGACCCTGCAAATGCAGGGTCATTTCTTGTCTTTATTTAAAACTTTGATGTTTCATTCAGTGTGTGTTTTAGCATTTTCATTTTTTAACATTGAATTACAATATTATCTATCTTGACATCTTAGATTTGGTGCCTTTTAAATTTCATACTTATGTTTCACCCTTATGGAAGAAAGTGAAGAGGAACTAAAGAGCCTCTTGATGAAAATGAAAGAGGAGAGTGAAAAAGTTGGCTTAAAGCTCAACATTCAGAAAACAAAGATCATGGCATCTGGTTCCATCACTTCATGAGAAATAGATGGGGAAACAGTGGAAACAGTGTCAGACTTTATTTTTGGGGGCTCCAAAATCACTGCAGATGGTGATTGCAGCCATGAAATTAAAAGATGCTTACGCCTTGGAAGGAAAGTTATGACCAACCTAGACAGCATATTGAAAAGCAGAGACATTACTTTGCCAACAAAGGTCCGTCTAGTCAAGGCTATGGTTTTTCCAGTAGTCACGTATGGATGTGAGAGTTGGGCTGTGAAGAAAGCTGAGCGCCGAAGAATTGATGCTTTTGAACTGTGATGTTGGAGAAGACCCTTGAGAGTCCCTTGGACTGAAAGGAGATCTAACCAGTCCATCCTAAAGGAGATCAGTCCTGGGTGTTCATTGGAAGGACTGATGCTGAGACTGAAACTCCGATACTTTGGCCACCTGATGTGAAGAGCTGACTCATTGGAAAGGACCTTGATGCTGGGAGGGATTGAGGGCAGGAGGAGAAGGGGACGACAGAGGATGAGATGGCTGGATGGCATCACCGTCTTGATGGATGTGTGTTTGGGTGAACTCTGGGAGTTGGTGATGGACAGGGAGGCCTGGCGTGCTGCAATTCATGGGGTCACAAAAAGTTGGACACAACTGAACTGAATTGAACTGACTGACATTTCATACTTAAGAAAAGTCCTTTCTTAGTTTATCCCAATACTAACCCAAGAAAATAGCTTAAGAAGTACTGTTGCCATCTTCCCTGGATGAAAGTATAGGAATGTCCTGTTTCTTGTCATCCTCTCCCCTGTCTTGTTGTATAACTATTTCCTGGTCTTTTTAACCCTTATAAAGAATCTTTGTCTGAAAATAATATTACCAGAGGTGGTCTGAGACCAACTTAGGATGAGGTAAGGGACAGTTTATCTCATTTGTATTCTTCACAGAGCAGCCATGTTTTTTTTGTTGTTGTTTGTTTTGTTTTTTGTGGGTTTTTTTTTTTGACAATTTTCTGAGGTGCTGGTTCTCTGCAAAAGGATTCAAGTGCTGTAAGATTATTTTCCAGAATGTTCCAGGCACTTCTCTAAGACTGGACTCTTGGGCTCTGTTTCTTCACAATCCTATGGGCAGCCCCCTCTCCTGGAGTTTGCACTGGGGGCCTCAACGTGCAGACCCCTGACAGTGTTAAAGGCCTTACAGTCAGAGCTTCTCCTGGTTGAACTGAGAATGGACTAAAGACATTACTATTGGTTATATTGATATGAAAGGCTACTATCATTCATTATGTTCAGATTCTTAGCCTGTAATTTGCAAACTTTATATTTGATGAACATGATATCCTCTGTGACCACTACTGAAGTTGTCTTGATTTTTTAGAAGAGGAAGTGAAAGTCTGATCTCAGTTACGCTCAGGAGCCCCAGATCGTCTGAAAGTAGAGCTTCCTGCTGCTCCCAGTCCCTCCTCTTCATCAGCTCTGAGTACTGGCCCTCAGATGCTCTGACCTCCTGCTGCCTCATTCCTCTCATCCTGCCTCCGATGTCCTCGCCCCTGCTTCCAGGAGGGCAGCCACCATCCCTGCCTGACTGTCCTGGAATCCACATCGTCAGATATTTATGCAGTCAGCATATTTTGGTGACAGAATGAAGAGAACTGTATGAATTAACCCATGTTCAATATTATGCTACTATTATCTGTAGACCATCAGAAAATGAGAGCTATGGTCGTGTTAATAATTGTGGAAGAATTCAAACCTTATGTATTAGATCTTAAAAAGAAATACAGAGAGTTGTGTCTAGATATATTTTGGTGCAGTTTAAAAACTGTCAAAGTAGAGTACGGGGTCACAGCTCTTAAGTTTTCTTATTAGACTTAAAGAAGAGAGTTAGATTGAGCTTTGGGCTTCATTTCAACCTGAGTTGACTCATTTAGGTGAATACATCCTGTTGGACTGAGACTTTTCCATGAGTGTATTTCATTTCCAGTGTAATAACACAAAAGAAGCATCGAAGCTGTGACATTCTCTGATGCCAGAAATAGACAGGGAAAGTTTTTGCATGGAAACAAAAATGAGAAAAGTGCCGAAAATGACAATTCTGGCCTAATTAAGCATCTCTTTGCAGGAAGGTCCTCAGAGCAGCTGGATAAATATGCAGCATAATCAACACCCTCCCCCGGGGGGAGTGGCTGCCAACCCCTTCACTGATGACAACAAGAATGATGTTCTCCAGGCCTGGAGAATGGTGATCATCACCATTGCCATCCTCTGAGAAACCAGGAATCCCCAAACTCAGCGCTTTAGTGAAATTGAGTCTCAGGCTTCCAACTCAACCAACAAAGCTCTCAAAGCTGCCCTCGCTACGCCGCAGCGGCCGGGAGGGGGCGCCCGAACTCGCCATGACGCACTGACGACAACGCCCACCCAGCGAGACCCGCCTCCAGCGCCGCGAACTCGAGCGCCTGATCCACCCGGAGATCCCGGCGAGGCGCCGCCGGGGCTCAGGGAGCGCGTGGGGCCGTGGGAGCCGTGAGTAAACTTCCTTTTCCCACCCGACTGCCCAGGGGAACTTTGCCGCGGCTTCGCTCAGAGCCTTGCATTTCCTGCATTTTCTGCCTCTGCGTCCACCCTCCCCTTCCTGGGAGGAGATTTTGGCCAGAGCGGTTTACACCGGTGCCCGTTCGTGCTACGATTGACGGCTGGAAATCAGAGCATGTTGTGATGTGTTTTCAGATTAAGGGTTATTTCTGGGGGAAAGGGGAAAGACATCTCCAATCTGGAGATGAATATTATTACAATGATTTTATTAAATTTTAATGATTAATTTGGCCTCCCTGGTGGCTCAGCGGTAAAGAATCTGCCTGCAATACAGGAGACCCGGGTTCTATCTCTGGGTTAGGAAGTTCCCCTGGAGAAGGGAATGGCTACCGCCTCCAGTATTCTTGACTGGACAGCCCCATGGACAGAGGAGCCTGGTGGGCTGCAGTCCATGGGGTCGCAAACAGCTGGACAGGACTGAGAGACTAACACTTTCACTTTTGGGCTTCCCTGGTAACTCATAAAGAATCCTACAGCGTTACAGTAGTTAAAAAATATGAAACATGTGTGTATTAAAATTCAGATTATTTTAACTTTAAACATTTTATTCATATACAAACCAGAATTTGTTATAATTTACTGACCTTTTGAAGACAAATTGAACAATAATTTTGTCAGAATTCAGTTCAGTCGCTCAGTCATGTCCGACTCTTTGCAACCCCATGAATCGCAGCACGCCAGGCCTCCTTGTCCATCACCAACTCCCGGAGTTTACTCAAACTTATGTCCATCGAGTCGGTGATGCCGTCCAGCCATCTCATCCTCTGTATCCCCTTCTCCTCCTGCCCTCAATCCCTCCCAGCATCAGAGTCTTTTCCAATGAGTCAACTCTTCGCATGAGGTGGCCAAAGTACTGGAGTTTCAGTTTTCGCATCAGTCCTTCCAATGAACACCCAGGACTGATCTCCTTTAGGATGGACTGGTTGGATCTCCTTGCAGTCCAAGGGACTCTTAAGGGTCTTCTCCAACACCACAGTTCAAAAGCATCAATTCTTCGGCGCTCAGCTTTCTTCACAGTCCAACTCTCACATCCATACATGACTACTGGAAAAACCATAGCCTTGACTAGATGGACCTTTGATGGCAAAGTAACGTCTCTGCTCTTCAACATGCTATCTAGGTTGGTCATAACTTTTCTTCCAAGGAGTAAGCGTATTTTAATTTCATGGCTGCAATCACCATCTGCAGTGATTTTGGAGCCCCCCAAAATAAAGTCTGACACTGTTTCCACTGTTTCCCTATCTATTTCTCATGAAGTGATGAGACCAGATGCCATGATCTTTGTTTTCTGAATGTTGAGCTTTAAGCCAACTTTTTCACTCTCCTCTTTCACTTTCAAGAGGCTTTTTAGTTCTTCTTCACTTTTGAATTACTTCTTTGCTTATCTCACTTTCAGTCAAGAGAATTGTTGTAATTTAATTTTAGCTTGCTGAAAGTTTTGGAGAGACAGCATATGAATTTCTGATTCGTATTAATTCTTTTCTCCATCTCATCCATAATGCATTTCCAAATTATAGGACATATTTTTCTTGTCCCCTAGTTGAAATTACAATTCTATGGCAGTCCAATGTTTTGCTATCTTTCTTTGACAACAGTGATAGCCATCTTGTTGGCACATTTTTATGGGGCTGTCTCTTTCTCTGTTGACAGGATCAAAATTTTCATCAAATTCTTCTGTATGTATTGAGACTGAAAAGTGACCAAAATTTTTCATTATAAAAGCTTCAGTATCTCAGGTAAACACATCACACCACTTTTTACCAATGTTATGTGAGAAGTGTCCAGATATTTAACAGGGACATTTAGATTTCTTTGGTGAGTAATTTATGGAATGCATGAAATTTGTCACAATTTAACTTTGTGCCACAAGCCCCTCCCAGCACCACCACCCCCCCCCCGCGCTCTTGTACACCTCTTAGACTTTTTAAGTTGTGGGGCCAGATCTTGTCTTTATTTATAATTTTATATATTGTTACCAAGACTTTTATTATTAATTTTAATTTTTTAAAATATTGCACTAATGTATATTTTTTCCACATTACTAAGTCATTTGTCACCCCCTCTCTATTTGAGGCAACTTTCTAACTTGCCTGAACCTAATCCCAACACTGGGAGGAATTTTTGATGTGAAGTGTTGTGAAAATTATGTCTGAAAATCTGGAAACATCCCCTTCTCCCATCCCTTACTGTATTTTTTCCTTACAAGTTCTCTTTGTCTTTATAATATTATTTTACCTATACTGTCACCAGAGGTAGTCTGAAGTTAAGTGAAATGAACATTGGAATTATTTGTATCATTTATTTATACATTTCACAGAGTAGTTTTGATCTGCCAAACAACTTGCTAAGATTTAGGGGCTCCAGAAAGAGCTTCCAGCATGCTGTGCGTTTTCTCCTCTGTGCTAGACACAGCCTTAGCATCGGAGCCTGGGCACTGCTCCTTCATATGCCTGCAGACATCCGTTTGTCCAGGAGGCCCCATTTGGGAGATGCTAACTTCTCTGATCCTTAAGTTTAAAAACATCTGAAAAAAGCATCAAGTAGTCAGTACAAACTATATCACACCCCAAATACAAAATTAGGACAATCTATGTGAACTTCCTTGAAAAGATTTCCATGATAAATATATAGAAGGTACGGTGATACCTTTGGTATAATTATATAAAAGCATATCCAAAAAGAATATTGATCCTACAGAGACAGTTTGAGATGCCAGCACCTCAACTTTAGTGGATAGGGGCCTTGTTGAGGTCTCCCTGGGCCAGTCTTGATATTTTCTGGCACTGGGACTCAGGTGCATGGGGTGGAGGGGCGGGGGCGGCTCTGGACAGTGTTATTTGCCAAGTCTATGTGGCAACTCTAACAGGCCAGGCCTTAAATTTGTGTAAAGTGCTTGCCTATTTATTCTGTTCTTCACGACTACATTATTAGGATATATGAATATTCTCCAGTTAGTAGATGAGATTTGGGGATTATATGCAGTTTTCTGTGTTAAATATCATTACCATGGTTATCTCCATGGACCTGCAGCAGAGAAAGGAGGTGCCTGCTCCAGCAGGCCCAGACTACAAGCAGCCCTTTGAAGAATGCTGCTTCTGTTCTGAGGCTGAGCACAGGTGTGCTGAGGTTCCAAGGCTTCCCCTGGGTTGAGTGGCTTCAGAGGCCACGGAGCTGAGCCCTGGCTGCAGAGCTGTGATAGAGGAACTGAGAGCAGCACCCCCCTGACAGGGTGCACCGCAGGTTTCCCCACGTGTCCAGAGAGCTGTGCCCAAACCTAACCTATAAGGCCGAGTCTCCAGCACTTGTCTTCCAGAAGCCACAGAGGCAGAACACGGTTCCTGAGGAGAAAGCTGTGGTGGCCTCTGGTAGACAGCCTGAGGGAGCATGCCTCAGAGTCTGGTCCTTTCTGGGGGCTCTGTCCCAGGACATGCTGTGGGGGGCCCCTCTCCAGCCAGCCCCCTCATTCCTCATTAGTTTCCCAAATGGCTCTTGAGTACCAAGTAAAGCCTAAGCACCGGAGACTGGAAATAGAGCAGTGATGCATGTTCTGGAAGAAAATAGCTAATTCAGCTAGAAGGCACAAAATAGACCGAAATGTACATGCCTGGGGCAATAAAAGCACCTTTCCCAGCTGGGAAACTCAAAGGACTACCGTCTGGGAAACTTTTATCACTCTAACAGGAAGGAGGAAGGAAAAGAAAGGTGGTAATTGTTTTTGACTTTGGGGACAAAAATGTTCTCTTCTAGTGGCTTTTACTTCCTTTATGAAGTGGCATCCAGCACATCTGAGATTGGGGGAATGGAAGTTTGTCAAAGAGAATGTTTGAAATCGTTTATGAAGAATAAGAGAGTTGATGGTGGAACCAAAGATATAAGCTCCAAAAAACCAGGGAGCCTTATCACTGTGTTCACTTATGTATCCCAGGTTTACCTGTGTGTGCTAGCTACATCATGCCTCACTCTCTGTGACCTCATAGACTGTAGCCCATCAGGCTCCTCTGTCCATGGGATTTTGCAGGCAAGAATACTGGAGTGGGGTGCTTCTCCAGGGGGTCTTCCTGACCCAGGGATGGCACCCGCATCTTCTGCATTGGCAGGCAGATTCTTCACCACTACACCATCTGGGAAGCCTTCAGTGCACACAGAATGAACTTACCAAAGATATAGGGTGAATGAAATTATGAATTCCATGCAGTACTGGAGAGGCCCATTAGTCGTAGACCATAGAACTATGGTAGCACGATATACTCGTTGGCATGATTTTATCTAATAGGTCTCCAGCGCGTACCTGAGGTCAGGAGTGGAGGAGGCAGAGGGTTTGACTTCTGCCAGACAGGAGTGATGACACAAGGGTGACATGAGGGCCTGAGAAATGTTGCTTAACTGATGGACCAGGAAGTCCGCTCTGTTAGTTTCCAGGAGCTGCCATAACAAAATGCCGCAGACTGGGTGGCTTAGACAACAGAGAATTATTTTCTCACTGTTCTGGAGGCTAGAACTCCGAGATTGAGGCATAGGCAGATTTGGTTTCTCCGGAGCCTCTCTTCCTGGCTCGCAGACGGCTGCCTTCTTGCTGTGTCCTCACATGGCCTTTTCTCTGTGTGTGCCCATCCTGGTCTCTCTTCCTTTTGTGAGGACACCAGGCAGACACCAGGTGGTCCAGTGGGTTAGGACTCTGCACTTCTACTTCGAGGGGCATAGATTCAGTCCCTGGTAGGGGAACTAAGATCCAGCAGGGGTGGGAGGGAGATGGAGAGACACTAGTCATATTGGGTTAGGACCCCACCCTAAGGGTCTCATTTTAACTTAATCACCTCTTTAAAGGCCTTACCTCCAAATCCCAATGCATTCTTAGGTACTGGATGTTGAGATTTTAATAAACAAATGTGTATGGAATACACATTTCAGCCCATAACATCTACGTGGAGAGAGAGAACAGATCAGAGGCTGGTGATAGAGAATAAGAAACTAAAGACCCACAGACTGTAATTCCTTGACTAATTGGCCGCTGGAGGGCAATTTAGACAATTTGGAGAAACTGAAGGTGCAGGTCAGAGGGTGGGATGCTAGGCTGTATTAGTGTATGACTTCAGATTGCAGACCAGCTCCTAAGGAAAAGCAAAGATCTGCGAGTCAGGTGTAACTTGTCATGTGACCCATGGCCAGTCACGGGCACTCTAAGCCACCGCCTCTCTTGGTGAGTAGTCTTCGTCAGTGGGAGCAAAACGAAGGTCACTGTCCTGAGACACTCCTCCTCCAATTCCCCTAGTCCTGGGTCTTCTGCATGTGTGGTTACTCATCCTGTCCGAACTTCAAGTTAGAAGACTCAGATTGTCTTTGAATGAGTGACAGGTGTTATTAATTGTATAATAAAAAAGCAGGTAGTAATTCTCCCTGGGCTTTACTTGCTCTGTGTGAACTTATCTGTAGGCGATAAAGGCTGATTCTCATGGCCTGGATATGGGAGCCAAGGCAGCTGAAGACTGGTGTGGCCACACTGACCCCGACCCCCTCTCTCCTCCAGGTGGGAATGGCACCACAGGGAGCTCAGTGGCTCTGTTTTCTGGTTCATGGGGACGCCTTTTAGGTGACTCCATTTCTTTGTGGCTCTTCTTTTTCAGCCATCAGGCCACTCTGCCCTTCAGTGGTGCTAACCCAGGTCATGTGGATGGAGAGGGATGTGGAAAGTCTTTGGACTCTCTGGCTTCAGTGAGTGAGTAGTGGTCCAAGGTAAGGCCAGAAAAATCGCACTCTTGTCATGAATTGCAGAACCACCTGTGGTGCATGTGCTTTCTGTGTCCTGAAGAAGTTATCCCATGACTGTATCAAGCATATAACTAACGATCCCAGCTGGTGCGTGCCAAGTCCCTTCAGTCATGTCTGACTCTGCAACCCTATGGACTGTAGCCTGTCAGGCTCCTCTGTCCATGGGATTCTCAAGGCAAGAATAGTGGAGCGAACCCAGGTCTCTTATGTCTCCTGCACTGGCAGGCGGGTACTTTACCGCTAATGCCACCTGGGAAGCCCACAGAGGACACCTCAACCCTGATGGGCCAGGTGTTGGGGTTGAGTACAAGATTCTGCATGATATCAGAAAGAATGGCTGTAAGGAAGGCCAAAAAGGAGTTTGGGAGGCCTCAGAACAGCCCTGATTGTGTTCGAAGGCTGGCTATCCCTCTTCCACTATCAGTCCCCAGGCTACACCCAAACACTTGTCAGGATGGTGCAAGTCCAACGCACTGTGTCAGTGTTCTAGTCAGTCACCAGCAGGTGGCGCCAGCATCAGATAGTTGGGAAGGGAGTCAGGGAGTGGGACAGGCTTGATTCAATTCATTGCTCAGTCGTGTCCAACTCGTTGCGACCCCATGGACTGCAGGACGCCAGGCTTGATTAGTGATAAGGACTGTGGAGAAAGCTGAGCGCCAAAGAATTGATGCTTTTGAACTATGGTGTTGGAGAAGACTCTTGAGGGTCCCTTGGACTGCAAGGAGATCCAACCAGTCCATTCTAAAGGAGATCAGTCCTGGGTGTTCTTTAGAAGGACTGATGCTAAAGCTGAAACTCCGATACTTTGGCCACCTCATGCAAAGAGTCGACTCATTGGAAAAGACTCTGAGGGATTGGGGCCAAGAGGAGAAGGGGACGACAGAGGATGAGATGGCTGGATGGCATCACCGACTCGATGGACATGAGTTTGAATGAACTCTGGGAGTTGGTGATGGACAGGGAGGCCTGGCGTGCTGTGATTCATGGGGTTGCAAAGAGTCAGACACGACTGAGCGACTGAACTGAACTGAACTGATAGGGATACCCCTGTTCCTTCCCACCCAGGGGGGCTTCTTTCCCTGCTTTGTTAGTGTCCCTTCTTTCCACCCACCCAATCCCTAACCTTTTCCTCATTGTCTCTTCATTTTCTGGCAGGCCCTGTGTGGCTGCACTGTGAACATTTCCATCACTGTTGGCTGTTTGACCCTATGCCTTGCATTGATGTTGTCAAGTCGGGCCACGTGCAGTCTCAGTGAGGCGTTAAGTCCTTGTGCAAGGTCACCAGCCAGTGGGAGAATTTATTTGAGTTCAAAGTTTGTGTCAAAAAAGATGAATATCACAGCTATAGTAGATCCTTAAGTAGCACGTACCATTTTATTAGGCCTTAGCACATCCATCTCAGTCTCCAAGCATGGCAACATTTGCATCCTCCACCCAGTTCTCACTCAGTTCTGCATCAACTACACAGTGGATACTTTTCTAACATTCTGACATCTTCAGTTCAGTTCAGTTCAGTTCAGTCATTCAGTCGTGTCCAACTCTCTGCGACCCCATGAATCGCAGCATGCCAGGCCTCCCTGTCCATCACCAACTCCCAGAGTTCACTCAAACTCATGTCCATCGAGTCGGTGATGCCATCCAACCATCTCATCCTCTGTCGTCCCCTTCTCCTCCTGCCCCCAATCCCTCCCAGCATCAGGGTCTTTTCCAATGAGTCGACTCTTTGCATGAGGTGGCCAAAGTATTGGAGTTTCAGCTTCAGCATCAGTCCTTCCAATGAACACCCAGGACTGATCTCCTTCAGAATGGACTGGTTGGATCTCCTTGCAGTCCAAGGGACTCTCAAGAGCCTTCTCCAACACCACAGTTCAAAAGCATCAATTCTTTGGCACTCAGCTTTCTTCACAGTCCAACTCTCATATCCATGCATGACCACTGGAAAAACCATAGCCTTGACCAGACAGACCTTTTTTGGCAAAGTAATATCTCTGCTTTTCAATATGCTATCTAGGTTGGTTATAAGTTTCCTTCCAAGGAGTAAGTGTCTTTTAATTTCATGGCTGCAATCACCATCTGCAGTGATTTTGGAGCCCCCCAAAAATAAAGTCTGACACTGTTTCCCCATCTATTTCCCATGAAGTGATGGGACTGGATGCCATGATCTTCATTTTCTGAATGTTGAGCTTTAAGCCAACTTTTTCACTCTGATCTTTCACTTTCATCAAGAGGCTTTTTAGTTTCTCTTCACTTTCTGCCATAAGGGTGGTGTCATCTGCATGTCTGAGGTTATTGATACTTCTCCTGGCAATCTTATTCCAGCTTGTGCTTCTTCCAGCCCAGCGTTTCTTGTGATGTCCTCAGCATAGAGTTAAATAAGCAGGGTGACAATATACAGCCTTGACAGACTCCTTTTCCTATTTGGAACCAGTCTGTTGGTCCATGTCCAGTTCTAACTGTTGCTTCCTGACCTGCATATAGGTTTCTCAAGAGGCAGGTCAGGTGGTCTGGTATCCCCATCTCTTTCAGAATTTCCCAGTTTATTGTGACCCACACAGTCAAAGGCTTTGGCATAGTCAATAAAGCAGAAATAGATGTTTTTCTGGAACTCTCTTGCTTTTCCCATGATCCAGTGGATGTTGGCAATTTGATCTGTGGTTCCTCTGCCTTTTCTAAAACCAGCTTGAACATCTGGAAGTTCATGGTTCATGTATTGCTGAAGCCTGGCTTGAAGAATTTTGAGCATTACTTTACTAGCATGTGAGATGAGTGCAATTGTGCAGTAGTTTGAGCATTCTTTGGTGTTACCTTTCTTTGGGATTGGAATGAAAACTGACCTTTTCCAGCCACTTTTAAGAGAGAAATTCTCCTGCTTCTGAACCCCTTCAGAGCTTGGCTGCCTGGAGGTCAGGATGGGGGATGACCCAACTCATGGGTCCATCTTCAGGTCCCTAGCTTTGAATCCAGTCCCCTTCTCATGGCTGGAGAGTGACGTGAGTGTTGATGTGAAGATACGTGGAGATTTCTTCCCTGAGTGTGTACATGCTATATTCCCCTTCCCCTCCAGTTTTGCTGAGGTCTTTTAGGGCTCTCTTTTCCCTTTATTTCTTTTTTTTTTTAACTGCTTGCTTTTTAAAGTATTTATTATCTTTGCTCTTCATTGCTGTGTGCAGTCTTTCATCTCGTTGCGGTGCATGGGTTTCTCATTGCGGTGGCTTCTCTTGTTGCAGAACACAGGCTCTAGGGCACATGGGCTTCAGTAGTTATGGTGCACGGCCTTAGTTGCCCCAAGGCAGGTGGGATCCTAGTTTCTGGATCAGGGATTGAACCCAATGCCCCTGAATTGGCGGGTGGAGTCTTAACCGCTGGGCCACCTCAGAAGTCCCTCTCCCTTCCCTTTAGGTACCGCTTGTCTGCAGGAGAAAGAGCAGAGGACCCCTGTTTCCGCAGCCCCACTAGACCCTGGGTCTGCCCAGCAGTCAGAGAGAGGTGTCTACGCACATTCGTGCCCTTGTACCACCCACTCAGGGCTTTCTACGACCCCTCTGGGGTAGAGGTAGAAAAGAAAAGTAGCTATGGTAAAGCTAAAGCTGGGAAAGCGATAGGCTATGAACGCTTTCCGCATGGAGCAAGGAGTGAACTGTTTCCCACAGCAGCCTTGCTGAGGGCTCCAATCCCTGCCTTCACTGTCACCACCACTTACTAAACCACAGAGCCAGAGTTCTGTGTTTTCTACTGGCTCAGAGCAGGTCACATGGAGAGAGGAGACGATGTGGTGTGATCAGCTGTGTGTTTTAAGTTGCCAGTCGTGTCCGACTCTTTTCAACCCTACGGACCATAGCCTGCCAGGCTTCACTGTCCATGAGATTTTCCAGGCAATACCAGAGTGGGTTGCCCTTTCCTTCTTCAGGGGATCTTCCTGACCGAGGGATCGAACCCATACCTCTTATGTCTCCTGCACTGGCAGGTGGGTTCTTTAGCGTCACCTGATCAGCTGTATGTTTTCCTTAAGGCTGAGAGTAGAGTAGAGTGTCCGGCCCTGCAGTTTTCATCAGGGAGGGTGTGTTGTCTTTGGTGCAGATGGAAGCTCCTCCCCACCATGGTCACAGGGTTGTTTGTTTTTTTCCCCCCTCATGCTTCTGAACTCACGGCCTTACTACTCCCAAATCTTGAGTTCCTCTTTGGGGATATGTAAAGTTTATTTTCTCTAACTATTTCTGAGATGCTCAGTGGGGAATCTTTGCCCCATGAGGCAGGTATAACCTGATCCACTCCATGCCATGACTCCATAATGTGCAGGGTGCTGAGGGGGCAAAGGAAAGGGCTGACTGGTCCGTCTAATTTGCTGTGGTCTTTGTTACAGTTTCTCACTTTTGCAAGCATTGAAAGATTGTTTAGTGGTGACTTGTTTTTCTAACAGCAGTATTATGGAAAAATTAATGAATTTTTAAAGTGAGCTATCTTCACAAATACAGATGAAGGAAACCAGGATGGTGGTGTATCAGCAACACCACTGTGAACTTCCCTGCCTAACGGTTGTCTCATTTTATAAGCCAAAGCCAGCTCTCCAATAAAGGCTGGAGGGATCCCTTCCTTTCCCTAAATCTGAGCTCATAGGATATGCTATTTCTCCCTGAACATACCAGAGATGGGTGACACCATTCTCCTTTAGGAAAAAACAAGTATATACGGGGAACAATAAATATTCTTTCCAGAGGAAAGGTCTCAAGAGAGACCATCCTTTTCCAAAGAATGTGATAAAAGAGCTAACTGATATTCTCTAAATGTAATAAAAACAGGGAAGATTTCCTCCCAGGAGGTTATTGAAGAGCACTTTCTGCCTGATTAGAAGTGTCACTCCCTCCCTCCATATGCAAAGCCTAGGGCAGAGTTAAGGACGTCCATGGACCTGGCCCAGGCGGGTGGGATCTGGCCTGGACATAAACTCCATGGGGAGCGTTCAAATGCAGATCAGTTAGAAGGGGTGAAGCATAGCACTTTGCAGATGGTTTCACAGTATTGTTTTTTCTCTTTCTTGTAGCTTAGAAAGGTGTGGAGAGGCATGAGGCTCAAGAAGGGAGGGGATGGAGAAGGAAATGACAACCCACTACTGTATCCTTGCCTGGGAAACGGGACAAGGGAGCCTGGTGGGCTACAGACCAGGGTCACAAAAGACTCAGACACGATTAGTGATTAAACAAGAACAACAACAACATAGCCATTTCTAGTATTTTTTGAATGTAGAACTACATATTGAGAGGTTGGAGAGGGGGTATTCTTATCATCAGCAAAATCCCCATTGACTTTCAGTTCAGTCACTCAGTCATATCCGACTCTTTGCGACCCCATGAGTTGCAGCATGCCAGGCCTCCCTGTCCATCACCAACTCCTGGAGTTCACCCAAACTCATGTCCATCGAGTCAGTGATGCCACCCAGCCATCTCATCCTCTGTCGTCCTCTTCTCCTGCCCCCAATCCCTCCCAGCATCAGACTCTTTTCCAATGAGTCAACTCTTCGCATGAGGTGGACAAAGTATTGAAGTTTCAGCTTTAGCATCATTCCTTCCAATGAACACCCAGGACTGGTCTCCTTTAGGATGGACTGGTTGGATCTCTTTGCAGTCCAAGGGACTTTCAAGAGTCTTCTCCAACACCACAGTTCAAAAGCATCAATTCTTTGACTAGACAGACCTTTGCTGGCAAAGTAATGTCTCTGCTTTTCAATATGCTATCTAGTTTGGTCATAACTTTCCTTCCAAGGCGTAAGCGTCTTTTAATTTCATGGCTGCAATCACCATCTGCAGTGATTTTGGAGCCCCCCAAAATAAAGTCTGACACTGTTTCCACTGTTTCTCCATCTACTTCCCATGAAGTGATGGGACTAGATGCCATGATAGTAGTTTTCTGAATGTTGAGCTTTAAGCCAACTTTTTCACTCTCCTCTTTCACTTTCATCAAGAGGCTTTTTAGTTACTCTTCACTTTGCTTGCCTGAAATTAGATCTTCTCTCTTCCACTTGAAGAGTCACCTGTGCTTCAGTTCTGGTGTTGTATACATGAACTTGGCCTCAGGGCAGACATATGTGTGCTGGAATGCTCCATATCCACACACACCACACATGCCATTGCAAACGGAAAGAAGTGGAGAAAATACACAGTGGGCTGCACTGTTCACACTTGATTAATTAAAGGTCCGTTCAAAAATGTGTCCTTCTTCAGCAGCTAAAGCATCTTTTGGGGAGAGATTATTGTATATTTTGTTTATATAACAGTGGTTTGCATATAAATGTCAAGCTATAAAATTTAAAAAAAGAAGAGAGAGGATTGCTCTGGGGCCACAGCTAGCAAGAGGCAGAGTCAGCTTTGAGCAGTCAGCTTGGGGACAATTATTTTCTTCTCTATTTCACAGATGACAGGCAGTAACTGGGGCCAGGTGGTTTGTAAGACTCTTTTCCAGTGGATACTGCCCTTTTGCAAGTGGTTGGTGCTAAACCTGTATGAAGTCCTACTAAAAGTGTCCACCTTAGGTTATAACTTGAACCAACATGGCTAGGACTCAAACCCAGCCAAAACCCAGTTTGGGACTCTAACCCACATGAACAGGACTCAAACCCAGCCAAAACGCATGGTACCTGGTTTAAGGACCTAATGAAGCTCAGGTTCTTGATGTCTCATCACAGAAAGAATCCAGTGAGAGCTGAAGTGACAGATAAGAAGTGGATTTATTTAGAGAGGAAACACACCCCACAGACAGGGTGTGGGCATCACAGAGGGAGAGTCTAGAGGCCTCAAAATGTGATGTGGTTAGCTTTTATGGGCTGGGTAATTTCATAGGCTAATGAGTGGGAGGATTATTCCAACTATTTGGGGAAAAGGGTGGAGATTCCCAGGAGCTGGGCCACCGCCCAGCTTTGGTCTTTTGATGGTGCCTTGGAGCTGTCATTCAGACTTAAATTGAAGAAAGTGGGGAAAACCATGAGACCATTCAGGTATGACCTAAATCAAATCCCTTATGACTATACAGTGGAAGTGAGAAATAGATTTAAGGGACTAGATCTGAGAGACAGAGTGCCTGATGAACTATGGACAAAGGTTCTTGACATTGTATAGGAGACAGGAATCAAGACTATCTCCAAGAAAAAGAAATGCAAAAAAGCAAAATGGCTGTCTGAGGAGGCCTTATAAATAGCTGTGAAAAGAAGGGAAGTGAAAAGGAAAGGAGAAAAGGAAAGATATACCCATTTGAATGCAGAGTTCCAAAGAATAACAAGGAGAGATAAGACAGTCTTCCTCAGTGATCAGTGCAAAGAAATAGAGGAAAAGAACAGAATGGGAAAGACTAGAGATCTCTTCAAGAAAATTAGAGATACCAAGGGAACATTTCATGTGAAGATGGGCTCAATAAAGGACAGAAACAGTATCGACCTAACAGAAGCAGAAGATAATAAGAAGAGGTGGCAAGAATAACACAAGAAGTGTACAAAAAAGATCTTCACAACCCAGATAATCATGATGGTGTGACACTCACCTAGAGCCAGACATCCTGGAATGTGAAGTCAAGTGGGCCTTAGGAAGCATCACTACAAACAAAGCTAATGGAGATGATAGAATTCCAGTTGAGCTATTTCAAATCCTGAAAGATGATGCTGTCAAAGTGCTGCACTCAATATGCCAGCAAATTTGGAAAACTTCAGCAGTGGCCACAGAACTGGAAAAGGTCAGTTTTCATCCCAAGCCCAAAGAAAGGCAATGCCAAGGAATGCTCAAACTACCACACAATTGCACTTGAGGGCAATGGCACCCCACTCCAGTACTCTTGCCTGGAAAATCCCATGGATGGAGGAGCCTGGTAGGCTGCAGTCCATGGGGTCATGAAGAGTCAGACAGGACTGAGTGACTTCACTTTCACTTTTCACTTTCATGCATTGGAGAAGGAAATGGCAACCCACTCCAGTGTTCTTGCCTGGAGAATCCCAGGGACGGGGGAGTCTGTTGGGCTGCCGTCTATGGGGTCACACAGAGTCGGACACGACTGAAGTGACAGCAGCAGCAGCATCACACGCTAGTAAAGTAATGCTCAAAATTCTCCAAGCCAGGCTTCAGCAATACGTGAACCATGAACTTCCAGATGTTCAGACTGGTTTCAGAAAAGGCAGAGGAACCACAGATCAAACTGCCAACATCCATTGGATCATCGAAAAGCAAGAGAGTTCCAGAAAAACATCTCTTTCTGCTTTATTGACTATGCCAAAGACTTTGACTGTGTGGATCACAATACACTGTGGAAAATTCTGGAAGAGATGGGAATACCAGACCA